>NC_055697.1:21049580-22312497 GCF_017639745.1 Melanotaenia boesemani
AAGAGGACAAAAGAGGAAACAAGTAACCACCAAACAGGAACAAAACTGTCAAACTCAACCAGAATCTAATTTTCCAGGTCGAAGACCAAAGAATGTGTTTTCCTACTTGACACCAATATCCTCCCCTGTGAACACAACTTTGCTGGCCCTCTTGTTTTTATCTGAGAGGAGTAAGGAGCACATGATCACAAGTATGTCTAAACATGATTGTCCCCTACTCCTCCCTGCCCATGATAGACAGTAATGGGTGTTTGTTTACACTCTTATCTCTCTCTCTTGTGTCACGGAGTGGTAAAGAGTGCTATTATTGTCAGCTGATTAGCATGACTCCTCTGCCTCTGCAGCCTGTGAGGATATTTGAGCAGAAAGTCATTGTGAGATAGAGACTTTTATTTATGAAGCAAACATATGTATATGATACAACACCAACTTTGCTACAGTATGAGGAATTCCCTTCCATGTTTCAAAATGACAAGCCCAGATTTCATAACATCATCAATGGAAACCTACAATGATGCTTCTGTGGCTGAATGAAGGAAAATTCTAGAAGCATGTTCCACCATCTTGTGAAACACCAGAGGAATGGAAGGTTCTATAGTAACATGTTAAACTAAATACAGAAATGAATGAAGAATGGACAATGTGACATATATATATAAAAATTGTCCCCTCGCCCTCCGTGGGCGGTCTCATCCATCCAAGCTCGGGTCCTCTACCAGAGGCCTGAGAGCTTGAGGGTTCTGGCAGTATCTTTGCTGTTCCTAGGACTGCACTCTTCTGGACCGAGATGTCTGAGGTTTGTCCTGGGATCTGCTGTAGCCACTCATCCAGTTTGGGGGTTACTGCCCCGAGTGCTCCGATGACTACGGGCACCACTGTTGCCTTCACTTTCCAGGCCTTCTCAAGTTCTTCTTTCAGGCCTTGGTATTTCTCCAGTTTCTCATGTTCCTTTTTCCTGATGTTGCAATCGCTTGGTATTGCGATGTCAACCACAACAGCTTTCCTCTGCTGTTTGTCCATCACCACAATGTCCTGCTGGTTTGCCATTACCATTTTGTCGATCTGGATCTGGAAGTCCCACAGGATCTTAGCTTGGTTCTTCTCTACCACCTTCTGAGGTGTTTCCCACCTTGACTTCGGGGCTTCCAGTCTGTACTTCGCACAGATGTTCCTGTACACTGTACCAGCCACTTGGTTATGATGCTCCTTGTAAGCTTTCCCTGCCAGCATCTTGCACCCTGCAGTTATGTGCTGGATTGTCTCAGGGGCCTCTTTGCACAGTCTGCACCTGGGGTCTTGTATGGTAGATCTGGGCCTCTATTGCCCTGGTGCTCAAGGCCTGCTCCTGTGCAGCTCATGTTTTCACATCTGTGGTCTGAATCTCTTCCTTTGGCCAGCTTATTATTCCCGCAGGGTATCTGATGACCATCAGGGCATAGCTGTTAATTGCCCCGACCTTGTTCTTGCCATTGAGCTGACTCCTTAGGACTTGCCTTACTGGTCTAAGGTATTTGGCTGTGGCTGCTTTTCTTGTGGCCTGTTCGAGGTTGCCACTTGCTTGTGGGATTCCAAGGTACTTGTAGCTGTCCTCAGTGTCTGCTATTCTGCCATCTGGGAGTGAGACCCCTTCTGTATGGACTACCTTCCCTCTCTTTGTCACCATTCGCCCACACTTCTCAAGTCCGAATGACATTCCAATGTCATTGCTGTAGATCCTGGTTGTGTGGATCAGTGAGTCAGTGTCTCACTCGCTCTTGGTGTACAGCTTGATGTCATCCATGTAGAGGTGATGACTGATGGTGGACCCATTCCTGAGTCGGTATCCATAGCCAGTCTTGGTGATTATTTGGCTGAGGGGGTTCAGACCTATGCAGAACAGCACAGGGGACAGGGCATCTCCTTGGTATATGCCACATTTGATGGACACTTGTGCAATTGGCTTGCAGTTGGCCTCAACGGTGGTCTTCCACTGCCGCATTGAGTTTGCAATGAAGGCTCTTAGAGTCCTGTTGATGTTATACATCTCCAAGCATTCCATGATCCATGTGTGTGGCATTGAGTCATAGGCTTTCTGGTAATCCAGGCAGTGCACAGATTGGTATTCCTGGTTCTGCAGTCCCGAGTGATTGTTCTATCTACTAGCAGCTGGTGTTTTGCTCCTCTGGTATTTTTACCAATACCCTTCTGTGCTGTGCTCATGTATTGATCCATGTGCCCACTTATCTTAGCCACTATGATGCCTGACATGAGCTTCCATGTGGTGGGAAGACAGGTTATTGGCCTATAGTTGGATGGAACCGTTCCCTTCAGGGGATCCTTCTGGATCAGGATTGTCCGGCCTTTAGTTAGCCATTCAGGGTGGGTCACCATCCTTTAGCAGCTGGGTCATTTGTGCTGCCAGGTGCTCATGGAGTGCAGTTAGCTTCTTCAGCCAGTAGGTGTGAACCATGTCAGGCCCTGGTGCTGTCCAGTTTTTCATACCTGAGACTCTTTGTTGAATGTCTGCCACTGTGATCGTTATTGGTTCTTGTTCAGGGAGGTGGTCTGCTCTTAGATCCATCAGCCACTGTGCACCACTGTTGTGCGATGCCTCCTTCTCCCATATGTTTTTCCAGTATTGTATCTCCAGCCTTGGCGGGTCTGCCATGTTGTTATTACCCTGCCACTGAGAGTACACTTTAGCCGGTTGAGTTGAGAACAGCCGGTTTATTCGCTCCAATTTCTCTCGTGTACCTCTTTAGGCGGGTGGCCAAGGCTTGGAGTCATTGTTTGGCAGTTTCTAGTGCTTCAGGTATGGGAATCTGGCTGTACCTCCTGGGTACCTGTTTTTTCATTGCACCTTTCTGGAGCTCTGATAGTTGGCTCACTTCTCTCCGAGCTGCCTTGTTTTTCCTTCAACCTCCTCTTCCATGGTGGATATGTATCTTTATGGTTGCTCTACGGTTGATAGCCAAGCACCTCAAGGATCACTGCTGCTGAGGTGTAGATTAGCTCATTGGTTTCAGTGATGGTCATTTTAGGAATCGTTCTCAAAGCTGCATTCACATCTTCCAGGAGACTTTCCGATGATGCTTCACTCAGCCTCTGTAATTGGCATCAGAGTTGCCTGATGTTAATTTTTGCCATGATCTTATCTCTTAGGTCAGTCGCTGCCTTGTGCAGTGTGATTGTGCTTATTGGGGCTTTGTACCCAATCTCTGGATGGGGAGTTGTTGTTAACTCCCCCCTGACCTGGCGTCCTGGCTCCCCCTTGCCGTAGTATTTGTGTTGTACCTCGTCAATCTCAAGCTGTGATAGCAGTTGCCGTCTATGGATGATGGAACTTTGAGCTACTAGTTGTTTGGCAGTGAGTGTTGATTGTGGGTTATTTCCGTATAAACGTCACATTCAGATTGTAGAAACAGTATAAAATAATAGATATCACTTTAAGAAAAAATTAAATCATAAATGTAATAATACTTTTTAGTGTGTTACATCAGCTTAATTATAGAGTTATGAATCTTTGCTTGGCTCATGAATTGGATAGGTTATGGCTCACCTGGTAGTGATTCGTTGCTTCTAAAAATGCATTTCACTGTCTTCCATCTTTAGAGTATTAGCTACATTTTAGTGATTAATACAGTGCAACTCAAATTAATCTGAATTTCCTTTTTTACTTTTACTGTGTTTAATATGAAACCTACATAATTTTTGTATGCTCCTATGTACTGTATATTACATAATAGTCTTTCACCACAGAAATCCACATTTCCCTTGGAATTACTATTCACTCATTTACTTGGGATTTAGTTTGACTGCAGTGTTATACTTATAAGAATAGCTGTGCTACCCAGAAATCATATTTTACATTTATACAGTCCATGCTTCCAACCATTTTTTAGTCATGTATGTAGAGTGACAAGTAGTGAATGAATGGAGTAATGCATGCAGCAAAAGTTAAAGCTCTTGACCAAAACCAACTGGAGATGGTCTGACCGTATTTGGTCATATAGGGATAGATGGTCAAACTCATCTTTATTACCACATTGATTAGAAAAGTACCATATAAATAAAGTTTTATTTGATTTTATTTGATTTAGCAGTGTATATTGGATAGCACTGATTTAAGTGCCTTTAATATGCACTGACTGATTAAAGTACCAGTTTCTCAGGCTTTTCAACACAATAACTTCTCCTGGACATTTGAAATTTGCAAGTAGTGATAACAGTTATCTTTAATGTAAATCCAAGACTTTTTCTCAGGATAATGAATAAGATCAATAGTGTGCATAAATATAAATAAGTATAATAATATTTCATTTGTAACCTAAGTTTTATGAAATACTCCCCAAACATAAAATTAAAGAAAGACCATTTGACATTTCATTGTTTTCCCTGATGCTAAGTAAAAATTAGATACATGAGAGACTAACATCAATCCCTAAAGGAGCCATTGAAATTTTATTACACTGAGTATTCACATGAACCCATGACAACTCTATCTTCTACAAATCTTAATGCACCCCAATAGTCCTCAGGGCACCCAGGAAAATTACCCATTTAATAGCAATAAATAGTCTGACTCAAGGGGACTTCAAATCACTCTCTATCAGACTCACACGCTAACACACAATAAAGAATAGCCACATACAACTGCTTAACAACACATAGTTCATTCAAGTGTTTATGGCCAAAATAGCACCCAGTGCCTGGCCATATATGTATTTATTTATTTAGGGCTTTACATAAACTATGATGCTACATTTTTTTATTGACTTCTTTTAGAATGACCCAGAGATAAACTGGTTCTTATATCAAATAAATTTTGAATAAAAAAGAAAAAAAAATGTTTATACTAACTGAATAAAAGGTATTACAACAAAACATTTTCTCAAGTACACATCAAGCTTTACTCAATCATAGAATAAAGTTTTACATAAAAAGAGGATTTTATAAAACAGACATTATTGTAGATTGAGATAAATATACATAAAATGGCTTAATTAAATGTCAATGTAGAAAATTTAAATAATTTTACATTGACACAACACTGAAGCACTTAAAAACGTAAAACAGACATTGTAATGTACGCATATTTAGCACTATTAGTGCATCTGGATATTTTCTTGTAATGTGGCATTTTCTTTTACAGCCTTTACTAAATTTTACTACACAAGGTTTAGTCATTCAGCTGACTTTGTGCTATTTTAGACTTTTGGTTATGCATCTTTTCATTTCTCTTTCCTGTCAATAACATTTCTGTTAATACTTGTACTTTTTCATTTACTCGCTCCTTTTTTTTGATATTGTGCATAATGTCACATAGTTTTGTGTTAATCAAAATGGAACATTGATTATTTCTAAAAACAAAAAAGGGCTGCCTATCTGTGCAAATGCAGGAAAAGGGGGCAGTTATTGACCAATTGACTTGATGTGAAGGAGGGATATTCTTTTTCCCCACAGTGAAAAGACCTTGAATGTAAGGCCAGCAATCACTCCACCACCTTACCTCCACCTACAACTGCCTCTAATACCCAACTGTGTCCTCAATCTCCACTCCAACAGGCCCAGGTATGCAACTCTTCCGTCAGTGGCGTTATGTATTTGGCTTTCTATTTCACTTTAATAGGGGAGAAATTGCCAACATACTCTTTTACAGCCCCCTGGCACCATTAGAAAGCTACCTGTCATTTGGATTATTTATGAAAAACTATTTCATGCTTACTTACATTTGCTGCTTATTTTCCCCTAGTGTGACCTGCAGGAGATTTAGTTCCATTTTGAAAGCCTTAAAGCCAATTCTTTATGTCTGCAGGTCAGCATTGTCGATTGAGTTGAGATTGAAATACCAGCATGTAGTGGGAAAAGTATGGCAAGAGGAAACCAATAGTATTTTATTGTGTTGGGGGGCCTGTGGTAAGGGAAAAGAAAGGTGTAGTAAAGGAGGTGCAGCAATGGAGGGGGAGAGCAGGGGAAAAGAAGGTGATTTTGGGTGGATATTGAGTTGGAGACACCCACGGAAATGCGAGGCAATGCAAATGCAGCTTTAAAAGTTGAAGAATGAATTGCACACAAACATCTAGTTGCTACTGAGAGGCAAAGACAACAAAGACCAGGGAAGAACTGAGTCAGCAAGTTGGCATTGAAAGTAAAAAGAGAGGACATAAAGAGGAAGTGGTCTTAAATCTACAAGCTTTTATATTTCATCCAAAAACATGTCAGAAACCTTCCCCATGCACAGTGTTTTACAAGGGCAACAATGATAAACTTTGCTGGGTAGTTTTTCTTTCTGTTTTTTATCTCCTCTGTGTTGCAAGCAGTTATACTCTTATTCCCGTCTGTACAAAATAATTGGAAATCTTTGGCTGTCAACATACCAGTTAATACCAACGCTCCATATATAAGGACAAAACAGTCCCACTTCCCTTGGAGCATGCATCTATATTCATAATCTCATGCTTATGGTATTGGCTCCTTGATTCCTCATTGTACTCAGACACACACTGGACTGGGCTTGGCCTGGGCTTTATACAATGACCTTAATAAACTGCGGCGTGGCTGTGCAGGTTTGTCACTGTCACAGGTAAATGATGTAATTAATGAGTGTGTTGTGGTGTGGATAGGAGCTGGGGTGTTAGATTTTAAAGACCTCTCCAGCTGACTGGGTTTCGGGAGGCCCAGCTGGACACAGGCAGCAGATCAATGTGGGGTCAGGGGTCAGTCAAACCGCCCATTATGGACGAGGTAACTCCCATCATCATCTGGCTAACGATGCCTGCAGGAGGGCTGGCGAAGGGAGCCGCCACAGGGAGAGCACACAGCTTTTGGAGCTTCAGGCTGGAGTGGTTTCTGAAGCCTGAAACTTAAAGATCTTTATTTTTACACACTGGAACAGCAAAAATCTGCAGTACTACTCCTCTTTGGCCAGTTTGCATCATCTTTGTGCAGTATGTGCCATATTCTGTCCTATTTGAACATAAAAATATGCTGCCCCAAGGAACTGGTTTTAACTAATTTGAATTGAAAAAAGAAGTTAAATACAGTCATTGCACCCATCAGGTGGGTTGTTTAATTATTTATGGAAATGCCGTTTCAGAAAAAAAAGAACAAAAATATCCTGCTGTGTTCAGAATTGGAGTTGTCTGTCAGCTAAAAATCCTCATATATCACAATTTATTACCATCACAACACAACAGGGTGTCGTGTTGCTGTTGTTTGTTATTTTTTGGTCATGGGAAATATTTTATGATTAAACTGTCAGTAATTGTTTTTGATAGAGCACATAATACTCCAAGTTTTGTGCTGAAAAGAATATTATAGTAGCCTCAAGATGCATTTCATTTCATGAGTTAGAGAACAGTTAGTTAAATAATGTTTTCTTTGTGATTTGTCTTTCTGGCTATTAAGCTACCTGTAAAATCCCTGAAAAATTTAATGCCAGTGTGACATATTATATGTTTTCAATTTTTCATGTATTTATTGTGTTATATTCTGTATATATATTATTTATTCTGTGTGGTTAGTTTATTTTTTTGTTGGAAAACAATGCTTACCCTCTAGAATATGTATAGCGAGCCTTCAGTCAGAGGCTTCTTCAGGTCTGTTTCAAAAAAGAAAGAAGCAGGAGGCCAATGACACAATGGCATTTGTATTCTTATTTCTTTATTACAACAATACAATTAAATTTAGATGAGTAAAAATGGTTGTTGTTTGTTTGTTTTTTCCAAATCACTCCATTTCCAGAACCAAAATTTTAATGACAAGTAAATTTGTGTTTCTTTTTCTGAATTTTATTAATATTTGCTGATGCATTTGAGTTACCTGTAAATATTTATTTATCATTTTTTGTCTGTTAATCAATCACTTAACCTAATTTTGTTATTGGTGAGTTCTTTTATTTGATAATATTTAATAATTTTATGTAAAAACTTTTAATTTTGAATAAGGTGAAGCTATAAACTTTCGTACAGTTATGGTCTGAACTACTGTATGTTTTTATCTCCTCTTCATTTATTATTTGCAAATAAATATCAACCTTTTTGGGATTACTCTCAAAAAGGGCATACATCTCATTATTGTAAACTATTCCTCCTATAATGACAGTCCATTTTAGATCACGTCACAGACACATCTAGTTCAACAGATCCATACAGAGATCAGAAGAACTTTTAAAGTTCCTTTCATATGTCTTGAAGCTTTGAGGATGTTTTTTGCCCTTTATGAGCTCCAAGGAATACAGTGGCCAGTTTTACTCATGATGTTGATACATTATTAACATTACAGCAGGGGAGCATGGGAAATCGTTCCTGGCCAGATTGCCTCTGATCAATAACCTCATAGAGCGGAGGCCTCATTAATCTAAAACTTCCCTCACATTAGCAGTGCTGTCCAATTCAGAACACTCTTTACTCAGACTCAATAACCACTCAGATCAGATCAAGGAATACTGAAACCTGTCATTATTATTATAAGAATCCTAATTTCTAAGGAAAATATTATGCATATATATATATATATATATATATATATATATATATATATATATATATATATATATATATAAAGGTTTTCATGAGAACAAATGGAAAAGGGAACATTTTTATTGCATTTAAAAGTCGTACTTTTTTAAACATTTTTTCCCTCATTAATCTGGAAACTCTTTGTGTCCTGACAAAGTCAAAGGCTACTTTATTCACATGGTATTGCCTTATAAATAACAGAGGAACTGAAATTATGTTAGACAAGGAGCTTAAAATTGTGTTTCATCACATGAATAGTAACTGAAACAAAAAAATGCTATTAAATTAATTGTACCACTAGCAAAATTAAAATAAACAAGGCGTTCCCTCTGGTCTGAGTTCAGCAATATTTTATCTTTTTAATTTCTCTTACTTTTATTCTTCTCCTATTGTTGCACACTTTAATCCAATTCTGTTATTCTTATTGTCGTATTGTGTCGGCCTGCTGAAGGACTAAAAAGGGAAATTAGCTTTAGCTTTAATCTTGCAAATTTACATTCATATGTATATTAATATGCATTATCCCTTTTAAAAAAATCAAATAAAATAAACTCAAAACTCAACAAGAGAAATGAAGAGCAAATATATTGCGTAGCTTTGTGATTACAAAGATAATATCTTTATCATTTTTCTATGTCTGCTGATGAAAAAGAAAAACATGGGTAAAATTTATCATAATTAAATACAAATCTTTCACATTTGTTTGGACATCCTATAAACTAAACTACAAATTGATAACCCAGACAACTGAGAAAACGCAGTAAATGGTGGATTAACTTTAAATTATTGCAGCTTTCTATTTTTTTTCATTTGAGATATAATGATGATCAGCACTAAATGTGTAGGCATGCTGCAAGCTGATGCTCCACGTGTTAACTGGTGATGTTTAAAGATGTGCCAGTGGATGCACTATATTATCATCTTATGGACAGGCTAATCTATTACCAGCCTTCTCATGGCACAAGTGAAATGCTCGTATTAGGGCAACTGTGCGTTCAGAGGCATCATTCAGGACAATGAGCTATAGCCAGAGAGTGACAAGCTAGAAAAATGTCCCCACTTTTCAAGCTGTACAAATGACATTTTGCCACGATAAGTCACAACTGGACACTTCATTTCAAGTTGGGAACTAGCCGGCCAGTCAAAAGCTATTATACCATCTTCTTTATTTGTGGCCCATGGTTTTGGTAGAGGGACCATCAAATAAATACTGCTAAAATGCCACTTCAGTCAAAAATATTGGCCAATTCTTTCTCTGCCATGACTGGGTCCGGATGGCAACCTGTTTCAGATGGTATAAACCTTTTAGAGTCAGGTGGTCAAGCAGCCAGCATCCATCACACCACAACAATACCATGAGTTAGTGCTGGATATTCAAGTGAGTGCTGCTGATCGCTTGTGGCTATGCTAAAAGCTTAATAGTTAAATGAATTGATTACCAATTTATCACTGGGGAATTGCTTGCTTAGAGGAACAGTCTCTCACCAATAAAGAAGAAATGACTATGAATACATTTGAAAGATGACGATCTTTGAGGAGTAATAGTATAATTTGTCACTTGTGACAGTCTATGTGATTGTTCTCAATATTTCAGCCTGTTTGGAGTATTGGATAGAATCATGGTGGGTTGTCAGAGACAGACTGGGGTGTGTGTGAATTCACTGAATGGTGATTCAATGTGGAAATAAGGTAGTCAGAAGAATACACTTAGACTTTCTAAGGTGACAGCAGCTTTATCGCGCATTGCCTCATAAAGTCCCATCATATCCGCTCACCTCTATTATCAAATGGGTGTTTAGTGTGCCTTTGTGGGTGGATGTATGAAAAGCGGACAAAGAGAACGGATAAACAACCTCATTTGTGTGAGTGTGTGGAGGGTGATGTCATTAGAGTAGAAAAAGATCTAAATGAAAAGTGAGCTGATCCTACCTGAGGGCAGAAATACTCAAGGATCATAAAGACTTTGACACTTTTTTTTTTTTTTTTTGGAAGAAGAATCCTGCCATACTGGAGTGAAACATAACTGTTTTTGTGCCATTCCCTGCTAAAGCTTAGGCAGCTGTGGTCAAACTTGGGTCAATAAAATGTCTGTCTGTCCATTGAGTTCCCACATCTATCAAATGATTAAAGTTTGTCTTTAAAGGAGAGATAGAATTCAACAAGGAGAGAGTGGAACCTTTCTGTGAGACATGCAGGAAATTAATCAAGGAAATGGGGTTTTTGGTGTGCCTATATCACATCTAATCTATCCTTTGTCCACATGTAGCCGGCTCCAAGCCTCACCAATCAAGAGTGACACGCTGGTTTTATGAAAAGCCACTTGTTCCCTGCATAATTGGGAGGTCTGACTGCTGAGTTAAATGGGAGGTGGAGGTGGAGGGAGGGCCAGTCTTGTTTGCCCATGTAAAGTGTGATCCAGATAATAGCATTCTCATCAAAGGCAGCAATTACATTCATTACAACGGCGAAAGGCGCGCCTGCAAGGAAATTAAGTGGTGAGAGGAAAGAAAAGCTTAATATATACCTCCTTTATCCTATCCCCCACCTCTCAGTTCTTTTTCCAAATGCTCTCCGTGGAGCTGTAGACCTCAAGAAAGAAACAGTCTCAGTCAAAGAAGAATAAATCTTGTCCAAGTCCCCCTTTCACCCTTCAGTGTCCAAGAGGGTCCCGTCTGTTACTATGGCTGCACTTGTCTGGGATTAAAAAGCTTTCTATGAAGGTGATCTCTAATGCTGCTTTTACTCAAGCACAACAAATGACACCAAGTCTTAAAAAACTGCTGCAGACCTTCTTTAAATTAAACTCCAATTTGATTCAGGAAAGGAGGCACAAATGAATTGTCTTGTGTGGCATCAAACCACAAATGGCCTGTAAATCAAGCGATTAAGAGGAGAAGGGAACCTTTTCATTCTCACCTTTTGAATGTGAATCAGAGCAAGTGGATAACACCACAACCTCCTCAAAGACAGGTGATGTTCCTGAGGCTATCCTACATGTGCCAGTGTATTTTTAAACTCACTCATGCCATTTAGATAAGCTTTACAAAGCTTTAACCCAGGCCAGACCTTCAGAAGATATTAAAAGACTGTAACTGAATAAAAAAATTAACAGGTTTTTAATTGGCATTTGTAATTTTGAATCAATTCAATACAATATGTTAATATATTCCCTGACAATGATGTTTAGAATTATGTATATATATATATATATATATATATATATATATATATATATATATATATATATATATATATATATATATATATATATACTGCCCTTCAGAAGAACAGCTTAATGTATCCTGAATGAAATATTAGGTTAGACCCATTATTCCCCTTTAGTATTTTTAGGTGTGATGAATTATTTCTTCAATCGAAAGGCCACAATGTTTTGAACTTCAGGAAATTCTTCATAGTAAATTTAACATAGGATTAGTGGTTCAATAATTAATAAGGTAAGAATTAAAAACAAAACTATTGAAACAAATTAGAGCACAGAGAAGTGTGCACTCTGTCTTTTTGGTGCCCACAAATCATCCTGGCTGTGTGTAAATTATTCAACAGGTTCAGGCCCCCATAGAAACCTGAGCATAATTAAATTGCAATAAAATAACGTTAGTGTGGACAGGCTGTTAGTGGGTGATGTAATTGGCTGCTCCGGCGGTCATGGTTCAACCGATGAGGTTCACTGTCATAGCTTCTGCTGGTCCTGTACATGCTCCTTTCTAAAGACTGTGAGTCGACACAGA
This sequence comes from Melanotaenia boesemani, assembly GCF_017639745.1. NCBI lineage: Eukaryota > Metazoa > Chordata > Actinopteri > Atheriniformes > Melanotaeniidae > Melanotaenia > Melanotaenia boesemani. Next base: position 21,061,828 of record NC_055697.1, read on the forward strand.
TTATACCAGACAAAGCCTGGACACAGAGATGGCCACAATCTGTGTAGTGTTGAGGTATGAGCTCTCAGCATATTAGCCTTTATGTGTCTCCTCTGTTTAAAGCGTCATGGGGAGCACTTTAGCCATGCTGAGATGTAGTTATTTCACCACTGGTATGTGTGCACCATCTAGTGTCCAGACTGTTCAACTAAATTTACATGTGTGACCAAGGAATAGCAGCCGTACATGGACATGCTTGTATTTTTCAAAAATGTTTTTACAATGATAAATATTTCTTTTTCTCAAATGTCATACAAACACATTACACAAGCCCAGCTGTTGTAAAGAATACAGTGTAGATTGGTAGATAAACTCTAGGGTCAACACTAAATGAGCGACTCGTGTTACAAAGTCAAGAGAGCCCTCGCAGCAGGTTTACATTACTTCTGTAATACTCTTGCTTTGACAGTAGCAGTTGTAATGCAGTAAAAGGATACAGTGGTCTCTCTCTAACTGGTCATTTATCATCTTCTCCTCAGTGGTTTTCCTACAAGTTTGACACAAATGGGGCAACATGATCTCCACCACACGCTTACTGGTAAATTATTGATTGTAATAAAACATGAATGAATGAGTCAATAGTTTCTGAAAGTATTGTAATTGTTGGCATAATTATAAGCTGTATGTCTAGTAGTGCGTCTTGTAACAGACATGAGCGGGCAGACCATCAGTTAAATTTATTAGCTGGTGGTGAGCGATAGGTGTTACTGATCCCTCATATTTCTGAAAAATTACACTCCCTTTTGTAATAGGATATATTATTTAAGTTGATGGTTTAAATATAGATTTTTAATTATTTATTTGTTTTACAGAAGGGAATACAGTATCAATATCAGTTGTAAACAATCTACATAATGTACAAGAGATTATGAACAAGATCCTGCAGTTGAATGCTGATAGACAGGTATTTCAGCTCTAAACTCTTCACTAATCAGTCTTCTAAAGGCAAAATGGTTGTTTTCATATTAGTGCTAAAACTAAGCATGAGACCTTTCAGTGCTTAAAATAGTTATTTATAAGTATTTTGTAGAAAAGCTTTAGTTTAAAAAATACTGCATCATTATTTTAGAAACACAAATGTAACAAAAAATGAAAGGCCTTTTGTCCATTGGCACTTCTCAATTAATTATAAGTTACATTTGTACATTCTGTAAACAATACACCTAAAACTGTATTAATCAGCTGCATCTTACTCATGCCACTGTGGCATGTTCTTATGGCCTTGCTGACTTTCAAAATCTGATCAATTCAGTGGTCAGGATGAGGAAAAGACAGGGTCCCAAGAGGTCCAAGAATCCAAATCTTATCCTAGAAATATAGTTGGATCACAGAGATGCACAAAATAAACAAAGTGAAATTCAAAAGAGATTTGGTTTTGGATGTCTACACCACAAAACCACCTCAGATATTTAAAACTAATATTACACAAATTAACTTTCATGATGACTAAAGTTAAGATATCAAATTGGAGCATGACATTGAGGAAACTTCAAAATACCCTAATAGGACATAAACTGAAACAAATAGATGAAACAAATCTAAATTTATTGTAAAACTGCCAATGAAAAGACACAATTATCACACAGCTGGAAAAACAACCAAAGTCTGATAAAAAAAATGTACCATAAGTAGCACCAAAGATTAAAAATGACTAGAACTATTTCTATATGAAAGAAAAAATAATCATATAAATGATTAAATTACATGTAATGATGCAAAATATCTGCATGATGCAGATACAGAAAGACACCCAAATTTACATTTAGATTTTTTTTTCTTGTTGTTTTGTCTATATTTTAGTCGGGATCATGATTACCTGTGGTGATGAATAACACCAGCCTTGTTGTAGGCTTCTATATTCATTATCATTGCACGAGACGGCATTACTACATCCGCAGTTTTGCAAAAGGAACCTTTCTTCGCATGTATATTGTAGTTTTAGAGGGACGGGTTTTCTCGGCGCACACAAATTTAACTTTGACCCCATCGAGTAGTTAATTGTTTTGATTGAGCCGGTTAGTATTCCTAGCAAGTTTAAGACATTGACTAGATACTAAAATATCTTACAAAGCTATTAGAATTTTTTTAAATAATGATGTGTTAGGATACATTCGGCGTTGTTTCTGACTAAAATGTTTTCTAATCGGTAAGCTAACGTTAGCTGTCTGGCTAACGTTGCGTACGTAGCTTTGGTAACATGACGATGGCCAGGAGCTGCGTGTAGAAGCGACCGACCAGACATCGGATCTCGTCGATTTCCTGCTTGCCAATCATTCTTTTGCACGATTATGTTGTCTTTGTGTACGACAGCCCTCTAAACTGTATTTCAAATCAATCAAAACTGGCTACATTTATCTGTGTTTTAATTTTCAAAAGGTTGGTATCAATCTCTAAAAATCTGCTAGCTAACATTAATATTTCAGCTCTTTAAGTTGGTGTGATTACATGATTGTTTTTGTTATTATATTGTAAGTACATTTAATGATACAGGTTTATCTTTATAATTAAATTAAACACAACTTAGTAATTGTGTTCAATACAGTAAAAACAATGTTTTTTGCTTGTTTTTTGTTTGTTTGTTTTTTTGTTTGTTTGTTTGTTTTGTTTTTTAGTGTATAATTGCATCACTTTCACTCTCGTCCAATGGGTGAGGAAAAGCCGGACACACTGGATTTTGTGAAGGATTTTCAGGAGTATCTGAGCCAGCAGACTCAGCATGTCAACATGATTTCAGGCTCTGTCAGCGGCGTCAAGGAGACGGACGAGCTGCCAGCAGGTAATCGGATGTTGTCATCCACTGCGTAAAACCGTATGTTTGATGTAATATCCTTCAGGTGCTCCTTTACAGTTTGTGGTTTCATTAATGCTCTTACTGAAATCATCAGTTATCAGGCGTGGTTATTCCTGTCAGTATCTGTCCATAAGTCTGTGTAGAATGTCATTGTTAAATCCCAGAGGGAGTTTATCAGTTCATTTTTAGATCAGAGCTGAACAGTTAAAAATAGCTTCTTAGCAGCATTAGATTAAAAAATATGCATTTTAATTTTCTTTTACAAATTTATTATGCATTTAGAAGTGGGGATATTTCTCCAAGTTACATTTAAGTGATTGTTGAAATGTAGTTTACACAAAGACATAGTTTCAAATGATATGCAGGTTGTAAATATTGAACAATATAACTGAAATGTTGCCAACAAAGCACTTCCAGTTTATCCAAATGGGAACAGCTGATTAGACTTTCAAAAAGAAAATGCATTTATAGTATTGCTTATGTGGTATAGTGTCTTAGTGCCCCGCAGTGTATTTGCCGTATAAACCTGCTGCGTTGGCTGGATGCAGGTTAGTAATAACAAGGTTGCTAGTGCAAGTCATGCTCAGACCATTTCTTTCCTTATAGCTAATCCAATTAAATATGGTGAAAGCCTGAATGTTAATCATTTTCAGTTTTGCTGGTGACCATAATCACTATTGTTATCTATTTTCCCAATATGAAAGTGTTGGGATTATTGGCATTCAATGACAATAACAATTTGACAATCAAGTTAAGATCCCTTTTGTAATCAGCTGGAAAACCAGCTATAGAAATGTACCAAAAAGCAGCTATACTTTTCACAGATGCAATATCTTACAGATGTAAAACCAGACTTTGCATGTTGTTTTGCTTCCTTTTGTGTCTTTACAATAACTCCTGCTGATGTTGCTACCTGCAGACTGCAGTCAAAATGGGCTGGATCACCCCTCAGTGGACATGTCATTGGAGGACAGCTCAGGGATCTTAGTGGATGGTTTTGAGAGGACCTATGACGGCAAACTCAAATGTCGTTACTGCAACTATGCCACCAGAGGCACAGCGCGACTCATTGAACATATCCGCATCCACACAGGTTAGTGTTTTCTAATCCATATGAAGTTGTTTTTTATCTTTTTTGCATATGTCAAAGAAAACAACATAGTAATACGTTACAGGTTTTTTTTTCATACATTTATTGTGCTTATTAATTTGTCACAAATTTTCTGGCATTTAAAGTATTTGTGATATACATGCAGGCCTTCTTTTTTATTGTATAGGATACATTGCACCTGCATAATTTTGTTATTCAGTTTGTCTTTTTTTTTCTCTTTAACAAACAGGAGAGAAACCTCACCGCTGCCACCTGTGCCCATTTGCTTCAGCCTATGAACGCCACCTCGAGGCCCATATGCGCTCACACACTGGTGAGAAGCCTTACAAGTGTGAGCTTTGCTCCTTTCGCTGCAGTGATCGTAGCAATCTGTCACACCATCGACGTCGACGTCACAAACTCTTGCCAATGAAAGGCGCTCGATCACTTTCCCATAAGAAGATGCTGAGTGTTTTACAGAAAAAAGCCAGTTCGCTGGGCTATGGTCGACGGCTCCTCATCAACTTTAGCCCCCCTTCTATGGTGGTGCACAAGGCTGACAATGTGAACGATTTCTCCCATGAGCTGCCCCACTTACGTCAGGAAACATATGATAATCAGAGTAGAGCAGTTGAAGAAGGTCTGTCCACAAATCAAAATCACCATCACCATGATATGGTCATGGATAACCCCCTGAATCAACTGTCCACACTGGCAGGCCAATTGGCCAGCCTCCCTTCAGAGTCCCAGGCCCAGACTCAACCTCCCATGTCTCCTGGAGCAGAGTCTGTCGTGGATGAGAAGCCTTTCCTCATTCAGCAGCCGCACCCTGCCACAGCTCCTGTGGCTGTCACAGTCAGCATTACTCATCCTTCTTCCTCATCCCCAGTCACCCCAGAGCCCCGGGCTCCTCCACACAGTAACTGCAGTCCTGGAAGTGGACCATGCAGTGAGCACAGTGGGCACACCAGTACTCCCAGTATCTCTAACAGCCAGCCCAGCACACCGGCCCCAGGCCTGTCCGCCCCACTTCAAGACCCCCATATGCTACATCACTGCCAACACTGTGACATCTACTTCCCTGACAACATCCTCTACACCATCCACATGGGGTGCCATGGCTATGAAAAACCATTCCAGTGCAACATCTGTGGCCACAAATGCAAGAGCAAGTATGACTTTGCCTGCCACTTTGCACGTGGACAGCACAAGTAATGACTGACCAAGGAAAGAACTTTGAACAGACAGCTTTGTTTAATTCTATAGTAATTTTATTTATTGATCTTTTACTTAGCCTTTATGTAGCCCAGTTTGTAAAAGCTGTACTTAGACAAGAAAATGTCAGCATTTAGATATTTTCATTTAGCATATTTAAAGGTGCCCATTCCAGTGTATTACAGAGGAATGATCAGTGTTTTGGACAGGTTGAGAATTTATTTGTGGTGGTGTAGGCAGCTACATTCCAATAATCTCATAAATCTTATAAATTCTGTCCCCACTTAGCTAAACTACAGAACATGAAGGTGGGTAACAAAATCACAATCATAGATAGAGTGTAAAATAGGGGAACTGATACAGTAAATGGAGCACATTTGTAATTTCCCTTGAACATGTTTAATTAACATATATACCAATGTTTAAGTGAGAAGAATAAGATTATTGTTGCATAAAAGGTAAATGTCTGGAAGTAGAAAGGTTGTTTTGCTTCCAGTGAAGTGGTAATAGTTTCACTTAATGTTTTGCAAAAACAAAAACTGTTTGCAGAGTTGCTAAATACTATATATTAGTTGATTTAAATCACTATGAAACAAGTATCACACAGTGGAAAAGCTCAGCTTACTTTCTGAAATAGCTCTCAACACATTCATTGTGAAAAATACAAAGTGCATTTGAAAGAAGGACAAGTCTGTGAGTGCCACACATAAATTCTCAACACTCCTGGACTATATCTACCTATTGCTCTGACAATATTGATGCAGAGTGAAACTGTTAGCCCTGAGTGATCTTATTTAAGCCTTGTTGAAATTATTTTAGTGCTAGGTGCATTATTACTATTTTTTGCAGTGCCTGACAGAGTCACTTTCTTGTGTCCAATTTGGATAGGACTGTTATTTATAGACAAATAGATATTACAATATACTTTTCTTACTTCAATGACCTGACCCAGAACCTTATGGAAAAAGTTTGGTTATTGTAGATTTACTGTGGGAGCCATTGTTTTTTGTTTGTTTTGTTTTTTGTTTTATTTTTAAAATTGTTGGGCCAAAATTTAGTTCCATAAATGCTGCTAAGAAACAAGAGTTTATGCCAGCTCTACTGTATAGATGGCATCAACGGTGACACTTGGCCAAACTTTGGTGGTTTTTGGTCTGCCAACTGCTTTGTTGTGTTGTTTCGAAGTTCCTCCATACAGTGCCCTACCATTGTGGTGGTAACTCACTTTGTTTAAAGGGGTTTATTCATTTAGGTGCGTCATGTGCACCTAAATTCTGATCTTTTGATATTGTATGAAGTCATTTTGATATCCAGTATCTCTGTGTTTAGGACAGAATCACTAAGTCTTGTCTCTCATATAAAAACTTTCTCAGAATTGCCACGTAGCACCGGGATTGCCACCTTTAGGCCTTTGTGATAACTCACACTGAAATCCAGTCACATGGATCTCAGTATTTTTCTGAATATTTACTGCATATTGTATTCTGAATGGTTGGATAAATGTTCAGTGTAAAGAAAGAAAGAAAAAAAAAAGCTAAAATATGTTGCAGTAAGACTGCAACTTTAGCAAAGTTGTCTTTTGTCATGGGTACTGTTGTCTTTGCTTAGCAACATGTGTAGAGAATAAAGTTCATGTTTTTAGAAGCATCTCTGTGTTACCAAATTTACCAGTAATGGGGACATCCAGTAATAGTTGCCTTATGTTCTCTGTGTTGTTGATTCATTGATAGTGGTGAATGTTTAAGCCTTCTGGCGATCATGATCTCCCCAAGCTGAGATGGCAAATCATTTTATTGTGAGATGGATTTATCTAATTTATAAGTAAAGTGTTTTCTAACCCAGTCTTTGCCTTCTGTTTTCTTTTTTTCTTTGTACTCAATAAGACAAATAAAAAACAGTAATATTTCCTGTTTGCTTGTTAGTTTGGCTTAATTAAATACACAAACACAAATTGTCTTTTGATGCATTTAATCAGATAATAGGACAGAAATATGTGGTAGAATTCAGCTAATCAGTGAAAAGAGCAGGAAGTTGATTGGAACAGATCACTGCAGTTTTGAGTTGAGCCTTGTTCTGCTCTTCATTCTCCCTTTTTCTCAGGTTCTGCAAACAACAGAAAACATCTGATTATGTCTTTTTGAGATCATGTCTTCTTCTCCCAGCCTACAAAATATTTATCAATGTTCTTATCAGAGCTATATTAGAATGATTTCTGACCTTTGAGTTTAATCGGACCCACAACTATTGTTTGGCTTTTGTGCTCTGATGACACGTCTCTGATAGCACGTCCATTGCAACCACGGCGGCAGCGTGAATTACCATCTGATGCGGGACATATAAGGACCTTGCATTGGATGTACACTGTATCTGTCGCCCGCAGGAACTGGAAGGCCTTAAATGTGAAACGGGCCAAGGATTCGGTGCCACTACTTATGGGCCAGTAGGTGTTATCAACACGACATCTGTGTGTGAAACGGTGACAAATACCTTCATGTTTAGATTAAAACAAAATAACAGCCACATGAGGCCAGTATAAGTCAGTCAATTCACCTACGCTACTTTTAAGGAGTTAAAAAAAACAAATAAATATGCATATTTTCATCTTACCCATCACGAACCAAGTAGTAAGCTCTGGTATGGAAATCAAAGGGTGATGGTGAGGCTACACAGGTGTCCAGGAAGAGGACGAGGGCGCTGTCACGCCCCTGCAGGTCCACTTGGACATACAAGTCCTGGCTGAGTGCTACCTCATATGGAACTTCAGTCACCTGTGTGTGAATGCTAAATATCAGCATCTTTTCTCAAATGGGTTTAATCCAAATCATGCTCTCACTACCAAATCACACCTTATCATAGAAGCTGCTGGATGTGTAGAAAGCCATGCTGGTATTATATCTGCCTGAACCAGTGATGCTGCTGTTTGAACCATGATGAATAGCAAATATGTTCTGGGATACTGAGTCTTGCTCCATGAGACAGGCCACATTCATCTTGAGGTGAGACTGGCGGGTGATCTCTCCGTTGTTGGAGGGGTAGGCACGGACATTGTTGGTGTACACAATTCTGCCATTATCAAACTGTTCAATTGTGGAAGACAATACAACAAAAACTCTTTGTATATCTCTAAAATCACAATGATTATTAGAATTTTCATAGAAAAAAAGTATTGTTTATGTTTTCTAAAAAGTAATTGTGTTGTCTACCTTTCTAATGTTGCCACAGGTGTTGAGGGGGAAGCTGAAGACCACCTGGTATGTGGATACCTGTGGTCTGCAGTGTGGATCATCCAGGAACAAACTGTGACCATCATAGCCCAGAGAGTTCAGATAGCTTCTCTCAATTACAATGTTCATGTTGTTTGAGGAACAGTCCACTCGACCTAAGAGAGGTGGTGTTTGCACTTTTAAGTACAGTGCCTATAAAAAGCATTTACTCCCTTTGATTTTTACCCTTTTATTGCATTTGTAAATCAATCATGCACAATATAATTTGACCTTTGTGACCAAAAACAAAATCTTCTTTGTTAAATTGAAAACTCATTTCTACAAAGTAATGACAAATACAATATGTAACATAAAATAAGTGATTGCATAAATATTCACACCCTTAAAGTGACTGACCTAATTTAACAGAGATTCCATCAATTGGTGGAATTAGTGTAATGGAGATCACCTGAGTGGAGTGTTTCAAATGATAGTGGTATAAGGACACCTGAGTTTTGAAGGTCCATTCACTGGTTAATCAGTATTCCTGGCTACCACTGAAACATGAAGACAGAAGAACACTCCAAGCAAATCAGAGAAAAAGTGACTGAAAAGCACAAGTCAGATGATGACTACAAAAAAAAAAAAAAACACACCATGAACTCAGTTAAATCCATCATCAAGAAATGGAAGGAATATAGCACATCTGCAAATGTCTGTACTGTGATTGCAGAACAGGGAGGGTCTACTAAATACTGACTTGAAATGGGTGAATATTTATGCAATCACAAATTTTTTGTTACATACTTTTATTTGTCATTACTTTGTAGTAATGAGTTTTCAATTTGACATTAAAGACTATTTTTTTTTACTTTTTGTTTTTGGTCACAAAAGACAGTTTATATTGCACATGATTCATTTACAAAAGCAAAAATCAAAGGTGGTGAATACTTTTTATAGGCACTGTATATCATGGCAAGGTAAGTTTAATTGTATAGCACAGTTGAAGAACAGCGTGATTCAAAGTGCTTCCTAAAATCATTAAAAAAAAATTATAAGCATAATTTAAAATAAAAACACCGAACAGAAAGGAAGGAAAAAGAAAGAACATAAGATAAAAACTATTTCAACACGATGACATTTAAAAATTCAAGCTTAAAAGAAACAGTGCAGATTTGGACTTTGAAATAAAAACTCCCCAAATGCAGCAGAGAACAAGTGGGTCTTAAATCTGGGTTTAAATAAACGGAGTGTTTAAGCTCATCTGAGGCTTTCTGGGAGTTTGTTCATATGGAGGATAGAAACTGAATGCAGGTTCTGACTCTGGAATCTGATAAAAGAGCCCGGATCCAGATGACCTGAAGGGTCTGGTAGGTTCATAGGCTACTGGGTCAAGAGGTCACTGATGATGAACTTTAGAATCTTTTACCGTTGATATGTTCTTAAGGTGATAGTAGGCTGACTTTGTGATACCCTTGATGTGTTTTTCAAAATTTAGGTGTACAGGTATACAATTCTGAATACATCACCACACCCAGATTTCTGGCCTGGTTGGTGGTTTAAATCCACAGCTTAAATTTACAAAAGGATGAAGGTAGGCAATGGTAAAATACGCTTAATGATTCCTACTAGAAGAAATCAAGTTTTCGTGTGGCCAGAAGTTAACCCTATGGTGCATAGTGTCCACTACAGTGGACACATATTTAAAGGCTGTTTTTAAATGTATGCATGGGTGTGGATCATAAATTAGCAACTTCATTGGACATTAGTGAGTCACCAATACTCTGCCACGTAAAAATAATAACTACATTTGATATAGTATATATACATACATTGTAATTACCAAGTTTGCCTCAGTGATAAACAGAACAAGAAAATTATCCAGGTGTTTTTATAGAAAATTTATATTATATTAATATGACAAGCTATTATTTTATAAATATTTTCATAGATCAAGTAGAAAAATCAATACACTGAGTAAAAGTTAAAATAAGATTAAAAAAAAATAAACAGACAAACATCAATGTGCATGTCTGTAGAAGTAAAATATTTTATTAAAAAAATTATGGTACTGTTTTGTAATAATTCATGCACCAGAGGGTTAAGATTTGTTACTTTGTTGAAACCACTGGATTGATTGGCAGAGATTTACATATCTCTCACAACTGATCAACTGTCCTAAAAAGGAGATGATAAAAAAAATGTAGAGGTTAAAATACCCCTACTTTTGATTTATACTATTGGACAGCGCAGACCGCAAGGAACCTTTAACAGACATGTCTTAAAATTTTAGAACAAAATGTTTCATGCCTGTATTAAATTCTAATTGAATGTACCTGAGGTGGGTTTCAGAGAGCTCATGAACTCTGCACTGAATCCTCGGCCGACCACAGAACCATCAGTCCGGAAGACCACAGTCATGTAGTTGGAGGAGGAGTAAAAAGTATTCAGGCTGTTGTTGCACACTTTTCCCAAATACTTTGAATTAACAGAGGGCCCGTCGTAGATTGAAATGTAGTCGCAGCTGCAGCAGTTCTCCAATCTGTTTGTTAAAAAGATTATAAAAACACAAACTATTATAATTGTATCCAAAGTACCAGGAATCAGTACAAATTCTGAACCCTGTTTCAACATTTTCTTCCATAAGATGATGAGGGTCGTATTCTACATTTATATGGCAAATTACATTTTTTGGTCATTGTCATAATTCTGGTCAGTTTTTTACTCACTGCAGGTATGTGAATGCCAGGAAAATTCTTTGGTCATATGCAGCTCTGAGGTGCCAGACACAATAGGCATTGTCAAAGTAGTACGAGGGATGGTTCGGACTGGAAAAGGTGCCAGAGCCAAACAGAGAACCTCCACATGACCCTACTGATGAAGGATAAAAGGTCACTGCTGAGAACAACAATACAGCAAACAAATTTTACAAACTGAGAATCTTACCTGAGGGTGTTGTTGCTGCACAGTGTGCTGTTTGAAGAAAGAACATTTTTTAGAATTACTGAAACGGGGCATAATGTGTAAGGTGTTGTATGACATACTCACAGTAGTAGTCATGACAACAGTTTCCATTGTATTGGCAGGAGCTTGAGCAGGAGCAGCTTCCCATGTGACTACCACAGTTATAACGACATGATGGCTGAGCTGAGAGACATTTAAATAGGTTTTGTTGAGATTTTCTGCTGGTAGAATAAATAATAGTCACATGTAATCAACAAGCTTATTGAAGATTTTATACCTGTTGTTGGTTCGACAGAGGTAAATGGGCAGTAAGCTAAAGAGAGACAAAATATGCACACATCTTTTACACATCTTGCATAAAAAAAGAAAGACCTTTTCCTGTTTTTAAGCAAATTTAACGCTGTAATTTTCCATTAGATTTATACAAAACTGTGAATTCTTAAAGCAAGTATAGCTACAAACAACTTAAGAAAATCTGTTACTACAATTAATTAAACATGCTTCCATTAAAATCTTAGGCTGTGTGAACAAGAAAAAATGCTTTAGAATTACTTTGCAAATTCATCACAATGTGTAGGGTGTTGCATGACAGGGTACTTACAGTAGTAGTCATGACAACAGTTTCCATTGTACTGACAGGAGCTTGAGCAGGAGCAGCTTCCCATGTGTCTACCACAGTTGTGACGACATGATGGCTGAGCTGAGAGACACAGATTCATGCTAAGATTATGTAAATGAGTCAGAATTAAAAATTAAAATTATTTGCAGCCTATAAGGCTTTCATACCTGTGGTCATTGGGGGATAGGTGGTTTCTGAGCAGTAAACTGTTTGACAAAAAAAAGAAAGATAAAGGGTGCAGATAAGAGTATATTTGATCATTTTCATTCCAGCTTTGTTTCTTTTCTCATTTTGCCATCAACATAAGGATTTATTTGTCATGATATTATGAGGCTGCAGAAAATGAAAAGCCTGAAGAACTTTAATGCTGTGGAGTAGTAAAGTGGGGCTATTTCTAGCTGATTTATTTTAATTTTAAGTTGTTATTTTTCATTGGTTTCCAAACCAGAAGATAAAGTTTCTTCTGAGGGGTCACAGTTTAAATCTAAGCTGTCAGCCACTAAATACCGGGGGAGGAGTTTTCTAAAACATTATAAAGTGAGAATGTTTTCTGAAACTGGGTTGAGTAAAGTACAAGTCCTCCAAAATTGTTCTTTAAGTACTAACAAAGTCATTTTTAAAATTATTTTCCCTCACAGCCTACTTTCATGGTCTGGACAACAGTCCCCATTGTGTCTACAGTAATCAGAACAGGAGCAGTTTCCAACTTGGTATCCACAGTTGGAAGCACAGGAACCTCCTACAGAAAGAACAGATAAGAAGTGCCACTGTTAAAGTCACTGGGATTAAAGTTAATAACTACTTTTTTTGCCAAAACATTTAAGTTGTATTTGAAACACAGTCACTGGTCATTGTGCAGAATGATCATCTAAATAACCTACCCACTACTTTGTAGTTGGCACGGAACCCTGAGTAGTTCACTGTGCCATCACTGCTGAAGCGCACAGTTAAGTAAGAACCAGTTGAGGAGAAGACGGTCTCCCTTGATCCACAGTATGTTCCCAGAAGCCTTCCTCCAGTATTAGAGTCATCATAGATGTAAATGTCATCATGACTGCACTCAATGCTGTCATAGAAAACAAAAAGGCAGTTTTAAATGTGAAGTACCAGACAATGTGGAAAAGTTGTTAGCAATCTCTCTTTACACACACATACCTGCACACACACACCCCACATTTCACTTACTTCACAGAGCTGAATTCAAGTCGAACAACTGGACGGCCAGGTCTAATGTACCATGTACAGGCGGCATTGTTTGGGTAGTTGCTTGGATAGTTAGGGCTGTAAAAAGTGCCACTGCTGCCATGCATGGTCCCACCACAGGGTGCCCCTGTAGCAAAACAGTCAGAACAATTAACCAACAGTTTTAAAAACCTATAACATAAAGTAGGTAGAAAAAAAACCAACATAATCAATAAAAATGCATTATTGACTTTACTAAGTAGTACCTGAAGAACTTGATATTTCTGTTTCCATTTCCATTGTTGTCTGTCCTGATACGACAAACATGACTGAAAGTCAGTGTATAAATGACGTGTATATCAAGCCAAAAAAATAAATAAAAACAGTAAATCTTAAAATATATAAGCAAGACTAACATTTCTAAAAGTAATAATAATAATAATAGTTAAAGAAACAGACAGAAATAGTATAAAAAATTGAACAGTACCTTGCACTCCAATTGTGGAGAGCACACTGCAAAGAAACAAGAGTGACCACATGGCGAATCCGTTTGTCTTCCAACCTGCTTCACTTGCAGCTTATATACTCAGCAGTCAACTTGTTATCGCACCCATAAAGTTTTTTGTCACAAAATTTCAACATGATATTATCCAGTCATCATAGTGCATGTGAAATGCCCACTTGGTAACTATAATAAACTAAGATAATGCATCTCGGGATGGGTTTTAAGGTATTTGCAGTTCCCGAACTTTATAAGGGCTTTGGAAATAAATCTTTCAGACTATTGTGCTATTGTTTGACTAGAAGTGAATATTAACATAAATTATCCTGATAGTTATCCTTTTCTTACTTAAAGCGAAAACTGAGTTTAAGTATTACTTTTACCATAACATACCATACCACAAGTATTTATATAACACTTTAAAAACACAACACATGGTTGACCAAAATGCTGCACAAGAAATAAATCCCGGGACAGACATAACTCTAAAAACAAAGAGACAAGAATACAATCAGAAGGTAAAAGTAAAAGCTATGTCAAACTTGCACTGGGTTAAAAGCCAAAGAAAATAAAAAGATTTTAAAACAGCAACTGAGAGAGCTCGTCTTATGTGTAATGGAAGCCCATTCCAGAGTTTTGGGGCCACAACAGAAAAGCTTGATTATCTCTCATTTTCTTTTGTGATTTTGGAACCACCAGCAACATCTGGTCGGCTGACCAGAGAGAACAAGAATGAGCGTAGGGGTGCAGCAAGTCGGACAAATATGTTGGCCCAAGACCATTTATAGACCTAAAGACAAATAACAGAAATTTAAAATTGACCACAACATCAATCGGAACTGTGGCACCCCCACAATTAAGACAAGTAAGTAAGACTTCATCCACTGGAGAGCTGAGCCTGTAATTCCCACCCATTGCTCCGGTCGAAAAATCAAAATATTATGGTCTACCATGTCAAAAGCAGTGGTAAGATCTAAAAGTACAAACAATACATTGTTCCCACAGTCAGTTGCTAAAAAAATGTCATTAAAAATATTCAACTCATTAAGGTCCGACCCATGAAATAATGGTAAGAAACATCCAATTTTTTAAATATAAGTTTATAAAGGTCTTTATTTGGCCATTAAACAAAATGTAACAAAAAAATTTAAAAAAAAATTTGGGGGGGACACCTACTTACCATGTGATATAATAAAAATATTATAATATGGTTTTCTGCTTCTGGGTAGAAGACAAGTATCAGATTGTGTTGAACAGGATTTTGAGCAAAGTTTATACCATAAATTGAAGCAAAATGTCTCAAAAAATGTATGTGACAAATATGTTACATCGGGCTCTTATGGGTTAAAAGAGCTGATTCTGTGCTGTGAAATGTCTTAAAACCAGACCGAAATTCTTCCAGAATTTAATGCTCATCCAGGAAGTCCTTCAGTTGAGTGCAAACAATATTTTACAGTATTTTACTCAGAAAAGGTAACTTGGAGGCAGACCTATTTTTATCTTTATTGACTCTTCTCTTCTAGTTAAAATTATTATTATGGTAACAATGTTTGTAAAAGATAAAACCAGGACTGTAAAACACTTGACATGTTTATATCCGTGAGAAGCTCTAGTTATCCTGTCCCATTTATTCAGGTGTGCATTTGAAGGATTTTCCGCATTAAAATTACCTAAGTTACTAAATTTCAATGACTTTGTTTGATAAAGAACTAGTTGAACACTAGAAAAATATTTGTTTTTCCCAGGAAAGGTTGGGTTTTATGCTACTAAATCCAATTACAACACCACCAGGATAGAAAACTGCAGGAAGTTATATATCCACTGATGCAGCAAAGAAATAAACCTGTACTATCATAATTGTGAGCCACTCTCCCACACAAGATGACACAGTGTGTTAGACCTGCCCTGTGTTCATGCAAACCCACTCAGACAAATGCTCCCAGAAACACCATTTAAATTCTGGTATTGCACTCTTAATGCACCAAAATATGTATGTTGTCATTTAGGAACGGTTTATGCTATTACTCTGTCAACTTGATGTTGTTCTGGTTTGCACTTATACAATTTAACTGCATCTTCATGCAGTACTGTCATAATGTTAATGAACCCTTGCATTCTTTACTCTATATTTTGAATCATCTTTATTGTTTTGATTATCTGTTCTAGTCTTTTGTGACTTTTTATATCTTGAAAATGAGACATTGGGTCTCAATGGATTCACCAGTATAAATAAAGGTTGAATAAATAAAACTAATGAACGTTATTGTAGATGTATAGTATATAGTATTGTAGACTCTTTGTTCTTATTGACTGATATTTGATTTGTTTGTTTGATAGGTTTGACCAATAGGTTAAGCAAAATACGTCATTATTCCAGATCGTGCCACATACAAATAAACATCTACACAATATGGTGACATCTGAGTGAGTCACTTTGAAAAGTTGTTTCTGTTCCACCTTTGTGGAAGTTGAGCTTCACTGTCACCCCTCTTTTTTTCCTTTGTCAGACCTATTGATCTATAGCAGTAACTTTTCAGTACAAAGTGGGCTGTGAGTCATGACAGCAGAGCCCCTGAGTCAATGTTTGTTTGGTTAATCTGTAACTAGAGATCTAAAACTGCTGCTGATTGAATGGGTTTAAGTACCAGAACAGAGGAGTCAGTTCTTCATTCTGAACCTCACTCAGCAGCTGCAGATACAAGGTAAGAGCAGATTTTTGGCTTTATCTCAGATGATAAAGTTTTCAGAGTTCTCTTATTAGTAGAGCAAAATCATTAGATTCTTCTAAACCAAACAACGTTTTCAGTGTTTCATTAATTGAACTTTTAAAAGTTTACTTTAAGAGTTTTGTTGTAAAAATACACAGTGTTGTTTATTTCTGCCTCTTCATTATGAACTAGATTAAATGGTAAATGGTCTGTACTTATATAGTGGTTTCATCCAAAGCGCTTTACATATACGTCACATTCACCCACTCACACACACATTCACGCACTGATGGCGGAAGCTGCCATGCAAGGTGCTCAACCACAATCCATCAGGAGCAATTAGGGGTTCAGTATCTTGCGCAGGGACACCTCGACATGGACTCTCTGGGCCAGGATCGAACCAATGACCCTTGGGTTACAGGACAACCGCTCTACCCACTGAGCCATGCCACCGAATGCCATAGCGAAATTATATACTAATTTCAAAATTCTAGAGATTGACGGAGGTAATTGTTAATTATGAAGCAAGCATTCTTTTTACATAATGCTTAGGTTTTGTTTAAGAACATTTGTGCACTGGTTTTATTGATTAGGAATCAAGGCCATGTACTATGGTTCGTGTCCAAATAGAGAAAAATCTATTGTTTGCTCACAACTTCCAAGAGTCCATCAGTCCACATGTCTCCATGTTCTAGTCAAGTCAAAGAGCTGTTGCTGTATAAGAAAGCACAGAACATTTAATTCCTTCACAGATATGTAAATCCATACATACCAACATAGATATCAACAAAAAAAACTGACTGCAGTAAAATGGCCTGAAATGTTCCATTGAACTAAATAACTGCACACATATGTCAAATTTCATGCGGATTTTAAATTTTGTACGTGACCTAACATTAATTCATTCATCCTATACTTGTCGTAATTGTAGAGTTATTATAACATGATTATGTAAATGTGTTTAAGTACACTCTGTGTCTCGGGTCTGAAGCTTTTATAATGGGATCTGGATGAACGACATGCAGATGAGGCACTGACAGCCATTTGAATGTAGTCAGTCCTCACATACAAATACACAAACTTATATTATCTTTGCAACCTCTGTGTCAGGGTTAATGCTAGCCTGCATTCTCTGACCAGTAGTAGAAAAAACATACAAAGTAAAAAAAATCAATCAGTGAACGTTGTGCAGCTCTATGATCGATGCTCCTGCCAGTAAATGCTGCCAAATCCAGATTTAGCCAGATTTGTGACGAAAGCAGAGGTTATATTCCTGTAAAGTTCATAGATAACTTTAAACTCAGTGCTCTTTAGTAAACAAGAGACAGTTGATAAGTTTAAACAATTCATCTGACAATGAAAATGTCTGTGTCCCCCCCTCCCACTATAGAAAATCTTCGTAACAGCTAACCAAAGGTAAAATGCAGACCCTACAGTCGCCTCTTCTAGTCCTCCTGCTGTGCTGCTGCCTCTCAGGAAACCTTGCCAACCGTGTCTACGTTCACCCCTTCTACCTTTTTGCTGGTGAGAATATCAGCTGTGAGACCCTGCAGGATCAAACTGTTAAGCCTCTGGAGACTCTTCCTGTTACTCCACTTGATAATATAGTCTTGACACCAGACAGCAGGGACTCATCAAAACTGGATGCTCAGAGGCAGAACTCCACAGAGAGAAAAGCAGTTTTGGCTAAACTGATGAACTTTTTGGGCCTGAGGATTTATGATGCGCTCAGCAGGAAGAACAGCAGCAACATCCTTCTCTCTCCAATAAACACTTACGGGTCACTTGCCACCCTCTACCTGGGAGCCTCCAAGAAAACAGCAAACTCTTTCCAGGTGTCTGCTCTTTATCTGTTATAACATTATACAGCGTTCTTTTTCTCTGTTTTCCAAATTCTTAATCTGTTTCTTCTTCCAGCTTCTTCTCGGCCTGAATCGTGACACAGACAGAGAAGACTGCGTATCCTTTGTGGACGGACACAAGGTTCTCAGTACCCTTCAGAGCTTTAACTCTCTGGTGGATGATGGACCTAAAGATGAAATCACTACGCAAGTCTGGGCCTTCGCCCGTAAGGATGCTCAACTCTCTGAGGACTTTATTCAAGGCACACAGGACTTCTCAGATACGTCATTCATCCGGGGTGTGGATTTCTCCAAATCCCAGGAAGCAGAGACGCTTGTGAACACCTTTGTGGAAAAGACTTCAAATGGGAAGGTGAAGAATGTCTTCAAAGATCTAGACCCAAGCAGCGACCTTCTGTTCATGTCCTCCTTCAACTTCCAAGGTCTGGCTCTTGGCTTTTTTTAATTTCCTTTATTTATTTATTACTGAATATTCATGTTTAACAATGATTGAAAGTTGAAAGGAACTTTTAACCTTACAAATACAAATTTATTCTAAACATCTCACAATATCACCGTATCTCAAAGAACTTGTCAAGTACACAGTCACTTGACTTGTGAATTGACCTAAAAGCTAATTTAACAATCTAAAACCCTACAAATAACAATGCCAGGAATCTCATTACTTATTGACCAGCCTCCAGTAACTCCGTTCTTTGGTCATGTTTGTTTAGGCAACTGGATGACAGCTTTCCAACCAGAGAGGACCTCCCTGCAGGAGTTTCACGTGGATGACACAACAACAGTAATGACTCCTTTTATGACCAGCACAGGTCTTTACCACTACCTAAATGATAAGGTAATTCTAAATTCAGCAGATTTGAGGGCTCATTTGAGTATTTGTGTTCACTGCATTATTGCAGCAATAAAACAAAAAAGTAGTTTAAATGAAAAGGATTTGACAAATCTGTGATATTTTTGATTTGTACATCTAAAGGTGAGGAGGTGCACCGTTGTGAAGCTCTCTCTGAGCAAACGCTCCCATATGTTGTTGGTCCTGCCTCATGAAGGCGTCAGTCTCCATGACATCGAGTCAAAGCTGCTCACTGATGTCATGTCTAGCTGGCACCAAAACCTCCAGGAAGGGTGAGTACTGTACTTTTCAGCTTAGGGTGTCCCTATTACATGTTGAATGTGTCTTTTATCTTCTCAGAAACTTTCTACCTTTGTACCGTTTTATTTGCTTCAGGTTAATTGACCAAAATTTCTGTGTCTCAGTCAGTCATGAAATTAATGTAAATCTATTTTAGTTTAAAAACTTTTTTTTTTTTTTAACTCTTTTTTTAAAGTCTCTTGGAGCTGTCACTGCCAAAGTTTTCCATGTCAACTGTGACTGACCTGCGCGATTTGCTGGCAAACATGAATCCAGTTATCGAGACCGAGCTGTTGGGCTCCCTGGCTGAGTTCAGCCAGCTCAGCAACATCAAACCCTTCACTGTCAATAAGGTTAACCAGATGGCATTCAGCTTGCTATCACATAAAACCCACTCACTGAGTATTTGTGTCATTAATAGTTTTCTCCATCTCCTCTCAGGCCATCAATAAGGTGCTGTTTGAGATGTCAGACAAAGAAGCAGAACCTCAGGACAAGAAACAGGAAGCAGGCATCCCTCTGAAGCTATCATTCAACAGACCTTTCTTCTTCTCTGTTGCTGAAGGATATTTTAACTCCATCCTCATTCTGGGCAAGATCACCAATCCTACTCTCTAATGGTGGATCGTACTTAACATCAAATAAAGAAGCATCTGATTATATTCAGCACTAAAGGCTTTATAATTATTTTCAAAACTTAGCTGAACTCCTAACAAGCTGAAGCAGGAACCTGTCTCAGTATTTATAAAAAGAAGTTACTTTCAGCTGACTTCTTTCAGTTGGTTAGTTTAAATTCTAGTTTTTCTTCTCTGAAGTTCATAATGGCAGGAGTCTGTACAGTATTTGTTAGTACAGCAGGTACAATCACCATGGTTGTCTACTTCAAATGAAAAACTTCTTGTATATTGTGTGTTTATTTTTGTTTTATGACTTTTGATTGCTGAAATAAAGAAAACATTTCTTGATTTAACTTAAATGCATCTTCTTTCATTAGGATTTTGAGGTCAACACAACTGAATTGTTGAAAATGACACTTTTATTGACTAACATCATCTAAACTGGCCCAGAGGCATGCAAAGTGGAGGGAAATGCAGCAAATACCATATATTAACCATCCTGTTTACAAGTCTTATCTGTCAAACTCCCCCCCAGATGTTGTGCAGAGGAAGACTAGGGCATGATGTCATACTACATTAAAATGACTTAACGTCACCAAATTAATGCAGGTCTAGGTTACACATTTTGTATTCATTACATCTTCATATTTCAGTACAGAGCTGAATAACGATTAATACAAAACATAATCAGTACCTTTCAACCAAACTTCACTACAATTAAAACACACATGAATGCCTGTCCTGATATGCAGAAAAAATTACATGTGTTATAACTTAGCATCATTACTCAATTTCATGAAACTGGGTTGTTTGAGAATTCCTCCACACAGATAAGACACAGGTACTCATTTCAGTCAGAATAGCTGTAGCAGATTTTGGTTTATAGCTGCCCTTTTTTTTAAAGATCCTTGTTTTACTTTTACCTTGGGTGTTTTTGCAAAATTGTGTTGCATACTTATGCCATTTTTGTATATAGTCAATCTGCCTACATTTGTAATATTTTGTGTGCTGATGTGAAAGTGGGGTATCAGAATACTGAAGCTAAGGTATCAAAAAGAGGCATTTAGGTTTCCTCTACCCAGTACAAAATAAAGTATCCAAAGTCCTTCAGTTTATTCCCATGTAAATTATGTTACACAAGCCATTTTTTACAATTTTGATTGGATCATGTACATGTTACACATAAATATTCATCTGAAATTAAGCATCAGAAATTAGACTAACATTCTCCAGCTGAAATTCTCCCTTTAGAAATGAGATGAGGCTGCTGCTGCTGCTGTGAAACATTTTGGCCCCAACATATAATCCGTGTAAGTATGTATAGCACAGCGCATATCAGCATGCAGTAGTATCCCACACAACAGTACCATGCAGCCCCTTGTAACCATATAGCCAACAGCAATCTGCCAGTTCCTTGTCTTCTTAAAGTGTTAGTGCACTGTAACTCTGCAGTTTGCATAATGAATTTATTAGCCTCAGTTCTTTTCTTTCTTCATAATCTCATGATTTTAATCTCATCAATTGTGATCCTACTAGAACTTCTGCCTCGACTGGACAAAGTGTTTTTTTTTTTCCTCCAAGTGTCCAGATAATGTGACGAGAAGTGCAGTATGTTTGAGGGTTTTCAGTTACGGTAGTCAACTTTTTACTGGTTCTGTTCAGCGAGCTCCCGGGCCTCTTTCACAAGATCCATCAGGGGGGAGAACATGGAGATGTCATTTGGCTGAAGACCCATTTTCTGGATCTGAAAGACAACAGTAGAAAATGATGACTGCAATGATGACAAGATGTTTGCGACTTCAGTAATACTTGCTAATAATGTATATATGTTAATAATATGACTTGTTTGTTAAGACATTTGTTTGTACATCTAAATGACACTTGCCTGTTCTCCCAAGTATTCCACATCCAGTGCAAGCTGAAGACGGATTTTGCTGTCATCTGTTGGTCCACCATTTGTTCCTGCTGTGGTAGTTGTGGAAGCACCCTTTCTGGCTTGCTTTAAACGCTTCAAACTTTCTTCCATCTTTCTCACTGAGCTCAGCACTTCTGAGATGGTCTCATAGTACCTAAGCACAAAGTGGAAAACAGAAGTGAGAAATTATAGCTGGATGGATTTTAACTGTCATTGAGAAATACAGAAGAATTCCTGTCATGAAACATCTGACTCTACACACAAACTGTTTTTGAAAGACTGTTACTGGCATTATATCTGGATCTATTTAAACCTTTAGGTGTGTATTTTAAACTTACTTCTGTGTGCATTCAGACAGTGCAACTCTCAGCCATTCTTGTGCTGTGTGGGGGGTGACCAGCCCTGTGGAGTCAGTCAGCAGCTGATGTAATGGCCGTAGCGCGTTATCCATGTATGCTGATGCACGCACTGGCAGATCCTTCGCAGAGAGGAAGTCCAATGTTAAAGACAAAAACAATAAATGAATTAATGAATGAATGAATGAATAAAATAAATAAATGTTTATGCACGCATTGTTCTCTCATTACTTTTTCATGTTTAGATGAGCTACTGTTAAAATCCTGATTAAACACATACAAATGTCAACATTCAAGATATTTTTGAGGATAGAAGACTTAGGGAAACTGAAGAAATACAATTTAAGTTGGAGCCATCATGATATAATTACACAATTAATCAATTCATTGATTTACTTTTTACTTACAACAGGCAAACTGATTACATGTTGACGTTGGATACACAAAAATCAATGAATATCAACTAGATGCAATAAGTGAATGTAAATATCAAATGAATGGTTATTGAGTAGGCTCACATAACAGCAATGTAAAAACCAACTTCATCAACTGGACCACTTGTGCTCTATGAAATATAAACATGAACACTGCTCCAGATGTTCAGGTGTGAAAACAGCTACTGTTATCAGCAGCAAGGCATTACTTATTCCAGTGTTACTGTGTTGTGGCTGTTCACTCTGCAGTAAGAAATAACAATAGCAAATAGTTTGCCAACACTGCAATACATAAAGCTGATCAGTAAGAAAACATGACATCATAAAAGCAAATAAAATGCTGAGGAACAGTGCAGTGAGGCAGCGATACCAACAACCACTAGTGAATTTATTTTAGATTTCTTGTTTTTCTTAGAAACTCTTATAATAACATTAAATAGAACTCAAATGTGTTTCATAATGCCAGTGCTTATACTGAAACCATCTTCAGTTTATTACTGGTACTGCGCTCAATACAGACAAACGACATTTGTCAAATTCATTTACATTTTAACAAGAACTACCCATCAATCAAAATGTAACCAGCTAATGTGTTTACAAGGTAAAAGTCTGACCTTTTTTCAAAGCATTTTTCATCAAACCATAACAATTTTGAAAATCCATGGTGCTGTGTAAATCATATAAATACTGCTCCCAATGGCTGCTCTACGGCATATAAATATATATTAGATGATGAAATACAGGAGAAACTCATCCACTAACTTTATTAGTCCGGCGGTACAGTCGTGGAACCTCAGAGGCACTTTTCAGGAAACGGCAGCAGCGTTCAGTCAGATGCTGCGTCATCCTGGTGTTCAGAGAGGGAATGCTGCTCGACAGACAAGCCTTCGAGTCTGCCAGAGCATCTGACATTAAAGAGAGCGATTGTAAATACACAAGTACACAAGTCTGAGTGTGTTTCATGGAGGGAAAGCAGAAAACAATGAGTGAAAGGGCTATCATATTTTATGATGTTATCATTTTAGAATTTCATTAGGATGTTTACTTTTTTTTTTTAATTACACTGAATAACATTTATGACTACATAACAATGCATCTCTGAAAGCACAGCAATAGCAGAGGCTGTACAGACATTTAAATAACCTCTAAATCCTGTTAAAGAATAAGAATAAGAATGCACTGCAAAGGAAGGGGAAAGCTAAACTACTTACTGTACGGACAGTATGGACAACCTACCTTCCACAGCCGAAACGTTTTTAAAACTTATGGCATCTAACCGCTGTCTGACCATCTCTGACAACTCTGGGATCTGAGAGAAATAAAAATTCCTGTTAGAAAATAGCAAAGAGGAAACTAAAATGATGTTAACTCCATGAACTTGAAATTGACTGATAGCTGGAGAGATAGCTACTGTAGATAACCAGAGAGACAAGTGTAAAATTGTATCAGACAGGGAGGTTTAGGTGGAAACCCATGCAAGTAAGCTGAAGTTATAGTTGTATGTAATATGCATTAATTTTGGGTGTGTGAACCTGCTGCTGCAGCTTCTGGATGTCGGCTGCGATGTAAACCAGCTGTTTGGTGGACAGAGAGGCGGGACTTCCACTCTCACTGCCACCTTCATCCAGTGACGTTCGGCTGGATGTGGAGGAGGCTGAGCTCGGTAGAGGCCTGACTGGCTCCTTGGGCACCTCAGGGGCTGAAGTCTTTGTCAACACCTATGTAAAAACCCATGACAATGAAGAACAGGATCAAGTAACTGCAACTAGCAAGTTAGTGGACTGTGCCAAGGTAAGAGTTGGTAAAGATTGGATAAGAATGCATTGCTGAATCAATGTACCACCACACCTATAAATATTGATATTGCTTTATTGACTCATTCCTTTCATTTTTAGCTTTTGTTTACCTCATCAAGAAACGTGGCATATCGTGAGTACAGCTGCAATGTCAGCTTCCAGAAACGATGGGCCAGAGGTGACAGATACACTTTGTCTGACCAACACCTCACTAAACAGGACCATAACACCTCAGATACCTGCAGGTGGTACACACTACCATCTGAAAGTAAACAAGCACACAGATATAAAGTAGAAAAAGCATTTGGTAAACACTGATACATGTGATCGAGAATAAATTTCCACCTGGTGCTGCTTCTAATCCATCATTTATGGCGTTCTCCAGGCGCCCAGCTATTTCCTTGTAGCTGAAAAACAAGGTGAAGCATGTAAACAGGGGACAGGACAATGTGTCATTAGTGTGCTTCTTGCATCAGCTCCAATACAAACACAATCAGCATGTGCACTGGAAATTTTCCGCTGCCTGGAAAAACTGAACTGCACAGGTTTGCATTGTCAAATGAGGATGCAGGACCTAATCTTGGCTTCTATGTGCAATGGTGGATCTGCATGTTGTGTAATTTGCAGTGTATGTGTGTGTGGTGGGAGTTGACAAACACCAGAAAACTTTAGTACCTCGTCACACAGATCAATGGCCATTCTGTCAAGGTCTTGCGTCATGTTTATGGGATATGTTTAGTAATAAGCTTACACACATCTACAATTTACATTTTGCTTGGAGTCATCATCCTGTTTGAAACTCGCAGCCATAAGCAATATCCCAGATTCCCGTAAAACTGTGTTTTGTTTGAGTATGACTTCCTGCCAACCTGTCTTTATCTACTGAAAATGCTGACAGGCTGCTATTTTAATCTAAAATTGTCTCTTAAGCTCTGAGAGCAAAACCCGTCAATTCTCTAAAACACATGCTGTGCAGAAACTGCACTTACACTTCCATCTGGCTATAATCATCAAACCCTGACTAAAATATTTCTATGCAATGCTTCATGTCCAGTGATTCTGTATACTAAAATATATAACCCATTAGCTTAGAAAACATTAATCATCTATAGGTTTTTAAATAAGTAGATGTGACAATGCGGGCATAACACTTGGGTGTGTACAGTGTGTACAGTGTACTATAAAAACGACTGGTTGTAGTATGCAAAACATAAAGTTGATTCAGGTAATATTCACCGTAGCTGAAAGTAAACAGGCAGGTTCCATTTGTTGTGGAAGCTGGTATAAGAGGGATGAACTCTCAGCCTCTTCACGCTGGCCTGTGAGCTGCACTGACGCTCAAACTGCCGCACAAACTCCATGCTCACACTGTAACGCTGGAGGACAATAAAAAAAATTTAAAAAACATACAACCACTTTTCCAACCATACACAAGATCCCCAATGTTTGCACAGGGAAAATTTACCCCCTAACCCCCCAAAAAAACAATTTTGCAGCTCTACCTCATAGAAAATATCAGGGTTTCCAGGGTTGAAGATGTAGGCCAACCTTTCCTCTATTCCTTTCATCATCTCCGGCCAGACTGAATTCACCAAGAAATCGTAACCTGGCACTGTGTCAGCTTTGTCACTGAGAAGAAATGGACCATTTAATACATGTTATGATACCTTCTTTAGTGACTGATTTTATGTGTTGAAGTCTAAGATTTGTAGTTGTAGCTGGTGACTGAACATACATAAGTTGTGAAAATACATTACTTTAACAAAACTAATAAAAATGGATGTTATAAGACTCTCACACAACCTGGTAAATAAGCTGAACACAACAGAAGGAGGAGGATTGAAATTAAAGTAATAACTCGATCTTCAAATGATGTGAATAAATGTGCCTAAAATGTTTTCAATTTGAGATTAATACCTGGATATGGCTCCTCCAGTCACCTCTCTAAGCAGTCTGCAGTGGTGAGGAACAAAGTCCAACAGTCTGGAATACATCAGCTGGAGACCATTTGGACTGGACTTAACCACTTCTTCATTTATTACCTAAAATGAGAAGAAAGCAGGGAGTATTTCTCACTTTTAGAAGCAGGATATTACTGTTTACATAATACATTATCTTTCCATATCAAGCATTATACTTTTTAGTCGCCAACATTTTACTCAAAAAAACAAAACAAAAAGAAAAATCTACAACGATATTTGCCATGCTGACCTGATCCATGTAGGGTTTGACTAGCACCTGTCCCACCAGAGCCTCAGCATCTCGAGTCTTGTCTATGGTGGCGTATGTCCTCAGGCAGTGACGAACCATGTCTACATTGGACGTCTGTAGGCCCACAATCAACAGGCCCTCCAGAGATTGCTGTAGCATAGAGGTTATCCCTGCAATACGCTGTCAGAGCACATCACAAGTGATCGTGTCTTAGAAAGATGCTTTTTTTATAGTCAGACTAAATGGTGGCACAGAGTTAAATGACTGAAAAAAGGCTGATAGTGAATGGAAATTAATAAAAGAATAAAAATTATGTCATTTATCCCAGAGGGAAATTGTAATATGCAATGTAATATGTGTATAGTATAATATTATATAATAAAATATCATTTGTGATTATCTTATAAAGGTCATTTTGATGGATTGACAGAAGAGTGGGTATTCGTTTAATTGATAAACTAAGTGGTTTTTTATGTCTCAGCTGTCTGTGACTAAACCATTAACACTTACAGGTCTAACTTTGTCCAGCAGCGGCATGCCTTTGCTTTGTACTGCGTGAAACTGCAGCTGGTTGAACTCAGTAGCAATCCTCTCCAGGATTTGACCTGTTAACAAGGGACTAAACATAGATAATGAAGTAGTCAGTTGTACATGCAACTATATGGAAAGAGGTTTGTTTACATGACAAATCTAACTTCCTGCAATGACCAGATTAGATTATTTCAAACTTCTGATCTACTCAACCACTTACTTGCCTACATGAAATGCTCAATATTACAACCATGACATTTGTAAGAAAACTGGATGATGTAGCAAATTAAAGAGAATAAAGCATTAAACACCTTTGTAGACTGTATTAAAAAAAATTTATAACTTTACGACTGCCATTTGTTTATGATAATTTTATACTTTGATTTTGTTGAGGACCACTGTTCGTATTATATTTAGTTAATCAATAAAATATTCAACATTGGAAATATAGCTATATTAGCTGGAAACTTAATTTTATTACTGATACCATCAATTTGATCCGCTTATCAGTTTCCCACCTGCTGATTTCCAGAGAACTGGATTCCTTAGAGTTCTGTGAGTGGAGGATCTTCTCAATCTTCTCCACCGAACGCACCACCTGAATAAGCCTCAATACACACACCTGAGAGATGATGATAATTAAAGGAAAATAATTTATCAAGATCATCCACCGAACTATAGCCTTTCCATGTTATTGAAATTTAAATAACAATTTTATCATCTATTTTGTCTCAAATATAACTTGTATTTGCTAAAAGATTATCGTCATAATAATAATGACAAGCACAAAATGGAGTATGATCAAAATATAAAGTCATCTATATAGTCAAAACCTTTTTTTTCTGCAGGTCCTCCTGTTTGGAAAGCTGACTGTCAATAGCCTGTATCACTTCACTAACACAGGACCGGAGACTCTGAAATTATCAGAAAAATGTGTTACAAATCTCAAGGCTGGAGTTACAGTTACAAAGCTGATAGTATTATATTTAATGAGGGCACTTGCCATAACCTCCTCTCGTAACTGGCCTAATGGCACAGAAAGCTGATTGAGGGCTTTATCCATCCCCACCTGAGATGAAGAAGCAGAGATCAGACTAGAAGTTGTATACATTCACACAGTTTACTTTAACAGACAAAAGCTGTGCAAGAGCGTGTTAAGTAGGCAACTCCATGCTTGATTTCAAGACTTACGTTGATACTGATGCTAGAATAACTGACATAATATTGTTCAATGTCTTCTCTTTGTAAACATAACTTTGTTACTACTCAGTAATAACAACTAACCAGGTTGGTGGAGAGGTTGACAAAATCTGCATAGTCCTTGTTGATGAGCTCCACCATGGCCGTTTTCAACAGTTTGTAGTAAAGCTCCAGGTCTTCTCTCATCTCCTCCAGCTGGACCTGCTTTCTACACTCGGCCACAAACTGGTCAACATCAAAGTCATCCTGTAGGCATAAAGACAACAGGCGGACAGCGCTGCCTTGTCAACCAAGTGTACAGTAACATTAAATGACATGTTTGTCACATATGTTTGTCACACGTTAAGAAAAGATGTACCAAAGAAATACAAAGAATATAGATTTGCTCATTGCGAAAACATTTGCTGATAACGATTACGGTTTTTTCCCAATATTGATTGAGTTTTTGGATATTAAAACTATAGGGATGTGGATTAAACGTATAAAAAAACTGAAGTGTAAGTATTAACTGATAACGTCAAATATCGAAAGCTAGTTGGATGCTAACTAGTTTGACAACAAACCTAAAATTAGCGCTTTAAAATAAAGCAACGTTGAAATATTCTTACCTTCATAAAAACATCCTTGTCAAAACAAAGAGAATCTGGTCCCTTTGGCAGATTCATTTTCAATTCTAAAAGACAGATACATATAACATACACAGATTAAGGTGACAAGCCTTGAATTAGCTGCTTCAGCTAAACTTCCGCAAACATGGCAACAGTACCAACGAAGAAGAGAAAGGACCTCCAAATGATCCGACTTCGCACTCTAGAGGCCGGTGTCACATTTCGTGATCACAGAGAATTGAGACCGTGGGGAGAAAACGTGGATGTTTGGGGGGTTTCCTGGAATCTGAGATTTAATTTAATTTGTTTTGTTTGTTTGTTTCCTTTCTGTGACTATTAAAATTCGTGTTTGACACCTTTTGTGTGCTGCAGGCTTTAAATCCCATTGAAATCACCCAACTGAGCCTACACTAAAAAGCTGGTGAAAGACGTCTAGCTATACTGTATTGCTCAAAAAGGTGTTAATCCTCAATTAAACTAACCACCAGGAACCTAAAACAAATAAAGATAATCCTCATTAAAAAATTTAAGGTTTGTATACTGTAGCCTATTCAATATGAGACTTATGAGAACTGATCATAAGCATTTAATGCACTGTAGTACTGTAATAGGTTTATGGAAAACTGCACAAGCGCTCCATGTTGGATAACATAAGGGAGTTTTGCTCCTCAAGGAAAACATTAAGCTTTTTGTATACACTATGCATGGTTTATTTGTAATTTTTGCAAAACGTTTGGACTCAATTCTCGTTGGCAGTGAGCCAACATAATTTTTCATATAACTTTCTCTGTAAGGCTTTTGATCTTCTACACTCAATGAAATTTACTTTTTGTTCCAGTTTGGTGTTTCTTTTGCTTATTTGTTTCTTTTTCCCTGAGGATGAGGCACTTTAAACAAAAGGTATGCATGTATAATCATGAAGTTCAAGTCTTTAAGAAGCTTATCACACACTATCCACCTTAAAACCTTTCTGGTTTAACCTTTGCAGTAGAAGTTTCTTTCTGTGTAGAACAGATGTGCATAGCCAGCTTGCTCTACAAAGCATCTTTAGTGGCATGATGTACTGCTCAAGAAAGATGAATATGAAGCACTTCCTACAACTTAGAATCTACATTGCTAATTATTAAATCATCATTTATTTATTTGATTGACTAAATTGAGTACATTAACCACCATTTTAGATTAAGGTAATCTACTGTAAGGTTGACAAAACTATGTTTATTTATTATGAATAAAGTGCTTCTTTTTTTCTTTCTTTCTTTTATTTATTTATTTACTGTCAGGAATCAGAGTAGATGCAATACTTTTGCTTGACATTTTTTTTCTGATATTAGAGGTTTAATAAATGGGGCCCTTCTAAATGATTTTATACTTTAAATGTAAAATGGTCCTGAACAGGTATGCGTATAGCACAAGTTACCAAGATGTAAAAAGAAGAAAATCATTGGCACTGATTAAGGAAAATGACATGACATTAGGTTTAACTGTCTAAAGCCCTGTTTCCACCAATGGGTTCGGTTCTGTACGGCTCGCATCAAATGAGTGACGGCTCCCAATTTTTCCTTTTTCTGCTTAGCTTTCACAGTTCTCACTAGTGATGTGTTGTTCATGATCAAGCATGAATCTGGGAGGAGAAGGAAGGGTGGGGGTATATTCAAAGTTTATGAGTAAAACGCATTTGCCATACGGAACCAATGAGAAAGCGTTCATAGTTGCATTTCCTATAAAATCTCCTAGGAACTTTGGATTCTTATCAACTCTGACTGTCAGTATACATTTACTGTTCCAATTACACTCCTTATGTCAGCAGTCTCACCACCAAGGAGGTTGTATTTACACAGCAACATACATTTAGTATTATCTACATTTATGAATTTATTTTCCACATCCATGACTTCTCTGTGATAGAGTATAACGTTAGAATTATTATCATCAATTTACCCTACTTTGTTGTTTGCTAGTTTTAGTACCTTAATGTTAGCTAGTGAGATAATTAGCATTACTGCATTTGCTGTGTGAGTGAGGCTCTTACTATATTTGCAACTTCTTTGTCATAAAATCTAACCTGAAAGGTAGTTATTGATTATTCAATAATGTGTGTGTTCGTGCATGCATGTCTGTGCATTTGTTTACATATAAATGCACAGACATTTACTTACATAGCTACGTAATTATTTATTGTTTTGTGTGTCCTTTTAATGATTTCTCATCTCAAGTATCATGGCTGCTAGGAGGCCAGCTAGAATTCCCAAGGACCTTGCCCAAAAAATGATCCTAGATGGATGGGATGAAGTGCCCATCGGAGGGACTGACTCGGGACCTCAGATGTAGAGGACCCAGACTGTTGTCTGCTTTGTGGACTTGGAGAAGGCGTTCGACCGTGTCCCCTGGCGACTTCTGTGGGAGTTGTTCCGGGAGTTTGGAGTGCCGGACCCCCTTGTATGAGCTGTCCGGTCCATGTGTGATTGGTGCCAGAGCTTAATCCGCATTGCCAGCAGTAAATCAGATTTATTTCTAGTGGGGGTTGAACTCTGCCAAGGCTGCCCTTTGTCACCAATTCTGTTCATAATTTTTATGGACAGAATCTCTAGGCGTAGCCGAGGTTTTGAGGGGTTTGGTGGCTTCAAGATTGGGTCTCTGCTTTTTGCAGAGAATGTTGTTCGGTTGTCTTCATCGGGCCGTGATCTTTAGCTCTCGCTGGAGCAATTTGCAGCTGAGTGTGAAGCAGCTGGGATAAGAATCAGCACCTCCAAATCCAAAACCATGGTCCTACATGGTCTCGGATTAGGAGGTCCTACCATGCAAATACAAGCCGCCAAAATTAATTGCCGGGCTCTCCCTAAGTGATTGGGTGAGAAGCAAGAACTTGTGCCATTCAGAGGGAGGACTCGATTTCTGCAGTATATGCTTAGCAAGCCCACCAAGTATGGCATAAAGACCTTCTGGGTTAGTGATGCACGCACCCCATATGTAATTGATCAGCTCTTGTACACAGGGAGACAACCAGGGGAAGTAGTCCAGAATAAACTGGGGAAAAACACTGTCCATCAGTTGTGCAGTAGATTCAGACATACAGGTCACAACATCACCACTGACGTTTTCACCAGTGTGCTTCTTGCAGACTATCTCCTGGAGCAGGATCTGACTATTGCTGGAATCTTGCGACAGAACAAGCCAGATATCCCTCCAGCGATGGCAGCTTCCAAGTCCAGGAAAGTCCACAGCACTTAATTTGGGTTCAATGGCAGCATGTCTGTGATCAGCTATGTCAGAAAAAAGGTAAAAGCTGTTCTGCTCCTCAGCACAATGCTGAGCACACTGAATTTTACACAGGTATCACCAATGCATGTCAACACTTCCTCGCAGAGCTCTCAAAGGATCTTGTGACTCCTCACATGAAAAGTCGATTGGAAGGTCACCCAAACCTACCAACCTAAATCACTGAAGTAATGGGAAGGTATGGAGTGACAAAAGCTGCAATCCAGCCACAGGAAAGAAGCACACAGGGTCAACAGAATTGAAAGATGAGTCAAATGTGTCCAAGATACAAAGAATGCAAAGCCACCAATTGCTGTTGGAAATGCAGTACCACTGTGTCCATTGGTCACAGCTAGAAGCCAGTAGTTTATGTCAGCTGCACAGAGTGAAAAGAGAGAAGATGTTTTTGTGCACACATATGAGTGGACAGTGTTATGGTTCCCCAACCTACTGATCTTCTCTGTTCGTCCTTCAGGCAAACAAACAGAAGGACACACAAACAATTAACTTTGACATTTTTTTTTATACCTGATTGATTGTTTTGGGATAAAATGTGAAAAAAAGTGATAAGTGAACATGTAAAAAATAAAATCAGTCTGTTGTTGACTGAAATACAATGAAAATCAACATCTTTAGCCAGAATTAAAGAAATTTTATTGCAAAAATGCACTGCACTGATTCTAACTGGGGTCATTTTTGACCCAAAGGTAGGTCAAGCATCCAAGGGTTAAAACAGCATGAAACGCAAATAAATAAATGATTGTACAGCTAGGAAAACTTTGATTGGGACAACATTAACAAAAGAATGTAAGCATAGAATATTTATTTGTTTGTTTAGATGGCACTTTGGTGACTTCATACAGCCGCTCCTGGTGGTTTGGGTCAGAAAGCGCGATCCTATTGGTTGATGGTGCGGGGTTTCGGTGTCAGGTGATGCAGAGGCAGGCAGCCACTACTCTCTCCTTTTCTCTGTGAGGAGAATCGCTGCTCTCTCAACCCGGATGCTATAGCTTAATAACTGTTGATAGATTTGCCCAGTGCGCAGCGCAGCGCTGTAGGCGCAGCGAGGGGTTGAAATAATTTCCGTACCCTTGAAACGCATCTTTCCCCGGTTCCCCACGCGCCGGAACCCGCATCTGAGTAGGGCAGGATTTTTTTTTTTTTTTTACTAAGACTAGGGAGGGTGTATCTTCACGTTGAAGCCACACATCCTTGTCTCTGCATCGTGACCACTTTCACGCCACTGAGGCTGTAGTGACAGGGTGAGAAAGAGGGAGGAAGAAGGAAACGGGGAAGAGCAGCATCACTACAGAGAGAGATGGCGGAGTGCGGGCGGAAGGCGCTGTCTCTCCTGGAAGCGGCCCGCTCCCGGTATGAGAGCCTGCAGATATCCGATGATGTGTTCGGTGAGTCTGGGGATGACAGTAGCGACAATCCTTTCTACAGCACCTCCGGAGACTCTGACTCCGATAACTACATAGCCGAGGTCGGCGAGGAGGAGCAGCCGCAGCACCACCACAAAAAACGGAGCGACAAGGAAAGCGGACACAGCGGGGGAGCAGGTGGCGGCACCAGCGGGGGCAGCGGAGCAGGTCCCCCGGGCTCCCTGTCCCGAAGTCAGGCGGAGGAGGAAGGCTGGACGGAGACGCTGCAGGATGTCACGGTACCGCCGTACAAAGAGACATACGGTGAGACGTGATACACGACGACACGAATAAGGTCATTTCTGCTTTTAGAAAAAAAAAGAAAAAAAAGAAAAACGGAGCTGTGATTAGACAGAAATAATCCAGGTCACGGCTTTCAGGTCAGACAGGCTGTTTTTGCGGCTCTCTATACGTTATACAGCACACTCAAGCCAGTGGTGCAACTCAGTGCTTATTTAATTTCCACCGGTGTGTGTGTGTGCATCTTCATCAGCGTGCAAGTGTGTAATGGTGAGGAGGATGACATTGCACCGTTAAAAGCTGTATGAAGTTAATGGCAAACGCTTAGCCTTTGATACTTCGCCCCTTGATGCTTTGGTACACATGCTGTCTCGTGTGTGTGTGTGTGTTCATGTTTCAGGGCAGTGCAGGGGGGCATGCTGTATAATTTAGAGAAACTGCATGATGCCTCTCTTTGCTCTACACAGTCTGATGTATACATGCACAATAAATACAGACATGTTGGCCGTAAGTTAATTACTCGAACCCCATACATTTATTTAGACAAGGCTCTTGATTTTGGCTGTATGTTTTATGCTTTAGCATCTTTGTGTGTGTGCACGAACAGATTTATACATGAATCATGCACATGGAAACGTCCTACTCTGTCTTCTGTCTGTCACGTGAAAAGTGACATGTCGCACTGTTGCCTTAAAAGTGAATCAGCATATGGCCCAAATCCCACTTTACCCACACAGAGTAATCTACTGTCTTAGTGAAATGAGTTAAGGCACAAGCAAAATATTGGTTGTAATATAAAGATCCAGGAAGCTGCTGCATTGTCAGTAAAATGTACTGTTTCTGTGCAAAGAGAAGACCACACTTGAGCATCCCTGCTGTTGAAGCTGTCTGTGTTAAATTGGAAGTAAACTTCATTTTTAAACAAAACAGGATAGCTATATTTACCTCTGAAAATGATTTTTTTTCAAGCCCAATTACCATTCTCTCTTCACCAATTATGCTTTGTTAAATTCCACCCCTGGATATGGAGTGTTTTTTTCCCCCCTTCATCATCCAAAATAATCTGGGGTACCACATGAGATCCTTTGGTGAGACAGAAAGTTACAGGATGTTCTCTCACATACCCTACTGCCCTGCTGTGTTGACTTAATCTAGGGTGGCAGCAGGTGTGTCTTTCTGCTTTATATATCCTGGTTGGATTTGTTAAAATGCAGTCTGTTTGCTCAAACACAGCAACAATCCCTAGACACTACTGTCAGAGAGCACAATCACACCTTACCTCAGCTTGACAGGGTCACACTCAGATTTAATCAGGCTGAAGACTGAACATCAGCAAAAATCTGTCTTTCCAAAGAGTTTAATGGCATGGGAAGCTGCTTAAGCTAGATGTGGCTCTCACTAAGTTGGCCCAGGCTGCACTGTGATAGACATACCGTAATATTTCTACTAAGTGTCAGGACTTCTCTGTCCAGCTATTTGCCCAGCTGTCTCTCTGTCCATCTTTTTGTCACTTGGCTGTCTGTCTGTCTGCTGCATTATGCTGACACAGCCACAGTGTGGATGTGACAGCTACACTCTTTGGACACTGTGCACCTTGTTCATAAATCATCAGCCCCTGTCAGACAGCATCAAGTTAGCTTCATGCAAACTCACTGTTTTGTGTTGATTTTCTATAGAAACAGGCACAGGGCTGAGAAAACATTCTGGGCTTTTGACTTGCATAAAAATGTGGTGGACACAAGGTCAGACTCAGAGGTGACGCAGGTGGCAAAAAACAAGGATTATGAAACATAAATCCAAATCTTATGTTATATAATCACTTTATTATGATGTTGAAGGGAATTAGAGAACTATTTATTCATTTACTTTGCGGAGCACATCTGCAAGATTACTGCCATTTACCATATGTAATCTTGTCTATTTGCTGTCACATAAACGTATAATAACTAAAAAACTAATCAGTTCCCAGACTTATACGGCAAAGATAGGAATATTTAATATTTTTCCACTTACTTTTTAAAAGCATTGATATTTCTAAGTTTTAGCTGATTAATTGAAAGCGGACACCCTTATGTAACAGATTGAGATGAAGTCTTACACATGCTGAGAGGTTTGTCTGATGTAATGCATCATAGTACATTATATGGTACTTGCCCTACATTCTTTCTATGGCTTTCTTCATGCCAAAGTCAGGAAATTCATCTTAGAAAACCCCCTTAGTAAAGATGGTCTGAAATTGCACTCAAGTCTTGTTTTTCTTTGCTGTTATTTCCATTAAAATTGAGCTTAAAGCATGGTGAGTTTACAGTAGCTATGTGAGGGGTTTATCTGCTACAAATACACGATAATCTTTCATGCTTTAATCCCTGGATAGAAAACCTCACTAAGGCAGATGTTTGTCCCTCAACAATAGAAATACAAGAACAGCTGATGATCATAGTAATTTTCTGTCAGTTTACAGCATAGGTGGGCTTTTGTATTGAGCAATTTGGGAAATGAATATTGTTAAGCTTCCATATACTCTAAACTAATATCAGACTATGTTGGTAGACAGAAGAGCTGTGTAAATATTAAAATCATGAGGATGAGACTGAAGAAGAGCAGGCTGGGCTTTATGGGGAAAATCTTGAGACAGAGTATATTTGTTTAGCAAGGAATGTAGCAGTTTCATTATCTGCATAAATGACAAGTCATCTCTCAGGTTGTATTTTTGGCTTCCATCTCAGAGGTGAGTCAGTTTACCTCAGAGGACTTTCAGTTTGAAAATCAGCATATTTTTATAAAACATTTTCTTGTAAGCCATGCCAAATTTAACATTCACCTTTTGAGTCTAATGGCATGCAAATGAGTGGATTTCGAGCTGTGCTTTGGCTGTCTTGGCCGCAAGCATCAGCTATGTAGGCGTTTAACACTTCTTGTCCTCCCCCAAAACTTCGGCAGCCTACCATTAAGTGTACAGCCTTGTGCATGTTATCTTTAATTCACCGTAAAGACACTGAAGCAGAAGTCCTTTGTTATTAAGCTGCGGCAAACCACTCAGAATCAGAGAACGAACAGAGAGAGAATAAAAATGTTGCTCTTTGGTGTTCAGGGAATAATGAGATTGCGCTGTTCAATTGAGCTTGAAGTTGTTCTACTCTGTATCTAAAGTCTTTAACAAAAAGCACAGAGAAAATCTCTAATATACCAAAAGCACACACAAACCAACCGCTGTGTTGTACACTGACAGTATAGCTTTAGTACAACACCTAAAAGGTTGCAGACAGGGAGCCTTTAAATTGGAGGTAAATATCACATTCCCTTACCAATGAAGGAAATTTCACATCCTGTTTCCCTCCTCACTTCCCTTAGGAACTCTGGACTCTGGTATGTTTTGGTGGTGCCATTTATACAGTGTAAGAAATTTTATCTGTTTAATTTCCCAATGAGGGACTGACCTGTCCCGGGTGTTCCTGGCCCTCATATGACCCTGAATGGAATTAAGCAGGTATAGAAAATAAATGTATGAATGGATTATCTGTTTTTACACTTACACACATCAGCCCCGACCGAACCTGTGCAAGCTTTAAGCAAGAGCATAAATGCC
Source organism: Melanotaenia boesemani (assembly GCF_017639745.1). Taxonomy (NCBI): domain Eukaryota; kingdom Metazoa; phylum Chordata; class Actinopteri; order Atheriniformes; family Melanotaeniidae; genus Melanotaenia; species Melanotaenia boesemani. The sequence goes on from NC_055697.1 coordinate 21,099,311, forward strand.
CATATCAGGTGGAATGGACTTTGTGCAGATTATTTCCAAACATAAACTACAAAAATTTAAGGTAGGATTGGTCTGTGAGAAAGCGGTTTTCACACCCTCACGTACGTCGCAGTGCTTTTTCTCTGTTCGTATCATGGCTTTGTCAAATATTAGCATTGATATCAGTGCAAAAGCAGTCATCATTATGTAGCCTCCTAATCGCTTTATCTTCCTTTATGTGATGTACACAAAACAATGTGAATACTGCTGTTTACTTTTTGCATCATGTCTTGTTTCCTGCATGCTTCACACACTCGACATTCGGAGTTTTTCAGATGTAAAAGTGTGTCTCACACATTGTTGTCTGAAACATGTGTATAAGCAACTTAAACTTCAGCCAGTGTCTGAACCTGACTTCAAAACCAATTGCTGTTACAGCCTATCGCAGCTCTTCAGCAATTCATTTTTATCAATTTGTTTTTAATAATTTATTGTTTTCCTCAGAAATCTACACACAGTACAACAATATGGAAAAGCAAAAATCAAATTTTGAAGGGGAAGTTTTTTATGTTTTTCTTTTCTTTATTCCAAAAGGCAAAAAAAAAAAAACAAATCTCTCATAATACTTTTTTAAAGCACCTGTGACAGTAATGGCAGCCTCAAGTCTTCGTGGAAATGATCCTATCAGCCTGGTACATTTTTGGAACTTTCTTCCATTCATTTTTTTTTTCTCATCCTGGCTGGATGTGGGGTGTTGGTGCACAGCCGTTTTCAGGTTCCCCAGAGATGCTCGAGTCTACTGGGTTCAAATCCAGACTCAGACTGGGTCACAGAAAACACTGTCATATAATCCTGTAGTGTTCAAAATATTTAACTGTAGGGATACTATTAATGGGGCGATTCTCTTTTTTCTGAACACAAACTTTTAGGAGTTGTACAACTCATAGTCAAATAGGGGCCTTTTGTCAAACCCTCAGTAAGCTTCTTTAGTTTTAGCTGCCTTTTGGTTACCAAATCATACAGACAAGGATTAGTAGACTGATGTAACACATGTCTCAGTTGGCTTGTTGGTTACCTGTCTGACCAACATCCTTCATCCCTAGCTAGTCAGTTTGGCAGTCAGATGTTGGACATTTTAGACAGATGGAGTTTGTTGTTCTTTAGGCACTAAAAATGCCATTGGGAAAAAGAAGAAGAAAAAAAAGCTGGTGGACTCCTGTTCAGTTGAACAAGCAATTATTGTTATTTCAGTTGAGGTATTGTAAGCTGTTCTTTACTCAGACTTAAAAGTTACACTGTGAATCCATTAAGCTTACAGTTTGAACTGTTTAACCACACCTATACACATCCATTTCAACCACCTATCTCTCACATTTCGCAAATAGGCCATTTAACAAGTGCCTGCAAGAGACAGCAGATTCACGCTGTGGGGGTTAAATCACACCTGTTTGGAAATGGCTTGAGGAGAGGGCTGGTTTGCCTGCTGGTTGTGTGTTTTGCAAATCCACTGGGCTTAGATGCATCAACTATTTCGACAAAAGGTAATTGCTGCAGTTCAAATTCCACCATCCTTTATCAGCTGAGGCTTTATTGACAGACTTCAAATGTCTTTCAGCCATGCCTCTGTCCTCATTTGACTACAGTAAAACATGATTTTGTCTCATTACCTGCCGTTACATTTGAACAATGAGACACTGAAAGCTTCTGCAAGCAGAGAAAAGCCACACATGGCGGCTGTCAAGTCGTGTAAACTTTCCGACTACTGCCCTGGGCTTCTGACATTCATACCAAAAGCTGTCCTGGCTGATTCATGAAAAAGCCAAGTGGTTATTGTGTACTGTTCTACTTTTGAGATGACAGAGTAGTTTATTTTTGCGAGAGACAGATTGTGTCCCACTCAGTTTTGACAGTGACAGCTCAACACAATCTTAGTTTATCAAGTGTCAAAAGAGAAACCTTTGATTCAGCAAAGTCAGTCAAACTGATGGCTTATAAGAAAAGTTTAAGAGCTGGGATTAAGTGTCAGTTGTATCTGTGAAAAAGCCCCTGTGGGACTCTGTCCACTGCTGCAGTTTCCATTGCCATAATGTTCTCTTTCTCTCCTGATCCAGGCCCTGCTCAAAAGATGCCGGCCACTGCCACAGCCTTGGACTTCTTCCAGCTCTTTGTTCCGGACAACTGCATCCAAAACATGGTCACTCAGACTAACATGTACGCCAAGAAGTTCCAGGAGCGCTTCGGCTCAGACGAAGGCTGGTTTCCCGTTACAGCCCAGGAGATGAAAGCGTTTCTGGGCTTCGTCACCTCAACCAGCGTTCACCACTGCGAGTCGGTGCTCAGTATCTGGAGTTCGGGCTTTTTCAGCAACCGGAGCATCGCCTTGAAGATGAGCCAGTCACGTTTCGAGAAGATCCTCAAGTACTTCCACATTGTGGCTTTTCGCCCATCACAGGGAAGCAACCAGGGCCTTTACAAGATCCAGCCTTTCCTTGACTCGCTGCAGCAGTCATTCAGCTGCACCTTCAGACCCTCGCAGACGCAGGTGCGTACAGGATTCCAGGACTGCAACTTTTTTCAAAGCATCTTCTCTTATGTTAAAATTACTAGATGCAAAAATTTACATATATTCAGATTCAATTTTCACACTGATTTCTTACTCACATTACCAAATTGGTGTAGTGGCAGCAGCATCAGGGGTATTAGTGTTTGAAGGTTTAATCTCTTCTATCAGAGCTCTGTTAATTTCAGGCATCAGCACATTTTACAGAGCGGTTGGATTCAAGCTTACTTCAGTTTTATTAGTATTGTTTAAGTAAGTAGTATTTTGAAAAATGGACAAGTTTCCAAGGATTTTAGAGGCCATTTACATGTGCTTGATTATATAAAAAAAACATTCTAGGATCAAATTTAACATTTGAGAATTAGTTGAATCTCAATTTAGACAGTTTAGATAGTTTTATTTTTCTACATGTGTAAATGTTTGCACTTTTTCATGCAGTAGACAAGGAATGTCCCAATTCCTCTGAAAAACAACTTCAGCTTAAAGTAATGTGAATCAGTTTAAAAGCTGTGCAAACATCAAGTCTGTTGAAAATCTCTCATTTTTAACAGGTTTCTCATGCATAGTTAGTTTTCTGTTGCACTTGGTTTGTTTTAGACTGAGATTTATGCAACTGGGGCAGTGGAGCACAAGCATTGTTTCATTATTTTGGGTGGGCAGGACCTTTTTTTTTCTTTTTTCTAAACATTTACTTCTCTGGATAGTATCAGCTCTGTTGGTGTGGGAGTACCTACAAATAACCAGCCACTATTATATCAGATGTGATCTTGTGTAACACTTTTAAGTAAAGGGTTAAACTTCAGTAAAAAAAAAATCAACCACTAGAAGCTTCTGGTGACCAATAGCACAGTAATTATAGTAAAAGGCAAAGTTTTTTTATGTTTTTAGGTGATGCATTTGGCTTCCATTTTTTTAAGGGGCCATTCAGGTGAAGGTTATTTCGTAATAGTAACTTGCCTGGTCAAGAGGTCCAAGAAGGCGATTAATCATCTTCCATCTGACTGTGTTATAGCCACTAAAGCTGTAAAAAATTGAAATAAGTCGATTTGTTTGCTTGTTGTTTGTACAGTATAATTGTTGTAACATCATCCTTATTGTGAATGATGATGTAAGAGGGGTAAATGCATTTTGGGAATACTGACACTTAGCAGCAGTCACACACACACACACACACACACACATCTAGTTTAGCATTAAATTTACCAGTTAAATGGCTCAAGTAGCAGTGTTGCTGAGCTGGTTTCATTACAGGATCATTGGTGGTAATCTGAAATGCGGGTTCATGCTAAAGCTTTCTATTTGCTTAATTTCTGAAAATGACAAATTTGAGGCACACTGACTGTCACAAAGTGTGTATGTGTTTGCAGTAACAGTGTATACGTGTATTCTGGCCAGTTTGATTTATTTGTTGGTTGTCTGTGCCAGGAGCAGCGTGGGTCCAGATACTGAGAGTGGCACAGGCTGAAACTGTAGCTTCAAGGAACAGTTTTCACTCATTTAGTGACAAACTTAACATAAGGGAAGGACTTTGATTATTATTTGGTCTTTTGTTTAATTTCCAGCTTAATTATTTAAGCCAGGTGAAAATACATGTTCTTGTACATTGTGATTTCTTATTCTATTTTGATTTGACTAACAATTGTTGGTCATGGTTTTATTTTTAAACCTATATATTTTAGATTTCTGTAGCAAACATTGGTCTGTTTGCGCTGAAATGTTCTTTTAGCTTCTATTTCTTCTGTTTCCAACTTCACCGAAAGGCCAGGTCTGTCCTGATTGGTTAGTCAATGCTGCTGCTCTTTTTTTTGTTTTGAGTGCAGTAAACTAGCCACTAAAGAGGCATTATGCAAATATTACACAGTGGTGTTGTTTGATACAGGAAAATAAGACTGGACTGAACAAGAAGGTGGTTCAAACTATTCAAGAGAGCTATTTTCTCTGAGAGAGAGAACTTCTCTATTGTTTGAGATTTTAAAGTCTTAAGACCTTTGGGATTGAAATATAACACATAACAGAAAAATTATATGTTCAATCTATGTTTACTGAGCTATATGCAGAGTAACTCTAATAACACTAAAGGTAGAAAACTCATGTATAACATGTCCTCTTTGATATTCTTGGGTAAGTCCAGCAAACTCTTATGATTGGCCAACCATTCGCCGATCAGTTTCTGAAAACTTAAGACTTTAGCTTTACTTTTAAGTGTCATATATGAACAAAGACAGGGGTTAGACACCTAGACTATATATTTTTAAGACAAGTTTTTTCTTTACATGTGCATGTTCATGACTTGGATTTAAACATCACTTGTTCTTTTGCTTGGAAGAGCAGAGGCGAAGGTATGTGATTGTTGCAGCTCATTAAATATGAGTGCTAACTTGCTAATATCTGCTGCTGAACATCAGTCCCTACCAACGTTGATGCTTTTCTGTTTTTGTGTCATTCCAGTAGTATTGAAGTAAACTTCTAATCTGGTAGTATTGCTTTATATTGAATTCCAAGTGTAAAATCTTTAAGATAATTTGTTGGAGCCCTCACAGTAAGTAGATACATTTTTTTTTCCTTTCTTTATCCAGTGCAGGGTCAATGAACCCATGTGAATAACTTTTTGTATGTTTGTTTTTAGAGCTTAGGAAGAGCCAAAGAGTAAGCGAAAGTGGAGGATCTCATGCTCATGAAAGGCAGAACAATGAGATGTTTCTTAAAGGGTAGTTGCCGTTTGGGGATGTCATCCAGCTAAAGGCTTGATAGCCTAATTATTTTTCATTAATCCATAACTCCAAATTTGACTTGGAAATGTGTTGCTGCTGTTGGTGCTACAGAAGATTAAAGCTGCTGGTCATCACTCACTCACTTGAGTTTCAGTCAAATCATGATGAACAGTGAGGTGGGGAGGAGGCAGCAGAGGAAGGAAGAGTGGAGAGAAATTTGAAATGCAAATTTTGATGCTGTTTTAATACCTCTGCTTGTATGTCTTTAGATCTTTGAATGTGTGCCGGTTTTTAAATACCCAAACCTCTACTGAGGAATTCATCCTTAGTATCTAATGCAACTGTAAACTGTTCATAGCCTTAACATAAAGTGTTACCAGCTTTATTATCTATTGGTGACTTGCACTAGTGATAGAAACATTAACTCATTATTGAAATCCTCATTGAGGAAGCCAATGAAGACTGGGGCACCTTCCAAACAACCTTGAATTAGGGACTGTTGCTTCTAGTGTATCTTATAGTTTTATATGAAAGATGTATAGATATGTAATGGAAGGCCTTATTGTTGTTGCTGTTAATCAAGCAGTAAATTAGAATTTTTTTCATGATGAAGAGCGCTCTCTTGTACAAGTGTAGCAACTAAACGTAGACCTTAATGAAGTGTTATTCCTGTGAGTAACCCAAAAAAAAATAAGAATATAACTGTTACTTTTTTACATCTGCTTTGAATAGCTAATGACTAGTTTGGAAACATGGGAAAAAAACACTTTTCAGACTCAGACTGAAGAATACATCTTATATTTATGGTCTTGAAGTTGGCTCATCTTTATCATTTAGAGACAGTGTGTCTTTGAGCATAAAATCCCCAGTGCAGCTTCTGAAATACTGTCTGTACTCTGTGTGACTTTTGTAGTGGTTATGGGAACAAGGATACACACTAACAGACAAATTCTGCAAGTTTGAACTCATAACCTATAAACCCATAATTGCTAAGGACAAACCAAAACCTGAAGCAACAGAAAAAGTCTAATTAACAAGGTCAACGCATTTTTTCAGAAGCACTTCAAACACAGAGCTTAAATGTCTTTCTGCAGAGAGCAGTGTTTTTTGCTTTTTGTTGTGTTTTTTCTCAGCATCCCACTCAAACATACAAAACTGCCTCATGCACAATCTTTCATCCTTCACACAAAGAGCTTTGTTAAGGTCAGGTGTTGCTCTAGCAACACCTTCTGTACTTGTGCAGTTCTTAGATTGTAATCAAAAACATGCTGACATATATAACACTGTCTCTGCCTTTCCAGGTTCTGCATGAGCCCTTGATAGATGAAGACCCCGTTTTTATCACCACCTGCACAGAAAGAGAGCTAAGGAAGAGGAAGAAGAGGAAGTTTAGTCTGTGGGTTCGACAGTGCACTTCCACCGGATTCATCTGTCAGGTACATGTGCAGAGTGAAAGAAGGGCGAAACAAGCAGTCGCAGTACCAATCACAATAGTTTAAATAGGGAGTGAAGAGATGATGTGAGTCCGCTTTGACTTTATTTAAATTTGCTGCTTTAAAATTTCCTGGCAAAGAATTGATGTGGTATCAAATACACGAGACAAGTTTCCATTTTGCCTGTTGAAGTTAAAATTGCTTTCACAAAAACACAGGAGGCTTTGATCTACAACAACTTTCAAATTTCACTCTCAAGTTTTTGATGTTGCATCATTTTGAATTGAACCACTGTGCCTGCCGAAAAAATGAAAATCACTTTTCATTAAATGTTCAAGTATGGAATTAATTGAACTTATCTGTTAAGGAGACCATGTTATGGATAAAAATACTGACTCTGATTTTTCTTCCTGATAAAGTCTTGCAGCTCATGATTGTCCCATCGCAGGCAGGCAGAGCAGCTCTGCAGACTAACAATCTTGCCCTCAATGTAACCTTTCACTCCTACGCTTGTTGCTTATGTAACATCCTCTGATTAACTGAGGCCCGACACTGAGGAAGATTGACAGACTGACCAATGCAATCAGCACTGCACAGAATAAGAAATCAAATCTCATAATTTATTCTTTAATTATTTATTGATTGTCCAACATTCTTCCTCTTCCAGACTTCTAGACATTTGTCTTAAAACAGAGTTTGAATGTTGTGCAGGTTCGCTCTTCCACCCACACACATGCAGGCTCACACCAGGAAACATCCAGTACTTTCCCCGGTATACTTGACACGATGCATTTATCTCACAGGTAAAGAGCTTGGAGGAATCTGACTTATACTCAGAAGAATGGAGTTGAATGAATTTAGTTGAAAAATAAAATTACATTAACGTGTGAAACAGTGTCCTAGTTACTCAGTCATATCACGCTGCCAGAGGGGAAATGTAGTTGGTTGGGAATCTCTCCACCCAAAATAAAAACAAACACTTTTTTTTTCATTTTTGGTTGTTTGTGTTCATAATTGTTTTATTTTTTTCTATTGTTTTGTCCATTTCCTATTTCTTTCTCCCTGTAAGCTATGATCACAAAAAGGGATGACATTGCTTTGTATTTTGAAAGCTGTGTTACACCACAGTTTCTAATAAGCACAACTTTCTGAGAGAATTAGGCTAGTTTATTTTTGACTAGATCACAGGACTCAGCTCCACACAGCAAGACCCAAAGTGAGCTGCCAGCTGTCATAGAGACTGATAAAAGCTGATCAGCCTTCTCTCTTTTTATCTGCAAGATGTCAGTTTCAGAGCCTCCATGTGAGATGGTTTAGATGGTAAAGTTTGTGTGCTTTTTAAAGAAAAGATTAACTATGCTTGTTATGATTTGTTTGATACCATTACTTGGGGACAAAAAGGAAAATCTGATACGCCACCAGCTGAGGAATCTGCCCATCCCAACTAACAACACATCCTGATGTACTGTATGTACAGTGGGAACGCCAACATTTTCTCTAAGCCTAACTTTTAAATGATTTTAACCATACAATAGAACTGGATTTAAGTTGACAGACGAAGAACTTAAAACCAAACGCATCAGTGAGCTAACATTATCACAACCTGACTTATAGATATAGGTGCACAGCAAAAACAGCTATGGCTTCCCCACAGCACACACAGCTGACCATGCACACAATGCAAAAGAAAATGTCTTGTTAATACAGGATGTTTTCTGCTTTGAGTTTTACTTTTTAAGCTCATGTGCCCAGTGCAGGTGCTTTCTGCAGCACAGGTCTTCACACCTCACATTCATATCATTAAAACCTCAAGTGTCTATGACCTTGCTACACTTCTGGTGGGTAGAAAACACCTGCATGCTAGGAACGCCTCACAAGATAGCCACCTCGATCACACAGATCCTATTTGCAGAAAAATGCAGCTGTAGTTCTTTTTTTCCAAGCAGAAAAAGAAGTCCAGTTGCCTGTTTTTATACTTGATGACCAGCACCTGGAATACTGAAAATTCATGCAGACATACTGCCTGAATGATGCTAATTTGAAGCAATAATAAAAACAACGTTCTGTAAATACATACAGTCAAGATGATTAAATCATAGATTGTAAAAATAATAATAAAAAAAAAGTGAAATGTCATCAGGGAGAAACAACTTTGAAAACACAACATCTCAGGTGTCACCAAATAGAAAACAACCATTATGGAAAAAGTACTTTCTATAAAAAAAATAAAAAAAAAGGAGGGGGGGGTCACACATATGAAATCTTAACAAACAAATCTTAAACACATCTATAAGATGGAAACTCACATAGAAGGAGAGATAACAACAGTGGATATGAGAGACGAGGACAGGAGGAGACAGAAACTAACATGATTCATAGCTTCCTGGCTGGCGACCTGTTACAAAGAAAAATCTTTTAATAGTCTTTGAACATCATTTTTATTCATGGCGATCTAAACAAAAGCACATTTCTAAATATGAACACTTACTTGAAAATAGTCTGCACAAGTACAACCTTAACCCGACTTCTAAAATACAATAGAAGTAAATTTTTAATTGAAGGTTTTTTTTTTTTACTGCAGAGGACCCATAAGTAGATTTACATCAGGCATACAAATACATACTCTGCAGAGTATTTCCTTCTTGAGCCTGGATACATGCCAGGATTGCATTAGTGGAGAGAGTAGCAACGGCTAACAGAATGTTAATTTGCCTGTTTTCCTTTTTTTCTTTAAGTTAAAATGTTTTATGAACAATAAATGACTTCATTTACACACTAATTCTTGCATTCCCAAATATCTGGCGTAAAATATAATGAGGTATATGGAAAAAGCATCAGTACTCCATCCTTTAAGGCCACTTTCTATTATGTCATCCATTTAACAAATAAGCTTTAGCATTTACAGAGACTGCAGCCATTTGGCAGTGAGATATATTACCAGTCTGTTGTATGCTGACACACTGAGATCATCTCTGTCTAAATGAGTTGTGTCAAGGGACAGGGAAAAAGAAAAATCAAAGAAATAAAATGAGTTAGTGGAGCAAATCAATGAGATCCCATTAGCTAGTGCACCACACAGGGATACACTAACACACACACAATAACAGATGCATAAATTGACCACTTAGTCTGATAACTGCAGGTCGAAAGTGGATTCTGGCTAATCAACTTACTTGCTGCTTGTTCATTTCTGTTTATTCATAATTGATAATGGTTTTCGATGGAAGTCAAGCGCTGCATGTTTCATTTAAAACGTGTGTTGTGTGAAGAAGCACAACTCACCGCTCCCTCATCCAAACAAACTGGAAAGATTAATCAGGTCATTTCGAAAGCATATTCACCACTCAGTGGATGCCCATATAAACTTTTGACAAGTTCAGAGATGTGATCTTTGTAAAGTTTAGAGGCAACCTAAAGAATAAAAATGTATTGGTCAGAATGCCATAAATTTTGTTGAGTACGTTGTTGTTCTTTCAAGGAGACACGTTTCTTGCATCATTAGGGGCAAAATGTAATTTGTTGGATTGTTATCAAGTAAAATTCCTCTATAAATTGTTATAATGGGGAAAAAGCACATTATTAATCTTGCATAACTGAAAAAAATAAAAATAAAAAAGTTCGGTCCATGCACCAAAACAACCTGCTTAGTGGTGCTGTCTTTATACAGAGGACAGGGGGGGAAGGACAAAAGTCTTTGTTATGACTCAAACTGGAAACATTGTGACTGATGGTCAGTGGCTTAACCATTTAAAGTTCCCTCTAAGAAAAAAAGCAAGAGAAAATTTTAATTTGCATTTTTTTTTTTGTGACAATTATAACAAGAAATGGTTAATGTAGTAACATTATTGAAATGATTCAAACTTGAAACAGTAATGGGATAACAACACTTACTTTTGGCCTAACATACCCATACTAAGTAATAGAGATGATAAAGAGATGGTTTCCACAATCTTTATAATATATATAAGAGTCTATGAAAATTATTCTCTAACAAATAGTAGACCCAGACCATAAAGGCTTTAAAGGCTCTAAATTACGTTTGTTTTTTAGCCTCTCTATCAACCATAGATAGGACCACTGTGACTCTTCATATCATGCTAATTTTGCTGTTGCAGTCATTGGGGAAAAAATTACAGGGACTCACACAAGGCTCCTTTCTCCATCTTTTATTTTCTATACCTGTATCATCATATTCAGGGCTGAGAGGGACTGTAGCCTCCCACACAGGTACATCCTGGACAGATTATTGTCCATCACAGGCCCAACACACACAAATGAGACTAAACAACCACACATGCTCACACTCACTCCTAGGGCCAATTTACAATCAGCTATACAACTTATTTAACTTGAATTGTTTCAAACTGTTGCCACTAAAACCCACCTGAAAGGAAAATCAGAAATCAGTACAGTTGTGATGGAAATTTGTTACATCCCAATTCCTTTATTCTCTATAATCTTAACAATAGAGGAAAAGGGTGCAGCCACAGAATCACAATGGTCACATGAGTGGTTGATGTTTTAGGTTAAAAATGAGCCTTGTGAACTCCATTGAGGGTTTCATGTATACACTAGCTAATTTACCCTCCAGTTTAAATATTAATAGTAAGTCCTTGATTTTTTTTCAACATTTTGTAACTTCTGCTTTTTGGAAATTCTCTAGAAGGTTGTGACTGCTGGATTTTTAACCACTGAACATGATAAAATGGTACTTGAATAAGAACCGTAGTGATATTTGCTCATTCTGTATCCATGTTGTGTAAATTTCCTGTCTGGTTCCACCTTCTCCATAGATCTCGGTCCATCTGAAGGAAGGACAGGGCACAGAAGGTCTGGCCACCTTAAAGAACAAACCTCAGCTTCACAGCCTCGTGGCCAAGCAGCTGTGTCAAAACATCTCCGGGAAGAACACCATCATCTTCACAGGGCCATCTATCACGAGCCTCAGCCTCTTTACCGAATTCAGCAAACAAGGTGCACATAAAAAAAAAAAAAAAAAAACGCCCTTCTCCATTAGCTCCATTAGTATTGTCAGATGAGAATAGACATCGTTACAATGACATGTAGGGGTTTTTTGTAGAATTTTTAACCAAACAGCACCAGAAACTTGAGCAAGGAGAGCAACAATAGGCCAAGGAAAGAAAGAGGACAAGCCAAGAAGAGATGTAATCAAAACTTTGTCATTCTAATTAGGTGAGGCAACCAAAAGATGTAAAATAAAAAGAAGAAAAATGTATGAGAAGGCTTTTTTTTTTTTTCAAATTTATCTTGCAGGATTAATTAGGAGAGTTAATTGCTTTGCATTATTCTGCTGCACTTGCTGTGCCCACATGAAGAACATAGATGGAAATCATTTTCCAAATTGCAAGCATTATTATAGCAGTAGCACAGCCACATTATTTCTTCGTTTCTGCTTATTTGAGTAAGATAAAAAAAAAAGAGGGAGAGGTTCCAGCTGTGCAAGAGATGACAGTTTAAACAGTTTTGTTGGTTTTTGTCCAACCAGTGGATGCCTGCTGATTATCTTCATTGAATTGGCTGGTTATTTTCTCAGTTACTATATTCAAACTTGGTAAATAATTGTTTTGTATGTTAACAGTCATTGCAGTTGTGCAAAAGTCAAAGTGATATATGCGTTAATCAATTCCTAAGTTTTAGATGTTTGGTGTTCTTTCTGTAGCTCAAAAGAAACACCTGCTGTGAATGCAGGGTACAGTCAAATATTTCTGATGTATTTGTAGAATGAAGAGCATGTCTTACTGTTCTGTTCCAGATATCTTTTGCTGTGGTTTGCTGAGCACCAGGAAGAGTGACTGTACAGGATTACCCCAAAACATGTTGGTCTGTGGCTCCACACCAGCACAGCGTGGTCAGTCGCGTGTGATGATGAAAGGCAGTATGTCCCTGATCAGCTGGTACAACAAGGGACATTTCAGGTTCCTCACCAACGCTTATTCACCCACAAAACAAGGTACATAAAAGAGTAAAATTACCAATTACCAATCCATTATCAAGAACATTTCTAAATACAAGTTATAATCAGAAGAAATTGGCACATTGTTAAGCATCCCTGTCAGGGAAAATCAATGAGAACTTCTAATCTATGATAATCCATTTTCAGGAGGGGATAGGATCATGATATCATCCACCTCGTGCAGCATAATCTACTCTCAAAGAAACAGTTTTGTTAGGTTTTAAACCTAGTTAAGGACTGCAGTGCAAGTGCTTGCTCTGCGTAAGATGAGTGTGAAAGTAAGGGCACAGATCAGTTATACTATGATCCAATATTTATTTTCTTTTTCTTTTTTTTTTGCCCTGTGAGTATAATAGTGTGCAGATATGTTTTTAAATCTGTGTATGAAGAACAAAATACTAGCAGTACCATTTTTTTTATTAAAAACCTTAAAGTAAAACTGTATTAAAATAAATGATTGTTATGTAGATAATAATTGGCTCAGTTATTAATTTAAAAAGGGACAGCACAAGTTACAAATGACCATAAACATGTTATAGCAGACATTACTTATAATTGTTTTGTAATTTGATTCTTTTCTCTAAACACACACTTTGAAAAACGATACCTTTTCCAAGCTCACACCTGTACGGAAAAGATATGAGAATAAAATCCTCCACTGAAGCTTGTTCAGATCCATACAGCACAAGCCAGTCTTGACCATGTATGCTGCTGTTATTTGGGTGCTATGAATGCAGTAGTAGCAATTTAAAGTGACAGGAAACCCCCACAGGCTTCAATACAAAAAGAAAAAAGGATTCTTATAGAAATCTGAAAGTTACTCTGTTTTTAACTTGTACACTAAAACAAATTTAACATTAATTTGAGTGGGGTAATCTTGTGATGCCCAACATCTAAAACCTAGAGGACTGTGGTCCTTGATGACTGGATTTAGACAACCCTGGTTTCTTACTGCAGCAAGTAGACTCAACCAAAGTACTTTTAAACTTCAATAACAAGGTAATTGTTGTTTTCCAGCAGTAATCCAGGTGATCAGAGTCCTGAACGAATAAGTAACCTCAGCAGGAATTTATCATGTTTCTCACTCTGTATCTGTGTGTTTGTGGCAGGAATGATCATTAAGAGGAAAAGTGGTGAGATCCCATGTCCCTTGGCTGTTGAGGCGTTTGCAGCGCACCTGAGCTACATCTGCAAATATGATGACAAGTACAGCAAGTATGTGCAACACTGACAAATCCACATTCGATTCCAAACAATATAGTTGTTTGAAACCTGAATATGTTTTTAAATAGGAATTTTTATATATATATGTATTAAAACACAGTCATAGTTTCCGCATCCACGTGGACAGACCAATTGTGACTTTGAGTATGTAAAGTTGTTCCATTCTTCCTCAAATTTTATTTTGGACAGTTTTGTTTAAGCATTCCTGGAATCTGGAAGGAAATACATATTTAACATACCAAATAGTGGAGCTCTTGTGCTTTTTTATGGAGGAACAAAAAGAAGGAATGAAAAACTGGTGGGTTATGTGTGTCTTTGCAAGTCCACTGTTGTTTAGACATCTGCAGACAACCCCACCTTCTGCTATTTAAAGAGAAGTTTAAATGATATCTGATTAGTTGATTGACAACTATTTTGATCTTTGTGCAATCATTGAATTCACCAACAGTCTCTTTTTACTCTTGCTCAAGCAAAAAGAAAGTACTAGACATTATCTGCTCTTAAAACCGGCCATTTGGTCTCCTCCTTCCATAGCTCACAGAGTGTTGTTGAAAGAAGAGCTAATGTTTAGTTGTAACTTAAAATCTTTAAATAGAAACCATGGAATAAACCGCCAAATTTCTCACACAGGTACTTTATCTTCCATAAACCCAACAAGACTTGGCAGCAGGTGTTCTGGTTGAGCATCAGCATCGCCATCAACAACGCGTACATCCTCTACAAGATGTCTGACGCCTACACGGTCAAACGTTACAGCCGAGCGCAGTTTGGAGAGAGACTAGTCAGAGAGCTGCTCGATCTGGACGACTGCTCCCCCACACAGTGAGGAGGAGGAGGAGGAGCGCACAGCAAAAAAAAAAAAAAAACACACACACACAAACTCAATCCCCACACATTCGTTTGCACTCGGTTGTACAGACTCCTCAAATCTGTGTCTATGTGATAACGCTGAAGCAGTGCCAAGCCCTTGTCTCACCTCCTGTAGTTGTTTATTTTCCTTTTTTTTCCTGTCTTTCTGGTGGCCCTGTAAATATTCACTAACACAACTACACACCACACAATAATTATGAGCCATGGGACGATTCACCTGCCTCAACTGCAACTATTAACCAGACAGATTTACATAAGATTTGTCAGCAGGAGCTGTTTTACAAGCAGAGATGGAGGAAGGAATGACAAAACCAGGAAGGTTTCACTTTAAAATGATGCCAGCTTCAAGTTTTAACTTGGATCAGAGTGAAATTATTCAAAATGAGCCTGAACATAATATCTGCAAAGGCGGGAAAGCTACATGTAGCTCAATATTTACACTCTGCAAAAGCTCCTGTGATGCTGTAACACAATCTTAGAAAACGGGACACTGCATGCATCAAGAATCTGGATTGTGATGTTCTCTTGTTCTGTGTGAAAATGATTTCTGCTCCAGGAGAGCCTTGAAAATGTGTATGTATGTATGTGTTTAGTTGGTTGAACTTCCATTTGTGTGTGGGATGTTGAGGATGTAAATGTATGGCGCCTGTGATCCAAATGTGTTGTGTTGCTGCATATAGATTTACTAAAGGAAGACTTATGAGTTGGCATAAAGCCACACTCTGCAGTGTGTCACAGATTGCAGCCTCTCGCATCAAAAAAAAAAGAAAAAAAAAAAAAAGAAGACATTTTAAAGCCCCTGATAGTTTTTCTCAAAATTTTTTATTACCTCTTTATAACACCAAATACAACTTAAAAGGCAACAATGCTCAGAAACAGTTTCAAGTTTAATTTTTTAGAGTTTAAGTTATAAAACCTGTTTCATTAGAACAGTATTGATACATCCACAAACTTCATAACACAATGATAAATCTCTTTATTGGGTTTAAATTAAAGTTTTCATCTCAAACAACAAGCTCTCACAGAAAATGTCATCTACTATTGGCAATAAAACTAACCAGATGTTCCTGTTTCATTACAGTTAGCTATACTTCTCTATGCAGCAAAGAACACATCCAAGCCCTCCAGTGTTGCTAGGCAACAAATACAATCAAGGCTAGTTGGATGGGGTTTGGACAGTAATCGTGTGGTGAGATTTACTAAAGAAGCAGGGTGGGAACAGATCGTGATGTAGATGAAAGGCTTTGAGACCTACTTGAACAGTGATGTGAAATGACTAAAATTATTTATTTAGACGACGCCTTATTTTGTAACTAAGTGTATTTTACACCTGTGTGTGTGTGCAAATCATTAATTAGTTATATCTTTAGGAAAAGCATCTCCTTTTCCAAACCAATTTATAAATGTGAATAACTAGCTTTGAATGCTAACTGCAGCACACTGCTGTCTGTGGCTTTAAGAAGGGCTGCTTTGCTTTGCTTAACATGGTATGCAGTCAACACATTGTTGTCATGCTGGAATCATGTAATGAAGAGTTTATGTGAGAAGTTGTGCCACGTGTTCACTCTGTCGACATGGTTTGATATGTGAGTACATATTATAATAATATGACAGCATTTGTTGAGTGATTTTCTGGAAGAACTCATGCACTTTTTGTCCTCCATCACAGTCTTGCACTTTGAGAGATGTAAAGTTTATCAGATAATCCTTTGAGTTTTGACTAGAAATACAATAATACACACTGCTCTTATAAATCAGATCTGTAAGTGTAAGTAGATAAAATAGATGGATAATACATGTAAAAGTACACTGATGACATAAGATTAAATTAATGACTATAACCAAAACAGAAAGAATTTACACTGTAGATTTAGAGTGCAAGTGTGCTGGTGTGTTTTGTTTACGAATCACAGTGAATACATGTTCATAATCACTCTGTTACTGAGACTAAAGATTGTGGTTTTTATTTGAATCTTTCCACTAATCCAAAGCTTTGTTGTCGATGTTGTTCATTTGTGTGTGAACCACCGAATGTTGTCATATTTAATTACTACTCACTTCCAGCTAACATTGTTTAACCGAGGAGGTACTTCATGTCATGTCACATGTTTGTTAACTCATTATTTTAATACAATATTTGATATTTTAACACATCACACATTTGTCATGAGAGGTAATCTTCAGCTGACTTCAGGATATTGATGTAAAAAATGACAAGTAAAAAATTTGAATCTGCCTTTTCAGTTTGTATTTAAAGGTTATAAAACTTAAAGATTCTTCAGCTTGTTGAAGTATGAAACATTTTAGGGTTTATTTGACTTTCAACAAGCTAATTCCCAATATTGACATAATATTCATGAAGGCTAGTGCACATTAGATCATATTTTTCTATCCATCCATTAATTTTCAATACCATTTTTTTTTCTTTACAATCACAGGGAGGTTGGAACCTATTCCAGCTGCTGTTAGGCAAGAGGCAGAGTATATCCTGGATGTGTTGTCTGTCCATCCCAATGAAATAAACAACCATTCACATTCACTCCTAGGCAGAATTTAAAGACACAAAATTACCCAAAAAAGCCTGTTTTTGATCCATGAAGGGAAGCTGGAGTATCTGGAGAGAGTCCATACTTGCACGGGGTGAACATACAGGAAGACCTCAGTCAAACCAGGAACCTTCATTCAGTGAAGCAGCAGTGCTAACCACCACATCACCATGCAGCCCCTAGAACAGATTTTTCTGTTGAATTAGAAAGCAAACTAGACTTTATTACTAAAAAAAAAAAAAAAAAAATGGAATTCAGCTTACTCAGCTGAGGGGAAATTCAAGTTCTTGACTATTTGTACCTATGATGCATTTGTGATTATACACCTCTGTTGACACAAAACAGATACACACAAGACTAAATTTATTCTCTATATTTCTAGTTTCTGTGACTAGATATCCTTATTCTTCTCTACTATTTGGTTTCTACCTAAAAAGATCTTAGTTTAATTATCACTTTAATGTTTCTGATTTCCATAAATAACAGGATACATTGACACATAGTAGTGTTACAGCCATGCTTTTTAACTTTAAAAATATCAATGAAAAGTTCCCAAATCTAGAAAAATACTTGAACAACTCTCAGGTAGTTCACATAAGGCCAAAGCCCAATTTTGCCCTTTTATATTATTACTCCAACTCTCATTCAAATTTGATTACATTTATCTTGGAATCATATGGATATTATTGCTCACAGCAGAAAAACATATTTGGAGTTTCCTTTCCTTTACACTGTTTTAATCATCATACATGTCATAATGTTTGTACAAGCAGGTATCCATTGTTTTAAAGTCAGAGGAACCAGTTTATCCCCTGAGACTCACCTCTTTTGGCCTTAATGTAATCATGTTTGAGGCAAGGCATGTTGTAGTTTGTGGAAAGGCTATGGATGTAATCGCAGTGAAGCAGCAGTGGAGGAGGCAAGTTGAAGGAGAGTGAATCAACCTGAAAAAAAATCTAATCTAGGTCTGCATCACAAAGTACATTTAACTTTCAAGAGTAAATAAAGCAAACATTTTTCATCCAAGATTTATCATGTGCACATAAAAATGAGCCTCTATGGTAGCTGCAGACTGTCCATGAAGTCTGTAGCCAGATGTCACTGACCAAGGATGTTAGACATCCACAGAGGTTTTCTGTAAAGCTTATATCACTCTGCTCAGAACACAAAAGAGGAAATATTATTCACCAGGGACTGCAAAGCAGTGGTTGCTTAGCAACAAATTATATATATGAGTATAAGAGGCAGAATAAAAGGAGCAGTCTTTGAAGTTTTCCAGTTGCAGAAAGACAATTGAAGCAGTAATATCCTGTGTTCATCATTTCTATGCCTCCTATTCATCATCTTTCATCAAAGATAATCCTTTTTACGCTTTTACTATTTAGTTAATGAAGGGGATGTGTTGTATTCGAGCTCACGCAGATCATAAGGCATTATAAATTCTCAGGTTGATCTACAGTAGGATGGGATTATAGACAAAAATCTCTTTCAGCCACTCAGTTCAGCCCATTCTCTTAATCAAATAAATAAATTTTATTTCTATAGTGCCTTTTCTTCTCAGTTATTCCTGTCTTTGCAATGGCTCAGTACAATTGACGTCCTGAAACTGATTTTATGTGAATGACTTGAACTGAACAGACATTTGTTTGGAGGAAAAAAAGGAAAAATGTAAAAACCTTGTCTTTTTAACAATAGATTTGAGAAATTATTTGTCACTTCTGCAAAGGAGATTTAGACACTTGGATGTCTCATGCTACTATATTTCCTCTTTCCATTGCTGTACTGACTCAGCTTGAGCAACATTATACTTTGGGTCTATAAAAACACTAAAAGGCCTTGAATGACTTACATGTACTTGATCCAGCTGGGGTTTCATTTCAGTATTAATGGGTAGACTACTGTGCAGAAGTCAGAAAGTTCAATAAACCACTGCCAGATGTATCACAAGTTAATTTTGCATTAATCTAAAGTACAATGCCAAATTTACACTAGAAAGTAGAAATGGGTGATTTGATTACAACCTTAAATTTAAGCCCATTTGTTTATGGGATAGAACATGATGCAGGAGATATATTTCCCTTTATTATAGATAGGTCTGCTAACTACGAAGTGATGCCAGTCAGACTCAACTGAAATGTAGTGAAAATGATGATATCCATGTTTTTGGTGTGATCTGTGTGTCATTGTGGTGTGTCTGTAAGGTGCTTAACAAATACATCATCATGGGTGAGACAGTTGTCTTATAAATGTCAATAACTGGCTTTGGATAAGTTAAAATGTTTGACCTCAGGGCTTCACATACATCTGCTACAAACTGATTAATGAAAATAACATATTTAAAGTATATTATTTCTATGACCATACCAGGTGCTCTCACACCACTGTATACAGAAGTGTTGAATTAGATTTGCTATTGTTTTTGGAGTTGAAAATTGGTCTGTAAGAGTTTGTAAAAGTATAAATGCCATCAAGTGTTACCAGTTAAAAGTGTTAGGTATCAAGCAGTGGCAACATGTATTATTCTGAACAGCAGCGATGTCTTTGGGGTGTGGAATTACTGTGGGCTTACGTCTTATCTAGCTTCACAGAGGGATGTGTGAATATGCATGAATTGTTAAAGTCTGTTGAAATATTGGACCAAATAACTGTGTGTGGTAACTAATTGAACAAGGTTGTTGTGTAAGTGTGAAAAATCATTAAAATTTAGCCCTTGTTGGTGTCCCATTTTAGAGTTGGAGATGTTTATTACTGAGTAACCAAGTAGTTGAAATCACAAAGAAAGCTCTGACATGTATTATGTGTATTTAGATATTTTTATTTTATTATTTGAGAATAGTGGGTGTCTTTAATCTTCCAATTATTCAATTGATTTCCTGTCTAAGAACTAAAAGGCTACTTTTACATAAAAAGCATTTCTCTTTATAGACAGGGGCTATCTAATCCTGGTCACACCCTTTGACAGTTCCCCCTTAAAATCTATAAAAGTTGCTCGATGCATATGGCATTAAACACCTGTATGATCCATCTAGTTAAATCTTTTTGTTCTGAATTAAAAAAATTCCTGGAAAATAATTGAAATACAACTGAAGCTAATTACAAAAAGAAAAAAAAAAGAAAAGGACAAATATTAAGGAACTGGCCAACCTTTCTGACTTCAGGTCACTTTTGATCATTTAGTCACTTTGCTAAATAAAAATATGAAATATCCGCTTAGACATTTATATAGTTTATATTTATATAGCTAAAATGTAAAGTTAGTTTTCTGTATTTATTTGTTACTCAAAAATGGAAAATAATAAGTATAAACCTCTCAGCTGTGTGTATTATTATGTGCTGTACGTTTTCTGCACTGTTAACCCTAAAGAGCCCAACATGATGGTTTCTGAGACATTTTGCATCAATTTATGGAATAAACTTTGCTCAAAATCCTGTTAAACTCAATCTGATACTTGTCTCATTTCATTTGATGGACTTCAACAGCAAAAAGAAACAAAATTGGAAGATTTCACCATTTTACAGATTCCTATAAACACAACACTACACAAAGTATTTCAAACAAGTCAAGACAGGGGTAACAAAGGGCTGGAAAAGTAAGAGGTGCCAAAAATAAAACAGCTGGAGGAACATGTTGCAACTAATTAAGTTAAAGGTAAGTAGGTTGGTAATATAAATTTGTATAAAAGAGCACCTTGGAGAGGCAGAATCTCTCGAAAGAAGAAAAGATGGGCAAACGTTCATCAAGCTGCAGAAAACTGCACAAATTGTGAAAGAATTTTAAATTATTATTCCTCAAGGTAAAATTGCAAAGAAATTGGATTTTCCATATCTAAAGTACATAATATCAAGTTCATGAGTCTGAGGTCATCTATGAGAGACAGGTAAAATTCATTATTACATACCCACAATATTTGGGACCTCAGGTGCATTAAAAACAGAGATTTCCACCACTGACTGTCAGTTCACTGTGTCATCCACAAATACAAGTTAAACGCTACCACGCTATGAGGAGTCAGATGTGAATATGGTCAGGATAACTTAATGTATTTTTAGGGCCAATATTTATTTAAAATGAACTGAGGTGAAGTGCAAAAAAGTGTTGTGGCCAGATGAAGTGAAATTGTACATCTAAAATCTAAATATATCTACCAGATCATGCAGGACAGCACCTTCTTGGCTTGTTATCAATGTTCAGTTCAAAAGCCTGCATCTGTTAATGGTGGGGTGCATTAGGGTATATGAAATTTGCACATATAAATAAGGCTGCATCAATGCTGTTATAGATTTTAGAGTAACTCGCTCCCTTTCAAATTTTGTCTTTTTCAAGGAAGGCCTTGCATATTTCTGCAAGACAATGTTAAACTGCTTACTGCATCTATTATAACAGCATGGCTTCATAGCTGAAGAGTCCAGATGGTGGACTGGCCTCCTTGCAGTCCAAACCTTTACTCACACTGCAAACATTTGGTACATTTTGAATTACAAAATACCACAAACCAGACCCAACTAGAATCTTACATTAGACAGCAATAAAACAACATTCTTTTTCCAAAGGTTCAGCTTCCACTTTTCATAGATCCCAGATGTTTACAGATTGTTTTATTTTTTTTTATTTTTTAAAAAAAAGAGGGAATGCTACACAGTTTTTAGGCATATTGCTTCAATCAGAGTTACTATTTTCTAAATTTCTCACTTTTTACATCTTTTTTAATGTCCTAATGTGAATCAGATTCATGGGCTTTGCAAATAATTACAGTCATTGTTTCTCTGCCTTTTACATATCATCAACAACTTTTTTGGAAGTGGGATTTTGATTTAATAATAGCATTCAGTTTTTAGCATTTCATTTAAACTGCTGGACCAAAAAAGACAATTCTGCTGTTTTCCTCAGAAATTCTCTCATAAATTGCTCAGAGGGGGTTGCTGTCATGAATTCCTGGCAGCAAAACTTCATGTTAAACACTGACTTAATTGACAATGACAGAGTGGAGAGACAAGGATGGAAGCAAGTATGAGAAGTTTCTCCTTCTTTGGATGTTAATGAAATAACATCTTCCCCACATCACCCAAAAGGCATTTGATATTTTTGCTATATAAGGCAACGGGAGCAATCCCACAAACACAGTACAGAACTTTTACACAGGACAAAAAGCAAATAGTCAAACGATTAAAAAAAGAAACAACAAAACAAAACAAAAAAACGTTACCACCACCAAGCTGGCATTATGACAGTTAATGCAGTGTTCTGCAAAAGCAAAAAATAACTTGACTCATTCATTATAATTGACAACTTTGTGAACATGTTTATATTTAAAGACTTCATATTATAGTATTCAGACAAATAACACATAACATAAAACTTAAAAAAAAACTCTTTGGAAACTAATCAGACATTTGAGTAAAACGTTGTCTTGATTTGTTAAGAAAACCAAAGCCCTATGAAATGTAGATGTAATACAAGGCAAATCCAGTAGAGGGCAGCAAAGCATAATTTCTCTTTTACTGTGACCATCAGCCTATTGATCGCCACTGAAGATAAACGGTTTATAACCAGCCGGAACACCAATGTGAGACTCTGTAATCAAATTATTTTTGCCTCTTATTGATTACATGCTCCATAACAGACTGTCTGTCTGACATCCTAAAACTGAAAGTAACTGAACCTCCAGGAAGAAGTGGTTTGGCAAAAATAGTGGCTTGTTTTCCCATCTGCAGAGATCAAGAAGCTTTCAAGGAAAATATTATTTCGGCCTCCGACTGTGTGTGGTGAAGCATAAGTGCATGTGTGTGTGTAGCAAGTGATGGAGAATAAAGCAGCCCTGACTGTCTCCCATGCCTGACAGCAAAAATCATAATGATTACTACAGAACAGCAGCTTATGCAGAAGTTACACAATTGAAACGTCAGTAGAGGCTAGCTCTGGGAGGAAGGCTGTCTCTAGGGTTCACACAACCACCAACAGCGCCAAGGGGCTGATAAACAGGGTAAGTGTAATTAGTGGGGGCGCAGACTGATGGAAGGTCACACTTGAGGGAAAGTGTCAGTGGAACCGCCCAAACGTGTCACAACAAGCTTATTACTGTAAGTTTAAAATGTACAATAACTGGAACTGATTTTATCATTTAATTCTTCTTTGCAGATTTTTTCAAACAGGAAAAAAAATATACATACATAGATGGTAGCAGAGCAAATCACTGAGCAGGAATGCTCACTTACTGTTAGGCTGCATTCAGAATGATAAATTCTGCATACTGGCATTCACACATAGCAAAAAAGATAAACATGATTGTGTAAAATCTTCTATATCAGAACACAGTCAGTTGCACTTTTGTTGTAATGACAAATAAATTTCAATTCTATTTAAATTTTTCTGACCCTCAAAAGTTTCCCATGCCTTCTATTTCTAACTCATCTAACATGGACTGTTTTATTTCATTCTTCATCTGTCAGC
Source organism: Melanotaenia boesemani (assembly GCF_017639745.1). Taxonomy (NCBI): domain Eukaryota; kingdom Metazoa; phylum Chordata; class Actinopteri; order Atheriniformes; family Melanotaeniidae; genus Melanotaenia; species Melanotaenia boesemani. The sequence goes on from NC_055697.1 coordinate 21,123,056, forward strand.
AAAATACTGACAAAGAAAAAAATGATAAAAATAGGTTTTTGACCCTATTAATTTGAGAAATTAAAACACTAAAATATCCCAAGAAAATCCAAAAAGTGTGAGGCATTATTTTGTCAAAGCAAAATACTGGAAGGAGAAGCTAAGTTCTTATCTGGTAAAGTGACTATTAAACTAACTGCCACAACTCTGGATGGTGGTTATGAATTACAGTGCTGATATTTGCTTAATGAATACCATCCCTGGTGGCAGAATCATTGTCAGGGTAAGTTTATTTAATTATTTATTTTTGTTTTTGTTTGTTTTGATTTTGTAACAGGAGCTAGCAGACCAATCGGAAAGGAGAGAAAGATGTTTGTATGAAATTATAGAGCAACAGTAAAGAGCAGTAAAAATATTTTCCAAAGTGAAGTGACTCTGAGGCTGGCTCCAGAAATTTTGACTCAATCTGATCCAAATCTGAAGGAAAAAAGAAAGAAATTAAATACTCTTTATACAAATAAGCTTGTACTAAATTTGAGTCAGAAATTGGACAAGATTTCCAAAAATCTCTGGCAAGAGAAATTATGTGACTATGATTATTTTATTGAAGCTCTACTTTTTAACACTTTAAACCCTTCAATTTTAATCTTCATAGGTTTTATCTTAACTAGATTATTCTTATTTGTTTTAATTGTATTCCTGCCCTTATATCAATGCACTTTGAGTTTCCTTGTGATGCACTACTGTCCTGATGCTAGACCATAACTTTATTTATAAGCACATTTAAAAACAACATATGTTGACCAAGGTGCTGGTGCTGTACAACTAAGAGTGATAAAATAGAAATAAAAATTTGGGGGCCTAAATAATAAGACAAGAATATATAAGAATTAAAATACTTTAAAAACATAAAAACACAAGCACAAAACAAATAATTAGAAAAACAAAAGAAAAATGTAACTGTAAGAAACTCTGTAAGTGTCACTTAAGGGTGGGGCCAGTTGCAACTACAAATACCAGCATGTAGCTTAATGTATTATTATTTATGTAGTGATTTATACATGTAAATGTTTGTATTTAAAGTAAGTTCAATCAAACACGATAATAAAAGCCATATAAATACATAAGCATAAACTTACATTAAATGAAATTATTTAGAAAGCAATTAGGTAATTAAAAGTGCACCACAGATACATGATAAAAAATTAATTAATTAAAACAAAAACTACAAACCTTATGTTTATAAGACATATTTCAGATTAGATTTGGTTCCATGTTTTAAAATTTTGATTATCTGAGCACTCAACACCTGTGAGGCACAGTGGTGACACAACACTGTGAGCTCTAACTCCTGTTTTGAAAATGTAGCTTCACAGTTATTGAGGTGCAAAAAGTCTATTTTTAGCATCTCATCAACATTGTGCCGTGAGAAATTTCACTATCCTGAGGGACACCATAAGACAATAGATGAAATAAGGTATTTTTATAACTTCATAAAAAGAAATTTAAGGACCCTGTAAATGATCAACAACTCTCAAGGTCCCTTATATTTTAATGTTTATTTTCTATCTGTTAAAGGATTAAAAAATAAATTTTATACATTTTTATATAAAATATAAATATATTTAATATGTATATATATATATAGGGATGTGCATGATTAATAATCGATTAAGCGAAACACAGACATGGTGCTGTTTATAGTGCTGCATTAAAAGAACAGTGTGCCTTCTTTAAGATCGAGCTTAGACGGGAAGGAGAGAGATGCTCAGCACATCAGAAAAACAAGGAGAATAACTGGTTTGTGTAGGAGCTGAAGGCTCCTTTCAGCACAGTGTTTAGTTCACCTGGCATAGCGACCAAAATATAAACTAGTCCAGGTTCGATCCTGATGTCTCCCTGACTCACAGTAGAGTCCACAGAATGGTAAAAATGTAAAAAACTAAATAAAGAAAACACTCGTTTATAGAACACACACATTATACAAATAACATCTTACACACAATGGAAAGGCTGTTGATGAGGTGTGAGGGGCCCCCTTTGGGGAAAAGTGTGCAACTGCACTATGGACCGGTGGGTGCTTAAATAAAACTTAAGAGCAACAGGAATCATATGGAGAGCCGATTGAAAGGTGGACTTTTAGGTAACCGAATGTTGTAAGTTGTGTGCTTCTGTGAAGAACTGTAAGTAAACTGTTGTATTCCTGTCTGAACAGGGTCTTTCTATGGCTTTCAGTTTGTATAGAAATCTTCTTCCCTACCTACACAGTGTGGCTCTTTCATGCTATTAAGCTAGCTAACTTGTTATATCCTGGGTAACTGTTAGCCTTGGACAATTTGGTATAAGCTAAACAAATTAAATAGTGGAAATGTAGTAGATATTTCTTTCTCCTTCAGCCCAGGTGTGTGATCATTAGATTTTCTGCCAGTTAGGTTAAAAGCATGTGCAATGAGGCATCTCACCTTGTTTCAAATGCCCCATTCCTCCTCACCTCAGCAGTATTTTCTGCTGTGAGGGACTGTCCCACTCCCAGCAACGCTGTGGAAAGTATGTCCTGGTCATTAACAAAATTACAGGTTACAGCCACGTATGCATCCATGTGAATGGATGTCCACACGTCACTGGTAAGTCTCACAGCTTTGACCTTCTCCAGTTCCCTCTTTGCTTTCTCCTTTTCTTCCTTGAACCTTTCCTCCACCATTTCCTTCTGAGCTTTTCTAGTCTGGATAATGTAGGTTGGGTGCAAGACACCTACAAACTGCCTGAAGCCAGCATCATTAGCAAAGGAAAAGGGCTGCGAGTCCTTGCCAGTTAAGCAGCATCGAGCAGTTGCTGTCTGGTCTGAGTGGGCTCCATGTTCGTGGTCCCTTTAACACAAGGCAACATTTGAATGGGAGTCCATAAATGTGCCTGTCTGTCTTCTGTAAATAGATTATTCCATAGTGTTGTTAGTTACAGCTAATTGTGTATATTGTGTATTCTTTTCTTTTGTGTGTGTTTGTGTGTGTGTGTGTGTGTAGTGTGTATTCAATAGTGTATTTCCATAAATGATATAATGTTGCATCAAATGAAGGAGTCTCCCTTCTCACCAAAAGCGTGCTGTTATTTCATAAGCAGAAGAACAACCATCAACCATCCTCTCACCAAACAGTGAAGGTAAAACACAATTAGTGACATTTTATGCAAGCAGCAATGTGAGAAAAGAACAAATTAATTATAGTTAATGTACATACCATGACTACTTGGGCTCATTGCTGGTCTACTCCCAGAGGGGGCAGCATGATGCTTGGCATGATAACGCCTCAGCATTGACAATGTGTAGTTGTTGTAGGCCAGCTGCTGGTCTCAGACCAATCCCCGGACCTACAAGGTAGTAATTTGAAGTATTCCCACACCGCCGAATGGGTTCTTAACATTTCGTCCTCATTTGGAGCACTCTATTCAGAAGTTTTAAGATGCCGGTCTAACTTAAATCTGTTTTTATATGACTTTTTTGTCAGTTTGTTAGACTAGGTGCTGCTGTGTACCACACTGAGCTTTAAAACAGTAGGTAATGATTTACTGGGAAAAGACAATAAGTTCTACAGATGATATGCTCTTTAAATTCTTTTGCACAGTGATGTGTGTACATAGTGATGTGTGTGTCACATCTGATCCAAAGAGAAGTTTTAGCTGTGATGGGTACTTTTCACAGTGAAGATTTTGACTTGAAATAGTGGGACAAACACAGGTGTATCAATGAAGGCTGCATCCCACTTGGATGTTTTTTGTGGATTTCCTACAATTAACCAATATGTACAGGTGCTGAAATGCAGTGCAGCTTTCATTAATACACTGGCCCTACTATTTTAAGTCAAAATGTCTGCCATTAAAAAGGACTGTTATGCTGGGAAGTTCTTCTCACCTGCTTTACTGTTTCTCCTTATAAGGCTATATAGGTATCTAATGGAGACAAGTGGTAAATGTTCATATACTATACTTTCCACCTCCATGCCAAGAAGAACTCATATAAGATTCTGGTGGAGGAAGTGTTATCTTTTTCAAGTCTATAAGAAACATTTTAAAACAGTGTTGGTTCTGATGTGGTAATATTGCCTTCATGTTGGTCTGGTGTATGTGTTGTAGCTTCATGTCCAGTGACACGGCAACCACATTCTCTGCATTTAATCATTGAACCAAATCTCATCTACAAAGATCAAAATAATGGGTTCTGTCTTTTGTACTTTCAGGTGTGGAGATTCCTTGTTCGTTAATGTCACCTGGCTGATAACTTGTGATATAGTTGACAGTTGTACTTTTTTACACACTAGCCAGAATATGTGCAGTTTGCTTGAGTAATTGAGAATTATAAATAAATTGTAAAAAGACCATTTTCCAGAGTCAAACCTATTGATTTGAAAGAATTCAGCCAAATCAAATGAGTTGTTAGTATGTTCAACAATTAAATACCATGTCATGTCATAAAATGTTAGTCATCTGAAATAAAAAAGTGGACTCACAATGGTGTTTCAGAGAAAACACTTTGCCAAGTTTATAACCTCTGTCTCCACAATGTCTGGAGTCTCCACCCATCCTATGCATGCAAGGTTATAACATTCTCCGCCCACACTCTTTTAATCAAGCTCTTAGCCCTGCGCACTCATACACACACCTCTACTGTATGTCATTATGTTGTAATCAGTGGTGTAATGATCATATTTATGGTTTTCTTTTGATATCTTGCCTCTGGAGGTTGGTGTTGGGTCACGAGGCATCACCTATAGATTGTTGCCATGTTGTGCAGAAGCATCCTTTTTTGGAAAGATTGAAATCAGAAAAACACTTTAATCAACGCGTCACTTTTTTTTAGGGGTCGGGGGGGGTGGGGGTACATATTTATTTGTCAAGAAAAATGAGCTGATTCCAGATGATTTAGAATGATTAACCACAGACTTTGTGTGTCTTTTTTTTTCCTCTCACCCTGGCTGCTGCCCTGTTGCAACACTGCTACATGTGCCTGGAAGGGAATTGTTTAAAAAATGTCAACCACTTATTTTGAAATGAAATATGATATCACCAACGAGGTCATTGGGCCTAAAGAGAGAGGCCTGGACAGATAAGGCTGCTGGACTTTTGACACAGACTAATTAGGCCTTTCTAATAACGTTCTTCTTTGCACAAAGGTGTTGAGAAACTCTCTGCTGGCTGCATGTAGTCGTTTTCCAGTCAGGTGGCATGAGTGTGTGTGAGGGGATCTCACAGTTAGCTGTCATATTTCCTGCTTGCTCCCTTATGACTCACTACGTCTTCTTTTTGCAAGTTCATTTTTATAGATAGATGTTTTTTCATTGAAACAATGGCGCCCAGCTGTAGTGCGTTTTATGTGTGTTTGTGTGGGTATGTGTGTGCTGAGGGAGCCTCTTTTCTCCCACTCAGGTCACATTTAAACAACAGAACAGGGTCAAGACTGTACAGATTAAACCATTATGATGTTAGTAGGACTACAGGGTGGAATCATGAGCAACAGTTATGAACACCAGGTTTCACTGAAAATACTTCAAATGACGCACAGCTGCCAAAGAAGAAAAAGAAGAGAAAAAGAGGGTAAGAGGGGGCTGAGAGGTAGAGGATGTGTGATTTTCAGCTTCTCCACACAAGTGTGTGAGTGTGTGTGTGTCTGAGCCATATGTTCAGAGACTGTGTGTAGGTGTTAGGGGATATTTAGGCAGCAGCAGGGGGATTTAAGCATGTGAGAGGCCCTCATCATATAATGGGATAATCTTTTATCACATCGGAAGTAAGAAGGGGGAAGAGGGTAATGAGAGGGGCTGCAGTTGTCCACCCACAGACCTTAATAACCTTTGTGGATGTGTCTACTGCTCACACACTTATACATGCACATTATGCCGACAGGGTAGTATCTGGTCAGACAGGTTAAGACAAGCTATAGAAACGTCTTTTCATTACGTAACAACAATTCACATAGAGAATTATGAGCTTATCCTTTAGCTGCACGAAACTGCATGTCTGTGTGTGTGTGTTGAGCATGCTACCACTTACACACTTTTGAACAATGTTTGTATAATTTTAGCTTAATTGACTTCATAAAACTGAGTTAAACATTTGTACTATTTTGCACCAGTACATTCTCTTCCTGGACCAATGGTCCCAGTAGAACACTGGACACACCCTCTCATAGCAAACACTTTGGGCCAAGACTGAAAATAATTGTGGGTAAACTGGTCTAGTTAATGAAAGCCTTTTAAAGGTAGGTTTAGTTAATAGAAAACATGTTTGTATTAAATCCTCTTTTGTGTGTTTATCCTATAACAAACATTGCCAAATTTTTCTGGTTTTACACGTGACACCAACAAATGCTGTGCAGTCAAAACAACAACAAAAAAGAGAGGAGATTAAAAAAGTATTTAACCGAACACAAAAACATTTAATGAAACACAGAAACAACAAATGAAAAAATTAGGATTTCTTAAGAAAACACATTTTTACTGTTATGCTTTCTGTTATGACAGAAAATCATTTTCTGTTTTTTTTTTTTTTTTTGTGACAGTTTAAAATATTTTCTGTTTACTTGTTTATGTTGTGTTGTATTGTACACTTGTAGAAGAGATGCATATAGACAGACCTGAATTAGGTAACGTTGTCCATAACAGTAGTGGTAATAGCAGATGGTAAGATGGAAAAAAATATGGCCGAGAGGTGAAATTAACTGTGAAAGTGTTAAAGAAGTGCAGGTTTCAGCACTACTGTCAATACAACTTTTGCCCTTCGGTGGAAACAACCGTTCTCTCCTTGTGCCATGACTACATTTCCTGAGCAGCTCAAATGGATTAACATTTCTTATCATGGAGGTTATCATAGAGCTAACGACATAGAACAATTACATCAACTCCTACATGTATTTGAATAGTGGGAGGAAACCAGTCAGAATATTTCCGGAGTAAAAACTTACAAAACCTCCATATGATTTAAGTTTTTTAGTGTATTTCTATCATGCATTAAGGTTTTAGTAATATCTTGCAAGCACAAGTAAAGCTAAAAAAGAGATTAAAATGTCATGTAATTTTTTTTTTTAAATCATCATAAAACCTAAAGTTTGTGGCATTTAAAGTAAACTAAAGCAGTTTTCCCACCAAGAGCAAATTATTTGATGAAACAGCCTGCATCAATTCCTTTAAATTGTCACAACTTTCTGCTTCTCATGGTTGAAGCCTCTCATCAGTTTTCCCATTTATCTCGTAAGTGCACCATCAGGAATAACAGTTGATTTGTTCTCTGCCTGAGCATATGTTTTAAGTAAAATTCATCAAATTATAAATGTCAAGTACTCTCAACAATACTCCCTTGTAGAGGCTTTAAATTTTGAAATTGAGTTAGTCTAAGATGAAAGGTGTTTTTCTAAAGACTTAAGAATGGCAGTATTTCTTACTGTCTGATTGTTATTATGATAAAAACTTGGTGCCTCCTTTCCAGATTTACGGTGAAAGAGGACCAATTATTTCTGGACTCTGAAACCATAAGCACAATAATGTGCTTAAAATGCAGAATTATATCATCTTCAAACATAATTATGATCATGCTGACAAGTCACTGACCTTTTATTTTACTTACACCCTTATGAATAATCTTTTAAGCATTGAGTACCTGAAATATATGATTACATGTTCATGACTAATCAGATACAAAGCATACACCGCATGCGCTGTAAAGGTTCAAATTAGTTTAAATTCTCAGATTGAGATAATTTGGTATAAACTGCGGAAAATCATTATTTTATTCTTACTGATCACCTTAAATGGTAACTAGATTTTACACTTGTGTTTCTACCACTTAAATTTGAAGTGGCTGAAAAGATCTCTTTACAGTGTTAGCGTTACTTTCAAGTTGAACAGACAGCTGTTTGGGACTTTTTTCAAGATAAAAACTAAAAATGAAATCTTATCATGTCAGAATGGAAAAGTTGGAAAACCTTTCAAGATTTTTCAAGATATTTTTATCCACATTTATTTTGTCTGCCATTAGGTCATCTTGTCACATATTGTCTGATATATCCACATAGCATGGGATTCTAACTCTTTTAAAACTCAGTCATGCAACATGAAACTCCCACCTCCATGCTTTACTATCTATATGCTGCTATTTTTTTTTTCTAACATATGGAATGCAAATATTGATATTCCTTTTCACTGTCTGAGCTGTCACACAAATTAAATTTCCATTGACAACCTCTGTGCTGTGTCTAGGGCAGCTGCCTTGTCTGATTTTCAGAACCAGACTGTAGAATCAGTACACTGAAGTCATTTTGGAAGGGGTAATTACTTATTCCTTGTTTACTAAAGTGTTTTGTACTTCTGCAGCTGTGGAACAATTTATTTTTAACTGGTTACAATCTTTCTTTTGTAATTTTCTGACTGTAAGTCTCACAATATTTTTTGTCACACATGCAAATAGACACTGTATCTATGGCCTGAAAAAGGAGAATGCCAACTATCAAGGTTAAATGATATATTACAGCAGTCATTTTAGCCATCTTATAAGCTCCTAAAGCTGGATTAATACTCGTGTGGTGTCTTACTGGAGATGCGTAGTTCCTCTACTATTTCTTTCCATGTCGTGTCCATCTGGACACAGTTATGGAATGAGCTGGAGGACACATTGGACACAACTTATGCCGCCACAAACTTAACCAAATGTTCATCTTTGTTTGAATCCCAAGTGACATGTTTAACTCATTTTGGCTTTTACACTTTTTATGTTTGTAAAGTCCTCCCATTGATCATCATGTCCTTCTATGCTATCTTCCCATTGGTTGGCTAAGGACAGCATTCACACAGAAATTTCACACTAGTTATTTTTGGTCACAAAACTATGACAATAGTAGTCCTGTAGTCCCTGAAACTCTCTCACTGTTTGATGTAGAAGAACAGTTTTTAACCACAATCTGTTATTTCACTATGATTCTATCATATTAGCCATCTTAAATCTGAAATGAAGAATTGCAGTGTGTATGGGCTTTACACAAGAATGTCTGAGTATTTATTCTTATTGTGAAGATTAGCAATTGTAAGAAGCTTACGAAATCTGAAAATAGAAACTATGTTTATAGCCATAGCTGTAAAGACAAATTTGTCTTATTTCCTGTTTTATTTTGTAGAGTTTTTTTTGTTTTGTTTTGTTCCTGTTGCCTGCTCTGGTCATCATTTTTACACCTGCTTCTCGTTTTTTGTAATCAGTCCCTCAGTGTATAAATGCTCCAGGTTTTCCTTTGTCCTGTGCCTGTGTGTGTTAGTTGTAGGTGTGTTGGTGGTTACAGGGTCAGTTTTCCTAGTTTGTCCTTTGGTTAGTTTTGTTCCTGCCTCTGCAGTGTTATATATTTTGTTAGATCATTTGAACTAATTTCAACATCCACCTGTGTCTCTGCGAGTCCTGCATGAGTCCTTCCTCTTCGTCTCCTGTTTCTATGATCCATGACACCAACAAGTAAAACTAGTCAGTTCACTGTCATTTTTTAGTGTAATCTTCTTGGCGTCCTTTGGTAACACTTCCTCTGTTCTTTTAGCATTTGTCGTGATGCATTGAAGAAAATGCATCTAGTTTGGTTTTAGTGCTAGGTATAAGCGCTACTTTTGTTCAGCAAGATAATGTACCCCTCCACCAAAACTGCCATCAGAATTACTTTGAATCTATTTTTACCATGCAAAATGTCCAAGTACCTATTGTGCAGTATATGGATTACTTCACAGTACTATGCTTTCATTTATTTTAAATTGACTGTTTACATAACGATATTTGTATCTGCCAAGTGACTAGAAACCAAGACTATCAAATATGTTGTGAAGCTATATTTTTCTATTGGATTAGGAGGAACAAAAGTAAAAAAAAAAAAATCTAAGTAGTTACATTCCACTATTGAAGCTGATCTGACATTTTGAACTAAACCAATGAGCTTTCAGCTATGTAAAAGTATGACTAACCAAATGGTGACCACATGTGCTTCATCATCTAAATCTATGAAGACATAAAGCATGTGAGAAAACAAGAGGCTGCCATTAGTTGTTTAGTCAGGGAGGTGTTCAGTACAGTTCAACAGTTTACAGTGAGCAAACAGCTATGATTAAGATGTAGACCTCGTAGACACCTTTCTTTCTTCATGAATCATTAGAAGAACTCACAGAAAGGCCTTTGCATCCGCACATGAAGTGTGAAAGAAAAAGGTTTTTGTTGTATCCACTGAAGGCCCACTCATGTCACCATGAGTGCTTTCCAGGCACAAAATTATTTCTGCGTGATACAAAGAAACTGTTTTGTCCTCTGATGCAATTTATATGTAATGGGGAGTATCTGTAATGTTGTGACTCAATGTTGTGATAAATCTATCTGAACAGATAAGTCACCAGAATTTTTTGACCGGACAATCATTTACAAGAAACTGTGATCCATGAGTATCATGCTGATTTATGGTATCTAGATTTGTCATCTTATTCTTATTATGATGAATTATGTTAGAACTCCCTGACAACTGATACAACACTTATGTTTATATATCAAACAGAGAGACATGGGGGGCAAATACAAAACTGAAGAACTAAATCAAAAAAACTGTGCGAATGAAGCAAGTCTTCAGCAGCAGCTGAAACATCTTTGAATAATTTGCTCGTGAGGTATTTTATTTCAGAATGAGAGATTATAAAGTTACTACAGTCATAAAAAATAACTGCTTTGCCAAGAATATATTTCATTTACTGTACAGTCTGCTGACCCATGTTATCCTATATAATATGGTTAATGTCAGAGATAGATAAATCCTTCTCTGACATAAAAAAAAGGGAAAAAAAGAGTTTACAAAGTGCTATAGACCCCTTCTGTGAGGTCTAAATTGCAATTTGGATTCACTGCTTTGTCCAGCCGTACTGTGCCTTTTATGTTTGGCCGGGTTGTTCGTTTGTCCTAATCGATCTCTAACAACTCTCACGTTCATCCTGGCATATACACACCGTTTACACTCAATGCTGGAGAGGTAAGTGCTAGGAGCAATTTCTCATGTAATTGAAGGGAGTATGCACTTTAGAGAATTCTTTCTGTATCTTTGAATACAGCAAACTAGTTCTTTTAATCATTTTTTTATCTCCCAGCCTTTTCATCTATATCGTTTTTTTTTTTTTTTTTGTGGAAAAAATCTGTTAAAACACTGAGGTTAAGATCCAGGAAAACTTCCCATCCCAGCATATCCTGTTGCTTTAAAGTGCCCATCAGGTACAGAGCACATTGTAGACTTCAGCACAGTGCAGCTTCTTTTTAGTTTGCCTTTAGCGTCACAGATCAAACAGTTATGCCCTGGTAGAGTTTAACTTGGCCGAGTGAGGACTGCTTTGTGGTCATTCCAATACAAATATAGTAATATGAACCATGTGAGGACAACAACAGGTAGGAAAATACACTTTTGTCTTATTGCTGCTCTGATGTTGGCAAAATCTGCTCATTCCACCCTTTCTGACAGTATCAAGATTAAAGCTTAATAAATACATGATAACAGTTTGGTCTCATTGCATAAACAGGCAAAGTAAAATGTTCCCATCTTGCAATTTCTGCTCCTGTGTTGTGACACTACATTTTTTTTTTTTACGTGAGCAGCAGTGTCCCTCTTACATGGTTTCTTGTAACCCTGGGCTGTTCTAAGAAAATGTCATGGGTTGGGTGCCTGACCTTGCCATTAAAATGACAATAATTTTCTTTCTTTTATTTCCCCACTGAATGACGTATATGTGAAATCGCCAACAGTTTCACAGAACTGGTGTTGTCCTCATTGACATCTGGGGCAGAACTCATTAACATTGTAGCCAGCACGTTGGAGGAGGAGCCTGTTTACCTTTTGCAGTGGTAGCTGGTAATTTTAACGCAACACACGCCTCCCGAACAGAACAGCGAGAAACTCAACAGCAAGGAAAAATGCACAACTCGACAAGGCTCAAATGTGTCATTTAACATGACGTGTAACAACTGTGGATCTCCTCCTAAATTAAAAAGTTGTGTGATGTGAATCAAACAATCACAATAAATTATCCAGCTTGGAAAAAAAGGAAAGCAAACAGCTTAAGTTTGTCATGAATAGTCCAGTCCTGGTTCTGGCCTCAATAGGAATTTGGTAGGATGGCCCGTTTTAAAAGATGAGGCAAAACCTCAGAAGCCATTGTGGAGAATTTATCATTTTACTACATCTACTGTCTAACTTAAGACTAATCAACTCTGGTCCTTGATGGCCCCGTATCTAGCCGGTTTTTGATGTTTCTCTGATTCAACATACTTGACTCAAATTAATGGGTCATTGTGTAGAACTTGACAAAGCTGGTGGATCCAGTTCACTTTAATTAGGTGTGTTGAAGCAGGGAAGCATCTAAAACCTGCAGAACAGTGGCCTCGGTGGCCTTAACAAGCCCTGGTCTAACAAATCAATAGGATCCAAGGCTGGGATCCAGGTCTCCTTGCCTGTAGATGAACCTAATGCTTCCCACACAGACAAGCATTGATGGCAGGGAGGCACCATGCAAGATGCTGGGCAGTACTGGCAGTTTTGATCTTGGAGCTCAGGCTGCACCTTCAGAATGACAGCTACTCTCCAAAAATGGTTTCCTGTGTGGGGCATAGAGTAGTCCTCATCCAAAGAACCACTACAGCTTATATTAGTAGCCACGGCGATGCTCTGATATTTGATTTCAAACCTCTAACATTTTTAAACTACTGAGTAGTTCACCTGAGGCAACATATTTTAAAACAAATGTAATATCTTGCAGTGAAATCCTCCTCACTTTCTGATATTATCTTTGAGTCAGCATGTCAGCTGTTACGGTATCTTTTCAATCTCTGATAACAACATGTTCTATTCTGAGAATATTGGGAAGAGTTGATTTTGGATGGAGCTGCATATATGTGTTTAAGTGTGTGCGTGTGTGTGTGTGTATCTGGTCTCCCCGTGGTCACTCTATTGGTCTTCTGAGTGGGTGGTCTGTTCCAAGAGAGGTGCACTGGAAACGTTATACCAACATGCACAAACATACTTGCACACACACAAAGGGAAACTGGGAATCACACCAGCGCAGCACAGCAGAGGGTGGAGCAGGCAGCAGCCTTCTTCCAGATGTGTGACATTAATTTAGTTGATCCAAAACATGAACCGGTAGCTCCCACTCACTCATCACCACTGTGTATGTGTAAGTATGTGTGTCTGTATATGTGACAGTGATTCTACTATTTTTAATCCTGCAGACTCAAAAAAACACCCATAAGTCTTCATTTTCTGTACACTCAAAAGACTTAGCAAAACAAGGAACAAAGAAGAAGACAACTGAAATCAAATTTCTTCTCATGAGTTTTAGTTCAAGGTAAAGAAGAGGCCTTAAGATAAAAAAAAAGGTGCATGATTTAAAAGGGGGGAAACAATGAGGAGTGGAGCAGGTTATGAGAACAGTCTTCTCTCTGACCTACAGAGCAGCGCCCCTGGACTTTCATACAATACTTTCCACCGGGAATCAGAGGGGGATACGGTGCATGGAAAGACTAAGAAAGAAAAAAATTAAATCAAATAAGAAGAGCGGAGGAGGAGACGGAGAAGAGATGTAGGAGGACGGAAGTGGTTGATTGGTTCCCCCAAGAGATTCTTTTGTTTAGATTGTTCTGCATTTCACTTCTTTCACTCTCTTCCCTCCGCCTCCTTCTTTTCTGACATCTGAGGTAGATTACAACAGAGACCCCAGGTCACATTTATGACTTAAACCAAGAACATATGGTGTTGTGTGCATGTTTGAACGTCCATTTCAGTACAGTGGGATTCCCCTCCGGTCCCCGAGTGGTGGTCAGATTTATTTTCTTGTCCATTGTCTCTTGCTGGGATATCAAAGGACCATTGTTTGTTGATCAGCAAGGGTGCTGCAGGTTACTTGCAGATCCTGGATGAGAACTCTTTGCCTCTCCTCCACATCTTTCCCTCTTATCTCTCATTACTTGTACTGACTTTTTAGTTATGTCAGCTCTATCACAGAAAATCCCCGACACAGGATATACACTTCAATGGAAAACTTGTTTTGATTTTAAAAGAATTAAGTGTGGTTATGTGTCGTTTGTTTTACCTAAGCCTTGACAAGGCTTGTTTTAATGTCCCTGAGGCTCCTCACTTTCTATCTGCACAGTATGCCTTCACTTTGATGTGAAAACTTGTCAAAAAAACCACTAATGGTAGCATGTTTGCATCACTGTTGCATGTTAGCAGGTGAAAGAAGGAATCTCATCTCGCAGTCATTTCAGTATAAACGCACATCTGTAAAAGTGTCAATTGATTTTATTAGCATCAGCTTCACTCAGTTGAAGAAAAACAACTTTTGTCTTTGGAACGTTTATCATGGAAGAAAAAAAATCTACAAAAGAAGTAGGAAGAACAATATATAAAACAATGGCATCAAAATAGTCTTGACAAAAAAAAAAGGCTCAAATATTTTTGGATGCAGGGCGCACTCTCATTTTTTGCCCTTTTGTTTACAAAATAACAAAGGGGGGGGGGGGGGGGGGGGGTATTTACAGTGCATATATTTACATTAAGGCTTTTTTGCTGAGGGAAAAAGACAATTGATCTGATACAACCCCCGCTTCTACACAATCAAATAAATAGTCAGATTTACCATGTTACATTACAGTGCTATATTGTCTTTATGCTACCTGCAGTGAATGAACAAACACAGTAAGAATAGCAGGGTAAAGGAAAAAAAAAAAATCACACCATCAAATGGACACCTTATGTATTAAAAGACAGGTACACACTTTTTTCCCCTCATGGCACTCATATTCTGTATGCAACATAAACCAATTAAGACCAGTGGTAACAAAGGTTGTAGGTCACATTCAATCTTGATGAGGTGTGAGCACCTTTAAAGGGCACAAGGGAAGCCAAATATACAGAAATGAGGGCTGGTGCTAGACTTCTGCACACTATTGTAAACCCTTGGATGGATTTGAATGGAAGTGATAGGATAGGGAACAGAATTCATGTTCTGTGTAAAAACAAACTTTGAGTTAAACTAAAGTTACAAAAAGCTAATGATAAAACCACGTGTACCTCCAATTTATTTATTTTCTAAAGGTGAACCTGTCCTTTAACAGAGAAAGTTTGACTGATAAAGCCAAGTGGCAAGTTACCTGTGTACAGTCAGAGAATTAAACACCCTTGGAGAAAGGACTGTCACTCTTGGACAAAAGCTCCACACAATGTCAGGATGTCTAGAGTGGCTGTTTCATTACAATGATGAGAAACATCAGAATTTAGTAAATTAAAACAGCACCATATATATTTAAAAGAACCACCCACATCCATCACAGCTGTTACCACAAAACAGAAACATATGAACCAGAGGCACTTAATAAAGGTATCAGTGATGATGATGAAGATACTTTGGTTAAAACATTTAAAAAAGTAAATCGTTTAATGGCACATCTGTTCAGAAATATTATTTTGATCAAATCAGTTGCTTTTGTTTTAACTGAGATTTCTAAAATGGGTCCTGCTTACATTTGTCTGGTTGGAAATCCATCAAAAAGAGAACGTAAATAATTAATCACCTAATTGCTGCTCTTTAGTATCCATCCACGTCCCTCCATCAGTCTATAAAATCAGAAATCTTTCTCTCTCCATCTCCATCTTTTTTTTCCTGCTCTATCATCCACATCTCCAGAGAACAAAGTCTTCAATTTTTAATATCTGATCGCTACACAAGTCCTTGCTGTTCGAAGATCCAGTCCAGTAGTGATAATGATTGTTCCAGTGGTGTTTGAGAGACATAAAGGCTGAGAGATAATCACGTCTAGTGCAAACCTAAGGAATTGGACTGAAAAAATTAAAAAATAAAATACAAATCAAATCTGGATATTCCAGTTATATAAACAAACCACCGAGTAAACAAAGATTTTGCTTGGCTAGCTTTCATAAACTTATATATTACAATAAAGACAATATTTTAATGTTTTTGTTTTTGTTTTTTCCAGTCACAAAAATAAAGAGTCCAAATGGACTGGAAACACATTTAGGAGCTACCATTTTCTTTTTGTTTTCAGGTGTCTTCTTCGTCATTGTCCAGATAAATCTAAACCAAGTAGATGTGGAGGCTGGAGTAGTGGCATGTGGCCACTTTCTTCCTACTTTAAAGCCTCCTACTTGTCCTGCTCCAGGTCAAGAGCATGTTTGTTTGCTATCGTACTGTTGTGACACAGGACTGCAGCACCAGGAGGAAAAGTGATGTCAGTGAAACCGCTCCGCAACACACGGCGTGTAACGCTGCAGCTGTGGGAGACGGAGTGAGTGCTTTACGTGTTATGATAGTGCTTGTACAGTATAACTTTTAGTGTGTGTGCAAATGCTGCTAGTTCTGGTGTCTCTTCATGTGAAGGGCGAGGTGGTCGGAGCGAGAGAAGGAGCGGGAGCAGACGGCACACTGGAAGGGTTTGGCGCCCGTGTGTTTCCGGTAGTGACGTGTCAGCTCGTCGGAACGAGCAAAGCGCCAGTCACAGCTGTCCCACGTGCACCTGTATGGCTTCTCACCTGCAGGACAGGAGACAGGAGTCAGTCTTCGTAAGTACAGCTAAGAAAACAGTGAGACTACTTTGAATGTCTTGCATAATCACAACACCTTCAACACTTGATGACAGTTGGCTCATTATACACATCTTAATGACAGCTATTTTCGTGAAAATACAAGATAATTCCCTGACTTAAAAGAGTCATACAGTTGGGTGGAGAAACTGGGAAAACAGGCTTTACTGAAAACTCCAGTTGTCTGGCTGCATATATAGTCACAACGCTGTCACTCACAGGCATTCATCAAGCACTCCAACTTTAACACTGCACAAGTTTCTCACAGCGTTATCGTCTGTATTGTCTGCCTTTGCTTCTGGCATGACTCTTTGATTGGTTTATCCTGTTACACAATCATACCACGCCTACAGCTGCTGGCATCTTCTGGCATTTTCTGGATGACTACTGTCTAACTTAACAGTGCATCTTTCTAGAAACATCACTTTGGGAAGAGGAATTGGGAAAGCTAAACAAAAGTAAGAACAGGTTGTTTCCAACTAAATCCAATTAATAAAAAAATTCTTACCCGACCTTTGGTAAAAAAAACCCAGCAGGGCTTAACATTGCTAAATGCAAAACCAAACAGAGAAAAGAAGCCTGTTACGCATTAAGGTCGGATAAGGTGAACAAAAACATATTTAGTTCTGATGTGGTCCAGCAGGTTTATGGTGAACCTACCCAAAACAACTGCCAAGAGTGCACTGGTCTGACAGTAAAGCAAGGAGGTGGGAGTGTGATAATGTGGAGCTGCATAAATCTACAAGTTGGTGCAGAGTGGATTGATATTTGTAGCTAGCACGATAAGGGCTTTGTCTCTTTTGTAAAATAGCATGCTGGTTGACAAGATTATTCGTAGGATGCCAAAACCACAGAGGACCTACTTTACATAGCAAAAGTGTGAGTATGTCACCTAACTTGAATATAACAGGCGCCTTGGTGGCATTTTACAAAGAGAGAGAAAGAGCAACACAACCCCTCCCGCAAAAGAACAGCTAAACAAATTAAAGAAAAACCTCTGAAGAATGACAGAACCTGTCTTCATGAGTTTACGCAAAACTGATATCTTCCTTCCAAGAAGGATTGAATTTGTCGTGAAAAATGAGCTCTGCAACGCTGCTACAACAGCTGAAATAAAGCTGTTATAAATTAATAAATTTATAAATTAAACTAAGAAACACAAACACCTAAAACTGAACACAATAAGAAAAGACAATGAAAGGACACTGAGGGGACTAAATAAAAAAAATAAAAAAAAAGAGGGAACTGAATACACTTTCAAACACATCCACACACATACCAACCAACACACTTACAATCAGGGTAATGGATGTTGATGGAGATTAGAGTGGGAACTCCCACTGGGACCCAAACGCATTAAGAATCATCTCATACAGATTACTGACAGGTGTGTGAGTGAGGACGCACGTTTGTGTGTGTGCTCAGCGCGAGTGTGTCAGCGTGCATTCAAGCAGCTGAATAAGAGAAGCAGAATGAGTAACAGGCAAAGATAGAAATAAATGAGAGGAGGGGCATCCAAGGGAGGGTTGAAGGTGGCAGCATAGCACAAAAACAGAGAGGATGATTAGATGAATGAAAGGGAGTAAAAAAGAAAAAAAGATAACTGAGCAAGGAAGACAAAAACAGAGAGGACATGTAGTTGCCGCTACACAACCATTTACGTGTTGTGTTCTCATCTTGTGGTCTATAATAACTGCAATAACTACGATCAGCCTGCAGCATGAATGACGCCAGATCTAATTGTCGTGTCATGTTCCCAGTATAAAATGCAAGGCACTCACACCCACAACGATGTTCTGAACAAGTAGTCCAGATTCATAAACGGAACACATTCTGCGTGAGAGTGAGTTTTGTTCGTGCTTCCAGATGAGCGAGGAATGTGTAGATATCAACAGAAGCTTTGTTTTGTTAGCTGGAGTAAGGTGGGGCCCAACACCTAAGCACTTGTTTGGTGACTTTACTCATCCAAAACTAAATGGTTCAAAAGTAAATGTGAAAGAAAGAGATTGACCAAAATAAAGGCAGGGAAACTATGGATAGGTTGAGAAAAATGGTCTGTAACGTGCACAGATGAGCAGATTAAACAGATACGTTCATATACTTTTTGTATCTGGACATACACATCTTGTATGTGTTTATAGTGGAAAAGAAAAAGACAAACTAGTTTCATAAAAGTGAATTTGAAAAATTTCTGATTTGGTAACATGAATCTGAAAAAGATGGCACCAAATGTCTAGCACTGAGCACATATTATGAGAGTCATCCACTGGCAGAAGTGTGTCACTTCCACCTGTTTTGATGGAATAGTATATTGGGCAGAGGATGGGAATGGGGAAGGATACATTTACACACACATGCCAAGAACACAACACTCTGCCTAGCAACTCAGTGCCAGTGCAGATACTGAAATCTGATTCCTGTTGGCTGATTCATTTTTTGATGGGTCTCTTTTTTTTTAAAACGCTAATTTAATTTGAGGAACATCTTACCCGTGTGAGTCCTGAGGTGGGCTTTGAGGTGGGATGACTTGGTGTAGACCTTCTTGCAACCTGACGACAGACACGGAGATAAACACAGACTGTTTAGGCCAAATAATCTGCATGTGTCTGATATGTATTTACCCAATAAACTGAGCTGTGGTATGCAAGAAATTTAAACTAATGAAGAGCAGAAGCTGTTTGGAATGAAATATGGTGCATATTTCGCAGAAACTCAAAACAGGACTTTCCTATATCTTGCTCAAAAACATGTGCGTTCCCCTGGTTTAGTATTAAAACTTTTAAAGTCACTTCTCAACAGAATACTGTAACAAAATTTAATTGATTTTTTTTTTACATTACATGAATTAAACTGAGCAGCTGCAGCAATGTAACTACTAGGAACTTGAAATGCGGGTCTGTGGAAATGATGGATTTGCTTCATCTGACTTTTAAAGAAGTTAGGCGTGTGCCGACATGCTCAGTGGAGCTCTGCTTAAGCTTATTTTACATGCTACCACAGGCCAGTTGACAATGATTGTCCTACAAGTACCTGCACATCTTACAGCCCGAGTTTGTGCATTTTATATACTACGTGCAAGCCAGTTAGAAAAAAATACTTTAACCTGAGTGAGCAATCTCAAGTATGCATGCAAATGTGTGTGTGGGAAAAAAGTTCAAATGACTAAAGAACAACATCTATGTAATTAACACACCCACACACACAGGCTCTTTCCACAATCATTCCTGTGATGATTTAGAAGCCGCAACAGTGTGGGAGCCCCTGGTTGACACTGACACAATAGTTTAAGGTGCAATAAAAATGCAAAGTACTTCTCAGACCTTACACTTAAGTGAAAGGCATTGACATATCATCTATTTTGCCGTAATATTTGTTATTTCAGTAGAGTGCGAAGAGGGCACCATGACCAAAAGGGAAAGTCAACATATAATTTAAAAAAAATGCATGGTAGTCTTAAAATGAATTTGGTTGCCATAATGCTGACCTTTGTGAGTGACCTCACATTTACCTGACCACACTGCAGCACAAAAACAAAAACACACACACACACCACAGAAGTAACAATCAGAATGTGTATACAGTGGTGGGCATGTGCTATTTTTCTAACCTGGGTAATCACAATGGTGGATCCGTCTTTTCTCCAAGTCTGGATTGTTCCTCCGGTTGTAGCGGACAGGCATGGGGTTCTGTGTTGGGGTTGGAGTTGCTGTGGGGACTTGGGGAAGGACTGCACCCGGGCCTTGGACTGGTGTGGGACCTGCAGTCAGGGACAAGGCTAGACTACCGGGTCCCGGGCCAGGTCCAAGTCCAGGACTGCCTCCTGCAAGCTTGGAGGCAATAGTGGCTGCATATGAAGGAGGAGGGGACATAGTGTGGAGCAGCTCCTTCTGCCTGTCAGGGCTACCCGGTTCTGAGTTTGGCGGGGAGGGCGGCAGGTAGAGCACCTGCTGCTGCAGGAAATGGGGGTGTGCCTGAGTGTGAGGGTGTGTGTATACACTGCCGCCCAGGCTATGGTAGGCAGGCTTGGCAGTTTGATCTTGTTGGGTGGCAGAAGCAACTGGCAAATCGTGGAAAGGCGTGTGGATTGTGGTGGTGGAATTGTGTTGCATCTGCTGCTGCTGATGATGCTGCTGAGCCTCCATACCATTGCCGTGGTGATGATCCAAGCCAGAGTTTAGGAGCTGGAACAGCGAGCTGCTGCCATCATGGTGGAGTCCATGCTGCTCAAACTGTGATGTCATTTCCTGTTTGACAAACACTTCTGGCAAAGAATCACCCCCGCGGTTGCCTCCCGACTGGTTGAAAACACTGAAATCTGGTAACCCTGTTAATGTCATACTTATGGCTGAGGTTTCCATGGCAATATTGCCGGGGCCATGCCCAGATGTGCTGCAGCTACTTGTGGGTGTAGTGTTGGGGCAGTGAGGCTGTAGGTTAGAGGAAAAACACGAAGAGGCAGTTTCAGTTTTGATTTGTGTGAGACCTTGATGGTTCTGGTGCTGAGGGAGCCGCAGATGCTGACTCGAGCCCATTCTCAGGTAAGTCACATCAGGCAGGTAAAGATTCATGTTGAGGGTGTAGGGAGCCCCAGTGTCATCATCAGTGAAGAACTGATCCACTGCAGATGTACTGTCTCTGTGTGACTTCTGCTGGCTGTCTGTGTGAGTTGGGAAGGGTAGGGGCTGAGGGGAGAGATATCGGTCCATCTCACATGTTGCCTGTGGATAGAAAGGTAAACACACACATAAAAAAGGTGGTCTTACAAATTGTAAATTTATATTTATATACCAGGACTATCCAGCCCAAACTTTAGCAAATGCTTCTCATGTACTTCCATTAACTATTCTGAGGCACTATTTTGAGAAAACAAAGGTTTGATAGGACAGTCACTGCTAAAACATTTATCAAGTAGTCATCAATAGGTGGCTGCAACATTCCCCCTCTGCCTGCAAAGCTGAACTCAAAAACCTACCTACCCTCTGTGAGGCCAACAATTAAGGATCTCACCATCTAAAGAATCAGATATTTTATATAAACAGCAAAAAAATCTGCACATGTGCACTTATGATAGGTTTAAAGAAGCAGCCAAACTAGAACTTTAGGTGAGCAACTTCAGGTCTCCTTTAGACTGTGCCTTATGGTCTAACTCCTGTGGATCTGATCTGAATAAAACTTAGCTTTGCAGCAGAGGATGAAACAGCAACATGAAAGGGAATGGGGAAACACCCATGCCTCCCTGTCCGCTGCAGCAGCAGCAGCAGTCTGGGGATGGGCTGCTATTTGAGGCTCCTGATCCAACCAGCTGTTATATAGACTTCTCGCTCCTGCTGCACAAGTTTCCTACTATGTGGGGACAGACTTGCGGGGACATTTCTGCCGAAGCTGGAGTCAGTTGTCAGCGTGGTATGATGGTGTGAGCGGGCGCCAAGGGGAGACCAACAACTGGTGACCAACTGGCTGGCTGGCATAGAAAACATGCGGTGAATGCGTTTGCAGACGGAGCGCTTCTGTCGCACGCTCAGCTGGTCGCTTACTCCCGAAAATAGTGCAAAATAAAGTGATGATTAACACAAACCAGCGAGGCCCAGTTAAAATTTACAGGCTAGCACAGAAACAACCTGAGCTCACAACCCCTCTGCCACGCCCATTCAAAGACACATAACATTTAAAGTCGGTGGGATTTCTAACCGGTTTACCTGTGCGAAGTCATTTTGTGCAGCCTTGTCCGTTCCGGGGATTTTGCAGTCCAAGCCGAACAACGCCGAGTCCTCAAGAGGGAATCCAGCGGGTAGAGTCGCCTTCTGCAGCGTATAGAAAGGGTCCTCCTGCACGCCGCCGCTCATCGTGAGTGTTGCGGCCATGAAGCTCCGACGCAGCAGCGCAAAATGCTCGTTCGTCCTGTTACGCAGAAAAGAGGATGCTACCGCGTACAGAGAAAGGAGCTGAACCGACTAGGTGTAGTGCGTGAGGTGGAGTAATTACTGTGTGCCTGTCGGCAACATCTCCTTCCACTTGTTCCATCCCTCCGGCCCACAGACAGTTTTCTATGTTTCTCGCTGCAGGGCGGAGCGGCGCAGAGTAAATACAGAGCACGCACCGCCCACTAAGCCCCTTGAAAACGCTTTGATCATCCATTCACCAGCCACCGCCCTACGCTCCATCTAAATGCATTAACAACCGCGTCGTAAAGTGTGCGGGACCGGCCAGACAGCAGAAAGGTGGGGAAGGATAAACTCCAGCCTTATTAAAATACATTTTTTTAAATCTTTTTATTCAGCTATTGTTTTTCCCCTTCTTCTGTTGTTTAAAGCTACTGCAGCCTCAAAACCAACTAATAAATATTTCTATTTGATTATAGGGACACCTTCATGTGCATTTTTAATTGCAGCTTGTAAATGTTAATTGTGGGTACGTGATGTACCCGTGTGTTGCATAATCCAAAAACTACATAAAATATTTATGAATTGTGTTTTCATTATAAAATAAGACGGAAATAAGTAGAATTAAACTGTATATATTAAAGCCTCAGCTCAGGCGACATACCCTTAGTAAAATCACACACTTGTGAAAGTGCAACAAATTCTGTTCAACTTTCAGAGGTTTATGATGAAACTTTGCTAGTGTCGATTTTTAAGAATGTTCAAAGTTTGCTTCTTCTAGTGACAAGTCAGCTAAACTCAATATGTGCAAGTGGTTAAATTCAGTTTTACTTTAATAGTCAGTGGTTTTAAATCAACATGACATCATCATACTCAGTTTGATTGTGATTAAAACTGGGCACATAAGTAAAAAAGAGGAAAGGGATAAAATACCATTCATGTATTTATTATGTTTTTAGCTGCAAAAAAATGATCAGAAAAAAAGGGACAACCCAACTTTGCAGCAGCCGTGTGGCTGAGTTTAATATGACACCAATAAGAACATGGTCTGAAATAATAAAGGTATGCCTACTATGTCTATATTTAAAGCCAAAGGAGCTTCAGCTCATGCAAATCAAAGGCTAAGGTTCCTGCAGTGTTGTTTGTCTGTAGCAACGGTATGTTCAAGCCAAGAACAGATGAGGAAATAATGATAGACAGACCTAATAAAATAGAGCTCTGCCAAGAATTTTTGGGCATTCAGTTAGCAAGGAATGTGTACCTTCTGGAAGGTAATACCTCTGATTTTAGACCAACTTGCAAGGAATTTATCTTCTGAACAATATTCAAGTGAGGATGGGAAAAAAAAAACCATTCAGACAATGGAAACAGTTTGTGCTTTTGTATTTGAAAAATTGTTGAGACATGAAAATAAGTGTAATTTGCAAGTTTAAAATACACAAGCCTGAATTAAACTTACATTTAAATCATTTAAAACCTGAGTAAGCACCAGTAGTAAATATTTATTTTGGTTTCTGCTTCAGCTTTTGGTACCAACCAGGAACTTCTTTATTGGTCTGCCAATGAGAAAGAGAAGAAACGTGTGAGTTGCAGACAGCAGAAGCATTTGTTTGTTGTTTTGTGAGATATCCACACCTGATTGATTTGCCATGAATTAACATATTCTGCTGTATATCTGCGCTCTGCTGACTCCAGTAAAAAGCTCAGATAAAACTAAATGGTGAAAAGGCAATAATTTCTCTTCAATGTCTTATGTTTTTTTTTTTATCTTAACCTCTGTCCGAGCAGGTTGAGGTGGTGTGACTCAGAAAAGGGTGTTGCCAAATCAGACACTCACAAACACAGTGGGTTTGGGCTTGGTTGGCGACTCTTCTTCTGTGGTCTTGTTGATATGTTTGGACTGAAGTTTTCTTGAACCAGCAGTCCTGAAAGTAGATTTATCAGTTTCCAACAGGTTCAGAGCGTCACCCTGTCTGGACCGCATGCTGATCAGGACCTGCTTCATCATCGCCAACTCCTGGTGAATCCCACATTTCATAAAAATGAAGATGTAAAAACAAGGATAAAACAATAAATAGCCAAGTATAAGAAATAACTTAGTTTAGTGTCCAAATTCTGTTGTAAGAGTTTAAACAAGATACTTATAAATTCGTATAATAAATAAATCTGCACTGTTATGAGATTTTCTTTTTCAACAAGC
Source organism: Melanotaenia boesemani (assembly GCF_017639745.1). NCBI lineage: Eukaryota > Metazoa > Chordata > Actinopteri > Atheriniformes > Melanotaeniidae > Melanotaenia > Melanotaenia boesemani. Next base: position 21,147,738 of record NC_055697.1, read on the forward strand.
TGAAAGGTTTACAGGGGTGGCAGCAGCAGCAGGACAGAGGGGAGGACTGTGGGTCATTTCATGGTTCTATTTATCACCTCTGAGGACATGAGCCCTGGCATGTCACACACACACACGAGCACACACTCACACACACAAATACACACGCAACCTAATGGAATCCCAAACAGCCGAGCTGAGGAACAGCTGTCTATGACAGCGCACATACTTCATATGGGGACATGTTTCTACAACCCCTGGCAAAAATGATGGAATCACCACTTTCAGGATGTTCATTCAGTCTTTCATTTAAAAATAAAATAAAATAAATATGACAAAAAAAATCACGTAACAACTAATATTATTTATTATTTATATATTTATTATGTGTAAATTACATACTTGGTTCACATATACTGATGAATGAAATGAATAATGTTTGAGGCACATACATCACTTATAAAAATATTCCAGGTCATTTCTGTTACAGCTTTCTCATACAGCATCTAACAGATCAGCTTTGCAGTATTGAGGCTTTTCATGGAATAGATTTTTTAAATTTCCATCCTAAATCTGAACTAAGATTGATACATAGACTGTTTACTGGCTATGTCCTCAAATTGAAGTATCTTTCCTGAAGAAAAGTTTTAATGTGCTTTGCTTGCTGAGAAGCTGCATGATCATTCTAAAAAATTACCACACCTACATGCAATCGTACGGAAGCCGAGGGCGGCCGGGCTCACATGTTTATTTTTAATACTGTTATCTCGTTATCTCGAGAGAAGGATCATTCAAATGCAGGGTCACAAGGGGACTGGAGCTGTTCCTAGTCCATCACAGAACCAACACAGAGAGACAAACATTCAGTTAGAAACGTGCTCACCTCTAGCTCACTCCAGACTCCTCTAGTGACTCAAATCAGCCTAACATGGATGTCTTTGAACATTAATAGATTATATTGGTTTTCATTGAGTGTGTTTGTGGTCTACTGGGAGCAGTGCTGGTTTCCATGCTTTGGGTGCAGCAGTCTGTCACTGAAGGAGCTCTGCAGGGCTGTCAGTGTTCGGAAGGGGTGTGAGGAGAGGGAATGTCCAAATGGATAAGACTTAAGGCTGTTACTTACTCCACGAGAAGCAAGAACATTTTTCTTGTGACATAATTTTTCTCTCGCGGAAGAGACTGGGAACAGCTTGCGGCTTGTACTTGACACATCAGCTTAAGCAGAACTTTTGTCTGGTGGAGCTCCGAGAAGTATTGTGGGATTGGTCGGACATATGAGGTGGGCGTGGTTAACGTGGAAAAGAATGAAGAGGAAAGCTGTGGCTTCCGCATTTCCCCTGATGCGAGGCTGAACAGATAGTTTTAATAAACAGGGGATTTAATACAACACGTGGAATTTAAAGACACAGGCACTGCCGCATGGTCAACATCGCCCTGTTTCTTGTTACATATTAAATAACCCGGTCAGTTGTTTATTGCACCTAAAAACACAGACACCCCAAGAGAGTTTTTGTCTGTTGGAGACCCCACACATGAAGATAAAAAAAATCAGGCATTGGTGTGCTCCAATAATCTCAGCACAGAACAACACCCACATAATGATTCTGTCCCGCAACCGATCTAGAATCTAGTCCTCCAAGCCAGAAATCTTGTGTGTTCAAATGTGATCAAACAAAAATGAAGAAGAAAAACCATGGCAACAACCAGAAAACACAACACCCAGCATGGAAAAGGACATTCATGACGAAGTAATGATGGTGATCTTGCAACTATTGTTAACAGAAAAATCCAGAACTGAAAAAAATCTAAAAACCAACCGACTGGAGACAGCGTGAACTCAGACTTTATATCCTTTCTTGCTCCTCAGTCAGCTCACTCTCTGATTGGCTACATTCTGTGTCATAATTCAGGAGTTGTCGGCTTTCCACACAAGTGAAGATTTTATAAGAAAATGCTTGCAGTTTGGTAACAAACATCGCTTCCTATTTCCACCCATTTGTTTTTGTTTTTTATTTTGTTGTGCATTCAATTTTTAAGGCATACTGATTTGTGTACATTGTGCTGATTTCTTTGTGTAACTGTATGTTCAGTAACTTCCTGTTTTGTTTGCACTTGTTCCAAGTTTTAGACACAGTTAACTGGAAACAACTAACATGTTTTGACGCACTCCGAGTTGAATTACCCTCCAAAAGGAGTTTTATAATCCCTTCTAATTGTTTTAACTGAACTGGTTTTGTTGGGGCTGTGAACACAGCTCTCTCAACTACGTTTCACCTTTGGTGTTAATATCAAATAGCTAGTATTAATACAGCTTCCATAAGTAGTCACTAAATTAATTAATGGATGCTTTGTTAAGTAATATATCATTTAAGACTATTAAAAAATAAATACTTACTATTGTAGCTTATCAAATGTGACCAATTTGTATTTTTCTTCTTGTCTGATGTTAGGTTAAAGGAAGTTTACCTGCTGCCCAATACTAATTAAGGAAATAATCAACAGATTATTTCCACATCATCATCACACATACCTCTCTGTGGTTGAGAAGTCGCTCCAAGTCAGCAGCCATGTCATTCTTTACATGTTGTAGAGAATCACGTTCTTTCCTGAGGGAGCTGGAGTCACATTACAAAACACATCATCAGAGAAAAAAAATTACATGAATACACTTTCAAGTTTTTTATGCAGTTTTATATGTATTTAAAGAAAGCTGATGTTCTGAATGGCTGCTCAATGGTTTCCATGATTATTTAAGTTATGTGCTTGATGCAGTGGATGTCCACTATTAATCAACAAACTGTATTTCAATAAGTCAGGTCTTTCTTTTGTTATAGTATTGACTATAAATTACTTGTAGACATTTATCAACAGCTAATAATAAATTAAAAACACTTAAGTCATGATTTTCTAAAACATACAGCAGAATTGTTAAAATTAACTATCCCTGTGACTGTGAAACACACAAGTTGGAACCTGTAATATGGGACCTAAAATCATCCTGAATTGATCTTAAAATAACAGCTTCAACATGGTTCAATGAGAAATCTGGGGGGAAATTTTTTTTACTTATTTTAACATGAAGACGAAACCTCCTGTGAACTGTGTCTCTTGCTGCTAAAACAGCTCTGCACAGCCGCAGGGAAACTTCAGTTTATCTGACAGACAGAAGAGGGAGGCTAGAGAGAAGCTTGACAGCATTTTAAAAGGATTTTTCCCATTCTGCTTGCCCCAGGTGAGCGCTCAGTGGTAGTTAGCAGCAAGAGAAAACCTGCAGTCTGTCAGTATGCATATTTGTCAAACTGAAATACAGGGGGTGACAACAAGGATTTAGGTCAGTGCCAGGTAGCTGTAGATGTGTTGATGTGAGCCAGTTACTGGGAATACATATGCTCCTGCACAGGTGCACAGACAGGATAAGAGAGAGACGGAAGATGACAAGGATAAAGGATACGCCCAAGAGTACAGATATATGGCGAGTAGACGACAAGAGATAAAACAAATGATATTAACAGGAAGAGACTGATAAGCAAGATTGTGTGTGTACCTGACATCATCCTCAAGAGAGGAGACACGTTCCTTCAGCATGTTGATCTGTGCATCCCTTTGTCTCACTGTCTCAATCAGGTAGCTATACGGCTGCTGCGTCTGCTGCAACAGTTGGTTGGCTGCAGACAACTAAGGACCAAAACACATGTCATGTAAAAGAAAATAAATCTACACTGAATTCTCGTGTTATATTTAGCAGGACACAAGGAGAGAAAAAAACCCCACCTGATCCTTATTAGAGAGGCACATCACAAGTTTTATTACGATACAGCTTTATATCTACTGAATGGACAATGAATTCAAAGCCATCAACTGATATGAGAAAATACCACATGTTTTGTCTTTAGGTGCCTTGTAAGGTTTCTCTGAGCACTGCTTGATCTGACCTTGGGATGAATATACTGGTGCATCCTCACCAAGGAAAGACTGGAGGCAGTCTTGAATGCTTTCAACTTGTGAATGTTTCTCACTGTAGAATGATAGAAATGCCCAAAAAGTAAGGACATTTCTGTTTGGTCAGCTATGTCTTTGTTGCAACAGTGCTTCTTGGCAATAAATCTCATACCATCGAAAAGTCTGTTTTTTTCTTCTCTTTAATGGTGCCACAATTAAAAGAAAAATGCACTTGTGGGATGAGCAACAGGACTCAGTATGTGGGTTGCACCCATGAAAAAATGACCAAATCTCTGTAGCTTATTCTGCTATTAGCTTTAACTTATTGTTGGTTTTGGATGATTGGAGTCAGAATAAGTGAGACATAGTTAATATTTATTATTTTATGGTAGAGCTTTAGTCAGGTCTATGAGACAGGAAACTGGTGGTCTGTTCCAGACTGTCTGGACAGAGAGCTTTCAGCCCTATTGTCCTGCAAGAGATGTCAGTGTGAGGAAATGGTCTTCTTGTGGCCTGTCTGACTCTCCTCATTGTATTGGACATGGCCTTTAATTTGGAGATACAACAGGTGCTCACTCCATATAATGCTCCAGCTTGGTTTTGTGGAACTGAAGACCTGCTTGAAGTTGCCCTATCCAGATCAGTCAAAGGTGCATGGTTGAAGCAGACACCATCGACTGCTGTCGCAGAGTACATGCTTACAGGTGATAAACACCTTATTATCAACAGTCAGCTACCAGAGGCACAAAACAAGAGTCAATAGCAGACCAAGTTCTTTGGCTTTGATGAAAACATTTTGCACATTTTTCATGCCCACATACTCAACTCTGCTGATGCTGTTGCTCATCCCACAAATATATTTTTCTTACAAATGTGGCACCACTTAAAATAGAAAATAAAGTCTTTCCAACAACATATTGCCAATGAGCATTGTTATAACAAAGAAATTACATTTTTGTGACAAGTTTATATTGTTTTGTTTGGTTTTAATTGTCCTAATAGATAAAACGTCTAAATTGAAATAGGTGCATTTTCATTTTTTTACATGACTACATGTTGAGGAATCAAGCTACTCAATATTAATGTGGATAAAACTTTTGGCATTCACTGCAGTTAAGTAATACTAAGTTAAAACTAGTTTTACATGCAGATAATACTGCATTAAATATCTAAATCTGTTGAACATTTGTAGATGACCCCCTTCTTCAACAACTGTAGCCTGTGAATCCTTATCTTTGATGTCATCAAGGGTATTTTGAGGGCCTATAAATGTGAGTTTCTATTGAAGGCATATCTCAGTTGGATCTTTTTATTAAAACGCAGTACAGCATTGCTCAGCCAGTATCATGCTTAAAATCAGCCAACAATAGATAAAGTTAGGGTGTTACACATTAAACTAGTTTTACTGCCAGCCAGTAGTGAGTAGAACTGGGTGGGAGGGTATGGACAATAGTGAGTTAGTCAGGTCGTTTGTGTGGGTGGTTAAGTGGTTAACACCCAAGCTCTTTCTAGTGAGAAGGAAGCATAATTTTTCACTCTTTTCTTTCACACCTGTTGAATCATGAGGAATTCCAGACAAATGCCAGTCAATCACAACTGACAGCTGAAAGGCTGGTTTATTTAGTCTCAAATCTGCCTACCCACTTTATTCTGTCTTGCACAAGTTCTCCTCTCAATGAGATTATAATAAACAGTGGAGAAAAGACAAGCACACAGGCCGCCTGAGATGTCACTCGTGTGATTTCAAGTTTTAGACAGTGCACGAGTGGTGGACATGTGACTTAGCACAGTCACATATAGACAAAATAAACACACCCAATATTAAAGTCTCATTGTTGCACGCACATGCACATGCTGTGCTAAACACAACAAAAAACTCAGTGATTGGTGTCGAGCGTTGTTTGGAGAGTGAGCAGCATGGCCGTCATGGTTTTTGGCTCCACTACTCACTGTGTCAACAAGTATGACAGATAACAAGACTAACTTTGTGCTCTTCTCACACAAATTCGGTGGTGTCTACTGTCTGCTGTTAAATAACCTGTCATTTTTCTGGCATGACTTTCAAAGTAGAATCAGAGATTTTGCAGAGCCTTTGTTAGAGACAAATGGCTAGAGAAACTTTTAGTTTCTTAAGATGAGTAATGGCATCCAGGGCTATGTATGGGAATACCTTTTGAAAGATAAGCCGTGAGTAGTTTTTATTTCTGCTGAGTTTAAACAAACTGAAAAATCTGTTCCAATGGCTGTTCCAATGATCTTGGAGAATTAGCCACAGTTCTGTGAATTTACATTTTTTTTATTGCTTTTGCCCCTTCATGTAATTCCAGACTGACACGTGGAAAATATGACAGTGGCTTTGTTGTAGACATACCATCTGTTGCAGGATTTGCTGTTCTTCTGGTCTCTCAAGATGTTTGGGGTCACTGTCATACTACAAGTTGTAAAGTGCATAAAACTTTAGTAAACTCCTGTTTGGCATTATTATTATTTTTATTTATTTAGTTCTTAATATTATTATTATAGGCATGGTTTAGTTTCACAGGTGCGTCAGCAGTTTGTCACAGAGTGATTAGAAGAGCATCGTTATGAGACAAGAAGGTAGATTGTGGGCAATGAGAAAGGAGCCATCGAGCTTTGCTCTGTGATAAAGAATTTCGTGAGTGAGGTAAAGGCTGGTTGTAATAAATCATTTTGACTTTGATAGAAGCTGAGGAACAACAATAATTTGAATTGCTGTGGGGGATTTGAGGTGGTGGGAAAACAAGCATTTGCATGTAGAGACCTGCAGTGTTTTTCTGAAAATTAACATTAAATTAAACTTCATTCAATTAATGAGGATCTCCAGGCAAACACACAGCTGATTACTGTGTGTTAATGTGTGTGTACCTCCTCTGATATCTGTCCTGTTTGTGACTGGTGTCTCTCCAGCTCTCTCCTCAGTGATGTGTTCTGCCTCTCAAGCTGCAGCACCCTGCGGGCCAAGTGAACGCTACACAACAGCCAAATAAAAAATGTTATGGAAAAGCAAAAACATGACAACACTGACAAGATTGCACATGTGTGTATTGCCAGTTTATGTAACCATAACAGTGGGATTGGGGATTTTGGCTGCACACACAAGTTTCAAACTAAAGATTTGGCATTAGCCTGATGTCACAGATTTAAAAGAAAAAAAACAAAACAAACACACACACACAAATATATATTTATTTAGTTATAAATATTATTATTCTAGGCATGCTACATATATATATATATATATATATATATATATATATATATATATATATATATATATATATATATATATATATATATATATATATATATATATATATATATAATGTGGGATGAGGTTTAGAAATGTCTTGCTGAAATATGCAAAGCCCAATTGAGACATATTGTAAAAACTTTTTGTGATCCCAGAATAATTTGTTTGGTGACATCACTCAGTGTTTTATGTACTCTACCTCTGTTTTAGTCTTCTTTTGGCTGTTGTAGGAACATTGGCTCCATAGCCGTATGAGAACAGAACTCTCTCTGCCTCCTCCTCATTCTCAACTGGCATCAAATAGAAACAAACATGCATCAATATCCTGAGGTCTATTATTACAAAAGCATGATGGAGTTTACTTTATCTGCTCATATCTCTTGGAAAAACATAGTAAATTTCTGTCATTTTCTTTATTTAATTAAACTCTTTACATCTTAATTCAATAAAATGACCCATAATTTTAGAAACTCTGGTCCCAGGCTTCAGTTCAGTGCACTTGAAATTTGTCAGTGTCAACTTGTTTATCTCTTTCTGACTTCACAGTCATGTGCATAAGTTACTGGCTAGCACAGAACTAATGCTATGATCTTACTTTCAGCAGCCTGCATGGTGACCTGGTCCAACTCTTGCTCGAGCTTCTCATACGTCTCCAGTCGAGATGCCTGCTCGGCATTCTGAGCTTGCAGCTCCGCCAGCCGCTTCTCAGATGACGTTTGTAGCCTGTAAAACTCCTGAGTGAGGAGCTGAGGGACGGGCAAAGTGGAGTTAGACTTGAAAATTAAAACTTTGACCAGCCGTGTAATTTCCAATTAAATGAGTATAAAACCCAATGTAATAATGTTTCATCACTGTGATTAAAAAAGGGACTGTCGATGGGTTTTTTTCTATACTAACTTCCAAAACATGATTACATTCATTTTATTTGTGTACGTTATTTACCAGAAATTCAGCATTTTTTTCTACATTTGTTGGTTAAAAGGTAAAAATGTCAGAAAGAGAAAAAAGGTTTAAAGAACTCCATCAAAATGGAAACTTAACTATTTCTTTCTATGTTTTTTTTTTTTTATATATTATGGTTCAGGTTTCAGACAGACTTTTTAACAGAGCCTTAGGTCTCACTTAATTTATTCACTAAATATATGCAATCTTTTATTGATTTTTTTAATGAGTAAAAATTGCTTCCTGAGTAACTGTGAATATCTGCAGTGTTGTGCTAGTTACTGAAAAAAGTAACTAGTTACTAAAAGTAACATTCCAAAAGTAACTTAGTTACTTTGATCAGTTACATCAAAAAGTAATGCGTTACTTTTAAAAGTAACTTTTTAGATATTTTTGTAAAACATTCCTAAAAATTCTCCCATTAATATCTTTACAACTTAATTACAATGTCATACGAATTATAATAAAACCTCAAACACAAATTTTTCAACACTAATTTACCTTAGACCAGCAGAAACAGGGCTGTGGACACTATATCCTGCAATAAAAGACTTTTGAGTTCATTTTTCCGCAAACAGAGGAACCCTCAACCCGTGAATGATGGTATTTACAAGCAACTTCACAGAAAAACAAGCACAACAAGCGGTCTTTGCAACACTGTCCATGTTGTGCTGCACCACTGCTGTAAACAGGAAGAAGCTCATACCTGCTGGCCAAAATGTGCTGGTTTAGATAGTAACGGAAAAATGCACCATAAGGTAACGGTAACTAAGTTACTTCATTTAAAGAGTAATGCATTAGAGTATTAGTTACTGACAAAAGTAACGCTGTGACAGTATCGCGGTACTAGAAAATGCATTACGACCCAACACTGCCAGTCAGTGCATAAAGAAGGAAAGAAAGATAATCTACAAATGGACATATGATTATCTTTTTAAAACAAAGACAAAAATTCTTTCCACGCATCTCTCATACACACTTTCCACTACAGTATATGCATGTATGAAAATGGTATATTTTAAGTAAAAAATAACAAGTTAATGGCAGTAACTAATTTATGTAATTAATTGCATTAAAATTTTTAACATCGCCAACACTTTTCATAGTGAGGGGGTTCAATAACAATTTTAATGCATCAAAAAAAAGGTTTCCTACAGTTTTTTTACAAACACCGCTGCTCTAGTCTTCTGTGTCTGTGCTGCCTCCTCCTTTCCTGTTATTCCATGAATCATCACACCAGCTGTCGGTGATCAGCTGATCAGCTTTTCTGACGCAAGTGCCGTCTCTCCTGTTTCGTTCGTTAATAGTTCAGCTGAGAAGTAGAAAACTAGCAATTCATGGTTCACACTGCCACATATTTAACCCAAAGTATTGTTTTTAGACATGCTGGCTAAAGTAGGTAACATTTATTAGTCTCATGTCAATCAGATCCATGTCACTACCACGTGAAACGAAAGGATGAAAGATGTTGGTAAAAACAGCCTATATCAATTAGATATTGTTTGCATTTATTGCATATTATTTTTCAGTATTGATGTTTGCTAGTGACATCTGTAAAATCTATTAGTCATAGCACAGCCATGCATACATCTATGAAGATAGATCAGGTTCAGATATGTAGTGAGAGTGAACCCCAGTTATAGTCAGTTAACACTGGATATTTGTAAGCATTGGCTTGCTCTTTCTGTTGATACAATATAGTAAAAATGGGCATATTTGCATAGTTATGAATTAATTTGTAAACTGTGATTAATATGATTTAAAATCTTAATAATTTTTATTTTTTAGCCTTTTCAGTAGACACCAGTGAGACATCAATACACTGTTACTCACTCTAAAATATTACTATAAATAAAGAGTAAAATGGGACTTACAAAATAAAAAAGCATCATTGTACATGTGTGTAGAAGTAAAACATTACATCTAAAAATCATGTAATTTTTTTTTAAAAGGGCTAAATCAAATGGAACATAAATGATGTCTAAAGCAGATATACATGATTGCCATCAACTCCACTTGTAGAATCTCGTCCAATCACACTGCTATTCACAATACTGTGCTATTTTCTCTAATACATGAATGTGCAATCAACAGCAGGTCACAGTATGATTGGAGACAAAACCTGATCATGTTGCAACTGTTTTTTTTTCTTCTTTTTAAATTATACTGACTACATCTGGCTGATTTAAGAGAAGTTAAGGATGGATTTCTCTATCAACAGAACATATGAGTAAAATATGTTTTATCTCTTGTTATCTAATAAATTATCTTAATGCTGTATCATGCAACCTTCAAACTAAGGAGTAATGCTAACTCACAGAGGAGCATACACAAGGAATTTCTCTTTTTCATAGTACCTCCAGTTTCTTCTGCTGTTTCTCACACTCCACCTGGCATTGGGCCAGGGCCTTAGCCGTCTCTTCCTTGAGCATCTGAGCACGCTCAGCTTCGAAGGAGTGTAGCTTGGCCTGGTTGGACAGTTCTGCTACCCGGTTATCAGTGCCCAGCTGGAGCTGACGAAACCTAAAAGATAAATGGATGTGGAAACGCATGTATTCAAATTTCCCAAATATGTGGATTGAAAAAGTGAGATCATATGTCTTTCTGCAGAAACGTTATGTGGACATAGCTGAGTAATAAAGCAACCTAATATGCAGTGGAGGCCAAACAAATTTCAGGCTACGGTGGTTTCAAATAGATGCTGCAATGTTTTCCTTCATATAATTTGAATAAACTATTTTTGGAGATTGTTTGATGTTTGTTTGGAAATTGGAAAGCAATCAATTATTTCATGTCCCTTGCTCAATGAGTAGTTCATGGGAACTGTTGAAGAGTCATTTAACAGTTTGGCAACTGTGATTTTACAGCAAATCAACAAAGCAGGAGAGCCAAGTCTTTAATTAGTCTAGTATTTCTCAACAGCACTCAAAACAATGGTTAATGTAATATTATTTTCAGTCTTTCAAGTTGGCTGCAACATAAGTATTTTTCTGAGGAAAAAGATTGAAGATATCCTTGCTTTCAGTTTTGAAATCATGCATAAATAATATAAAGACAGCTGGAGACACCCTGCATTCACGAAAAAAAAAACAAAAACAATTCTTCTCTAACCTTTTATACACATATTACAACCCCAATGCCAAAAAAGGTGGGACATTGAATCACAATTTTAAATTCTTTTTGAAAACCATGGATGTAATAATAATAATAATCCAGTCAAGGCACCCAAAGCGCTTTACATTGTATCCGTTAGTTATTCACTCCTCATTCATACTTGGCGATGGTGAGCTACGTGTGTCGCCACAGCTACTCTTGGGCAGACTCTACCACCTGAGCCACTGCCAAATAAAGGGTAATAAAGGGTTACTAAAGAGAGAGACCATTCAGATTATCAATAGACCATTTAAAAGTCTGCATCTGTAAAGGAATTATCAATGCTGAAAAGTACATAGAGGTTTTAGAGCAACGTCTGCTGATGATCCACTCAACATTTTCATATTTCAGCAAGACATTGCTAAACTACATCCTGCACCATCATTAGATCTTTTGTTTATCTACAAATTACAAGCACCCCGACTTTCAGTTATTAGAGACAAAAAGTCTTCACCTTCTAAAATGAGAAAATATTCTTTTTTGTTGGGTTTCATAACCTCCTAAAACTGAATTGCTGTATTTTGGTTTATTTGTCTGATTGACAAGACAGTCTGAAGATTTCACAAACAATAAATGTTATATGTTTCTTCCTTTTTTTGTATATTTTTATAAACAGAACAATTAACTAATATAAAACAGAATGCACTGATTAACATAAAAGAACTTAAAAAATGGAATAATCTGCTATAGTTTTAAAAACAAAAGATCATAAAATTATTTTTAAGCTCGATGCTCCTCCTTAGGCAGTTTTCAAGCATGCACACACAAGCTACATCAAGCCATGGAGGTTGGCTGGATAATATTAATAACTCTCGATTACAGCTGACCTGATAAGATTTCATCATCCATAGTGTGCAGGCCTGAGCTATGCACTCACAGTGACAGACATGTACACATGGTTGACATTTTATGCCTTCTTTTATAAATGGCAGCTACCACCTAGAAGCAAGGAGGCAACGTTTTTCTTAAGAAAAGAAAAAGAAAACCTACTTCTAAAGGGGTGTAGTCGGCTGTGTTTCTTCTGTCCTTTTAAAATTTAATGACAGTATTTGCAGATATATTTTTGCCTGAAGCGATTTTGTTATACTAACTTTCAGTTTGCTCTGATTGTGAAAGCAAAAACCACACTCAACATTTTGCTTTGTTTGGACAATCTTATCACATTAAACGGTTTGTTAGCCTGCAGTCTGAAATAAGAGCGCAGAGATTCAAGCTGGCCCTCGATGCCTCAATCATCCGATGCCATTTCAAGCTTGTCCCCCTCATTCTTTACCCCAAATATAGGGGCATTCATGGGGTTAGGGGTTAAGGGCTTGAGGCAAGCATCTGTCATTGCTGGCTTGCGATGTGACGCAGAAATGGAATGTGATCGCGGCAGAGAGAGTGTGTAAGGGGGAGAGTAAAGTGTGTGAGTGGGTATGGAAAGACTAACAGCTGGTGGTTTGGATTTAGAGAAATGATGGGTATGTAGTAGTAACCCAGCACAGGACCAGTGCTGCTGCTCCTGCTGCTGCTGTGTGTTTGCATGTGTGCGTATGCCTCTCTGGTTCAGCTAGTAACCCTATAAATTAATTTAAGGTTTAAATGAAAACTGTTCATAATGACAGAATATAAGATGTCATGGAGGGATTTTTTTTAATAATTAATTTCTACAGTTAAATCATTCCTTTTGAAAAAGATGTGTGCAAGAAATAAAAAAAAGAAACAGGAAGCTGGCTGATATCCCTAAAATGTTAAAGTAAAGGCTTAAAATATTTGGGTGCTTCTGTTGGTGAGTGTAGGGGGGATCATGGTATATGTTGCAATGTCTGTGCAAGATCTGAAACTTCCTTAACGGCCACCACCAGAGGCCCCTTTCAAAGCTCTACCGACATGGACATTGCTGCCTGAAGCAGTGATAGACATAAATCACTTTCACTGCAATATCAACTTTAAATGCTGGATTTGAAAAATTTTTAAACATTAAAATTATATTTTAAAAAATTGCATTAGCTCTAAAATAATCATTTAAAATGATAAGCCACCGTTTAAGAGGTATCCAGTCTGTTTTGTTTTCAACCAGCAGTAAAGATATTTAACTTCTAAACGGTAGACACTCCTGTCAGGGATACCCGTTGCTAAGCAGTCTTTCAGTAAACTCTGACTTCAGTGTGACCTTCTGATCCGCCGGTTACAACAAAGTGTTCATGTCATCTTCAGAAAGACACGGAAAACCACAGCAACCTCTGCGCTACCGCGCCTACAGCTTTCACTGGTGACAGACTGCAGCAGGCTCACACTTTAACGTCGGAGCAAGAACAAGCTCGCAGCTTACAGGGAAACAGTGGAATTCAAGCTGAATGCAAGCTTGCATTAGTAATGATGCACATCTATCAATCACACTAGTTTGATGATTATGAGAAATGCGATAGTTAGCTGGCCCCATATGCCCTTAGGTTTATTTTCTTTGCTTTCCTTAAGGGGGGATGCTACATTTAATTGCAGTACTTATAGTTGGAATTTTATCCTCCCAGGCTAGTAGAGTTGTTCAAAATAGATAAATGCAACACAGTCTTATTCACTTCATGACATAATCTTTCTCTTAAAAATAAATGCAATAACTAATATACAGTAAATAAATAGGAGTTCTCATTAGTTGAACACAGTCATACTTCAGTCATAACTCCTTCAGGCTTAGGCAGTTCCAGGGATGGCTGGAGCCAGCAAACCAGCTCTCAGCCAGGGAAACTGGTTCCAGAGTTGCACCAAAGCTTTGCTGGCCTACAACCATTACTTCATATGTCAAACCAACTAAAATATCGTAACCACTTAACAGAGTTCATATGGACTTGTAATCGAAGCAGGAGCATAAAGCTGATTGCTGCACTGACTGCTGTTTATGAGACCATAAATGCAGACTTGTGAAATTAAAACATATGAACAATGTAAAAACTGGGCCTGTGAATGCTGCTGTGTTGGAAAATAACAGTGACCTCAACAGCTGTCTGTGTCAATTATTACATAATCAAATCACAGTCATTTGCAATAATCATGCTCATTTCAGATGATCATAAAAGTTTAGTTTATTTCACCAATGTGTATAAAACACATTGTGAAACTAACAGAAACTCCATATTTGCAACATGTTTTGAACTGTTTCAAAACTATTTTTTGCCCATGCACCAATATAAAGACACTGAGAACTTTCATTCAGCATGAATAAAACCTCATTTATCTGCATGGCTGTACCTTTCATATCAAGGTTATGATGTAAAGAAAATATGCACCTGTTGTTTTATTTTTTTCTACACGACTAATGTTAAAACTTACTGTTCCAGCAGTTGGTCATATCTGGACTGAGCGTCTCTCTCAGCAGACACTGCTCTGTCTCTCTCCAGCACAGCATTGTCTCTGGCCTCACGCAAGTTCCTGGTTGAACACACACATACAAACACACTTAGAAGAAGTCACGCTATTATATTTTATTTAACAAAAAATACTTTAGTCCTTAAAAATATCTATATATTTTATGAAGTTTGTATTGTATGTATTTTATCTTGAGTCTGTTATGAAGTAGTACAACGTTATATTGTGCATGTGCATTATTACGTTCCTTAGATGACTTGTATTGTGATTTTGACTAGATGAGTGAATGAATACAGCTTGGAAAAATCATGCCAACCCATTCAAAACACATCATTTAAAAAAGTGTTTGAGCCTAGTCTGAAAAGTCAGGTTGATAATCTTTAAAAAATAATAATAATAAAAACTTTGTGTTTGAATGGCACCCATTATATTTTTTCATAGTTTTTCTAGACACATATTTAAAAAAAGACTGATACCTGTTCTCTCTCTCGTACATCTCTCTGGAGCTTCTCTGTAGGTTCTCTATCTCCTGACTGGTTTTCAGTCTGATGTTCTCCAACTCTTCTCTCAACCTCTTTTCATACTCTGATTTATAGTGGTCTCTGAAGAAAAAAGAAGATGACAAAATATGGAAAAAAATCGTGGAAATTTCATTTTCTTAAAAGTGTCTGCCTATAGGTCAGATCAGAGCAGGATTATGATCAGAACTAAGAAATTGGTATGTATATTTCAAAGTCACAATTTAGTCATTTTACTGGTGTTGTTTAGTATCTCAGTGATGAACATTTGGTGACTGTTCAAGCAGAAACGCACCTGGATGCTACATATTTTTCATAAGTATCCTCCCTGGCTTTCTTTGTGTCTTCTAGTTGTATCTGGAAAACAAAACAAGAAGTACCAACTTATCATGTGACTTCATGTTACTTAATGGATGACGTATTAAATGAGCTGCTTCCACAAAGTCTAAGGACCTGCAGCCTCTCCAGGCGGTCTTCCTGATGTGCATAGCGGACACTGAGCTCCATGTTTTGCCTGTGTAGGTAGTCCTTGTCCTTCTGCAGGAGAGTTACTGATTGCTGCAATGTTGCCACCTGCAGGGCAAGAAGGACACAGTTAACCCAGGAAAATTCACTGAGTATCAAAAGAATAAAATAAGTGGGTAAGGAGGTGGGTATCTGAGATGAACCTCATTGCTGAGAGTGTCCTTTTCTCTGATCAGTGCAGCGTGAGCAAAGTCCACTGTTTCAAATCTCCTCTTTAACTCCTTCAACTCTGCTTCTAAGTTGTCCCGCTCACTACAAACCACAGTAAAAAAAAAAAAAATAATAATATACATTTAGACTTCGAAGTTATAAATGCAGTATTGAAATATAAGGGAAAATTATTCGAGTTTTTCTCATGTACTGTTCAATACTCATGTTTCTGCCTTCTTCAGATCACTTAACTGCAGTCTACAAGAAAAGGCTCAGAAGTCAACCGTCTTTTTCTATCACACGTGCACAAACCATTTGATGTTTGGGTAATTTTCTCGACGATAGTCTCCTTCCTGGATCTGCTGTTTGGTATCAGCCAGCTCTAGCGTCAGTCTCTGGCTCCTCAGCTCTAGCTCCGTACGTATCCGGCGCTCCTCCTCATAGCTCTGTGGATACACATGCCCATTAGGTACAGAGAATAATATCAGATGCTGCACATATAGCTTAAACATTTATGAGTCATTCATTAAGTTTCACTAAGTAGATCTCTTGGTGCTTGTGGTTTTTCAAGAGCCATAAAGCACCTCCACATTCTCACATGGGAAAATCCTGCCTTATTTCAGCATCTTACTGTGGTTGCTGGGCAACCTTCACCAGTTCATCATCAAAGTTTACATGTTCTGGGTATTCAGAAAACGAGGTTACAACATTTATTAAATGACTGTGTTTTTCACTGTGTTTTTATGTGACTTATTTGTTTAAAGATAAATTTTAGGAGAAGGCCGTTTTGGCAAATATCTCCACTCTACAGTGTCCATAACCTAAAAAAGTTTGAGTGCCTTGACTTTGTGGCATTTAAACAACACTCATTTAGTCTCAAAGTATCTTCCACTGGGAAAATATTCCCTTTTTTGATACACTAGCAGCAGCCTTCTTTGTAATTCACACTATTATCATTCTAAACACAACATGCTGTGAAAATGACCATTTCAGAAAGGCTGCAGCAGACATGTTTTTGATGGCTTAAATAATCCAACCTACTTCACGATGTTACCTATAGTTTTAAAGTAAGTGAATCTCTTGACCCTGGCTTGACGCTGTATTCTCCATGTCCCGGCATTTAAATATATTATTCAGTAAAGAGTGTTTGTTCATGTGTGTTTGGAGTGATAGCTGCGTTTCTCCCATTTAGCCAGTATCTATGTGTGTTTATAACACAGGGAAGTGTTTAGTAGTGCCATTTTCATACGTTACACAAACATGTTTTAACTTTGAACACTTTAACAAGAAATAAACAGAGATGAATGTGGAAATACAAAAAAAGGTGGTAAAAGATGAATATTGTGAAATAAAAAGTGACATTACTGTGAAAAATCAATGATAATAACATGGAGGTGTAAAAAAAAACTTGTGTAAGTGTTGTACCTCCATCAAAGCTTTAATCTTGCTTCTGTGCAAGTCCAGCTCTTCAGTCAAATATTCTTTCTGCACACTGTGTTGAGTCAGTTGTGTCCGTAGAGGGGTCACAGTCTCATAGAAACGCATCTAAAAACCCAACACAAAGACAAAAAAGTCAGCATGTTCCTTGACAGTTTCAACATGCAAATACCTTGTCTTTGTGGTGGCCATCAGCAGGATGGATAACAGAGGAGTGTAGACATTAGAGAGTGCTCCGACATACTCACAGCTACATATTCCTGTATAGAGATGTTGTCCTCAGGGAGGCTGCAGAGCTCCTGGTACCGTTCCTGGGAGATCTCCAGATCCCTAAGAGACCTCCGTAGCTCTCCAGCCTTCTGACAGAGCTGTCGGTTTGTCTCCTCCAGCTGCTGCTGTCTGAGCAGGATGGTCTCCATCTCCTGTTTACGCAGAGTCTGCTGCTTCCTGAAGAGGATAATCTTAATTTATAGTTTTATACTATAGTCTAGCACATTTATAGCATTTAAAACTTTTTTTTCAGTATTTCTTGTAAGCTCACTTTTACACTCCTTTTACTTTTAGATTTTCAAAAGGAAGAAAAGAAAGGGTGTGGACTTCAAGCTAAAATGTGGGCACCCTGCAAGGTCAGTAGTTATTATTTAGTTGTAACCTTCACAGCCTTTAAACACATTTTTTCATAGCCAGACTGTAAAAATTCAGCCGGTGGTTACACAGGTGACAAATGTTACCATCTACATCACAAGACTGTGAAGCTCGAGTCCATCCATCTGGTGACAGACTCACTGCATGAGCAGTAGAAAGACAGCAACCCAGTGGCTTCTTCTTTTAACCAATGCCAGCATGGTGGATAAAGAATATTGGATTTTGGACAAACACCTTAAAAAAAGCTGCAAATCTTATTTGTGATCAGAACATTTTGGGGGGAAAACTCAAAGCAAAAGCAGATACTAAAGATTTATGAGTTTGGCTTTTAGCTTTTAGTTAAAGTAACGGGATTTGTATCCAAGCAGCCATATGAACAAGTCCTGTCATAAGAATTCAACTAAATCCGTGGGGAGAGTGTGATAAAAACTTTTGGTCTGGTCACCCAAAACTGGTTGCAATATTTTCTTCCAGAGATAGTTGGTATTTAATTGAATCCATTCTTCTTTCTAAAATTTTACTCATTCTTGACTGGGAAGCAGTCTAAATCCATTGGTCCAAAAGAATTGTTTTAAAAATCCTTCAGGCTTGTTTAGATGTTATTATGCAAACTTTTGGCATTTACTTTTATAGAGCAGGAAAGGGGAGGGGTTCATCTTAAAACTGCAGATTTTGCTGCACAGTAGAAAATTACACCACCACTCCAGAGTCTGCCAAATCATCCTGGAGGTCTTTTGAGTTCAAATGGGATTTTGATATACCTTTCTACAAACATCAACATGTTGATGTAAGCAGGGGTGTTATTCATTGCATTTTGTGTTCAGCTGCATGTACTAATAGTTGCAGACAAAAAGGATGAAAAATTTTAAAAAATAAAAAATATTTCCAGTAACGGATTAGTATTTGTTGTTCAATTTGTGCACACAACAATCCTATGAAGACCTATTATGGGATAGGAATAATAAATTTATCTAGTTTATTTTTCACCTGTGCTCCTCCTGAGCAAGTTTCAACTGGCTGTCCAGTCTCAGGTTCAGTACTTGTTTTTGATGCAGGGTGTCATTCAGCTTCTCCTCCAGTTCCTCGACCTGAAACATGACATAATCCATATTAACATGCACACTGACAGAAACGGTTATGAATGTTGGAACAATGGTTTTACTGAAGATGACTGTCTTATCCTCTACATCTAACAGACACAACCTAGGTGTAAATTAAAGCCACATATCCACAACAACACTTTTCATAATCACTCATAGATGTTGGAGCATCCCTTCAATGTACCTTTGACATGTGGTCGGCTTTCATGTTGTCTATGATGAGATTTTTTTGAGAAAGCTCGATTTTCAGCAGCTGGACCGCATGCAGCAGCTCCTTCCTCTCGATGAGCTGACGGGTCACCTTCTGAGAGCCACCCCGCTGCTCGTCAGACGAAGAAACATCCTCAGTGGTGGGCACCGTCGTCTCCAGACTGATGTCCTCAGACTCCAGGTCCAATGAACTGGAGACGTTGGCTGTTGTTGGCTTTTGGTGCTGCTTTTTCGGAGGCATTTTGTAGTGTTTTTGGTAACGACTTTCAGTCTCTTTGTTGACTTTTAACGTACGCTGTCCAGTCACCGACTGAGATTATTGCGATTAGAACGTTAATTTAGATTTCAAAGACATCGCGATAACTGTGGAACGTTAGTTTCCAGCAAGAACCTATACCCAACCATGCACTATCCTAGCTACATTGTTAAAATCAGATTACCTACGTACGTATTTTATAACAAATATAATATAAAATATGAACGATATCCCGGGGCTGACAAGACCACACGGTTTCTTGTTTCTATTTTCAAGGGTCCCGCCCCGAGCCGCCTGCTAACCGCCAATAGCTTGACTATTATGTTGCGTCAACAACAACGCCCTCTGTGGTAAAGCACGTGCAGTACAGTAAACGCTCATTCGTCTGCTGCTGGTTACGCCGCACAGCTAATGCAGTACCCACTCCAAACACGTGAGTCGCTATAACATTCAGTTCTCAACCAATCAGTCTCTCTTGTGTCTTCCTCGGCTTTATTTTCATTGATTAACACAATGTACAACAAAAATGTTACCGGAGATATTATTATTATTTTAGCCAACACGTGAAAATATCACCCAGCTTTTAAGCATACGCTGTTAAATTCTTTTGTTTTTTTTAATAGCTTCTAAATCTGAGCTATAGGAAAATGATAATTTAAGAACACCTTAAATAGGACTTCTGAGGTTTATCATAGTCCTTGGAAAGTTTTGTCGGCCCACTGTGTTAGTTTACACATGGATAGCAAAACCCTTGGCAACATCTGGTGGTGCGATAATTACATTAGGATTTAACATTCTTTAGGATACTATCATCATCATGTTGAAGTCCAAAACCTTCGTTAAGAAGACCCGGTCGGGTGGGGTGATGAAGGTTGTGCGTGAACATTACTTGAGGGATGATATTTGGTGCGGAAGTGAAATTTGCGCAGAATGCAAACAGGACTCCACGGTACTGCAGAAAGACGCGTGCATAGAGAGCGGTCTGTGCTCTTATTCGCACTATGTGGTCCCTGACACGAATGTGGTGCTCCATCAGGTAAATTCACAAGTCATACAATTGGACTGTTTGTATTGACAGCAGTTTCGTGGCACTTTTTCCGATCGTTTTGACTGAATGTATTTCCATTCAGATTTGTCATACCAGTTTTTGCCTTAAATAGTGATATTTCAGGGTAATGTGTCATGTAGAACTATTGTTACATCACACAAACAGCAAAGTGTTGGTGCTTGCAAAGAAAGGCTGTTTGTGTAACCTATATTTGAATGCACGTATTTGGTTCCTTTCGCATATCTACATATTCTGCTTTGTGTTATTTTTTTCCTTCTTTTGTGACTAGTATTCTGTTTATTGTTTATTTGCTTGAGACAAATACCTTAACATGAAAATACATACTTATTCAATGCAGTGCATCACAGCAGATGATGATGATGATCCTTGATTCATGGAACTTTTCCATTAAATCAAATGCAATTGTGTACACTTTGAACCTCATCCTCATGTTTACACTTCGTCCTGCAGATTGATGTGTTGGAAGACCCTGTGATACGTAATGTGATCATCCTTCAGACTGTTCTGCAGGAGGTACGCCACCGCAGTGCACCAGTCTATAAACGCCTGAAGGACATCATACATGAGAAAGAAAAACATTTCTACACTTTTACCAATGAACACCACAGGTATGTGCGTCTTAGAATGCTACTTGCACAATACTGATATGTAAAAGATAAATGAAAAAAAAAACACTAAAATCTGGCAACTTAGAACATAAATAGAGACTATATAGCTGTGTCACAAAATTCTGCCTCATTTCCCAAAAAGTTAGGTAGCCACATAAAATGCAATGAGTCTTTTAGAATGAAAGAAAGTGAGTAGTCATCTCCTCTGAAAGAATATGGGCAAGTAGTTCAACAATTTGAAGGCTATGTGTCTAAATTGGTGATTCCATTGTCTGTCACAAATTATGAAAATATTCAGGGAAATCTTCGTATCCAATGGTTAAATTCAAAAAGCAATTCTGAATGATGTGGTTTTTTTTTACTGGAAATCACTGCATGGGCTCATGAAGGCTTCTGGAAACAGTTTGTGAGTATAACTGTAGATTGCATCGACACATGCAAGTTAAATTCCAGAAACAGCTGCTTTCTCTGGACTTGGGTTCTTTTAAGATACAATGAGGAGTACTGGAAATTTTAAGTATGTAATCTGTCATGTTTTCAAAATTCAAAAGTTTTGAAAACATGGATTACATAGAGATGACACCTGCAAAGGCACCCTCAATGCTGAACACTATAGTCAGGCTTTGGAGCATTACATGTTGCCATTCTCATGGGAGCTTATGAGCTCCTGTACATACAGTAACATAAGGATGTTTGGAGCATCGTGATATCAAAAGAGCAAAGCCTGCTGAGCAGCCGTAGTCCTAGATCAAATAAGAATAGAAAAACATTTTGCTCATGGCAAAACAACAGCTGGTCAAAATTATATTATGAAAAACATGTAGAAATATTTAGTTTTAATGCCTATCCTTATGATTTCTGTTCTTCCAGGGAGACATTCATAGAACGTGAACCAGGGGAGAGCGCCAATGACCGTAATGATCGCGCAATCCGCGTGGCAGTTAAATGGTACAGCCAGCATCTGAAAACATCCGAATCCGACTCAGATGGCGTCAAAGTGGTCCTCCTCACCAATGATCAAGGGAACAAGCAGAAGGCACAAGAGAATGGCTTAGTGGTGTACAAATGTAATGCTTTCTTCAAGTAAATGAATACAAGCTTGCTTTTAAATGGCATAATATAATCTCTGTTACATGCATTTATTCTTTTATATTCCAGTTGAGGAATACGTCAAGAGTCTCATAGCAAACCCTGAGCTTGTGGATCGTCTAGCTTTGTCCAACGATGATAAGGTAAAAACTTTTGTTGTAGCTGTGAAGAAATATCCTATTCTTTCCTTTTGATTGTTGGGTTATAACTATCATTTCTTCTTTCTTCCTTGATTTTTTTCTTTCAGAATGAGATCACAAGCAGTAAAGTGTTATTTCCAGAGCACCTTCCTCTGTCCAGGATCCAAGCTGGAATTAAGAGTGGCTCCTTTCTTCAGGGCACCTTCAGAGCCAGCAGAGACAACTATCTGGAGGCCACAGTCTTTGTCCAGGGAGAAGGTGAAGACAGCACAGAGGTGTGTGAGGGTGATGAGGTGTTTTAAGTTTTCTGTTTGAAGAATTACAGCAAGTAAATCAACATGTGTTACAATTTCTGTATTGTGATTTTTTTAAAACTTCCTGCTAGATCCTACTCCAGGGTCTTCAGAATATTAACAGAGCGGTCCACCAGGATGTGGTTGCCGTGCAGCTGCTTCCACGGAATCAGTGGGTGGCACCCTCTTCGGTTGTGCTGCAGGATGACGGTGCAGCAAAGGATGATAATGTTGAGGAGGATGAAGATGAAGAAGAGAAAGTGGTGAGCTTTGCTTTTACATCACAGAAGAGCACTTGGCAGCTTTTATTAATACTTAAAATTTAAAGGAAATTCAGCAGGATGGTTACTGATTACAGTGTATAATGTGTATCTTTAGTCTGTGACACAGAGAAAGCTTGCACTTTTAAAAAACAGTATAACTAAATCGCAACCTGTGTAGTTACAGTGGAATAAAGACTTAAATGTTCCTGTCTATCTGAGTAGTTGAAGATATCAGCAGCCGAAGCAGCTAAAAAACCCACAGGGAAAGTGTTGGGAATCATCAAAAGGAACTGGAGGCCCTTCTGCGGCATGCTGAATATCTCTCAAATCAAAGAGGTGAGTCTAGATTACCCAGTATTATTAATGTGACTGTATAAAGCTGAAGATGTATACTTTACACAGCTTGTGTTATAAGCAATTACAGTCCCTTTCCTCTTCTTTTTCCTTTCATCCAGTCAACCCGCCATCTTTTTACCCCAGCAGACCGTCGAATCCCACGCATTCGCGTTGAAACGCGACAGGCCTCCACACTGGCAGGTCAGAGGATCATGGTGGCCATTGATGGATGGCCCAAACATTCCAGATATCCAAATGTGAGTTTGAATCTGTTCAGACTAACTTTACAAATTTTAGCAAGAAATAAATTTACTCATGTTTCCCAAATTTGTCTTTGATGTTAGGGTCACTTTGTCCGCAGTCTGGGAAGTGCAGGGGAAAAGAACACAGAGGAGGAAGTGCTGCTGCTGGAGCACGATGTTCCACATCAGGCCTTCTCTCAGGCTGTGCTTAGTTTCCTCCCCAAGATGCCATGGGCCATCACACCAGAGGTCACTTTTTCTTGAGACAGACTAAATGCTGTTATAGTTTGGCTTTGTATTTATGAATGAGTGTTTGTATTTGAATGTGGATGTGTTGTGCAGGACATGGAGAAGAGAGAGGACCTGAGGCATTTGACTGTGTGCAGTGTGGATCCTCCAGGATGCACAGATATAGATGATGCCTTACACTGCAGAGAGCTCGAAAATGGGAATCTTGAGGTGAGCGTGCTGTACACAGACACCATCAGTAACAGCAGTGAGTTCTTTGTGTTAGTTGTATATGTGAGTTTCTTTCTATCTGTAATAGGTTGGGGTCCACATTGCTGATGTCAGTCACTTCATCAGACCCGGCAATGCACTCGACAAAGAGGCAGCAAGCCGTGGTACAACTGTGTACTTGTGTGGAAAGGTAAGATCAGATTTCCACAGTTATAACCTTATGGATTTAAGTTTGAAATTCACAGATTAACAGCATTATGAGAAAACACTCTTGGCTGCAAAATGCATATAAAGGCTCTGATACTTGTCAAAATTGACTTAATGCACTAATCAAACGTAGGCTTTAGCCTCTTTCTGATTTTTTTCCTCTTTTAAAAACGGAAAGAAAGTTATTATACCAAGAATACATCTTGGTATAATAACAGAGACATTTTACAGCTTCAAAATAATGTCTTTTGAAAAGTTGTCTTCACTGTTGTATTTATTGAATGTAGTATTAATTCTAACTCAAACTTCTAAATATGTAATGATCTAACCCTTGGCAACCGTTTTAACTTTTCATATTATTAATATTAGTAATGAATGTTTACATTTTTAACTTGGTGTCCAACAGAGGATAGACATGGTTCCTGAACTGCTCAGCTCCAATCTTTGCTCTTTGCGCTCCAATGTGGAGAGGTGAGAACTGAAAATACACCCCCCACACACACCTTCTTAATAGTCAACTTTGTCATTTGTTTCTACTGAATGAACAGAACAGTTATTTGTGTTTGTATTATACTTCAACATCTGGGTAAACAATCTATGGCCAGCCAGAATGCTTCTTTTTTTCTGTTCTAGGAGATGAGATTGACACAGACTTTGTCTCTCATTTGGTTTGCTTTTCCCTTAACAGGTTGGCGTTTTCATGTGTTTGGGAAATGAACCACAAAGCAGAAATTCTAAAGACCCGGTTCACCAAAAGTGTCATCAACTCCAAGGTAAAGTACAACACACAAGCACAAAAACACTAATAGTTTTCTTTGTTTTTTTGTTTTTTTTAAATCAGTATAAATTAACATTGTGGGGTCCAGATATTTTAAAGCATGATTTCTCCCGTTTTCTTCTTTGCTTTTGCTTTTGTTCCAGGCATCTCTGACTTATGCTGAGGCTCAGCTGAGGATCGACGACACCAGCAAGAATGATGATATCACCAAGAGCTTGCGAGGTCTTAACAAGCTGGCCAAAATCCTCAAGAGGCAGAGGATAGAGAAAGGGTAAGGAGTAGTAATTAGTGAGTAATAGAGGATTAGATTTGCAAAATGCTGGACAAAAGATTGGAACACAACTGAAAAAGCAGATGAAAGGTAGGAGTATGGCTGGGCAATATATTGAGATTTTCAAATATATCAAGACTTTATCAGACGCAATATAGAAGGAGGGAATCGTTTATATCGAGTTAGCTCGTTTTGAGTTAAAAGCATCTTTTCTTTTGCATTTTGCACAGCTGTATTTTTATAATGGTCATTGAAAAGTATTTTTATTTTGTTTTAGGAGTATTTCATTTAATATAAAGCTACTTTAATTTCAGTCAGCTTTAATGCACATGTGCTGCTGATCCTTAATAAAAATGTTTTTAGCACTGAAGGCTGTAAATTAGAATTGTCTCTTTGGTTACTTGACAAAATGATATATAAATATCGAGATATATATCGCATATCGTGATTCAGGTAAAAAATATCAAGATATAAGATTTGGTTCATATCGCCCAGCCCTAGGTAGGAGGGAGAAAATGATCAAGAATGATGTTAGAAACCTTTTTTATTCTATTAGTGACATGGATTGTGTTTTTGTGACACCCTTCAGGGCATTGACGCTGTCATCCTTAGAGGTTCGGTTCCACATGGACAGTGAAACCCATGACCCCATAGATCTCCAAACCAAAGAGCTCAAGTGAGTAACTTCAGCAGATACATAAAAATGGTATTATTTTTTTCAGTGTATGTGTGCTATACTGTCTTCCTAGTTTTATAAAAGTGTCTGTTTGTATTTTTAGGGAGACCAACTCTATGGTGGAGGAGTTCATGTTACTGGCTAATATTTCAGTTGCACAGAAGATTTATGATGAATTTTCAGAGTGTGCGCTGCTGAGGAAACATCCAGCACCACCCCCCTCTAACTATGACATCCTGCTCAAAGCTGCAAAATCCAAGGTGAATTCTGATTTTCATGCTTTGTTGATGTGGACTTTTATGCTGAGCCCATTTACTTATTTATTCGTTTAATAACTAGAGATATTGTGCTTATTAATAAGCAGTAACTCCATATATCTTAAGTTGTAGTTGTAGGGTGTGATGTACCTGTTTTCATATTCTTTAAACTGCTCCTTAAAAACACTAGTACCATAAAATGTTTTTTTTTTTTTTTTTTTTTAAGAGAGATAACCATACTCTAGTTTTTCACTTAAATTTTTTGTTTCCATCTTTTATCAGCATGTGGAGATCCACACAGATACAGCCAAGGCACTGGCTGACTCTCTTGATGTAGCTAAAGTGGATGACTTCCCATACTTTAACACGCTGCTGCGCATCTTGGCCACTCGCTGCATGATGCAAGCAGTCTATTTTTGTTCCGGCATGGACAGTGATTTCCACCATTACGGTCTTGCCTCACCCATTTATACCCACTTCACATCCCCAATTAGGAGGTATGAAAAGAGATACTCTACATATTTTGCCTAAATAGGTTGAATCTGGCTTTAATAAAGGGAATGTGCACAAGTGACCATGTTGATCCTTTTTAAATCCTTATATAAACCTACTTCCTGCTCTCCTTTCTTCACAGGTATGCAGATATCATAGTGCACCGTCTCTTGGCAGTGGCTATAGGAGCAGACAGCACCTACCCAGATTTGATGGACAAACATAAACAGTCGGCCCTCTGCAACAACCTCAACTACAGACACAAAATGGCTCAATATGCACAAAGGGCTTCTGTAGCCTTCCACACACAGGTAAAGATGTATCAGACACACTACTCTACACTGACTACTGTAGATAATCACTTAAAAAACAAAACAAACATTTTATAATCATATACCATTTAAGTGTTGAATTTTATAATTCTGAGAATGCCTGAATCATGCTTTCTAAACATATTGTGTCTTTCAGTTGTTCTTTAGGAGCCGAGGCATCCTGAACGAAGATGGATTTGTGCTGTTTGTGAGGAAGAACGCCATCATTGTTCTCATCCCAAAGTTTGGTCTGGAGGGAACAGTCTTCTTTGACACCAAAAACAAAGTTTCCCCCAACATTGTTTTTGATGAAGAGGTATAAACACTTTTATTTTCCATTTTACTAGTTTTTAATTGGAGTCTCACAAATATCAGTTTTTGCATTTTCATTATTTGTGAAGGCACAACTGCTTTTAAATATCTACTCTGCATGTGTGTAGGGTCCCTCTTTGAAGGTGGAGCAGCACACATTCCACATATTTGATCGGGTGAAGGTCACCATCAGCCTGGATGACTCCAACATTCAGCACCAGAAGATCCGCATGGCTTTAACTGAACCTGTGGTACGGAGAGACTAGACTTTGAGTTCATCCAAAATGAATTTCCTTAATGTTCTTTAACTCTAGATGTGCAGTATTTAGATTTAGAAATATTACCATATTAATGTTATTAGGTTCTGATAAGAAAACTAGTTTATTTTACTTAAATATAGCAGCATTGTCCTGAAATAAATGTACTTTATTTCAGATCCCTGGTGTTAGTGTTCCTGCTTCTGATGCTGAACCACAGGCCAAGAAACCAAAACTGGACCGCTGACACAAAAGGAGCTCTGGAAATGACCCAGACCACATGAGTGTTCCAGTTCTCAAACCAGATTGGATTATTTGAACTCATGAAAGTGTTAATGTTTGGAGCAACAGTAAGAGTAATTTTTCTAAATCTGCCACAGCAAAGACTTGCTCGTACTGGTCTTATAGTTATTTTATTATTTGAAACATATGTTAGTGCAAACTATGAATGCAATATAACTAAAATTTGTAACAGTTATTAAACAATTTTAACCTCACAGCTCTGAATTATTTTGATAAAATTTTAATTTGAGCAGTTGGGAACCACAACATGACTGACAAATGGTACTAGTAATGGACCCACAACTCTGAACAGGAAAAGCAAGTACAGACAATGGCTGTGGGCCATGCCAGAATAATCAGCACAAGTAAACATAGAACAGAGTAACTCAAATGTCTCAGACCAAAGACAAAGAATTCAAGTTAATTTAATGTGACAAAGAGCCAGTCAATGTTTAATGTATATATGTTTAAAAAAAAGTATATGCTCAGCTTTTAATTAATTAGTGGCATTATTTAGTGTGTATTGTAGAACTTAATTCCTATAACACAGATGAAACCTGAATTGGAAATATTCTTCCTCATTCAATAAAAAAAAAGCTTAAAGAAAACATGATACAGTTTCATAAAAACTTAAATACAGTGCAGATCTGATGCAAACATCAGAATCTATCAGGTCAGTTGTGTCTGCACAAAATTCACTTTTAAATACAGCAAATTTAAGTCAAGAAAGTTGCTGTTGTGCAAATTTTATACAGAATTGTTTATCTTCCCTTTTTCTCACACCAATATATGGGATCTAAAATTATAGCCGACAACAGAATTGTCGTGTTACAGTAGGGGTAAGTGAGACTTACCTTTTGATAAAATATACAATAAAGATTTTGATTTAGTCAGGAAACTACCCTTAAAAGATCAAATAACCAGCTTTACTTCTTTGCACACCAACTTAAACAGATGACTTTTCAGTCTTACTTTATCATAAAAGTGTCAAACGTGTAAACGTTTTTTTTGTATTTGATTGCAAAGTAATCATCTTGAGCTTTCACTGGAAGAGGGGTCCCTTTTAAATCAGGTGGGTCAGTGGTGAGGATAAAATCCCTGGAAGAACAAAAAGAAAGACTTGCAGTTAGTAAAATATCAAGCCTTACAGCACACAGTGTTCATATAGTCTCCAAAGCCACATTTTAACCAAGAGACTTCAACTTCAGGAACTGTTTTTCATTCAACTAAAACATTACTTCAAGTTGCCATTCTCGATGGAGAACTCAACTAAAAGCGACGTTTAACATGGCCCAAAAATAGCTGTTGTTGAGAGTAAAGTATCTCCCTGGCTTTTTATATAAAAACTGGTGCTAGTATTGGTAATGCAACAGACCAGAGAAAGGAGACTCCAAATGTTCCTGGGGAGATTTCCTAGCATTAAAATACCTTCAGTAATGCATCTTAATTATTACATTTTCTTATTTTCTTAGCTCAAAACGCAAAAGTTAAAACTAAAACCTTGTTATGCATGTTAAGGGTTGACCTTACCTTAACTTTAATGTGTCGAGTGAAGGGGAAGGCATCTTCAAGGTTAGAGCTGAGGGACTCTTTGCTTTGACTATCTATCCCGAGGGCATCGATTAGGCTAGCAGTGCCCGCTGAGGTAGTGTTATAGCCGCTATCCACCTGAAGACACAAACAGTTTCACATAATTAGGTAGAAAAATGTATGGATGTAAAATTACCATAGAGGAGACATTCATACAAAAAAATGCAATGAAATACAAAATCAAAATAGCTTTTAGTTGGGGTGAAATTTCTTTCACCAACCTGCATGCTGGAGTCATATCGGATGCTGCTTCCCTCTGTTAGAAGAGACAGAAACATCTGAGAGCTTTCTGCTGCTGACACATTGCCCATACGAGAGCTGGTCATCCGTTCTGAAGGTCCTCCACTTTCCTCCAACACCTCCTCTTCCTCAACATCCAGCCTGTTTTCTATTGCCTTCTCCTTGCCCTCTTCCATTTTCACAGGATCCAGGCTAACTCGCTCAGTGACAGCAGGGTGAATGACCAGGGCCAAAGGAGATGATGGGTCAAGTTCCATAGAGGGGGGAGAAGAAGATGTGGAGGCAGAAGGGGGGTCTTCCTCAGCCACCTGATTTTCTTGGAGTTTGGGGTTAAGGATTGGGGAAATGAGGGGAGGTGAAGCCCAACAGTGGAATTTAGATCTGGGCTTGTGTCTAGAGATGTGCTGGGGCTCATTTGGGTGATGTGCTTGGTGGGGAGAGCAGCTACGAATGGGAGAGCAACCTTCAACAAATGGGCTGTCGTTGCAAGAAGTGACATCTGTGTCTAGCGGACCACCATAAGGGGTCAAACTGTTTGGCTGCTTCCTCTCTGCCAAGAGACAAACACATGCAGGTTAAAGATAAAAATGTTACATGTTGTATAAAGTGTTGTATGAGTTAACCAGCAAATGGCATACCGGAGCCTATGGGAGACCGTATCGCATGAGCTAGAATAGGAGAAATAGTAGGAGAAACACGTCCAGCAGGCGATGACCTATCAGGAAACAGAGGACTGTTGATGCTGCCAAGGCTACAGTCTCTGAAGCAGCCATGCTGGATGGGACTGGATGAGAATTGACCCTATGATTAAGAGAATTGTAAATTATTTTTTAATTATTGCTATACTGCTAATCTTACAACAATATAACTACAAAAGTCCTGTAATCCTTTGGCTAAAATAACTTTAGAAGGATTAAAATTTTGCACTGCACTCGTGCTTACAACTAACTCGTTACTCAACACTTTATTGCTCACCGTAGAGGGAGTCTTGGCTGACATGCCACAGGACAAAGGGGATGAAAAGACAGGTGATGTAGCTTCTCCCTCAGCAGGTTCGCCTCTCACTACAGCTCCTTTTCCGTTGGGAAACAGCCTCTCCTGTGTGCCATGGACTCTCTCTGGACTTGGTGGGGTAGAGCTGTCAGAACTGCTATAACTGAACTGGCCATCAAGGAAGAGTTTTCGTCTCAAGGACGATGAACTAAGGCTCTCCGTCACTGCATCACATGCTTCCTCGCAGCGGTAATATTCTCCTGAGATGGACAAACATGGTGACTTGAAAATAAAATACTCTGGCATAAGAGATTATCTCACTTTCATTTTGCTGTCTTTCAATGGAGGCTTACCTAGTATTTTCTCCAAATCAAAAGCCAAAGGTAGTGAAAGGGTTGTTTGGCAACCAACTGTAAATAAAAGAAAAACTAATCAGAACATGTACAAGTGTTAAAGTAACTGGGAAATGTTCAAACCAATTCAGTTAATACATCAGAGGGCCTCCCAAGTTATATCAGGCTGGCATTTGAGACATTTGAGCTGTTAGGAGCACATGGGTCAAGCTGTGAATGGTGACAAATGGTGTACTGGATCATCTGCTCTGTTTTTTTTGAGTGATGGCAACTCCATCTTTGTGTTTCTTTATATTCTCTTTCAAATGAATAAGCTATGGGGCATAATCTATATAGTATGATTAGTGGATGTTTCATAATATGAAGTTGAATGTTACTGAATATTATTCAACTTCACACCATTTGTTCTACACACTGCACATGTAGACCAAGTTATATGAAGCTTTGTTGGACATGTTGTGTGGAGCATGTACAAGCTTTTTGAAGACAGGTCTCCCTCTGGGATGATAGAGATTTTCTATATATATTTTGTAACATTGTCTCACACTAACCTGATATTTTTTCAGTTTCCTCTGCAATCATTGGACCTACAAGTTGAAATACAATCAAATGAAGATACAAAGCTTAAAAGTGAAGATAACATGTGAACCTTTGGAGACTTAAAAGTAATACAAACAATGAAATCGCCTACTTTTTTTATAGAGCTGAGGGGCTCTGCGGGTTTCTGGCGCTGCCCACGGGGAAGGTACAATAGCTCCTTTGGTGAAAAACTTTACAGGGAAAGACAAAAGACATAAATAAACACAAAATAAAGCAGCAAATCATCAATGGAGTGACTTCTCTGTGATTATACTGTAAACACAGACCTGATTCCTTACCTGTTCAATAGCATTCTGACATTTTTCCTCAACATCTGAATCCATCCTAAAATAAAGAATAAACAAAAGGTGGGTCACTTAAATTATATACAATCATAAATTTAACCCCACACATTTGAGATGGCCTTACTTTAGTCAGCCAACTGGTTTCCCTCTAGAAATTTTCAGTCAGCCTTTCGTGTTTTCTGTTTACTATCTGCAGTTTGTTAGTACACACCTTGTTTGACTTAAGTAAAAAGACTGTAGCTGGATTTCCTCTGCGTCTATGTGTACTGGTAGAAGACTAGCCATTTCATCAATTGACCAGTTAAACTTAGATGGAGTCTGGGGAAAAGACAAGTAAGGAAGTGCATAAAGAACAGCACGTACCATTCTCTTCATTATACATGCCATTA
Source organism: Melanotaenia boesemani (assembly GCF_017639745.1). Lineage (NCBI taxonomy): Eukaryota > Metazoa > Chordata > Actinopteri > Atheriniformes > Melanotaeniidae > Melanotaenia > Melanotaenia boesemani. The sequence goes on from NC_055697.1 coordinate 21,179,999, forward strand.
CAAAATATCATATTTTGGTTAATCAAGAAGTTATAAGGGGGATAGGTGTAAGGTGTGTTCAGACTTACAGCTTTACATGGCTTGGATTTGAACACTGATGGGCTCGGAACCAGGGGCTCACGCAAGTGGTGATGGTCATTAGGACTCTCGAATGGGTTTCTTATGGAAGGCCTGCCTGGAGTTTCTGGAGTGATTTGTAGCTCGATATGATCCTCCATCTAAGTTCAGAGTAAAAAAAAACAGTCAGGATAAAAGAAAGTTACATGTTACTAGAAAAGGCTAGAGGCAACGGAATTGTGGTTTTAATGTCGTTGTTAGATGTTTTCTAATTCGGTACGTTAGCGACATTACATTCCCCTGTAGCACTGAAAAGACTTCGAAGCAAACAGCAAAGAAATAAATAGAATCTGTTACATTACACACATGATAAAACATACATTTTACCGTTTATACTTACAACTGTTAATCGGCCAGGACTTTGACCTCGACGCCAAACAGCAATCTTTTTAAAGAGTCAGCAGCACAAAACCAGATCAGGAACAGTTAACGTTCATTTCAATTTCGCCGACAAGCCCATCCAGCCAATAGAAATCTACCGGAAAATCACGGACACCAATCAAGACATTCGTGTCGTCACTTCCTCCGCCAGTTTCAGTGGCTACTTCTAGAGGCACTGTATTTATCTAGCCGTAACTGTTATTTGTCGGTTATTGTGCAAAGTTAACTATGTAATTGTCTGTTTAAAAACAATTCGACACTCTCAAAGTATTACTAAAATCTCATAAAAACGTATTACGATCAATTTATTATCGTGGCATCAAAGACTTCTTCTAGTCAGTTAGCCAGCCCCTAGCAAGCTTTGGCTAACTACATTCATTGATCACTATGGCCAGTGCACCAAATGCAAACCTAAACGCAGTCCGCGAGACAATGGACGGTGAATATTTGTTTGATAAACTTAAGCAGTTTGATTTTTACACTTGTAGTTTCTTCAGACTTATTTTTCAATGGCTGTAATTTTCTGCTAACTGTAGTGTGTTATTAGTATGAAATTAACTTAGTCATTTTCCTCCTTCAACAGTCCTGCTGGAGATCTCAAGGTTGCTAAACACTGGTTTGGATATGGAGTCTCTGTCCATATGTGTGAGACTGTGTGAGCAAGGCATCAACCCTGAAGCTTTGTCTGCTGTAATCAAAGAGCTTCGTAAAGCTTCCGAGTCCCTCAAGGTATGTGAACAAGTGTTTTTTGTTGTTGTTTTGTTTTAAGGATTGTAATGGAAAGTAAGTCGTTGCATTGCCCCCAGCACTGTTTACTGTTTATTAGTTGTTGCTATCAGAAACTAAGCACTAAGAATGTAGAATAAAAAAGAAAATTAAATCTTAAAATGTAATTACCTGCAGGATAATCAGTAAACAATAATGTAATCATCCTTCTTTTGTACTGACATAATGAAGCTTTTGGATTTAGATTTGGAAGTTCTCACCATTATAACGACAACTGTTTTGCGATGCAATTCATACAGAATACACAGTTTAAATTTGATTACAGACCACTCAAACGTTTGGACATACATATTCATTAAATGTCAGTGAGTAGATATGTCTGAACCTTTGATTAGTGCTGTACATGTTTTTGTCAGCAAATCCATTAACCGGCTGTCCGAAAGCTTATGATCTTATTCCATGAATAGCTTATACAATCACTGAGAATTGGAAGTGTTAGATTGTAAGGTGAGATGCCTGCAGCCACAATTGTTTTGAAATCTAAAATCTATTAACAAAGGCTCTATTATCAAAGTTGTGTGGATGAGCTCTGAGTGTTTACAGTGTACTAGTTTGAGGTTGAGTCTTTTAGTAATATACTGTATTCAACAAGATGGGCAAACAGTGAGACTTACTATTGTCTTCCTTAAGTACTGAGTACAAAGTTTTATGTTTTTGCACATATTTGATGAACTACATTGACAAGTATAAAAAATTGGTCTGGTATTAATTATGCACTTGAATATTGTTTGGGGGAAAAAACATACTCTGGTCCATCTACCCAATTATTGGAAACCATATTTAAAACAGCCCATGTCATAAGCAGCTACAGAAAATTAATTTATCAGCGCAGGCCTTGGTATATTATGTTACCATAGCCTCCTGTAAAGACTATATGTACTGTAATATGTACACTGTTCCACCTCAGCCACTGCTACCCTGATCCAAATAAATTATAAATTGTAAAAGAAAAAATCTTCTTTGTCTTCTATCAGGTTACTGAGAATTGCACAAACTGAAGATGGAGTCAGATCACCTCAGTTCAGGACCTGTAATGGGATCGTTCACATTTCCTGTGTCTGTACCTGTCATTCGGTTTCCAGCCCAGATTTGTTTGGGCGCTCCACCTTCTGTGCCTCCTCTGTGACTACTGTGCTTCTGCTTTGTCTTCTTCTGCACTTTGATTTGTGATTGGGTTTCTGTAAAAGAGTACCAGCATCTGTTTTTTTTTTTTTTTTTTTATGCAACTCTTCTCCTGAAGTTTGGGCATACACACCAACTCTGTGTCAAGTTTCATGTTGAACTTTTTCTGAGTTTTACCTTCTGAAACAGTAGATTCAACTTATGTTGCACTTGTCATGTGAAAAGATTTTTATGCTTCATGTGTTATTTGTCATGCATTGTTGAATTTTATATTTAGGTCATCTTTCTTTCATTGTTTTTTTTTTTTTTTTTTACAAACAACCCATTTGCCATTTCACTTGTTCTTGTGACTGTCAAGAATGGCATAGTTTAAAATAAAAAGTTACCATGAGTGACCACAAGGTGGTGGTGTGTCTTTCTTATTTCAAACTGAGGTATACTTCTTAAATAACAGGAAATTTGCAAAGTTAAAATGATTTAGTTTTCCTGATGAATTACAAATTGTCATTTAAATCAGATATGTTGTTCTCTCATTTAGTTTTGTTTATATATCTAAGCCCAAGTTTTTCAGTTTCAGTTTCACAGGTCCCACTTTATTATTAAATCTTTCCAAAGGATTTTACCAAGGAAACCATCTTTCCTGTCAGACTAGGTGAAAGGGACAACAGACCGTTAGAACATTGCACAATACAATAGAAAATCAGACAATAGAGAGGGGATTGCATCCACAGCCAACAACATACTTCACAACAAAGAAGACATGAGTAAAGGTCAGTCTTTACAGCAGGATGTCCTGTTGATCTGAAGTCCTTGCTCCTTTATGTCTGTAATCCATCCACAAAAAGTATTTCAGACATTTTGCAAACTTGACAAAAATATGTCTTTGATCTACCAGAAATGAAGCCCCTACATCACACATCTAACCATACAGCATTGTTTTGTTTCTCCGCTGTCTGTAAAATAACTCTATTCATCTTCTAGACGAGGGAAAATGCTGAGAGCACAGAACATTTTTCCACAGGCCAAAATACCGGGCTAGGAGCAACTTCTTATCCACACAGGCTTGTATCAGTTTCTTGAGTGTGTGTGTGTGTGTGTGTGTGTGTGTGTTCCTCAATGTGTGAGAGTTAAGTTGTTCCTGCAGCGCTGTAGATGTCTACAAATGAGCAGCCCCTAAGCCATCTGACAGTAATGCCTCACCCCTGACAAACACACCATGGAAAGCCAGCAAGTGTGCAGGAGTGTGTGTGTAAGCATTTCTGTCTTCTTCTGCTTTGTCTCGCCATCTTGAGTGACAGGCTGCGAATTTAAATCTCTGCACTGCTGCTTTGATCTCTTGACACAGTATCTCTCAGTTCCTCAATACCAGCATCATGTCAGCCAAGCATGAGAGACATACAGATTTTGTGCAGTGGTTCTTCTTAATAGTCCATAAGCCCAAGCAACCCCTGGTCTCAGCAGGGGGTGAGGTGCATGAGATGTTGATGGAAGTAGATGCACAACAAGAATGCTTTTCTTTTAGGAAAAGTTATGCATGGCTTGATTGGCTACTAAGGGCGTGGGATTTAGGATGCATTGCCGCCTGTTTGATCTGTTTGGAGGGTTTCTCCTTATCCAGGCAAGTTACTTTGATCTCTGTTAAACAAAATATTCCCAAATCCCACAGTCCTAACAGAGATTAGCGTCCACATATGCATAAACATCTAAGAGGTGTTCAACTAGGGCACTGGTCAGGTCACATGACTGTATCAACTTAACAGGCAAGCAGGTCTTTACATCTAAACTTCTAAAGGTGTTTATATTTGTGTGTCTGATAATTATCCAGGCCGAGGATTCTTTTTCTGATAAACGAGGGCAGTCTCATTTAAGAGTGAAAGATCTATGTGCAGCAATTACAGTTCAGGTGTGTGCAGTGGATATTAGGGTAATAATTAGACTGGACTGATTAGTGGTCCCTTATGTATAAGAAAAGATGTGTGTTTATGTTTTTCCAAACACAAATTACAACCATATTGTCTCATCAAAACAAATACAGTGTAGGGCTTAATTTGAGGCAGCATTAAACCAAAAGTCAAAGATCTCCGTGTGTACACGTACGTACAGGTCACTAATTAGTTAGTTAGCAATAAACAGGTAGTTGTAATGGTCTCCCTGCAGAGATGAGGCTTTGTTTGTCCATTTCATGTTTTGTATCTCATTATTTGATCATTTCAGGGGTAGACTTTGTGGGTTTGATGAGTTCTTCTAGTTATATTATCATTAAAAAAAAAATTAAAAAGTATATGCATGCTGTGAAGAGAGGAAATTTTTTTCATGTTATAATGTTTTTCAACCAGACACAAAGTTTATTCTAAGTTAGTTATCATAAATATAAGTGTATTCATAAGTATTTGATACAAGTGTTAGTAGAAAGTAAGAGGATATTTTCTTCCAGTTAATTTTATCAGTGTTATTCAGTCCTGTTCAAAATATAAATGTAATTTGATTCAATCTTTTGGTTTCCTTAGCTTGGCTATTACTTTTTTTATGAATTGGCTTGTATGAATACTGATTAGATCACAATGAATTGGCTTGAACTGATTTGTCAGTAAAGTGCTTTGAGATGACTTTGTTCTGAACTGGTGCTACACAAATAAAGTTGAATTAAATTAAAAATAGAGTCACTATAAGATGTAACTGAACCAATTAAACTAAAAACTTGTATTGTAAACAGCTGTTTTTGTCATTAACTCATATTTGGTCTCACAACTTGGCAACAATTTCAGCCTCTGAAAGTTTCTTTCATCTGCTGTTAGTTTCAACCACGTCTTCAGTATTATATTCAACTCATTTGATTCTTTTGAAATCCTTTATACAACAGAAGATTTCTACTTTCTTCAACTTTTTCCAGAGGGATTAAGTTTTGAATTTGTTGCTACCTGGTGGAAAACACTCCATCTTTTCATGTTAAAACATTCTTCTTTGCTTATCTGTGCATTAGCTCGTTGATAGGGAAGAACCTTTGCGACAAACTTTCAAACCAACAAAATATGCCATCTAGCGTTTCAAACACTGGATTACATGATTTCAGTAAACCCCTCTGTAATCGGATTTCATCATTCATGTGACTCATTTAACACCTTCAGCACCCGGAATAGTAAAAGAGACCTACTGCTAGACATACTCTTTATTATGTTTTATTGTAGGTGAGCTGTTTTTTATAAAAATATGGGTTTCATTTATGATAAATACAGAGAATGATGCATTGAACTTCTTAAGGATTCCATGTTTAGTTTATCAGTCCATAGAACATTATCCCAAAAACGTCATTTCTGTGGAATTCATTGGAAACTTCTGTTCCACTACACTTACCTGATGGTCACAGTTTTTATTAGTTTTTGAAAACTAATAAGTGCACACAGGCAATAATCAGTTAGTAGACATGTTTATCCTTAGTTGCTTCCAAGTGCCCATTGGGTGGCATAACCAGGCTCATTATCTTGCTCAAGGAAACTTCCACATGTAGACTGGAAACAATGGGGATCAAACTAGCAATCTTCTAAAAGACCACTGGTGAGCTGTTATTCTTGAGTATTTATTGCTAAAACATTTTAAAGATAAAAGTACTGCTAAAATAAGTAAAAATAATCATCAACACACCAAAGGATTCAAAATATTTTCATACACAATTATTTATTACAACTAGTGTTACAGTACCTGCTGTCACTGTGAGTTAAAATGTTTCCATCACCCAGAGCTAAAGGCACAGACAATTACTTTCCTCATTACTGTCTGGCAATGGCTGAATGAATAAAACCAGTATATTAGTTTACATTAACCACGCTTTTGAGCTACTAGTAATACTAGTGAGGTAGAGCTTTAAGTTTTAATGGAATTAATATTTAATTTCTAAATCAAAAATTGAGTATTGTTTGAACTAATATGACAAAAGCTATAATTTCTCTTTTATCTGTTTTTTTATTCTTATAAATGGGAAAGAAAAGCAGCAACTCTTCCACCATTGTGAAAAATGACTTAAATCACATCTTAGAAAGCAATAGGTTGTTAATCCCTGACATTCAATTATTGAAAAGCTACAGCAGTGTATATTATGGGGGGCTGTGTTTAAAGGTGTGCCTCTTACCAGTTAAATGATTGATCTATTGCATTCCTGTAACTGCTCAAGCCTCTCTGACCCTCATTCTTCAAAAACGTGAAGCTTCAGGGTCTGTTTTTGCCCTACGAAGAGTTCTGTGACCTTGTTAGAGTCTTCCCCAATACATCACTGCTGATTAAATACGGGCACACTTTTACTCAGTAAGATTCTATTTAGGTCTCAATTAAATTCATAGCAAGGAAATTGGATCATAAACTCCTAAAAGGATCGTTAACAATCATTAGACAGGATAATAGAATGGCAATCAAAATATGTAAAAAGAAAAAGAAACTTTCAAAGTCTTTTAGTGACTTTGTTGTTTTTGGACATTTTCCAACCTGATTAATGTGGAATTGATTGATTTACAGTTGCAATTAGCTGCACTCTGCATAGATGCATAATAATCATATATGTCCCTGCTTGTTTTTAATGTATTAATTGGTTTCATTAACAAAAGCAGTTAATTGAATAACAATTAAAAAAAAGTTGATAATGGTATCAACACAGCGTATGCAAACTCCCTTGTGTTTTCCCCTATGATAATAAACAAACCACCTTTTTATCAGATTGAAAATTTGTGTGTTGGACTATGTAATGACTAATATGATATTAGGCTGGCTTATTAGTTTATTTGAGTGACTCACTGAGGCGTTAAGCTGCTTCTGAACACACTGTGTTTAACAGGTAGGCACCATATGCTGCCTTAATCAGACATTGGAATCACATTTGGTTGTTAAATTGTGTCCTAATAAAAGCAGGTAGTAAAACAACTTGAGCTAATTCAATTCCAGGCGAGTTTGGGTGAAGTGAACAGCTGTTCATATTTGTGGAAATGTTTTAACAATCCCCCTTCTGCTCACTCTTTTTTTTTCTTTTTCTTCTTATTTTTAAAGGTTTAACTTCAACGGCCTGTTCAACTTTTCTCGAAGAAAATAGAGATGGAGGGTGGACGAGCTGTCCACTCTCCTTAAAAGAAGACAATACCAAACATATTGTAATGACAGCTCACATTGTGTGTGAGAGAGTGTGTGTGTGTGCATCTAAGAGTGAAAAGAGAAGGAAGAAAGAAGATATGTGTATGTTAGGAAAACAGAAAAATAGAGAGGATGCGTGTGCATGAGAATGTCTGTGCATGTGTGTTACACTGACAGCTTGTATTCTCCGTGATTAATGATGTGCTGTGTGACTTGATAAGTGCTTCGGAGGACCAACGCTTGTTTCAATTAGACCTTGTGAAGGTCGCGACGCCGCGCCGGCCTCTCATTATCATATCCATAATCAATCCACATTATCATAGGGGAATACAGGATGGATGTGTGATATCTTGGTCATGCACACACACACACACATGCAGACACCTAATCACATACCAAAACACAATGACACACTCTCTCAGTCAGACGAGCACACACACACACCCTTCACTCCAAGTTGATTTGAATCATAACAGAGGCTGTCGGAACGGATTGTCTGTTCAGATTAAGAGTTTGTTTCTGAGAATTAAGCAGCATTGATGGTGGTGGCATTTCAGATCCCCACAGCAGACACAAATGCCAAAACATCATTTTGCCACCACTACCCCCCTCCCCCCAATTCTCTTTCACACAATCACATATATGAGCACACTCGCGTGCATACACAGACACACACACTTAACTAGGACCCTGGGGCATTCTTAATAGAGGCGAAGTGATTCGTATGTTTTTGCTCCTCTAATGAGAACAGATTGAGTGGTATTTACACTTCATCGCCTGATCTAACCACCTACACATTTCCCTCATGCTGCTCTTCTTTGGCCAAAACAGACATGTGGAAAGGACCAAAGCTTGGCTTTCAAACACTTACACAACATGAGCATTTTCTTTGTCTCTTTGGCTCATGATGCCACCACGGCAACATAAATATGAACAGTTAAAAAGAGAGAAAACTGCAGCCAGTTTTATTTTCTTTAAGCATGCCGCAGTTGGTTATCTTTTGGACAGTTGAATAAAAAGTTTTCTGAATCCAGATTTCGATGCCTGGCGGGCACGCTTGCGGTAAGAATCTGACTGATGCTTCTTTGTTATCAATAAGGCTACCTGAAATCAGAACATGCAAAAAGATGCTAAAAGATGGTAACCACAGGTCACCTATTTCCTCCAGATACCTTTAAACAACCCGCTAATTAGGACAATCATACTTATCCGTGGAAAAAAAAAAGAAACAAAAGGAAAGGAAAGGAAAGGAAAGGAAAGGGGAAAAAAAGAGGAAGAAACAAGGCAAATGTTGGAGGTTAAAACTTAATCTTACAGTACTAGAGCAATCAGAGGAATCGAAGGAGATATAAAACATTAATTAACTCAGTGAAAGGGGAATCTTCCGGCGGTAAAGATAGATAGGCTTGCACTGTCTCAGGAACTTAAAGCACTTCAAAGACAGAATATTCCACCAATTTAGAACTGAACTCCAATGGCAAGATGATAAAGGAAGATAAAAAAATCAATGCAGCAAAGTTGTTCCCCTTTATTCCACACATTTCTGCCTGTCAAAGCTGGTGCCTGCATACATGTAGGCCACAACACAGCACTTGTCTGGATATTTATGCCAACAAGGCCTTAAACAAACTTGAGAAGAGATGACAAGACCTCAAAGCCAGCATTCAATTTGATTCAAATTTAGATGAATTATCAGTTTTTTCTCTTCTTTATTTTTTTTTTTTACCTGTCCAACTGAAGACATTTTGCATTAGTCCATTGTTTTCTGTTGGAGGAGTGGTTGCTGTTTAAATTCCACCTGTGACCTTCCTGTGGTGATGCGAAGTCATTTCCCATCAGGGCACCTTACAACCCACCAGTAGCAGTAATCTCCTCAAGACTGGGCTTGCTTGAAAGATTGTGGATGGATGACCTAAAGTGCAAAATATAATTAAGTAAAGACCTAACATTCAAGGTTATAAACGCAGTTTTCTTTAAGGTGGCATATTATTCATCATCTCCTTGTTATGCCACTGTTGTTAAGTTAACTGAGTTCATCGTATATCATTATCAGAAAGTGCCACAAGCCTTAAAAGTTACAAAGCGCTGGCCTGAGAGGTTAAAACTGAACATTTTACCACTTATTAAAGACTTTAAGGTGGGAATTTACAACATGAATCAACTCTGCTTAACACTGACGGCTTTATCTGTGTGTTTTCTACAGATGGAGAAAGAGAGTCTTGACATTTCTTTTTGGCGAGGAAAAGGCCATACTCAGCAGGAGTTATCAAAGGCAAAAAGTAAAAAGTTCGCGTTAGCTATCTCTCTCTCTGTCTCCCCCTCTCTCTTCCCCTGGAGATACTCATGTTAAGCATAATTAAGCAGATTTGATTAGCATCAAGCCTGGCTTCCTCTCTTGACTTTTAATGAATGTAAATCTACCATCTACATCCTAAAGATTAATTTCTGCCAATTAAAAAACACAAGAGGGCTTATTCGAGAGAGAGGGGGGGTTGGGAGGTAAAAGAGTGTTAGAGTCCTTTGAGTTGGAGTACAGCTGGAGTTTTATCCTCTCCCCCTTGTCTTTTGGTGAGATGGTCTCTGGAGATCTGTGTCCCTCTCCCTCAAGATCATTATCAACACAATGTTCCGTGAAAGCCACTTTGAAAGGACTGCAAGCTCTATGTAAATGATGGGAGCCTGTGTGTGTATGAGTACAAGCGGAGTGGATGAGGAAGCGGTGCAGGGAGCAGGTAAAGGGGTCAATTTGTCAAAACAAGGTTAGTGGCCCTCGTTTGAGCTTGTGTGACGTCTCATTCTTCAGAATCAGATTTAAAAACAAAGCAATATAACAGACAGCAGGTGCAACATAAATTTAATGTAAAATATTTCTTTAAAAAAAAGCACCTGCTGTAAATGTTGTGATTTTTGCACCTGTAATGATAGAATTGGACGTAGGCTATAATTTCCCTATAATTCATTATAGTATTGCTGCTCTCAGGCAAAAAAAACAAAAAAAACAACAGTCATTTGGAAAAAAAATGCCGACTCCTCTATTATTGCAAAAACCTTTATTAATAACATTCAGTTTACATAAAGGTCAAACACTAATTGGAAACTCAGATCCATTGCTTATAAACTGATGAATATCATCATAACCTCGGTGGTATTTCCCCCCCGCCCTTAGCTCAAAGATCTATGTCCAAGACTGTTCCTGTTTTTTCGGGCTGTAATAAAAAGCCTTGTTGGCATTTATCCCTGATTATATCCTTGGCAACTAATGTGTAAAAATGGAAACTATTTGCTCTCAGGAAAAACACCTCAGCAATCAAATCATAATTTGACTTCAAAGGATAATACATTTATTAATCCCTAACAATGATTAAAGTAATATGGAGATTTAGAAACGCTGTAAATACCCCCAGATTGCGTGCAACAGACATGCGATCAGAGGCGTTGATGTGAAGGTGTCTTTACGTAAAGCGTTAATAAATAAGCTTATCCAAACTTTATGTAGGCTAATCTTTGCTCTCTCCCCCACTCGCCTCGTGTCTCAATCTCTAAGAATATGCCCAGGCTCCTCCTCTTTATGATAATGTGACAGTAGCATCTCCTCTCCGAGACAAGACTCCGCTCATTCTGATTCAACTATGTGATCTGTTTTTCCATGCACGGACCCTGTCTCCCGTCCTCTCTTCTTGCATCCCCCTCTCCTCCTCCGCAAACTCAATGCGTACTTTTCACACTTGCAAAGCATTCGCGCGTGTTCTGCGAAGTTACTTTCTAAAAATAGTTTGACTTCGAAGTTTACTTTCGCACTTATATCCTCCGACATGACCACTATGGCAACCCCTGCTACTCCGACTCTGCTCCCGGCCGCTCCACTCGGACACCACCCGACACCGAGTTCCGTCTCTCCGGTCACCAACTCTCCGCCACCTGCGGCCACCTCTGCCGCTTCTTCCCCGGCTCCTCCGGTGGCGCACCCGGCTCTGCTTCACCAGTTCAGGGCGGATCTCTTACTATCCAACGGGACCCCGCTGAAGAGCGGAGGAGCTCCAGTGTCCAGCAGCGCTAAGCCAGTGTATGCCACCGCGTCGCCCGTGGAAAGCACGCCGCAGAACAACGAGTGCAAACTGGTGGATGTGAAAGGTGCCAAGCTGGCCTCGTTCACGGTGAAAGACACGGAGCTCATCTGCCTGCCCCAGGCTTTCGACGTGTTTCTTAAGCACTTGGTCGGCGGGCTTCACACTGTCTACACCAAGCTGAAACGCCTGGACATTGCTCCAGTGGTGTGCAACGTGGAGCAGGTCCGGGTGCTGCGGGGTTTGGGGGCCATCCAGCCCGGTGTGAACCGGTGCAAACTTATCTCCAGGCAGGACTTTGAGACGCTTTACAACGACTGTACCAATGCGAGGTGAGTCGGGTGTTAGGAAGATGGTAGGCAGGGGTGACAGTGTGGCCGATGGGGGGGGGGGGTTGCCAGGTAATGTTTGATTGAGGGGTGGGGGGCTGGTGCAGCAGGTGGGGTTGCCAGGTAAGTTACAAAAAGAGCCAGTACAAAACACAGGGATTTGTTTTTCTCTCTTCTTTTTAAATTACTTGCAGGTCTAGCATTCATACTTTTAACTTGAGTATCAGTCAGCAGATCCTGATGAAGGAATATTCTAATCTCAATAATCACCTGTTAATGATGACCTCATCTCTCCTACTAAATTAAATTAACATAGCCCTCTGAAAACTACTGAAAGCAAAAAATATTCCATAGTCTAATTAAAACTTTCAGATAACATGATTTGTTTTTGTTTATATCACAGATAAATTTGATCATGGCTGACTGTTGGGCCAGTTAACCTCCTTTTACTTAACCACATTACTGCTGGTAGGCCTGTAACTAATTACCATTTTAATGGATGATAAACGTTATGATGGTGTTGATGATAATGAATTTTAGTAATCCTAATAGAGAAACACTCTTAAAAGTTTGTCATATTATCATGGGCTATAATCTCTGTCTCCCTCTGATGTGCATACACACACACACCCACACACACATCGTCTCATCGTCTCTGACACACTCACACTTGCACACATTGAATCTGACACTGTCATTCTGAGAAATTGATTCTTCACAGAAATTAATTAATTTTCATTTGGCCCCAAGCGGCAGCTTAAATCAGGACAAGCTCACTCACTCACTTGCTGATCCCTTTGCTTTCTCTCCTTCTCCGTTCCTCCCTGCCTCCCTCTTGCTCCTTAATAACTTGCTGTCTTATCATATCAACACTCTTTAGCCCTAAGCATCAGAACAGAGGAGATGATTAAATGAATTCTCGCTATTTATGATGCGATTATGTAAATTAGCTGTTTTGCAGAACTCCGATGGTGACCAACTGCATGGGTCATCAATCCAGTGCAGCGCAGAGATGTTAGGATAAAGGAGCTAAATTGGCTGGGATTTGTGGTTTCCTAGTGCCTCAGTATGCTGTTGTGCAGACCACATGCTCATAACAGCATGAGTTGAATCCAGAGGAGTGTGGATTAGCTTGAGATTTGGGAATTTATATTGTTTGATGGTTAATCCGTGCTTCTTGGAGCATAAATGATCCAATTTACACCTGCCATTAACTGCAGATACAGGATACATCAAGATGTGCACAGATAAACCACCACAAAAACAGATTTTGCAATGTGTGAACAACTTCTTAGCACTTCTCCTTGTGTCTGAAATCACTGCTTTTCTTGAATATTCACCTGTTTACTTATCTTTATTTACTTTTTGCACACATTTTAGCAGCATTTTGTTTTTAATGCCCATTGAGAGGTTTTAAGATGAGCTTTGACTTGTTGAGCAGACCCAGAAAACACCCCAAAACAACACAAACTGCTGTGAGAATCACCTTCCAGCTCCATGTGCATGGATTAACACCTGCGCTTAAGCTTTTGCGGCCCTCCAACCAAGACAAAATCCAGATGCATCTTCTGGCTGCTTTGGGATTTCTCCTATGTCTGGTGTTAATGGGAACGAGGTTATACAACCCTTGAAAATACACAGCCTCTGTCGTCTCTAATTATCCACACAACACTCAAACAGCCTTTAGTTAATGAGATCTGAAAACATCACCCGTCTGAAATCTTCAAACAACTTGCCCGATTCTTTGTCTGAGGGCTTCAAATGTGCTGCGGTAGCCATTAGTATCAGCCCCCTGCATTAGAAGTTTTTAAGTAATCCCTTGTGTAGATGAAGCAGCGTACAGTAGCTGGTAAAAAAAAATGGGACTAAAGATGGTTCTTGTTATAGCAGGAAGGCTGGTTGACTTAACCTAAAAGTTTTAAGAACATCTCCAAAGAAAATGATGATGTGGCTTTCTGACAATGTCAAGGCTCACTAAGGTTTCTGTTACTGATTAAGACAGCCATCACTTATTATTTTCCAGTTGAGTACAGTCAGACATGCTCTAGGACAAATAACAGACCTGTCTGATAGTTTAACATGACTAACAGAAAGATTAACATGGATTCCTCCTGCTGGATTTTTTTTCCTTTGCCCTCTTGTCTATTCATTTCTAAGATTAAAAGGAAGCATTTTGAAACTGCAGTTCTTAAAATGTCCCCAGTTTTTCCATTGTCTTTCTTCTCTTCTTTGTCTCACTCTTTCTTTCCTGCTGTGCACACACACACACACACAAACACACACGCTAACCACTGACTCATCAAACCATGAAGAAGGCCGACTTCATCCTCACTCACAGCCTTACAATTCATGGCATAGGTGGCACATAAACACACACACCCTCTGTCATCTGTGAACACACACAAACGGGCATGGTCACGCCTGTGTGTTTGCTGGCTTTGCTGCTAAATGACATTAGTTCCACAGAGAGAACATGGCGTGTAGGAGGCAACCTGATCCACCGTCCTTTTCTTTCTCCCTCACAAAGGAACAGTTTCATTCTCCGCTGGTAACTCACATCAAACAGCTCGCTCAGGTCAAACAGTGTGTGTGCATTACACTTACATGTATACATTATGTAGAGTCTAAAATTGCTACCTCTCCCACATGTTGCATAAAAGTGGTGTAACATGGCGAGGAACAAGATCTCGCTTTTGCCAAAGAATGTGTTAATTACAACATGTGCTTTTTCTATTTGCGCTTGTCAATCTTTTACACGCAGAGCCTAAAAAGGGCCAGGAGATAGGTGTAAAAGGGTTGTTTTGCTACCTGATATGTTTTGTACAGTTTGGTTTGCTCACATATAAAACTCCTGCTATAAAAGGTGAATTGTTCATTGCACAAGAGAAGTTCATGCCACTTGATATCATCTGACTGATTTTCAGACCTGCATTCATTCAAAGCATTTCCTCCTGTTTAATAGTTTTAGTGGTGTTGAAATATATCGTAATGTCCTCGCTCAGAGTAAGAGATGTAAAAGGAGATATTTTTGTCATTTAAATTCACTTTATTTCTCTTTCAGCTCAGAAATATTTTCAACAGCAGATTCAAACATATAGCAGGTGGAAGCATTGCAGAAAAAAAGTGAGCTAAATCAAACGATGAATGATAAATGAGTCAAAGTTGCCTGCTGGGTACAACAAAAGCCTTCTTTTTGTGTTTCTTAGTGGCAAGGTTCAGCCTTGCAAGTTGGCAGTCGGTGCTAAATGTGTGTGCCTGTACAAGTGTGTGTGTGTGCATGGGAAGGTGGACTCCTAAAAGCTGAGCCCCACTGCCACACCATAACTCACTGTCAAAGTCAGCAGAGTTAGGATGAAGAGAAGGAGGAGGGCTGTGTGTTCAAATGTGTTCAAGTCCGTTCAAGTATGTTGGAGTGTGTGTGTGTTATGGTGGGGATGGTTAGCTCAACTTTAACCTCCGAACTCTTTTGATGTTTTATAGAGACGAGCACGATGAGATAGAGAGGGCCTCCGAATCTTCCACTGTGACAGGTTTTAATGGAAAGCGCGCACATACTTTTACAGACACACACAGTCTTGACATCGTCCTGACCCTGGAATGTGGGAGAGGAATGCAGGACGGTATCAGTTTAGGAGATCAGATTTTTTGCCATGATCAAACGTCCTATATGTGTGTGTGTGTGTGTGCATTGTCCTGCCTGCCTCTTTCATGACATCACCACACAGGCTTTCCTAATAACAATAGTGCATAAAGCTTTTTCAGGCCCCCGATTTGAGAGGAAAATCACGACATCAATCTTTCCCTGCCTCCTCTAACCAGCAACATAAGTCTTCCTGCGTTCAGCGACGACGTTATGATTAATCAAACCGGACCGTGACAGCGAATACAAACCCCATGCCGTAAACACAGATAGAAAGGACGGAAGCCGTAAACCGCTGATAGTTTATTCCAAACAAAATCTTGTTTGAGCAAGTTCTCTCTTTTTCTTTTTTCTCTCCATCTCCTGCACACACTCATATAAACACACACACACACACACACACACACACAGCTGCTACCTATCAGCACCTCAGTCCCTCCAAGCCAGTAGCTGTTCCACTGTTTTGACTGTAACACTTCCTCTTCTTTCATTACTTTTCTCTGTACCCCCGTGTGTGTGTGTGTGTTTATGTGAGGAGGAGAGAGATCTGTCATCTTTGTTGTGTTTTGTTTCTGTTCCACCTGTGCTAAGCTCCAGCTGCCATGTTTGCCGTTTCATGTTTCAGGTAACATACACTCACTGAGCTTAGAGGGCAGAACTCAATGTACAGAGTACCTTTCTAAAGAAAATATGTGTGTTTTTGTGTGTGTGTGGTGAGAGTGTTGGCATGAGGGAGGACGTCTGGGTGAGATTTTAATTAAAGTTTGAGACAAAGAGGTCATAAGCCATACACCCCCTCCTCGTACACACACACACACACACACACACAGACACATAGACAATGAACTGTTTTCTCTCTTCTCCCCCTCCTCTCCCTCATTCCATCCCCTCAGCTTGATGACTTTTCCATGAAAGGCTTTTTCATTAATCCTACCTCAGGGAACCGGTGCTCTCCAACCTCACGCACACACACACACAAAAACACTTGCTTGCACAACACACACATAGACCTCCCTCTGCGGGTCACTTTGATGTATCAACGCATTTGCAGACTAAACACAAAATTAGGTCCCAAATTTTTTATGCCCCCTAAAATGCAACATACACAAAGCCACACAAAATGCACCCACCCACCAACACAACCCCCCCCTCCCCACCGCACACACACAGTGAGGCCATTAATTAGTGAGCGCAAATAAACAGTAGTAAGGGAAAGGGAAGCGGCTGCAGTAAAAACCAACCACAGTCTTTGGTCTCTGTGTATTTAATTTTCTCCCGCTGATGTTCACTCCTACGTGTGTGTGTGTGTGTGTGTGTGTGTTTGTGTTCATTTAAGGTGTTTCAGCATCAGTAGTTGTTGAACTGTGTTTCTCTACCTTCAAACTTGAAATCTAAAAATACATTTCCTGCTTTTGTTAAGCTCAGTGTGTTGCTTGATGTGTGGTGCAACAAATATTGTGTGCAATCTGAATGAACCTCCACCTCCACTAAAACACCACACACACTCCCAAACACACGCATGTTCGCAACTTTATACCTCTTGCACATTCCCGATGTCTGCCTCTCATGCTGAGTGTGTGTGCTGACAACTTGTGTGCGTGTGTCGCTCACTGTATGTGCATGTGCGTGCGTGCGTGATATCTGATGTCAGCTGTCACATCCCAGTCGGTCTGGGCCCATAATAAGAGACAATAATAACAACTCATTAAAACCGAGGGCAGGAACTGTGGAGCTCATCGGCTCATCAAATTAACCTTTGAACACTTCATACAGACACACACACACGCACACACACACAACCCAGACACGACCCCACACATTCACACACAGCCATACGCACACCCACGCACACAATCTACCTGTTTGTCTCCCACAGTAAGTGACTACACAATCTTTCTCTCTGTCTTTTTGTCTCTCTTCACCCCCCCTCTCAGCCAGTGGGTGTGTCAACAGGGGATTGGTCCTTTCTGCTGGGTAATTGATGAATTATATGCAATATGCAAATGAGGCGCCATTAATCTCCTGACTGACAGCTTCGTTTATGGGGCCTTAATGACGGCTGGATTAGATTCTAATTAAAATCTGCTCAAAGACACCCCACGCTAGGAAGCTGCTGCTCCTAGTCTATCTCTCTCCACTTTTTTCCCCTCTTTCCCACCTTTTTTTTTTCTTTCTTTACTCTCAGGCACTCACCCTCTATATCATCTTTTCTTCTCACTTTACACCCCCTCATCTTTCCCTCCATCTTCTTTTTTAACTTTATTGTTCTTGCAGTTTCTTTTGCGTGCTGTCACACCTTCTCTGTGTCTTCCTCCTCCCTCTTTCCCCTCTTTCACTCACTGTCTTTTAATATCACGTATACAGACAGACACACATTTGCCCACAGACTCGTGTTATGTCAAGCTGCTATGAAAGGAGATGAGGTACGCTGCTTGTCATTAAGCCTGATGTGGCCCGTGTCATTTCCACTGTCAGACATTCACACCGTTTAGTCAGAGCCGAAGTGATGTCTGACAGCTTTTCACATACTTCCTCCAGGATTGATTGAGCATGCCCAGTTCAATCAAACTTACACAAGCACACACATCCAAAAGTACTCATGTGAATCTTCTCACAGCGTTTATTTAGGAAATATTTTTGACATGGCGGTAAAAAGGATATGAATGGCCAAATGAGAGGAGGATTAAGAGGGAAAGAGGCAAGCGAACACATTTAATAAGCAAACAAATGAATGAGTAAGCTGAACAGTAATGAGGTGCTTTATTGATGCCATAGGGA
This sequence comes from Melanotaenia boesemani, assembly GCF_017639745.1. Taxonomy (NCBI): domain Eukaryota; kingdom Metazoa; phylum Chordata; class Actinopteri; order Atheriniformes; family Melanotaeniidae; genus Melanotaenia; species Melanotaenia boesemani. Next base: position 21,198,325 of record NC_055697.1, read on the forward strand.
AACTCCTTTTTTGCTTGCTCGTATCCACAGGGAGGTCAGATTTGCAGTGCAGCAGCCTTCCTGGATCCGGTCAGGTTTCAGTGTTTTGCTTGTTGACACTTCAGCAGGTTCAGAGGTTTACAGACTTGAAGGACACTTTGTCTAAGCAGGCCACCCATCTCAGTCTCAGCATGGAAAATTTCCTAATAACTAACGTTAGTCTGTTTTCTGCCTGCAGTTCGAGGCCTGGACGACCGCCCAAGAGGCTGCAGAGTGTGACAGAGGGCGGGACTCACCACATGCTGTCTCACAGTGGGCTGATGCACGCTGGGATCATGCCTCCTGCAGGTGACCACCCAGGCCTTATCTCACAAAAACAGCGTATACATATGTTGTAAAAAAAAAAAAAAAAAGTATTGACTTTTGTTGACTTTTTTGTTTCTATTCTGTAGGTTTTCAACAATGAGTTTTCTTCATTGTTTTTTTCATTTGCCACATGTGACTAGACATAACTTGCAATTTTGAAATATTTTTCACTACATTCGGCCTCTTTTCCCTCCATTTTTTTGTTTGTCAACAGTACAACCATTCAGCCTTGAGAATCAATCCTCACCAGGATTCCTTATCAGTCCCTTCAGTCTGCATATAAATGAAAAAGTTACAAACGCCTGGCTGAAAAGTAAGCTTTTGTTTTCCTTTACTTAAGTAAGCCAGGCATAGAATCAACTCACTTGTCAAAAACGTTCATTACTGATTATGAATCCGTCAGCTTTTGATCCAAACATATGGCATTTTAGGAACATTAAGTTGTAATTAGGGGAAAATGGAAAGGAATGCAGATAATTAAATGCATTTGCAGTTACTGCTAAACATGTGGTTGGACATAATACTTCAGCAAAATAAATTAAACATGTCATATTGTACTATCATTTGAGACTACTAAATACAGTAACTACCAAAAAGTAACTTGAACCTGAAAAATGTAACACAAAATATATTCAGTGTGAGGTTATTTATTGTAACAATTTTAAGAATTAAAACCCAGAAACCTTGTTTAATTAAAATTTAGATCCCTACAAATATCTCTTCTTATGTCAAGGTTTGTGATTTATGCTGTAACGTACCTAAGTCACAGTAGAAAGCCCTCTAATGGCTCCATGAGCTGATTTACACATTTCAATAGTGTCTTTGCTGTCAGCAAAGTTCGTAATTAGTTCTCTTTCCAGCTATGAGAACGTGACAGAAATGATGTTTCAACCAGCTGAGCTGAGTTATCGCATCAGTTTGAAGAGAGACCAGGTTGCTTATGCAGAACAGACACAGGATGGGGCGGTGTTCACTACCTTTTCTGCAGCGCCCTGTAATGAAACATTTTTTATCCATCATCAATAGTATGAAGAGGTGGGGATCTGGGAGGTGACCGGTCTGTTGATTAATAAAATTAGCATACACACTGCTGACACATGAGAAACAGCTCATAACTTGCAAGCTTGGTCTTTTTTTTTTTTTTTTTTTGACTTAAAAGTACACAAAGTCCTCTGTTGAGTAAGCATTATAATCTTTAGACCTCTGAATTATGACTATGAATATGTTTAATGTTTGACTGTAAAACTTGCTGCTCTTCAAATGCATTGCACTTAGATGTAGGATAATTAGATGTTTTAAAAAAGGTAGTCGTGGATAATGTTTGTTGTTCGTATATCAGAATCTTTAGAAATGTTTGTTTTTAGTGATGTTTTGTCCTCTAAGAGTAGTCTAGTCAGCTGCTTGCTGAAGGCCATAATGCTGCTTGTTTTCTAACAAACAGTTCTGTGTTTGAGTGTCTATTGAAGTGTGTTTTTATGAGTAGGTGTGTGTGTGTGTGTGTGTGTGTGTGTGTGTGTGTGTGTGTGTGTGTGTGTGTGTGTGTGTGTGTGTGTGTGTGTGTGTGTGTAAAGCACAGAGAAAAGGAGAAAAGTAATTGTTAGCACCTTACTGCTCTCAAAGTTGCCCTTGGCTTTGTGCTCTTCACTGCAACCTGATCTTTTCATTCCCTGCCTCAAAAGAAGCCATTTTCTATTAGCCTCCGCTTCCTCTCACTGTTCAAAGGTGCTTGAGTATGTGTGTTGTGTCTGTGTGAGCGTTCAAGAGCATCTTTCTCAGTGGGAAAAGAGTCTTTTTCCACCAAAGGAGAGGGCACGGCGGCAATGTCAGCACCACTGATTAGAACTGGCCACATGAGAGAAGAGACGGAGACAGAGAGAGGGAGGACATTTGAACGTAAAAGGCAGGAAAGATCTTTGATGTGATCCTCCTTAGTCGCCTTTTCTCGCCTTCATGTGCTCGCACATACACACAGGCAACACAGTGGCTTATGTCCTGCTGTGATGCTGACATTTGAAAAGGTAAAGTAAGGAGAGGGGATGGGAGGAGAGGGCAGGAAAGAGAGGAAGAGAAGATGAGAAGAAAATGAACAATTTGTTGTGGTTGTCAACGTCTTTGGCCAACAAAGTATTCACCGCAGACTTCCATTGTCTGAGGACAAAAAAGCACTCTGCAACTGAGTTTGTTGCAAATGTTTAGATGTATTGGAGATCAGGAAATTAAGACTTACAGCTTGTTTGTTTTTTCTCAGTTGTGTTTGCACAGTTGTGTGGTTTGTCTCAACTTTAATAAATCAGCATGTTTGTATGAGTGCAAGAGACATTTAATTTTCTATTTTCAAGTCTGCTCTGTAGGTCAAACAACCGTCTAAGGTTCAAGACGCAAATTAAAGCACCACCACATTTAGTCACTTTCCATTACATATTATCTAAAAGTGCACAACCTCTATTAAGAGTTATCGTCAGTATTTGTCTCATGTCCCTTTTTCTTTTATCCTTATAAAGATAGACTTTTCTGTTAAAAGGTGGACCGGCCTTTGGTTTGTCATCCTGTGTGCTGTGGGATGTGATATCCCTGTGTGGGTGAGATGAATGTCTTGGCTTGTTCCTATCACTGCTGATTCCCTGGCAGACTAAATGGCCAGTGCAACGGTGCAGTCAGAATGAATGGCTGGCCTCTGTCTTCCCATGACAACCTCCTGCCTACCCACTGCTCTAATCCTCCACCAGGGGCCATTGATCTGGCTCTTATTGATTCCTTTTCTTTTCTCCTTCTCTGTATCTGTTTCTCTCTCAGATCTCTCTGCCCTGGCCAAAAAGATCAAGCTGGAGGCGATGGCCAGTTACCACAGCAACCAACAACATGGCGGACCAAACGGAGAGAATGGTGACCACAACCCTGGAATGGGTGAGTCTCTTCCATTTTTTGCATCCATGCATGCAAAACGTTTAGTTGCAGTGATATTACACGATTGTTGTCTGATTACATTTGGAAAGCCAAGTCAATACAACTTGAGGACCTGTGGTGCTGTTGAATTAAGCCTGGATGTGACACAACCTTTGTTCTTTTCTTTGAAAGCTAAAAAATTAGCTATGAATCTGTTCTTCAGATTAATTTAGCACTATACATCTGGGTTAGGTCATCCAAATAATAAAAAAATAGTGTACACAGCAGGCTTTTCTTATATTCTCACAGATGACAATAAAGCTTAGATTTGTTTGCATATTTGGGCAATTTAGTGAAATTAAAGAAACACTTAATTAAAATGCTCAGGCATCACTACTTCTTTTGCATAGTAACATTAAAACATACATACATATCACATTAAAAACATTTTTAAAAAGTTGCTCATTACTGGAGGGGACTTAAATATAGTTGTGATGGTTGTCTCGTGCAAAAAAAAATTAAATCATGTCTTTGTTTTTTTTACAATTGAGCAAGTAGTGTGTCCTCATTTTGTCCCTGGAACATACAGAATTACCTCATTTTGAAAACGAATCCATTTGGCTGCTCATTACGTGTGCAGGTACACTTTTTAGTAAGCTGTTATTAAAACCTGCTTCCATTACTGCTCCCTGGATCTCTGGCTTTGCAGTGAAGGAGAGCAAAACTGGAGCATCAGTGGACAAGAGTAAGCACACTGGGATGATAGAGAGATGAATAAGATGAGAGGCTGAAGCCAAATCAATAGTCTTCTCTCTAATTCACTATCCTGAATGCAAACGACAAATGCTGGAAAATCGATGGCGGGATGGGCGCATGCACACACATGCATGCACGTGAACACAAATGGATACACACAAACAAATCGGGCACAACGCCCCCACTGTTATCGACAGGTTAAAGTGACATCAGTGTGTTTAGACAGATGACAGGGCTTATGGAGGTCTGTGTGGAATACACTATCAACCTGAGACACACACTTAACATGTGGAGTGCACTGCAAGGCTTTAAAGATAGAAATGGGGAATTGTCCTTGTGTTTTTCAAATATTACAAGGAGATACAAGTAAAATCTCTTCTTTGAAGTCTTTGGTTTTGTGTGTTTTTCTCTGTGCTCATGCCAGTAAACACCACGAGCATTAGGCATTGTTTACTATTGTATACTCTCAGTTACAACTGCAGGCATCTGTGTGCATTTAGGTGGCCTGGTTACCACCAGCCATTATAAACCTGTAAAGTTTAATCACTGTTAATGATAGAGTCAAGTGGAAACACACATACACACACACAAACACAGTGCAAGCATACAGTAAATATATAAGCACAATGTGTTTTTTCCATACGCCACCCACGGCCTTATGGGAAGGACAGGCCCCTACCAGAACTTTAACCACTACAAAGGCAGTCTCAGATTACACACACGCACACACTCATAAATGCTGAGTGTGACACCTTATGGGCTGTGGAAGAGTGGGGAGCAGCCATTTCTGCATTTAACAAGATCTTCTGGGAAATTTACAGTAACTGTTTGTTTACAGTAATGGTTTGTTTGGATAAACATAAGAGAGGCACTTTGACTTTTGATGTTTTTTAATGAAACACAACAGAAAGTGATGGAAGGGCAGAGAAAGTGAAGGTAGGAGTAAGGCGGGGGTAAGAACAGGGAGAGAATAAGCACAATAATAATATTAAAATGGAAGGTGGGGTTAGACGGAGGGGCAAAAATGGAACACTGGTTTCCAACCAAAGTTTAATATTTGGCTGCTGGTTGATTGTTGGAGCATCTGGTTATTCAACTCCATTCAGTCAGATCTTTTGTTTGGTTTGGTTTCTGCTCTGGACAAGTGACAGACTAATCTGCCAAAATGCAAAAAGCACTGCACATATGTCCAGCGAGCCCAACTCATAAAGTTAACGCCTCACCCTTTATTTCTTATTTTGCCTTCTCCTTTTCTTTCATCCAAAGCCCCCCCTCCTTATTCGTTCTATTTCATCTTACTTCTTTGGATCGCCTTTTTTGTTTAGCTTCCTCTCGTTCTATTATTTGTGACAATTGTGCGGAATAGAGTCCAAGATTTTTTCTTTTGTGTTTATAATTACCCAGCGTGCATTGCTGGCCCAGCACCAGGACTGCCATCAGCTTCTTTTGTTCCACTTCCTCCCTGTGTTTCTTTTGTTTTTGTTTTTCCTTTTATTAAATGATAAATATTTATGTCATTTTCTCCCCCCCAAAAGGATTGTTTGTTTCATGAATAGAAGGACTGCAACGGCCCACTAGGGTGCTGTTAAGAGGAAGGGTTTTCTTCATAGATAGATTATTGTTGTCTTAAAGAGACGAGTGTGAACAACAGATTGGCCAAGATAATGAGTTTAGTTTCAAGTTCAAAAATGGTTTTGGATTGAAATAAAGAACAATCACTTAAAGAAAAAGGAACTATTTTATCTTAAATTCAGTGTGGCTGAATTTGCATTTTTGCAGCTGACATCTTAAGAACATCACAATCTTTATGTCTTTGAGACACTACATGCATACCTTATCATACTTCGATGGCCATTAAACAGTGCTGTTGGCAATGTAGGAAGCAACGCTACTAACTGGAACTTAATTTACTGTGGTCTTGCTCTTTCTATTCTCTTCTGCTCCAGTTCTGGATCAGTTGCCCTTCATGATGATGTCACATCCTCTGATCCCTGCCAGCCTGGCGCCGGCTTCCGTTTCCATGGCGATGGGCCAGATGAACCGACTGAGCACACTGGCCAGCATGGCCAATGTGGCACAGCTCCACGCCAATCCCCCTGCCAGGGCTCCCACCTCAGTCATTAAGGTGAACTCAGAGGCCCATCAGCCTCGCGGGTCTGACTATCAGCCAATAACCATCTATGTCTGTCTAACTTATCAACTCTGGGAAAAAGTAGAGTTTTACAGAAAAAAAAAAGAAAAGAAAAGATTGCTCTACAATATGTTCTTTTTTTTAGCCAGTTTCATACCCAGAGATTGGCTACACTGATTATCAAAATGAATTATTATTCCATCTTATATGCAAAATTTACAGTCAAGTTTTGGCCCAAAACCAGGATATATCTTCAAAAAATATCTGAGTTCTGGATCGCTACCAAAGTGTAATCAGTTGGTTTCAGGCCAATCCCAAATCTTTTTTATACATTTTTGAGATATGTTCTTATCATTAACAGAAAGCCGCATGGTCTATGGACAATTCAGACCAATGTTATAAGACACTTTACTGGTCTTATAATTATCTTCTGATGATTTAGTAAATTTTCCATTTTTTTTAAACCTATGTATATAATTTTCTTAAGTAATTTATGTATTAATATATAAGTCCTGTAATATGGTGGAGTCGTGGTCCAAGAAGTGACTTCAGCATTCGCTAGCCAGCACTTGGAACAGCTGGTGATGAACGGATGGTACTGCAAAAACAAAATACAGCTAGGCCACAAAAAAACATACACACACAAAAAAATGTGTTTAATATCTTGCATCAAACTCTCCAGATACAGATACAATTCTCCAGATACAAACATACACCTAGCAAAAAACCTACAAGCTTACTACAAGCTAACTTCAGCTAAAGCTAAAATTTTCACTTTTTGCTCCAACTTCTCTTTATACATGAAAAATAACCCCCATAATTATGAAAATAAGTATTTTCAATTCTAAACAAAATTACTTAAGAAAAGAACTAGAAATTTCAAATAACTAAAGTTTGCTTTGCCTAGCAAATTAGCAGTGATATTTGTGTATGACTGATGCTAGAATGGATTAGCCAGCTAAAATATGCTATCTCAGGACCGGTTGTTGCACACTTTGCATTATCTGACAAAACTCTGGTGCTACCATCTGCAGCCAGTTCTTAGTAGATTTATTTCTCTGGCTGTTCTATTTAGATGTAATTTAATTAGTAAAACGTAAAGACTTGGTAAATGTTGAGAAAATTACAGATACAGAAGAGAAAACATATATTTTATTCATAAACCATGGTTCTATTACTTGTCAAATCATCAAATTCAAATTATCAACACATTTAAGATTATACATATCAATTTTGACTATTTAATCCCCCCCCTGGCATTCATTAGAAAAGAATCCCTTGAACAATTTAAAGATATGTTTGATTTGTGGCATTAATTTTTTTGGTTGGCAAAATTAGCATAAAGGTACGAAATGGTGTATCCTGAAATTTCCATGTTGTTAATGAACTTAAAACATTTATTATTTATTTTTTACATGTGAGCTTAGTACATTTTATGTAACATATGCCATTGAATTTTTTGTTAGGAGCGAATGCGGGACAGGTTATCTCCTTCTCCTTCACTGGAAGAAGCTCAGATGTCATCAAATCACAGCAGTAGTGTGTCAAGTTCGCCGTCACACACCGAACGCACTGCAGAAACCACACGTATGTATTCATATGTGTTTACACCCTGACAGGTGGCATAGACACGCTCTTACAAACATAAAGGATGCTTCAGTATCACATCTTGTTAAGAATTTATGAGTTGCATTCTTTTTAACTTTATTTTCTCTCTAGATTCACTACATGATGGCCTGTCGTCGAGTCACAACCTGCTGGGACACTCTCCTGGTATTATGCCTAGAGAGACAGATGTGACTTCAGTGGAATACAATAAGGAGAACAAGAGGAGACACACTGACAGAGGTAGGACTCATTAATATGTGATGTAACACAGCTCAGACTAAAATAATTTGAGAAAAATCACAAATTTTAATATTTCATTTTCTATTTAGTTGTTTTGCATGACTCAGATGTATTGAACGAAAGTGTTAACCTCGCTTCAAAGGGCAACTTCTTGCTGTTTTCTGAGAATTTCTTGTTGCAGTCATTAATCATTTAGTAATAATAATGAGTAATGATCACTTCTCAGAAAAATCAATGGTCTTTGAACAAAAGCTGTCAATACTAAACAAGTATGCCATTTCCATACAATCCATCCATCTCTGTCATCATTTATGCTCTCTGGATTTAAACACCTGTAGAAAACGTGATATTTTTTTAATTATTTATTCCAAGAGAAAGGATCTGCAGTGGTTTAATAGGACAGAAATACCAGTAAATGGTCGATAAGTATTCACTGTCTTACCCTTTCGCTTCAACTCCACTCCTTCTCGCTTCTCGCTGTCAGAGCGCCCCCCAACCCCCCAACCTCCCGCGGTGAGCAAAGACAAATAATTCTGCAAAACAGGACTCCATTAGACCAGGAAGCAGTGTTACATTAGTGAGCCATTTGCCGGGCCGCGGCCTAACGAGCCAGGCGGCCTACCGCACTCTCAGCTGGACCTCATCTGCATAACGACTGCCTCCCTGTCGTTAGGGCCTGCGTTGCCACGGCGCTGCAACGTCAGTTGTTTGGTTCTCTCTGTCAGGGAGGTTTGCATTAGCTTAATGAGGACTGCTCAAGGACAAACAGTCAGCAGAAATCTACAGCTACAGAAGGAGTGAGGGAGACGGTGAGATGTTTGCATGTGGGTTTTTATGTGCGTGCACACGCCTGTGCAGATGTATTCTAATATTGCATCGCATTATTCAGTAATCAAATCTAAAAATCACAAAGGCCTCCCAGGTAAAGTTTCAGATGCTGTCAGGTATCTGTGAGCCTATTGACAAAGCCGTGATGGCACCAGCAACGTGAATGCCATGCATCACACATCTCATTTATGCAATTGATTTTCAATTGATTTTCCTGCATGCAAATGAAACATGTACATTTACTGGATTGCAAGCTTTTGTATTTGACCTAGAACATCCCAAGATAGGTTTATCGTGGAGTGAACAGAGTTTCAAAGAGCTCTCCAGCGCTGTCATTCTGTCAATCTATTGTATGATAATCTGTGCATGTGTGAGAGACAGTTTTGGCTGTGTGTGCTCTTTTTAGTGGTCTTTGAACAACGTATCCATGCAGCAGAGATCAGAGGCCATCCCTGACACCTCACTCCCATTAACTAAACATCAGCAGAATTTTATTCTCTCTCTGTCTCTCTTTCACCCCCCCTCCTCGCCTTTCCGTTCTCTTCCGCTGACTGGCAGTCTTCACATGGTGAAGTTCATTAGCCCTGGGGACGGGTGGGAGAGGAATAAGAGAGGGGAAAAAGAGAGATGAAGTTGGGAAGAAAAGAGAAAAACAGACAGTGACCTTGGTTAGAAAGATGGGTAAATGATCAAACAAGCTGGCAGCTGTGTGTGTGTGTATGTGTGTGTGTATTTATGCCAAACGGTATGTGTGAGAGTGAGGTAAAGTAGGCGTAAAACAGTAACTCAATAAAGGATCAGTCACATCCAAGGAGCCTGGGGAGCCCACGCTGCTGACTGCGCACTTCAGCGGCTATGAATGTGTGTGCGTTTATGTGTGTCTGTGTGAGAGCCACAGGAGTGTAGTTGGATGCCCTCCGCTGAGTTCGCCAGCACCTGCTAATTACCTTTCTCTACAGAGCAATGCTTTTAGCAAGAAAGAGGGAGAAAGGGGAGGAGTGTGGAGGGGGGGTGTATTGCTTCTCATCTGTGAAACACCTTGAATGTGACAGTTGCCAAGACGTGAGGCCGAGGCAGAGAAGGGGAGGTGGGTGGATTTGGAGCAGAAGATGCTGTGGTCAGCTAAGTAGAGAAAACACCATCATTTGTCACAGACAGAGAAAAGTGCCAGATATCACATCACACGTTCGCACTCATCTCTGCTCCAGTAACCGCCGGACTCCCAAGACGTCTCCGTCCTCGGTGGCTCAGATGACAGTCGGCGCTTAAAGTGAGCAACTGCCTCATACAGGGAGAAAAAATGCAGAAAATGGCAAATCTTCATCTCCCTGATTGTCACGAATAGGGAACATGCAGTTCTCAGGTTTACAAACAGATGGTCATCCATAATGCAGGTTCTTAACTGCTTTTATGGGAGATGTCAAGCTGTGATGCATTATCAATAGGCAGGCTGCCATCTAATAAAGGGTAACCACAATTTTAAAACCCCAAACCAGAACTCTTGCGTGTGTCTGCATACACTTGCACGCAGTAATTAAGCACCTATTGTTCTGTTAAGCTTGATATGTTTACACAACATTAAGCAAATTTACCAGAAAGCTAAGAATTTGCATCACACTTTTATTACATACTCGTGTGAGATTATTGATCTCTTTGCAGAATTTTAAATGAATATATCACCTGAATGCTTGGAAACAATATGTTATTCTAGTCATGAAAATTTGTAAAGAGAAAGAAGAGACTGATCACAGAAGGAGTTTAGTGATGGTTATCAGAAAAAGCCAGATAAATATTTTTGTCAATCTAATGTGCAAAGGATGAGAAATTAATTCAAATACACATTTTGGTGTTATAGTAACATTGCATTACTACCAAGTTGTTATTTTTTTCTACAATTTTGTACAATGTGTTTTTTTTTACATAATTGCTTTGTTAAAAAAGTGAGAAAGACAATGATGGAAGACTAATGAAATTATTATGTATTTGTTAATCTTTTAAAAACTCAGCTATGTTGTTCAAAATTGTTTATCTGAATATTTTTGCCAGGAAAACTCTCTTATTATCTTGGCTTTAAAAGAGCTTGGGGTATGACTTTACATTTTAGCTTATTCAGTGAATGGGAATCTCTGAATATGTAGTCCTTTGGATATTCTAATGGATGATTGTAGCTAATAAGTTAAGTCTCTGGAGTGATCCTGAACTGTTCCAGTTCACAAGCTCAATAAAATAATCTGCTAAATATAATGTCCCACCCATATCTTCCTGTCCTATTTACTGTAAACCTCCACTACACAGTGGCCATTGGAGGTCATTCAGCCATACTTGTTTTAATCAGACAGTGAATCGGTGCTCACTGTGTTAAACTGATTCAGTCAGGAGTGTATCAGCCTTACTGACTAGACATCAAACTGTCTCTCTGCCCTCCAGATAACAGCTCCTTGGCTGCTCAGACAACCAGGGAGAGTTGTGATAGACAAGTCTACCAGAAACCCCCATCAGGCAGGGAGACCTGTGAGAGGGTATCTTACCCTGCAGGACAGAAGCTCACAGCAGGTCTCCACCACGCTCCCTTCATCTTCCCGGAAGGCTTGTCCTCCATAGAGACCCTGCTCACGAACATCCAGGTGAGGCTCTGCTGGGGCTTTATTATTATCGTATTCTAAGATGAATAGGAAGGATGAGACACTCTCTGGGATTTCCTGAAATGGTAAATAGCAGACAAGGCAGACATTTAGGATATGTAGTAATTGAGTTGGGCGTGCGCTGACCTGCTTCTCAGAGTTTATGTCTTTGTTATAGTGCAGTCACAAAAGAGATCATTTTCTGGCTGGGTTTTCACAGCAAGGGAAAAACAACCTCCCCTGACCCTGATGAGGCAGTTTCACTTTTCCAAAAGTATTTAAGTGGTTTAAAAACAAATTTTTTTTTTTCCTGCCTGAGTAATTTTAGGAATTATGCACGAATCAAACAATAGAATAAAAGATTTCCTTATGAAGAGACAAAAACCTTTACAATGAGGTCATTGGCATGCATTAACCACAATAACATAAATAAAAAAAAAATGCCTTTGTTTAAGTTTTGCATAATCTTGTGAAGCTGTTGCCCCTTTATGAGGTATTTAAAACACTTGTAGAAGACAGACATCTTCTTTGGCTCTTGCTCAGTGTGTAACCTGTTGGTGCGTGCCTGTGTGTCTCCAAGCAGGGTCTGCTGAGGGTCGCTATAGAGAATGCCCGGGCACAGGAAAAGCAGGATCAGCTGGAGAGAACAGAGCTGAAGATGGAGCTTGTCCGAGAGAGGGAGCTCAGGGAGACACTGGAGAGACAGCTGAGCATGGAGCAGAAAAACAGAGGTACGACTGTCAATGTTGACTTTATATTTTCCCTTCTATCAGCATGGGTTGCCAGTGTTGATTAGAGTTCTATGTTTCCCTTTAAGAAAACTTATCTGTGTGTATTTTACCACTTAAACACTGATGATTTTGCTGTGCAGTGAAAGAAGGTTGGTTTAATCCACTTCAGAGCTGACAGGGCGTCCATTAACTGGAAAATCAGATAAGGAAGTGAGGACACCTACAGTACATTACCCCTCAAAGCAGCTGCAGAGGTGAATTAGACTGAGATTGGCAGTGTACTATAAACTAAATCAAGTTTAGCAACTTTGCAAAAGCTGTCATCTGCAGCAAAAGTCAAAGTAAATTCCAGCCAAGGACATTTGGTTTGATGAGAAGAGATGAAACATAAAACGTAAACTTCAAACAACAGGTTCCATGATGTCACATACCTGTTGAATGTAATGTTGTATGGAGCTGCTGTGAATTGGAATTTTTGATCATTCAATCCAGTTTTATGATATGTTGTTACAAACTTTTTCCAATTCCAAGTTAAGAAACACTTGAAAGTACCTCAGCATGTCTCAGAGCAGTCTCACTAGAGATATCAAATACTAACTCTTGCTCTAAAGGTCAAGTGTAAGAAAATTGGAAGTAATTTGATTGCAAAACAAGTTTACATATAGGGGTATATTTATGTCATCCTTTCTCATATTTTCCCATCTCCTCTTCAGTTCTGATTCAGAAGCGCCTGAAGAAAGAAAAGAGAAGTAAGAGGAGACTTCAGGAGGCCCTGGAGGAGGAGGTCAAACTCCGCGATCAGGCAGAACACAGCGTGCTGCATACTGCCAACACACACAGAGGTACTGAGACTGAGTCTTATTTTAAAATATTATTTGTTATATTTCTGTTTTTGCTGAAAACTTAAGCTTAAAGTTACCTTGCTAATCCTCATTTTTATATTTGGTGTTTCTAAACTTTCAGTGCAACTTAGCCATGACTGTTCATTAGCCTAATTAAGTGTCTTTATTAATTAATGACCAAACCACAGGCCATCAATCATCGGCAGCCCCTCCTCACACAGAATCTGTGACCCAAGACGTGGATGGGAGCAGCCACGATGACAACAGGCTGGACACCAAGGCGACAGTACAAGGTGCAGCTGTCCAGATAACAAACACTGCTGTCTCAGCGTGTCGCTGTGAAAACAGCCTCATATTTTCATCAGTAAATATTTGACTTCTGTTTTTGTAAAAGAGCTGTCAATGCTAAAACAGTCTGTCACAATGAGAGTTTGCTTTTTGGTTTTTGTTCCATTGTTGCCTCATATCAGGAAGTAAGAAATGCTCACACTGTAAGAATAGTGGTATACCTGCTGGTTGGGATTTATTGAGCTCCCGTCGACTGAGCTAAGACAACAGATTTCGTTATTTCACCTACTCACAGCTTTTTGATGCTTAACTGACCAGTCTAGTGGAAGAGCTTTGAAAGATTTCACAGGGAGGCCGCTCCTGAGAAATTGAGCAAAATGAAATGAAGCATGAGACAGTTCACTGGGGCTACCATTTTAATGGAGACAGGCCTTTTAATATATTTATTTTGTCTACATTATTGTCTTCACAGGGACAGATTAATGAGAAAATCCCACGTGTAACATCTTAAACAGACAGAAAAAGAAACGGCCATGATCTCTAGCTCGGCCTCATCAAAAGGGTGCATGGTTTCAGCCCACCTCTGCTCCGCACTGTGCCAAGACCGCCAAACCAGACAGCATGCTTGTTCAAAAGCAATTTTTAATTGAATGTCAGTGAAGCAAGAAGAGAACTGGCCACTAATTAATGGCTGTCTTTAATTGTCCTCATGACGAGTTTGTTTGGACATCATTTGCATAATTAACACCCAGTAATAAATCATTTAAAGGGGAATTGTCTGTCAGACAGCAGGGCAGGATGTGATTCCTTTGTGCCAGGAAGTTTTATCACCAAAAATGAGGATCAGGGGCAGAAAAGGGCTTTGAACTTAATAATGTTTCTTTGTTAATGGTCTTTGGTTATGGCTTTGCAAGAGATACTTTAGTATTTATATGAACCCATTATTTCTCCTTCACGTATTCGAAGAGTTCAGTTATCCGGTTTTTATGCATCTTAAATGCTTGGAATAACCTGAATTTATTTTGGATTCCAGAGGGCAGAGTCTTCCTTCAAGCCACCGGGATCTACTGAGTCCGAGGTGGAAGGATGGATGGATGGATGAATGAATGAACGGATGACAGAGCAGAGTGATGAAGATTCTTCATTTATGACAAACACAATCGACAGGCACGCTCATGCCTGCAGTGGCATCTGGGACCCAAATCTCCACCTTCGCTACATCTCAAGAGTGACATCAGAACTTTCTCATTGCTCTCTTGTTTAATTTATTGCATTTATCATCAAATCTCAGCTGTGGTGGGAAGGATACTTTATTCTGATGTTGTGTTTGACTGTGTTTCTTTCAATCAAGGTTTTTAGATCCTAGATGAAGATGACCATAGATGTTTTTTGTCAGTGCTGTTTATTTGGACACAAGTGATAAATATAACTTGCAACAGAGTTGTGTACATATATATAGTCATCATTTTTATTATTATTATGAGGAATACAAACATAATGGCATGTTGTACAGTCAGTAAATGACTTGTATTGTGTATGTTACGCATTAGTGCAGTTTGACAATACAAACAATACAAATCCTTTTTATTAAACTGTGTCATTGCTTCTTTATTTATTTCACGTACGCTTTCAAATCCAGTTATTCCTTTAATCTTTTTTTAAACATATATTTTAAGAGATTTTTAAATGTGAGTGTATGAAAGCATCTTTATTTTTACTGCAAAGCGCCCAGTGTGACTTGGACTGAGTGTGGAGGAAAAGTAAGTCTGTGTGCCTGCGACGTCTGCATCTGTAGGTGTGGTGAATGATGTGGGATCGATTCTTGCAAAATCTCCAAAAACGTTCACGTAAGTATTGACAGATGGACATGAAAGGTGGTGAGCAGGGTCATGTGTAAGCTGTCCATCAGTGAATCATGTTGACAACACACCCACTGAGGACACGCTTCTTTTTGCTTTGTTTTTTTCCCCCTCAGAATAAAAAAGACTGTGGGATTTAACAGAATAAACTGAGGTCAACAAGTTATTTAGAGTAGATTTTTTTTCTTTTTGTGAATATATAGCAAGAAGTACACAAATTATTGTTAAAAAAAGTGCCAATTTATCTGCCATGTGAAAACGTAAGGGCTATTTTATAATCTTTGTTTTCCAAACAATGTTATTACTGATAATAGATTCATACATAATTTAACTAATTGTAAATGCATGCTTTTTTTTTTTTTATCAAATTTAGCTTATTTTTAGTTAAAAATTTGAAAAGAAGCTCTGTATAAACATGACCAAGAAATCGACAAAGTCTACAAAAAATATTTTGCAACTGAAACTGTGTGTGTTTCTTGTTTAGAGACAAACTAAGTAATTTACTCATTTAATGTGATATTTTTGAATTACTAAGGAATACATTTAATCATTTTTAGTGCCGAAGAAACTTTTGCAGTCAGCCAGGTTTTCCTCATGCAGCTTTGCAGACACGTGCAGGGTGCTATTTCCTGGACAAAGGAAGATAAGCGGTGACTAAAACTAAATACCACCGTTACAAGCTTTTCTTCCTGAGTACACAGCAGCTGACAAGTGAAGAGCTATGATTCATAGAAATGAATGTGTGAATGAGTCATCAGCTTTTTAAATGTCCACCTCAGAGGCTGTCTTGACTAAAAAGGTTTGTGACTTCATTCAGCGCTGCTCTACTCTCTCATGCTTCCTTGTGTCTCCTTTTGTCTCTCACACAAATCAGCACACACACACTAACACATCCCTCATAATTCACCAAGTAGCATTGTCCTGCCGAGAGATGTGTAATGGAAAAGATAAATGGAGGATAAAGCTAAGGTGACAGGCCTGAGCATGCATGTGCGTTTGTGTATTTGCCTATGTGTGTGTGTGTGTGTGTGTGTGTGTGTGTGTGTGTGTGTGTGTGTGTCCCCGCATGTGTGCGCTGCACAACAGACCAGCAAACCATCTGCTCATCTCCTCTTAATGAACAAAGCAAACAGCAGGAGTCAAGGCTGTCTCCAAATCTGGAGTCTTTTTATTGGTAAGCACACACAAACATACACACATCTCTGTGCTGTTTAATCTGATTATCTTTGATTGAGAACAGGGTCAAAGCAACCTTTTCAGACCTCACTCCCACATCAGTGACAGAGAAGGTCTGAAACACAATTAGCAAGCTGTTACTGAGCTCTGCTTTGCAGTCACATCTGACCACTGGCAGCCAAATAGATCTAATGGGCGGGAACTAACCAATGGGAACTAACACAACTGCATCTGTGGATGATGGGGAAATGCAACCCTATTAGACAGCTGTTCACCATATCTTTTCAAATGTACTTGGACAAAGCATAAGCAGTGGATCAAATGTCTTAGGAGCAAGCACAGCTAGGCGTGCTGTTTGATGTGAGCAATACTGGCAGCTATTGGAGTATAAGACAAAGCGAGACCTCTGCAAAGGAAGTCTGGACCTTTACTAGGTATGACACGGTGCACATAGAGCCAGGGTCCATAAAAAAGGCATTAATCTGTACTTTGTATAGTCATGTCTTTCTCAAAGCCCCAAGGATGATTAACAGTGTAACCACTTTGAGATAGCAAATCATATGGCCTCAAGACATCAAATGTCAAACAACATCCCTGTGATGCTTGGATGAATAGCCAACCAGAAATAAAAGTTACACTGTATTGAAATGGTCATAGATGACACGCCTGAAGATAAAGCATGATAAGATCTCTGTTGCAGGGCACTGAGATGATGTGTGAGGTTCTTAAGTAATAGCAGGGTGGTATCCTGAGTCAGAAGACCCCTCATAAGGGGGATAATTTGACTACATGGTCTGCCCTATGAAATGCTTATGAACCCCACTCTAAGTCCCAGCTGGGAGGAAGCAACAGTTGTTAGATCAGTGGCGATCAGCCTAAGGGTGCAGACCTCCTGATGGTAACTAAACAGACAAAAGGCTACAGATGGAGATGACCCTGTTCTTATTGTGATATGAATGCACTGTATTGTAGTGGGCAGAAACAACATTATTATTATTTTTATTTCTTACACAGATTCAGATTTTACTTTCACATAAGCCACAGGTTTCTTTTTGTGAGATTTTTATCAGACAAAACTTTGAAAATTTACATTAATTTAAAAAAAAACTTTTTATTTTGTTTTATTGAAACTGTGCATAAAAATACATTATAAATATTCTATCAAGTATCAAATATTTGGGATTTTATTATTATTATTATTATCATCAATAATAATAATAATAATAGCTTTTACCACATTTGTGCTGTACTCTTGCAACTGTATTTGTTTAAACTCAGTTTTGAACATTCCAATGCATTATTGCATTATTAGTTTTTTTTTTAGACAACTAATTAAATTAGTTTGTTCAGACATTTATTTCAGAAATAACTTATCAGTATTTTATATTTGTTTTCTGATTATTATAACAAACGTTTCATGCAGCCAGGACCAACTGGAAAAAACATGTGTCCTGGTAAAATCCTGAACCCAGAACAACAGCGCTCCCTACAGGCCTATTGTTTTCTAACTTTGACAGACCACCTTTTGTCCTACTCGGTCTTCCGTAAATCCCTTCTATGGTAACAGCATGGATCCTCTATCCAACTTTAGTTCGGTGTTTTTCCGTTAGTTTCCTTACGTGTTTGGCTAAGGACCTTCCTTTGGACTTTGGTACTTTCCTTGACAGCATGTTTACCACCACTGGTTCCCGGGGCCTTTGTAAGTATCCGGGGTCAACTGTTAAACCATAGCGGGACTGTCATAGTTCACTCACCACTCCTTCTTTCAATTTCAATGCTAACGCCTAGCTTAGCCGACGGACGTTAGCATGTTGCTGTCATTCATTTACTCGAAGCTGTGCTGCCATTTAAAACTAGGTTTTGTTATTTGTCAATACAAATTACGCTTGTGTTATTAACTTGTCCATTCAGTTAAGCTCTAATTGATTAAATAATGTGGCTAAATGGTATTGTCTGCACTGTATTCATTTACAAATGGTCGGTGTAACTTTTACGTTGAGCAAAGTCCAGATTCATACAGAATCAGCTTTTTATATAAGGCTACAGCATTCGTCGTAAACTCTGTTGTGTGTTTGTGTTTCACAGACAAGGCTCCTCTGTCTAAAAGCCTTCTGTTGATTCTCAATGGTCTGACTGTGATGCTGACCCTGCTGCCACAGTACCAAGAAATGTTCATATACAACCTACAGGCTGTCATACAGCAGCATCAGGTATGTCTCCAGGATCAGTAAGCCCCAGCAGGGTGAGGATCATCAAATAGTGATTTTCCCCTTTGGTGACACGACTGGTTGTTAGTACCTATAGAAACTAAATTTCTTTTAGGAAGTTGATTCATTCATCATCAGGACAAGAGTTGATTGATTCACAGTTGCTCAAATCCAGATGGAAAATTTATACTAACTGAGCTTTCACACACGTCAGTCTTAACCATCAATTGGTTGATTAAATCATAAATGACCTCATCATAAATCACATGACTGCAGGAGAAATCAGTGCATTGTAGTGTAAATTACACTTTTGAAGTGGCAAGGACCCTTGGCAAGAGACACTGAGCTGTCACAAAGTTGTGAAACCACCATTCAAGTTTTTGTTTTGTTTTATGCAATACTCATTAACAATCAAAGAAGCCTCTCCTCAGAAAATGAATTTGGTGTAATGTTTTTTCTCTCTCTCTCTCTCTCCCCCTACAATAATACCATGGATTAAACTTAATTCAAATACATAATTACTATTTTCCCTGGTCATTCATGTCCCCTCACTTGGAGTGGCACTGTGACCTGCCTCCCAGTTTTGAAACCGCTGGTGTGAAAATACTGGGTGTTACCAAATACTTTGAGGAAATGTAATATTTCCAGTCAGATAATGAGATATTCAGTCACAGTTGTTAGGAAACATTAGCTGATGGATATCACCAGACCAAACAGACTGACTCTTCCTCTGTCTTGGCTGTGACCAAAAGCTATTGATCTATAAAAACGTATGGTGGGACCAGAATTTAAGAAATATGTTTTACACCTACATTTACACTGATATTACAAAACCAGAACTACACATTTGGGTCATGTGATGATGTTTGAGAAAGAAAAAAATTCACAAATACCTCAAGAGGAAGTTCTGTTCTCTCTGAGTTTGGAGTTTTTGTAAATGATTTGACATAAAATTTTGGGTGAGTTTGAAATGTCAGAGTACAAAACATGTGAGTAATGGCATCCTGTTACTTATCAAACTGTGCTATGATGTTTTCTGTGTTAACAGGTGCATTAGGATTGTGTGTGTATTTTAACTGTGCTTCCCTGTGTGCTGTAGGTATGGAGGTTGCTGTGTGGCAGGCTGGTCTGTCTAGATGTCAAGGACTCCTTCTGCAGTAGCCTGCTAATTTACAACTTTCGAATCTTTGAGAGGAGATTTGGCACAAGGAAATTTGCTGTAAGTTTTAAAATTATGGCTGGGTATTGTCACCAATTTCATTAAACAGAGTTCTAACTCACAAGGTTTCAGTGTGATTGTTTTTTCCGATTTAATCTATTGTCAAGATATCTCGAAGATGGTACCAGTTTTGGCTATGAAAGAAGAAGCAAGTGTTTGCCTCGTCACACTGATCAAAGAGGGAAAAAAAATTAACAGGAAAATTAATTAATTATATTAAAAAGTTGATTTCTGGATTTTATGAATCAATAATACATAGTTTAAATGAAGATTTAATTTGAAATAGGAAATCATTTATGTAGATCCAGCATCAATCAACATTACAGTAGTGTTATATTAGAATATTATGGAAAGAAATGGAAAAATGTGTGGCTATAATTTCATAAAAATATTTGTATTGGTGAGTTACAATGTGTTTTCTCTGAGTTTGCTTGCAGGTTATTACTACTTTACTTACTCCCATATACAGAAACCAACATATTCAGGTGTTTTAAACTAAGATTATACAATAAGTAAAATATGACCATCGGTCATCAGAGCTTCAACTGTGATGCAATTTCTCTTTTTAGGGAAGAACATCCAGCTTCCTCATGGGCCCAACTTTAAATTTGTAGTGAAATATTTGAAGGAATACATAAGCTTTGTTTTCTAGATTTGTATTGACTTTATTCTCACATTTGCTGCTATTCTTATTTTCAGTCCTTCCTATTGGGGACTTGGTGTCTCTCTGCACTGATGGACTTCCTGTTGGCCCAAGCTTTCCAGTTTCTGTTTGATCATGAAGTAGAAGAGCTGCCTGCAGGACTGTGAGTAGCTTGTAGTTGTAATTAACATCTCTGAGAGGAAATATTTCCTCTTTTGTCACTTTTATGTCCACCGGAGGACTGCGATTACAATTTAAGCATCTTTATATTAAGTCATGTTTATGGTGGAAAATTATGTGTCAGTTTAGTGGGAAAATCTTTTATTTTCACAGCCACATACAGTTAATCCATGCAGGCCGTGGGCTGTGTTTATTTGGTAATTTCTTAATCCTCTTTCTGTGTCCACCTTCACCAAAGGCAGGAATTAAAAATGTCTTAACAGACTTCGATGGGTTATCCGTTATTATTCAGTTAAAAAAAATACTGAGTTAATAATCCACAATAGCTCAACACAGTCTTTCTCAAATAGCCTTATGTATCAACAGAACTCATTTATGTTATGACTGAATTATCTTTTTTTTCATCTCCAGTCTTTTTGATGTTTCCATCTCTTTTTCCACAGGCTTGCTCCTGTTTTTTCTCTGTTTGTGCCTTTCTACCTGTCAGTCCCTAGTATGCCAGTCACACAGGTACTGGGCCACATCCACATCACCAACAAATCTCTGGTTTACATAATAGGCTTGCAGGTAAGCCCGTATTCTGTGCTTGTTTTGCTTTGTCTCCTACTTTTCTTGAACTCTCGAGAGTCTCAGCTTATCACCTTCATTTCATCTCTCCATCTCTTATCCTCCAGCTGTTGACTTCCAGCCCTTTCATGTGGCTCCTTGCACTCAGTGGACTGGTGAGTAGCCAAAATGTTGTTGTGCTGGTGATCTACTGCTCCTAGATGCAAAAACTGTAACATCAATTACAGATGCAGTGTTTGCTCTACTGGGATGTGTGTTGGTGTTAACACTTTCATCATATTTTACATCATTAAATGCTAAAAGGATAGTAAATGAGATGAGCAAGAAGAAAATTAACTTGTATCTGTGCTGATCTTCTTGTTTCTTTTAATATTTATGTTAGTGGAAGCTGCAAGATCTTGTTGCCATACCTCCTCAGCCCCTTCATTACCTAGTAAAGCTTGTAAAACCCTTACTACATGCACATATAATTTCCAAAATGTGCCTTTCAGATCTCAGGTGGACTGTACTACTCCAATGTTCTCTGGCTACAGAAGATCCTCTTTGTTCCTATGTGGATGTCTTGGATTGGACGGTATACAGTGGAGCCAATCTTTTCAAGTGAGTCCAGCTGCTAATATTCATAAACACAAATCTTGTGTAAACCTTGCAACATGACCAGTGTTGCTGCACCTGACATGGGGTTGTCTGGTAAAAAGAATGACTCTGTGTTAACCTTTGACAGATAAAAAAAGGCTAATGATCACTTTAACCCATAGGCTATCAGCTGTGTCTGCTGGTTAGCTTAATTTTCTAAATTAAATCCAGCCAATAATTAACTGAATGATTAATTTTGAGTATGTGCTTGTTTCTGCTGGCCTGTACATTGCACTCCATTTTTTAATTGACAATGTGGATAAGTTGTAGTATACTCACACAAAGCAGCCATCGCTGATAAGTAGAAAGGCTTATCTACTGTCATATGTTTCCACATTAACAAAGATCACACTAAGAGTAAGGTATGTAATAGTGAGATCACAGAGGCACTCGCAGTAACCTCTACGCAGCTGAACACTATACAACAATCGTGGATGAAAGGCCTTCAAAGAAAAATCCTCTGTTCTCCAAAAACAACACTTGCATGTATGCATATTAGCATATTGTTAAAGGTCATGTGGACAAGTCACAAAGCTAAGAAAAGGCAAAGATGACATGCATTAGTTCAAATAACAGGTGTTATGTCTGGATAAAGGGAAAAACATTGCATTGCAGCATTAAAAAATATATATCTTCATGATGATGACTGATCCATTACTGGAAATGTTTAGCTAAAGGTATTGTTGCACAAGAGGGGGTCCCACCACATATTAACAGTAAAGTTTTATATATTCAGGTCCCTCACTGACCTGAAATGTAGAGTGTTTCTTTATTAACAAATAAATAAATTAAATATTTTTGTCTGTTTTTGTACATTTCAATATAATCCTTTAGGCTATTTTTGTGCAAAAATTAAGAAAATGTCACAGGGCTCACCATAGTCATCTAAAATCTTATAGTAGAGATTTATGAATTAAAGCAGGTGGCTACTTTTTTATTTTATTGGACACATTAGTTGTTTTGTTCAAAGCCTTTCCTTAAAAGGTTGTCTACATTTAATGCTGTGCCTTAAATAGCTGCTGATCTCTAATCCCTGATGTCTTGAATTTTAAGCCATTTAGCTGTGAAAGTCTGCTTATTTTCTTTAAAATAGCCACATCACATGCTTACTTTTGTAACTGAAGTGAAGCATGGTAACGGTTTAATGTATTTGTGGAACTGCTGTGTTTCTGGATCCAGATGATACCCACTGGTATGGTAATCAGTATACAGATAAATGTCTTTACAGGTAAGTGTACCAACATAGAAATAACTTGAAATCTGCGATTTTTTAGCATTATAGTTTTTCTACTATTTTTACCTAGTATTAGAAGTTTTTTGTTTGTCTGCTAATAATATGCAAATGTATGTTATTCTCAAGGCTCCCAACCAAACAATGAGACACCTCTGGGGATGGGTGCCACTTTGGATATTCAAAGGCAGCAAAGAATGGATATGCTAGACCAGCAGCTGCTATTGGCCCAATACAACGAGTCCAGGAGGAATGCTAGACACCAACCACAGGTAGAGACTTTTTACAGACTGAAGTGCACGAATGCGCACATAAGGTCACAACTTGAACGACTTTGAACACCAGATCTCGGTCGTTACAACTGTATTATCTCTACAGTCTTCACACATACATGGCAC
This sequence comes from Melanotaenia boesemani, assembly GCF_017639745.1. Lineage (NCBI taxonomy): Eukaryota > Metazoa > Chordata > Actinopteri > Atheriniformes > Melanotaeniidae > Melanotaenia > Melanotaenia boesemani. The sequence continues at coordinate 21,221,714 of NC_055697.1, forward strand.
TTGATTATGTCTTGTGTGTGCAGGCTGGGTTGTTACAGTGGACCAGGTTGTTCCCATCCCTTAGACACAGAGGACAGAACCGACCCCCAGTGCAGCCCCACCCCCAGGCTCAAACACACCCATCTACTCGGCCACCATTACTGGACAACTCTCCCATTGCAGAGGAACAGGTGGGGGTTGCTTGTAGGCACCTTTCTTTTTTCCTTTGCAGTAGGGCTGCACAAAATCAGGAAAATATTCAAATATAGGAAAACACTGTTGAAAGTTGCAATGACAACATGATCTGTAATAAATAAAATTTGATGCTGCTTTTGATGTTTTGATGTTCACATAACTCTCATACGAAAATCTGTTGAATTTGATAGTTTTTGTTATATTAACATTAGTAGTGTTAGCTAACACTAAATTTTAGTAACTCTTAATAAAATCCTTCAGTCAATTACACCAACAGATCATGTACAGTGGTGTCTTTCAGCCTAAAGACTAGAGATATAATAGAAAATTGACAGCCCTTTTGATTTGAAGCTATTTCTTTACAAACTTTTATTAAATTAACTAGATTTGTGTTTTATATTCCAATCTGGACTGTCAGTTATTAAAAGCAGTTACTGTCAGATGAAGCGTATGTCTAACGACGCTTGTCATAATAACAAATTTTGCTGTGTGATTAATTTTCTCAGAAATTATTGCGATAAGTGATAACATTGCGCAAAGCCATAATGTTGTCATTTTAAGACCATTTTCAACTAATATAATGACAATGCCATAATAATGTAAGTACACCCTTTCAAAGATCAATAAACTTTAATTTCTAAAGAACATGTTACACTGGAACTGGAAGAAATTTTAAATAACAAAACAAAAACAATAAATAGAAGGACTCTAAGTCTCATTAACAATGAATGAAAACACAACAAAAAACAATAAGTATGAATGATAATGAAGTCTCTGTTCTGTAAACAAAACTGCCGTTCAAAAATATATTAAAAAAAAAATTAAACATGGGGCTCAGACAGGGAAAACCAGTAAAACTGCCAGTTAGTACCATTGTATTAAAAGAAAAATACTGCACATCGTTGCTGTTTGTGAAGCTGAAATATCTTCCCTCATCACCGCTTCAGACTGATCTATGAGCAGTGAGTGAACCGCACACTGCTGTGGCGCCACGCTGTGCCTTTTTTTCACATATACCGGGACACTGGCTCAAAAGTAATGCAGCCCACTGGGAATCCTCCTGAACCTCTCGATTAGCCAGCATTGCTCTTGATGTGTATTTCAGCATGAGAAATCGGAGGTTTAGCGTGAGAACGTGAGAAGCCACTCAAATGCGTGAGTCTCACGGCCAATGCGTGAGAGTTGGCAACCCTGTAAAACAAATGCAGCTCGCAGGTTCACCACGGTCTCGTGCTGCAACATGCTCCTGTCAAGTATGACACGAAAGAAATCACTCCACAAGAAACAAGAGCATTCAGTTGAGATACTCCATAGTGAAACCTATCAACTTACAGTCTATGGTAAAGTAAGATTAAAAAAAAAAAAAAGAAACGAAAGCAAATTATTGCGGCCGGCAAACTCATCACGCTCATTTTTTCTTACCGTGCAATTTATTGAGTTATTGCTTATCGTGACAGGCCCATGTCTAACTAATATGAAATACAAATTACCTTTGAGCTCACCAGATAAGATACCCTCATCAGTAACTGGACCACTGTCTAACATTGTCAGTCCAGATAAAGATGCCGATGTCCATATCAGCAGATATGAGGTAATTAGAACACGCAGGATTCACGGTTCTGTACTGTAGGTGACAACGAAGCTTCAACGTGTTTCCCCTGGTTTCAGCATGTCTTGCAGAGTATCTGTGTTTGTAGTGTGTCATCGCTCTTGTAATAAAAAACAATCCAAATAGCTGACATGCTGTTCTTTTTAGTCACGAGTTCTCTCAACCATATTTTTGTCGCTCTTCTTTTCGCCCATCAACCATCAAAATGCTTACTCCGTGTATTCTGTTGCCATTAGCATCTACATGTAGCAAGCATCCAGGAAGAGTGGTTCGACTTCGACGGACACAGAGCATGAATTCACAGCGTTTGGAACAGCATCACATCCCTTCATTAAATATGCGAACAGGGACTATTATTTATTGTAGTTTAAGCAGTTGCTACAATGTTGTTGTATATCATGCAGACTAATATCACGATGAAGGTAAATTTTCAATGCATTGTGAAGCCCGATTTTGCAGTTTATTTTATGAGAATCTTTGACAAACATACTGCTCACTTTTGCACACCAAAACTTGATTTTCCAGCACATCTGTGTCACACTTAATGCAGATCACTCCCGATACATATGTTATGACTTTTACAGCCAAGTGACTATGTTTTTGTCCCACAGGTTGCACTGTTAGTGGAAATGGGCTTCTCCAGAACTGACGCCCTAGAGGCCCTCAGAGCTTCAAATAACGACATTAATATGGCCACCAACTTCCTCCTGCAACACTGATGGGAAGATGAGTGAGAGGGAAAAAAGAGGCGATGGAGACTGAAAAATCAGTTAAAGAAGCAACCAAAGCACAGAAGTAAAAAGCAAAACAGTTAAACAGTTGGTAAATGTTGCAGAGAATTAAAGGGGTGAACAGTGGTGAATAGGAGAGGGGACAAATTAAATTTGTACAGGCAATTTGAAGGAGGCAGTGCCACTGCTTGCTAAGGCACTGTTACGCTAACACACCCAGACTTGAGGCAGAGATCAGGCTTGTTAATGGACAAGTGTAAAGCACAAAGTGAAAGACATCGTCATATTGTCTGATGGCCATCATAGTGTGAAATGGGCGATGTATTAGAAGAGTTAGAACTCTGACTCCAAGGGATGCCCTGTGAAATATATATGATGCAGAAGTAAAACCGGTTTCAGGTGTCCACCTGTCAAGTCTTACAAAACACTATTCTTTAGTCTAGTAAAGGAAACATACTGTGCTGTGGGTTATTCCTTTTAAAGGAACAGATCTGCAGATGTTTCTCAGACCCACCATATAAACATTAAGTTCTCACTATGTAAAATTCACTTTGATCCATCCAAAATGCCTCCAATGTAACCAAAATTTTAGGTCATGATTAAAGATGGATAGATCTATACCCAAAGCGTTTTGAAACGATGGCTCACAGAACATTATTCCATCTGTGTGTTTAATTGTTTTATCTTACCGGATAAACTAAAGTACTTTTAGTTATAGACATACCCCTATGGGTGGGTTTATGCACCTGCTACAACAGAAGGTTGTATCCTGCTCTGGGAGATGAAGGAATCTGAGACACATAACCTATATAACCTAATTCAACAGGGTTTTTTTTTTATTTTTTATTTTTTTACCATGCAGTTCTTTGTTGGGAGGGTTTCATAGAAGCTGCAGAGCTTAGTCTTTCAATGCATGAGAAGTTAGCCTGACTGACACAGACTCAGTGAGCCACGCTTTGGAGTGGACTGGTTGGACCCATTTTAGTTTTGGAAGTACATTTTGGACTGGAAGGATGGTGGGTAGATGGGATATTTCAGGGTCAGGTGACATCCTTTGTCAGTAATGTCATTTTTACAGACAACAGTGCACATAGATAGATGAAGTATGTGTGCAGATTCAAAGCAACTGGTTGGGAGGTAGGGTTAAGGTTATATTTATTCCATCTTAGCAGAGTTTTTTTGGCTGTCAGCACTCTAGTCTGAACTGTCAAAGTCTTAAAGGCCTGTTAATATTTATTATGCAATTTCATGACAAGAAATTTATGGAAACTATGCACTGCATAGTAACTTTTTTGTGTATATAAACATACATGCAAGAGAAATAATATTGCCACCACTGTGTATTGATGTCAAAAACAGATGCTAGTTTTATATTTTGTGCATATTGTTGATAATATGGCCACTGAAATGAGTCATTTGTGTGTAAGTATTTTTGAGAAGTAATACTATAATTTATGGGTGTGATGAGGGAGTTGTTGCATGGACAACTTTCAAATAAACTAATGAATCGTATCAGATCTGTGGAATAAATCTCTCTTGACTGAACTACTTGTGTTGAGTTTGTGTTTCAATGGTATTCTATAAAATGTATTTATGACCATTAATTTATATTTAATCTTGACTAGTTTAAAAAGCTTCAGATACTAACCAACAATTTTTCTGAACTTATTTTCTTATTTGGTTTATTTACTGTATTTGATTTTTGGTTTCATTTTCATAGGCTTTTAAATTTTGTTTTTAATATCCATAATACTTCATTCCTTCATGCTAACATCTTAGATTATTGCCTATTTCTTGCATTTGCAGCCTATGCCAGAATAAATATTTAAAAGTTTGTGAACCTTATGAACTTTATTATTTTGCATTAAAAACGATCTCCTAGATCCTCCTTAGATTTTTGCTCATTAAACAAAAAAAATCAAATCCCTGATAATCCATGCCTATGAAAGTATATAAATTGGACAAATAGTTATTTCTGAAGCTAGAAGGTTACAAAAACTCCTTAGCAAAGTTTGGACTTCCACAGTTTGGAGTCAGATTGTGTGCAAATGAAGAATTATGGCCTATTGTTAAAAATAATAATAATAAAAAAATCACTTGTTACCCTGTCCAGGACTACAAGGATGAGTCCAAGAGTAAGGCCAGACCTGAATGCTAGAAAAGGGAGAGAAAAAAATGGGGTAAGAAAATGAAGTGAGGGGCAGCAGCTTCTTTTTTTTTAAAAAAAAAATCTTAGAGAAGAGAGATGAGCAGCACCTGAACTAAGACACAGTTTGAGCTGATATCAGCAGCAGTTGTCTGTGGGCAACATGTTAGGGTTCATTTGGGGACAACGCGCATTTATTACCATCAGAAATTCATCAAATTTGTTACCACAAATCAGTAACTTTTACAGACCTTGAAATATAAACAGTTCCACTTTGTATTTATATTTTAGGCCTTTCTCAGTGATGAACCATGAAATTTGGTGTCAGTGGGTTCCTTGTAATTTCAGGATTCTGAGGATGACACTGGCATAATTTTATCTGAAAACTGAATGCACCAGACCCCAAAGTCTGTAATGTTGATAAGAAAATATTACTACTTATTACTAATTATTGTTACTATAATTTTTTTATTCATAAAGTAAACGGAAGGAGAAATTCCCAACTTTAAGGCCATAAGAAATGACTAATAAGTCGGACTGATTATGATAACCACTACTGTTGGTGCTTTTGAGTCAGATTTAATACCTTATAAAAAATGTCTAACCTGGAAAAAGAGCTGTCTAATAATTACTACTCAATTACTTTAATGAGTACATTAACTATAAAATAAGGGAGTGACATAAATTAGAAAGCTGTCCAGCCTGCTTGTTATAAGATGCAGAGTAGAATACGCTCACAGTGAGAGAGGAGGTAGAATACAAAACATGACTCATGTGTTTGTTGGTTTATTGCATAACAATCATATATATTGAACCTTTCCAGTACTGCTTTAACACTGTAACATCAGTATTAGCAAAGCCTAACATCATGAACCACGTGGCTCTCTGTTTCAGAAACCACAACAGCAGCAGGTCCATCATCCTGTCCAGATGATCCCTGATGATATGAGACAAGATGAGCTCATGCAGACAGTTAAGTTTTCCATTTACAATCACCTGCAGCTGATTCAAATTGAATCTTCTAACACTTAAATCAAGTTTTATTCTGTCGTCTGCCATGCTACAAGTAGGTTAAGATAATCTTGTATCTGTCTAGCTTGTGTGTGGTGTGTCCTTGTAAGAGAGAGCGAGAGAAGATGCAAGTGAAAAAACAGGAAGTGAAGATTGCTCTGAAGGTAGTGAGGAGGTTGAGGAGAGGAAAGAAGAGGAACGGGAAGCCAGTGAGAGGCTGAGCTGTCTGCCAGACACTATGACTATGGCCAGAGAAGCCATTTTGCCATTTCGAGGTTAAACTATAATCATATTATTATCTTTTTCTTATACCATGGGAAAAGTATGCATGAGAGCTACTGATCAAGTCCACATAAGGGCCCGCCAAGCTGGTTTGTACATAGGATCCAGAATTCTGTGCTATGCCCCTGCCTGTGCTGCATGGAGAATGCACTGTTTCTCCAGGGCTAGGATAAAGTTAGGGTTACTTGACTGTGGCTTACTAAAGATGACATGAACTCACAGAGAAATGCTCTGGGGGAAAAAATCAGCCAAAGTAAAGCCCTTCTATTGTGTCTTTAAGAAAGAGATTAAAGCATTTTAACATAAGAATGGTACTGTCATTATTTGTGAGGATTTAATACTTATAGGCCAGGATTGCATATCATTATTCATTTGATAGTTAATTGTGGATGAACAAATCCAGTTCTGGATAAGTTGTAAAGGGCATTTGCCTATAAATTTAATCTCAGCAGAAAGTTAGAGATGCAGCAAGATAACAGCATTTCTAATACAGAATGTTTTACAAAACATTCTGTATTAGAACATTAGAACATCAAGACAAAGAAAAAATAATAAGCAAATAAAATTAAATAGTGTGTAGTTGAAACAAAAAACAAAAATCACTAGAGGCCTATTTAAAAACCTACCTTAAAGAACAATGAAATTTTAATCTCAACATTTAGAAAAAGAAAACTAAGCAGAACAAAAGTGTGTTGAAGCGGTAGCAAACATAACAGAATTCTTGTGGGAAAATCATTGTAATTTATTAACCTTAAAGTCCCCCAGTGTGCTGTAGCTTTGTAACAAATCACCAGTTTTTGTGCTGCTCTACTACGTTTGAACACACGATGGCAATCTTACACTAAGAAGACTGGTTCATTTGCATCAAAGGAAAACAGTGCAGATCATTTGCACTGCTCTAAGGGCTCATCCATTTGTTTTTTCTTAAGTGATAAATGAATTGTCACAAATCAGTCTTAATTGTGTTTAAAAAAAAAAAAAAAACAAAACAAAAAAACTATAAGACCTAACATTATATTATCTTTTTCATTTTGTTAGACATTTTCACCACCTGGTTATTAAATTTTAAACTAAATAAGTAGAGAGGTTGGCATTTTTGACAAAAGTTATCAAAATGGGGTGCACACATTTATGGAGAAATTGGGTTTGGGGGTTTGACTGAAAGAGTTGCATAATTTCCTCACTGTTTTCCCCTGAGAGACACTGTCACAGATTTGTGAAAAAGCTTTTTAAGTCGTGACATAACTACTGAGAAAAAAAAAGTCCACCTTTTCATTTAAGGCTTCTTTTAGTCACTAGATGGAAGCATTGAGTTAAAGCCAAGGTTTTGTTTTTTCAAGCTAATCCTCTGCCACACCCACCAGCGCCCATTATTCCACTAAGCAGACAGCTCCAGCAGACAGTCTCGCTCCAGGCTGGCTGAATATCACTGCAGACGATTTATGCATATCTTCAAACCAAAGAGTTCCTGAAATTACCACCCATTCCAAGGAAACAAAAAGCACATATTTCTCTTTGAGCAGCCCAGAAGAGCTCATCTGAACCCCTAGTCACGTTATTATCAAAAGGCTTCCTGAGTTCACAGTAGCATCTTTTCATCCAACCTCAGCTGATGCTGAAACCAGCCACGCATGGCAACTTTTATTGGCTGCTGAATTGAAAAGCTTAAACCAGAGTGATCAATATCTCTGTGTCACTGTTTCAGTTTTTAATTAAAAACAGTGATTTAAAAAAAATCGTCACTGGCAACCAACCACTGGATTCTTGTGTGAAAAGCTCACTTAATGTGCAGCATTAATCATCTTCTGTTTGGTGGCTTGATTTAGATTTTGGGAGTGATCAATGGATGAAGTCTCCTGGAATTAATTTTTAAACATGTGGTAAAACCTACTTGAGTTCACATTAGGAAACCTGTATTTGTGTCAAAACTGCAGTGAGGATAATTTTGTCGTATGCTCCCAATTTTAACTGGGGTCATGAGAAATGTGATGTATGATGTTCTGAGGTTTCACCTTGTCCCAGAAGAAAACCATTATCACTTACAGTACAGCCAGCTTAAGCCTTGATGCATCAGCAGTTGTGTTGCGTTATTTGTCATTTCAGGTTACTCGGCTGTGACTCTATTAACCAAGGCCTACTGCACCATAACATGACATACTGCTGCTGTAAAGACACACAGGTGTGCTACTGCTTTCAGTGGAAGCAGATTTAGCTCTTAATTTGAGGGAACTTAACTTCTGGTATGTTTGCAACTGATTCAATAATACACAAAATGAATAAAAAAAATAAAAAAAACCACACATTTAAGTGTTTCAATACTTTTTAAACATGAAAAAGACATGCTGGATTTTGAGATCTGTTTCATGAGATTCACTTTATTTTTTTTAAACAATGATCTTACTTTAAGGGTCATTGCATTGCTTTTAACCTGATCTATGCATAAAAAAGGCTGTCAGTTTTTCAATAGACTGTTTACAAAAGGTGGATGTAGCTATTCAGGGACATTAGATGATGCCTTTAAAACATATCTTGCTTTATTAGACTACCATTCAAAAATATCTACTTCACCCACACTTTTTTTTTCAATGTAACTCAGTGTAAGTAGGACTCATTTCATAAGGCATAATAAACAGTTTCCCTCAAACCAGTGGGTGACATTTTGTTGGCTACATCCATTTCCTATAAACACTCAGTATCTGTTATGAATCAAGTCATTCCAGTTGCACAAAGACTTACAGGTCAAATATACTAAATAAGAAGCTAAAATACCTATGTGTGACACTGGATTTTAAATCCAAAACAAACCAAATCTTATATATAATTTAAAGCTCTTCTAGAAATTTGGGAAGCTTACAGTCTCAGAAAAAGAAGAGCAAGGCTGATTCTGTCTTATCCTCTCTTTGTGGGAAGCTCTTGAATGGAGAGCAAGGATTTTACTCATTGGAAGAAAATCTGGAATTTGTTCTGCTCCGACTGCACAGCACTACCAAACATGAACAAACATGCACACCTGGCCGCTGCCACAACATGGAAGTAATGATTAAAATCCGCTCAGACGGGGTTCACTGTTCTCTCTAGTGGCGATACTGATATACCTGTATATAACAAATAGTTGTTTGCTTTTCTATTACAATTAAAGTGATTGAATATTTAGCTTTTAAAATATTAGGCTACAGATAGTCTGTCTCTCTAAAGAGATAATGAACTTTGCCAAAAATGAGTACAAAGCTGACGGAGACAAAAAAAAAAAAAAAAAAAAGAAAAACCCTGGAGGATGCTAAAATGTCAGACTGAACTGTTTGACATTATAAACTTGATTCACAGTAGATGTAATATACAGCCATGAGTTTAAAATAGTTTAAAATCTAACAGAATCTGGCATGTTTTATAATGTGTACCTGCCATACATAAAGATAAGTATTTCCCATGTTGAACAGAATTTGTTTGTGTTTTTATGATTGGATTATTTGCTGATACATTGATGCTGCTGGTTCATGTATCACTTCAAACATCCAGGGGTCATCACCAGCTCCAGTGCTGTGTCCGCGACATTCTCTCACCCGTTCTGTTGCTATGGTGAGTGCATGCCGTTTTGTGTGGTTGCCATGGAAACCCTGTATTACAGCTTGCCGCCTGCTCTCATCATGTTTCTGCATGATCATTTGTATGCCTCCTGTATGCTGATGCTTTAAAAAAACATTAGCGGCACAGAGAACGGCCCTCAGGGATTGCCTTTCTATAAAAACACACCCCGATGTTTCTGTTGCTGTTTCAGAACTAAATGTCTTCTTCACTGTGACTTTGCATGTTTTACATAAAAAAAGACAAATGTACATCTTATTAAGAACAATACAGTCTCTAATTCTTTTTTTCTTCTCACTACTGAGTCCACAAATAAGGAGAGCAAGAATGCCAAATACCTCCCACTGAGAATGGTAGTAAAAATTCAAGCTTGTGCGCTTTGTTATCTTGACTCATTTTAACAACTGTAGACTGTACTTGTCTTTCACACTGGCTACTGTGCCACCGCACGTGCACCATATGTATGGATGTTATGTTTATAAGTGCATTGTGCACCACATGTTGGCATCTCCTTCTTAGGACCTAGAGCAAAGAAAAAGCCACTGTTGTTTTCTGCAAGTCTTCCATGCATCAATTTTCTATATCTGCTCTTATCTAATTCAGGGTTTCAAGGGGGCTGAAGCCTATCCAAATTGCTATTGGGTATGAGGTGGGGCACACACTGGGCAGGAACTTTGTACCTGCCTTCAGGCCTTTCAGAGGTCTGGCATTTCGCTTCCATTGTCTGTTAGCTCCTGGATGCTGATTGTGGTATGTGTGCTTAGTCTGTGCTTGCTCCTGTTATATAAAGCAAGAGCAATATTCTTCAATCATTAAGGCTTGGCTGAGTTCATTTTAGCACTTTTTGTACCAGGGTTTCTATAACCTGATTTTCCAGCATCTGTAATGACTATTTGTGGCTGAGCAACTGTATTTTTTTCCTATGGGAATTTTTCCTCCCTTCTTTGTTTGTGTGTTGATGTATCTCGATCTGTCAGCACCAGGACCTACCTTAACCACGTAATTAGAAACCCACAATTCCACAGGATGCTCCACTGAAAAAACAGTCATTTGCGAGCACAGTTTTTCTTGAAAACCACTTGCTACTTCAATCCGTTATCATCTCTGTCCAATGATAACAAAAACTGTCACTTATGTTGCTTACATATCCATTTAGGGGTACTCCTAAATAAGTGCAGGTACTAATTATACAACCAGGAGAGATTTAAAAAGGCCATTTATGAACAAACTGATTGGTTTTGGAGTTCAACTGAGCTTTTTTGTCCCTTTTATACTCTCTCTCTCTCTCTCTCTCTCTCTCTCTCTCTCTCTCTCTCTCTCTCTCTCTCTCTCTAAGCCTCTTTTCTATACACCCTGTTTCGTGCTGGCCTGCACGATGAAAGTCTGATACACCACAGACACTCTCAGTAAAACCTTCATGTCCGGATTGTTGACAGGAATTCAGGCAGTCAGTGTTGCTCGCTTCCTCTTCTATAAACCATACCTTGCACTTTCCTTGCCCCTGTATTGCACTTAATACACTCTCAGGAGTCTCTCTATGTCCTCTGACCTTTAATAAGGTTGACTTCCTCTGTAATTGAACACACACAAGGTATGGCATGGACGCATGCTTTGTGAGTGGGGAGTGGGGGGGGCAGGTGTATTTTTATGCATCTGTATGCACACTTGTGTCTATAAATGTAATGAACACACGGTACCCATTGAGACCTCTAGTTAAGGTGAAGGCGTTAAGCCGATGAAAGTTTTCTCTTCCACTCCTCTGTCTAAACTCTGCACACATACACAAATGCTGCAACAGATCCATTACATCCGCTCTAAAACCGACTTTGCTAAATGCTTTCGACATTGTCCTGACTGTGGAAGTGTCCGGCTGTTAGCGCATTTATCATGGAGGTTTGGAGCTGATTCTGGTTGTCTTGCACTACTGACACAGCAGGGAGATGTTTCCTTGACTCAACAGCCATTAGAAAGGTTTCTTTTTTTTTTTTTTTTTTTTTTTAGCAGACTAGTCTTCTTTTGACACGCCTGTGCTTTCTGTCTACTTGATTTTCTTACTCCACCTGTTTTGGTGCTCTGTTAGTCTCTCTAAGTGGTGCTTATTGGCAATTCTGTTTTTTGCAATTCATGAAGTAATCATCCTGTTTAAGCTAGCAGCCACTGAGAATATTAGCTACTTTTCCAGTCAGGTGTTCTTACGTTCCTCAGATATCTTAACAAAATAGTCATATTACATGTTGTAAGGTTAAACCATAAAGAGACTTTGCTTTTTAATGAGATAGATATCTTTATTAAAAATACACGAACAAATGCAGACTCCAAGCTGCAGGGACAGTGAAACATACAGAAAGCTTGACCAGATCCTGCAGAACGCTCTGCAGGCGGGGTCTGAGCATGTCCCAGTGAGAAGTTCTGAGTCTTCTGGTGGAAAGTGGAGACAGAGTGGCAGTTGGTCCCTAAGCAAGAAGAACAATACAGAAAAGTAGCATTTTGAATGCATGCAGTAATTGAATGAATCAAAAAGAATGGGAAGCAGGAGAATAGAGGAATGAAGACTCTAAAATGACAGAGATCCATCTTAACTTTCAACCAGAAGCAACTTTTAGCTTTGGGAGGGTTTAATTCCACAGGTCTCTCTCTGATATTGCTTTCAGTGAGGAACTTATTCACAAATAGACCTTCATGTATACAGCATGTGTCATATGTACAGCATTTATTTTTGCCATATATCCACTGGGGATCATGTCTTAGTCCCAACAAAAAGGTCAAGATAAGGTGACAGTGGGCCATAATGGAAAATGATGCTTCTCAGGTGTTGAAATTAAGATATTTGAAGACCCAGCTGCAGATCAACATTGCCGTTTTCAAAGCCATGTTGCTCCTTTATTGAAAAACAGTGATACATGATTGCTGCAATGGACTGGCAACCTGTCCAGGGTTTACCTTACCTCTCACCTGCTAACTGCTAGGATAGGCTCCAGCTTCCCTGTGATCCTGAATTGGACTAAGCAGTATAGAAAACTAGAGAATATTAAGACTAAAGAATATTTACTCATAGTTTGATGTAAGGTGCTGAATATACAAGATATAGAGAAAACTGAAAGTACCCCAAAATGAATAGAAAGGATGAACAGAATAATTGAAATAACATTCATTAGTTGTGGGTGTATAAATGGAAGCGTTATCTAAAGATGTGGAAATATTTACCATACAGTAAGCACAGAAAGATGAAGTCATCTGTAACATGTGAAACCTCAAATTCAACCATTTGTCTGAATTTGAGTTTAAATTTGGAATTTCAGTTTCCTTTGGAAGACACTTTGATCACCTGATTGTCAGGACTAAGATAACACAGAGCTCACAGCCATTTTTCAGTCATTTTTAAACACAAAAAGACCCCCCCCTCCCCACTTCTTCCCTTTTTAGTCTGTGCTGATTCACAACGGTCTGGAGCCAGCCAGCTCTGGATGCTTGTCTCCATGGAGACAAGGGTGGGAAGGAGAGTGATGATGTTGCTGGCAGAATAGCAGTCCCGAATCATGTGTTTCGCTGTGTGTTTGTGTGAATGTGTGAGTATACAGGACACAAACAGAGACAGAGATTAGGTTTATTTTCCTCTAAAAAAAATCTGTAATTTGGTTGTCTTGTGCTGTACACAAGGCAGCTTTTGAGGATCATGACGTGACCAGTGAAATCCGTGCAGAGAGGCAAATAGCTTGTATTGATAAGCAGTGCTAAGTTCAACTGTGATTGATGGTACAGGTTGTGACAGAGTGTGACCAATTTCCTGTGACATGCATAGCCTCAGATATTCGGATTATAGATAGCAACACAAAAAAAGCTATTTTTTTCAAATGTCTCTCAAACTGACGTGTCAATATGATTGTCATATCATTCAACCCTTAATACTGATGTTGATAGAGTGAGAAAAATATCTGCTACTACTTTTAAATCCTGTTTTTAGGTCCTGATTTTAGAGCAATTAAACCATTACACAATATGACAAAAGTTGTATCTGGTTTTAAAGTTGTTACTACTGCTCAGATATTTATATATCATCTGAGAAATAGATTGACAATCTACATAACTGGGATTTCCAAAAGCAGATTTGATTCAGAAGTTTGAAGGAAATCTGTGATTTGTCAGAAAATCAGTGGCAAATAATGGCATCCAAAGTTTTGAATAAGGTCAATTTAATTTCTCTTCTTAATTATTAAAAGATCATTACTTTTAATATCAAATGCCATGAGTTTACACACACAGTGTGTGTCATCACTCAGTTCCAAGTGATGACAGTAATGCACTTGCAAACAGCTTTTACACTGGGAAAAAAATTGTTTTGTTGAACTGCTGTGAACCTGCCTCACTAAAATTAAGCTCAAAGCTTTGATGCCATGGTAATGGATAGGTGTAAATGGCAATTTTGCAGGGGATGGAGGTGGAAAGTGAGGGGAGGAGCAGTTAGTCATCGTTTGGATGAGATGTGTGTTTGTGAAATGTCTAAAGCCCCAAGGGCCTGAATTTCCCATGCATTATATGTTATGTGACTCCAAAGATGGCTTCTAATTTACAGTTTCACATTCAAAGGTTAAACACAAAGCAAATTATTACATGTATCACTTTTAGTTTTGAAAATGGCTTGTGGGAGTTTTAAAATCTTAGATTTGTGAAATGTTACTTTTATTGGTGAAAACAGAAAAATTGACAAATTTGACAGTGTTGACTCAGCATTGATGAGATAAATAAGCAAATAAATGAATAAATTAAAGAATAAACTACCCCAACTTGTAAATTATTGATTTAATTTAGACACCCAGACCACAATTACCACAAAGACATTATGTTAGAGGAAGTAAAGATACTTCAAGCTTAGTTATATGTTTGGATGGGAGTGTTATCATGAGGAATATTATCCTGTTATGTGCACACCTACCACTGTTGTTGCCTGTTTAGTTTTGGTTTAGTCTGGTTAAAAAGTCAGTCAAAATGTTTCCATTTGGGTTAGAAGGGGAGATTAAATAGACTTTACAGAGTCTGAGTTGATTAGTTTTAACCAAAAGTGTCCTAAATATGGTTTCCAGTCTTCTAAGGTAACATGCAAGCTGTGCAAGGTGCATTGCTGTTTTTTCATCAGTGTCCTGTTATGCTTATACTAACTCTAAACTGGAGCTGATAAAATTTCTAGTAAAATCCTGACAAACATTATTAACGTAATTATTAAGCCTTTAACCTACTGCATCTATACTCTCTGGAGTTGTGCCACAAACATGACAAATGTCATGAATTCCACCACTTTTTAAATCTGGTGAAAGGAATGATTTGATCAACTATCATCCAATCTCCATTTTGCCTACTCTGTCTAAGGTTTTGGAAAGATTAGTTCACAATAGACTTAGCTGCTATCTTAACAAGCTAAACGTTGTAGTCCCATCCCAATATGGCTTCAGAAAGAAAATCACAACTGAGATGGCTGTACTTGACATAACCTGAAAGGATCAAGTGATGCACTTGAACTAGGCAGCTATGGCACAGGCATCTTTCTGGATCTAAAGCATTTTATACTATCAAACCAGACATCTTAATTGATAAATTGCAACACTATGGTATCAGAGACCTAGCACTCAACTTATTTAATAGTTGTTTGTCTGAAAGATACCAATGTGTTTTTGTAAATAACCACACATCATCATTTAATCCCATCAAACATGGGGTCCCCCAGGGCTCCATCCAGGGCCACTTCTCTTCACTTTATATATTAATGACATTGTGAATTCTTCATGTATATTAAATAATATATTATTTGCTGATGACACAAACTTGGTTATTGCTCATTAAAAGCCAAAAGAACTTGAACAAATCCTAAATTGTGAATTTGTAAAAACAGACATTTGGCTTCAGTGCAATAACCTCTCTCTTAATGTTAAAAAAACACACTATGCTGTTTTCTGTTCCTTAAGAAAACCTGATGCAAAGCTAATTAGTCTTACAATTAATGGACAGTAAATTACAAGATTCAGCTCTTCCTAGGGTTCCTTATTAATGAATTTCTAAGTTTTAAAAGTCATATTGATGACTTGACCAAAAAAATTATCTAAATACACTTAATTTCCGCACTTCTCAAACCATATAAAACTATGTTTGAGCCTCATATAAATTACTGCAATAGCATCTGGTGTAATAAATTTCCAACCCACTTAAAAAAGCTGGAAATCCTTAAGAAGGAAGTTATATATGTCTTGTCATGGTCCAAGTTTAATTCTCAAACGAGACCCCCGTTTCATCATTTTAATCTTCTATGGCTTGCTGAGTGTACTTATCTTCAAAATGCTTGTTTAATGTACCAGTTTATCCATAACCTTAATCATAAATTTTGCAACCTAATTCCAATCTTTTTTCCTATATACATCTATGCCACCAAGAAAAAACTCAATTACCGGGAAAAAATGAAAACTAAAATGTTGCAGCTTTAGCATTGGGTGCATGGGACCGCAAATTTGGAATTAGCTTGATGAGAAATTGAAAATGTTTAACTCCATCTCCATCTTCAAGAAAAAAAACTAAAAATGCAACTTTTATCATAATACAATTAATCTTAGACTAATTCTTTATTTATTAAGAACGTGTCTATAGATTTCTCCTAAATAATGTGCATTATGTTACATTTGACTTGCAAAAGCATGAAAGCCCCCAGGGTCACAAGTAATAATGGCTGGTAATTGTACTTGTTCTTTTCATGCTCTGACAGGTCAAAGTGCTGTGGCTTGATCCATTATCTTATAAAGAAACAAACAAAGAAAGCAGTAGAGTGAGTCACGACTGTGAAATATCATAACAGATTAAGGACATGGTGACACAGCCAAATGAAACAACCTAAACATGCTCAGCCAGAAAATTTCATTTAATTAACAGTGTTCTTGTTATTGGTGATTACTTGTTATTCACTCTGAGTTTACAAGCACAAGTGTTGGGTGCTCACAGGAATGTTGGACATATGAAAAAGAATAATAGACTGGACAATAAACATTCAACAACTCCCACATCCCCAACTAGTGTTTTTGTTTTGAGCGATGATTATTTGTTTATTTATCTGACACACAGCATGCTTGCTCACAACAATAACTGTAATTCTCTTGGACACTTTATGGTTTGGATGAGTAAAATTTGCTCAGGCACTTTGGAAAGCTGAGAGGTCCTTAATGGTAAGAGACATGCAAGTGTCATTCAGCAGACCCCAACAGCCTGCAGTATTCACTTACATTGTGCTGATGTACATGTGTTTCTGTGTTTCCAGGAAAACAAAAGCAAAGGAAGAATGTAAAAAGGTAGAATTACATGTGTCTAATAAGTGTGTTTGATTACAAGACCAACTGTGAGGCAACTGTGACCTTGACAAGAGAGTTTTGCAAGTTAAAATTCTATATGCTCAATGCAACAGTGCTTCGACTGGCTATTCATTCATCAGAAAATCCTGGGTGTAAGCACCAGTTGTCTGCTAGGATCAGAGTTGTGTGAGTGTATTTTCTTACATGCAAACTCAGAGGTAAGAGATGTGCTAATGTCATTCTGCAAATTCAAATAGCCCTTAGTATACAGTAATGTTGTGCTGGTGTGCTTGTGTTTTCCTATCCACCCTACCCGGGAACCCTGCAGAGAAAACTCATTTCAGACGCTTGTATTCACAAACTCGTTCTTGTGGTCGCTACCCACAGCTCGTGACCATAGGTGAGGGTAGGAACTGGTAAATTGAGAACTTTGCCTTTTGGCTCAGCTCCTTCTTTGCTACAACAGACTGATACAGAATCTGCATCACTGCAGACACCACACTGATCAGCCTGTAGATGTCCTGCTCCATCCTTCCCTCACTCATGAACTCGTGAAGTCCCTGAGATACTTTAACTCCTCCACTTGGAGCAGGACCTCATTCCTGACCTGGAGAGAACACTCCACCGTTTTTTGGCTGAAGACCATGGTCTCTGATTTGGAGATGCCGATTCTTATCCCAACTGCTTCACTCTTGGTTTTGAATCATTCCATCAAGCGTTGGAGATCACAGCCCAATGAAGCCAACAGAACCACATCATCTGCAAAAAGCAGATATCCAATACTTAGGCCACATAGCTGGATCCTCTCAACACCTTGGCTGCACCTATAAATTCTGTCCATAAGAGTTATGAATAGAAATATTGACAAGGGACAGGCTTGGTGGAGTCCAACCTTCACCAGAAATAAATCTTACTTACTGTCAGCAATGCGGACCAAGCTCTGACACCAGTCGTACAGGGACCAGACAGCTCGTACAAGGTGACCCGGCACTCCATATTCCCAGAGCACCCCCCACAGGAGTCCAAGGGGGACACAGTTGAACGTCTTATCCAAGTCCTGTCTCAGTTTTCCACAGGGACAGAGTCTACCATTGAGTTCCAGACACTGTCACTTGACTTCACCTGCATATACAAGGGACAGTTGTGGCTCAGGGGAAGAGTGGTTATCTGTCAATTGGTAGGTTGGTGATTCGATCCCGGCTTCCCCAGACTACTCATCCAAGTCTCCGTGGGCAAGAAATTGAACCTCATATTGCCTCTGTGCTCATTGTTGTGTGAATGTGTGTGACTGTGAAAAACGACAACAACAACAAAAAAAACCCCTTCATAGTTACCTCCCAGGGAGTGCTATATGAGTGTATATGAATGGGTGAATGTGACTTGCAGTGTAAACGTGCTTTGAGTGGTCAAAATGACTAAAAACATGCTATATAAGTACATTTTCAATGTATTATCAATACTCCTGAGTGTGAAGCATACAGCCTTCATTTACTCTCATCTTCCATCTAAAACTACACAGATTTTGTATAATATTTAAATATATTTAGCAGATACCTTTGGTGATTTGTTCTTACAGAGCTGTGTGGCAGAGTGAGCATGTTTGGAGGGCTTAGCACAGCAAAAGAACTCCTTTGCCAACGGTTGCTTAGATAGAAAGATAACACAGCAAAATAAATTATGACAATATTAACTGGGACAACAATGACTGATGTTTAGAGCTGGAGGGGTAACAGACCTCTAACATAATCAGATTTCTCAACACATCACTTCAACATCAAAACATATCGATGCCATTGTATTGCCTCAGGGAATATTAAATGAAAATTAAGTATGCTACAGAAAGTCTATCTTGCATTTATTACACATAAAAAGAAGTAACCCGTGTTGATAATTGTGTCCGAGTCTACTTTTTAACCTTAAAGCTTTAAAATTTCATATTGTGCATTCTTTTACAAGGCTTGTCTCATGTTACTCTCATCACCTAACTCGTTTCATTCTTTCTGCCCCCCAAAACAAATGCTCTCACAATCTGGTTCTCCATCTTCTGGGAATGCTGTCCTGACATTAATGGTCCCTTTAAGCAGGTAAATGTGATTTAATATGGTTTCAAACAACCCTATGCCAGAATTTAATAGCAGGTAATGGTGTGCTGAGTCATGGGAATACTGATTCCCAGCACAGAAAGGTAGCATCCATATGCTGTCTCATTCAATCATAGCTTGTCTCTATTATTCTAACCATAGTAAACAAACAAGCTGATAAACAACATTGATTTTGATTGCTGTTTACAACCAGAACTGTGATTAGCATTGCTGTTAGGGAGGTAGAGAACTTCAGAGGACAGAAACTGCCAAAATAAAAATAAACAGAAAAAATGGCTCAACAAAAAAATTGATATGCAAATAAATTATAAAAAAAAGTTTAGCCATTAAGAAAACCTATAAAACATGACATAAACTTTATATTATTTTGCCCTTTAAAACTGTTTTAATTTAACTGTGTGTTATTACTCATATTTATTTACTTTTCCATCTCATTTTCAGTTTATTTTATTTGTTTGGGAATTTTTTTTTTTTTACATTTTTTTTGCTCATTTATTTTTATGCCTGTATTTGTTTCTGTATTATTTTCCTGTTACACTTTCTTATCTCCAAAATTATTAATTTATGCATTTTATTTTTATTTAACATTTTATTTATTTATTGACACTTTTACGTCTTCATTATTAGGCCCGAGCACCGAAGGCGGTGCGAAGGCCTATTGTAATTGCTCCGTTTCTTCCTTATTAGGCCCGAGCACCGAAGGCGGTGCGAAGGCCTGTTGTAATTGCTCCGTTTCTTCCTTATTAGGCCCGAGCACCGAAGGCGGTGCGAAGGCCTATTGTAATTGCTCCGTTTCTTCCTTATTCTTCTTCTTCTTGTCAAAAGTAAATTGCATTTTAGGGGACCTGAACATGCGCGAAAACGCGCCTAATTTTGCGTACCCCCCCAAGGGAATGTGTAAATTTACGTATTTTGTGGTGCTCGGGACTGTTCGGGCAAAATTGAATGAGAGCGCCACCTATTTATGATGCCCTGCCACTGCACCTCATCAATCTTTATGAAAATCGCTACATGTATTCCAAATGTTTGGGCGAACAAAAAATCCTCTTGGAGTAACAGCCTAAAACCAACAGGAAGTCGGCCATTTTGGGTCAAAGTCGCCATTTTGGCGTTTTACTGACATTTTCAAAATCTATCTCCTCCCAGAGATTTCTTCGTACCGCTACCAAAATAGCTCAGGATGTCCAGAAGACATGTCTCTTTAAAAGTTATTGAAAGTTTTCTAATAGGAGAAAGGGCATGGAGGGGGTGGGGCCTCAAAGTTTGACTTCTCGCCGTGAAGAACGAAAGTGATATAACTTCCACATAAAACAATGTATCTGAACCAAAATGGCCATGTATGATGCCAGTCCGATCCTGAACACATCTACACGTCAATATTTGGGTTATGAATTGGCCACGCCCCCTGGTGACAGAAAGTCATGGTTTTTACTTGGAGACCGATTTATCTGAAGTTTTGGACACAACCAGGTCCAAACTGGGTCAGACAGCAGAAAACAAGTTGGTGATGATATCCAGTGAAAACTGTTGCTCTACGCTGCAGGGCGAGACCGTTGCGCCATGGCGAACTTCGATAAGACGCCATGACATCATAAATCACTATAAATCCCTCAATTCTGATCCAATCCCCATCAGACTTGCAGGGATTAATCAGGGTCCGGCCCTGAACAGATTCATATCACCAATTCTGGTCTAGCTCTAAGCCCCGCCCACTTTCAACAGGAAGTGCTTTTTTTCAGACGCCGGGGTCCATCCCCTCAGGAATGAAACTTACACCCTTGAAACTGCTTCACAACAGGTCAAACCCTTTCATGATACCACAATAAAAATCTCAAGCTCCTTCGCCAAACGTAACCATGGCGAATAGTGGTCCGACGCCATCAAACAGGAAGTACTTGTGACTGAACCATTGTAACGTTGATCTCCACCAAACTTGGCAGGAAGGAACGCGGTCAGGCCTTGAACTCAGCCACATTGACATATGCTGGAAAAATTGCAATATGGCTCTATAGCGCCCCCTACAAATATTTAATTGATCATAACTGCCCACTACATTGACCGATATGGCTGAAATCCAGAATATTGATAGAACTTGGGAAGATGTACAAAAAAGCCTCTTGGACCTATATGATAACTTCAACAGGAAGTCGGCCATTTTGAAAAAAGTGTCATTTTTGGGGTCATTTTTGCATGTTTCTTTGCCTTGCATTTGAACGAACTCCTCCTACAGATTTTAGCGTATTTACCTCAAACTCAGTCTGAACACTCCAGAGGCATGTGTGGTTAAAAGTTATTGAAAATTTTCTAATAGGAGGTGGTGTTCAGCGGCGGCGCCTCATCAAGTTTTGATGTTTCGCCATCATGCACAGAATCGATTATGTCTGACATACAACACTCAGCCTCCACCAAACTGCCCATGTTTCACTTCAGTTCCATGCCGACCACATCTACATGTCCAGATGTTGTCATCTGGACATTGCTCAACGCTGCACGGTGACACCGTGGCGCCATTACAAGCTTGGATAAGACGCCATGACATCATTAATCAGTATAAATCCCTCAATTTTCATCCAATCAATATGACACTTACAGTGATTCATCAGGGTCAGCTACTGAACAGATACATGCTACTACTTTTGGTCTTGGCCTAAGCCCCGACCATTTGAAACAGGAAGTGCCTTTTTCAGACACCGGGGTCCCTCTTTTTAGGAATGAATCTCACACACTCAAAAGTGCTTCAGATCAGGTCAAACCCTTTCATGATACTACAGAAAAAAACCTCAAGTTCCCTCGCCAAGCAAAACCATGGCGAATGGCATCCACCGCCATTAAACAGGAAGTACTTCTAACTGACCCAATGTACTCCTGATCTCCACCAAACTTGGCAGGGAGGACACTGGTCAGGCCTGGAACTGATTCAAATAGATATATGCTGGTAATATGGCTCTATAGCGCCCCCTATAAATATTTAATCTATCAGCTCCAACCACTGCTTTGAACGACATGATAAAATGTGGCATATTTATGTAACATGACAGGACAAACAAAAATGCCTCTTCATGTCCTTATGTTCTCAACACCATAGCCCCGCCCCCTGGGAAAAGGAAGTCCCACCATTTTAACCTTTATCATCTGTATAACTAATTCTAACTCATTAATATCATCCTTCATGAACTTATGGTTGAAAATATGACTGACGTCTTACAGCATCATTAAAATGGCTTTCTGTGATGGTTTAAATCATTCGCCATTATACAGGAAGTGGCACTAACCCTGCTGTCAGTTGACCAATTGAGCTAATATTTTCCTGTTCTCAATAGAGTTCCAACCTGAACATGGTCCTACATTACAACAACTTTACCACCACCTAGTGGCCACGTGGAATTTTCCTCTTGATAAAATCATGCTCCAGTTTGTGGGAATTCAACACAGTTTGTAAGAAACAAGGTCATGAATGCTTCAGATGTCATCACTGGAAAGGCTGAGGTGCAAGCTGATCCTCTCATGAGGAAAATCACCTCTTGATGGAGATAAACTCTGGAAGAATGGGTATATGGCTGTGGGCGATAGCGGCTGTGCTGCTGGAGGGAGGTTGCGGGGTGATGGGGCGGTGCAATAGGCCGAAGCGGCGCCAGAGGTGCGAGGGCCTCCAACGCTGCTTGCAGCTTTAATTAGGCCCGAGCACCGAAGGCGGTGCGAAGGCCTATTGTAATTGCTCCGTTTCTTCCTTATTCTTCTTCTTCTTGTCAAAAGTAAATTGCATTTTAGGGGACCTGAACATGCGCGAAAACGCGCCTAATTTTGCGTACCCCCCCAAGGGAATGTGTAAATTTACGTATTTTGTGGTGCTCGGGACTGTTCGGGCAAAATTGAATGAGAGCGCCACCTATTTATGATGCCCTGCCACTGCACCTCATCAATCTTTATGAAAATCGCTACATGTATTCCAAATGTTTGGGCGAACAAAAAATCCTCTTGGAGTAACAGCCTAAAACCAACAGGAAGTCGGCCATTTTGGGTCAAAGTCGCCATTTTGGCGTTTTACTGACATTTTCAAAATCTATCTCCTCCCAGAGATTTCTTCGTACCTGCTACCAAAATAGCTCAGGATGTCCAGAAGACATGTCTCTTTAAAAGTTATTGAAAGTTTTCTAATAGGAGAAAGGGCATGGAGGGGGTGGGGCCTCAAAGTTTGACTTCTCGCCGTGAAGAACGAAAGTGATATAACTTCCACATAAAACAATGTATCTGAACCAAAATGGCCATGTATGATGCCAGTCCGATCCTGAACACATCTACACGTCAATATTTGGGTTATGAATTGGCCACGCCCCCTGGTGACAGAAAGTCATGGTTTTTACTTGGAGACCGATTTATCTGAAGTTTTGGACACAACCAGGTCCAAACTGGGTCAGACAGCAGAAAACAAGTTGGTGATGATATCCAGTGAAAACTGTTGCTCTACTGCTGCAGGGCGAGACGTTGCGCCATGGCGAACTTCGATAAGACGCCATGACATCATAAATCACTATAAATCCCTCAATTCTGATCCAATCCCCATCAGACTTGCAGGGATTAATCAGGGTCCGGCCCTGAACAGATTCATATCACCAATTCCTGGTCTAGCCCTAAGCCCCGCCCACTTCCAACAGGAAGTGCTTTTTTTCAGACGCAGGGGTCCATCTCCCTCAGGAATGAAACGTACACACTTGAAACTGACTTCACAACAGGTCAAACCCTTTCATGATACCACAATAAAAATCTCAAGCTCCTTCGCCAAACGTAACCATGGCGAATAGTGGTCCGACGCCATCAAACAGGAAGTACTTGTGACTGAACCCATTGTAACGTTGATCTCCACCAAACCTTGGCAGGAAGGAACGCGGTCAGGCCTTGAACTCAGCCACATTGACATATGCTGGAAAAATTGCAATATGGCTCTATAGCGCCACCTACAAATATTTAATTGATCATAATCTGCCCACTACATTGACCTGATATGGCTGAAATCCAGTATATTGATAGAACTTGGGAGGATGTACAAAAAAGCCTCTTGGACCTATATGATAACTTCAACAGGAAGTCGGCCATTTTGAAAAAAGTGTCATTTTTGGGGTCATTTTTGCATGTTTCTTTGCCTTGCATTTGAACGAACTCCTCCTACAGATTTTAGCGTATTTACCTCAAACTCAGTCTGAACACTCCAGAGGCATGTGTGGTTAAAAGTTATTGAAAATTTTCTAATAGGAGGTGGCGTTCAGCGGCGGCGCCTCATCAAGTTTTGATGTTTCGCCAACAAGCACGGAATCTATTATTTCTGCAATACAACACTCATTCTGTACCAAACTGCATATATTTCTCTTCACTTCCATGCCGACCACATCTACAAGTCCTGATGTTGTCATCTGGACATTGCTCAACGCTGCATGGCGAGACCGTGGCGCCATGACAAGGTTGGATAAAACGCCATGACATCATTATTGAGTATAAATCCCTCAATTTTCATCCAATCAGCATCACACTTGCACTGATTAATCAGAGTCTGCTTCTTAACAGATATATGTAATTACTTCTGGTCTTGGCCTAAGCCCCGCCCACTTGAAACAGGAAGTGCCTTTTTCCTGCAGCAGGGTCCCTCTCGTCAGGGATTAACCTCACACACTCTACAGTGCTTCAGATCAGGTCAAACCCTTTCATGATATAAGAGAAAAAAAAACCTCAAGTTCCTTCCTCAAGCAAAACATGGCAAATGGCGTCCACCGCCATGAAACAGGAAGTACTTGTAACTGACCCAATGTACTCCTGATCTCCACCAAACTTGGCAGGGAGGACACGTGGTCAGGCCTGGAACTGATTCAAATAGATATATGCTGGTAATATGGCTCTATAGCGCCCCCTATAAATATTTAATCTATCAGCTCCAACCACTGCTTTGAACGACATGATAAAATGTGGCATATTTATGTAACATGACAGGACAAACAAAAATGCCTCTTCATTTCCTTATGTTCTCAACACCATAGCCCCGCCCCCCTGGGAAAAGGAAGTCCCACCATTTTAACCTTTATCATCTGTATAACTAGTTCTAACTCATTAATATCATCCTTCATGAACTTATGGTTGAAAATGTGACTGACTTCTTACAGCATCATGATTAAAATGGCTTTCCTGTGATGGTTTAAATCATTCGCCATTATACAGGAAGTGGCACTAACCCTGCTGTCAGTTGACCAATTGAGCTAATATATTCCTGTTCTCAATAGAGTTCAAATCTGAACATGGTTGTACATTAAAAGAACTTTACCACCACCTAGTGGCCACGTGGAATTTTCCTCTTGATGAAATCATGCTCCAGATTGTGGGAATTCAACACAGTTTGTAAGAAACAAGGTCATGAATGCTTCAGATGTCATCACTGGACAGGCTGACGTGCAAGTTGATCTTCTGATGAGGAAAATCACCTCTTGATGGAGATAAACTCTGGAAGAATGGGTATATGGCTGTGGGCAAGAGAGGCTGTGTTGCTGGAGGGAGGCTCTTGGCCGATGGGGCGGTGCAATAGGCCGAAGCGGCGCCAGAGGTGCGAGGGCCTCCAACGCTGCTTGCAGCTTTAATTTCTTTATGCATTGCTATGCCATTATGTAAATGAGAGAGGTGGCCTTTCATGGCATGTAATCTGGGGGCGATCCTTGCCTATTGGTCAGTTAACACTTGCAGGTCACAGGTTGTTAGTGCAGGGAGGACTGTACAGCCAATCCTTCCTGTCTATCTCTGCTGTGTGTGGCCTAAGGTCAGAAATGAAGGTTTTATTTGGGAATCACCGCAGTAAAGGTAGACTTTCAACAGGAGACTGTACAGGATCTTCGGCAAGTTGCTCTTTTAGTTGAAAAAAGAGGATGTACAGGTTGATTATTTCTAACCTTTGATGAAACCAGTTGTATTATTCTTTGTTGGAAATCCTGATTAGTCACCTTTACAGTGACGTATAACCTGTTAGGATTGTGCATTTTGTAGAATGAGAAAACCAGCAAACGTGTGTGTGGTGCTCCCCAAAAAGGAATAGTGTATTAATGGCCAATATGTGTTTGTTTTTGTTTATTCCTTATTACTGAGAGAGTTTTCAATCATCTTATCCACCAAGCAACCGAACATTTCAGGTCTCAGGTTGAATAACAGCTGATAAACTACATGTCTATATTTAAGAAATATGATTAAATCCTTTTTGAGCCAGAATATCCACAAGAGAATCTAGTATTATGTATTATGATTGATGTTTTGACACAATTAACAATGTTTTAATTCTTAATAATAAGCAGTATGGAACAGTTAAATAATTCACAGTCTTGAAAATGAATGGAAAGTGGAGTTTATTTAATAAATTACCAATAAATCATACATTCTAAACACAAGCAGCTAAAGCAGTAAAACAGCAACATCCTTGATACAATTTCTGAT
Organism: Melanotaenia boesemani; assembly: GCF_017639745.1. Taxonomy (NCBI): domain Eukaryota; kingdom Metazoa; phylum Chordata; class Actinopteri; order Atheriniformes; family Melanotaeniidae; genus Melanotaenia; species Melanotaenia boesemani. The sequence continues at coordinate 21,248,125 of NC_055697.1, forward strand.
TACGTCAAACCTCTATGCCTTCATTTGTAATGCATTAAAGCACTATGTCACACCAACATACTTTCTCTGTTAACAGGGACATAATGTCAAGTGTACGCATGTGTTGTGTTGACTTATGTTAAAAGGAACAGATGCAGACCGGAAACACCTAAAATGAGCAAAGTGGCTTTAACAGGCTTTGTGCACTCTCGTGGCCGTGTAAGAACACTAAAATAAACATCTCCCCATGTTCCTTAGGGGTCTCTGTAGTATTCAGATGACATTTATAAAAAGGAAAACTATTCAAGGATTATATCAAAACTCAAATGATTAATTTAACATGTAAACATTTTTTTATTTAAATGAAAAACAAAAACAGCTGCTGCACCAACATAAGCAAAACTGCTGACTATTGTGTTAGATAATTGTAAAATTTAATGATTACAATTAATTAACTTATCTATACCTAATCGTTTTTTTGTTTTGTTTTTGCTGGCTTCAAAAAGGGGATTATTTGAATTGTAGCCAAAAAAACAAAAACAAAAACAAACAAACAAACAAACAAACAAACAAAAAAAACAATACATATTACAGTATAAATGACTAAATTGTAAGTAAAATTACTAAAAAAATAATCAAGTCCAAATCAAGCTCTTTCCCAACTTGATCATGTCATAATCTATATTAGTTACATTGGTCTACAGTGTAAAAGATGCAGCTTCCTCTTTGCAGATATTGTTACGGAGTTTTTTCTTTCTTATGTGGTTTCTAATGTCAGTGCATGTTCAGTATCTCATAATGTTTTGGCCACTTGCAGACTATCACCACATCTACATCTCACTACATGCCAATCTACATTTTTAACTGTTTATTTGGAAGCAAATTAAAAATAAAGAGGGGCGAAGGATGGCATTACTCTGTCTCCCATTCTAAAGACACATTCATTCTATGAAACATTTTACACAAGCATTTTTCTATGATCTCACTTGCAGTTCATGATTACAAATATTGCACAAGATGTAGATCAGGGGTTTCCAGCTCCTGTCCGAGGCCCACAGTCATGCAGGTTTTCAATGTTTCCCTGCTTCAACATACCTAACTCTAAAAATTAATTAGTCATTGAGCAGAACTTCATAGGCTGTTGAATCCATTTAATTTGAGTCGGGTGTGTTGAAGCAGGGAATCATTGAAAACCTGCAGGATTGCAGCACTTAAGGACCCAGTTTGGACACAGCAGATATAGATATTATAAAGTACAATGTCAGCGTAAGAAAAATATATGTTGTTATGGGTTACATGTATGACTTCTTCTATGTTGGCACTATCTTTATCAAAGTAACTTGTAGACAAAAACGGATCAACGCTTCCTGTTTAAAGTGAACGTGAATGCCAAAACCGAAGTTGTTGAAATGAACAGCTGACCCAGATCACCAAGTCACACAGTCACAGAGTTGCTTGAACTTTATTTTCTTAAAGCCGCCTGTCTTTGTGTAACATTAGTGATCTGTGGCTGACTTGATGTGGATTCTAACCTGAAGGACAAGTTTAATCAGATGTCAAAAGGAGCTGAAACCTGTTAACACTTTCTATTTACTGGAACTCTTAGGATGAATCTGCATTTCTGTGCCACATCCCTCCATAACTGCTCAGTTATTACTTTGCTTTGGGAGTGGCAGCTTTATCTAACAAGCAGCTATTTGGCAAAATATGAGTAATCAGGCAAAGGGAGTCGGCTGTCTGCTGCTCTGTAGCAGTTACTGCTCCACGAGACTGGATTGACCAGAGAGATCAGGCAATGTCTGTACATTGCAGTGTCAGCAACAGCAATAGGGCAAGTGCAAGACTCTCAGCATATCTCACGCTGTGCACATCAGATATGGGCAACTATTGAGAGGAATACTCATCTCAATACAGAGAAAGATGAATACAGATGTTAGTAAGTGCATACACTGCATATAAATATATGTAGAGACATGGGAGAAGCCACTGCTGCTACACTTCAACCATAAAAATGACTTAAGTCAGTAAAATCAAAAATCAATAATAGGCTTTTTGTCATGTTTGCATCACATGCTGCATTAATTTTCACTGAGGGCAGGCAGCTGTGATGGAAGTGCTCTGCATCAGGAACAATACAATGAATAATACAATATACGACAGCATTGATTTTCAACAACACCACACCCATGAAAGCAGAATGCATGTCTGCCAGTTAAAAGATTTTATGTTTATTTGTTCCATACCGATGTGTTTGCATAAGTTTTCCAATATTTACAGACCGGATTGAGTGGCCATGCTGAAGCAAATCTAGACTTTTCAAAATGGTCATTTCACACAATATATTGTTGCTGCAAATGCAATAAAGCTAATTTACAAAAAGACACTCAGAGTTTTCTCAGAGAGAAAACCTTTTAGACCTTAGTAAGAGGACTGTGTTCATGAGTTAATTCAGTTTTAAAATGATAGAGTTCTGTAATGAAATAGGAGGGACTGTAGGTAAAGCTTTCTAAATCTAAATAAATTCTTTTTAAGTTGCAAGGAAACAATTACCTGCTGAAGACTATCTTTTTGCCCAATGTTCTTATTTGGGTGCAAATGTTATTAATTAATTCAGACCGCTAAATGTTAAAATAACCTGTGAAAACAGGGTCCTTCATGCCCAAAGCTCTTTCAGTCAGGGAGCACCTGTCCAAACTTGACCTGATTACTGAGAGAAATGTGTCTGATTTTTAACCTGCAATGTTGTCTGATTACTCTAAAAGGACATGTCTAAAACAGAGCCTCTTTCTTTATGCCTGTACTGCTTTTTTTTCTTTTTTCTTTCTTTTTTTTACAATTACAGGGAGGCTGTGTATGATCCCGTACTTGAGAGATACAACATGTGAATGTTTCGTTTATTTATTTTGTTCTCTACTTTATTCACAGAGCTGGTGGAAAGTGCTTATCTGTGGATGATAATGAATGTCCTGCATGAATGTCTCAGAATCCCCCAGAAATGGTTAAGATGAGGTGTTTGAAGTGTAGGGTCTTTGGTGTGAAAAACACACATAGTTTTGACTACATTTTACTCATGGTTAGTAACACGAAACCTACATGGCCAACGTTTGCACATTTTAATAAATCATGCATATTCATGCATTACTACTACCCCGAATACAAAAAACAGCATAGGGATACATCCCACAATTTACAAGCTGCCACTGTAGCATTACAGCATTTTAAATATTTGAACAAATATACTCGTTACACCCTTTCTGCTGAGCTACATACTAACTGATCCTTTCAATTTCCTTTATTTTATCAGACCATTAGCTCCTGCCAACCTGACAGGCTACTAATTTAATAAATAAGAATCTGTACTGAATGATGTTCATTTAAAAAAGAAAATTGAAAATGTGCTTGATATGATCTTGAAATTAGATTTTTGTGGTGCAGATTGTGACCTAGCACATTATCTACCTATCATGGCACAAGAGTTGTTTTCATACACAGATTGATGGATTAATGATTATCCTTTGCAGTTATTGATTCCAGATAAACATACCATCTGCACTGAAAGACAAGCTGAGAGTTGCATCCACTTTTATTTTATTCACTAAGACCATCACTGAATTTATACTTAGATTACTGACTCATGAGATGGTTCAGGGAGCAGTGTTCATTTTATGTGATGACTGATGTCCAGTGAGGGGGGTGTTTGATTTGCATGGAGCCCATCCCATATGAGCCTAGGATGGGAATTCCCTGTAGAGCTGTCTGTTAGGCCTAATCTGGCTTCTGCGAGGAGCACTTTGATCAGAGATGTTCGATCACAAGTCTGATGGATGTGAGAAGACACTCTGTGGAGGCTTATAAGGTGGCTGTAGTCACAGTCTGAGTGTCTGACATGTCTGAGTTGTGGCTGTGTTCAAGATTCCAACCCAGATTTACATTTGCACATTAACAAAGCATAAGCCATGACAGGAAGGTATTTGTTGTAGGTGAAGCTGACAGGACTATTGTGAAGCAGCTGGGATATAAATCCCAGAGAAAATGCATTCAGTTTGCATTATCAATGTGCCTGTCAGGATAGGCTCACTAATGGCATGTGGTTGCAAAACATTGGCATATCAGTTTGTCCACCTCTTGAATCCAAATTAAAATTCCTCAACAGCTGTTGCTTAAGGTAAGATTTTTTACAGGCTTTCCTGATCCTCAAAGGACTAGATGAGTCTTAATTACAGTGTATAAGTAACCTCTGACATTACCTGCAGCTGCTTGAGATTTTTTGGATTTTTGTGAAACATCTTAAAAGTTTTTGGATGAATTGGATGGATTGATAAAACTATTTTCAGATGGTCATGGTTCTTAGATGACAAATCCTTTGAAGATTTAATAAATTCTGGATGAACATAAATTTAAAAATAATAAAGAGTCTCACCATGTTTGGTCTTGAACACAAATGAACACATGATGTAAATGATAATTAAACAATTATTCTGTTTCTATTAGACTCTTAGACCTTTTATGTTTCTCCTTTCACATAATCTCAAAATATAAATTACATTATTTTTTTTCCTTGAAAGGCTTTGAGAGCAGGATTAGATTTCTATGCATCACTTCATGTGTCTGACTGTGTTTGTGATCAAAGGCACACGAATGACAAATGCAACTGCAGCCAAAAGATCACAGACTCATCTTGTGACATTGTCTGGTAGTTGCTTCAAGGACTGCACACTTCTTTAAAGTATGTAATTTCTTCTTAAACATGGTTGGAACAGTAGCCACCCAAGTTTTGCAGCCTATTTAAGTGTCTTCTGATTAGCAATCAAGTTGTACCTTTGTTTGTCACTTTATCACAATATCATCCCCTGATTATGGTTCCTTTTCCTTTATTAAAATGTTACAATGCTTAGCATAATTATGAATCTCTCCTGCCCCAGATATTGCTGCTGTTTGTCAATACTTTATGCTTTATTTCAAACATCAAACAATGGGTAAGGCTTCCCATTTTTTCTGAGGCTACAATCACCGGCAGCTCATCAGAGTGGAGATGTTATGGCTTTTTGAAGGGAATCGGATATTGAGGAGCTGTTCCTTTCAAAGAACTGGCTCGTTCTTATTTTTTCATTTATTCATTTTTTAGAATTCAATCAGGGGTAAATAATTTTTATTAAGGAAATAATCACTGGTAACAATAATAAGGTAAGATTTGGTTCAGAATAATCCAAACTTACTCACCCCACCAATTTATACTCTGTTGGTGAGCATTAGTTTCAAATATTGGTCAGAATTTAATTTGGCTTGTGTTTTCAATGTAATCCTTCCATAAGGTGGCTCTATATCCCCATGCTTTGACAGTGAGATCACTATTTTGGATTCTCCCTCACCAAAAAACTTTGTGGCACAACGAAAACTAAGCAGGCTACAATTAACTTCCATGCAAAATAATTATATATAGAAAATGTAACTGTATATTTTGTATAGAAAAAGAGTGGCTGACAAATGAACAGCTCACAGCTGTGACTCTGTTCGCATTGTTCATTTAAAAGAGCCGTTCAAAGGAATGGATTCGTTCATGAATGTCATATCTCTACATCAGAGCTCTCCCAACAACAACCGTAACCCTGTTAACATGGTTTGGTAACCAGGAGTGATCAGAGTGACTGATGGCCTTGCAGATAACCTAGGTACTTTAAGATAACCTAGTGAGTGTCTCCTTACATGGAAAACCTTTTATCCCCAGCCTGAGGCAAGCAAACAGACCAAGCAGGTCAGAATCTGAAAGTAATCTGGTGTACGTGCATTGTCTAAATACCCACTCAAACACCACTAATGGTGTATACAGTGTTTTCTAATTCTTGTGAGGCTGAAACTCATTCAAATAAAAATTTTCCATGAGAAATTGAATGAAAAAAAAAAAAAAAAAAAAAAAAAGGGATTCTGACTTTGTCTCTTACATTTTATATAAGTTTGCAGATTAGTGGCTCCATCTTTTTATCTGTCCTGTTCCCTCCTTTATGCCCTCTCCTTCTGCCTGCTGACCTTTATTTGGAAAGTTGGGGTGATTTTAGAACAAAATATCGACCTGTTTGGTTTATTTACATCAAGACCAGAAATGCTCCTTTTGATAGAAAGTCAACATCACCACCAAAACCTAATAACGTGATTTCATTTTTCTTCAGGAGCTTTATTATAAGCAATATCAGCAGCATGAAGTTAAGAGCTGAAAAGGTAATTATCAGTTACTATCAAGCCATTACTGGCAAATGGTTAATCTTGTGTGCAAAATTCAATCAAAATATGTATCTTTTTGTCTACAACATTGGCAAAGATGTGCAAATTCACACAGTTTTTTATAACATGCTGGGGGGAATGGGTGGCCCATGGGCCTGTGGGGTGTCTGCCCTCCGCGGCACCCGGCACCTGCTGGACCTGCTCACCGTCGCCCTGTGCTGCCCGGTGGCCCTGCCCGGTGGCCCTGCCCCGTCATGCCGGGAGGCTCCAGTCTGGGGGCCCCTCTGCTCTGGTTTGAGTGAGCCGCTGCTCTGTCTGCTTTGGCTGTCCAGGGCTTGGTGCTCTGTGGACCTGCTGGGCCTTTGGGGCCTCGGGCTCCCCCCGTCCCCCACTGATGCTTCAGGGTGCGGCGTGATCACGGCCCCCTTGCAAGCACCATTTCTTCCTTGTTGCATGGCCACACACGTATGTATGCTTGCCTCTCCATCTGCTTCTGACTAGATGTTGCTGGTGTTTGTGTGTTGGGACGTTTCTCTGCAGGTACGTTTGATGACTACTGTACTTTTTCACATCATCATTATCCTATTTTTTTTATGTATCATCGTACTGTGGTAATTTATATTGCATATATTTTTGTGGTGTGTTTAAGGCAGCCTAGACAACTGTTATTACACATTCTAATCCTGTCCTTTTCTCCCTTTGTTTTCTTTTTTTTTCTTCACTCTTCCTTTATCTCCCTGTCAGGTTCGGCACTGACACATAAACACTAAAAAAATAAGATAACAATAAAAATAATAAAAACATCAAGGGCAGCCATGTATATAACATGTCTCCCTTGGTAGAGCAAATCTGTCAAGCAAAATATGGCACACAGACCATCGTTCTGTATGTTAGGATGCTGGACAGGACAGGGTAAATAAATAAATAAATAAATAAATAAATAAATAACATGCTGACCTAGATGTTAACATGACAGGGATCAATGCATAAATTATTTGATTAAATTTTTTAAGTATGAATAACTTTTTATATAAAGCAATTTTTTATTTTATTGTCACACCAACATATTTCACTGACTACACTGCTATCGTAACAAGGATGAATTAACTACCTGCTGAAGCTGCCTGACAGCAACACACATCAGTAGGTTGTCACTTAAAACTGCATTTTGTGTTTGTGATTTTCATTATTTGCTTTTATTGTAAATCTTCTGCTGAAGTTGTTGTTATAAAAACCTGTATAAAGAAAAAGTGTGCTGAAATTCATTATATTTCTCCTTGTATCCTGAAAGCATTTAGTGTTTTGGCATTTGAAAATGTTGCAAAAATGTAGGGATTTGCAGGTGGTGGGATAAAGATAAGACTATTACATAATGAATTTTGTAAAATGTTATCATTGAATCATTTAGTATGCAAACGATATATCAAAAAATTGGTCTGTATAAACTTCTAATTAATTTCCTCAGAGCAAATTCAATGTTGTCACTACAGAATGTCAAAAGGAAAAAAATACCACTATAAGCTATCTTCAAAATAATACATTTTTTTAATAAACTTTAAGAAAACTGATTTTTATGCAGGAAGGATCAAATGTAAGATTTCTGCATTAGACAGAAATAAGATAAGGTCAGGTGAAGCAACCAAAATCACAACTAAATCCGTTAATATTGCATTGCCTGTTTTTTAATGGAAAAGGAGCTTTTTTTATGGTTGTGGTAATATATTGCTTTACTCAGAGGCAAACACGTTGGAATGGCTTTAAATTTTGTATGAATGTACGGTGTTTTCCTTTGTGAAGTGTGGGGCTTATAAATCCTAATAAACGCCTCACTGATGGAGCTGCCTTCTGGCAATCAATAATAACCACTGCTGGCACAGATGCAGAACACACCCTGCAACACACATAAACTCACAAATGTGCACAGTGTTGGTTACATCAATCAAATGCAGCCTCAAACTCAAACGTGCACATATCAGCTCCACTGCAAGTTGAAAATGGAGTTAGGAGGACTTTCCCAACCACAGATTAATGTGTAAAACTGTGTGTAATCCCTCTCTACTCTCGCTCTCAAGGATGGGTGGTGTACAGGGGTAGGTAGCGTGAGGAGAAGATGACAGAGCAAGATGATGGTCTTTAGTGGAGGACATCATATGTCTCTGGTGCTGGAGCTTGTAATCTGTTGTGAGCTTTCAGAGAAGTGTTAAAGGTAACAGACATGGAAAGGTCAATCCTAACTCCAAATTCTGACTTGTTGACAAGTGTCTATACCATTTTTTAGGGGAAAGTATCAAGAAATAAAAGAAACATTTAATTTAAATGTATTTTAGTGGACGGCGGAATCAGTTAATAGACAGAGATTAATGTTGTAAACCCAAGCTCTAATAATGTCTGGAAAAATGCATTTCAATTCCAAACAGTGGAAAAAGAAACAGAAAGTATCCCTGGCCAAAAAGTAACAGACCTAAAGTTAAAGTGTGAGTTTAAGTCGTTTAAATAACAGCTCAAGCTGTTCTCTTACAGTACTTTTAACTTTTAAAATGTTTTACAACACAATCTTCATTAATAGGCATTAATATCTGGCAGGACCAGCCAGCTTTGAGCGTTTAGTTTTCATTCTGGTCATGTTGCTTACAGCTGCTCTGACTGCAGCTGTAAGCGCTAATGGACGGGGGAGGGGCTGCAGAAGCGCTGCTCATTGACAAGAAGTAAATACGTTAAGAAACAGCTTTCACTTTAGTTTCCAAAAGTCTCAAATAACACCAGAAAAAGTCACAAAATTTGTCTCTAGTCACTTTTTTTATGGTCACTAGATTGGTCTGAAAACTCACTAAATATAGCACTAATGTAGTTAAATTGTCAGCACTGTTTTAGCTGAGCTCTGAGGTGTCCATCAATTTAGGAAACTGTGCACTTACAAACGTTTCACGTTGTCTGACATGCAAACTGCGATTAAATGCCTTCATTTTTTTTAGCACGTTAATTTTTTGTAATTAATTAATTGTAATTAATGCATTAAAGTCCCACCCCTAATATATACATATATATAAAAAAAAAAAACTCTTCATCACCCAAACCCAACCTCCCATCGCTCCTGGGTAGGCTGGGTGGCTGTTCATCTCAAGCTCAGGCCCTCCCAGAGTCCTGGGAGCTTAAGGGTCCTACACAGTATCTTAGCTGTTCCTCAGACTGTGCTCTTTTGGATGGAGATGTCTGATGTTTCTCCAGGTATCTGTTGGAGCCACTTTTCCAGTGTGAGGGACACAGTCCCAGTGCTCCAATGACCGCTGGTACTACTGGTGGCTTCACCTTCCAGGATTTCTTCTGTTCTTCTTTGAGTCTTTGATATTTCTCTAGTTTCTTGTGTTCTTGTTTTTCCTGACATTTCCATCGTTGGGGATGACTACATCGATCACTACGGCTTCCATTGGCTGCTTATCCATGATCAGAATGCCCGGTTGGTTGGCCACCAACATTTTGTTGGACTGTATCTGAAAGTTCCACAGCACCTTAGCCCTCTCATTCTCCACCACCTTGGGAGGGGTTTCCCATTGTGACCTAGGGTTCTCCTATCCATATTCTGCACAGGATGTTTCTGTACACTATGTCGGCTACTTGGTTATGGTGTTCCATGTGTTCTTGCACCCTGCTGTGAGGTGCTGGACTGTTTTACGGGCCCTGGTACTCAAGGCTTGCTCCTGTGCTGCCATGATTAGCATCTCTGTGCTGTCCTTCAGTCCAGCCCTCTCTAGCCATTGGTAGGATTTGTTCATATCCGCCACTTCATCTGTCTGTTGGTGGTGCATCCCATGCAGGGGCTCGCCCTCCCATGATGGTTCTTCCATTTCATTCTTTACCAGGTTCCATTCCCTTAAGAATTCACTTAGTGCTTCTTCTCTTGGGGTCATCTTCCTGATGTAGTCATTGGTCTTGGATGTTTCATCTTAGATAGTGGCCTTGATACTAACTAGTCTTTGACCTCCCTCGTTGCGCTTAGCATAAAGCCTCTGGACACTGGATTTGGGGTGGAACCCCCCTTTCATGGTGAACAGTGTTTTAACATCTGTGGTTTGAACTTCTTCATTTGGCCAGCTTATTATCTCAGCTGGGTATCTGATCACGGGCACAGCTGTTAATTGCCTGGATCTTGTTCTTACCGTTGAGCTGACTTCTCAGGACTTGCCTTACTTGTTGCAGATATTTAGCTGTAGCAGCTTTTCTTGTGGTTTGCTGTTTGCTTGTGGTATGTCAAGATACTTGTAGCTCTCCTAAACATCTGTTATTCTGCCCACTAGGAGTGCAATGCCCTCTATATGGACTGCCTTCACTCTCTTTGTTAGCATTCGGCCACATTTCTCCAGTCCGAATAACATTTCCATGTTCCTGGTGTAGATCCTGGTGATGTAAATGGTAAATGGTAAATGGTCCGTATTTATATAGCGCTTTACTGTACCTGGGATGATACCCAAAGCGCTTTACATTATACATCACATTCACCCATTCACACACACATTCACACACTGATGGCGGAAGCTGCCATGCAAGGCACTCAACCACGACCCATCAGGAGCAATTAGGGGTTCGGTGTCTTGCCCAAGGACACCTCGACATGAACTCGACTTGGCCGAGGATCAAACCGGCAACCCTTAGGTTACAAGACGACCGCTCTACCTTGCTGAGCCACGCCGCCCCCAGTGAGTGGATCAGTGAGTCAATATCTCGCTTACTCTTAGCATACAGCTTGATGTCATCCATGTAGAGGAGGTGACTGATGGTGGCCCCATTCCTGGGCCAGTAGCTATAGCTGGTATAGCTAGTCTTGTTGATTAATTGGCTGAGGGGGTTCAGGTCTGTCCAGAACAGCAGCAGGGACAGATATATAACACATTTGATGGAGACTTGTGCAACTGGCTTGAAGTTGGCCTTAAGGGTGGTCTGCCACAGCTTCACTGAGTTTGCAATGAAGGCTCTTAGAGTGTTTTTGATCTCTCTCTCTCTCGCTCTCTCTCTCTCTCTCTCTCTCTCTCTCTCTATTTCTCTCTCTCGCTCTCTCTCTATATATATATATATATGGTGAAGGAAAGAAGAAATGATAGAAGATATCTATATATAGGCCCTGCGGTGGACTGCTTACCTGTACAGGGTGTAACCTGCCTCTCACCTGCTAAAATGCTGCTTCACACAACCACTCTTTAAAATAGCTGTAACATCACTTAAAGTATAGATACATGTTCATCTTTTTGGAAACACATTTTGTAAGGGTTATGTGAAATCCTCTAAGTCTTACCTTCTTTAAACTAATAATTATTGTTAACAGAGCCCTGACATGAGTTTAGTTTACATGTTAGAATGATTTTGATTTTTTATGTAATCAAGCGGTCAAATTTTATTGTGTTTTCTGTAACATAAGCTAAGGGCTTTCATTGCTCAGTGCTTCATTATCTTTCACCCAACTTAAACATACTATCTTCACAAAGCTGATATCAGTGAAAGTATTTATTTGAACAGCTGTATTGGTGAATCAGTTTTGATTACAGGATTGTGTTTGTGATGGTATGGGGGATCTGTTATGGAGTGCAGAGACTGTTGAGTATAGAGTGCAGATAAACTGAGTTAAAAACATTTTGTGATAATTTGTTAAACTCAAATGTTCAAGTGCTCATTTTTCTGATTCATTTATTGCTTATTTTAAATACATTTATAAAATGGAGTTCTAACTTTGCAGCTTTAAACAAAACCACACTGGTAGTCTGTCTTTGTTAAATTGTGGTTTGTCATACGAAAAATATTTTTCTTGACATTTCTAGAAATCCTGTTCTTAATCTCTTCATGTTGAGGTTGTAGGGGGGTGGGTGAGGCTGGACTGACTTCTGGCAGCATGGTGGTGATGGCAGCTCATCAGGAGGTGGAGATGGGAAGGGAGGGTTGCAGCAAAGCGCTCCCCCAGAATAAAGCACATATTGTTTGGAGGGCAACCACAACAAACCCTGCCTCTCTGTACCTCTACTCCTTACTTCTTTTTTCATTTATTTCTTCATCCTCCCCTCACACCTTTGGTTTGATGGTTTCTCTGGTATCACAGTCTGACTTCACCCCTCCTACCATACTCATCTCCATTTCCTCTTGTCATTTTTCTCCTCCTTTCTTCTTTCCCTCCACTTACCCTACCCATCCCTCTTATGTCTCATTCTGTGTCACCCAGGGCTTTTTGCTCCCATTTCCCCCCTCTTTTCTCTGACTTGTTTGTGCCCCCCCCTGCTTCATTAGCTGGAGTAGAGCTTTGTCGCTTGTATATGCTCAGCCGTCGTGCTCTTTCTGTCAATTCAGAGTCTGTCAGTGTTGGATGTTATTGGCTGGATATTCTTTGGATAATACCAAGCTTGTGTGTGTGTGTATGCCAGCAGCCTGTCTGTCTGTATTTCAAAAAGACTTTTACAGTTCTTGCTGGGGAGGCAGTCAGTGCTGAGTGCAGTTCAGTTCTGTTCCAGTTTCCAGTAAGCTGATCCTGTTGGCAGAGGCTGGTGGGGAGACTTCCTTTTCTGGAAGGACCTGATGCATCGTGTTAATGATCCTCTCCCTCTCTTTTTAACCCTCTCTCGCTGTCTCTGTTTCTCTGCTAGTCTGTACAAAGAGGAACTCATGTCATGTCACAACGTCTGTGCAGGGAGCAACAGCAGAAATCATCCAGCCAGCAGAGTGAAAGGACTGCATGGATCACGCCCCCTTCTCTTTTCTGTCTCAGCCTTTCTCTCTTTCACCCTAACACCAGTAGAGCTCTCACTTCACTCATAATCTCTTCCTCTCTGTCTGACCCAATAATTTATTCTGTCTTTTTTTCATCCTGTCCGTTTGTCTCCCTTTCTATGTACCATATTTTTGTGCCTTTGTCTCTTACTCTTTTTGGGAGGAGTCTCCAATTTCCAATCTCAGGTAGGCAGCACCATAACCAGACAAGAATAAACACCCTCACTCTACTTTCTTCTATCATTTCTTCTTTCCTTCATCATTCATATATATATATATATATATATATATATCAACATCCTCTTCCACCACCTCCTCATCCTCCTCCATCTCACTCTCTATCTCTCCACTCTCTTCCTGCCTCCACACCCTGCCTCTGAGTGCGCCGGAGACAGTCGCCAATTGCGCACGGCAAAGGCAGCAAGTGGGAGTGGACCTCAGCAAGCGTGTTCGCAAGCATGTGTGTGTGTATGTGTGTTTGAGAACGTGAAGAGGAAGAGGAGAGGAGGAGGAGGAGGCGAGAGAAAGCATCAGCACAGTCCACCCAGTCTCTCTTCGTTCCTCATACACTCCCAGTCTGCATGGAACAACCTTTCCTTCATTGCTCCTAAATGGACATTTCTGAGGCAATGTTTCACCAGTGAAGGCAGCCGCTGTCTCTCCATTCCACAAGCTCCTACATGCTGGATTTTATGAAAAGTGAGGAGAGGAGAGGAACTGGGGGAGATCTCTGAATATGAGTGAGGAAGCTAAGGAGAAAGCAGGCAGCGGGAAAACAGCCCATCGCAAGAAGAAAGGCAAGAAGGTAAGAGAGAGGAAAGAGCTGTCTTTGTCTTGGTGATCTTTCATGTGTTTGTTCAGAAAGTAAGAGCTGATGAGGTGAGACTAATTGTTGAGCTAGACATGACAAAAACAGTGAAGATCTTCTTGACCATGTTTTAAACAGATTTCATGTCTGCTAATAAAGTCAGTTTTTATTATGTAAGAGTAAATATACTTAAAGTACAGTCTGTACATCTGATTGTTTTTTGAGGGGTTCATAGGTTAGGGGGTTTTTTGCGTGACTATTTTCTGTTTGTTGCCCAAGTGTGACAGAGAAATATGTACTTAGCCTCACCTGGAATGCTATCAAAGCTGACTGAAGTGCCTCACTTCAGTCATCAGTCATTATCTTTTTTTGATGTTGTAACTGGTTGGTCTGGTTGTTTTGCTGTGGGTGACTGACTGGAAGCTCGCTGGTATGTAAAGTGCAGATACTGTTTAGAATGGAAAGCAAAGGGATGTCCTCAGGGGTTAGGGTGGGGGCAGCAAATGCACGTACAGCGCAGGCATCTGTCGTGCTGTCAAACTCCTTCACAGCTGTGTGTGTGTGTGTATGAGTGTGTGAATCTCAGTCACAACCACTGTGTGTAACATGCTATGCTGTTATATTCCTCAGGAGTTGTTTTTGTGGGATTTAATTTAGGGTGTTGACCACTAAGACATGTTTTGACTTATGGCGTGGAATGTTGGTATGAGTGCACCTCTGTGTGGCTTTCTGGATGTGGCTGACGGTTAAAATACCTCAAGTGTATCTGTTTGTGGTACAACTGAAGCATGACTGATTTGCTCTTGTGCCTCCAACGCTGTTGTATGGGAAAGGTTTGATGAATTGCTTTGGCTGATGAAAGCCACTGATCATGCACAGATACACAAAAAACATATCTTGAGTAATATGCAAATGTAACGTACTTTCCAACCCATTTGAGATGGCCTGGATCCACAACTACATTCAATCTATAAGTTTTACAAAGCGAATGGAAAATGTATGCTACCGGTCTCATTAAAAAAATAAAAAGAAAATTTAAAGCATCTATGAAGTGAGCCACTGTTAATGGTGAAGCTGTCAATCCGGTTTCTCAAATGACTGACTAAAGTAAATAATGTCTACACAGTGTCACACTCTTGTAAATGGACCTTGTTTACTACTTATAGACTCATTTAAGAATACATTTATGAAAAGCAAAGTGTTCTCATGAATCATATTTCAAGATGACCATTTCTTTTACACAAGTTGCAGCATATAAGCTCCTTTCAATAAATTTCAACTCCTGTAACAAAGTAATGTGCAATGTGGGAAGGAGGCGGGAGGGTTTTTTTTTGTTGTTGTTGTTGTTTGTTTGTTTTGTTTTGTTTTTATTTTACTTTTTTAGTTTATGATGCACTAGACTGAATGTTTTGGTCCCACATTAAGTCAAATCCAGGTCTAGAGCAGATCACTTGGTCAAGGAATTGTTTGATATTCCCAAATCGGTCTAAATTTAGGTTATGAAGCTTAACTTGATTTGTATCCTTCCCAAATTCAGGTCTTTTTTTACATGATTTTCGGTTCCATATATAAGATAAATAAAACAAGTTTTAGCCATGGCTGTTCCATTTCCAAAGACTCAAAATCTGAGCAAATCTGGCAACCATTACTGGACCAGCGCTGGCCTACCAAAAAGTGAAGTGATGCCAGAACACAGTTAAGTGTGCTGACACTTAGCCTCAGTCTGCATGGTTCACGTGGCCACTGGGATTTTGGCATCAGTTTGTTTGGATCATGTGATGTGCACACTAAAGCCCCTTGAGATGTTTTTGTTCTGATAGATCATGCATGCATTTGATGGAATATTAAATTAATCAAGTAGCTGTGTGTTTGTATTACACAACATAGAAACTGCGTCTTCATTATCTCAATACACACAAGTGAGTCAATATAGGATTGTCAGATCTTGAAACTCTCAAATATTGAGATCATTTTAATTAAAAAAAAGTATGGATAAGGCTCTTCTTCATTAAATGTTAGAGATAAGTTTGGAATATATCACTATCATGGAGATTCTCCATCTCCAACTTCATTTCCCAAAGGATTAAGATAAAGAAGGTTAAGTTCTCAGCATTTTCCCCACCAAGCCTCAAACCGTTATCTCCCTCACACAAGCTCCACACTGCCATGAAACTGAGAACTCCAAAAAAAAAAAAAAAAAAAAAAAAGAAAAAGATTGAAATTATTTTTTTTTTATATACATGTGTTGTTTATTGTGTGCGTTACTCTGTGTGTGCATGTGTGGGCCAGATAAATATGCCAGATGTGTTAATGATTGTAGCCATGGCAACTAGTTTCTGTTCTGAGCGAAAGATGTTGAGGGTGAGACAGGCAGGGGAGAAAGGAGGAGGAGGAGGAGGAGGGAAGGGGTGGACTGGTGAACTTGGTGGCTAGAACAGAAATATATTTTTCATGAGGCAGCTGCTGTGATGGGTGGAAGCTCAAGGATACAATCAAACATCTTTTGACTCAAGGTCCCAGACTTACCCTGATTATGACAGGAGTTGTAAATCAAAACCAATCACACTCTTATGCCTGTTTTATGAATTTCTCTGTTTATTAATCCATGTGTGTTTAAGTGTAACTTAAGTGTGTATTTCAGGCTCTTTGTCAGCACGTTTGTGTTGCACTTTGATGTTCCTTCAAATGCTTCATGACTTCATAGAGGCTTAATGATAAGAATTTGATATAGTGATAGAGATAATGAGGTTTACATAACACACACACACACACACACAAACACTGGCGTACACTGACTATATTAACAGAAAATTCACTTGCTTATATTCCTCTTTGCATAGAAGCTGCCATTAGATGAAACTAAACCCTTTTATCAAATATTTGAACATGTGTTTGGGTTTGTGCTAGTACAATGGGCCTCCACAGGCTTGCCAATGGACATCTGCTTTGCTGTGCTCTGATGAGTTTCAGTTTAGTTGCTCAAAGAGAAATTTCCTCACACATAAAAAGAACAGAAAATGGGAAAGAAAAACTGATCTCCAAGAGAAAATAACCCAGAGGACTTTATTAGAAACATCTCTCTTCCAAAATCCCAAAACGCAACAAAATTAATCTGTTTGACTTAAAAAACAAAAAAGCTTAAATAACTGGAACGATAAATTTTATTAACTCTGAACCACACACAGAGTAAACAAGTGAGCATTACAGAAGGATCTGGTGTGAGTGAGATTAAATAAATTGAGGAACTAGTGCCAATGATAATGCACAGTTTGCCCACATCAGTGACTTCACCAAATAAATCT
This sequence comes from Melanotaenia boesemani, assembly GCF_017639745.1. Taxonomy (NCBI): domain Eukaryota; kingdom Metazoa; phylum Chordata; class Actinopteri; order Atheriniformes; family Melanotaeniidae; genus Melanotaenia; species Melanotaenia boesemani. The sequence continues at coordinate 21,265,171 of NC_055697.1, forward strand.
CCAGAGTGAAGTAAACACAACGTTACATAAGAGATGCTTACACTGAAATGCTTTAGAAACACCATATTTTTTACCAGGTTTATACCTTCCATAAATAAACTGCTCGTAACCTCAAGACAGACTGTATGCTTAAACTTCCTAGTGATTGTATAAGGGTTGTGTAAGGAGCATTTGTGTCAGAAAAGCAAAACAAAAGTTGCCTCTGTCAAAGCTTCCAACAACATCAAGCCGACTGATGAGCAGAGACAGCTGAGAAATGCGGTATCACTGAAATATTCAGATTCTGTCACAAACAAGTCCCTCATTTTGATTATATGTCCGTCCCTGATCCTCTCACTCACGAAACTACAAAAGGCACATAAGTTATTTGTATGCTGCTTAAAAACAGTTGCTCCCTGACTGAACTTATAATATGGTTTAATCGGCAGCAAAAGACAGAAAAAGAATGATGACTTTAGCTTTTTTCATGCATCCTTTCACTTTTCTCTGGACTGCATACATCTTCTCTTTTGTGTTGCCTCTGTTGTCTTGTTCCTAATGAGACAGCCAGTCATCCAGGCAGCAAGGCTTGGGCAGCTCTGTTCTTTGTCTTGGATGGAAAAACCCTGCCAGAGACGGAGAGGTCTGCGTCTGGAGGACTGGTGAAATAAGCCGTTCTGTGACAGTGCCTTCAAAGAGAAATGGCACATTGCATCCCCCAGATAACAGCAGGGCACTGGTGAATGTGCTGATGGAAGACATCATTGTGTGTGTGTGTGTGTGTGTGTGTGTGTGTGTGTGTGTGTGTGTGTGTGTGTGTGTGTGTGTGTGGGTGGGTGGGTGTGTGTGTGTGTGTGTGTGTTTGGAGGGGAGAGCAGTGGAAGTGCTGTTTTTGTTTTTCAGATTACGCTAATGGACTTGGCACAGATCAAATCCTTAAAGAGGTTATGCCTCATGGACTATTGTAGAGAGTATCTGGAAGAAGAAAAAAAAACACTGTAATGAATGCAGTAGAGGTGTTTATTAATATTTTGATAATCATTTAACAGAATACATGATCCTCAGGCATAATGATAAATATTCTCTTTTTCCAGCTGCAACATAAGGATTTATTATTTTTGTCTTTGGCTGCAAAGTCAATATCTTCCTTATAGTGGATTTAAAAAAAAAATTAAATCCAAATCAAATTAATCGATAATGGAAAATAAAAAAACAGGGACAGCTGCTGAATTCTGAAAAGACCAACGTGTTCACTTGATGAGTTGCAAAAAATGAAAGAATGTTAAATATACATTTGAGATATCGTGTTAGGACTGAAAATGAAATGATACAAAACTCTAATAGTTAATTTTTATTTTCAGACTGGACAGATTGTTTCTGTCAAGCCCAAAAAAAAGTGTGGGATTCCTCATCACATTACAGCTTTAGCCTCCCTTGTTTCAGCATAGTGTGATGATGATTTAATATAAAGCTATGCACACATGTGCACATGTTGTTTATTAGTTTGAGTGTGGAGGTGTGAGTAAATACACGTGCAATCCCTCAGCAGCTCTATAAATGCATGTATGCATGTGTGTAGGTGGGTGTATTCCTGAGGTTACTGTGTGGATGTGTTTGGGTAGGTAGGCGTCTTGGAGCCCGGGCACAGCTGCACACCCTGGGGAGAGGGCAGAGGGATCAGCCTGTCAGAGCTCCATCACTCTCAGATGAACTGTCTCTGTTCCTGTCTCTCCACTGAGGAAAGGAAAGAAGGAGGGAGGGAGGGAGAGATGAGGTGGAAAAGAAGGCGAGGGACCAGGGGAGAAGTGTGGATGGAGGGGAAAGAACAAGATTGAGATGTGAGAGTGAGGTGTGAGCTGGGCAGTGACAGAGAAGAAGGAAAGGAAGAGAAGAAGGAACTGTGAAAGAGAACTGTTTCTTTAGCTGTCGCTTCAGAGCTCTGTTTGCAACTGCAGACTACTGTAGAGAAGGTTTTAAGGGGCCAGCATGCTTCACTACCGTCTTTGAAGAGGGACCGTGAGGTAGCCTCGTTTCCACACTCCAAAGAATGTGGTTATCCCTGTATTTGATGATTATTGCTTCATGTACCATGCCATCAAGCTTCACGCTGCAGCTTTGAACTTGGCCTTTTCAAGCAACCGTAAATATATTTGCATATTGAGATGGTTTGGCAACAAGTTGAACAAACTTGGAAAGCATAACCTGAGGAGGTTACATGACAAAGAAAAATGCTATTATAGGCAGGGCTGAGATGGAATTCAAGTGTAGCGCGTGCAAAGAGCTAACAAGCTGTTGAACCAGACCTCATTAACATAATCCAAGGACTTCCCTCTCTCTTCACAAGCACCCAACAACAACACTCAACATCAGCAAAGCCAAGCAATTTGAAGAAATGCCTCAGTTCTTTTTTCTTTATTTTCAAACAGTCTGTGAAAAATTAATCAATACCAAAGAGAGCAGAGTGCAACATAAAGGAGTGTTTGTCTTCCTGTAAAGAATGACTAGAGCCAGAGTCGGGTTGTGATCTCATATTGGAATGTGTCTTATTAAACCTGTCTGAAAACCTGTCTGTAATTAAAAAAAAGACCCAGCAGTATAAAAATTAAATCATGGAGTACTGGCTGATATTTTGGGCCCATGCTTTTAATGACAGTACAGCAAAAAAAAAAAAAAAAAAAAAAAAGGAAGCAAGAAAGAAAGAAAAAAGAAAAGTCACTGAATCACCACAAAATATTAATGTAAAGTACTTTCAGCCCTGGCTGCTTATAGCTACAGAGTAATAAAGTGCATTTAGGTAGCCATTTTCTTCTGTTGTCCATCACTTTTGCCTAAACCTCAGAGCTTTTTCCGATTCCCACACCTCCATCTGGAAAGCTTTTTACATCTCGCTCTGTTGTGCTCTTTTCATTCTTCTCTTTTTCTCAATGGTATGAGAAAAAGAGAAAAATACGATTAAACAGAATTTCACCATCAGAAATAGAAACCTCTTTTATCTAGTTTGGGATCCACCTTAAGCCTCTCCTTGTCTAATGTTGCTATGGCAACTATTAAAGCAGCTGAGCATGATGACAAAAGCTTTTGTTCTGTACCAAAAGCAATAACAGTGGTTTATGTTGACTGTGTTGTCTGCCGACCCTGTTGTGACCGCAGCATTCTCCTACTTTTTAATTTAACATCACTGACTTTACAACAGAAAACAAAAACACTGAATGCAAGCAGATTTAAATCACTGGTTTATTTCTAGACTAGACCATACAAATTTGCAACACAGAGACTGATGATGTTAATAAGTCTTAGGTTGTGATACAGGCAATAACAAAGAGCCCACTATTCCCACGCTGATTCCCACAGTAAAGACATTTGGTCATGTGATGTAAATTCCTGTTTGTCATGGTTGGTGTGCAGGCTGATTGTGTTTTTCCCAATAAATATGCATGGCAAGCATCGTGGGTGCAAGAAGCTTGGATTAAAGTTTCAGATTTGACAGCTGATGGCTCTACAATCTGACCTGAAAGAGGCCTGTGACATTTACAACACTGTTGACTGAAAAAAAGACAGATTTCTGAAAAGGAGAAACTAGGATCTGCACCCCTCTTTCTCATTTTGGTTCTCAGGTGTTGTTTATTTAAGTCAGATGATGTATTCTGGGATCAGGAATACATCCAGTGGAGCTTCGCCAGATGGCTCACCTCTGCTTCCTCCATGGGATGAAGAATGAAAGCATCCTAGTGAATAAAATAGATAAAACTGCAATGTGCTAAGATCCTTCTGCTGGCTCCCAGCTTGAAGATGCACTTAACAGCAGGATCTGGCTTCCTCCAAAATTGAAAATGTCTGACAGAGTGCCACAAAACTGAGGCTTTGTTTTAAAATATAAAGCATATTGTCAGTTTAGCACAATTCAGGCTTAGCTGGTGCCAGTAAACCAGGTGGGGGAGACATCCTGGAGACCTGCTGGGCTAAGCAGCCATTTTTAAGTGTTGTACATTGATGGTCTGTCAGTATCCTTACAATTGCTTGCTTAAAATCAAGCTGGCTCCTGGTGTTTTTTAACATTTTATTTTTTTTATTTTTCTGTTTGTGGGGGTTCCTTTAATGGCTTTGATTAAGTTCAGTTAAATAATTTATTTGGGTAGAAAAGTGCCACATCCTTGTGCCACATGAAAGTCATAAGAAGGTGGCTGGGATGGATGATGGTCATATAAAGTGCAACACTTTCCCTGGAGACAGTGTATTCACATCCTTTTCTGGTACAGTATGTGTGCTAAGACACTAAACACGCTTTGTCTGATGATAAGGAAAGATGGTAGTGTGAGTGATTATGTAGGCTTCAAGTCATCTCCAAATTCCAGTGTCTAACATCTAGGGCAATCTGTTGTTATCTTATTCATGGTTTTATATTTATTTCCCAGGCTGTCTGGTTGCTTTTTCCAGGGGCAACCCTATCAGTGGGTTCTTGAAACGGCACAGAGAGAAGGTGCAGGGGTGGACAGGGAACTGCAAGCACTGTATAAAGCTCCTGTTTTGAGCCCCAAGGCAACTCCACCTGTGTACAAGTGCATCAGTAAAATGGGACTGGAAAGAATGAGTAGGTATTCAGAAGGTGGGTGAAGATGATGGATGAGAGGCAGGAGAGGACCAGAGGGACTGCATCTTTAAAAGAGAGCCAAGCCTAGAGATTCACATCATCTGAAACTAAGAAGTGGATGAGAACAAAACTGTTTGCAAGTGGATGTTCAGATTTACATCTAAAATGAGTCCCTGCAGGGATGCATGAGGAACACTGGGGCTTCACTGGCTGTCATGGCACATAGGAGGCTTCTCTATCTCACAATTACATAACTAGAAACATTGGTTCCTCTGGTCTCTGTGACATTTGTCAGGTTTCACTGCAAGAAGGAAAATTCTCTCCTCATCTAGTCTTCAATTTACCTGCTCTCTTTTCCTCTTACAGCTACAGAGCAGAGGAGCCAGATAGCTTGATATTGATACCTCAATTTCTGTTGAAGACAGACTAATGTGGTTTTGATTTGATCATATCCCATGCTCCTCAGGGATGGGGTATAGGTGGTTGTCTGCCTTCATTTAAAGCTGGTCCTCCATTTCTTCCATTTCAAGTCAGAGATAATTTTGACTTTTTCGTAGCCAATTACTTCATATTTTACTAGCACAAAACAAACTTGAATCATTAATTATTAGACAGTCTTTGTTTTTTATAAGTGAATCTTCAGCTGCATCCACACGTCTCTCCAATACACAACCTTTCACCATATTAGTTGGTTAAGGTCTGATTAAGTCCTTACTGTGAATAAGCCCCTACCATGTAAACTTCATTTTCAGAACAGAAGTATGCAATAATCAAATCAAGCCATGTAGAGTATGTTTAGTCACATTTGACACGTATACGCCTTCATTAAAATATTACATCCTACTAGTTTTCACAGCATCTTGCAACACACATACTGCTTAGCTCCAGGTGGATAGATGTGAGTGTAAAAAAAAGACCAATCTGAGCAGAGGGAGAGACCCTGAGTGATGCTCTTGGTTTTTAGGGATCTGAATACAATGAGAGCTTTGGATGAGCAGAAACTTTGAAGTGGTACAGGGTCATGTAGTGTATACGTAAGGTAAGATTTGGACCACTTTCTGTAACATGTATAAATATCACTTGGATATTATATGTAGCTAATGTACACACCACAACTAAAACAAAATTTAAAAAAACATAGAGGTGTGCATTTGTTAAATATGCTTCACTGTGCTGCTGACAAGGTGTATGGGCCATATTGCTGTGTGCTATTTGTACAATGTGCTTAGTCTCATTAGTCTGGGTAGTTTAGTTCTCTATCAATTAGAAGATGTGACATGTGTGTGTGTGTGTGTGTGCGCACAACAGATAAGCCTTCCAGGAAGTTGTACAGGAAGGCTGTATTAGAAAGTTTGAAAAGTTCAGTTTTTCATCGTCAAGCCTACCTGATGTTGCCACTCTGCTCTGGAGTGCTCTATTTTCGAAGCTTATTTCTCAAAGAGCACCATCGAATGAATGGTTACCAGAAGCGGAGTGGAAATTATGGATTTTAAAATTAGGCATTGATCATAGCCCAGTACAAAGTGCCTTCTTGGCACAAAGGTTTGTGCTCTATAACTGAACTGTGTTTACTGGGCTTACAATAAGCTGAAGCATGAATGTCGCACTGCCTGAGGCTTGGATGAGACATAAGGGAGTCATACAAGGAAACTGGTGATTTTACTGTAACTCATATTTATTTCTCAGCTGAGTTGTGTGCCCATATGTGTGTATATGGTGTGGAATGCCCCTGTGGTTGTAGAAGGCTGGTATGTGAGTTGTTTTTTTTTTGTTTTGTTTTTTTTTTCCTAACAGTGGCAGGGTTCCTCCTGCCCTGAGGTCAGTGACAGCAAACACACAATATGACAACCTCCAGCTGTGAGGGTGTGAGTCTGCTAATGAGATACCCTTTGGATCTGTCAAGTGTGTGTAGTTGTGGGTGTGTATCTGTTTCTTCATGGAACAACCTGAACAGACATTTTGCAGGAGGTGATATGGATTATTTTGTCATCTTCTGCAACATCAACCATCATACCAGCTTTATTGGCTGGTAAAAATGACCCCACTGCCTATTTTAGTGGAGTAACAAAGACATTTGATCCATTTTCATGTATATTTGGGTTAATAATACAACATTCCTTGTGAATGTGCATGATCATGCAGATTATTAGCAAAGAATGATACCACTCCTGTACAGTAGATCATGAAGCTACAGCCAACTGCAGCTTTAATTGCCATGTTTAATTTCCAAAGGGTAACAAAATGTGCCTCAACAAAGATACTGCTCCTGGTCATGTAAAACCTGCTTTACTTGTCATATCACAGTCCAAAATAGTTGATAAACATATTAGCTTTAGCACTAGAAACACTATAAATACATCTGTAGAGTTCTTTACATTTTATTTGACCTCCTTTGTGGTTCTCTGTAATTACACTGGGGCAATAGTAGTCTGGAGGTTACAGAGGTGTGCTTGGGTCTGGAGAACCCAGGCAGTCCACTGCTCTCAAGTGGGGTGGCTGTAGCTCAGGAGGAAGAGCAGCTGGGTTCCAACCAAAAGTGTGTAGGTCTGATTCCAAGCTTCCCTTGACTACATTTTGAAGTGTTCTTGGGCATGACGCTTACATACCACCCATTTAGGGCAGGGTAAGTGAGACCAACCTCACATACCCTCCCTCGATGGGGTGTGAATGTGACAGGTAGTGTAAAGCACATTGAGTGGTCAAGCCGACTGGAAATGTGCTGTATAATTTGAGTCTCACTTGCATTTTTTAGATGTGTTAGTACAACTTTGAGAAAATTGTGTTAGAACTATTCACTCAGTTTATTTAAATCCAGGTAAAAGACCCACCTGTTCCCAGCTGTATTTGAATTTAGTTTTAAAAGTCCAAATTTTTCTTTTAAAGGAGAAGTATGTAATAATTTAACTATAAAACATAATAAAATAGTCATAATGAATAACTAGAGAACAGGAAAAGGCTGAAGATTATTAAAAAAAAAACTTTTTCTAAAATCGTAACTATTTTTACAGTTAAATTTTAAAACTTGATCATGTTTTTTTTATCACTGTAATAATATTACTATTTTTGAGATTACACGGTAAAGTAGTCTGAGTAAAACATTTGATGCATGCAGAGAGAATGAACTGTCCCTGCCTCTTGATGATTTGATGTGACTAATATGAGTAGGTGGACAAAGACGGGAGAAAGGGAGGTCAAATGTGGGCAATATGGTGATATTCAGCAGAGCACAACAGATGTGAGAATTATGTGATCTTGACGAGGAAGCTCAGGGAGCACGGAGGAGAGAGGAAGGCTCTTCACCCACATGTGTCATGAATAAATCACTGCTGTGATTTCCTTGCTGGCTAGCCTAGCACAGACCAGTATGCATAGTTGTAGCTCATCCCAGATGGCCTAGTTTACCCACAGAGAATAAGCCAAGTCATAATTCACCAGCTGGAGACTTTTCCTGATTGCTTCATCCATCATCAATTACCCAGCATGACTGAAGTATGCAGGGGACACCATTCCAACAATGAGGGCATCCCCACTGTTAAATAATACCTGCTCAAAAAACAGGGAAACAGTCTAATTTGATAAACAACTGAAACACAGAAATAATATGGAAGCCATAGCACTAACGAAGCTTTTGTAAAGTAATGTTGATTACATCTCATGTACTTGAATTCTGTATCATTAAATATGGAAGTACTTTCCAAAATCCACTGACTTTCCAGTTGCAGAGGAGGCTGTTATATAAAAGTGAGTGGGAAGACAAAATCACTGCCAAAAAAGAAAGATTGAGTGAAAATTACTAAATGAAAAACTCTTGTCAGTGCAGTAGAGCTCTGCACATACAGTGATTGAGCTGTAAAGGAACAAAAAAGAAAACCATTTCCTCCCGTACTGTGTTTAAACAATGGAGACATCCTCCTCACTGGCCAAGATGGAGAGAGACCAAAAGGTTCTTCGAAGACCTACGTTCCATTCTGGCTGTGACTGATAATGTTATTCACCAGAGCTTGTGTGTGTCTTTGTTACTTGATTAGATGTACGTAAAGGAAATGGAGACAACAAAGGGGATATAAAGTAAAGTACAGCACAACAAGTACAGCTGAAAGCTGACTCCAGTGAACAGCATAATCCTGAACTTATGTTAGTTGAATCACTCACTTACACATGAAACTCTCAAGTCAGAAAAATACAGTTGTCTACTAATAGGTGACGACTGCTCGATAAACTCCATTTGACTGCTTTTGTAATTATTTTAAAAAAAATGACACAATTACAGTTTGTCAAATGCAATTCATGGAGGACCCAAAAATCTCATTATTAGCTTTTGTACATTGTATTTCTGATAAGATCACTTTCCAAGCCACCTTTGTCCAAACATCTGAAACAGAACTCATTCAAAACTGTCTTTTATGTACTTTATTTTTATTACAACACATAATACTGATAACATTTTCCCCATATTTGATTTCTCTAAATGTAAATAACACATTCTCATTCACACCCTGCTGCTTGGTCATTGTCTGATGTTAATGGATTAGATTTCCTTATAGTATCATTTTCTTCGACTAAAGTAGTAATGTTCCTTAATATCATATCAGAAGAAGCACACAAACCATCAGTATTCCTCAACAGGGAACATGAAGGTATGTAAGGTTGCCATTTTGGCAATGGTTTGTCTTGACTAAAAAGATGGTCAAACTTGGTACAGAATAGAATAACTGAAAACAGGCAAAAAGAGAAAAACTTGACTTTTGTTCAATGGCACAAGATGCACAACATAAATTAATACACTGGACTAGATCATACAGCTTGATACATGACCTCCACCTCCATTGCGGCACATAACAAGCTAGAGTATTAGACTGAATGGATGTAGGTTGCATGTGTTTACATTTTTGTAATCAAAAGATGCTCACAAATATTTGCACACGGAGACACAGAGTGTAAGATGTGACAAATAACAAACCAGTGTCGTTCTAAAATCTAAAGCTTTGAGCTTTAGACAAAATGGTGCATTTGTCTTGGCTTTCTTTTCTGTAGTTTAAAGTTTTCATCAGCTTGTACTGATTGCACTTTCTTACATTGCACAGTCTTGCATAGATTGCTGTCACTTTCACTTGATATGTGAGCTAATTATTATTGCACATATCTAATGTTTTCAATGGACTATTATTGACTAATGGTGCTTCACTACAGGAATGATATTTACAGCATCAGTTACAACTTCTCAAAACAGTAGACCCACTCCATGCAACACACCTTCCAGTTTTATGTGCATTAAAATTGTGCTCCCAGAAACTTATATTAAACTCAGCAATATCATGGTTTCTGATTAGCATCACTTCAATAATGACCTTGAACTATGCTTTTGGTCCGTGCTAAAACTTTCAATACATTTATGATGAAATAATATTTCCTAACTAAAACTGGCAGCTAACTGCTGCTCTAGCAGAATAGTCACAGTTAAAGTTGAACAGAGAAAACATTAGCATCGATTTTACAGGCCTGGGACTGAGTAATGTGCTAAGAGCTGGAGAGATGTACCCGACAGTGGTGTGGACGAGGGAAAATGAAGTTAGCATGAATTTTGTTTCATTTTCTAAATCAGCACCAGCAAGAAATGACAAATAATACAAACATGTAGAGATGCCAGAGGCTTGCAAGGCCAAAAAACTTCTTGATCTTAGATGTAATGTTCATGCAACTTTGTCTGTTAGATTGTTCTACAGAAGAGTATTATGAAATTATTAAGGGATTTTCTCCAATTTGTTCAGATTGTGACTGGAGAAGGTGAAGAATCTGTGCTCTACACTGGGACAGTACTTTACCAGCTAATTGGACCTATCAGGCTGCTGATAATTTGTATGAGTGTACTTTTCAGAAAGGCACTGCACAAACTCCATATTACTAAGAGAGGTGATCAAAGGCTGAGTGTGTGTCAGTACAAGTGGCAGAAAGACTGAAGAGAAACAGTGGCTTTTCTGAAACAAGTTGATAACTCGCCTCTAAGCTATTTTGACTTGTCTTTGAAAACTTTTGAAAATCAGATTTCTGCACAAGAAAAAGCCGAAAACTGTCATGGCAGCTTGTCACTCAAAGGACCAGCATATGTATTCATGCCATTGTGTTTATATCTTCAAGAAGAAGCAGCTGAAAATGGTGTCTTTTTAAGAAAAAGTCAATCATATAACATAAGAAAAGTGGCTTAATTTAAATGTTTCTGCTTATTTTAATCAATCCACCTTTCTTTGGGTCATTGCCTCGCAAGCCAAAGCCAAATCCCACACCTTGAGGCAGTCACACTCTGGTTCAGCGCAATAAAACATTATCCACTGTCTGACCTCCTTTTCTCTCCACGCTTTCAGCCACCCAATGTACCACTGTCTGTAGATTTTTCTTCCAACTTCATTATTTTTTTCTTCTTTTGTGCTACCTTCCTCTGCATCTGTCTTCTTGTTTTGTCACTGATGCCTCAGTGTGACAGGAAGAAAACTAGGAAACCTGAAACAGGGCACAGTTTTTGACTAAGGAGCATGAACTCACTTTAGAAACACTGCTTCCATTATTCTCTGCCTGATGACAAACCAGATCACTGGGCAGCTTTGGGCAGAAGAGGAGGTAAAAGAGTAGGAGATTGGACAGAAAATGTAAAACACAGTTTAAACATTATCTTTCTGTGTCTGAGCATCACAATGGGCATATGTGGTTGTATGGGTTTGAAAAATCTGTAGTGGAAATATGTGTGTAATGCCAAGGCCTGTCTATTCGCTCTTTGGCACAGCTAGCAGCCACTCAGCCCAGCATGTGGCATCTGGAACCTGCCTGCAAGCACACTTTAACAAGGCCCCCAGAGTGTGTTTGTGTGTGTGAGTGTATATGATAGTGAAAATGTCTCTCTATGCACAACAGTGGTTGACCATTGTTCTGCATCATCTCTTCTTTTAATGACATTCTGCAGGCCTTTATAAATTGAAGAGACAATCTCACTTTTCTGTTGCTCATCAGTTTAAACAATTTTTGGAAATGTTTTTAAATTAATTGGAAATGGGAAACTTGCAGAACTGCAGAACTGCAGAATCATATAATTCAGTATATATGAAAAAGTTTCTATTTACATACATTGTTTGTACAGTTTTACATAGTAAACCTCTCCCTAAATGTACCTTTGAGATGCCTAGCTGCTCTGAGGCGCTTCTTTAGACCTGACCAAGTTATTGGCATGTTACCAGTATTTAGCTGAGATGATCTTTTACACACACAATTTTTGTAGTCATTTGTTGGTCAGCATTATGAAACTTGTTGCTGGCATTCATGTTGATGATCATTAATTCAAGAGCAACTACAATCTCAATGTTGAGATTTTGTCACCTTTTGTTAAAATGTGTTTCATTCAAGTGTAGACTTTTTTTGAAATACCATTCTTACATTCTTTCTGCCATATTTTGATTCTGACAATTATACAGGTCAAAGAAGAAGCTCTTTATTGCTGTTGATGAAAAAAGAAACCCTCACCATCACCCTCCCTCTTTCTGTCAGTACCCCTGTTCACCTCGTCTGGTCTGGGTCAGCCACTGATGTTTTATCATCTGTTCTCAAATCGATTATTACTATATGTGTCTACAACAGCAACTGCATATGGCTGCATGAAACAAAGCATGAAACAGAATAAATTAGCTCTGTTTAAAAAAGATGTGGTGTAATAACATATTATCTCTGTGGCCAGCTGTTCTCTATCTGATGGAAAAGAGATTAAAAACTTAACATTTTCAACTAAAGGATTTAAGCCTTGGACTCGTTGTGGCAGAGGAGCCACTGTTTGCATGTCCTTGACAGCAAAAGCTATTTCTCACTTTTGTGGCTGCAAAGTTTAACATACACTGTCTTAGTATGTTTATAACAGCTTATATATGATCTTGGTAAAAGCATAACAGTTTTTATTATGGGAGCAGTTAAAAGCACAGCCTGTATCCATATCCTGCTTAGCCTTTAAAGAAAAGTGTTTGTTTTTTTTTAAAAAAAGGCGAAATGAACCATCCTCCAAGTAGAGGTTGTGTGAGCTCAAAAGTGGATTAAAATGACTGGCAGCTCAGCCACTAGTTAAATATGCCAGACTCTGTTATGACTGACATTCAGTATTTTTTCTCCAGCTACTGGTTTTTCTGTTGGTTTTTTTTTTCTTTCCTTTTTTTTTCTTATTGAGGCATCAGATGTACACTGAAATGGTTGGCTCACAATTTCTTGCACATAAACAACACTTTGATCCCAGGAGCTGTGAAAGTGTCTGGTCTGGAGTCGGAAACTCCAGTAGCAGGACGCATGCTTTTCCTCCTCCCTTGTCTCTTCACAGTTCCCTCGTGCCTGTCCTTGTTTCCATGGAGACCAAAAGAGGTGTGGAAAATCCTGAAGCCCCTATGTGGTCGCTGGCTTTGTCTTATGTGTCGCCTGCCACAACCACTTACCTTTTTTTTCCAAATCTAAATGCTTTGCAAAGACACAATTCTGTTGAAATTACCAATGAGAAACAACAGGTTGAGATATTAGATTATTTAAAACATGTAAAAGCTCAAATATTACACAATAAAACAAACATGTTTGCACTTTTTAGCCCTTTTAGAATGTAAACATAGTGTTATGAGATGTGAAATCACCCCAACAGTCAGTTCAAAATAGATTATTCCAGCATAAATTCCCAGATTAATGATACTTCTATACATTCAACTCTTAATGCGATCTAAATTATGACAGTAATACCTCCCTTTCTATCATTCCTCTTGTTCTCTTAAACAATGGCACTGACCTGCTCTATTGTCTGTGAGGTTGTGTCCTCCTTTTCAGCACTGAGAGGCTCATTTGTTGATCTCCTAACTAGATTAGCACTTGTCTGATTAACTGCCTGTAACCCCTACTGCTGCTTGAAGCTGAAGTGGGTTGGGCAAGGCTGCACACTCTTACTATCCTGTCCTAGTTCAGTTCATGGCCTCGGAAAAGCTTTCTCTTTTTGCACCTGGTGAACTTGTGGACAATGTCAGACACGAGCAGGATTAGCTGAAGATGCGACGGACTGAAGTGGTGAGTTTCAAAGCAGAACCTCAAGGGCGTGTGTAATTTTCTAGAGGTCTGTAATTTCAGCGCAAGGGCTGGCCTACTTTATTTCTTAATGTTCCCAAAAATGTGGCAAACAAGAGGCTTACTGACAATTTCAGCATGGTAACCTATTTATGTGTTGGCTGAATAAATGATTGGAGAAGTAATTAAAGATGAAGGTGAGTTAAACGGGATCCATGTGACTCTTACACAACGAGCATGACAGCCAGTGAGGTTAATTATACTGGAATTTCTGCTGTAGTTTACAAAGATTTTTATTTAGTTTTCTATCTTAACTCTTATAAGACTTTACTGTTGGAGCTTTTTACTTTCTCTCCTTTCATTTTTGCCATCCAAGCTGGAAAAAGTTAATTATTAGCTTGTATTTATCTGCTATTGGATGCTACTGTTTTCAATCATCCACTGTTTCTTTCTGTTTTTTTCTTTGTTTTTTTTCAGTGCCACAGTTTTCTATTATTCTTGATTAACATTTTATTCCTCGATCATTTTTAAACATCCATCTTGAAAACATCCTCAAATTCAGTCAGTAACAGCTCCTTGATTGTAGGGCCAAACTGAAGAACCAAAAATGCCATAATCATAAATAAACACATCATCCAATCCTGCTTGAGAACAAAGTTTGAAACGTTTACTATATTTTCATATAGCAAGAGCAAACAGAAATAAATAAATGCATAAAACCTTAAACCTAGAAGAAAATCTAAATAATAGATAAATATCAAAATATATAACATAAATAACAAATATTTTTAAATAAATGAAGTAATACATTAATAAATAAAACATTTTAATATTTAGTTATATGTTTTTGAATATGTTTGTGTATTTATTCCTGTTTGGAACATTTTTTGGTCCCCTGTGCAAATTAATCAGGTTCTAAATTAAGGGAATTGTGAATTATGGTTATGCCTCTTGTCCTTCTTGTTATCCAGTGGGATTTAGGAAAAACTTCTAAAGTGCCTCTTTAAAAAATCTTTAAAAAGTTGTTTAATTGTAATTTAAGGAGTAATAGACTAAGTGTCACTGATACAGTGTTATTGAACATGTCTTTTATAATCTTACCTTTAGGTTTAAACGTTAATGCATTAACAGTAAGAGTTACAATATTCATTTTTATCATAGTTATATAGAGTTCACCATTGATCCTAAAGGGCACCTACAAGTGGTTGTTCTGATTGAAATTAAATTTTTGAATCCTGTTTCCCCATGTGTAGCATTTCCCTTCAAATATCAAGCAGTAGATGGCCTATACCCAAGGGACTTCCATTCCCCCCTTTGACCCATCACCTTTTCATTCTGGCTCCTGTTTGAGTCATCATGACAGGTTGAACTCTAACAACGTGAAGATGAGGACACAATATAAACGGGTTGAGGCAAGCAAGTCACAGTGGGGGTTTGAGACAGAAAGATACACGCATGGCTGGACAAATTTTTCCTCCAAGTGCTGGAGTTGGGATGACAGCCATCGTGTGGAGACTGGGGACAATGAGCTGAGGGAGAATTGTGTATGGCCTTTGCAGCAATACTCCCTACACTATGCAATCACTCAGGCCGTTCACTAGAGTGACAGTTCAGGAAATTTCCTCTGATGTAGGACTGGGTCCCCAGCTGTCAAGATGGAGAAGCAGGGATGGGTTGGGTGGAGTGAAATGAGAAGGAGAATGAAGAGCACTGGGCATTGCTTATCAGATTTGGTAAAACTTTGCAGCTTTATGTCTTGTGAGAGCGAACACTGATAAGTTTGGTCCCTTCCTTTCGTTGTCTGCATATGTGCATTATTGCTTTCAGAGAAGAAACAAATGATAACTTCATTGCGATGTTGGCAGCAAGAGACTCATTGTGTAAAGAGACTTTTTCTCAACTCGCTAAGATGAGGGGATGCTTTCTGAATTTTGTTTATAATTTACTGTCAGTGTTTTGAATACCAATGGATTTTCTGTCTGGAGAGTGCCCAGACCAGAAATTGGTCTTTAGCATTGCTCAGTGACTTATTTTCTGATTCGTCTAGATGTGTTTCACTGATGCTCAGTTTTCAATGTATAGTTTTGGTTTGTTTTTGTTTTTTTAAGGGGATTTTATATCCATTACATCTACATCAAAATTGGAGATAGATTTTAGGGATTACAAAAGTTTATGGGCTTAAATGCAACTAGGAAAATTAGCTTAACTATGAATGTCCCTCTTTAATACCTTCTGTCTTCTGTTGATTGTTGTGGGTCAGCTTGCTTTTAGTTTTTTCTTCATCAAGTGCTTAAGCAGGTAAAGAGCAGGAGAATGCCCCAGGTACTGAAGAATATTTAAATGATTTACCTTCAAAAACACCTGGGTTTTTTCTTTAGTATTTTTGGAGTCTAAGCCCTGTCCAGTCCTCTTAGATGCATTTGGTTGAATCTGACCTGGCAGAATCTGACATGGTGGAATATCTCTGTACACTTCAGAATTTATCCCTCTGCTTCTTAAACACTGGAAGCCATGTGTGCCCATACCATCACACTCCCTTTGTGTTTCAGATGATTTTGCATGCTTTTGGTCACCATTCTAAGCCTTTCCATTTTTTTTCTTATCATTCTACAACAGGTTTATTCCAGTTTCATACACGATATTTCAGATATTGCTGTTGTTGCGTTTTCATTTGTATTTTTCTTTTTTTTTTTCTTTTTTTTTTTTTCCGTTCTTGAAGCTTATAAGTGGTTTGCATCTTCTGGTAAATCTCATCTTAAATCTTCTCTTTGTGGTAGACATGGATAATGAAATCAATTTATTTAATTATTATTTTGTTTGTTAGTTATTTATTACCACAAATACGATCCTAGGATCATCCAAAACAGTGGGCGTTCAGGACTTGTTATGCCACTGAGGTCTCCATTGAGTTTGTTTGATTTCAGTATATATGAAAATGTTGATTTGCATATGTATATATATATATATATATATATATATATATATATACAGACAATATTCTTAATTAAATAGCCTTGTTGGGTTTGTGCAGATGCAGCTACTTGGAACTGCTTGCCACTGTCAAAGAACAGCTGATTTCAAGCCAATTTCAGTCACAGACCTGGCAGACAGTTGGCTGGGAACTGAATGACCCATGTAGGAAGTAGCCAGCCATTCAAAATGGCTGTATATGCATTTCATCTAGGCTGTGGATGTAAACAAACTGACTGAAGGGTCATGTCATGGGGTCATTTCATCATGGGTCAGTGGTCTCCAAATTGCTCTTGGAATTTACTTTAGCTTAGGAAGCAGTAATGAAGGAAACACATACATCTGACCATTATTTAGCTTTTGTGCCAATTGTTCAGTTTTCAATTGCTTTAAGTGCAAGGTCATATATCAAACGGGTGGAATTCTTTAACCCTTTCTTCATTGGTGAATACTTTTGGATAGTTGCTAAAACAGTAAAAACTGTGTGAGTTTACAAATATATACAACTTAACTTATGAGACAGAAATACACTGAAACAGTCCTAAAGTTTGTAATATGGTTAGGGTAAGGACCTGACATTTACGCCATCTCTGTCTTGCCCTACCCTTTTCTTAAAATTCCAAACCATCCAGTGAGTGTGTGCATGCATGTGATTAAGCATAGTGATCATTGCTAAGGTGTGAGAAAGATGAGGCGATAAGATGCATGTGACATGGACTTTGTTAGCATTTTATGTACAGCATACATGCGCTTGCACTGATACTGTGAAGAGTTTGCTGCTCTGCTGTTACTGTGCAAATGCGATTAGCTGATTTACATCCAATTAAAACATCAAAAAAACTCTTACAGTAACCTTTCCATGCTGTCCAATTTCCAGATACAATATCATACAGCATGTCGACCTTTTGGCAACTCTATACAAGTAGTGGAATGAGCCAAGCATAGTAGCGCTACATTTCCATTACCAAGAGTCGTCTGCCTGGATGGCAAGCATCTTTGGATGACAGTCGACCTCTTCTTTCCAGTAAATGAAAATGAAGCCTGGATGTGAGAAAACGTTTTAGCTGTTACTGTTACTAGGCCAAATGCTACTACAAGAAAGCCTGGGCTTGATTCAGAGGTTACTATGGGAAAACTTGGGCTTGATTCTGGTTTTTAGAGTTTAATTTTTGTGTCACCCAGCATGTGTGCATTTTGATAGGAAACATGTTCAGGAATTAACATTTGAGACACAGAAAGCAGTTCACAGAGACTATACGTTGAACTTCGAGGTTGACTTGTTAAAAAAATTTTCTGTATAAATCCATGTTCACTGGATTACTTATGTTCTTGTACAATGTTGAATAAATCTTTTTGCTTATTGTACAGCAACATACATTGATATTGTAATGCAGTGCAACATTTTGCACTGTGGTTAAAATTTCTGGTTAAAATACAAAGTGTCCATGATAAGGCGGCATTTGAAAGCAACAATATAATTGTGTGTGAGTTTGTTCAGGTGTCTTCATGCTTGACTGTGTGTGTACACACACAGTAACACAGAGCTTCAGGGTTTGATAGGTCTGACAGTACTTTCCAGGTGGTTGCATTGAATGTTTGTGTGTGTGTGTGTGTGTTATGATACTCTGATATGCATCTGGCATCCTCCACGAGAGTGAGCAAGGCTCCCTAGGCACAGTGCTTCTTGGCACATCGCTATGATCCCTTCATGACAGGGAAACTTGACACTGGGGAGGATATTCCACTGCCCAGCAGCTTGGGGAGTGTAACAAGACTACACAAACATCCAGGTCCTACAGCGACAGCTACAGATATTGTTGAACTACACAAAGCTTCACACACTCCTTCTCCACCCAACAGAAAAGTCCATACAAAAACTTCATACACACAATAGATAAAATTGAAGTTTATAGATGTTTATAGCAAAGCTGTGCACACCCCGAGCTCAGACCTATCCTAATAAACACTTCCATTACTGAGTGGACAGCGAGATGATTGGCAAACAGAAAGCATTACACCAGCACTTTCAGGCATATGGCATGCAGACCCACTGATGGGTACACACATATGGTGCTGGTGGCTTCTGCTGCTTCGCATGGGAGGAACACTGTGCTTGCCTTTGATCAGACTCCAAATCACAGAGCACAGCACACAAAGTACAGCCTAAAAAATCTCTCACTGTTTAGGTTGCATCAATTTGGCTCATTATTAGAAAATAAATCCAAAGGAAATCTTTTCTAACTCCCTAACCGCTACGGCTTCACAATCATGGAATCAAGTCAACAAAACAGTAATGATCCAGTGCTGGAGAGTGTTTTTCTATGACATCATTTGTATTTTTAATGGGGTGTTGCTTTTGTTTATGTGTTTATATAATTTGGAGTTTTAGACTGATTAAAGTTTATAGTCCATTTCCTTTTTTCATTAACTTGGTAACCTGAACATTTTGGTGTTATATCTGAACTACCCTCTTGGTGCTTTTAAGTAACATTTTGAGAGATTATAATTGAGTAGGTTGGGCCTTGGGACTTATATAGTCCATATAGCTTTCAACATGACTTAAGTGTGAACTTCTGTAGTCACATTAATGGACACATGCACAGCAGTGGTGGGTTAATTTAATTTCTGACCAGTTGTTCAGAGGCGTCTGACAGGTCATGATGGATCATGAAGGGTCTACTGCCCTTCTTTTCTCACAATAATTATCTGCAGCAATGAATATTTTGTCACTTGACTTAATGAAATGTTGATTACTCCATTTTATTTGACTGCAAAGAGAAATGATTTTGACTTGCTGAACTTTCTAATTCTGACTATATATAAGTATATTTAACTGCTCCCCTTCACAAACATATTATGTAACACAAAAATCTGTTATTTGCTTGATTCAAATTTGTACGAAAAAAAAGTAACTCTAGAAGGGCTTGAAGTTATGCTGCATTTCATCTTTTGGCAGCCTGCTGTGTGCAGAGACTATGTCCTCAGGTGAAGTAAATCTCAAGGTTTTTTCCTTGAAATAACTATAGTTACTTTAAATGTAATTAAATGCAATTTCAGCCACTTTGCTCCTCTTTTGCTGTTTCACAGCATAGATGGTACATGTTTTGTCTTGGCTATATTTATGTTATCAGAAAGCTGTGACTTTCAAAATGAAGATTATATTATGCCAACCTTCATTTACTGTTCAATCTCTCTTAAAACACAACTGTTACATGTGAACTGTGGCGTTTTCCATTGCTTTAAGAGGAATGTTTGACTGAAGAGTGAGGAACATTAACAGAAAAATGAACAGTATGTGAAGAATTGAATGCCATTTCTTCTACCAGCTAACAAAACTGTTAATGTTACTTGTTTCTTCAAATCAAACTTTATTTAAAAAGCACTTTTCATACAAAAAGCAGCACAAATTGCTTAACAAAATGAAAACAAATTTTGAATATATCGTCTCACACACAAGTATAAAACAAAGTTCAATAACACACACCTGATCATACTCTCTCACACACACATCATCATACCCAGACATCACACATATACAACCCCAAACTCCTCCCTCCACCCCTCTTTGCACAAACATAAACTCTGACTTCTAGTTTCTGTCTCCTTAACTGAAACATCAATATAAAAACATAACTAGAAATAAACATCTGGAAATAAAAATATGGCCTGACACTGAGGTGAGGAAACAATATCTTTGGGATCCGTCCACATCAGGAGGACCACAGATGACATCACCACAGGAAATTGCCGAGAACAGGCCAGGCAGGGGCACCACACCACAGCTGGGGCTGCACTGCAGGACCCCACCAACCACCCCCGACCAGGGAAATCCCCATTAGGAAAACACTGAAGTTAAAAAGTTAAAATAAGAAAAATAATAAACCTAAAACAAATAACAACAAATAAGAATCATTAAAAATAAACATAAAATAATAAATACTTAACAAATAAGTTCTTATTTCCTTTCGGCTTTTTCCCGTTCAGGGGTCGCCACATTGAAACATCCGCTTCCACCTGCCCCGGTATAAAGGTCGTAGGTTAAATTTGCACGTTCCTTTGGCACATACACCAGACGCCCTTCTTGACCCTTTTCTGACGCTGCCCATCAGTGGGTCTACATGCCACTTTTCCAGGCTTGGACCTCAGAGATCAGTGGCTTGTGTCCGCCTTGGGGCTGCAGATGCTGGGGATTGAACCCAGGAAAGCACTTGCTTTACCACTGAGCTACATCCTCGGCTAAAATAAGTAAGGGCTAAGATCCTGTGGGACTTCCAGATACAGATCAACAAAATGCCAGGAGCCAACCAACCAGACATAATGAACACAGACAGGCAGTAAAGGAAAGCCGTAATGATCGATGTAGCCATCCCCAATGATGGAAATATCAGGAAAAAGGAACATGAGAGACTGGAAAAATTCCAAGGAGTCAAGGAAGAACTGGAGAAAACCTTGAAGGTAAAGGCAACACTAGTACCAGTGGTCATTGGAGCACTAGGGACTGTGTCCCCCACATGGTAGAAGTGCAAAAATGTCCTTTTTCTATTAAAAAACAAGGCCTACTGCTATATGAAGAAAATTAAGTAAATCAGGGGTCTGTAACCTGCAGCTCCGGAGCAGCTGGATTGCTTCAGGGGCCTGTTTGCACAGCCTGCACTTGGGGTCCTGCCTGGTGTAGAAGATCTGGGCCTAGATTGCCCTGGTACTCCAGCCTTGCTCCTGTGCTGCCATGGTTAGCTCCTCCGCCACTTCAGCTATCTTTTGGTGGTACATCCCATGCAGGGGCTTGTCCCCCCGTGATGGCTCCTCCATTTCATTGTCCTCCAGGTTTTATTGACTTTGCACATAATGTGCATATGTATATATATTAGTGCATGTAGCGCGGTCAAAAATATGGTTACTCAAAAAAAAAAAAAAAAAAACATCTGCTGCTACTGTATGCAGCTTGTTTAATCAGAAACAGGGAAGGAAAGTTCTTTTAACAACCACAAAAGAAAGCATATCAAGTGTTTTTTGTATGGACACTCAGCATGCGACAAACAACGCTGCTGTCCACGGTGCAGAAGGAAACAAAATGAATCACATTTGGAGGATTTAATTAATTAAAAATAAATAAATAAATAAAACACAAAGCTGACAAATTATTGCTATTCTTTTCAAGAGACATCAGGAAACTTTTTGAAAAATTAAATAACCTGAAAGTGAACTATCCCTCCCCATCAAAGTATCAGCCGAGCTCCCCTTAGCTCCCCCGTAATTTGAACCCTGCCTTTGTCCTTAACCATCCTTTGGTGGCTTTATCCCGGGGGCTCTTTGTATTAATGTTAACAAACACTAAGAAGGCTGATCAAATACAGAAAAAAGAAAATACATATAGTTCTTCCCACTTAGCAATTCTTTTTATCTGTTTTTGTCAAATACCAGTAAGCAACATTTGGCAGCCTTTCCTTACATTTATGTCATCAAATAAAACTAGATTGCTAATGTTATAATTAAAAACCACTTAGGCTCGCTCTAAATGGTTGCTTTCAGGAAATAGTGTTTTATTAATGGTCACTTTTGCTTACCACAAATGTAATCATTCTGTCCACAACTTATTTCCTGGACAAGGTAACATGATAAAACTTACCATGAATCAGCAGCAAAGCATTTAAAATGAAAAGAGGTTTTCAATGGTGAACAAGAGGCGAAAATGTATTCTTGGACAGAAATGTATTCTTCATCCAAATCAGTATATTGTATTGTGAAGAGAATATATAGACCAGTTCATTTGTTCATCAATTGTGCAAGCTGTTGCATACTTTAAAAGCTGCTCGATCCTATCATGCTTTGGTAAAATGACTTATTGCAGTAAAGTATGCTGACATAAAGAAGCCTGTGAATAGGAGGACAGTGGATGTGATTGTGCAACGCCGTGTATTACTGTTCCCAACAGAGCGTGAAATTGTTTATTCTTCTGTTGCCATTTCTGTGTAAAACAGAGAGGGGTTCACTTCCCCCCACTGCACAGCCGTCACAGTCAAACTGACACTTGTTTCAGCCAAGAAATTAACTGCCCATTGATTACCGGAAATACTTAATCAAAAAGCAACTGTGTTTGTTCTTGCTGTTTCCAGGATATCCCACTAAAAATATTGCAATAGCCTCAAGATATTGTCAGAAAAAAATATTGATTATATTTTCTAGCTTCTCCACATGTTGACTTTGGTTTGTTCCACAGCACTACATGGTGAAGTGGCTGATGTGTACAGTTTCTTATATGTGTATATTTAGTTGTTCTGAAGAATATTCATATATGCATTGACTTTTGTTTTATGGGTCATCCCATTTCCCTCATTTCCCTTTTTTTTATTTCTCCTTTTCTGTGCTGTGTTAAAGAGGAGACAGAAGCATTTGTGTTTCACACACAGCTGCATGAATCCTAATTTTTTTAAAAACAATATCTGGACTTTGATTGAAATTGGTTTTCCTGTGGAGAGTGAAATCAGGGCTTGGTTTTAATCTTTTGTTAATCCCCCCCCCCCCACCCCCCCCCCCCCCCCCCCCCCCCCCCCCCCCCCGATTATGGCTACTTTATCAGCGAAGTATTTTCCTATTTAATAATGAGCTTCAGCACCACCCACATATTACAATAAAAAATGATAACCGATGCTCTGCTCCAGTTTCGAAGGACAAATATCTCTTTATAGTCAATCTACCGTTTAAGACCCCACCTCAAAGCCTACGGCAGACACAACATTCCTCTATGTGTGTTTGTGTGTGTGTGTATGTTGTTTTTTTTTTTTTTTTTTTTTTTTTTTTTTTTTTTTTTTTTTTTTTTTTTTTTTTTTTTTTAACCTGTCTTGTCCAGCATCGTTGCAAACAGAATGATTGTCTGGCTGCCGTCTGATGCTGGGCAATTTTACTCTATCAAGCAGGGATTTATACTACATGTATAAAGTCCCTCTTGATGACATGAAAAACTTTATTAAATCAGACTCTTAATGCTGGACTCGACCGGAGGGGACAGAGAGAGAGAGAGAGACAAGAAAGTAGAGAGAAGAGGGAGGGGAGAGAGAGGGACAGAAAGGGTGTGGGGAGTTGAAACATCATACAGAAGACCATGTAATCCATACTACTTACAACATACAGTATATAGCTAAGATCATCCTAGCCAGTAGGTCATTACACAACTAGTTGGTAATAGTAACAATAATAATAATAAGAGTAAGAGTAATAATAATAAGAACAGAAATAATAAAAAAAAAAAAAAGGAAAAAAAAATATGATAATAGATATAAGTGAAACTGCTGTATTCAAGAACACGCGCAGAGAAACCTGTGTGGATGTGTTGGAGAACTCGGCCACACGGCGACGCAAAGACTGTGTGGAGACGGTCAGGAAGGAGTGACCATGCAGAGTGATCATGCAGATGCCACCTCACTTGAACAGAGGCCAGAGTCAGGCCAGCGGTCCCGAGACCCAGGCCACCAGCCCCCCCGCAGGCAACAGATCCCGACCGGTCCACAGAGACGACCACTCGCCCGCCCAGGAAGGCAGCAGCAGGAGACCCCAGCAGGAGCCGCCCCGCGGACACAGGGCACCGGCCCCGGCGGGCCGAGGCCAGCAGTCCCCGACCCCCCCGAGCACCGGCCGCCCGGGACAGACGGGGCAAAGGGCCCGGGTCCAGGAGCGCAGGGACACCCCCCACCCCCACAGGCCGAGGGCCAGCACGCCACCCGGGGGGACCCGGCCCGCCCAGACGGCCACCACCAGAGGCCAGCCCCACACCCCAGCGCCCAGCCGCACACCCCGAGAACCAGTCCTGCCCCCCCCCCAGACCAACACACACACACACAAACACACACACTCTCCTTCCACTCCTCCATTCATCCTCCCACGCATACACCATTCAACCCTCACATACTCTGTTCTCCCACACACACACACCATCCTTCCACCATCCATCCTTCCACACACACACCATCCTTCCTCCCACACACTCACCATCCTTCCACCATACACTCTCCCACACCTACCCCATCCTCCCACACACACATCATCCCTCCACCACTCATCCTCCCACACATACACCATCCTCCCTCTCATACACCATTCATCTACCTTCACACCTCCCACACACACACACACACACCATCCTTCCACTACCCATCCTCCCACACATACATCATTCTCCTACACATACACCGTCCTCCCTCTCCTACACCAAACATCCACCTTCACGTACCCCATCCTCCCACACACACACACCACCCCTCCATCACCCACTCTCCCAAACATACACCACTCCCCCACACACACACCATCCTCCCTCCCATACACCATCCATCCTCCCGCACACACACCATCCTTCCACCATCCATCCTCCCACACACTCCCCCATCCCTGCACCATACATTCTCCCACACATACCCCATCCTCCCACACATACATCATCCCTCCACCATTCATCCTCCCACACCCACACCACCCCCCCTCCCACACACCACGCATCCACCTCCACACACCCCACCCACCCACACACCACCCCCCCCCCCCAACACACACACACACAAACACCATCCCCCAAGCACCATCCTCCCGCCACCCCACGCCGCGGGGGGACAGCCCCAGCCAGGAGGCGAGGAGACACGAGCCAGGCCCCCACCCCCCCACCCCGCCCCCCACTCCCCACCCCCAAAACAGCACCTTCCCCCCAGGGCCAGCAGCCAAAACCCCCCGGGACAGCCCGCCTACGCCCCAGGGCCAACGCAACAGGCCACCCGGCCCGCCCCGCCCCCGGGCCATCCATGGAGACAGGGGCGCTTGAAGACCCCATCCCCCCTCCCTCCCTCACTAGTGATGGAATATATTATGTGCTGTTTGCAATTAAAAAAAGAGGGTTAAAATTGGGGGGCAGTAACTGCATTGAGGAGGGGGCGGGGCCACCTGAGTAGTCCCACCCACCTGACCTCGCATGTTCCACCCCCCAAAACGTGTTTGTATGTTGCAAATGTTATTTGTGCTCAGTGACTAAGTGGAATTAAAAGCTGGGAGGCATGCTGCCGCTCGGCGAAGCAACGGGGCCACTATGATGACCCCCCTGCCCCGCCCAGCGCAACAAGCACACCTCCCACAGCCCTACCTGTGTATGTAGTGAAGAGTGGGGGAGGGGAGGGGTCAGGAGATGTAGGTCCAGAGGGGAGTAGGCCTCCCCCCTGGAAGACGACCCGCCAGTGGCCTAGGGCGCCCCCGTCCCCCGCCGGCCCCGAAGGGCGTCACAGGCCCGGAGCAGGCACCCCAACCCAGGCACGCCACGAACCCCCCCAGGGGCCAGCCACCAGCCCAAGGGGCCACTTTGCTCCTTCTGAGTGGGAGGGGGGCGAGGCAAAGGAAGGGAACCCCAGGCCCACGCCCCCAACACCCGGCCAGGGCGCCCCCCAGAGGACACGTCCTAACCCCCTGCAAACGCACACATACTCTTTTTTTTTTTTTTCTTCCCCCAGCCACTCACATACCCTCTCACACACCTCTATACACCAACACCTCAATACGTGCACATACCTCCACACACACACTTCACGCACATACCTATAAACACACACACCGGTGCCCACATACACACACACTCTCATACCCCTCCATACACATACACCACTACATACGCACTCACATACATACCTGCATATACACACAAGCACCTCCATACATACTCACGCCTCCACCCACTCCTTCACTCCTCCACACACACCTCGACCTCCACGTGCACACACTCATCTATACACACCTTCACACACACCCACACACACCTCCCACATAAACCTCCACACACACACCCGCACACCACTCACACACACATACACGCACACACCTAGACCTTCATACACACCCACACACACATACAGCACACACATCCCTCTACACCCACCCACACACCAGCATACCTACAGACACACACACACACACACCCACCTATATACAAACACACCCCCACCCAGGTTCCGGGGCTGCGACCAAGCACCAGGGCATGGACCAACCCCCGGCACGGCACATCCGGACGGGCCCAGCCCCCCCCAGCAGCGGCAGACCCCCCACCCCCAGGAGAGGGGGGAGACCCGACACCCCAGAGCCCGGGGCCCCCACCCGGCCAGGGGCCGACGGACACCGACCCAGGCACCCCGGCAGCCACCCCCCACCGCCACGAGGCAGCCCCACCCCGGGGCCCACCCAATGCCGCCCGCCCAGACCGGAACCCCCAGCCGACCCAGCAGCGGAGCGGCCGAGATCCCCACCCAGGAGACAACCGGAGACCCGAAGCCACCAGGGACCCCCCACCCATATCCACCCCCATCCCAGCGAAGCCGCAATCCTCCACCTACATTAGGTGATGTAGCCAGTCACAGGGGACCAGAGGGAATGAAAGTCATCTGATTGGTTCCTGGAGGAGGCAGACATTGTCTCAATGCTGATGTGATCTAACAGGAGATTTCTAAACTGCTGGATAGACAAATTATTCTTATCTTTCCAGTTCACAAGAATAGTTTTCTTTGCGATGCATAAGACTGCGAGGACCAAGTTTATGGAGTGTATTCCTATGTTAGTGTCACCCAGGTCGCCCAGGTGTGTGTATGTTGTAACTATCATCTCTTCCACCATAAATGTCAGTCTGCCCCTCAGTGGGGAAACCATGCAAGGGCATTTTGGTCTGGTTTTAAGACGGGGCGCTTGGTCGTGACACATATTTAGGTAGGTTATTGGTAGAAAACTGGGTTAAAGCGTACATCTCATGGCACATGCTGCATATCCGGTGGGGAAACATTAGAATAATTTAGAAAATGAAGTACAGGAACATGGGGATTTCAAGGGGTATAAGAAAAATGTGCATGCTTGTTATTGAGTCCTAGGGAATGCAACCAGTTGAGCTGCATATGACGGGGGTAAAAAAAACAAAGAAAAAGCAGCAAAATGAGGAGCTTTGGCTGCAGCTGTTGCTTTACATCTTCAGGCATCTTTCACACATCACTGTTTGATTCTGCAAGGCTGACATTTAATGATTAATTTATTTTGCTCAACTGTATGTTTTTGTACACAGTGTTTTGTCAGATTTTTATATTAGCTCAAACCGGTTGCCTTGATTCACTCCCACTTTCTATTTTAAACTCGTCCTCTGTGGTTTTAGGATATGGGGTTTCAAACTGCCCCCCCACCCAACCTCCACTTCTTAGCAGCTGCCTTCATATTGCCACATAAGCCTTCAAGGCAAATGCAGGTGGAATGGGGAGGAGGGAGACACTTTCTTTCTTTGCCCTTTTTTTCTTGTTCTTCCTGGAGGTGTTGCCAGATCAGTCAGAGCAGATGTTGATTTCTTCCCGCTTGGAGAGCAGCAGAAGAATCGAAAAATCCAAATCAGATTAATTAAAATGTTTGAGTGACAATCAAATCCTGTGATTGTACATGATGTCACATGAGCTGAATTTAAGAAGACGAAATTATGGATTTGGAGAAAAGTTTAAATTTGTTTTCACTTTGTATTTATCATCCAAAGACTTAAATGCTCTAGATTTTGGTGCTTGAACGTTTATGTGCTGCTAAATCTTAGCTTTGTGCAAGCAGGATCCTTCACTCATGTGAACATGTTATCTATCCTTTCTAATAACAAACTGCATTAAAATAAACAGCTTCTTGCTCAATCAGAACATCTTTTCGACTGTTGATCATAGTGACCACTAGAGGGCAGCAGTACACAAAGAATAAGTATATTCTCTTGTCTCCAATCAGGAACAGAATTTTTAACATTTTCTACTTTTATACATGACAACACATGGAACTTGACTTTCTCTATCACTAAACTTAATTTTCTGTACCATAGTTGTTTCAGAGATGCTATTCGGGCAGTTTGATGAAAAATATAGATGAGTCTAAGAGGACAGTTTATTAATGTCTGATTCATGAGAAATTATGTATAACAAAGACAGGTTTAAAAAAAAGTGCAGTAAAATTGATTCTTGTGAATGTCTCACTTTCTTCCAAAACTCTATCAGAGCCATCCAGTAAAATCCCTTATGTACAGTATGCTATCAGTAGTGAGTTATTTTATAATCTGAAAGTGAAAAATCCATCTCAAGCCCTCCTGATGTTGCTTCGACTTTGCCTGTTTTTTGTTAGTGCATGAGGACACGCTGCTGTATATTCAGAGGTCAAAAAGGCCAATGAGATTGATGCTGCGATTGGTCATGTTGCACCCGTGGGAGCTACAGCGGCGGAAGACATTCAGTACAAAGCACACCACAGATATGGGACGAAGCCCAACAAAGTGGTTTCAGGGACAACTGAGCACAAGTGAAGATTTGAGAATTGTTGTCTTCAGTGTTTATGTACAGTGAGAGATTTATACAATACTTTAAAATCCTTGGATGCTTTTGTCACTCTGCACTTAGATTTACTACTATTTGTTTATTTATTACTGTTATTTCTACAGCAGCAACAAGGGTTTTCACAACATCAGATTTTAATTTTCTTTTTAATTTTCTTTCTTAATCCAAAGAATTAATAGTAATTATATTGTGAAATATATTTTGAAATTTTAAAAAATAACAATAGAAATGATACATCATAAAGAAAATATCCCTCAGTCGAAAGATTTTCCCCCAGTAGTGTACAGTTACATTGCAGCATGTCTAAGAGCAGCAATATGATTCATAGTTCAGGTTAAAATATCAGTGCTGTAGATCAGTGCTAAAGTAGCTTTTACTTCTTTCATTTTTAGTTGATCTTCACATATATTTCTCAATTATTTTTGACAGCTCTTATAACATGTTTAAACCTACAAGAAAATCAAGATCAGCATCATAATATTGGATGGACATTTGGACATTTTGAGTGGCATGTTCTATATTATGAGTGTGGTATATTACTGTAGTAGTGTTAGTTTGACTCTGACTGTAACTGCATATGGCACAGTGCCTGAAAAATGGTGGAAAACATCCAGTAATGGTTCACTTCTGGAGTTCACCGGCCACCAGCCAACTTTGTTCTATTGTAGTAGGCATTATTTCTGTGTGCTTGTGAAATTCTGGTGTCTGCTATATTAGACACCTTGGCGGTGAGGTTTTACTACTATGGCTGTTGGGGGTTGCCGTCTTCTATTGGCTATCAGTGTGTGAATGGAAATTATTTAGAGATTAAATTTTAAAAAGTTAAATTTGACAGCTTCTAAATGCTTTCTTTTGCACAGTGAAATGGATGTTTGTGACAGTGGCTTTCATTACTTCATATAAATCTTCAAATGTTTCTTTATTCAGCAATGTTTATCTTTTGGAAAAAATAATTCTTCCTTTCAGAATGCCAATTTGTTTATCATGTGCCCATATGCCCTGTCTCTTTCCATGCATTCATACACTCTTGCATGCATGCACCCACCCCCTGCTCTCTCCTGTCTCAATCCCTCTTCTTACCTCTCCACGCTCCTTATCCATCCATCCTGTCCTCCCCAAAGCCACCCCATTGGCCCTCTCCTAGCAACAGCATGATAATTTAGCATAATGTGACACCCCCTGATGCATGATGGGGGCTGTAAGTCAACTTCTGCCCCCCTTTTTCTGCTGGTGGCTGGTGCTTGTGCTTGAAAAGAAAGAATGAAGTGGCAAGGATGAATAGATATGAGAGAGAGAGAAAAGGGAATTTCACGCTCATATCGTTACATGACTGGTGTCCACCGGTTAAACCTGTCATCTCTCCCTGGAGGGATGTTCTCCTCCCTTTCTAACAGCAGTGCCTCATCATCTCCTTTCTTACTCCCAGCTTCTGTCCATATGGTCCTTATTTAATCCACATTCATGTCTAGACCCAAAAACACATACAGTAGATTTTGTGAAAAGCGGGCAGGCATGTGATGAGGCAGCCGCTCCGTATGAAGAGGACCCAGCAACGCTCATAGGTGCTTCTGACACGCAGGCAGGCAGGGGAAGAAACACAAAAATGGCTGCTGCATGCTCCATCTGTCTCCACGCTGTACATGTGTGACGTGAGCATGTGAAGGACATCCTGAATAAGACATAATATTTTTTTCATCTCATTTGCTGCTTTTCTTTCTTTGCCAGTTAAAAAAAAAACAATCTTTTGTTGCCTCTATGTTTTTTCTGTGTGTAGATCTCTCATTTTATCTCCCTCCTCCTACTTGTTCTCCTTCTGCTCTGTTTTCAACAAAGACTGGAGTGATTTAGTGAAGCAAAGCTCCCCCTGTCCTGTTTGACCTCCTCATCATGGTGTCACTGATCCCAGATGGGTTGACCACACTGAGGTTAGAGAAGCACAAGACAGAGAAGATATGAGAAATGAACATTAAATTGTTAGTTATTAAATTATTAATTCAGTCATTTAAAAAATTCATTATGTGTTGACTGGTTTGTTCATTAACTTGATAGATTTTTAGCTTGGTTTACCATTTGTTGAGTTATTAAGTCATTAGGTACGAACATAAAAATCATAATTAGGCACACTGTCACAATTGACAGTATTTCTGTCTGTAGGTATGTAGGGCATACATTGGCATGATTTGTACGTATATGTTTGTGTGTGTATTTGGGATGGAGGATTGAAGTGATGTGCATCAGTAATTCAGATTTTCCTCCATTCCTCATTGCCTTCTCCTGTGTCCTATGCACATCCACCCCATCACCATCCTGTTAGTTGTCCGCCTCTAGCTGATAAGATGTGTATATATATGTGAGTGTGTGTGTTAGTGTCAGAGACATATACAAGCATACACTTACTATTTCTTTCCTTTTCCATGAAGTGATGCCTTTGCTTCATTCAAACAGTCACAGTACCTCATGTTGTGTCTCACAATCAAACATACACTCTAATAAAGTCTCTATAGTGAAGCACCAAACACTGCACCGCAACAGAGGCCATTGTAAAGAGAAAAAGACCTTAAAAAAAAAGAAGTCAATTTTAAAGAATGGAGTAAAACAGAGCGTTGTTACTGTGGTAACCACCCCCCTCACTTCATCCCTCCCTCCACCTTCATTCTCCCTCTCTCCGTCTGTCTCCTCCCTCCACCTCTGTGCTGGTGATGCTCGTGTCTCTTTTCTTTCCATCCGGTTTGTCCTCACCTCCCCTGGATGCGCTCCTTTCACACTGCCAGCGGATGACACACGAGGAGGAGGAGGAGGAGAAGGAGGAGATGAGGAGAAGCTGATGCCTCTTTTTTCCCATCGCTCCATCACTTTAAAAAAAGAAGGGGAAAAAAAAAGAACAGAGAGAACAGACCAGACCAGAGCAACAACCAAAAGAGAGGGCACACAGGATATACATACATACTTACATAAAAGAAACCCTACTCTTCTCCATTCTCCTTTTCAAGGAGGGCATTTTTCTTCCCTTTCCCCCCCTTTCCTTTTCTACCCCGATTTTTTCCTCTGAGATCCCAGTTTTGTCAATTAGAGCCCCTGAACTTCTCTGGGATTTCAGGTGAGGCACGCGTGTGTAGTGTGTGGTGCTTCTTCATTTTTTTACAACCTATCATGGCTCACGCGGCCTCCCAACTGAAGAAGAATCGGGGGGAAGTGGATGTGAATGCAATAGAGGACGAGAAGGAGAAACGGAGGAAGAGCAGGAGAGCAGCGTCCCGGGAACAAAAGAGAAAGGTAACAGACGAAGGGCTGTCGGACTGGATGGGCTTGCTGGTGGCTTCATCTGCTCTACTCTGCTGGCATCACTGGAGCGTGACTTTGTGCGTGTGTGTGTATGGGTGTGCTTGATAAGCTTTACTAAAGAGGTCTGGAGATCTCGTGTATCCAAATTCATTCACATGCGTTTATATCTGCGCATGAATCAACATGCACTTGTAAACGTTGTGTTTTTTTTGTTTTTGTTTTGTTTTGTTTTTTTTGTTAATTCTGGTGATGCTACAAATTTTTAACAGTATAACCTTATATGCAAAAAGTCAAGTTGTTGACTCCTTATTGGGGCATCCGTGTTGCTTACTGGTCTTCATTTTAGGTTACAGTCAAAAATATGTTCACCTGTTAGTGCATGATGATCTCACTACCTGCTGAGGTAGATGAGGTAAGCATACTTGGGTTTTGTTACCATGTGACTCTCAGCCTTTCTATTATTGTCTGTCTTAAGTAATACTACATCACACAGAGCTTTCTCCAAGGATGTGCAATGTTTTGGACATAATCTAACCACATTGTGGACTTTATATCACATGAGAAATTAAAAAAAAAAAAAGTTTGCTGTCATGCTTGCATGTTCCTTAAGTGGAAAGCAAGAGTGCAAGCTGTAAAGAACTCCTCTCACATACCTTTCACTTGATCACACTTTTGAATTTAGTTTTTAGTGATTTTTTGTTGGTTCTTGTATATGTATGTGTGTGTGTGCTTGTATGTGCAGACAGACATGCATAATGCATACTCAACTGATTTATTGATGACAAAGCTTTTCATATGATAGAGAAGAAACTGAAATGCACGTTGGTCTCTCCTCCTCTTTCTTCTCCTCTTACATGTCAGCTCTTCTTTTTAGACAAATCGGAGGGAAAAACTCCAAAAACTTATCTAACTGGTGTGAACAGGCTTCACTGTGACTATTTTAGGAAGCGTTCATAGCATTTTCTGTATTGATGTTGGGAGATTTGACCGTGGGAGATCAATTCAATAACAATGACATTTACTGTACTTTGTGCCCATGGGTGCCTGGTTTTGAATTATGCTGCTGAGGACGTTATTTGACCTTAGCATAAACAAGAACTGAGCTATTAGGGCCAATTTTTTAAGCCAAGATAAGAATAATTAGGTCAGGTGAGTTTATGTTTTTATTCATGGAGCTTTAGTATGTTTTAAGATTTTTAGATGCATGTCTGTTATGTTACATTACTTTTTTCTTGTCTGAGATGCAGAAATTAGAAGTTTGTAGTCTTAACGAAGGGTCATGTTTCACAGGAGAGAACAAGGGAAAGAGATGGAGAGAAGAGAGAGGGCTGTATTGATTGGATGTGCACAGCACCATCCATGAGGATAATCAGCTTTTTCTTCTTGGCCTGCTCTGCGTCCTTCTCTCTGTCCTCCTCTTCATGTCTCTGTCTTTTTGTCACTTTTTTTCTCTTTGTTTATTGTCTTTGTCTTTGTCTCTTGGTTCTTGGCGCTGTTCCTGTGTTTCAGCATCACTCTGTCCATTCATGCGTCTCCCATTGTGACTTTTTTGTCATTAGCACTGTTATTTGGCTCATGCTGCTACCTTATAATGATACACTGAGACAACACAAAGTCAGGCACCAAAGTTTATTTGTTTATCATTTGTTTTTGTTTTTGTTTTTTTTTTCTTATTTGTTTGTTTGGGTGGTGAACTGTGAGCCATTGCTGGGGGTCAGTTTCTCACACATGCACACACACACACACACACACACACACACACACACACACACACACACACACACACACACACACACACATATATATATATATATATATATGTACCCAGACATGTTCACTGAGCTGTGTCTTACAACACCTATCAAGTTCTCTTAGATTTTTACTCATAATGTTTTATTTTTTTGGCTGCCCTTGCCCATGCTGGTGGCCTTCCAAATCCCACTTTGTCCCAGAATACAGACTGACTGCAATTTCAGTGTCAAAAGAACACTACCGATAGAAGGCAATAACAATAAACTGGCAAAGACAAAATATAAGATTTGCAAAGAAAATAAGAAATGATGATAGCATCCAGATCTCCTGTTTACATTATTATTTCTGATTCAGTGTGCCATAATGCTGAGATTTTTGCTGAGAAGAATACTATGAAGGATAACTAAAAATTTTATTTTAAAATTCCTTTTAAAATTCTATGTATAATTTAAGTTAAAAAAATTTAAACCTTTTACATCCTTTTGTTGGCTAGTGTAGAAAAAATCATATGGTTGCCTTGGTGCAAATTGCACAACAAACTGCTTTGACTCACCCCTTTTACAGCCCATACAAATGCTATATTTAGAGGGCTGAGCAGGTACAAAACTTTCTGCAGAGAACACTTGTAAATGCAGAGTTGCATTACTCACCAAGCAGGTTGATTACTGTATAAGTCATGAAAAGTAGCTTAATATTCTAGCTGTCATGTTTAATTCAAGTTGTTTAAATATTTAAGATATGTTTTAGTAATTCAGTAGTAGCTTACTTTAATGACTGTGGACAAAGATCAGTCCAAAGGCTCAACTTCTGTGATTCAAAGACTTTATCTGATTAAAACAGACCATTAAGGTGGGTTTTCCCTGTTTTTATTATATTTTATCTGACTGCAGTGATAACATTATTAGTGTTTAGTTGTTGCTTTTGCACTTTGTTTAGTGTTGGATATCTGCAAAAAAAATCTGTAAGTAAGTCAACAGGGACTCATAACATATTTAGGTTTTCTATTGTAATTATTCCCGAAGACATCACTTGTTTTTATTTGGATCAAGTTTATAACTATAAAGTCACCAGGAAATTGTGTGAACGTTTAGTGTAATGCTTAGACTATAATATGATCATTTACAAGTCCATATTTTGGCAGTCTATTACGACAGGTTTTTACTCACTGATGTTTACTAAAGCCATTATCTATCTTACTGACAGACTTGATGGCGATTCGGTCTGTTGAATCAGCAGAAAATACCTTGTAGATGTCTGGCAGGGCTTCACACTGAAACAACAAGAAACAGATGTTCATCGATGTTTCAGGCAATCCCATTGACCCATTGTCAGCTTGGTGTATCAGAGCCTTAATAGTTTTCTCCTAAAAATACCCCTGATTTGTCAGCTGACTGGTCTGAAGTGATGGCGTGCAGGCCCCCTCTCATGTGCCAAACAGCGCCACAAAGCTTATGTTATGCGAATGTGTCGCATGATGTTATTAAGGAAACATACAACAAGCCTGGACTACAACTGTAGCAATTCAATTAGCGAAAGAGTTTTGTCCTGTTTAAGAGATAACATGTTTGTGTGGCGTGGATTTGGCTTAGTAACTTTTTTTATATTGGTTTGTGTTATCACTCAGACATAATTATATATATATATATATATATATATAAATTATATAAAATTACACATATTACACTGTGGGATTGGTTAATGTTTGTGTTTCCTGTTCCACCACATGGACATTTCACACAAAAATTCTCACTCTTTAAACAAAATGGCATAGAGTTATATATATAACATAGCAGGGATGATTAACATTGGGAGTGATTTTTCTTTCCACAAAATACAAAAATAAAGAACGTTATCAACAAAGCTCATGTGGGGAGAAAAAAAAAAGCTAGTTCAGCATGAGGCTTGTTTTTGTTAGACCACACATTTCAGTTTAGGCTTAATAGAGTACATGGTGCCCAGGGACAGAGAGATCCCTGTTACAGGTGCCTAACAACCTGGTGTTGTGTATACTAGTGTTAGTGTGTGATTTCATATCGTACAAGTAGATCAGAAAAGCAGCAAAGAGGGGGATTAGCAGGGAATAGTTAATGTAAACGTAAGAGGCTGAGAATGAGGAGGAGAGCAAAGCTCTGCACATTTGTGCATTTGCGTGTTTCCATGAAAGGTGGGATTTATCTTTAGGTGTTGTTTCTGAGAATGAGTCTGTGAAATGTTAAGCGCTGCAGTGGCCATCCTATTGGGAAACCCCCATTACAGTGTAACATAAATTCTCCAAGCTGCTTTACTTCTAATGACAATATCTAGAGCCTGGAGCCCCCAGTGAAGGGAGCTAAGCAAAGCATAGGTTTTCCTAGTGCTGTGTCCCAGTTTTATACACCATTCCAGTACTGCTACAGTTTTTTCTCTCAGAAGGTTATATTTGGGCCATGTAAAAGCTGTTTGTTCTCCATTTATTTTACAGTTGATGTTTCACCTTTAAACAAACTTATATGGCTTTATTGATAGTTTTGTGCATTGCACCTACTGCGGCGTTGCTAGGTCAACTTCAGCAGGTCCCTCTCAACTGTGATGGATGTCCTCATCATTCCTTGCCATCATTTCTCTTTGTCTAGAGGTCAGAATCATGGTTGAATCTAAAGCAAAGGCTGTGGAAGGAATGCTGAAGGGAGTATGACAATGTTGAAATTGGATTCAAGCCCAGTTCTGCATTCAGAGCTGGCCCATGTCAAACGTACCAAGGCGGGAGTCTTTCTTGCCCCTGGAGAAAGAAAATAAACTGTGATAAAGAGGGTCTTCAGGCTCTAAGTAAACAGAAAAGGAAACAATAATATTACTGCTTATTTTAATAATAATAAAATATAAATTATTTTATTAAAATATTCATATTTGTCTTATATTCATTTATTTCTTGCTTGCTGTACTGTTGCTTTCCTCCTTTTTACTCCCACCACCTTCCTCACCTCCTCCCTTCCCCATCAGCCCATGAAAGATGGAGGTTAATTAATTTGGTGTTCATGCATGCCTCAGTTAATTGCATTGGCATTGGGAACTCTTCTTAGCATTACAAAATGTTTTCACCATCAAGATGGCCACCAGCTATATGACCTAAGTGTGGCTTTTAAAAGACTGCCAAGCTTCTGTTCATGAGAATAATACTACTGGTCATATATATGGCCTTTTTACTTAGTGGAATTAAGATATTAGCAACTTAGATGCATTGAGTTAATGTTGCACTGTTTTCTTTCATGTAAGAAACGTGAAATGAAGCCCTTTTTAGACATGAGATTTGTAACATAAATAGCTTTATTAAAGTCACTACGTTCAGTTTTTTATACATTGGTCACTTTCACATCAATTATCGATGCGACTTCATTCAGAAACTTTATCAGAGTCATGGATTGCACAGTTAAATATTTATCAAAGGTTGCTCCTGTCACCTGATGTGATCTTAAAGACAAGGACCCACACAAGCCTTGTTGTCTCACAGTTTTTGGACTCTGAAACTCAGTTCAGATCTGAAATGTGGAGAAAAAACGAGAACCTTCTCGACTTCACTCACTCTTTTATTTTATTTCACTTGGCCAGGAATGTGTAGGATCATCCAGTGTGCAACAGAGCGTTCTCTTTCCGCTGTATGCTGCTATTGTTCTACATTAGCTTCAGTCTGTAAAGGGAAATGAGAGCATGTAATAAGGATTGTTCTAATTATTGATCTGAAGGGTCCTTACTGAGAGCTGCTGCTTGGATGGATGGTGTGTTTTGTGGTGTGTGTGAGTGGTGAGGGAATTTCTTATAGAGCCTTTGTAACTGGAAACCAGTGTATGTGAGGATTTGTTTGTCCTAACACTGGGGAAAACGAATCCATGTTGTCTAGTTGCGGTTCCTGGTCTGCTAACACTCTTTTCCCTTTTGTATGGACAGGATTTAACTTGTGTTCAGGACTAAAAATCCTTAAAAGTCACATGAGCACTGGACTGTGTCTGCACTGAAGAGTCACAGAGGAAAATGTGTTGAGAAGGAAGGATAGAAGTAGAAGTGGAGAGGAAGAGATAAGGACTAATAGATGATGGTGTGTGTGTGTGAGAGAGAGAAAGAGACAGAAAGAAGAAAGTTGAAGATAAGGAAAAATGAAGGGAATTAGAGGGGCAGGGAGAGAGCATGATCATAAGCCTAAATGTCATTTGAAGGTGAGCAGCATCTTTCTTGCCACTCTTTTAAACCATGAGTACTCTCCCTTTTCTTCCTCCTGCTAGCTGCTACTGATGTTTAATGTCCTGTGTGGAAGTACAGAACATAATAATATTTAATCTGAGACACAAGAAAAATGTTAATCTCCTCTATGAAAGTGCTGGAAGTTATTTAGCTTCCTTCTAAACAGGAAAGTAGCTCACACAGTATGGCATTTCACATGTCAGAAATGGGAAACGTACAGAATGTACAGGGCCGTAGATGGAGCTAAAGCATGAAAGAGGAGCTCAAGGAGCAGGGACTTGATGAGGTGAGTATAGAGGGATGGAGAGAGGCTAAAGAACAGCAGGTGTGGAAGTAGTGCAGAGAGGTAAGAGAGGAGATAAGGTGGCATCCTGAAAACAAATAACAAAGAAGAGAGGCTGGAGTAGATAACTGGGCAGTTTGCAGAATATGCCTTCTATTCACAATGCAGCTATGTGCGAATGTTTAAAGGCTTAATGCTCCATACATGTTCTATTTCTTTCTGTTTGAAACACAAGTTCGTCATGAGGTCAACTGCAAGTCACTGTTTCACTGAATTCACTGAATGCGTGAAGGAAGGATATAACAACCCCTCTTCTTCAAAATCCCACTGATGACTCCTCCTCCATGCATCAATGGCCAGACATCCTCCATCAGACTCTTAAATGGTGTGTCATGGCAGGTGTGGATTTGTACATTTATGCATGTATGGCAGGTGCTCCTTGTACATTCACAGAGAACGCTTATCACACTGAAATAATGCTTTCTTTCTCTTTCACACACCACGCTCTGTTGACCCCTGGGGACTCACGCCTGTACAGCTTGATAATTACTTTCATTTGTCCACCCCCACCATGTCTTCCTATTCTCTACTTAACCACCTGCCACTCCACCATGATGTGCAGTGATAACTAGATTCATGTGACCATTATTTTTGTCACCTTCTTTGATTTAATGATTTCAAATGTTTTTTTTAAACAGCTACACTTATCAAGTCTATATTTCCATGCTCTCATATCTCTCCTGCAGCTCCAGATGTGTCACCCAGTGTTCTCACATAAAAATATTAAAATAAATAAATAAAGAAGCTCTGGTTCTGGTCAAGGACAAAAGCATGTGGTCCTGGCCTTGTGGCAGCCCCACCACACACGCTGGAGCTCAGAGACTCTGGAGCTGAGGAAATGGGCTGTGTTAGGACAGATCGATGGTAATCACACTGCTTCACAGTTGGCTCTCTCATGTGGGGGGAGGGAGAAGGAAAGATAGCAAGAGGGAGGATGCAAGAGAGGGGCTGTGTGTAGGGAAGGAGGAGGTGGCAGAAAGGGAGGAGGGTGCATGTAGGGGGTTCCCCTGGGAACAGAAAAGCACCTCATTTCATTATTAGAGGAAAAAAATACATATCCACCCCTCCCACATGCCCTCTATTCCATCAATCCATCCTAACTCCCGACCATGCATTCACCCTTCGGAATATGCTTCAACCTCACTGTGTTAAGAAATAGTTTCCATACACTTTAGGATAAAGCTGGTCCGGTGAGGATAACAGACCACAGCATACCTGTGATAGATTCGTGCAGATGTTAGTATATTCTGAATCATCACCAGAAAAAAGAACCTTTCATTCAAACATCTTCTTATGTGAAATATAATCACTCAGTCACTGCTATTATCTGTCAGAGAACAGAAAGTTAAAATGAAATATTCTGTAGCTCATAATGTTAGATCGATCCTTCCTGATTTTTTAAAAGACTCCATAACTTTGGTTGTGTGTGGGTATCACTGTACCATTAAAAGTATCTTCAAGCTGTGATGTACCGAAAATGTAGCACAAAAGCCCTGGTTTTCAGACTGAGTAGAGATGCCGCCTTTTTTTGGCATTGTACACTGAACATTTGAGCCTTGTCAGTAATTACTTCACAATCTCCAAGTTGGGATTCAACTTTGATTCTACTTGTGTAGTTGTCCTGTAGTTGGCATCAAATAAAACTGGCAAGTTTTCTTCATTCTCCAGCTGTTTATAGCCTTTACAAAAAAATTTTGTTAAACTTTACAGAAGTCAAAGAGTTTTACTGCATTAACTCTTAATGCAGAGACTGCAGGTCAGCCATGTTGTGCTCGCTTTAGATTGTTGGATGTTTAACTGATTCTTTTCTAAGCTCCCCCCTTTATTTCAATAAACAATAATATAAAGTTAACTGATTTTTGTGAACTGATCAAAATCTTCCACACTTGCATCTGGATGCATCAAATACTTGCTTACTTCCTCCAAGTATGAGAGTCAGCTGTAACACAGCTGCTACTCTGGCCCTTAATACCACTTTGTCATAACATACAGACTGAGGTTTTATGTGATTTTGGCCCTGAGGGAAAGACTCCATTGCACCTTAAAGGAGGTAATGTAGTGTGAAAAGCTTGCAGTGTAATCTTAACATGGAAATTCATCATTTCACAGTGTATATGTGGTCTTGGGTGCACCGTGGAGTACAGTAGAAGGTAAAACAAGGAATGAAATGAACGTTTTTGGCATCTCCTGGGTACTTGTTTGTGTGTCTTTAAAGCAAGCCTGTGCAAAATGCTGTAATCCAGCATAATACTAGCTGATGGGAAAAGGTTGATTGTAGCTCCAAGGTGGGGTTGGTATTCTTTTACTCAGCTGGTTGTATGTATAGACTTTTAGACAGAGAGCATTACTCACATAAAACCAGAGCAATCTTTGGCTGCATTTCATGTGTTTTTATTAACAGTTGTGCACACAGCCAGAAAAGAGGCAAAGCATTCTGTCTACTTAATGTTTGATACTGAATTATTCACAGGCAGCTTTGCCAGACATGCTTGCACTCGGTTTTCAGCATGTTGTGGGATGGATGTGTTTTATCAATGTAGATATTAACAGCACCAGTGGGTTATAGGCTAACTAAATGATGGTGGTTTCAGAAGGGGCAGATAGGGGCAGGACTCCTGCCACAGTGTCACAGAATCGCAGTATCAAATTGTGCCATGTCTTTAATTCACAGATGATGCTGGGAACAGAGCAAAGTCATGATTTATATCATGCCAACGGTTTTTATTTCCCTACCCCATCCCCCCTCAATGCCCCTAAATTCAAACCCAGTCTGATGAGTTTTTTTTTTCTTTTCTTCTTCTTCTTCTTCTTCTTTCAGATTTTTTTTATCCCTCTGTCCTCCCCTCTTGCCCTCTTCCTGGTTCATCCTGAGTGTAACCAGAGAAGGAAAATCAATGTTGGGCATGGAATTGTTAGGAAAGAATTCTGGCTCTGTGTTGACCTCTGTAACAGTCCATCATATTTTTCATCATTGTATTGTTGTTCTCAGACTGTGCTGTCATCCTTGTTTTCATTTGTTATTATTTGAGGTGTCCGGGTGTGCCACATATTTGTTAGCTTTTTTCATCTTTGAGCGATAAATCTGTTTCTTTATTATAATAAAACATTATTTTAGTGCCGTTTTGAACGTATTTTAGCAGTTAAGCTTGAATTAAATTTTACTTTGTTGGTAAAATTTTTCACTGAGAAATGCAACCAATTTGCCAACAGTTTTAGACAAAAAATTAAAACAATTAGACAAAATACAGTCAAACAAGAAAGCGTGTCTGTGTCTAAAACCTGGAAATATTTCTGATGTTATGTCACAATTTAATATGGTTGATTAAAAAATCCTTCAAAAAATAGTTTGCCATTTGAAATCAACAACACGCACCATCCGGCTTTGTAAAACAGTTTTTACCTCAGTAGAAAGTGATCTCCGACTGATAGTTAACAGCTTACTGGCATC
Source organism: Melanotaenia boesemani (assembly GCF_017639745.1). Taxonomy (NCBI): domain Eukaryota; kingdom Metazoa; phylum Chordata; class Actinopteri; order Atheriniformes; family Melanotaeniidae; genus Melanotaenia; species Melanotaenia boesemani. The sequence continues at coordinate 21,307,155 of NC_055697.1, forward strand.
AGGCATTTTTCCCAAGTCACTAAAGATGGCTGCCATCAAGCCACTCCTAAAGAAAAGGACTCTAGATGCCTCTATAATGAACAACTATAGACTTGTTTCTAACCTCTATTTTATTTCCAAAATCATTGAGAAAGTTGTATTCCACCAGCTTAGTGATTTTTTAAACGAAAGTGGAAATTGTGATAAATTTCAGTACAGCTTCCGACCTCATCACAGCCCTGACACAGCTCTGGTCAAAGTGTTAAATGACATTAGGTTGAATACTGATTCTGGTTCTGCTGGATCTCAGTGCTGTGTTTGATACTATAGATCACAGAATCCTGTTGCACAGGCTGGAAAACTGGGTTGAATTTTTGGAGTGGTTCCTAACTGGTTAAGGTCCTATTTAGAAGATAGCAGCTATGAATCCGAGCGAGTGGCCATGACTTGTGGAATCCCCCAGGGGTCAGTCCTTGGACTTTTTCTGTTCAACCCATATATGCTCGCTTTAGGTCAAATATTACAGAACTTTAGCATAAATTATCACAGTTATCACACAAAACTCAGATTATTTTGTTTGGTAGCAAAGACAAGAGTGCCAGCATTGGTAAAGACCTGGAGACTCTGGCTCTTAAAACCACCGACTAAGTTTGTAACCTTGGAGTGTTGATAGACTCAGACCTGACTTTCAGCAGCCACATCAAAGCTGTCACTAAGAGAGCTTTTTACCAGCTCAGAAACATCAACAGAATTAAAAGTTTAATCTCCCAAAAAGACCAAGAGAAACTCATCTATGCATTCATCTCCAGTAGGCTGTATTACTGTAATGGTCTTTTAACAGGACTTCCTAAAAAGAGCAGATTGTCCAAAATGCTGCTGCTAGAGTTTTAACCAGGACTAAGAGATCTGAACACATCACACCAGTTTTGAAATCTTTACACTGGCTTCCAGTCAGTCACACAATAGATTTTAAAACCCTTCAGATTGTTTACAAATCCCAGAACCATTTAGGCCCAGAATATATCTGTGATATGTTCACAGAATATAAACCTGGCAGGGCTCCAAAGACTCTGGTCACCTAGTCCAGACTAAACATGGAGAAGCAGCATTTAGCTGTTATGCTGCAAACAAGTGGAACAAACTGCCAGTGAAGATTAAACTTTCACCAAATGTAGACATTTTTAAATCCTGGTTTTCTCATGTGCCTATGCCTGAAATCTGCATGGTATCTTTGAACTTATCTTGCTTTTAATCATTTTAATGTAATTCATGATTTTTGCTATGTGTTGCTGCCTTTTACTACTTCTGTAATGCTTTTAACGTTTTACGTGAAACACTTTGAATTGTCCTGTACATGAAACGTGCTATACAAATAAACTTGAGATTGATGCTACAAGTCTGTGCATTTACCCTCACGACTGAGCTGGCATACAGGACTGATGCTGTGCCCTCTTAAGCCCACTAGTCTTGCCACAGATGCATTCATAAAACCTGTCCAATGATCATTTGGTCTGTAGTGTGTTATGAGCCGATTTGTCCTGATAATCCACTCCGAAACGGGTCGTAGCCAACAACTGGGAACATTGAATATGTTTAATATTTCAAAGCCAGTTTCTGAGGAACACTGACGACTCGTGCATTGTGACTGCGTGGATGATGATGTGGTATGGAATGTAACCAATCAGAGACCGAGCTGGCTAGTGAACAAGGAAGTAAATAAAGTCCGTGTTCACGCCATATCTAGTCTGTTATTTTTTTCAGTTCTGGCGTTTTCTATTACCAATAGTCCCAAGACCACCATCATTCCCTCATTCTATATGTCCCCTTCCATGCTGTGTGTTGTGTTTTCTTCTTCTACATTTCAAAGTTTGTCCGGCTTGGAGGACTAGATTGTAGATGAGTTGCGGGACAGCATCGTTATGTGTGTGTTGTTCTGTGATCACAAAAAAAATCTCATAAGATTACAAAAATCGTTATGTGTGTACCAGGCCTAAAGGAGAAAACAGGACTGTCATCTCCCAGAAGCTGTTACTGTTAAAGTTAAAGCAGCAGTGAAGACTGTCATCATGCTGTTGATTATGATAAAACTTAATCCTTGCTATACCAGCTTTCACCTCACACAGTCTGTTCAATACAAGCACATGAGCCAGCTTTTCCAAACATAACAAAGTTATGGCAATCTTTCTCCTTTCCCCAGTGATGGCTAATTGTCCTACACCGTCTCTGATCAGATTGCTAACACATCATCTGAAATATCTGCCCTTCTTGTTCCTTTGCTGGTGATTCTTTCTCCTCTGTTTGACTGCATTCGCCTTCACAAATGCAGTGTGTTGAAAATAGAACAGCCCTTCAGCAACTTCTAGCCTGCTCCCTTGATGATGAATATTTCCATGTTGACAATCTTACATCAGATATTTTTGGTTACTTTCATGGTTGTTACTTTTAAAGCAGTTTGACTCAGAGACATCCTACCTTCTTTGCGTGATGTGTCTTATCTGTGTGTCATCTCACAGTCGTCATAACAGCCCATCCAGCTGTTTCCATCCTGGAGGAAATTGAATGATTTTTACCAAAGGCTGCAACATTGATAAATAATCTGCTTTAATTTAACATTATTTTCTCAAAAGAATGTTTAAATGGACTCCTGATGTAAAGGGAATTTTGAGGTACTGTTGTTAAACATGACTTTTATGGCACCTGAATGTGAAGGATGATCTTTAAAAAAATTTTTAATAAAATGTGTGACTCAAGTTTGCTGTTAGAAGAGCTGTCTGGGCTTTCACTCACTCCCATTGTGTTCCAGATATGTCAGTCAAGTTAGCCATGCAAGTACCCTTATCTGAGACCTAAAACAAACTGATATTGATAAATGATAAAATAGGACCACCATCACACTCATCAGTGTAAGAAAAATAGCAGATGACACGATGTCATGAAGGAGACTATTTAAGCCTAATCTTATTGATTAATATTTTTATTAGCTAGCTGTGGCTTCGCTTTTCAGACCCTTTGGTGATAGCCATCATATGTAATGGTGTAGGTGCTGAACCTAATAGCTGAATGCTTTGATTTTTTCTATGATGGAATATACCCCCATTATGATTGTACATATCGATTGATTTTCCTGGTTCCAGCTTCCTGGATTTGATGATTTATAATGAGGTATTTTTGATTAGTTAGAATGATATTCATTTATACATTCACTGTTTTCACTATTTTCCATTTAATAACATAAATTGTTAGTGTCACAGTAATCTCTGATACATGTTGGATGGATATCTGCTCAGCACCAGCAGATGTAGTGAATACAGAATCGCAATGAATATATTTTCACCATTTATAGATACTGGTATCTTAAAGTTTGAACAATTGCCTGAGCAAAACAAGGAATCAGAAGATCTTGGGTTTGCTTTTGCTTATGTGACTGCCATGTTATCATTGTTCTGGCAATTTATATTTAGACTGATAATTCATCCAAAACTCTTCCACAGATTGATTTATAACAGAAACTATCACCCGTTGCGGTTTCAAATTGTAGGATCCAATTCCACAGCATTAAAAAGTAGACACCACACAAAGTTCTGCCTAATCACATACTTTGCTCTCTGTCAGACTGGAAGCTTGATCTGATACACTGAGACGCAGCAATACGAGTCAGGTTGTTGTTGGTGTTGCTGCTGACTAGGTTGCTGTCACCCAGTGCATTTCTGTGTGTGTGTTGCTGACTGGGATGCTGTCAGCTGCGTGTCAGCCATCTCCACACCCACAGTGCACTTTTAACTTTTCTGAGATCTTCCCCTTCAGACAACCAAATGATGGCTTCAACCATTAACACAAACAGAAGTTGCTGAATTGACCAATTAGATGAAGTGTTGGAAGCAAGCAGAAATGACACAGTTGATGATAACAGGAAAAAAGGCTGCGCTTGTTTTCTCAGGGGTCAGCATGACATCTGTGGAAACCTTGAAAATTAGTGGTTGGATTTAAAATTATTAATAAATATAATTGATGAGACTGTATGGAGACAATTAACTGTATAAAATAGATGCAGAGCATATCTCATTTCACATTATGATGTGGTGACAGAACTGAGGTTCAGCAGGTTCATTAAGATTCCAGTGATGTCATGACTCAGGCACAAACAATTTAAACTGCAGCAGAAATGGCTGACATAGAGCAGAAAGTGGAAATGTATTTATTTGTTTTGTCTTGTTTATTTGTTTTTTTTTTTTTTTTTTCAATTACAGCATGTTTCTGATAGATTATTCTTGGCAGCAAACCTGTTTTTTGGGTGTGTGAATTGCTGATGCTGTTTGATAGATTGATGTTATTTACGGGAGGCAGTTCAAGGTGAGTGCAGGGGCTGATACCGTGTGGCTACCTTAAAGTGTCCTTATGGAAACACATACAATACCACAATTCACTTGGTAAAGATAACATCTATTTCTTTGCCATTGCTTCTTAGATTTATCTCTTTTTTTTTATTTGTCAAGTCAAGAACTTCAAGAGAATTTTGCCAGAAAGTGTGTCAAAAATATGTTCTCTACTTAAATCAGTTTATATATTTTCTTTCTTGTAGGTAGCAGGTTTTCTATAGACAGTAACAGGAAATTGCTATTGGTCAAAAAAACAGGAACACAGATGGGGAGGGTTAGGGTTAGGATTCAAGTGCTATAAAAGATGAGGTAAAATGAAGTAAAAGAGATCAGAATCCACCTCAGGGACAAGAGCTGATACAGAGATGATGCTGAGCTGCAGAGAGCAGAGGGCTGTGTGTGTGTGTGTGTGTGTGTGTGTGTGTGTGTGTGTGTGTGTGTGTGTGTGTGTGTGTGTGTGTGTGTGTGTGTGTGTGTGTGTGTGTGTGTGTATTGCTTTGTTGCCTGCTACAGCCAAGTTAACTGACTGTCCCCATCAGTCAAGGTTGTGTCTTATTATAGGTCATTAGTCGCTTTGCTCAGCTGCGACCTTGGCACTTCTTGCTGGGGCATGTATATGTACCATAGTAGGCAAAAATCAGTGTGTGTGTGTGTGTATGTGTGTGCACCTGGGGTGCTTTCTACTCTAATGTATATTGCTCTGCACTAAATATGTGATGAAGTTTACAGTTGTGTGTTGTGACAGGACACATCACTGCAGCCTTGATGACCTGTCATCTCTTGTTTGGATGGATGGATGGATGGATGGATGGATGGATGGATGGATGGATGGATGGATGGATGGACACAATAGGTCAGAGAATAACGGCTAAGTCCCTCAAACAGAGGGGGCAGGGAAAGGATGTCACTCACAAATTTAGTGCTACAACAGGAATAATGCTGGTAAAGTAAAAATGCTGCCACCAACAATAAAAAAATGTTTGCTATGCAGGACAATGATTTTTTTCCACCGACTGCCAGCAGTCATTCACTGGTTATTTTTCTTTTACCTAGTCTGACAGTTGCATAGTGCTATGCAAACCGCAGTATTTCATCAGTTTGTCCTTAAACTTGTTTATGTGACACTGAGTCTCCACTGCATTTGAAATTTAAGTCCACGTGTTTGATTTTCACCATGTGTGCAAGTCACATCAGTATTAAATGTTCTGTGATTTTTTTTTCACATACATTGTAGAACACTTGGAGACCAAGGTCTGAAGGTCTGGCTGGTGTATTTATTTGTCCTTACTCGAATGCTTTTTAAAATCACGATTCATGCAGAGATTACATAGTTTCTATGATAATCTAATCACCATCTTTTTTATCTGTTTTGCCATCAGATGTTTTTAGAGCTTGACTGACACATATTTCCCTATTGGTCAACATTGTCTTGTCATAGGTGAATCATGTCTGTTTCAGAGCTGAGCAATACAAAGCAATATGATAATCTTTTCAAAGACCATAATCTGAAAAAAAGCTGCATAAAAACAATGGTCATTAATCACATAGTTTTCCCAAGTAACAATTTCTTCATTGTTTCCAAGGAACTCTGCACTTCAGCTCATAAAGTGACTTACGTATTGCTCTGAGCACATGGTGATTCGTCAAGTTGTTTGCTTACCTTACATTAAAATACTTCCAAATTAATCAAATGTTTAGATAGATAATAAACAATGACTCAATTATTTCCCTTTTTTATATAGTTCAAACATACTGTAAGCAGATATATGTATTGGGAAACAGATTGTGATGTAACTCACAGTGGTACAAGCAAGGCTTTTTAGGACTTTAAAACATATTAGCTATTTCAAAAACACTGAATATGTACTGTTTAATGTTGCTGAGTTAGATTACTGCATCACCTGTAAAAGTTTGACTTGAAAGTACTCAATTTTCCTGAGGTTTGCAAAATCGCAGTTGTAAAAGCATCCATCTTGCCAGGCTGAAGCAGTTAATTTTTGATTATAAGTGCCATTAAGTGTCTGCCCTTTTGAGTTCATGAAGACCCCCACACCCTCCAGATGGAAGTTGTCATGATTGTTGACTGTTTCTAAACATCAGTCAGCTATATGACTGACAAGAGTTAGCTCCGCAGCAGTCAAGGAAACTTTGAATAATTGAATATATATACTTTGATTTGTCATTATGGCTTAATTTCTTATAGCCTGATACTGAAACTCCTACATAAAAAAGAGAAACCACAGGCAAAGACAAAGGTGTAGTTTTGTTTGACTATCTCTCACTTGTACATGGGACTGTTATATGGCCAGAGCTGGAATTATGACATTGAGTCATTATGTAGTAGCACATTCTTGAAGCACAACATCATGGCTGCAACACAGAAGCCCATCCAGTGGAGGTTTGAGGCAAAGGGTTTGTGGCAACATCAACCACCAAACTGCTGAGAGACCTGGGAATTAGGGGCCAGAGCCAGCGCACAGCCATCAAAACTACATCATTGGCAGCACAGAGCAGTAGCCAGTGGCTCTGGATGAAGGGGAACGACCTTTGCTGGGCCCCCAAGTTTCAAGCCAGCTATGCAGTCAGCCAAGGCTCGACTCAAGGAACAGGACACCCTGCCATGCATAGTCCCATGAGATGTCTGCCATTTAACATCAAGGTGGCTCTCATGAAAATTTGGGCATGGAGCTTGGGACTGATCACTCTGTAGCTGGCCACCTCTGAAGAGGGTGCATAGTGTGACAGGCCGAAACATCCTATGATCAAGAGGAGCACCACTGATGATGCGTCCCAGAAAACTGGCTAATAATAACTGATCAGTGATGAAATTATTTAAGGTATGCACCCAAAAACTCAACATTTGTTCTGCTAGGATTTTTCTCACTTTTGCAGTGTTAATTTGTTGGATTTAGATCAAGTACTGATATTAAATTGTATTTAAAACTGATTTAAAAAAGAGAGATAAAAAATTACAATTGTTGCAGTGACCATCATTTTGAGTCTACGTAATGCCCCTTTTTACTTCAAACCTACTGATCTGTGCAGTCTACAAACTCCCAAATGTTGGCATGAACTAAAGCTGTTCTGCAAAATGTCCATCGTTGTGCTGTTTGATCTCAGTGAGGTATTATGAAGCCCGAGCAGCCCAGAATTGTAAAGTGAAGTCTAGGTTACTGTATTACTCTACACCACTGTATCAGATTCACATTGCAGCGTACTGTAGAAAGAAAATAGCCAACCCAAATCAACTTGGAGAGGAGAGGAGAGGAGAGGAGAGGAGAGGAGAGGAGAGGAGAGGAGAGGAGAGGAGAGGCATTCCAGATCATCCTGTACCCCTGTCTGTATTGATTTCTTTATCCCATGTCCTGAACTGAACATAGCTCAGTTGTTAGAGACAATGTTCATAAGCAGAGTCTGCATCAAACAGAAACGTCAACAGACAGAGATGTTATATTTTTTCCATTTTCAATTTGTTTCCTTTAGAAATACACATGATGTGACTTTTCAGGGTCATCCCACCTCTGCTGAAGAGATTTTGGATAGTTTGTGAGCACTGACATCTGCTGGTGTCATTAATCTAAATAAGTTGCTCTAACCAGGCAGATTGAATGGTCATTCCACCGGTCTGTCCTCTTAAATATATTAAAATCTTTCTTCAGGCCATGCTTGACCTAGTTGACCGCTTGACCTCATGCCCTCGGGGATTTGCCTTGTGCTTTGGTCATGGCATCTTTATTGCCTGTGTGTTTTTTTTTTTAGGTTTTTCATCTATGGTCTAAATTAATCTACATAAAGTCGAAAATGTTTTCAAAGCTGTTATCAAAGACATTCAGCAGTTTTTGTGTTTTTGCTTTTGGGAGACGGACCATTTCATTGCAACAAAACACAAGTAAATGTTTTCACTCTCAATGCTCACATCGCCTTTCTTGTTGCCACATTTCCTGACTGCTGCTGTTATGGATTTGGTCCTCCCCATTCAACCGCCTATTACTTTGTGTTGCCTGGGGGGCAGCTGGCTGTTTTAGCCATCTAATAGCCGTCTGTTTCCCAAGCAGAAAAGCCAGGATCCGAAAGCCCATGGCTCCAGTGTAGAGGGCAGCAATGTGTTCTAACCTCAATATTTGTAGAGGAGGATACACAGATTTAAGAAGTATAAATGAAAGATCAGCAGTTGTATTGGAGAGCTAGTAGGATGATGGATAAATCCAACATAAATCCCTTTTCAGTCTCATGCTCACACACAGTTTCTTTCTTTTCTCTTTTATCTTATTTCCTCAACATCTTGAAGCATTAAAATAAAAAATATTTTCCCCTAATTTCCCCCCTAAATTCTCATTGTTATGTTTAGTTTAATTGCTTTTGTGCATGTTGTAGCTGTGAGTGCTTGTGTGTGAGCGTTGGTGAGTGTGTGCTATGTGACGACTGAGGGGGGCTCAGAAGAGACAGATGGCTTGTGGTCTGCTCTCGTCTGGTGCGTTCTGCCTGCCAAAGATCAGCCACAAACAGTTTTAGCACTCATCACCTCATTCAAACCTGCTCTACAGGCCCAGATAATGGACATTTTTTACACCTCTGTTTTTGGGGGGCTTTTTTTGTAGCTTTCAGAATATTGCAGTCGAAGCTAAAAAATTAGATTCGCAACAGATTTTTTTGTGTCATTGATAGAGAGTGAATGTGTAGCTTTTATGTTTGGCTGTTTTATTACAGTAAAATATTCACCCTGAAGTTTACAACACTGTTGTTGACTGGCAGAGAGGCTTGTGTTTATTAGCCATCTTTCAGACTGAAATCCTTTAATAATTTATCAAGGGAATTTCTGCATCAGCTCAGTTGGTTTCTCACAATTTAAAGAAAAAACACATAAGTATGTGTGTCTTGGTTTAGACATTGATCCATTTAGTCCATTATTTATGAAACATGCAAGACAGGAGTTGAAATTGCTGACTTTGATCATGTGAACAAGAAGATTTTAGATTTAGATTTAAACCTTTTTTGTATCTGAAAAGGACCCCTTAGTCTTGCGTGGATTCCCCACAGACGGATGATAGCATACATGCATATAAAGTAAACAACTTAAACCTTTAAGCCCCTTAGAAAAGCTTTCTCAAGCTGACAAATCATTTGACCTGAGTAGAGAAAATAAAGTGCAATGACATCATTTCAACACACTGACAAGCATAGTGGAAATAGCAGTGTTTCACAATATATACAATATATGCAAAAAATGCAAAGTTCATTTTCAGTACATAATTCCCTAATGAGAAAAAGCTACATCTATAGTGCCAAAAGCTGAATTATAACATATTTAACTGTGTATGACTTAATCAGTTAGTTGTAACTCAACATACAAGTAAAAAATTATTCCTCAGTTGGAAAAGAAAAAAAAGAAAACAAAGCATATACCGGGCATCAACAGAATTTGTACTAAATATACTGAAAAGGTTTGCTGGGTCTGTTGGACTGAACCAAGATAATTAACAAAAAATGAAGGGAACATGAAATTAAAGAGAAACCCTGATGTGCTCGAAAACTCACTGTCCCAATTTTGCACGGGGCATCAGAAAAACAAATGAGCTGAAAGATCAACTGGTACACCTTCAGGAGGAAGATCATTCTTGGTTAAAACTGACCTCAATCTAACCATGCCCTGTCTAATTTAAAATGGTTAAAGTAGGTAATGGGAGAAAAGTAAACTGACCATAAAGAAATATGTGCAATGTCAATGGAAAAAAGCGGGGTTCCCTTCATGGCTGGAATATCATCTCTACAAGAAATTATTCTGACTACACTGAACAAATAATATAACCTGTTCTGTTTTTGTCTTGTTTTCCATACTGCTAAAACAATAGAGAAAAAAATGGAAAGCAGTCGAAGAAAGAAAGTTTCTGTGTGCTAGTTTTCCTCTGGATTCTTCTGGTTTATATAACACAGATAGCCTGCCTGCTAATCTCGTTAAGGTCTTTTATAAACTGAATTCATCATAAGTCCCTTTTGATGGAGAGGAAATCAAACACATTTAGCTTGAAACATCCTTGTTCCTTTTATAATCTTGAACATGTTCTTTTGTTTGGATGTGCGGATGTGTATTTACAGTCAATTCTTTTCTTTCGATCTTAGGACTATTGCCAGCATTAAGCTTTGCAAAGCATTCCTGAGCTTTTGTCTTGTACAGTCTCTTTGAATGATTCACCTCTTTTCTGTGATGCTTTACCCACCTACTCATTATAATTCATATGTTTCTGTGTCACATTTCCCTCTCTCTCTGCAGCCACTCACCCACTCACTGGCTGTACAGCATATTTCAGTTTAATTTCCCATCAGCTGTTACCTGCTGATCACTCAGCTTTTGGAACTAAGAAAAGTTAGTCTTTTGTATTTTTTTGTCCCATCAATGTATCACAAAGAGTGGAATTTCACTTGTATAAAGTGTCTCTGTAGGTGACTATCTTTTTGACAAAACAGGTGTTTTAACATGGTTTATGGACTTTTCTATAATCATTAACTTGACATGGTTCTCACCTATCGACAGTGAAAATTATAGTTTATTGAAATTCTGCAGCTGTAACTTGAATACTGTTTGGTAACGTATATATTATAACTGGGTTAATCCTTTATTTTGTACTTCATCATTTCTAGTGCACTTTGTCTCAAGCACTGATTTTACTTTTGCAGTGATCAGACAACATTCATCAACTTCTGAAGCATCTGAATTGAATTTTGTTGAATAGCAGTGGTTCAAAAGATGCTCTTTAATTTGAAATAAAATAAAACGTGATTTGTTTTTTTTATGTATTATAACTTTTGTTAGTTAAAAAACAAACATTTGCTGGGACACAGAACAGGTCACAGCAAGGCCTGTGATGTTTTACAGTTGTGATGCAGAAGATTGTCCACCAGAGTCCAGTGTTTGACTGTTGAACAGTGTTCAGGGTCAAACTGAGGCTACAGATGGTAAGAGGGGGGGTTGAGGAGGAGGAGGAGGAACTCTTTTGATTTTTTGTTGACCTTGACTGAACTCTGATATGGGTTTTTGATTCTTTTTGTTCCGTTTCAAAGTTTTGCCAAGAGCCGTTTCCTCAAAACTTGTCTCCATCATGTTTTTTTCCTTTTCTTTCTCATATCCTCACATCTTCCTTTTGCTTTGCTTTAACTTTTTTCTCTCCGCACATTTTGACTTCTCAAACATCACAAACCATTTTTTTACCATTATGCCTCCTCTCTGTGAACTACATTATATGACCTTTGTTCCTCTGTGTCTTGCAGTAGGTTAGACATTAGATCGATCCAGCATGGTGCACAAGTGTGTAGGTTTCACCTGTACAGCTGACAAGTCAGTTGGATGAAATCCAATGCGACATTCAGGTTCTCCCCATTTCTGCATCAGCATTCTTGATCCCAGACAGTAAAAGGAAAGGACATATGAATTGTGCAGGAGTGCCAATTAATGTTGCCATGCTTGTAAATGAATGTTTTTTCAGCTTTCTCGGCATCCTTCCACAAAAACAAAACTACAATGCATTCAGTATATTTTACATAGAGCCCTGTGATATGACAGATATTAAATTGTACAAAACATTTATTTTATGGAAGCTGAGTCCTATGAAATCCCTCCCTCCTCTCCTGTTCTTTTTATTTTTACCCTTCCTCCAGATTTACTTCCTCTCATTGTCCCCTCCCTCCCTACCAGTTTCATGTCCCAGGTGACAGAGGGGAGCTGTGCCCTTGAGCATGCTCCTTGCAGCAGGAGCAGCAAATACCTGCCTGCTGCGAGTGTTTGTGTTGTGTGGAGTTTACTCCACTGAATGAGCATGCTGTGATGTTTTACTGCTCCTTTGAGACATCTGAGCTTGCTTTTGTTTATGAAACCAGGGAAGAAAATGCAGGGCATCAGTTGTATTAGCCCAAAGCCATTTCTGTTTCTTTTGAATGTATAAGCATATGTGTTTTTCAGGGGATAATGAAGTGCTGGAGGGAAGCATTTCAAGAAGTATTACAGTGTTTTCAGATGTTATTGTGGTTGTTGGCAGAAATAGTATAAATAAATGTTGCCAGGTAAGATGGATATAGCTCTGTTGATTAATATTTTAATATCATAATTCCCAGAATTTTAAGCCAGACTAACTTTATGCAGAAAATAATTATGTTCATTTGTTCATTATTACTTTGAATGTTTTTTTCTTTTTCTTTTCTTTTCTTTTTCAGTCAGTATCAATATTTTCTACAGTTAATTCCCTTCAGGTAACATCATCTGAAAATACTTTCTCGGTTGTATTTTTAGTGCAGTGATGGAAGGATTTCCCTGTTCAGATTTTATTGAAATAAATGTAAATCAGAAATCAGAAAGGAACATTATTACATAAGAAAAGTAAATAAAAAGTCACATAATTACATGGTATAAACTACCTGTAGCCTATTCAAATACAGGATGGACCATCAGTATTGATCAACTCTTCGTCCTAATTCTTTAAAATGATAAAGTACATGGTTTTTTTGTTTTTGTTTTTTTAACTTATGTATAAATGCCACAAAATTTAAATCCAGTTGTATTTTTCCCTGCTTGCAGTGCTTTAAACCAAAATGTGATTTTTGACAGGCACTAACAGGGTTTTACAACAGCTGTGCCAAAAAAAATAATTTTCCATAAGTAGGCCTGACTCGCTTCCTGTTCTGTTGTAACCTCCCCCGTAACCATGGTAACCTTGCCTTTTCCAAGGAGGGTTTTTCACTGCAGTGTTAGCATAAAGGGCCTGTGATCCACCAATCACATGTCCACCTCGTCGCTTCTGGTACAGAGCATCTGTCATTCCCTCTGTCAGCGCTCACTTACGCCACTATGTAGCTCTCCCTCTATTTCAATTCTTCTGACTCCCACTGTCTCTAATTTTCTTTTTCTGTCTCTCATCTGAAAGTGGATAGCACTGGAAAATACCCATAATGCATCTGGAATAGTAAGGCAAGGTGAAAGCAGAGGATCAGTGAATCTGCATGTGTATGTAAGTGTGTGTAATAATTCCTGGTGTTGGCAGGATTTTCCCCATAAAAATAATATTCACATGATGCTGATGAATTGGGCTTATTTTCTTTGTCAAAATATTTCAAGCAATGTGTCCCATTTGCAAGGGATGAATTATTTAAATTTTATTTTATTTCATTATTTTATTTTATTTTATTTTATTTTATTTTATTGCCTAGCCATTCTTAACCAGACCTGACAAATTCAAAGATAGACTATCAAGTGCTGGGTCTAATGTGTGACCCAATATAAAAAATTCTACGCTGGGATGTTACTGGGTTTTAGCTGACATGAGCTGCTTACTTTAGATCCTTCCAAAATATTTATGTTTAATTAATTTCAGGATTTTGACCTAACCATAGCAAGATAATAAGTCCAATATTCTTTAAACATTCTTTAGAGAAAAGATTTATTTAATTATTTATTTGCTGCATGTCTTAATTTCTGTAATCCATTTATAGTCAAGAATTTGCTCATATATTTTAGAATGTGTTGCTCAGTCAATGATGGTAAGCCATAATTGTCCAGATGCAGTACAAAAAGGTCCAAACCATTTGCTTGAATTAGATGTTTTCCTTTTCACCAACATGTTACTCCTCATCCTAACTGATCTATTTTGGTCTAATTTATTGTCAAAAGATTTTGTGTGATCTTTTGCAAACTGCAAATGTGCAGCACAGCAGTGTTCTTATTGTAGAGTTGCATCTTAAACTTGGCTCCACACCAGGTTGTCCAGAGTTCTCCCACTGGTGAACTTATCAAGTATTACATACAATCACAAGGTAAAAAGGCCTCTAGTTTCTCTTGTAGTGATTGTTGTGTAGTTTTTAATTATGGTTTTGAAAGTTATTATACTCTGATGAACATCTGAATCTCTGAAGTATTAGATTCCTTGGATAAGCTCTTTTAGGATCAGACTTTGATAAATCTTTCACCTTTAAATTTACTGGTAATCTTACAAGTTTGCACATTTTTTCCCATTCAGGCATAGAATATTAATTTACTTTCCTTAATTCCTTATTCTTAGTACATTTGATGAAATAGGTCATCTCTTTCTAGTTTTGAGGCTGGTGTGAAAACCTCATATGAGCAGAAATATTAAAAACTAAAATACATTCACTTTACTTTCAAGCACCGATGACCTAACTGTGTGCGTCATTGTTGCAATGGGTGAAATCATTTAGCTTCCTAAACATGTAAATAAAAGATCTGGGAACAATTAACAGTTGTGGGTGGCCTTCTTTTTCCAAGACAGTTAATCAGATGATATTTCCACCCGCAGGTGTAATGACTCAAGATCAAACTTAGATAATACACGTTATGCTTACCATTGCACACTGATAATAATCTAATCAAAATTTATGCACATTTTCCATTAAGGCAAATATGGATGCTATCTTACTGTGCTGGGGCTTATCTATAAGCAGTATATGAAGGAGTGGGGGCGAGCTGCTCACACACATCTCCCACTCAGTTGACTGCAGCAGTATGATGCCTGATGAGGGGTGAGAGGTGGAAAGACAGGGGGTGTCCCTAATACTAAAGGAAAGCCCCTAATCCTATGTTAAAGTGTCCCCATTGACGGTTGGGAGGCCCCACAGGTCCGTCGCCCTAAAATAGCGTCTGTTGTTATTGTTTGTTCTGCCCTACCCACCCCCAACAGTACACTCACATAATCCCTCATACATAGAGTTCCCCCTCTGGGTGATTGCATGCAGCCAGGTAGAGCAAACCCAGCCTGGATGTGTACTCACAGCTCTAACATTGGTCTTTGTTTAGGGGGGAAACGCTGATAAGCAGGGTGACAATACAGAGCAGCATGCTGGCAGACTCTGGGAGGCAGGGAGAGTGAACCAGAGAGAATGAGTGGGAGGGATAGAGGGAGAGTGGGTGGGATAATGGGGGGGCATTTTAGTGAAAGTATTTGTTTCAGCTGCTATTTTCAGTTTGGCCCTTCTCCCTGCTTGCCTACCCAACCTTGGATATCAAGATCAGGCTGACACCACCTACCCACCCACCCTTAGACTAAATGAAGGTGAGGAAGAAAAGGAAGGAGACAGAGAGGGAGGGAGATGGCTCAGCTATTATGGTAAGTCTGGGTGCTTTTCCCTCACCCTCCCCAGTTGAAGGTGCTTTCTGGGGCAGAGGCCAGCTTCTGTGAGGCGGCAGGGATTTACTCTTGTTTACTCATTTAGAAAAAAAAAAGACACATGGGGAAGGGATGGAGAGGGAGTTAGGCAGCAGAGGGGATTTGGTGTGTGTCCTTTCTGCAGCGTGAAAGACTATGAGACGTTCAGCGCTTTGTTTACTCACTACTGTAAGGGGTTGCATAAACCCCCTTCTCCTCATCTTCCTTCCTGACATCCTATTCTTTTACACTCTAATGCTCTCCTCGTTACCCTGCCTCCACCTCTCTGATGTACAGGGCATCGACCACACAGTGGAAGAAGCTGCTGTTTCCACTAACCCCATAGCTAGCATTTCCTGCTTTGATTTTTTTTTTTTTTTTTTTTTTCTCACACTCTGCTACCTGAGCCAATGGCACCTTACACTTTCCCCCGGGTGGGATGGATGTTCATGAGGCTGAGTTAGGAGCTAACTGACAAACTGAATAGATGACTGGCTGGCTGTTCGGCTACTTGCCTGACTGGCCACTCTGAGCTCAGGTTTCACTCTTCGTTGTTCAGAAGGAGAGAAGTCAGAGGGAAAGATATTGAACATGGCTGTGGAAGAGGGTGCTGTCTTCCTAACCCAAGTGAGTAGTGGTAACAGTCAGAACTTTTCTTGCATTTTAAATTGTATTACTTTAGTTGGATGTCAGTTATGATTTGATGTTGTATGTTTAAAAACAGCCAAAGGAGGCTATTGTAGATGTGAGTGCGACGTTGCATCAAACCACTAGAATGACCTGGTCCTGTTAGGACTGAAGGACGTTTCAGTGTATATAAACATGAAAAGGCAGCAAATCTGTTGCATTAAGATGAACTGTGCTTAAAGCTTGTATATTTTTAGGAGCATTTTATCAGATTTGCCTACAGCTGTATTTGTGTTGCTTTTATTAAAAGGTGGAATGGGTGTTTTCCTCAAGGAACAATGTGACATTTTTCAGCCATTGATTTCTTTTGTGTGTTAACTCTGAATTAAGATGTGCTGGGAGGTTGCTTTTTTATTTATTTTTTTGTTCAGAACCGAGCTGGCTGATTTTCCTTTCATCACATGTCAGACTTTATATTTAATTTTTATTCATTTATTTATTTTTATTTCATCTTAATTTTACCAGGGAAGTCCCATTGAGATTACAAAATCTCTTTTTTAAGGGAGCAGCAGTCTAGATTCCATTACAGACAGTAATCATTAAAACAACCAATCAAAGAACAAACAACATAAAACGTACAGTATAAAACATATAAAATATCAATCTAAGAGGGCAATAGAATACAGAAAGCATAGTCAGCTTGTCCTGCAAACCCTTAAACCTTGTTGTGCTTTAAGACAAAACAAGGTCAACTTGTACATTAAGTACATCACATGTATATAAAGCTACTGACAAGCTGAAGCATGTGCATTTACAATACACAGCTTTTTAAAGGACAGTAAAAGATTTGAGGTGGAAAATACTGTGGATTTTATTGTTTATCATTCAGTGAAGCTGTTTAATGGAAAATGCGATCAGATCTATTCATCTGTTTAAACTTCTTTATTCAGGAAACACTTAATAGATGCAAGAAGTAATATACTCACTTGTTAATTTGTTGAATCATGCATTTTTGGGGGCTTCAGAAAGCATGAGACACTTCCTCTTTCATGAAATGTGTTAAGTATGTTGCTTAACAGCACACAACAGAGTTATGAAGGCTGTGAGCAAGTGTTGCACTGTACATACAGTGCTATAAAGGAGCTTTACAGTGCATTTTACATTTGAAATCAGATGAGGTTCTTCATGCAAAGACTACTTATATAGATTGCCATTTATTGCTTTGCCAATAACATAATTTGCATCCATTCCTATGAAAGCCTTGATAATGATTTTCTGGTGGGGGCATGCTAGCAGCAAAATGTTGGCATTAATTCATATTGCTATATTTCACTATCTGGACTTCACAAGAGGTAAATAAGGAAATGGAACTATCTAGATGAAAGAGTGTGGGAATTTCCACATTTTGGGAATAAGATAAAAAAAAATCTGATGTTGTAGTTGCTGAGATGAAGTTCTTTGGCACTGCTCAGTGTTGTAGGCTTTTAACTGGTGTCCCTGGCTTTGAGCTGCTAGAGCTGTGGAGCTTTTGTGGAGAGCAGGGGATAAAATAAAACAATACGGCTGCTGCTGGTGCGACTCTCCTCTTTTAAGCTCCGTCAGTTCACACAGAGCCTAGAGCAATGGAAGCAGCATGTTTGTGCACACATAAATTTAAATGCATGAAATTAAATAGCACCAAAATGTGAGTGCAAATGTGTCACATAAAGCATTAGCTCTAATAAATGGATTATAGTTGTTCATAGTAAGTTTTGTTTTGTTACTAGCTCAGAACAGTGTGCCAAGCTGACATCATTGTAGTCTGGCTGCGAGGGGATATCAGTCTTTATACAGACTAAATATCCTTTATCCATCTCGACTCTATCTGTGATGATGTCATGACGAGAAAAAGTGCCAAGCACAGATTCAGCAGAAATTGAAACAACTGTTTCAGTTCAAAAAACATTGCGAATCCCACTTAGGTTGAAGGAACCACCCAAAAAGTTGTTTACTCAGGCTTCATCTGAGACTGTGATAGTTACACAACATGGGGTTCATCTGTTCAGTGTGTTTTTTAGTGAGTAAACAAGAAATCAATATAATTCATTTTTAAAATGTACATTATTAGTTTGCTTAATTACATCAGTAGCACACACAAATCTGTCAATGAAATCTGTTGTTTTCTGTCATGGTAATACTTCCATTTCCCATTTTTCCAAAACTTTGTACTTAATATTTGCTTATTATTTGACTGTGGTATAGAGTTGTGACACAACTTAAAAATAAAAACAAAAGAAATGGTAAGGGGTTTACCTAAAACATGCTGTTTTGATTGGGCATCTGGGTTTGCCATTTGTTTAATTGAAAAGTCTTTTTAAAATTTAATAGTGCAGTGATGTGATCGACGCAGCACATTACAGCTTTTCAAATAATAGCACAGAGACTTCACCGTTTTTCATTTGGTATTTCATCACCCTGGTCTCTGATCAGACAACTAAGCGGTTACCTTTTTTATAGTGTTTTAACCAAAAATTAGCTACATTTGTGGCTTTTTAAGACTGTAATTTTGAGTGACTGTGTAATTTTCAGCTTTGCCAACGTTCACTTGGATGTCAGATTTGTCTCCCTCATTCAGTCCTTTCTATCTAATATTAGATTAATGCTTTCCTTCTGGCTTAACCTCAGCTTTAATGGCCCATTTCCCTAAACGTCTGATCTGTGGAGACTTAATGATATTTCTCTTGCTAACCACGTGTCCTGTCATGTATAATACTTCATTCACAAAGACTCCTAGAAACCTCGTGTTGGACTTTGATGGGATCTGGATGGAGGGACGAGCCCACTTGTCTCATGCATTCAGTATAAGCAAAAAGGAATAAACTAGTGAGAGTAATAATGTGAACAAGGATGAGAACCACTTAATATGTTGGAAGAAGAGAATAGTATGATATTTCAAGGGCCACTGCAAAATGGTAACTGTCTTGAAGAAATGTAAACTATAAAGTTGTTCTGTGACTTTTGTTTCTAGATTTGGACTCCATCTACTGTATTTTAAAAGTATATACATTAGGCTATCCTTATATAAGTGTGCTAATATTTTATTGTTCTGTTATATACTATGTTATATCATGTTAGTGTTGCATGATATTCAATAGTGAAAATCATTGAGTATTTATGATACACACTGCCTGACCTGCAGTTTAAGCTGAATATTAAGATGTCTAAAGGTTTTAAACTAGTTAAAGTTTTGATGACACACAACAACAAAATCTGGCTGGTGTTGAATTGTGTAGTTTCTATCTGTGTAACGATGATTATGAAAAGTTACACCTTCAGTTCTTCCTTCACCAAAACTAATGCCCGATGTCAGAATTTTAAAGAGCACAGGAATGTGTGATAGAGCAAAACTAAATGTAAGCACCTAAGCTCCACCTGTGTCACGAGTGACAGAAAAAAGTCAATCATGTAAAATCAAATGAAGGAAAAATCAGAAAGAAATATTTATTGTAAAGTGTGAACAAGTGTTTGTAGATAAAAATTCTTTTTGATCTTGTTCCATTTATGTTCCCTTCCTGCTTGTGTGGTTTCCCTCTACTACAGCATTGTTTTAACAAACAGGGCAACACTTGTGTTGTGAGTCACGTTGATCCCAGCATGAAGACATAAGGGTGCAGAGCTATCACAGCAGGCTAGAGAAAGTGCAGGGAGTCTACTTGAGTGGTTGTGTTGATGTGGCACACAGTGATGACAGAAAGTTGGAGATGTATTTGGACTGGATGAGAGCCAAAGTGTCTAACAGGTCATCAGAAAGGTCACTGATTCTTGGTATCCTTATCCGTGACTAACAGGTTAATTGGTTTTCTGGTAACATTAATCTCAGTTGCACATCTGACCTTGAATCCTCTCATTAAAGTTATATCTTTACAATTTTCTTTTGAATATCCACTGTTTTCTAAAATTGTTGGAGAACAAAAAATTAAGGCATTGAATATTTCTGGATTTTTGTGGTCAGTGACCTATTTCTTTGTACATCAGAGCTAATATTAATGATTCCTTTGCAGCTGCTTGCAAGAACTCTGAGTTACCAGTTTACAGTGCCTAACTCTTACATAAATAATCCCAAGTTTTACAATGGCCATCTATATTCATGGATTACTTCTCCACATGGATCTATTGATGGTAATTGCTGAATATTTCCTGTAATTGGTCATGAACCATAGCTCATTTTTGTTATTTCTGTAATCATGCTGGTTCAAGCGTGAACTCTATCTGTACCATGACTTTTCTCAAGGCTACAAGAACAGAAATATCATTTGTGCTTTAGCACTGTCAAACAGTCCTCTGGGAGTTTATGGGACATGGAAAAAGGAAGAAGACATTTCTAGATATGAGCCGATTGGCTGCAGAGATACTGTGTGAGATTTAGTCTCATGGTTTCTTGTAATCAGGAAATGACTCGGCTTCCAGTTAACATGGCTTCATTTGCTATTAATTTGTTTGTTTACACATGCTAGCATGAGTGCACAAATATTTTCCTCTCACTTTTATACACATATTATCTATGGAACAATCTGATGCTGGAGGTTTTGTACACTCACATTTTGGCTATGGGTCAGGGTTATTTTCGGACAGGCATTGCAGAGGGGGAGGAGGAGAGTACAATGTTGGAGAACCAATTGTACAGTTTGGACCTGCTGAGTTTATCCCAAGTGTCTCTGGGAGCAAGGCTATATTTAGCAGGTCTGGCTTTTGATAATTCCGGGGAATTTAGGTTTTGAGCTTCAATTATAAGCCAGTGTATCACAGTTTCTCTGCCTCCTGCACTCAGCAGCTCCAGTGCTGAGTTTTACATAAAGCTTTTTGTAAAGCTGCTACGAAGAAGAAAGAAAAAAATGTGCAAACTTTGCCGGGTGTCATTTTACGTTAAACTCAATGTCCTAAGAGCTAATATGAACACAGATGAGAAGAGAAACCTCCGTCTCTTCTTGTCTTCTTGTCATTTTGTAGCTTTCTTTATCTTTGTCTTTTCTACTCTCTTCCTTTGTTCCTTCGCTCTCCCTCCCTTTCTGGTTTGTCATGTACGCACATGCTCACCACATTTGTTATAGGGTTGAAAACATGCTTGCCTCATCATTTTATTTTAGTGTGCAAAGTCCTATTTCTGTAGTGGAATAAAGGACAGCCAAGCAGAAAAGAGGGTGCTTTGCTTCCCATAGTACAGCGACATGGTCTCACAACTGCTTCACTGGTGGATTCAGCAGAGATCTCTATGGAAAAGAGGAGGGCTCTGTGGCAGCTGTAAGGACCACCCGGTCACTGAACTTCCTACATCAGTGAATCAAGAGATATTTGGATTTAACAAAGCTGAAATAACAAGCTGTTTGGATCTGACGGATGTTGGAGGAGAATTGTTGGGATTGTTGTTGTGGATCTTTTGGCTGTATTATGGATTTACCTTTTGAAATATCTATTTTTTTAAACTGCCAGTGGACTTGAATTGCATTTAATGTGACAATGAACATGCCCTATTTGTGGATATTGGCTTTATTTTTCTCTTTATCAAGATGTGTTTGGATATCTGAGAAATTATGACAGAGTTCTACCTGGTACAGTAACACATGTGCTTTTGTTCTCGTTTGTGCTTCACTGTAACAGATTGATATTGACCTCACATCACCTCTTCTTTCTGTCTTCCTCCTTGTTTTCTGCCCTCCAGTCTGATAATAATGCCAGTTACCTGCGAGCTGCCCGGGCAGGGAACCTTGAAAAGGTTCTTGACTACCTCAAGTCTGGAGTTGAGATAAACATTTGCAATCAGGTAAGTTTTTTTGAGCAACTGTAGCAACCAATGCTAGCTCATTCTTGGTGATGTAAAGTATGCTTACGCTGCTCCATCAGCCAGATTCAAAATAGCCAAATAAGGATAATATCTCACAGCATATCTTTGTGTTACAACTACACTAACTTCTCCAAATATATTCTCAGAATGGTCTGAATGCTCTTCATCTGGCCTCTAAAGAGGGGCATGTGGAGGTTGTTGCTGAGTTATTAAAGCTTGGAGCCACTGTGGATGCAGCCACAAAGGTAAGGCACACCCCAAAACATCCTCACTGATGTTACAGGGACTATATTTAGATCCAGCACATAACATGTCTGCTGTGTGGGATTAAACACTATGCAGCTACAGCACTGTGCCTGTGTTACAGTTTTATATTAGATCAATAATTAAAAACCTCTATTGTTGCAAATGCAGCGAGAAATAAGCAAGAAAAATATTAAATACATCTTACAACCATGCAAAAGGTCTTCATAGGAATGACTGGAAATTAATTATGTATAATATGATAAAAGGAAAAATATTTTATCTGCTGTGCAAAATTATATTTATCATGATATCATTTTTATTCTAACACTTAAAGATGCTGAGGAGCATAACCATTCAAAACATTATTTATATCTGTACCTTGAAGGCTTCCACTCCCATTTAGCCTCCTGATTCAACCTCTCTACCGCAGGTCATATGCCTGCTGCTGACATAAACACAAGATGCAATGAAATATTTAAGATCAAGGAGAAACTCTTCCCAATTAAAATATCCCCCTTTTGTGACCCTGAGGATGCTGTAGGCATTAGTTGGAGATATTCCCTGTGCCCTAATGCCATAAATCTTTATTTTATTCAGCTAGTGCAGACAATGTCATTGAGGATACCTCGATTTAGCAATATTTGGGGTTTCATTAAAGCTGGGTGGCTCTTTGATGCTGGAGTTAATTGTGTATACGCCCCTTTGACGTTATGCTACTGTTGTTGGGGGAGAATTAAACAAGAGGACTTGTTTTCGGCTCATTACCCCAACAGCTACTTAAAAAGCTTGGAATGCTGGGACTGTGAGATGTAGACTGAACTTGTAATTGTGCATGTTGTAGTTTGTGATGTTTCACTGGATTATGAAAACACAGTTGAGTTTGTAAATGTAAGAGATATTGTATTGTTTTTCCCTAATATCCCTGAGTATTGTGCATAGGGTTAGAATTACTTGAAAGATGTTGATGGTGCAACTTTATCTCCTGGAAATTATTTTCATATTATTTGTTTTTAAAATTAAACTTGAAAATAAGCTAAGAAAAAGTGTCCATCCAATTATAGTCTATTATCTTTTTTTTTCTTATGTTTTCATGTTTCAAGCTCAGGAGTTCAGCCTTGCAAATAACTGCACTCATCACCTCTTTAGCACCTGCTTGCGTTTCCAGGTTTAAAATAAACTTGAGTCAAACCAGAACTGAATTAAGGAGGAATTCAGAAGTTCAGGAGACTCTGCTCACCATTCTGAATAAACTCTTTTTAAGTCTGAAATGTGGAAAAAGAGGTATTTATTAGATTCAAGACTAATATATGACCCATCCTACTAAAGTGCAGGATAAACCTTTAGCATTTCGAATTGTTTTCCATGAAATTACCAACTTCAAAACACTCTTAGCCCAAGAGAACTTACAAAAGGACTTTTGTTTATAATTATTGCACCAGATACTGGTGTAAAGGTGACTTGTGGGAGAAAGGTCATACAAAAAGTAACAATTATATTTGCTTTTATGGGGACTTTCAAGACAGAACAAAATACAGTAGAGGTAATGTGATAACACTACAATAGATTAAAGCTGAATGTGTGTCTATAAACAGAACATAAGTGCATAAAACAACACCATTCTGTGTACTTTTTTTTTTTTTTCATTTGAAGCTGTATATATTTTAAAGTCTCGTCTACTTATTAGCCTGCTTTGTGCATTAGCAGACATGTGTCTGATTTTTCTTACAAAATGCATTTTGTTGCTTGTAAATTCCCATGTCATGCAGCCAGTGGACATATAGAGGGTCAACTCTGCCTTCACATTGACCTGTATGTGTTCATAAAAAGCCTCCTGTAGTTTTATTTTAAGGCCAAGGCTCACTTATGTGTAGGACATGGGGATCGGAAGTGACACATTGTTGGCAGTGGGAGCAGGGGGGATGCTGGAGCTGGAATGCTAGCAGTTCAAACATGTGATTTGTGGGATGGGATTCAGTGGGGCACATGGATACTGACAAGGATATATATACAGGCTGTAGTGGCAAGAAGTCACACATACACATACAAGCAAAACTGTGGAACAGGTGAGCCAGAGCTTAACACACATTCCTGCTGCTGTTCCATGTAATCCAGAAAGGAAACACTGCTCTGCACATAGCCTCACTGGCTGGCCAGACGGAAGTCGTCAAAGAGCTGGTCACTAATGGAGCCAATGTCAACGCACAGTCCCAGGTGGGATATACACAGCATGCGCACACATACATGCACACAGAGTGAAAATGACAAAGTGGTTCTGCTGACATGCTTTCAGAACCTGAAGCAAAGATAATGTCATTACAATACTGTGATGCACACATTTGTTACGATGATACTGTATCAAGAAGTCAGTGACATTGAGGAAGTCAGCGCTGACAGAATCTGGCATCATACCAACTAGGTCTCTCCTGTAAACTGCCGTTTTTGCATTTTACATTTAACGATCAGATCAAGGTGAGAGTAAAGATTGGAGAGCTCTTTCTGTCGCGTACTTTCAAAGCTGAAGACACAACAGAGATAAAAACATTTTTTTTATTACAACAGTAAAATGATAAAATCTTTACAGAAAATGGCAAAATCAAAGATATATGGTATAACTTATTGTATTTTACCTCTGAGACACAGTAGGTAAGGCATATAGAGATATTTTATATAATATGTTGTGGAATTTTTGCTGGGTAAACGTCAGTGAGTAGTTGTTTTTCCATGTTTATAAATTGGCGTACTTTGGTCCATGCTGCCTGCAGAATGGCTTCACACCTCTGTACATGGCAGCCCAGGAGAATCACCTGGAGGTGGTACGGTTCCTTCTGGAGAACAGCGCCAGTCAGAGTATAGCCACAGAGGTACTGTACATGTGTGCATGATTTTGTTTTTTTGTGTATGTGTGTGCACTCATATATGTATGTGTCAGTGCCATGTTCATATCTCAGTCATACCGTACAGTATGTTTCCATGCATTTTCATCAGTCATGTGTGGTCTTTACATCTGTTGTACTAACCAGCTTCATCTCCTTTCCTCCTTTCTCTCATTCCCTATGGCTTTCCTCGCTTCTCTGTCTTGTCATTTTTCTGTCTCCATCTTTTTCCTCGTCCTCTCTGTCTCACATTTTTGCTCTGTCTACCTGTCTTTCCACCCCACTACTGCCTGCCTTGTCTCATTCTCCTCCTCCTCCCCCCTATCTCTTCTTGAGGGCCTAGACAGAGCCGCATTGGTAGTGTATGTTGGTGGATGCAAAGTGACCTTGAGTTGGTCACAGATGAGGTCCACTCCACTCGCTGCCTCGCCTCCACTGCTGCTGCTGTGATTTACGCTTCTCACTCTGTGGAGCACATACATTTGCATGCTTACCAGTCATCACACGTATGCATCTAGGAACATGTGCACAAACGTAGATAGATAACTGATGGGATTGATGCAGTGCTCAAGCAACCCTACAGCCCATTGACTTACATCCATGAGCTACAGCCTAAAACAAGGGATGCCCTTTCCAATGTGCATACACATATACTTGGAACATACACACACAGAACTGCACACAAAACCTATTTAGGCACATTTAGAATATATAGATTTTATGCATACATAGAAAATGTGATATGTATGTGCACCAGAAAAAATAACTTGCATGCAGAAACATTAATATGGCAGGGAGCTAAATTATGCATTGCAGTGGTAATGTGTGTGGGAGATCCAGCATATGTTCGCCTATTCCACTGCATCATCTTATTATATAACTTATGTTATTTTGGAAAGGAAGCCTGCAAAGGAACAGAAGATTCAGTTCCTAAACTGTTTTAAGCTTCAGTGCAAATATTTTTTTATTTTAAATATCCAGATAATATTTTTAAAAAGAGTTTAGTAATCTCTGAGTTGTATCTTTAAATTTTATTGCAAAAAAAATGTGTATATATTTATTTGCAATTTTTCAGATGGATTTCCAAAACAACCATGTTTCGTATTGTAATTGCCGTGGCATTTTTCTGTGAATAACCAAATCATGTTTTATTTTTAACTATAGTTATATGTAAAGGACTGCTTATACAGTATATAATGCAGACTTACAACCTGACTTTGATTATTGATAGGAACCTTTTAACACCTTTTTTTTTAAGTTGTAGGTCTTGAATCGTTTTAGTCTATACTTGCAAAGGAAGTACATAGGTACACAAAAACATATCTTCATAACTTCCTCCCCACATCAACCTTTCAGTTTGACCCACCATTCCTTGTCAATTCCTTCACCAGTAATGCAATAACACCTCCAACTAGCATCCCTGACTCCTTTCCACCTTCATACACAGGATGGCTTCACCCCTTTGGCAGTGGCCCTCCAGCAGGGCCATGACCAGGTGGTCTCCCTGCTACTGGAGAACGATACAAAGGGCAAGGTACGCCTGCCTGCCCTGCACATCGCTGCACGCAAGGACGACACCAAGGCCGCGGCCCTGCTCCTGCAGAACGACCACAATGCAGACGTCGAGTCCAAGGTGAGCAGCACTGATAAAGTCCAGCTCTGTAGGTGGATCTTCTTTTAGGCTACTATTTTCTTTCTTATTAACTCTTTGATTGTTTCTTATAAGTGACTTTAGATTTCTTTGTTTTTGTTACCAGCTTAATTTTTCTCTGCTTTCTTGTTTTAATTTGTTTTATGCTCTTATTCACAGAAAGAGAAAAGGAGCAAATTACAATCAGTGTGAATGTTTTGGATGGAAAACACAAGCATTTGTGAATGCACAGTATGATCATATTGGAAAAGGACTTTAGTTTGAGAAATGTCTTTCTCAAGCTAGAAAATTTACTTAAATCTGAAGCAACAACAAATTTATATCTCTTAACTTTTTTTTTACTTTATTTTGTTTTTTCACCCCTCTCTGCTCCTCCACTTCATGACAGTGGAGGCCCTTTTCTGCTTTTTTTCTCACTAATTGCCCATTCTCTCCTCTTTTGGCTGACTCTATAGATGATGGTGAATAGAACAACAGAGGTACACCTCTATCTGTACATTATGTAGTCCCCTCATTGCAGTTCATAAAAACTGAAAACAACAACAATCACTTCAGTGCCCTTGACTTAATGCAGTAGTGTTTCTGCAGCCCTTCGTGACATTCCCTTTTCCATATTAGCTCAGTCCCGTCTTCCTCCTCTTCATTGCTTCATTAAAGTAGTAGATATCTGTAGTCAAGGATAAAATCAAAGCAATTGTGCATGTTTCACTAATACTAACTGATTAATCCTGGAGGTGGAGACTTCAACGTATCAAGGTCTTCCTTGATTCAAATGGTTTCATGGTGTCCTAAAAGTTTTTTATTTTGGCTAAGTCTTTGTGACTGTTGACATAATGTTGTCTTAATGTGTCCAAATACAGTCTGGCCATGAAACTAATGAACATGATAACCAGTGATCGCATGAAGAGTGGTTATCATCTACTGAAAAGCAGCAGTTTGTCTATAACCTGCATGGCAATTAACTTCCGTTAAAGCTGTATCAGATCCTGCTTTTTAGAAACAGCAATTTATCAGATTTTTTCATTAGTTTACCCTTTATGTATTTCTTAGTCTTCTAATCCACAACCCTTTCACCTAAAGCATTTTGCATGGGACCAAAGCAACAAGCTAACACAAAACTGCTTCTGTGGTAACGAAAGCTGCTTGGTCACACCAAAGCCAGGTGGCGCCCTTCTGTGTGCCTGTTTTGGCCGGCTTTGTTTCTGGCTTTGGCAGGCTTGACAGTCATCTGGTATGATTCACCCAAAAATGACTTTGTTGATCTGAGGCTTGTGCTTTGTGGTAAACAAATTAGAACACTACTCAGATGGAAGATGGAAAAAGGTTATTGAGGATTATATTAATCTACTATAACTGCATAGTTTTTGAAAAGAAAGGAAGATTTATTTGTGGTTACATTTTATTTTTAGTGGTGTCTCTGCTAATATGATTTGAAAGTGTACAGTTGTAGTGTTTTTGCTTTGGGACACTTTATCAACAGCATGTGTTAACATATCTGAGACACCTGCCTCTCCCTCCCCTGCTTTAACAAAGAGATTTCCAAAGATTAAAACGCTTCATGTGAGGTTTGCTTATTGGATAGATTATTTCCGGTGTCCTTTTGTTCTTTGCACAGCTGCTGCTCTCAAAGTTAGAAGTTATGCCAAAAAATAACTCTTACTGAAGATGTAAACAACTGGACACTAGGTTTATATAAAGGAAATGTTTAAAGATAAAAAGAATCAGAATGTTGCAAATGGCATGAAACAGAATTACTGTCAAAACTGAGTTTTAGTTACACACTGAAGCCATTGTAATTTTTAATTTACTTCAATGTGTGCTAGAATAATAAAGAATCATATTTTAGAATCCTTAAAAACACAAATAAGCCCCAATGAAAAAATAGAAAAACAAGCTTAAAGTTGGCCCCATGTTTGATGCTTCAGTAAAGAACTTTAGTGTTATAAAAGTGTTAGTAAATCAGTATAAACTACACTGTAACCTCGCTTGATGGAGTGTGATGTCAAGCATAGGTCTGTAAACTGCAATAAAGCCTAAAGAATTGACTTCTCAATGATTTGTTTAACTTTTCCTACTTTTTTGTTTGTTTGTTTCCTTTAATCCCCAGAGTGGTTTTACCCCCCTCCACATCGCAGCTCATTATGGGAACATTAACGTGGCCACACTACTGCTGAACCGAGGGGCTGCAGTGGACTTCATGGCTCGGGTGAGTTTATACTGCCCTCTGCTGTTCAGGAGGTGTATTACAAGCTTTTAAGGTAAACAATGATTAACGTCTTCATGGCATGACTCTAAAACTACAAGCACACACAAAAATCCAACAACAGTATACTTTATTTTTTTTGACTTGGGACATCCCCTCAGTCTCAGTATTACACTCCAAAAGGGATGAAAAAACACTAATTAAAATTGTGATTTACATCTGCAATTTTTGAGGTTTAGCTCATTAGCAGAAATGAGTTGCTGCAAGGCATGACAATACTACACAATTTGCAAGCAACTATACAATACTTGGATAATGTGCCGCAACACAATATGCAAGTACTGAGAAGGTCTGTCGTCAAGTAGGTGAAGACATTGCTCAGTAAGAGAAAAACTCCCAAATGGTTTAATAAATTGATCTTCTTTTCAATTTATTAAACTATTTGACCCTTAAAAACATAAATCTTAAGGGTGCATTCAAGCTGGTTATTTAACCGGCAAAGACCATCACTACTATATATTTAATTTGTCTATGCAGCAGGTCATTGTGATCTAAGTGAGTGTGTCATTAAAATGTCTCAACAGATTAGATGTTACCCACCCAGTTTTAACAGCAGACTCTAATGACTGTGTATTAGCTGGTTTGTGAAACACTGTTGGTGTTTGTGCTGCTTTTTGACTCTAATTACAGATTGGGTCCTCAAGAGTCATGCCACAGCAGCAGGGTTAGATGGAATAAAACAATGAAGATGGTTTACGTCTGTTTGCTTAATAGTAAAAGGCTGTGTGGTCTTAATAAGGAGGGTGTATGACTATTTATTGCTTTAACCAAGGCAGTCTGTTTGCACACCGCTTGATTAAATGTTGTAATTATCCATTTATTGTTTAAAATTGACAGAATGGGGGATTTTGAGTAAATAATAGACCACTGCAGCAAAATAATGTGGCTTTCTTCTTTTTAATTTAGAATGACATCACACCACTTCATGTGGCAGCAAAAAGGGGCAACAGCAACATGGTCAAGCTCCTGCTGGACAGAGGGTCCAAAATTGATGCAAAAACAAAGGTGAGACTTAAGTTTCCTCATAAAACTGTAAGATGAAAAAATATACATGTATTGGGTGATCTCTGAAGCCTAATTTTATTGTGTATTGGACTGGATTTTTAATCACTGAACTTTATCAGGCACACACATGGAAACAGTGCTCACACCCTTGTAAGCACAGGAACTCTGACTATTTTAGTGGTGCAAAGATTAGTAATTGAATATCTTGTGTGAAAGATCAAAACCTTTGCTGTTGTTGCTCTTTTTCAGGATGGTCTGACACCTCTTCATTGTGGGGCCAGAAGCGGGCACGAACAGGTGGTAGAGATCCTGTTGGACCGAGGAGCTCCTATCCTGTCTAAAACCAAGGTAGCTACTAGGATGATAAATTTGGAAGCTGCTTCTTTGCTAAGGATAGGGGAAAAAGGGTCACAAACACACACACCACAAGTTTTTTTTATTTGTTTTGTTTTTGTTTTTGTTTTTTTTTTTAGCATAGAACAGTTTACATGTTAAATTTTGTTAATGAAACTATATTTGTTTAAATCAGTTCTCCTAACCACAGAGCCGTTTGAAATCTGTTATTCAATCAGTAAGCAGGTCTGTTGTTGCTGTAGTGTTGTCGCATTGCCTCCATAACGTCTGTGCGACTTCTCCAGAACAGCCTGTCTTCGCTGCGTAGCCCTACAGTTTGACCACGCAGGACAACCAGTGTAACAAAGTAGACATTGTTGTAATGACCTCGTTATAACAATGCTTCTGTAACCTTCTCAGCAACTCCCTTCACAGTCTTTCCGTGCAGCGCATGGCCCCACCCTAACTTACTGTGTCTGTCTGTCCACCTGTCTATGTGTCCGTCTGCGTGTGTGTTTGTCTCTCTCTTTGTCTGGCTCTCTCCTTCTCTCCCCCTCTCTTTTTCTCTTTCTTTCCCTCTCTCTGCCCCCTTATAGAACGGCCTGTCGCCGCTCCACATGGCCACTCAGGGGGACCACCTGAACTGTGTCCAGCTCCTGCTCCAACATGATGTGCCGGTAGACGATATCACCAATGACTACCTGACGGCGCTGCATGTTGCTGCACACTGCGGTCACTACAAGGTGGCCAAGCTCATTGTGGACAAGAAGGCTAACCCAAATGCAAAAGCTCTGGTAGGGATAAAGGATTGGATGTGGTGGCAGAAACAGGGTCTCATCTTAAAAAAGTGATATTCAGGAGAAAACAGTGAAACATTAATTATGATTTCTAGTTGCGAAGTGTGTTAGACCCTTTTGTTTGGCTTTTGCTTTTGTGCAGATCCAAAAATGTATGTGCTGTTGAGCTGAATCTAATGGACGTAAATATTCTTATAATACCCATCTATTGTACAAATCTGAGCATGACTTACATCCTCAGTTCAAGCATGATAGCATTATTCCAACTACAAAGATGAAGCTGATTTTTAAACATGCACGAGCAACCATCAAATATATTTTTCATATTGCAAATCTTATGTTTGATTGAATAATTTAGACACGAAAGTATCTCCAAATGTATTCAGTATCTCCAAACAAAATATTTGCCTGAGCAATGGAAGCCTACAGTTATGCAGCTGTATAACATTGCTTTTGTATCTGCCTTATAGGGGCTGTGCAATATGAGTGTGTAGTATATTGCTTTGATATGATGGCTGAAAAGTGGAGTGAAAATGTATTAAACACTGGAGATTTTCCCAAAACTTATAAATAAATTGAAACATGAGAGAAAATGAGAGAACAAGGCCTAATCAAGTTGGTTCAGATGTTGAATACTGGAAATTTGAAAGAGTTAAAACTGATGCACAGAAATAGAAAAAGACTCTTTGGTAGTTTTTATGAATTTGAGAAAAAAAAGGTTTCTTTCTCTCGCTTTCCCTTACTGCAGCTGACTGATTCTGTACCATACATTTATTTTCAAGCAGATAATCTGCTCCCTTATCTGCATAATGAACAGAGTCATTGATGTTTTGTGACTGTTATGAGTTCATCTCTTACTGGATGTAGGTGAGAATCCAAATCTTTATTATGTTTTTCTGTGTGCAGAATGGTTTCACTCCGCTTCATATTGCTTGCAAGAAGAACAGAGTCAAAGTGATGGAGCTTTTGCTTAAACACGGCGCTTCCATCCAGGCTGTCACAGAGGTACTATAACACATTGCAGGCTGGAGCACATTTTCTTTCAATATTTTCTTTCTGCAGAACGTGTTTCTTTAAATTGTAAATGTTCTGACCACTGTATTTAATACATAATTCAATACAGTTGACTTTAGAAAGCCTTTTGTGTGGAAAAGTTTTACCAAATTGACTTTGTTGTTAATGTGATATTTTTTTCATGCAGTCTGGCTTAACGCCTATTCATGTGGCAGCCTTCATGGGACATGAGAACATTGTCAATGCATTGATACACCATGGTGCATCACCCAACACCACCAATGTTGTGAGTGAATGATACTACTCTGCAACATATTAGAAATATATACTATTATACTATTATACATATACTATTTTTCTTGTTTTTCTTTTTACATATGTGTATTTGACATGTATGTGTGTGTCTTCCAGCGAGGGGAGACAGCTCTCCACATGGCAGCCAGGGCAGGCCAGGCAGATGTAGTCCGATACCTCCTGAAGAACGGAGCCAAGGTGGAGACCAAGTCCAAGGTTAGAGCACTCAGCCTCATTGTCAGTCATTGTGTCAAGGGGAAAACAAACAATAATAAAATATAGAGCTAAAAGTCACCTCCACTCTCTCTCTCCAGGATGATCAGACAGCGTTGCACATCTCCAGTCGGCTGGGGAAAGTTGACATCGTCCAACAGCTGCTGCATTGCGGTGCTTCTGCTAACGCTGCCACCACGTCAGGATACACCCCCCTACACCTGGCTGCCCGAGAAGGACACCAAGATGTTGCCGCCATGCTTCTGGAGAATGGAGCCTCGCTCTCATCCTCCACTAAGGTAACAGGCGCTTATTGTATCCATATGTCATCAAATGAGTCAAAACAGATCCTATATGTGGTGATCCAAGCAGCACATTACAGTGCAGAGGATTTCCAATTATAGCAATACCACATAAGCCCTCTAGTTGGCACCAGTTTCTCTTTCCAGTAGCCTCCAGGAAGATTTCATGTTTCTTTGTCTAAATAACCAGATACTGATAAACCTTTTTAGTCAAACTGATGGTGATTTAAGAAAGTTTTTTTGTATAATTATTATTATCATTTTGCAAAGAATATTTCCTGCACTCAACCATAAATGCTCCATCATTAATTTGGGTGTTAGTTGGTGCAAATCTGAGTAAATGCACAAATCAAGGTCAAACAGAAATCTGGAAGAAAATTTATGGAACTGGTTTGTGCATGTGTGTGATTTGTAGCTGGGGGCTGTGTTTAAAGGTCGTCTTTGTCAGTGGAGTAGATTAATGAAGGGTGAACCGTGTGGTGCTCTTTCTCTGTAACACACACACACACACATAGTATCTTCTGGGACATTACCTGAGTCAGCTGTTCAAGGAGATGATGTCATTGCAAGGTAGGAAAAGAAGAACTGGTTGACTGAACTACAAATCAAGCCATTTGTGATGTTTATGAAACCAATTTATCATTAGAGCAGCAACATTTAAGAAGATTCTAATGTGGCCTCTCTATCCTGCAACCTCTCTGAAACAGTCCTTCACTGTAGAGGTCATGTGAATGCTGACTGTAAGCAGTCACACAAATGAGGTCATGTGTTTCAGAGTAAATGGGTCACTGTGGGAGACCCACATTCCCCTGGAAAATGTGACCAAATGTCTTTAAATATCTGAGCACACAGGAAGGAAATCGAGCTTAATATGATCACATTGTACAACAGCCGTTTGTGAAAGGACCTATAATTTGATTTATGAGGTAATTGTAACCTTTTGTATAGTTAAAACTAAATTTCTAATGCACACTTAGTGATCAGTCTAATTATATCAAACACTGCAATATCAATGGTTTTGTGATTTCATAATGTGTACTGAACAGGCAAAAGAAATTATCTGAATTAAATTTAGAGTTTTTAACATTTGGACTGTTCATATGTTATTGGATTTCCATTTGTAAGTTTATTTCCTGTTTTAACTTCTTCCACAAGTTCCATCTTTTTATTAAGCCTGTGTCTTTAATTCTAATATTGAATCATTTTCTATGTCCAACAGAAAGGGTTCAGTCCGTTGCATGTGGCTGCAAAGTACGGCAAGATGGAGGTGGCCAATTTGCTCTTGCAAAAGAGAGCCCCACCTGATGCTGCCGGAAAGGTGAGTTATTTCTGGAAAGTACAGAGACCTGAGGCACAACTTGTTTTAGGGAAGCAGTTTTAATCTTGAAGCTTTTTTTCAGAAGTGCAGCTGCTGGAAAAGATGAGCTGTTTGAGAACGAAAGGACATGACTCATGAATCATAATCACAGCAGAAAGAGTTTGGATTTAAACTTAAATTTCCTCATTTCTGCAACAAGCTGGCTCAGGATTAGAGTTTGTAAATACACTTCCACAATTCCTGTCAACATGACAAAAAAACTGTGAGATGCAGATATTCTTTCAAATTTGTAGGAAGAAACTATATGTGCAGTTATTTAGTGTTCCTAAAGTTATGGTAACGTTGAGCATTTTTGATCAGATAGAACAGTTTTCCTATTGACAGCTGACCAACACATGGTTAAAATCAGGAAGTCATTCAAAATGCTGTGACCAGTCATCATTCTGTAAGTCTTTGTTTTTTAATCCTATCTGTGTCTAAGACAGTAAGCAGAACTTTTTTGGAATAGCTGCAGCTAGACACCAGGCTGGTGGGGGTAATTATGTGGAGTGGCAAGTTTTGTCTGATTTCAGAGCAGCACAGACAGCAGATGCTTCTCCTTTTGCAAAATACTTGCAGGCAGACTTACCTTTCCTCCCATGATACACGTGTATGCACGCACACACACACACACACACACACACGGTGACACACTTTCTTTGCACAGGCCTATTGGAACTAGTCTGTTCAACCATCTGAGAGCATTTAACATAATGGCAGTCAGGTATGATAATGAAGCTCCCACAATGCATGGTGGTGTCACGCTAAAATCAACCCTGCTGTTAAACACACAAAGCAAAACAAGGATTTAGTGTATTTTAATAACAAAGATTTTCTGGTGAGAACAAAGACCACAAAGAGTTTTGTTTTCTTGCATTTGTCTGTGGCAACTCCCCTGAAGTCATTTTGCAAAGGAAAGTGGATAGTTTAATACATAACTTCACCTACCAAGACTGCATAGTTTATTGCGCTACAAATGGGGTGGCTTCAGCTCAGGAAGAAGAGCGGTTGTCTGCCAACCTGAAAGTCGGTGGATAAATTCCAGGCTTCTCCTGGCTGCATGTTGCCTCCGATGTGTATTGGGGTATGAATGTGTAGTATGTAACAGTAGAAGTGCTGAATGGGTGAATGAGACATGTGATGTAAAGTGCTTTAAGTGGTCAACATGACTAGAAAAGTACTTATATAGATAAGTACAGTCCATTTAATAATGCTCTATCAATCTAGGCTGAAGTCAGTGATTTAACAAATTCTGATGTTTTTTTCTGGATTTGCACTTGTCATGCAGAACTATAAAGAGTCAAACAATCGTGTTAAGTTATGTTGCTTCATATTGTGGTCTAAGTTGCAAGATACTGCTGGCTGAGTACTTGTTTTAGTTTAAAATCATTCTTACTACAGCTGCGAAATTTCAATGCAACAGAGGCTGCATGTCTTTATGCGAAGAAATCTTCCTTTTTAGTTTTTAACCTGTTCTTTGCTCACTTTGCTGTTTACATGCCTATCAACAGCAACAAACTCATTGTGCTTAAAAAAGAATTTAAAAAATAAAATAAAAATATATGTTTAATATAAGTTAAATAAATTATATAAGATTTTTCCAGTCAAGTCAAGTAAGAACTAGAAAGCATTCAAGTTTGCCTTCACAAACGTTGTTGCACGACATATTTGAGTTCATTTGGCTTTCACAACCTTGATTGTGGCAATTTTGAACATTATGATGTGAATGCTGAACTGATATAATGTGCAGCCTTGCTGTGCATGAAAGTAATGTTGCATAATTTTTTTGAGCTTAAAGTTCTGTGTTTCTGACTAATTTTGATGGTACTCTGATATTCGTTATGTATATTCCTGGAGGCATCATTGCCATGCAGTGTTTTGAGGCTGAGAAACCGCTCCTCACAACTTATTTATCCAGCCCAGAGTTACAGATGTGTTTTACTTACACTGCAACAACTATGTATAAACACACCGGCCATTTTAGGCACATATTGTGGCTGATTCAGCAAAGAAATGCAAGAGGACAATATTAAAGGAAGCGAGAAATGAAACACAAAAAGTGACAGAGCAAGAGTTGGACTGACTTTCACTGGCTGGAGGGAACTCAGAGAAGAGTCAGGATGCAAGACAGATGTCAAGCTAAATTTGTTAGGGGTTCCCACCGTGTGAAAAGGTTCAGTGGTGTTGCTTTAATGTTGTATGTATGAGGTTTAAGACAAAAGTGCCTGTTTCGAACTAATCTACTGAAGGTGGACACAGCTGATTTGATATCTAAGCTTAAGGCTACCCAAGTGTAATGCAGATGTGGGATATCTTGTGCACTAAATAAGGATTTCTGTGTATTTCTGTGTAGAAAGGAATATCTGTAGCATTTTAATTTAATAAATTATTTAAATTTAATTTAATACGTAATGATTTTTCAATATTGCAAAAGGAATAACAGCAAGGCAACATTTTTCTTATTGTGTCATCTTATTTTAAAGTTTTCATGTTTTCATAGTTGGGATGTTGTTTTTGCACAGAGAATTCATCTGTGTTTTTTATTTCAGCTCTTTTTCAGTTCTTTTTCTGGTTTTGAACACAGAGACCTCATAACAAACAATTTCATATAATTTGCACCATGATGTTAACATCTCCACCACGGTATGAGATATCCTGAACATTCAGGGCATTTTGCTCTATTGGACCAGGAGAACATCTTCTAATTTTAGTGTTGTGATGGATTATTATCTATAACCTAAATCTGAACCTTGAATCACTGAAGGGGGTCTTTAAATCCAAACTTTGGCAACATGCTGCTGCTGCTGCTGCTGCTAGCATACTAAAACCTTTGTTTATCTTCCACTATTGTAAAAAAAATAATGTATATTACACTGTCTTTGCTGTCCATTGAAAATGATTTATTTTCAGTTCAGGTGCTTTCCTTTGTTACTCATATGCTTGAGGCAGTCATTATTCACAACTTCCTGATACTCTCAGGTCACCAAACAACAATTTTAATATCGTGAATTTATATAACTCTATTAGATTTTCGCACTATCTTAGTGTATCTCATAGTGACTGTAAATTGCATTTACATATTCACCTGATGCTTGTAAACTAAAAAGAAATGCAGTCCAATAATAGAAAACCACATCAACAAAAACATTTACTTTACTTATACCCTGCTGCATTGGCTTGAAGCACTGCTGTGACATCAGTTTCTGTTTTTTAAACTGTCCATCAAGCACCTGAAACAGTTCCCTGTTGACGATCAGGGTGAGGTTGACGAGTTATGTTTCATAGGCCAGCAAAGACATGCTCTCCTTTCACCTGTCCCTCTTAATAATGTCATCCTCTTCTAGCTTTGTCCAGATTTTACCATGAAGTTGCTGCTCTGTACTAAATATGTTTCATCAGTTTGATGTTGATCTCCCACCATCTCTTTAACATTTAGTTCTTTAATTTTACTTATCTGCATGTTTGTGCTTGTGTGTCTTATGTGATCTTCTAATCAGCTGTTTCGCTGCATGCCTGTTTGCGTGGATGTGTTTCTGCATTTCTGTGTGTGTGTGTGTGTATGTGTGGGTGGTTGTTTTAGAGTGGGCTAACTCCACTGCATGTAGCTGCTCACTACGATAATCAGAGAGTGGCACTGCTGCTGCTGGATCAGGGAGCTTCCCCACATGCTGCCGCCAAGGTATCCACACAAACACACATTAACACTCATGTCAAACTGACTTTGCCTGGCTTATGCTTTCAGTTCCATCTCAGATCATTAATAAAGGTCTGTATGTAATGTTCCTGTGTATGTGTGCAGATAACGTTCACCCATTTCCTCCAATTTCATTGTGAGTTTTCTTCATTCTCTACCAAGTGTTTGAACTCTCTCACCCAGCCGGAATTTAGCTCCTACTGTCAACATGTCGGATTTAGTGGTTTCTAAGAAGCTATCATTTATATTTCTCATAAAACAATGTTAGACACACTTTTGTGTGTGAATGTGAAGTGGTTGGCATTTCACATGTAGAAGACAACCCCAGAATGAGTCAGAATTCCCAATTCTTCACTCTAAAGCTGTAAATTTGCCCCTTTAAGGTGTGTTTTCCAATAAAAACACACATGGTCTGTGAATTACGGTCAGGCTGTGGTTTTTTTCCCCTGCCAGGCTTTGCTTGTCTGTCACCACAGAACACTTATGAGCTAAAAAAGACGATGAATAAAAAGATGGCAGGATATGCCAAATTTGTGTGGACTGTCAGTTGACATCCTGCAAAAAAGAAACCAGAACTTGAGAACCTAATTTATCTTTCCCTTCATTTCCTTCCTCATAGTTCTTTGTCCTAAATCTGTATCTCTATTTATTTCAGTATTTCTCTCTCCTCCCTTACACAGTCTTATTCATCCCTTCCCTCCTCCTCATCTGTCTCTCTGTTCTTCCCTCCATAAATTCTTTTGTTATTTGGATTGATTCGGTGCACTCGTTCTGCATGTACTAGAGGGGTTGTTCAGAGGCATTTCCACAAAATGAACCAGCACAGAGTTTTGTCATACAACTTAAAGCATTACTTTGACTCACAATTTAGCTCTTGTTTAATCAGATCTAATTCAAAGAAGGACAATGATTTGGAAATAGTGTTTCCTCAGTGTGTATTTTAGAGCGCTCAGCAAAGAGACTGACAGTAGAGACAACGAGGCATTATTTTTCCACATACTACCTAATCTCAACTTTGGACTGAAAAGCTTTGGATTTGTTTGAATAAAGCCCTCCTGCTATGTACGAAGGAGTTTCTAACAGGGAAATGTTTTTTAGAGCTCCTAATTTAAAGTTAAAGGTTCTGGCTAAGTATGGTTCTGACTTAAGGAAACCAGAATGGTGACTGATCCTTTTCACCGACTCTCCTGTCTGTTCCCATTGTTTCCAGCATTTATTGCTTTGTTTGTGATTTACCATCTGTGGGGAATCATGTGTCTGAGCTCTCAGATGCTCATTCACAAGATTTTTGTAGATTTTTATCCCATCACTGATTAATATAAAATGACTCAGGCTGCTCTGGGTGACAGTTATATTAATAAGCAATGCTCCCTTTTGTACAATGCTGGGTATTTGTTGGCATATATAAATTAATTCAATGTTGGGAAACACAAAGCTGCTGTTTTGTGTTATTTATTTGTACATTTATTTGTTTTTGTGTTTATCATATAAGTATTTGTAGATGTAATGAAGGTGATAGCTGGTTTAACTTATTCATCAGTCTATAATGTATAAAGAGATTTCCAGTTTGATTTGGAGTTGGATGAATACATTATAGAAAAAAACACCTATTGACCTAATGTTGCATGCCTAATTACAATACCAGCCAAGTTGGAATTCCATTGAAAATGTAAACTAAAGCACCAGCTATCAGCTCCAAAGAAGAGCTCAGTCCAGCTTTCTAACTTCCACCTGTCTTTTGCGTACCTCAGAATGGCTACACACCACTCCATATTGCTGCCAAAAAGAACCAAATGGAGATTGGGACCACACTGCTGGAGTACGGTGCCGACACCAATGCAGTGACAAGGCAAGGCATCAGCCCCATTCACCTGGCAGCACAGGAGGGCAGCGTGGACTTGGTGTCCCTGCTGCTGGCCAAGAACGCCAACGTCAATGTGTGCAATAAGGTGATGAACAGCACATTTTTTTATATACATCACTCTAACACATGAGTATGTGCACCCAGCACATTGTTGCTTAAACATCCTCCAAACCAAGTTAAAAAAAAAAAAATTAAAGCTTGTTTTCTAGTAGAGATGGACTTTGTCTTTTAATGCACTCCAATCAGAGCATTTATTTATTTGTGCATTCACATGTGTTGTGTGTGTGTGCTTCCATCATACACAGAGCGGACTTACACCACTGCACTTAGCAGCTCAGGAAGACAAGGTCAATGTTGCACAGGTCCTTCTGAACAACGGGGCTGATGCCAGCCCACAAACAAAGGTAACTTTTTCCAAGACATCACAGAAATTCACTGTAAATACACAGACAAGAGGTAGTGTACTTCTTCCCACTCCTTTTTCAAAATTCTTTTTATTGTGATTTGATGATGCAATATTATTCTTTTTATTCTTTTTTCTTCTTCATTATTTTCTTTTTGAATATATATTTTTCTCCTTCCTTAGTTCGAAATAAATAGATTTAGTCATATATATATATATATATATGTATATATATATACAAACTCTGCAATCATCTCAAGTGCTGCATAAATAGAGCACTGATACCCGAGTGGAGGGTATTCATGTCTTTATTGACGCACTTCACATTGCAGCAAGAACACATGCAGTGATATTAAGTCACACACTCCTAACAGGCTGCATACGCTCACTGAGACTGATAAACAGCAACTGAAGGTTGGGCCAGTGCAAGGTTATTTGGTGTTTGTTTGTGTTGACAGGACAGTTGTTTACAGCAAACAGGTTATTCACTCGTTTAATATGATGCTATTTCTATCATAGAATTAGAGAGCATGCTAAAAAAATAAAGACAATTATGTATTCCCTTCTAAACCATTATTTGGACAGTTTTCAGATTCTTACAAAATGCACTTTCAGAAAAAGCAGCTTCTTTTGGAAGTTGTTCCATAACAGGGACAGTCCTCAACATAACTAACTAACCTTCCCTCTTCTTGTTATCTTCTTGCTATTTCACACCTCTTTCTCCATCTACTGTGCTTGATACAGATGGGTTACACTCCACTCCATGTGGCTTGTCACTATGGTAATGTAAAGATGGCAAGCTTCCTGTTGCAGAACCATGCCAGAGTGAATGGCAAAACCAAGGTAGACAAACCTATTTGCAGATGTGCAGTTTTTGTGGTTATATAAGTAAAGATCTACATAGATTAATGTAGCAAGAACAAATTGATTGTGTTTTTGTATTTGTGCCCATGTCTCTATCTAGAATGGTTACACTCCTCTACACCAAGCAGCTCAGCAGGGCCACACCCACATCATCAACCTGCTGCTTCAGCATGGAGCCTCAGCCAATGAGCTCACCGTGGTGAGCACACAATTGCACTGGCACAGATACACGCTGTCCAACAGAGCGGAAGCTGTAAAACTGAATCTTTTTGTGTTTTCTGTGTCCCTCCTGTGAAACATTGTCTTTGTCTGTCACTGGTCAGAATGGGAACACTGCCTTATCCATCGCCCATCGTCTTGGTTACATCTCTGTGGTGGATACTCTGAGACCCATGACGGACGAAAACCTGACTGCCATGGTGAGATGCTGTTTTCTTCTACAGCACCCTATTGTTATGTTTTTGTGCATACAAATTTCCATTTGAACACTTACTCCATGGATGTAGATGTCAAACATGTGTCTATGAGGAAATTAGTATGACAACAAAGTTTTATTTTGTTTTAAGAGGTTTTTGAGTTTCCATAAGTAAACTATTTATACATGCACACATACCCACAGCATTTATTTGGCTTTACCCAACTCCTGAGGTCCTTTAAGATCATGATACTTTTGTTTGACTTCCATACTGACTCAGAAAAACATAAAATACCTAAATGTCACTGTCTGACATAAAACACATCACATAAAAAGCTATCTTAGGGCATTTATTAGTTTCTGGCAGTAATATCCTCAAAGCTACTTCATCTCTGAACTAAGTTATTAACCAAGTATCATATATTTAGACGATGCAATATGATCTTCTTTGAATACCAAAGAATACCTGATTATATTCTAATACCAGCCTCCCAATTTCCTCTATCCTCCTAACTGCTACCTCAAAATGTTTCACAGCCAAACAATTTGAAGGATGCTTCAAATCCTAAAATGCACTCATTGGCTAAAGGAGAGGGGAGGCTTGGTGGTGGAGCAACAAGTGAGGATAAGCTGATGCATCCTATGCAAAAAGTCTGACAGCATCCAT
Source organism: Melanotaenia boesemani (assembly GCF_017639745.1). Classification (NCBI taxonomy): domain Eukaryota; kingdom Metazoa; phylum Chordata; class Actinopteri; order Atheriniformes; family Melanotaeniidae; genus Melanotaenia; species Melanotaenia boesemani. Next base: position 21,349,351 of record NC_055697.1, read on the forward strand.
GACGTCAAAAGGCAAATGTATTTTGTGAAAAACGTGTATATCTCAGCTGATAGATGTGCTGTAACAAAACAATGATTACATGATGCAGATGTGTCAGCTGTCATACTTCTTAAATATTTATCTAACGTTGGCTCTGACTCAAAGACATCATTTTGTACAATGCCTATTACCTCGTGCCTGCTCTTGCCCCCTCCTCCTCTTACCTCTCTGAACAAATTGGAAAATTAGATAAAGGGTTAGTCTGTTCAATTTAGTTTAATTTGACCTTATAGTGTATAACCCAATGTACTCATACTGAAAGCAAGAAAACTTCAAACCAGCATTTTTTTAGGTATCAGTTCCAGCATCACAGCAGTTAATCCATAATTGCATCAAACCCTGGTCTATCACTAATTTGATACTCTATTTATTCTTATAGATATTTATTCAAGTTCAAAAGAGTCTTGCATCCAAAGATCTGCTGACTTTACATGCCTCAGTAACATAGCATGAATTAGACATACTTATGTTCAAGTGCAGTAAATTTCTTTAGGGTCATTATTACCTATTGTAAACTACAGCAGTAATAGTAGGTATTTGTAAAACATTAAAGCCATGTCGGCCAGGCCATGCTTGTTAAAACAATGGTTAAAAACTAATTAAAGACAAATAACCTTAACTTAGTCCAGTATTCAGAATATACTTTAACTGTGACATACTGGTAAAAAATGTTGAAATATGAATAACATAATTTTTTGCTTTTTTTTGTTATTTTTGTGATTATGTTAAAACACAAAAGACATTTAGAATTTCTTCTTTATAGGGAGTTATTGATTTTATTTGTTTCTTCAATGTATAAAAATTAACTTGAAACTTTCAAAAGTTTATATCAACATTACCAAACAGAAACACCTTCACCAATGGGTTTAAATGTCACATTTCATTTAAAAAAATTTGATAAACTTATTTAATAAATGTTCAAAATGGCATTATCCATCAAAGGCTGAATCAGTAATAAGTTCAATTCTGGGATTTTTGACTTTTTCATTGTTTTTGAATAAGTCATGAGTGACTTACAGTTCTGTATAAAGATCTGTGTTTTTGTATTTTGAATCTTATACATTTCACATGAGCAAACAGAAGAAGTAAAACTTCTGCAGTGTGAGATATCAAGCAGTTGTACTTAACAAAAATTGAAAGACCAACTCCTTACCTGAACTAAAACCTTGGCCAGGCATTCTGTAAATGAAGCTAGTGTGTAAATACTGCAAATTAGCTGGCAAGTCAGTCAGTCACGTTGCGTCACATGTGAGAAGTTGCCCTGATTAAGAGACAGAAAGAAGGCTCAGATTGGAGCTTAAGGTTTCTCTTCATTTAGCAGGGGTCACAAACAGTGATCTTATCAACACACGTGCGTGAGGAAGGAGAAGGGTGAGGAAGACAGATGGAAAGAGATACAGCAGGATGATGAAAAGGTGACAGGAGAAAGCGGTCGCTGAGGATCCAGTACAATCACAAGTGGTGTAACTTAAAGATTAAGGTCATTTCCTTACAGTTAGAGGTCTGGGTTTATGTCTCTTGTGAAACTTGAATTGCAGCATGTGGATCCTTTTTTTTAGCCAGTTATGTGGGTTAAAAAAATGAAAACATACAATATCACTACTTCCTGCTTTGACAGAGTACATGCTGCACACAACAACAAGACTGTTTCTGGTGCAAGTTCAACATCCTCTTTAAAAAATATTCTACAAGTTAATGTTTAGCGTTGGTTAATATGCCAATGGCAAAATACTCACTAAGACAGATGTCTCAGCTGCAGGTGATATTATAATTTTCAAGTAAATAATATTTAACATACTGTACCCTTCCTTGACCCATAATAGCCCCACTTGACATATTTGTTACATACAGTTTCTGAGACATTTTGCTTCAATTTATGGTATAAACTTTGCTCAAAATCCTGTTGAACACAATCTGATACTTGTCTTCTGTCCCCTAATAGATACCCAGAAGCAGAAAACCACATTATAATATTTTTAAACTATCACATGGTAATAAATGGTAGATACCTCCCCCCAAAAAATGTTTTTTTTTTTTTTTTTTTTTTTTTGTTACATTTGTTACAGGGCCAAATAAAGACCTCATATTTAAAAAAATTTGACTTTTCTTACCATTTTTTCATGGGTTGGGCCTTAGAGGGTACATCCTGATTTTTTTCCTCACAGCAGTGCACAGTCAGCATTAAAGTGTGCAGTGAGCTGGACGGGAACTTGTGTTATTTACTGCTTTAAAAACATGAAGAACAATCCTTTTAGTCTGTTGTGGTGTGTGACATTTAATATGATCACTTGAAAGCATTGCATCAGCTTTGTGGCTCAGGGCTGTTCATATCTAACTGGCTTAAAGTTTGTCCACAATTTAAATAGTTTTAAGCATATCTTATCTTCTTTGCAGAGTGCATCAGAAAAACACAAAATCAACGTCCCAGAGACCATGAATGAGTTCCTTGACATGTCAGACGATGAAGGTATGTGAAAAGTTCTGAAAATGTCTCTTTACTCTCATTTCCATATGCTGAGTGTTGAATAAACAAATGAATGAATAACTGAAGACATTTTCATTTTGTTTGCATGGTTTCCATTGGCTGTGTGCTCCATTCATGTGCATGTTTAACTGTATGTGTATCCAAACCACACAGTTCGGGCCAATGTGCCAGAAATTCTCAAAGAAGATTCTTTTTCAGATGAAGGTATTTGTCACCAGTTTAAAGCTGCTGTTCTGTTGTTTGTTTGCTTTCCATTAACATAGCAAATGTCAGTAGAACTCCCCTGCTAAGTTATCTGTAGTCAAGCCTTTACTTTACTACTATTCAGCTTTGCTGTTCAATTTAACAAGAATGGCATAATATATTCCGATTATAGCTAAAAATCATGCTTTCCATTTGAGTGCTGTGGTTTGTATGTTAGTGTTAAGATGTTGAGGCCCTGTTAAATCATGCTTACACTTGTAATAAAACTACTCACATGCAAGAGGAGGATCAGTCAGAAAAGTTCTCTGTTAGCTTTCCATCATTAGTTATAATAAAATCTAACCCTTTGCAAATTTATTTCAGGAAATTTATCAGAAAACAATCAATTCTGTTAAGCTTTAGCCTTGAACCCAGCCGGTCCTTTTTCTGTACTCAAGCTGAAACTACTGGATCTCAAAAATACATATTTTAGTCTTATGCTGCCTGATTCTCCTCATCAAAGAAACGTTAAGTTCCTTCCAAACATGTGAGAGCATAAAAAAGCCTCTTGTCAATCTTGTCATGCTGTATGCAAAATTAAGTTATGTAACATTAGCAGCAACATTGACAGCAGTAGAATATCTGCTGTACCTCTGCAGAACCAAGTTTACACATCACTCTTCACTTTGTTTTGGAACCACAGAGCCAACATGCTTGCAAAATTGATGAGCTTGTTCGTGGGCCGTTGCTCAGGGGACGAACGGGGCGGTGTGGAGTTTCTTTGTCAGGTGTTACAGCTTAGACTCAACATGCATATCAAGTGATAGTTGATGAGCTTGTTTTAGAGCTGTATGATAAATATCCTCATTGGCTTAGTGTGTTATCACAGCTATGGACAAATTATAAATAACTGGACCCATGGCTTCATGTTCTGCACATAAACTGTTTATTCAGTGTACATAATTCATCAGCAGTGAGCTGTGGCCTTGATAGTCACACAGCAGCCTGAAAGACTGACTTCAGTTGGCTGAGTTCAGGCTTGCGCTTGTTTCCATGGTTTTTTCTTCTTTTTTCTTTTCTATCTGTCTATGTAGGTGTGTTTAAAGGCGTTAGTAAAGATTTTCTATGACTCTTTAATCCTATATGGAGAGGCCAATCCTTTTAAGCTGCTGGTTGGAGTGAGTGGGACAAGTCGCTGTTCTCTCTGGTTGTGTGTTTGTGGCTTGCCCTTTTGCAAACACAAGCTCATCTCATGCTTTTTACACATTTGTAGCCACTAACTGCACTGTTTATAGGGAAAAACTTAACCTATTGCTGAGGTTTGCTGTAATCACATTGTGAAGATGGTATTACAACAGCTGGCTCATGCCTGTCTCTTGCATAATTGCTCATCAACTCACTTTTTCTTGTGCAAGTGTTATTCGCTTGGTGCAACATGTAGTGGGAAGAGCTGCAAAGGGTTGTTGCTCAAGAATCTTACAGAATGGCAAAATGATGCATGTTCTTGATAGCTTATTTCATCATTATTACTCCAGTTTTGCATGCAGCCAGGCTTCCTCGTTGACTTCTACGGCAGAGGAAGAAAAACGAGAGGAATGCTCTGTGCGTTTCTTCTTTTCTGTTGACTGCCTCCTCCAGTGAGTTTCTCAGGCATTTGCCCAAAAGACCTGTCAGCTGACTGTGCCCTCCCTAGAGCTTTAAACACTTCCAGTGACGCTCCTCGGCCAGAGTTTGTTGTGAATGTTGTTGAGCCAGGGGCTCACGGAGACTCTCGCTCTTTTTTTTTTTTTAAATCCAATGAGATGAGCTTTCTCTGAGCCGCCTGCAGGGGAATTAACCCCGTTGTGGTCAGATGGCTTTGACTTCTAATGTTTCTGCTTGGTGTCGTGTCCAGTTTTGCAGCAAGGAAAACTTAAAAAAAAACTAAAAACTTAAAAGGATCTTGGATTTTATTTCTCGACGGGGAAAAAGAGGCAGAGACGCCCACAGCAGCTACAAAAAGCGCAAATTGGCTGGAATGGATTTGAGTGAGAGGTGAAGAGGGGGCAACTTTTTCCATCAGGCTCTGAATGGACCTGGCTACTTGGTTGTCTTTAGTTTTCATTGGATCTTCGATTTAATCCGGATACCGTTTGCGGGCTATTTCGAGAGAAACGGAAATCGCCAAGGATAAATAAATAGGATTGTGATCAGTATGGCTGCTTTTGAAAAAGGTAAGTCGTCAAAGAATCATCAAAGGAAGTTTGAATAGCCTGTGTGAGGAAGACAGAGAATAAATCGACAGAGGGGAAAAGTTAAATGACGTGAGAGCTCGTGGTTGGATGTTAAAGATTTTTTTCACCTAACTTAAACTATCTTTAGTTCTCTGCCAATCAGCTGAGTGTCAGGGGATGACAGGGGATTCTTTTTTTTATTTATAGCGGGGCACAAATGGGGAAATTTATTATCCAGAAGATGCTTCATTTTAATATAGTAGGCTACAGCAGGAGTGTGTGTGTATCTGAGCTTGAATGAGATGTTTTTTTTTTTGTTTGTTTTGTTTTGTTTTTTTGTAGACCGGAAGTGCAACTGCCAGTTTACCATGAGAGTAAAGTCAGCTTTTAGTTAGTTAGTTAGTTGAATGTTTGATAGGCTCTTATACATTTAAAGTGTGATTGGTTGATTGTTTGTTTGTAGAACTTTGGAAAACGGGGGCAGCTTTAAAACTTCTAGCAGGCTGACCGCTTTTATTAACAAAAAAAAATAAAAAATACATGCTCTCTAGGCTACCCATAATAATGGGTTGTAAAATGTGATTAATAAAGTAACGTATTAGTTTATAGACCACCTTTCATCAAAGTGTTTTACATGAACATACCAGGAATTGAAAACTCAAAAGTTTAGCCTTTAATTGTCGTTGTTGTTAAGTAGGCCTGTTTAAAATAAAACTTCACTGTCTCAAGATCACCAGGACAGTTATTATACCAGTGTATTAGACATGTATTTCAATGTTTCCTCGTGGGAAACCTACTTATGTTGATTTTGCACTTTTAAATGTATTGTATGTATTATATATATGTATTATATGTATTTGTTTCTTCTGTATTTATAAACACTGAAAATGAGACGTTGCTATCTGGGATTTTAATCGTGAGCCAGTAACATGTGACCTAAATAAAAGGCTTTGTATGCCATTGATTTTACCAGCTTTCATGGTACGTTGTATTTTGAAATTTGACACCGGAAACGGTCGTGTCTCGTGCCGTCTGCCTTGACGCCGGTGGTGATGTTTGATCGGAGTGCGGCAGTATTGAAGGTAGGGGGAGGGGCTGCGGTGAAGGAGCACAGTGTTGCAGGCAGGACAGAGCCGGACATGAGGGAGAAGGGGAAACATTACAGCCGCTCCGGCGGCTACATTGACCGGCGTGTCATCGTTCACCGGTCCGCCGATCGAGGTGCGTTGCGGTTCTGAACTTTCTGTCATGTTTTGCTTGTTATGTTGAGGCTTTGAGTGCCTGTTAAACCCTCTGCTGTGCTCTATGTGTGAGTGTCGTGTAAAGAGCTGCGCCTGGTTTTACAAGAGAGCTCCAGATGTACCGCAAAGTGGCTGTACCGCTGCCTCCGATGGCATTTAGTCTTATAAACAGAACATCTCCACTGCTGCGTTTCACGCTGTCGTGCCACAGTCTGATTAATGGTTGAAAAGAAAAAGTTGCGGCTGGCCACTTGGTTGCAGTGATGTTTTGGCTTCAGTATAGTGGCTTTGATAATTATCCAAGGCCCTCAATCATTACTTAAATCAAACAAGAGATAGATCGATGTTGGCACTGAGGGCTTGTTTTTCATCCCTGGAGTGCCGCATCGCCTCTCTAGAAGTTAACAGGAGGATGTTATGATTTCATCCCTCCACCAGGTGAGGATGCGATGACCGGTGACACGGACAAATACCTGCGGCCTCAGGACCTTAAAGAGCTGGGGGATGACTCCCTCCCTCAGGAAGGCTACATGGGTTTCAGCATAGGAGCCCGCTCAGCCAGGTAGGCACCTGTCATTCAAATCAAACTCTTTTTTTCCCCTCTCCCTTGAGTCAATTAAAATTTGTGACATCATTTTCTCCACTGATGCTATGATCATCTTAACACAGATTTATGATCCTATATAAGATATTTCTTACATGTTGGTCGGAAAAAGATGATCTGATATATCTGAACAGAAACGGAAATCATCAGAGAAAGTAGTTGGAAAGTTGCCATCCACTGATTCAACCTGACAAAATGATTCAGCGTTTTTTGTGACCTCATTCAAAACCAAAGCAAAAGCTGCAAATGGCTCACACAAGAGGTATGAGCTGGCTCTTTGAGTGAGCAGCTGCAAAACAGAATTCAACTACAGTTTAAAATAGAGGGAGAAAGTGTGTTGTGGAAAACTAGGAGGCTGCAGTGAAAGCACATTAGAGTGTATTGTTGCCACAGTGACAGATGGCAGATGCACTGCGATGGCTGGATTGATAAAACAAAACAACAGTAACTGTTACAGGAAGCTGCTAACATCAGCAGGGACATCAGACAAGGGAAACGCTGAAATAGATGGATAGATTCCATGTAAACAAGTTTTCTTGATGGGTTGATGTGTACTGGAAACAGCATTGTTATTGAAATAATCTAAAAAATGTGACATTGACCACATGGAAAAGTTTGACTCTTGATTTTATTGCTATCACTGTTTATGATTGGCTGTCCTACTTTCATTTAAAGATTTTGTAGTACCACATATAACTGTGTTATTCCAACATAAAATATTATTCTGCTTCTCTGTAATTCCAAAGTTTAAAGGAGCAGTTTTTAAGTTACAACTGATTATAAAATTTGACATTTCTCTTTACATGAGTGTTGTGAAATATATCAAATAATGTATCACTGTACTTTGCTGAGCAAGATCTTTGCTTTTCCTTACCTTTCTGTTTGTGACATCTGCATTGCATGGTTTGCTTTTTCTGGGCTGAATATACACAAACACAGTCATGTAAACAGTGAAAAAAAAGTGCTTAGTTGTACCGCAACCATGCAAAATCACAGCATCAGTGTCATATAATAAAAAAAAGAGCCACATCATGCTTGAATGTTTTCCAAATACTTTGCTTTTCACTCTTCTCTTTTGTTCTTCTTCTTCTCGTCTTCCTGTACCCTGTCTCTCATTCTAGCCCTAGAATCAGGTAAGAAAAGAGCAGTAGTTGTAGTAGTAGAAGTAGGAACCATTAGCTGTGAATTGTGTCACTCCCTTTCCACCCTAGATCCAAACCCCAACCCCTGCACCTGTAAAACCACCAACCCAAACCACGAGTCATTCATTGCTCATTGTTGTTATTCAGTGTTCCTGGTTTTCTACGTGTGATGGTGTATTTGTCACGTTATTGCGGTTGTATTTTGAGATCATCACTCTATATAAGCCTATTTTTTCACCACTCTAACAAAAGTCATCATGTCTGCAGTCTGAATGGGAATTTTTTTGATGCAGGTGTGGAACAGACATGAGAAAATCAACAGCAGCGGTTTTCTTCAGTTTGAGTTGTGTGGACTAATCCCGCTAACTTTTTGATGTGGCACTTTATGTTTGAAGCGCCACTAAGTGTAACTTCCAGGGATCAAACACATCATTGTTTGGATAATCCACATCTCTTATCCGCTCTGTCTGCATGCAAGTAATTGGAGCTGTCCAGAATTTTTCAGGATGATTCTCGCTGTTAAATGATGGTTTGCAGAGATGGAAAAACAGCCTGATTTTACACATTTGGATGCATTCAGAAAACACTCGCACAGATGCACAATAGCTCAATTGTCAACAGTTGTTTTTGTGAGTCCACACCCACATGGCAGCCAAAAACTATAAGAGCACTAATGCATATGTGCAGCTCTTTTAAATTAAAAAAAATTGAAAATGTAGTTTACAGTTATACAAACTGGGTGATTACCAGCAAAATGAATGGAAGTGGTAGAGAACAATGGGGTAATAGAAAAAAATGTAAAAGAATCCTTTTTTCAGTGGATTTTGGAAGGAACTGCACAGTACAGTCACAACATGATCCTGACATGGAAATAAAAGGCAGTAATAAGGAAGAGTCACATCCAGAAAGAGATAATACACAACCTAGAAGAGGAAAGATGGATGTCGAGGGAAGAGAGGAGGATGTACAGAATTAGAAAGAGGAGGAAGCTGTGAAGAACAAACAGGGTCCGGGTGAGAACAGAAGAGGAGGGGGGGTGCTGTCATGCCAGCGAGTCCATTCAGTCTGTACAGAGTTGCTTGGTAACTTCCATGTGGTAGGCAGGCTCTGCTGAATAAAGGGCTTCTCTCTGCTGAATAGTGTGCCCACTCAAACCCGCTGAGCTCTGCAATTTCTCCCCCCCCTCGCCCCCCCACCCCCACTTTGCACTCTCACACATGGCGCATCAATACACACATACAGAATTCACTCTGATCAAATACAGCACAGAGTTGTCAGCTTTGTTTATGGGCATTAAACCATTTTCCAAGCTGCATAAACATACAAAAAAAGCCTCTTCTCATGTGTAACATTTAACACCTTTGCACACAAGAACTGCACTCATTCAGACATTATTGGATCTTTTACACTGATTGAACCACTGTAGCAAAAACAGCATAAGAAAAAAAAAGCTGAGAGGAATCTACGGCACTGCATTGAGGCTGCAAAAATAGGCACACGTCACCGTGCAGTCATAAAGCAGACTGCAGCAAAACAGATAGAAAAGACCAGCTTCCCCTTTTCCTGGATTTTACTCCCTCAAAACACAGTCCTAGGTCTAGTAATCTTACAATAAAGATATCTCAGTCATTGACATTAAAACAGATTTAACAGTTCAGATGTTTTAATCTTGTTTCTTTTCTATTGTTACCTTTACTAATTTGTGAACTTTTTACTCTCACCTGCCATTAAGGTGCATATATGTACAATCTGTATCTCTCGCATTTCATCATTTAGACACACTTAGTTTACATGTTCATTGGACACTTACCACATCTTCTATTAGAAATATTTTTTTTGGCTGCCCACAACTCATCTTTCTCTTCCTCGTTCCCTTTATCTCAGTGCAAACAAACTGAGCTTACTCTCATTTCCATCTCTGATTAACCTGCTACAGTATCTTATTCGTCTTTCTCTGCGGACTCTTTCCGCCTCTCTCTATTTTCCTTTTGACTACTGGGCTCTCTGTCCAGTGAATGAATCCTGGTTCCCTGGAGGTTGCATGTAGTAATGGATTCCTTGCTTTTTGTTTTATGGCGTGTCCCCCTGCCCATCACTTGTTGTTGCCTGTGGCACTGGGCTGCATGGTAACCTGTAGCCTCCGCTCCTTCAGTTCGGATAGGTCCAACACACTCAACCGGAGCTCCTATGCACGAGACAGTATGATGATTGAGGAGATTCTGGCCCCAACAAAAGACACGGTAAGGTCTAGCTCATTCTCTTCTATATTATTTCTTAACCTTTTGTCATCCTCTGTACTCAATATTTTCTCTATGCCAACATTCGTATTTCCTTCTTTGGTGTCTCTATTTGACTGTTCCAGTTCTTGATGAATGCCTGTCACTTCTAGTGTTTTGTTTTTCTACCGGTGGCCCAATCATAACACAGGCTGGGTATGTTAATGTAGAGAGCAGGAGTGTTAGCCATGCATGTGTTGGAAGTGTTGAGGGTGAGCGCGTAGCACCTTGACGAAGAGTTTATTCAAACCTAAGGGCTTTGGGAGGCCCCCCCGATGCTTTCACGTAAAAAAACCGCAGCTGTCTGCAGAACTCTTCTTGCCTTTCCAGTGATCGTGCTTGTGGCCCGAGGCAGGAACAGAAACTGTAGCTGCTCACATAATAAACCATATTTGCTGTGTTTAGTTAAATTCAATATCCCCAATTAGTCTGAATTGAAGAGAGCCACAAAAAAATGCATATATCTCAACCCCAAAACATACTTTAGTTTTTCTGATGCTCGTGAGCTTTACATTTAATTGTATGTACCTGAAACTTTACGTTAGGTCTGTTTTAGCCATGTCAGTGCAATCATTAGTATAATGGGGTGATTTTTATTTTATTTTTATTATTTTATAATTATTTTTATTATTTTATTTATAGTTAATTTGATAAGACCACACAGTTTTCCCAACCTGATTTCTGGACTGTTTTTCTTCTCCCTTAAGCTTCAGAGTGTCTGTAAAGACATCTCCTACTTGGTTGACCCACTCAATAAGGTATAGATGTTGGTGGATGTCTGACTTATTCATCTGTTTTGCACTCACTGTCACAGTGACTCAGATTCCATTCTTTTGGAGTTTTGTGTTTTTGTATTGTTGGTTTTGGGTGTATGCCAGTCTTGTGTCTTCTTCACTGCTGTTTTTAGGTTGTAGTTGTTCCAATGCTCTGGACGGTGCACATGAATTCCATGATTTAGTTTTCACATTAAAGATGTATCAAAGCTTATTTTTGGCCTGATTTACTGTATGCCAGTATATTTTGTTTCTTTTTGCCCCAACTGTGTTGAGACTGTGAGCAAATGAAACACAAGCTCTAAATGTTCCATTCCATCTATAGCAGGATGGTCATGAAAACAGAGGGGAGGGTAATTTCTGTAACTGTTATAATGATGAAGTCTTAGATTTTGTTTCTTTTATTCCACTTTGGTTCATTTTCTTCACTTTTCCTTACTGTTTTATCTCTTTTTCCATTTTTTAACCTTTATCTTTGGATCCTCGTCTTCCAGCATCTTGCTGTGACCAGAGACTACAGTTCGGAGTGTATGCGGCGCTACAGCTGGACTCCAGACACCATGGACCACAGCCACAACACTGTGTCCAGCCCCATTCACTCCGGGTAAGAGCAGCTGTCATGCTCACACACACAAATACTGCATGCACATCCTTGTAACCACTGCTTAAAACCAATGTGCTGCCTTTTGTTCTCCCCTCACAAATAGTCAATATTCAGTAAAGCTTGTGGCACTGATGCAGACAAGATGTAGGGCTGTGGGATTTCTGCAGTGCTGCTGCTTAACAAGTTACATTACAGCAACAAAAACATACTTATCATACCACAAGTCTTCAGACATGGCCCAGAAGTCCCCAGAGTGCATTGACACTGTGTTTTTTCTATCATTACACAAACACACTACAGGCTCTGTGGGAGCTCATGGTACAATGGCTTAAACGTTTCTTTTGTATAAACTGATAAAAATGCGGCTTTCATGTCATGCACACACTTTGAATATATGATATCATAAAATGTTAACGTCTGTTTTAAATAAACTGAGCTGTCGTTGCACAGAGCTTCAATGAGAATTACTTTGGTGTTACTCGGAAATTAAATACTGGGATCTATTATGTCCATTTTTGGTTATGTATCTTTGCCTCATTATTTCTTGTGCGATTGTATGTGTAGATATTATTTTGTCATTTTGTCCTTTGTCTTATTTATACGTCATCCTTGATTTTTTTTCCTCTGTTGTGTTTTTTTTGTCCTCTTTTATCTTCAGTAGACATTAGAGATCCCAATAGTACTTGTGAAAATCTGATACTAAAACTAGGTTCTGGGGGTTTGCCTCCTGCATTGTCTCCATTTGTTTATTTTGCAGCCTCTCCTCCCCGCTCCCTCAGTATGACTCCAGGTGATGACTGAGTTTGCTGCTTACACCCATGATGCCGCAGTGATGTCACCCCCTCTTCCACCTCTGTCTCCTTCTCACTTCGTCATCTGTCTCTTCTCTCTCCAGTCTGTGCTCGTCTCATCTGTGTGGTCTGGTCTTTCATCTGCACTTCCTAGATATTAGAAGTGTGTTGGGAGTTTCATTTATGTGCCATCTCTCTCTCTCTTTTTCACAGTGCACATTAAGACTAAATCTGCCACAAAATCTTTCAGGATTCTGCTGTTTACAGCAGATAATGTAGAAAAACCAACACTTGTAGTGGGAGTTGTTCTATGCCTTCACATAAACTCATCCTACCTCATATTTCTTATATTAATGGGATGCCAAAACAAGAATAGTGCAGCAGTCACATTAACCTACTCTTGGTGAAACATTTGTGAGAAGTGCTTAATATTTGATCACTGAATGCTACTTTAGAGGGACTGAATCTTTGACAGCAGTCTCACCTTCAGGCTCAAAACTGGAAACTAAACTTTCTGCCACTTCATTAGCACCCTGTTTAGTTTCAGATGATGTTTGATGGCAGCTGAAGGTGAGAACTGGCAAGTTTCAGAGCTCAAAGCATCTTTTTTTTTCTCTATCGTCCTTCCTCCTGTCTCTGTTCTTTTTTTGTTTTGTTTAGTTTTTTGTTAATTTCTCTCTTTTCCGTACTTTATTTGGGTGTACGATGATCACAGCATGGGAATCGTCCTTTTCACTTGTGTCCATGGCTTCTGTCTATCTTTCTAATTTGTCTTGTTTTCCTCTGACGTCACTCTTTTTCCTCCTGCAGGTTCCTTGTCAGCTTCATGGTGGATGCCCGTGGTGGCTCCATGAGAGGCAGCCGCCACAACGGCATGCGCATCATCATTCCTCCCAGGAAGTGCACTGCGCCCACACGCATTACCTGTCGCTTGGCCAAAAGGCACAAGCTGGCTTATCCCCCACCTATGGTGGAGGGGGAGGGCCTTGTCAGCCGGCTGGTGGAGGTCGGACCTGCTGGCGCTCAGTTCCTTGGGTAGGCCTTTTAACAGGATATTAGGAGTTTATCAAAATATTACCTCAGAACAGCCAATTAATCATTAAATTCTGTTTTCTCTTTCAGTCCTGTGATTGTTGAGATTCCTCATTTTGGTTCAATGCGAGGGAAAGAAAGGGAGTTGATTGTGTTGAGGAGTGATAATGGTGACACCTGGAAAGAGCACCAGTTTGATGCCAGACCAGAGGACCTCACTGAGCTGCTTGTTGGAATGGATGAAGGTAAAGATTTGTTTTGTTTTGTTTTGTTTTGGGGTTTTTTTTCAGCCATAAATCAATGGGTGAAGGTGAACTTAATCACTCAGGAAAGCTTGTACTTGTCCTAGAAAACCAGTTTTCTCATTCTTTCTTATTCATTTATATAATTAAAACTTATATTTGTGGACTTATTGGAAAAAAAAGACAGTAGAATGTCATAAACCACATTTCTGAAAATACTCTCTAACACAGAGCTGGACAGTCCTGCTGAGTTGGAAAAGAAGCGCATTTGCCGCATCGTCACCAGAGATTTTCCACAGTATTTTGCTGTAGTGTCAAGGATCACGCAGGAGTCTAATCACATGGGTCCTGACGGAGGCATACTGTCCTGCAGCACTGTATCCATGGTCCAGGCCTCATTCCCACAGGGGGCTCTCACCAAAAGAATTCGAGTTGGCCTGCAGGTATACAAGGACTTCTTGAATCAGCTTAAATTCAAGCCTTTTTTATTTCTTTGCAAATGCCATTCACTGACTTGTAAATATTTCATTCTACCTGAGATCCCTGAGATTACATTGAATGTTCAAGAAAGCTCTGACTGAGTAGTTTACTCAGCTGGCTAAAAGTTCAGTCTTAATCTTTTGTCATTCTCTGGTTTCCACTGTTTCTTTGTAGGCCCAGCCTGTACCAGATGAAATGGTGAGGGCGGTCCTCGGAAACAGGGCCACCTTCAGCCCAATCGTCACAGTAGAGCCCCGGAGGAGAAAGTTTCACAAGCCGATCACCATGACGATCCCCGTTCCACCTAGATCGGCAGAAGGCCATCCCAGCGGTCACCGAGGCGACTCTGCACCATGCCTGCGTCTGCTCTGCAGCATCACAGGCAAGTAGACTTACGGAGAACTAGAGCATGACAATATCTCTGTGTTGCTTCTAGCCAAACAGCCTCTGCTGGACTAGTTACAAGTAACTGAGCCCTTTTATGTCAAAATAAGCTTGTTGTAATAATTGAACTGGATCGCGGTGGCCTCTTCAGGCCTGTTTACAACTTAAATTCCCGCTAATTATGAAGGGAGAATTATGAACTGGTAAGGTCAAAGGATGGGAAGAATGAATGCTAAACAACAGGCTGTGATGGAGGGACAGATAGTTCATATTCTGACTCTGTTTCCTACAGGAGGAACCTCACCTGCACAGTGGGAGGACATCACAGGAACCACACCTCTGTCCTTTGTAACAGACTGTGTCTCCTTCACCACAAATGTGTCGGCCAGGTGAGACACACACACAATGCATATGGTGAAAGTATTTAAAAATCTTAGAGAAATCATTCAATTTTATAGTCACAGCATGTCTAAATAATAAAGTAGAATGTTGTGTTGAAGAACAAGAGCAAACTTCTCGCAGAGTATGTAACAAGCCTAATCGTGGTTCATGTAGTCAGAGCAGAGAGGGCAGAGAGAACGGCCCCCTGAAAGACCTTGGTTCCTAGAGAAGGTGTCTCGACATGACAAATAGTGACAGTATGTTACCAAAAAACAATAAGAAGTTGGGAGTAAATATTGAAAAGCATCGCAAAAGAGAGGAAGCTCAAATCACATTTTGCTGTCAACTGAACTGAGAACATTTTTACAATTTTTTCACATCATCTCTTTTCACATAAAGAGAGGAAATTCTCCCATTTGTCTGAATCTAAATGTAATTGGATGGCTCTAACTCATCTATGAGACTATGGCCCTGATCTATTAACGCTTTGCGTGTACTAAAACAGGTGCAGACGGCTTTGCTCCGCTAAAATCGGCCCAAGCTTATCTATCAAAGCCGCAAACATGGAACTGCGTCAGTTATCCTGGCAAAACTGCGCCGCTCTCCACTTTGCGTTTCTGAAGCTACTGCATATGCATTATGGGCGTTCCGGCCAGAAAGTGCACATTAGTGGGAGGAGACTATGCAAATAAATCTGGTTTGAGCAGCAGTGGGATTCATGTAGCCCGCAAATAGTTTGCGGTGTTTATGTTTGCTCTAAAAATAGCGTTTCTGAAAAGCAGGTGCTAATTGGCACAACAGTATACGCGCAATGGCTGCAGTAATAATTTTAAGGAGGAGGCACAGACACCATGAAAGGCGACTAAGATAATGCATTTTTTTCTATTATATTAATATATTTAGAATGCCAGAGAAGAGGATTGTGGAGACGATCCAGCGTTGCAATATTAGAATTGCTGGATAAGTTTAAAGACTTTATCATGCCTGTCTTTTATTATTATTATTATTATTATTATTATTATTATTATTATTATTATTATTATTATTATTATTATTATTATTATTATTATTATTTCTTTATAGCTTTTAAACCTTTATTATTTCTTATTTGTTCCTTGCATGTTTTTATATGTACAATACCTTGGTTCCTAAAGGTTGTTGTTAGTGTGCCTTATAAATAAATTGAACTTGAATATGAAACTATATTGCAGCATTTCTGGTGACATTTAGATTTTTTTCCTCGACTTCCGCAATATTTTTATTTGTCTCCTTTATTTGTCTCAACTTCTATCGGATAAAAGTTAATTTTGCGTTTGCGGTTTCCTTGCTCTCCAGAACCTTACATGACAGAGCAAACAGCGCCGCTAAATCCTCATTTAAATACTGCTGTTTGCTCCGCAAATGATAACAGGAGCAGTCTTAATAGATCAGGCGCTAATCGTAGAAACATAACCAGAGCAAAACTGCGCAGCAAATGTTAAATAGCGCAGCAGTTTTGCCCTCGTCATAACTCAGCCCCTATGAGTCTTTTTTTATTTTTTGTCTGACCATTTTCTTGTAAACAAGTATTTTTCTGTGTGTTGCTGCAGACAATTCTGTAAGTCAGTCATATATTGTTGAGGAATTCAGCTAAACTGATCTCACTTTAGCAGCTTCTTGGTTACTGTGCAGGAAGTCATGAACTCTCGTCTTAGCTAGATTTGAGTCATGTGGTAAGTGCACTGCTAGATATTAACAGAGCTCCCTTTGGCAATTAGATTTCTACACAGCTATCATGTGTCTGGAGGCCACCTTTAGAGATATAATACAGCTTGTCTGACTTATTACTTGTGATAACTGATTGCTTACACTAAAGAGCTGCAGCCTAATGAAATGTATGATTAAAAACTCCATCTTTTTAAATCTGCATTGTTTTCCCACTTTCTTCACCTCTTTCCATGTTTCTAATCTTTCTTCCTCAGGTTCTGGCTCGCAGACTGTCACCAGATTCCTGAGACGGTGAGTCTAGCGTCTCAGTTATACCGGGAGCTGATCTGCGTGCCGTACCTGGCCAAGTTTGTGGTGTTCGCCAAGATGAATGACGCCATTGAGGCTCGGCTGCGCTGCTTTTGCATGACAGACGACAAGGTGGACAAAACCCTGGAGCAGCAAGAAAACTTTGAGGAAGTGGCCCGGAGCAAAGATATTGAGGTGATGCATTCCTGTAGATATACGAACACCCTTCTGCAGTAGAAGAGTCTAAAGCCCTTTTCACACATGAGTTGAGTTACACTTATGGATTCATGGACCTTTTAAAGTGATGGTATACAGAGATTTGTCACTTTTCTGTTATTGTTCCTCATGTTTTATTTACACAAACCTGTGATAGTGACAGAAAGAACCATGATGTGCATAATATTAGCACATTCAAAAGGTCAGTGGATGGACTATGGTATAATGTAATAGTCCTAATAGAATTAGTATTCTGACAACAACCTTTCCATCAAAATAACAATAGATATTAGCATGCCAAACTTGCAGTTTTTGTGTGAAACACAGTGGAGGTGGATGGATACAACTAAAAATGTCTCCTTCCTACACTGTAGTGTAGCCACATAACTGCTATTAATTTAAAAAAAATGTGATTTTTAATCACCATCACTGCTGTTGAGAGAAGCTAAATCACCTCAAAAAACTATCAGGTTTGTCTATATTTACAGTTTTTTTTTTTAATTGCAGAATTTTCATGTTGCCAAAAAAAGTTATTGTCAAGCTAACAAGAATGAAGCTTTGTTAAAAAAAAAGAAAAAAGAAAGCACTGGTGGATGGGAGTGTTAAAAATATTCACATATGATCAAACATGGTGCTCAAACACAAGCTACAGCTCAAACACTTTTTTCTTGCTCTTTTAATGTGGCTGCAGCAGTTCACACTCCTGCCATGCTGAAAGTGATGTTTATGTGTTATTAGCTCAAACTTAATCACAGTTTTGCTGTAAGATGTTATGTTAAAGCACCAGGGTGGTCATTCAGTCATGACCACCATGTTCAGTTGTCACCAGATCAATGGAAATTAGTGCATGTGTGAAAGAGGCAAATGCAATATGATATTAGTTTCTAAAACTTCCTGGTATCTTTTGCTGTGATAATATAGTTTTTTATCAATGTACTTCTGCAGGTTCTTGAGGGCAAACCTATCCATGTGGATTGCTATGGCAACCTGTCACCCCTCACTAAAAGTGGGCAGCAACTGGTTTTTAACTTCTACTCCTTCAAGGAAAACAGACTTCCATTCAATGTGAAGGTATTAAAATGTTGTCCCCATCACTTTGGTAAAATACATCAGACATGTTAGCTGGTTTTTGTTTCTGATGCAGTTTCTGCATTGAAAGAAAATGAAAATAGTGTGACAATAGTTCGCAAAATCAAGTGAAAGAGATAGTTTTGATTCTTCTTATTTATAGTGCATATGCAGTATCAACTTTGCTTCTAAAGCAAGGAGGAAAGACTTCCAGTGTTCACCTGCAGTTTCATTCAGCTGCTTACGCAACCTTTTTGCCATCCCTACAGATCAGAGATATGGGTCAGGAGCCATGTGGCCGTCTCTCCTTCCTGAGAGAGCCCAAATCCACAAAAGGCCTTCCA
Source organism: Melanotaenia boesemani (assembly GCF_017639745.1). NCBI lineage: Eukaryota > Metazoa > Chordata > Actinopteri > Atheriniformes > Melanotaeniidae > Melanotaenia > Melanotaenia boesemani. The sequence goes on from NC_055697.1 coordinate 21,367,844, forward strand.
CAGACTGCAATATGCAATTTGAATATTACACTGCCAACCCACAAGAAGGTAGGCTCACCATATTTGAATAGTACATCCTGTTAGGCCATATCATCTCATCTCCGTGTAAATAGATTTGCCAGGCCGAGAGCAATGCCGTCCTGACATTAAAAGAAACCACAGAGGCTCATTTGGCACAGAGATGACTGCCTGCTGCTTGTGTCTTCTATCAGTGTTAAAGCCTGTGCCAGTCATAAGACCCCACAACGTACACGCGCAGCCACACATGCACACCTTGCCTTGTTCAGTTGCCTGGCTCACTGTGGGCACACAAGAAGTCTGCAAAAAGAAAAACAATACTTCTGATTGGTTTGTTTGTTGTGGTGTTGATTGATCACAAGAAACTGTAATTATTTTGCTTTTGCTTTTGTTATTTTGCTTGTTCATTTTCTCTATTAATCCCATAGATTTTTTCTGATGCATTTTGTTGTTTTTGCTGCTCCATTTTCATCCCCTGAGTTTCTGTTTTCACCTCCCTGCTCACTAAAATTCCCTGCTCTCCATTGTGTCATCTCTCTCCTCTCCTGCAATGCATCTTGGAATACCACAGGATATGGAGTCTGATCCTGATGATGAGGTAAACAGATTCTTCATCATCACATGGAACCGCTTTTTCTCCGTCATTTTTTGGCTTTAATGCAGATGCTTTATTAAATATGCGTGTTGCATATATTTTGTCTCTGTGTGGTAACAGAGTCTGTGAGATGCTGCTAACTGCATTTAACACCGCTATGATGGTATTAAAATGAACCTATGTAGTGCATGAGTGGGAATGGCAATTGTTTTAATTTATCTTCGTCTTTATACCAAGTCCCGCGGAGCAATCTGTTGTGCTGCATCTCAGCTTGTTTTCATCTCTATCTTCCTTCCCATACATGCTCAACAGGACCTTATTAGTACTACTAACTCATAGGGACTCTGATATTATTTGTCAGCTAAAAATGAAACCATAACTCTAATTTGTCCGCTTCTTGTTTTGGTGTCTTTGGGGTTGCCCCTCTCCCCTGTGTTTCAGACTTATGTGTGACAAGAACACTGACACTCTCAACTGCATGCCAGAAACATTTCTTGGAAGATTTTTCTGTTTTTCTATTTTAGAATTTGGCCACATTTTCTAGAAATATGTCCACTCACTTTCGGTGGAAAAAATAAGGACCCAAACGGCTGTATGTTTTGGTGACAGTAGCAAAACATCAGAGTCAATTTGATTATACAAGGATTTTCATGGTGCCTCATAATAATAGCAAATTTGACAAAGTTCCACTACTGTACTCACTGTAATTTAATGAGGTTACTGTGACATCCCAGTTGACAATGAAGTGAGGAATGTATCTTAAAGATAAGAAGAGATTAATTTGACATACCAGACCTAACTGGAAGTTGAACTTTGCTTCTGCTTGCAGCTGAATTGAACAAGTCACATGTAGTTTGCAGTTATTTCATGTCAGGGACATTAACATATATAGCAAATGAAGAAGTGCAGGGAAACAGTTCATTCCTCTCCAGAAAACAAACCTGCAGCACCTCCATGTGCTAGTACTAACAGCATGTATAGATCCACTAAAAACAGGACTAATTCTGTGCACTGTAACATCTAAATTGATATTAATAGTTTGCCCTAATACTGATAGCTTAGAACCCAGTATCTTCATTTTTTTATGTTAAAGCTTTTTTGTTCTTTTTCGTTTGTTTCAGACTGAAAAGCCAGAGAGACGTCATACCTTTGCCTCCTTAGCTTTGCGTAAGCGCTACAGCTATTTGACCGACCCAGCAGCGAGTGAGTGCACCTTTTTTAATTTAATCAATTTTTTGAGTTGAGATATTGCTGTGCTATCAATCAGTTTTAGTGTCTGAAGGTCCCATTGCTCCATGATTCTTTCATATACATAAGTATAGAAAGAGATCTAGCTGACAAAACATGATCATCAGTCATTTATTCTTACCACCGGACACATGCTTATACATCATCCGCCATTCATGAGACATTTGTGTGGTTTACTGTGTTACGCTTCGCTTACCCACTCCATGTTGGAAAAAAATGTCTCCCTGTTTCGACTGTCATGTTATTTTTTCCATTTGTGGAAACACTGTGGATCAATCTGTCTATTTATGTATCATTTGAGAGAAAAGTGTTTGCATTCATGTTAAATAAAAGATATTCTTTTAAATTGTTCTCATTTTTGTAGTGGCCATTTCACTCTTTTATTGGCTTTATGATTGTGTGGGGCTGTGTATATTAATGTTCAACAGGTTGCACTTTGCATTAACTTTATTTCCTGCAAAGTGACTCTGTGCTCAAACAAGAGTTTTGCATTGCAGCTGTATATAATTTGAAAAGGTATAAAATATTTCCATAAGTATGACCTAAGAGTTGTTGGTAACAAAAAAAGCTGTAACTGCTGACAAATTTGCTTGTTTTGTAGCAAACTGGATGGACATAAATTACTAAATTACATTTTTGTGAAGTGCAACCTCATATTTTAAGGCATAACTAAATAATTAAGGTGATTTTTTTTTTCTTTTTTAATCATATGCACTTGTGGGGTCCTCTGGCATTAAAAATATACAGAATTAAGCATAACACATTTTATCAGATGCATACAGTCAAAGGCACTATTGCTAGGAGTCAAATAGATTGAGCACATCAAAAGTCAATGGAATTGTATTATTTGGTTCTCATGTCTCCTTTGTCATCTGTACCATTTGTCATTTTTGTTTTTTTCTTCACTCCATTCTCAATCAGATGTATTTTATCATTTAGCCACAATCACTTGCCATATGAGGCTTTCTTATATTTTATGTGTAAAATTTTGCCTTGCTGCTGTGAAAAATTCCATTTCTGACTGACTCAACTTTCTCTTTCTGGTTTTTATGTTTTATTTTAAATTATTTTATGTTAATTTTATGTTTACTTATTGCTTTGATTTGAAATTATTGTTGAAGAAACATCTGATCGAAGCTCGCCGAGAACACAGCCTTCTAGCTACCCTCACAAACCTGTCTTTTCAACGAGATCTTATCAGGCGTGGTCGCCTGTTCCTGTCGCCATCCCCAGTCAAGCCAAGTCCGGGTTTGGCTCCCTCTCCAGTTCGTCATCCAACACGCCTTCTGCCTCTCCATTAAAGTCTGTCTGGTCCATCAACTCTGCCTCCCCCATCAAGACCAACATACCTGGATCTCCTGCCTCTTCTGTAAAGTCAGTTAGTGACACAGCCTCTCCCATCCGATCTTACAGAGCCATCTCCTCTCCCATAAAAACTGTTGTCCAGCAAGCCCAGTACCCTGTCCAGGTTGCCTCCAGTCCCCTGGCCTCACCAGGTAAAAGTGCCCAAGACCCTTTATCTGTCAAAGGATTGGCAGCATTGTCTGCCAGGACCTCCCCTATAACTGCCTCTGGAGGAGGAAACCCTCTTCTTGAGAGAACATCCATGGGCCTGACCCCGCCATCCTCACCCAAATCTTCTTTGAGTATGTTCGGTTCTCCTTTGTCATATAAGACCATACTGGGAAACTCTAGTGGTACAACATCTTCCTCCTCACCAATAAAAACTGTCCCTGGTCTCTCTTCTGTGCGTTCCTTTGCCTCAGATGCCACTTCTCCTGCAAGAAACCTGTTTGCCTCACTTTCATCGCCACTGAAATCCAATGCCCCTCCAAGCGCAGCAGCTCTGATCAATGGAACTGTGTCGCCTACACAGTACCGCTCTTCTTCCCCAACATCTCTTCTCACCAGCAGTCTGCAAGAGAGAATACAAGCGACCACCAATGCTGCAACTACAAGTGTCAATGCAGCATTTGATGAGGTAGAAAAGACATTCAATTCTTGCTCTGCAGGCTATGGCACCCTCAAGTCCTTGTCCTCCTCTGCATCATCCTCATATCAGTCTATTAGATCATCAGCTTCTGGTTCCCTTTATGCCTCTCTGAGAGCCCCCCCTAATGCCACCACAGCTGTAACATCCAGTACTATGACTGTTCCAGTGTACTCTGTTATTAACGTGCTGCCAGAGCCCCAGTTTAAAAAGTTACCTGAGGTGTCCAAATCAGCTGCTGCTCTTCTGTCTCCAAGAAAGACTGTGCCCGCTGAGGTGAATTCTCAGTCATCTTTTGCCAGAACTCTTTCCCCCATCAAAACCCCTCTTTTTTCACCTGGGATCAAATCCAACACTGCGTCACCACTGTCATCCAGCCAAGAGATTCTGAAGGATGTAGCTGAAATGAAAGAGGACTTGATGAGAATGTCAGCCATTTTGCAGACAGACCCAAATTCTACAGCCAGTAAAGGATTTCAGTCTGATTCTCCCAAAGAGAGTAAAATAGAAGACGAGGAGCCATATCGGATTGTGGAGAAAGTAAAACAAGACTTGGTGAAAGTAAGTGAAATCCTCACCAAAGATGCTGGGAAAGATGGCAGGGCTTCCTCAGCAAGGGCTTCCTTGGATGACATCCACTTCTCAAAAGTACAAGTTGAACAACCACCCAGCAACTGGAGCTACCCACCAAGATATGAGACAGTGGTTCCTCAATCCAAATCCAAGATAATACCTGACAGAGATTTTAATCTCTCCAAAGTGGTTGACTACCTTGCCAATGATGCAGGCAGCAGCTCTTTCTCCAAAATGCACGACACAAAGCATAAAGCAGATGAGGGCAAAAGAGAAGGAGAGGGCAAAGAGAAGCAGAAACGAGTCTTAAAACCAACAATAGCAGTTCAGGAGCACAAGCTGAAAATGCCCCCAACAAACATGCGGTCTTCACCTTCAGACAAAGAAATCAGTAAAGTAGCAGATGCACTTTTTGGAGCAGAAACGGTGTTAGAATCCCCTGATGATATCTCACACGAACAGGACAAAAGTCCTCTCTCAGACAGTGGGTTTGAGACCAGGAGTGAGAGGACACCTTCTGCCCCACAAAGTGCAGAAGGCATGGGTCCCAAGGCCCTTTTTCAAGACATCCCAGTTCCACCAGTGATTACTGAAACTAGGACTGAGGTTGTCCATGTTATCAGGAGCTATGAGCCAGAAGATGACAAACAGCTTGCAATGGAGGATGCACACCCTGTCAGATATATTGATTCAGATTCTAAAAGCCATCAGATTCAATCTCCACCAACCCCAGACCAAAATAAATGTTATTCAGTAAAAGTTAGCCCTGATGAAGATCCAATGGGGAAAGGAATGAGGGTAAAGGAGGAAACTCACATAACTACCACCACCAGAATGGTCTACCATAAACCACCAGGCAAGGAAACGGCATCAGAGAGATGTGAGGAAACAATGTCTGTGCATGACATAATGAAGGCTTTTCAGTCAGGCAAGGACCCATCTAGAGAACTGGCAGGATTGTTTGAACACAAGTCTGGCAATGATGAAACATCACAGAGGGTCCTTGATGAACTCAACTCCAAACCTAAGGTTGAAAGAATAATTGAGGTTCACATCGAAAAGGGCAATAAAACCGAACCAACAGAAGTCATTATCAGAGAAACAAAAAACCAAACAGAAAAGGAAATGTATTATTACCCAGGGAGTAGACAAGAAGATGAAGAGCCTGAGGAGTCACTTCCAGTCTACCTTGACTCCCCCAGAGTGAACACACCTATGTCCCAGGAAGAAGATAGTCGTCCTAGTTCAGCTCAGCTCATGGCAGATGACTCTTACAAAGCACTAAAGCTACTTAGCCAGCAATCTGTAGAATACAATGAGGATGAGTTATCAGAGCTAAGGGGGGAATCCTACAATTTTGCAGAGAAAATGCTACTTTCTGAGAAATTTGACCAGTCTCATTCTGACACAGAAGAGTATCTAAGAGATAGGTCTCGTTTCCACTCACCAGACCGAAGCAGTCACAGTGAGGGTAGGTCAGTGGGGCCCAGAACAGAGTATGTCTTTAGGTCATCAAGAAATGTCTTTGACAAATCCGGACGAATGGCAAATGTTGATGATACTTTTGACAAACTCACACTTCTCCAGTATTCCGCTGAGCCTGGTAGCCCAAAGCAGTCTGTTTGGATGCGAGTGTCTGATGATGCTCAGAGTAAGGAAAGAGAACAGCTTATGTATGAGGACAGAGTGGACAGGACTGTGAAAGAAGCAGAGGAAAAACTAAGTGAGGTATCTCAATTCTTTCGGGATAAAACAGAACAACTCAATGATGAACTCTCATCTCCAGAGAAAAAATCTCGCAGACCAGACTTCAGAGAATCACGATCAGGGCCCAGTTCAACACAAAGTAGTCCGGAGAGGTCTTCCTATAGAAGTGGTGGTAGTGGGGAAGAGTGGAGCAGAGAAAGGCTAAGAGACAGGTTTGGTTCCAGTGACAGAAAATGTGCCAGTTTACCCAGCAGTCCTGAAAGGAGAGTATTGCAGCAGTTCAGTGATGCAGACCCAAGAAAACAAGGAGACTGCAAATTGCGTGGAGGTGAAAGTCCAAAACCTTTCCAAATGTGTTCTTCCAAAGTCAGTGCAGTGAGGCTAAAGTTTGAGCAAGAGGCTCAAAGGCAAGATAGGAGTCATCAGGGTGTTCAAAATCAAAACCCTCCTGTCAGAAAACTCCAGGAAACTAAGCTACCTGTGTATCAGGTATTTGCTGGCTCTAATATTCCAAAAGCACCAGACAGTCCAGGAAGTCAGAGGAAATCCCTGGAGAGTGAGTCAAATAAATTTCCACCCAAGCGTGAGATTAATGCAAAAGATCAGGAAGAGAACAAGTTGTTCAGAACATGGGAGAGCCAAGGGCATGGACACTATAAACCCCAATCTCCCAAACTTTCTCATTCTTCTATCCATGATAGTACAAAAGATCGCAATAACAGTGAACCCCAAAGACAAGAAACAGCTAAGAAAGTAATTTACACAGAATTTGTTGTTCGAGAAAGTCCAAATAGCAATGATAGTCTAAAAAAAAACTCGGAATCGCAAATTCCAGTAAGAAAGACATCTAATTTCTCAGAAAATAGCAAATCCACATCTTTAAGGTTAGATGAACCTCGTGAAAAGTCTGGGTCTCATACACCTACTTTAGCTAGAAATCGGTTACACAGTAGCTCTGAATCCAATAAGTCTACTCGTGGATCATCAGTAGAAAAATCCACAGGCTCATCAGAGAGCAGCCAGTCAAATGTAGTGTGTAATGGTGTTGATGGTGACCAAGTAGAGTATTTGGATCAAGTAACTCCTGTTGTTGTCACTGAGGGCTTCAAAGACATTAAACCCTTGCCTGTGTATGTCAGCATTCAAGTAGGGAAGCAGTATGAGAAGGAAACAGCCTCAGGACAGCTGGGAACATACAAAAAGATAGTAAGCCATGAGAGTAGAACAGTGCATGAGACTAGGGGGGCATTTTACACTGTCAAGCAAAAGCAGTCTCCATCTCCTCAAGGAAGTCCAGAAGATGACACTCTAGAACAAGTGACTTTCATGGACAGCTCTGGGAAAAGTCCTGTTACCCCCGAGACCCCCAGCTCAGAGGAAGTTAGTCTGACCTCCAGAACGCCAGACTCTGTGATAGGCTTCATGCCTGGCATGCCTAGCCCTATCCCAGAGGAATCTGAGGAGTCAGAGGGAAAGACCTTCATCTACAAAGAGCCCTCAAAAGAGAGATCCAAGCCAGCTTCCCCTGAGAATCACAATAAAAAGCCGAGTGGAGACAGAGGGAAGTCAAAGGACAAAAGAGTGGCTTATATAGAATTTCCACCACCTCCTCCTTTAGAGGCAGAGCAGTCTGATCCTGAGAAAAGGGGTTCACGTGCTTCCTCTGAGGCAGAAACAGAGATGATGGAGGTGAACCTCCAAGAGGAGCATGATAGGCACCTCTTAGCTGAGCCAATCATCAGGGTCCAGCCTCCTTCCCCAATTCCCCCTGGAGCTGATAACAGTGACTCCAGCGATGATGAGTCTGTCTTCCATCCCATCCCTATTAAAAAGTACACCTTCAAAATGAAGGAAGAAGGAGAAAAACGTCAGAAACTCAAAAGATCAGAGAAAAATGGAAATAATAAAGAGTCTGGGGTTAATGGTGTTGTAAAGGGGGAGGATGCTGACTTTGAACAAAATGGCAATGACCAGTCAATCACTGACTGCTCCATAGCAACCACAGCTGAGTTCTCCCATGACACAGATGCAACTGAAATAGACTCTTTAGATGGTTATGACCTTCAGGATGAGGATGATGGACTGAGTGAGGACCCTAAAACTTCAAGTCTGTCTAATGATGGAAAAAACACTGACCGCTCATTTGGTCAGTCTAAGCTTGAAGTCATAGAGGAAGAGAAGTGCGAAGATGGGGGCGATAATGGAAAGACAAAAAATGGTGCATCTGCAGCAACAGGTAGTGGTGATGAAAAAGATTACACCCTCGAAGGAAGACATCCAGATAGACAGGGTTTTGGAGAAAACTACTTTGGCTACCAACTTGAAGAGGAGCTTAACTCAACCTTTAAAACTGTTGCCACCAAAGGTCTGGACTTTGATCCCTGGTCCACAAAAGGAGTTGATAACGAAGGGGTTTTTGAGTCCAAAGCAAAAGAGGAGGACCCCAAGCCCTTCGGTTTATCAGTGGAGGACAAGTCACAGGCTACTACACCTGACACAACCCCTGCTCGAACACCAACTGATGAGAGCACACCAACTAGTGAGCCTAATCCCTTCCCTTTCCATGAAGGGAAGATGTTTGAGATGACACGCAGTGGTGCTATTGACATGAGCAAGCGGGACTTTGTTGAAGAGAGGCTTCAGTTTTTCCAGATTGGTGAGCATTCCTCTGACCCTAAAACAGGGGAAAAGGGGAGAGGGGGCAAGATCCTGGGGGTACTTTCCTCTCAGTCAAAAGCAGGGGAGAGATCCACAGTAGATGGAAAGGGGAAGGTTGTAGATACTACCTTAGACAGCAGCACTACATCAGCAACACCAGCAGCAACTACAGCAAAATGCAACCCTGCACAGCCTGGCAGTGACCCTGGCTATGCTGGTACTGATGCCCCCGCCTGTGAAGCCATAGCTGAGACTGCCTCCTCATGTACAATCACAGCCTCTAAGGTTGATTCCAAATTACGCACTCCTATTAAAATGGGCATAGCTGCCTCTATAACTGTGAAGAAAGACTCAGGGGATCTCACTGAATGCAAAACTGAGATGTCAGAGAGTCAGATGGTGCCAGAGAGAGTTAGTATAGAGGGTCAGTGTACAGATAAACAGTCTAGCAGTCACACTGATCCAAGGCTAGAAAGAAGAGATCACCCCTCTGAAAACTGCAACAACAACAATAACCTCGAGTCCTCCAGTGTTCAGGCCAACTACATTCAGTGTGGTAGTGTGGTTTTTAATTTACAGTCCTCCTCTGAGCCCACCCTTCAGAAAGCTAGCAGGATAGAAACACTCTGCTGCAGGGATTTAGATGAAAGTGCGGAAGTCCACAACAGCAGTCAAGTGCAGGAGCAGAAAAATGAAACGGTTAAAGAAAATGAAGTGAAGCAGCCCAAGTCAAGACTTCCAGTGAAAGCATCAGGGTGGACCTTTCATACACAGGGAACAGCCATTGGGAAACAGAAGCCCAAACAAGTAGTAACAGCTGAGGTCAGGAAAAGAGAGCCAGCCATAGCCAAAGTAGAACCCAGATCTAGGATACCAGTCAAGGATGTTAAGAAAAGTAGTCCTGCTTCCCCAGCTAGCTCACCTATTTCAGTTCAAGTTACCTCACAGCCAATGAAGACATTGAACACAAAGAGATCAGCCATACAGTTGCCCACAAGACTCCCACCTAAGGACAGGCCTCAGGTCAGCAGTTTCACAAGTGAAGGAGCAAGTAGGCAGGACAGACATGATAACCCTAGTGAGATTTGTAAACGCACCATCGAATACTTTAAAGACATTAGCGGGGAGACGCTAAAGTTGGTGGACCGCCTGTCAGACGAGGAGAAAAAGACGCAGACAGAGCAGTCGGAGGAAGACAGCACCTCCCGGAGCACCTCTCTGTCGGACGCCTCCCAGCCTTCCCAGCCCTCCCAGCCCTCTCGCTCATCCAGGTCTGGTAGAGGTTCGAGGGCTGAGGCCGGGGCCGCGTCCGTAAGGGCAAAGGTGGCGACGACGGACAGGGCCTCCGGCAGTGAGAGGAGCAGGAGGAGTAGGCGGACTGGTGGGAAGGAGGGCAGTCAGGGACTCACAGGGTCTCGAACGCCTCCCATCGCGGAGATCAAGCCTAGTTTGTAAAACTTTCACACTATGTTTAAAATACATCTATATATTTGAATATTTCACTTTTAGTTGCATGACATCGTTGTGATCGTTTAATGACTGGAATGCCTGTGGCGTGTTTACATATTCTCTTCAGAACAGTAGCTGTCATCAAATTTCTTTTCTTGTCATTGATGTATTGTGTACTGTACTGTCCATGTTGCAAGATTCTTTTTCTCCTGTTTCCCTCTTTCAACCCTGTAAAACGTCCGTATGAGGGAGTGAGCATGCCAGTAGTAATGGCTGGTCACTGGCACAACCAACCCCCTGTATAGATTATTCCCTGGTCTGTCCATCTGTCTGTGCAGGGTGGTTATGGATTTATTGTAGTAGTTTGTTATAGAATCTGTCATGTTATTGTCATTGAAACTAACTAATGTTAAAAAAAAAAAAAACACAAAGTGTCTTTGCATGTTGACATTTTAGATTCTAACATAGACTTTTCCACCCTAGATTTGTAGAGCTACGAGTCTGTCCTTGAGAGTCATGTTATGTTGTGTTTTGTGTGGTTCTCATGACAGTTACTGCCTGCTTAGAGGATACATACCACAAACAGTCACAGAGCACCACTTACTCTATGGACACATTTAAGTTGCCCATAATGTCTCAAGTATGAAATATCCTTTTCTTGCCATCTCTGGAAAGCAATTGAATTCATCTATATTGCTTAAAATATTTTAAAAGTTAACTAATTAAGTGCAACCATGATAAATGTTAATAAAACTGCATATATGAGCATAACTGTTAAAACTGACAGAAATCCTAAGATGCAGCTGTGAGCCCTTTATTAATTCCAAAAAAACATATTTAAAAGTTGAGAGACTAAGTGGCCAGAAAAGGAAACTTACTCATTTATTTTTCTCTTACATTACTGTACAGGGGATGTATAAAATGAATTATATTAATTTGTCATTGTCCTGTATTTTCACCAGGTCCTCAGAGTCCATGTGAGCGAACAGACTTGCGCATGGCTATTGTTGCAGATCACCTGGGTCTGAGCTGGACAGGTGAGAATCAGATAAAAGTCTCCCAGAAGTCCTGTCAGTCTTAAACAGTGTTGTTTACTGCCATCTTGAGGCTAAATGAATACCCTACGAATGATTTGGTTCATCTGTACTGTGTTATGGGCAAATCCAAATCTCCACACTAAAGTGGTTCAGACTTTGACATGTATTCCTGCTAAGTCAGAGGAAAATACACTATCAGTCCATCGGTCAATTTATCAATTACATACTGAGCTCTGATACAGACTTTTCAGTGCCATTTTTGGTTCTTTTTGTGAGTATGCATTATAGCTAAATTGTCATATATTTCATTGTCTAGATGACAGTTCTGTCATCTAGAAAATGTTGCTATACAACCTCAATGGTGGGGGAGAAGAGATGAGCTAGGGCGCTTATCTTAACAGTAGTAATTAGTCCTTGTAGTGGATATTGGCATTAAGTCTCATGCATTGTGACACCAAGCTAAAGGTCATTTAAAAGAAAAGAAAAAGTTGAAAATAATTAGATTTTCTTATGATCATTAACTATAGGTAATACATAATTGATTAAAAATGGGATTGTCTTAATAGTCTGTTAAATGTCTCAGCCCCTTTCATTTATTTATGTTTACCAATAAACATCAAGTATGTAAGTTAAAGTTGCTTTTTGTATCCCATCACAGAGCTGGCTCGGGAGATGAACTTCACTGTGGATGAGATCAACCACATCAGACTAGAGAACCCTAACTCTCTCACAGCACAGAGCTTCATGCTTCTTAAGAAATGGGTCAGTCGGGAAGGAAAAAATGCTACAAGTAAGTCTATTTTTTTATAATAAAAGTTTTATGTACTCTTCACTGGAGGCTAAAGGTTCATATTAGCTAAACCGGGACAAAACTGAGATTTAGGTCAGTGGTAATGAAGCTCAGAGAGAGAAACTGTCAATACTTCTACAATCACTCACATTGAATCCTTCTAAAGCCTAAAAGAATCTTGGTGTTATTTTTTATCCAGACACATTAGATACGTATTTTAGTTCAGCATGCAACTAAGACTGGTTTATATCATCTTAAGAATATTGCCAGAGTACAACAGTTTCTCTCTCAAGCTAAAGCAGAGACACTTTTACACACTTTTGTTACTTCCAGAATTGATTATTGTAATGCTCTACTTTCTGGTCTCCCAAAGAAAACTATTGAATCCCTGCAGCTCTGCTAGAACACAGCTGCAGAGCTTCTGACCTGGACCACACATATAACACCAGCTTTAAAATCTCTGCATTGGCTTCTTGTCACTTTCAGGACAGATTTTAAGATTCTTTTACTGGCTTTTAAGGCTCTCATTAGTTTTAGTTCTGAGTGTTTATCTGAACTGCTTTTATATTATAAGCCTGTTAGAACCCCCAGGTCTTCAGGACAGGGATTTCTTTTTTATACACTCATAAAATTAAGACTAAATAACATGGAGAAAGAACTTTCTTTTTCTTTGGTTCATGTTTGTGGAACAACCTTTCTGAAGACCTGAGGACAGTAGAAAACATTAAAACTTTTAAAACAAAACTAAAAATCCAACCTTTTAACGTGACGTTTTAGTTGTATTTTGTTCTTTTTGAAAATATTGTATTTATTTGTGTATTAAGATTTTTTTTTTCAATTTTACTTCGTCTTATTTTCCTGCTTTTAGTTTGCTTTAGTGTTTTTAGAAACCCTGTTTAGTCTCTTATTGTATTACTTTATCTTATTTACCTAATTTTTATCTTATTTACCTCACAGAGTGACATTTTTGGCTTTTTTTTTTCTTTTTTCTGTGCATTCTCTGTAAAGTACTTTGAGCGAAAATGTATGAAAATTGCTATATGAATAGACTGTCATTACCTTAAAAATTGGAATTTTAAAACTACTTTGTAAAAATATTTTTTATTTATCTCACAAGCTTCTGTTATCTGTTAAAGTAACTTTTCTGACTGTCCTCCTGTTTACCCTCCTCACTCCCTCTCTGTTTTATAAATCACTGATCTAGACTAGATGCTTTCATTCAAGATTAATTATTTTGAGCAGAAAAGTAATTTTACTAAAACTTCTTGGTAAAATAGTTTTCTGGAGACTCAACTAAAATTGATTTATTTTCTTCCACAGCGGATGCCTTAACTGCAGTGCTAACCAAAGTCAATCGGATGGATATTGTGACTTTACTGGAGGGCCCAATATTTGACTATGGTAACATTTCAGGCACAAGATGTTTTGCCGATGATAACGCTGTTTTCCGGGATCAGGCTGATGGTAAAGTTTAGCTTTACTAGCTGACCTTTTACCTCTCCCCTGCTACCTTTGTCTGTTGTGCCAGTGCATGGATTGTATACATATTGGCCAAGTGCAACTCTTAGAAGTAGATGATTTACTATCAGATTTGAAATTTGTTTGGACAACTGGATCTTGACTGTTTTTCAATGGCTTTCCTAATTTCTGTGTGTCTACAGAATATTTTCCAATGACACTTATTCAACATTTCAAACCTACTTGCTTTTTTTTAGTTTGAGAAAAAACTAATATTTTAACAGCAACACTTATTTTGCTTGGTTTCTAGTAGTTTGTATCTATACCAGGTCATGCTTGGGGCTTATTCATCACTAAATTCTACATGTTGTATCCAGTTGTCACAAATGAGAAATTTTACAGCTAAAAATCCCTCTCTAAGTGCATGCTGCATACTACAGATGGCTTTAAATGTTTTTCAGTAATGTCTGACTTTGGTAGAAAGAATATAATCCTGTAGAGTCTGCTTTTCTCTGTTGATTTAGTTGAGCTCCTCTAGTTCTCCTCCAGTTCCTCTGAGCCTTCCCTGGATAGATGAGAGCATCTCTTCCCCTGTGAAACCAGACTGCCTCCTCCTCCCCCTCCTTCTCCTCCTCCTCCTCCTCCTCCTCCTCCTTCTGCATCCCATCACCTCCCCTCAGCAGTACCCAGTGCTGTTCACGGCACATAACAGCTCTTAACACGTTAAGAGTCATCCACATGTGCCTGCTCCTAATTTATTTGCATTTATTCATTTTCATCAGCATGTTTTATATTTGCAGTCTTTTGCAAATGTGTGTCCTTTTCCTCTCTTTCTCTGTTTAATTTTATCATTCTTTTTGTCTTCTTTTCTGCATGTATTTTTCCTTTTTCCATTTCCATAGTTTGCCTGATTATCCCCTTAACTCCCAGAACCACCGAAGCTGCTTTCATTGTGCAGACACGTCCCATCTTTCCAACACCAACTCCTCCACCCACTCCCCTCACACCTGCTGCAACTCCTAACTGCCGTCCCTTTTCCCCACTCCGCTCTCCCAGTTATGAATCCTCTATTTTGCTCAAAGACTTGGCACCTTCAGCACCGTTTGACCGGCAACAATCCAATTTCCTCCCCTGTTTTTCCCCACACTGTGCAGACCCTCATCAATCTTCTGCTTTCCCTTTCTCATCCCGCCTGTCCTCCCCAATCCCCCTCATCACCTCTCCTTTACCTACCTCGCCTACTCCTAACTCACCTTTACCCTTCTCAGCTATATCTGTTCCAACTTCTCCCACATCTGTCCCAGCCTCCCCCACTCTCACTACACCTGCTTCAGTCCAATCACAATCAGACCCGGTCACCCCTTCCCTCACATTACCAGGACCATCACCTCACTTGTCCTGTAACAATGGCCCCGAGAGAGTAGCCAGCAGTCTAACAGACCTCACCCTCATACCCGCCTCTAATGACCCCAGCCTATCTCAGCACATCACCACATCGGTTTCACCTAATCCATCCTCACCCAAATCCACCATCTCACCCTCTGTTACCACCTCTCCAAGCAAAGACTCTTTAGTGGCCCAGCTGACTTACTCTTCCTCCCGCCCTGTCTCTCCACTTTCTATTTGTACACTTCCTCTCACCTCTCCCTCAGGGTCCCGTTGTCCCAGCCCTGGTCCTTCTTCCCCTCCTCTCCGCTCCCTCTCTCCCTGCCCCGCTTGCCAGTGCACGTGCACACCCTCAGTCACCCCACCTCCTGCTCGAACCCGCATTGATCCTTCTAAAATGGAAATATTCATTTAGCTCGCTCTATTCCTTCTAGTTCCTTCTCTTCGACCCTTTCTTCTTCGCATCTCTCATCTGTCATCTATTTCATGTGAGCATGTAACAGAGCACCCTGGCTGCTATTCATGTGGCCTTATGTGGCCACTATAATGTGTTTAATTTTTTACCACATCAAATCTGTCAGTTAACAACTCACTTTAAATGCAGCATGTTTTATATTATTTAACAACTATTTTGTGTGAAATATTAATTTAGTGGAAAATTCTTATACTGATTTTGTAAATACTGTTATTATAAAGGATCTGTTTATATATAGATATAGTATATTACATCCCAGCTAGTGGTTGCCTGGATACATGCTTTACACTTCAGTCTTTGTCATTGTTCATGCCATATGCTGTTTGTGGTAGGGTTTCTGTGTTTTTCATTGTGTTATATTCTTTTGTGGCATGCTTCTGTGTTTGTATGTCCGTACATTTGTCATCCTGTCACCTACAGATTATCAGAGCATTCTAGCGGAGCTGCAGTCCCCCGCTGCACTGCGCTCCAGCCCCTACTTCCTGGAGCCTGAACTCCCCATCACTCCCAACCCTTCCCTAGCCCACCATCAGCAGCACCATTACCCAGAACCAAACACCCCTTTCCAGGCTGACACCCAGCCTCAGCCCTCGCCTTGGAGTCCGGAGATAGAGCCCAGTAACAAAGACCCAGACAGCCCCCCTAAAAGCCCCCCGAGACCATGTGAGCTTGCCCTGTCCATCTCTGCCTTTGAACTCCCTGATCCTCTTCCCCCTAAGGTCAGAAAGCCTCACATTGCTCTGAACGACCAGCTGCTTTTAAGCGAGGAGGAGGACAAGTCTGTTCAAGAAATGGAGCCCACCCACAAGTCCAGGTCACACACCTTTCCAGCAATGTGTGAATTAGACATTGACATGGCATACTCCACATCTTCCCCTTCACTCTCATCGGTGTCATCAATAACCCCATCATCACCTGAAAGAGTACATGTGGGAGATGGAGGAATACAGATAGAAGGTCTCAATGGGGTTCAAGAGGATGCAGGTTTGAAAGGAAGTGAAAAGGTAGTGACAGAAGAAATACAGAAAGTTGTTGAGATGGTTGCAGCAGAGTTATCTGAGGGAAATGGATTAGTGGAAAAGTGGGTAGAGCAGGACTTGATAAAGAATGTGGAAAGAAAGTGTGAGATGATTATAAAAGACAGGTCTAAGCTGGCAGAGAAAAATATGTTGGTGGAACAGAAGAAAGAGTTTGTAGAAGAAGACAAAGATGTGATAGATGAGCAGTGTGACATTAGTCAGGGTGGATCTAAAAGGGCAGCATGTGAGGAAGAGGAAGGTAAAGATATGCAGATTGTCTCAAAAGAGCACCAGAGTCTGACAGAAACTGGACCTGAAGTAGAAAAAGGTGCAGAAGACACAGAGACTTTCAAAGAGGGTGTTGATCAAACACTCGAGTTTCAAAACGTTGATAGGAACTGTGGGGAAATGGTCCAAAAAGGAGACAGAATGGATGACACTGTTGAAGAACTGAAGTTTAAAGATGAAAAAGATATTTGTGTGACCTCAGAAGTGGACCTGGCAGCTGAGGACCAGACCGTACCTGACCTCTCCCCTCAGGCTTGGGTGGAGGCACTTGGGCAACTCCAGCCCAGTGAGTCTGGATCCAATGAGGACGAAGAGGAGGAGGGAGGCAAAGAAATCCCAGATGAGGCATTAGGAACCTTGTTGGAGGAAATGAGGAAAGAAGAAGGCTCAGAGGAAAAAGAGGAGGAGGAAGAGAAGACTGAATCCAGGGATCAGGAGAGTCCTGAACAGGTTGAACAAGCAGAAAAAGACCTGTGTTCACTTTCAGGTTGGCACAGCGATTCATCCAGTGTCAATGTGGAGCCACCAACGCCAGGCCGCAGTGTTAGCTCAGACCTGCTCGACAGACGGGAAAGGTAAAATCATTATACAACTATCCTGTTCAAACAAAAAAACCTAGCAAAGTGGTTTTTCTTCCAGAAATATGACAACTGACAACTTTTATCTTACCTTTTTTTTTTTTTTTAAATCTGGTCAGACTTTTTTTCATTTGCATTACATTTTAACCAAAATGCTGTATTTTTTCTTACCTAACAGCCAAGAGAACTCTAGTGACTCCATCACTTCCTCGTCGAGAGGTGAATCAGGAAGGTCGCGACAGAACGGCGATAACTCAAAGCACTCACCTCAGGACGGCTCATCTGAATCATCAAATGGCAAGAAGGAAGAGGGAGCACTAGTGTCGGAGAAAAAAGTCCAGGTAAATTTTAGAGGGTGGAAGAAGTAAATATCCAAATCTTGTTTTCTATATGAAACACTATGCTGCATTTTGTTATTGTGGGAGAAACCCCTAAAATCTTTGGTACAAGTTTGTATTTTTTTTTTTTTCCTTAATACAGCCAAACACGGAAATAAAGCACATCCAGGACATCAGCAAAATTCTGTGAACTAACAAATCTATTGTGTAATACTCTAATAATACCTTACTCTGCAGCGGGTTAGTGTAGATTCCGGATCAGAGGAAGAACAGACCGTAACCACCAGAATCTTCACACGTCGTCTCATTTTAAAGGTACCCTGAAAGCCTAGAGTGTAGGCTGGCTGGGTTTTGGGTTGGTTTGGTTTAGTCTAGACTACTCAGTCTGGTGTGGGCTGTAGTTGTTTTGCTTGGTGTACAGATAGCTCTGCTCTCCATCTGTGTGTAGATATGTGTCCACACATATTTGTGTTTATGTGCCACTGACCCTGTCTCAGTTGGTGATTGAAGACTAACCCAGCCTCTTTCTGACATGGACATTCTTCTTTCTTGAGGTTTTCTTTCAGTGTGGTACTGGGGATAAATTCTTCCTCTATTTTCTTGTCTTGTTTGAAGTGGGAAAAAAATGTTTTTTTTTCATGAGCTAACCACAAACACTTGCAGGGAGAAGAAGCAAAGAATATCCCAAGCGAGTCTGTGACAGAGGAACACTACATGGACCAAGATGGTAACCTCGTCAGTAGAAAAGTAATGTGCAGCTTTATACCTGTGTCTCATTTCAGCCTGAAATATCACAAGGAGAGAGGGTTAATTATTTTTGTAAAAGCAGACACCTTCAGATCTTTTCTCCCTCTGTCAACATCCTTCTACCTCGGGCAGGTGATCAGGAAGGTTATTCGACGTGTATCAACTCCTACACCAGAAAACCAAGGAGGTGACGGGTGGCTCAGGGACCTTCAGCACTCCCCCATTATGCAAGAATATGGGTCAGAGGTTGGCACAAAGATTACCTCTCACTTTTTTCTTTATGGGGATACAGTTTTCTTCCTGTGAGAGTAAACCAATAGCTATGACTTTAATCTGGGAACAGCTGGCTCAAAATGTTGGCTTAAAGCTGCAGTTGGGATTTATCACAGTGTATATAAATAAAAAGACATGTATAGTAAGAAGCACTTCTATTCTGTGCAAAAATAAAAATTATTATTTACGGTGAATATTAATAGGTAGATCATGGTTAGATTAACTGATTGAAGATGCTAATTTGAACTCTAACCTCTGTTTGAGTGCAGCTTTAAGTCAGAAATAGAAATAGGGTAAATCATGTTTTCTTTCAGATTAATTCTCTCAAGATAAATGTCCTCATTTTCTCTCCTTTGAGCAAATATGATTAAAAACCAAAAGCAGCCATTTGAAGTGCACCCCTGCATGTTTTGTTTTGACAGTGTGCTTTCTTTTGTATCTGAATACAAAGGAGGACGCTGACTGTGCTGCTCCTGACTGTGTGGTTTTAATTTTCTTTAAATAATTTAACCAATTCGTCAACATGATGACTAACGAGTGCTGTGACTCTGTTTTTTAATTCTTGTCATTATAGCATATTTTTTCATCTTCCAGGTATCTTGTTGGTGTGTGGTGTTGGTCCTAATTATATATTTTTTTTATAACTAAGCTACTACTAACCTAGTGTCAAATTGTAAATGATAAATTCATGAAATTCAGTCATTTGAGTTTAGACTGCTGTTGCTGCATTGTGTGGATCTCTGCTCTTTTCCTTGGTTTGTGCTGTAATTTATTTTCATACTTTCAACCACATTTGTGTGTGTGTTTGTCTCTTCTAGCAAGGAGACTTGTCCAGGAAAAGCCGGCGAAAGGATGACAGAAGATCAGGGGATAAAAAGCACCACTCGTAGGGATGGCTGCGCTCTAGCAGGTACAATATCTTACTGACTTTAACATATCTGTGCATGTCCCAACATGTACCTCTTGTTATATACATTTATACAGCAGACATGTATAGGTGTATTAATAAAGCTTAATTTGATAACAGTTCTGTTTTGCATGCAGCTTCACTGTTGTGGTTTACAAGGAACATTAAAGGGAACTGGGGTACCATTAATGTGGTCTAAATGTGTGCTGTTAAAAAGTTTTGCTGTCCTTTTCTCTTATTTTGCAGCACACTGAGTCTCATACATAAACAACAATGGAAAAAAATTCAAATAAAAGCCACATTTTTCCATTTTAGGTTAGGGGGAGTTGCATGCTGTAACAGTTTCCCGTTGAATAACAGCTTTATCTTGTTAGTTTACTTTGCAATCAGTAGTTATGCTGCAAAGATGAGCTAAGCAGTTTGTTTTTGTTTTTTTTACATTAGACAAAGTCAAAATGACAATAAGAAAAATGTAGATGCAAACAGAAGAGAACTATGTACACAACTCAATTACAGACAATATCTAGAAAATAAAAATGAAATAGGATGTCTGGCTACAGTCTGGTATACAACCCATGATCAAGTGATCTGAGTGCTGAAAAGGGGCCTATAAATTTTCTTTAAAAGGTACAACTTTACCAGAAAAAGTCTTCAGAATGGACAAAAGCTGTTTAAACAACCAACTATATAAAAATCCACTTGTCTCTGAAGAGGGCGTGTACCTAATATAAACCTAAACTTGCATTTATTGTTGCATTGCTAAAGAATGTCACCATGATGCAGTAAAGTGGAGCTATACAGTGTGCACACCTTTTTGTGTTTTTTTTTATCACCTTGCATCCATATTTTGAGGGTTTGGATATGCATCTTTGTCTTAGTAAAAAAAAAAAAGATTAGGAACAAAGGCAATCATTTAGTTGGACCATCATTTGGTCCACAGCTTTGGTTTCCATAGATACACTTGTGCATGGATTTTCAGAGTACTTGGCCAGTTGGTAGTGCCATAGAGATTCTGTGGATGAAAGCTCCCTCGGCTGCCTCTTTCTCATGAGTTTTCCATCTAACTCTTAACATCAAGCCTCAGTACCATCCTTGTTCTCTAACAACTCTATATGTTTCTGCTTGCATCAAAAAGAATTTGGGACCAATCAGATCACAGATAAGAATCTAAACATCTAAAGTACTCTTGAAAAAGAGATTTTGAATCTCAATGGGACCTCCTGGTTAAATAAAGGTTAAAAAAAAAACCTTCAACCTCTTCATAGTTTAGCATGTTAGAGTTGTACTTATCTTCTCAATTTACCCCCTGAAAGAAAGTAAATAAAACACCAAATGTTGCTTAAAAAGGCAGTTGTTCTGTCACGCTGTTGAACACACTTGGTGTAAGTGGCTGGCCGGTCTGATCCCGCTTATCCCTTGGCAACATTGCTGCCCTCGGTGTGTATGTGAATAGTGAACAGTTACAAAGAGAACAGGGCAGATAGGTAGTACACGCCTCAGCATTATATTGCCCTGCCGATACACTCCTAGCTTGTTTTTGTCCACTAAATCCCTGACTCACAACAGCATTGTAGCATTCAAAAAGAGTTTGTTATCCCACTGGCCAGACTGTTAATCCCTGGTGCTGCTCACAGTTATGTTTGCACTGAATCATCCTGTCTTTACACAACTGATTTAGAAATAAAATATCACTATCATGATGTCTGGTGAATAGTTTCTATGCCTTTTTAAAAGTTTAACTCTATATGTATATTTTAGGTAAAGTCTTGTTGCTTGTTAATGATAAATTGTTTTAGTACATTGTAATATTTGATCCATTGTGTTGTTGTTTTTTTTTTCTTTTGTTTTTTTACAGGTTTACAAGAACCAAGTTAGATATGTCCTGGGAACAAGCATTCTAAGGGCTGATGAGTTCCAGTGTTTGCGGTTAAGGCAAAGGTCCAGTGTGCAACTTTCTGCTTCACAAAAACAAAGGTTTTCACATGAGAGGAGTCAACCCTTCTGACCTTCGCATGAGCATGAAAAACTCCCTCCTGGTCAATCAAAGAACCGGGAGGTTCTCACTCTCTGACTGTGGTGGACCAGTGGACAGTGATTCTGCTTCCTGTTTTGTGTGAAACAATACGTGCCATGGGTCCACTGGTGGGTTGAGATCTTTTTTGTTTTATTTTTTTTCTGGGGAGTTTGTTATAATGGCAAAGACTCCACACAGGTGCAACTGTGACCAAAGATGGCACAAGAGCTCAATCCACATGCTGGGTGGAAAGAATGAAGTAGACACAGTAACACAAAAACATCAAATGGAACACTTCTGACCCAACTTCAACACTCGCCTTATAGTTTTTTTCTTGAACCCATTGCTGTCAGGATGTAAATTGTTTTTGGGATATTTTTCCTTCCTTTTTAAAAACTTAACTAAAACAAAAGCTTTTTTTCTGTATATAAAACTACAGTGTGTATAATTCTTAAGAAAGGGGATGCTACTGGTGAGAATGCACTGAGGAAAAGGATCTTTTCAAATGCTTTCGTAATTTACTGAAACAGTTCCACGTTCAAAGATTTGCGTGAAACTTCACAAGTTCTTGTATTATTAATTATTAGAGCAGGTATAATGTTTGTATAAGAAAAAAGCAGG
Organism: Melanotaenia boesemani; assembly: GCF_017639745.1. Lineage (NCBI taxonomy): Eukaryota > Metazoa > Chordata > Actinopteri > Atheriniformes > Melanotaeniidae > Melanotaenia > Melanotaenia boesemani. Next base: position 21,390,013 of record NC_055697.1, read on the forward strand.
TTTGATTTTCACAAGAAATTTCCAGGAAAAAAAAATCACAATTCCCAAAGTGGGAATTGAGCTAATCCTGCAAAAAAAAAACAGCCTTTCAGAGTACTCATATTTTCATGCATGCTGTTCACATTATTTTAAGTACAATTTTTACAAGTTTGCAAACACTGTATTCAATGAGAAATAAAACCCTTTATTTATACACATATATCCCCAAACATTTGTCACCGTTTTTATATTTTGAATTGAAAAAGGACTCCATTAAAGCATTTATCATGCTGGGGTGAGAATGAAAAAAGTTCTATAGCTTGTGGAGGATGTAATGTCTTGTCTGTCTGTGTTAAGTCTTGGAGGGCAGCTTCTGCTACAAGGATGAAGTGATCTGAATGTAAATGCTAGTAGGCTGGCTCGCTGTAAAATTATAATTGTACTGTGTGTATTGGCTATTAAGGTGTAGGAGTCTGTGTACACTGTTAGACTGTTTGTAGTCATTTTAGCAGTGTGTCAATTTGGTTTTCTAACGGCTGCTGTGGTATTAAAGGAAAAACGGGGGCATTTCACTTTGGGTTTTTTGGTGAAGTATCTACTTAATTTAAAGCCTACTCACATTAAGGTCACATAAAGACATTATTTGATTGTAGCTCTAAATAGCATAATGTATGACAAAACACTGGATGGTCAAAATAATAATTTAAGCATTAAATAAATTGTGTTTTAACTCTGAAACTGTGTGATCTCTTTAGGCTTGAGAGTCTGTATATGCAGTGTCAAATAGAATTGTTTTCACTAGCTCACTCATTTTTTTTTACTTTGCATTAGGAATTATCTTTGTATTGGTTTTCATTAGATGCCCATGTAGTTCAAGTGTGGTGTTCTACTGAAGCAATGGCTCAGTCTGCTGATGTCTATGCTGTGGACATGAAAACTATGTATTTTTCTTTTCTTTTTTTGGGGGGGGGTTAACGGAAGTCAGTTAGGGTGCTAAATCACATCCCCTTCTACGACTATGTCAATCAGGGGGTAGAGGATCCTTTGATATGGTTGAACTATCAATTTTTGTCAATTTTGTTTGATATGTGTTTTCACCTGAGCAGATTTTTTGATGTACAATTCTTACTAACAGAGTGAAGCCATTGAAATGTAACTATTCTAGCACTTTGGTTATTCAAGGTCTTTTAGGGGCTATAGCAGCAATGATGCCACCACAAATGTTTCAGACATCTTTAAAATAAATCTTATTAAAAATAAAAAAAAATAAATAAAAATGCAATGATTTCGCAGCATGGTTGTTTCTGTTCTTGTCTTTTGTGTCCTTGGGCATTTCTTTTTCAGTCTGTAAGTACTGAGATGTAGTGACCTCATGAGATGAAATACTTTTCCGTCAATGATTTCTTCCCCAGCAAATCATCCTTGAGCAAAACTCTCCAGCGCCTCATGTGTGTATCCTTGGACTGGCCTTTGAGGCCATGCAGAAATGGTTCTGTGTGTGTATATTGTTAATGAATTATTCATTCATTTTATTCTAGTAGAAGTATTCCCAGCCTTTCATAATTAATTGTTTGGATGGTAATATTACAAAGTTCATCTTTAGCTTTTACATACAAACTACTTTCAGACAAATTGTTAGGTACTGTATTACAATTATATAAAAAAATAACTAGTGTCCAATTTAATGTAGTGGTTTTTACTTAAAAATACTGGGAAATATTCTAATATCTAATAATTATAATAATAAGGCTGGTAATAATCACATAGCGTGTTTTTCTCATGTTACTGTCATGCCCATATACCTTGTCATCATGGGAAAATGATCCCTCCACTGGATTTAAATAAGACATTTTTATGGTACTTAAAGCTGTGATATAAGTAGAAAAAATGCTGATTTAATTTACAAACATAATCAGGTCAGGTCACATTTGAAAAATATGCAATCAAATTACAGTTACATTACCAAGGGCTTCTTTAACATATGCCAAAGCTTTAGCTAAAGCTAAAATAAAGAAACTAATACAGAGCACATGTTTACACCATTATGTTTTCTTTTTGCATGTACTCTGGTTTAACTGAACTATTCTGCTGCATATGAAAGTAATTTCCCCTCCCAGGTTGTTTTAAGTTTTGATTTTGATGATAGAAGAATTTCTGTTGCTGCTTCATTAAAAAGTGCAACAGCAATGATTTCCACATTCTATCATGTTTGCCCAATTTCCATTTTTGTGAGGTTAATTTGATTTGACCAACTTTAAATGCCATCCATTCATTTTTTACACCCACTTATTCCAAAACAGGGTTGCAGTGTGGAGCCTATTCCAGCAGCTACGAGGCAAGATGCATGGTATACCCTGTAAAGGTCGTCAGTGCATTACAGGGCCAACACAGAGAGACAAACAACCACTTACTTACATTAAGTCCTAGAGAGAACTTGGTGAACAACTAACCTAACTTTAAATGACAATCAAAAAATGTATTGTAGACTGAAAATAAAAATGATGAAACATACATGCAAACAACAGACACATTCAAAATTATCTATAAGCAATTAGACAAAAGGCAACAAGTTAACATAAGAAACAGATGTATAATGACCAGTATGAGACACAAACTTGCATAAAAATGACTCAGTCCACAGTAAGTCAAATGCGAGGCCTAGCACATATTTGTGCCCAGTTTCATAACCATAACATGATTGGCCTTTGGATTTAAATATTAATTAGTAGAATGTTTTATAATCTGGTGTTTCAGATTAATTGTACAGTATGTCAATATAGTATTGAGTCGATCTAGTAATGCTATATTGAAGGTTCCAGCATAATTTGTCATCAGTAGTGTATATTTTATGCAGTACTGGAGACATCCTGGTGGAGGCGCTATGTCGTCACGCGGGAGCAAGGTCACACAGCGTACTATTTTGCTGCGTGCGCTCCTCAAACTAAACGCTGCAGCTGCCGTCGTCTTCCCTTCCCTACTCAACACACTGTCGCACAACCATGGCGGACAGTGCGAGTGAGAGCGACACCGACGGAGCGGGTAGCAGCTCAGCCACCCCGATGTCGTCCTCCGCTTCAAATTCTGGCAAACCAAGCATAGTCATTTCACAGTTTCGTCTGGAGGAACTGACGAACCGCCTTGCCTCGTTACAACAAGAGAACAAAGTTCTAAAAATTGAGCTCGAGACGTTTAAACTGAAGTGCAAAGCCTTGCAGGAGGAGAATCGGGACCTCCGCAAAGCTAGCGTCACCATTGTGAGTAACGTTAGCAAGCTAACTAGCTAGATGCCATACCCACGCTTCAGAGTTTATTGCATTTGTCAGTGCGTTCACTCTGGTTAGTGTTGTATGTTTATTCCTAAATGGTTATTGTCAACGCATAATATTGTGTTATATTGTCACGTTTGTATTTGAGCAAAAGGCTTCTTTGCTGATTTTCTAGATATGCTGTCATTAGCTTTCTCGATATGTTGCTAAATTAGCCAGCGGGATAGCGTTTGCCAGGTGGTGGGGCGGTGATAGCCCGCTAGTTTGCTTTGTTTTGCGTTGCTAATCTTCGCTAACGTTAGCTGAACGGTAACCCCAGATGCGTCAAAATTAAGGTGGATACTCTGTTATGCAAGTTATCACCTTGTTTGCTGTTTGGTCACCTGATTACTAACTGCTGGATATTGTCACAGCGTTTGGCCAACAAGGATACGGTTACTTAGTGAAAATAAATAGCTTAGCAGCAACATTGGCACGGACTGACGCATATGTCTTTATGCTTGGTTAATTAGCCCCCGCTTAAAAAAAAAAAAAAAAAAAAAAGTGTAACCGATCTGTTAAATGGATGAAGAGTATGTAGGCCAAACTTAGCGAAATGCCACGCTCCTAACGTTGGCAAGTCGACCTCCCTGCACCCTGTCCACCCTCCCTCTAAATTTATAAAGCACAACTACGTTATATTTCTATTACTGTTTGTCTCGAAAAATATTCCAAGCACTTGTTAAACAGAAATTAGCCTAGAATGTGAGATGGGGAATGAGATTGACAAGGACAGACGTATAATCATACTGTAATGCTAACACCAGTAGATGTCCCAAGATGTGTCTCTAGTGCCTCCCTGCTTTATTCTTCCCTTCACCATTACTCAGTCTGTACTGCAATGTCTTGAGTCATTTGGGGAAATTATGCTTCCTCTTTGGCTTGCATACTCCACTGCAGCATGCTCTAAATGCTGTATATGTGCTGACTTATACTGACTGGCCAGTTGTTTCTGTTCATTCAGGATAGAGGTGAAAAGATTTTTTCTGTGCCAGACTGTAAGGAGAGTCTTTTACTGATAGTTTTTAAGCTGTTGTCTCTGTGTTCCTGTTGTACAGCAAGCAAGAGCAGAGCAAGAGGAAGAATTTATCAGCAACACCTTATTCAAGAAGATCCAAGCTCTCCAGAAGGAGAAGGAAACCTTGGCAGTCAACTATGAGAAGGAGGAGGAATTTCTCACCAATGAACTTTCAAGAAAACTCATGCAAGTGAGTAGTGGGAACAACATGGAGAAAAAAAGTCAGAGTTGTTTATATCTACAATGGAAGCTAGCTTAACATTCATTTAAACAATTTTCCCGTTCAAACTCTTATTCATAAAAAAGAATGATTAGTCATGTTTTAATGTTCAGCTATACAAAGGTGCAGTTGAAGTATTTCACACAATTTCAGCATGATTCCCTTTTGCCTGTGCATGCACACAGCCCAGTGAATGCCTATGAATAAGTTAGTTTATCATCAACAGGGTTGGTACTTGCCTGAAGGCTGGAAAGATTCAGGATGACTTCACTGCAGCTGTTAGTAACCCCAGATGTTTCCCAAATTACTTTTCTCCTTTTTTTTTTTCTAGATGTCTGCATTTTATTTTCTCAACGATACAGAGAACAAGGTAGCCTAATCAAACACAAAAGTAGTAGCTGAGTAATTACTTGCGGATATTAAAAGTAAGAATTTTGAATGGACATATGCAAATGTATCAGCAGACCCTGCTTAAGGTCATACTTGTTTGGGCTTTTGTTGCCATTTTTTCTTGCTACTGAACATAAAACAGACATGTATCTGCTCCTCACCTGAAGCCTTGTTGCTGACAAATGGCCTATGCAAGTACAGTATATATATTATAATAACACTGGCCTTCATTATAGTCTTACAGTGTTGATGTAGAATTAAGCAAATGTGAGCATTTATTTTACTGGCTGCGTAAAAGCTTCTTTGAGGAAAACATTTTCGTTTAACTTCCTTGTTGTTTTCCTTTATAGCGTTTGACGGATGAACTCTTAGTTGTCAGAATATAAATAAGCGAATGATGCAGTGATTTGAATCTGCTCCCTTTATTTTATTTATTTATTTATTGTGTATTTAAAGACCTGCTGTTGGTTTAATGTAATTTATCTCCCCTTTTTAAATGCTATGAAATAAACCAATATATCTTTTCCTCCATGGAGAGACAGCAGGTCATTATCTTAAACAAAAAGTGTTTTATCATCTGTCTTGTTCTTGTGTGTCAGATGGTAAAACAGACTTACACAGTACTACTAAATATAGACGGTAAAGAGTAGGGCGATGGGAAACGTCTCTCAATAAAACTGGTTGGGATTTTTGCAAGTTTGTCTGCTTTCTGATTTTAACCAGTTAAACAATTAACCTGCAAACTGTAGGTTAATTGTAATTTGTTTGAAGTCTGAAAGTTGGCAACCATTTGACAGATAAACCCTACTTCTAGGAGCAGACATAACTGAGAACATCACTACTGTATATATCATCCCTTTGCAAAGACAGGAAGTTACTTCATTTTGTTCCTTACCAATTAAGTCTGGTTTATATCCAAAATAATCCTAGTTGGTTTTTATTTATTTATTCTTTTTTCCCCAACAACCCACAGTTGCCGATTGTGGTGGTTAGTTGAAACCCTTTAATTTTCAGCCCTAATGCAGATATTTCCAGTGTGCTCCACTTGAAGGACAAAATTACCCAAGGGGATATGAAACCTCTGCAATGTGTCAATAAGATGACACTGATCAAGTGTATTTTCATGGTCTTAAGTAGACTAGAACAAGGACATTTTAAAGTCTGTTTTTAATGAACAAGAAGACTAATATCAGCAGCTGTAGTCTAAGACACTGAAGTTGTCCTTCATGTTGATGTTTGTCCTGTGTGTTGAGAAACTGTAGATTTAACTGGATGAATTGTTCAGTTCTCTGTTAGAAAATAATAAGCTATTAGAACCTTTGCTGTAAAGCACATTACATGTGGTATATTTCATTATTGAGAAAGTGCAACCTGCAAGCATCCAAATGTGCTACTGGCAAGATTAAAGCCTGATTCTGTGGGGAAGCAATGTAGATGCTACACACCACATAGCACAGGTGAGGTGGGAGTCACACTATTAAAACCAAAATTTTATTTCCCTAGGTATTTAATTTTTTTCTCCCCCTGTTTCAGATAGGACACTGCAGAGCACTCATTTTGAATGCACTCTGAATTTCCTACAAATTATATTAAGCGTTTTAGATTTTCCTTTTTGGTAGCATAACAGAAATGGTTTTTCCTTCTCCAGCTTTTTCCTGTAATTCACATCCCTTTCTCCATAATGAGTAATCACTTATATAATCCATCACAGAGATGTCCCATTTTAAAGAGTACTAAACCGCACCCTTTTTTCTGTTGGTGAGCTGCCAAAAAATGCTTTGGCTGCCAGATCATCATTTTATACCGTTTGCTTTACTTGGATGATTAACCCTGAATTCAGTAAAATTATCTATTGGTTTCCTGTTTCATTGTTATTCTCAACATGTACATTAAATTTGAGGATGTGGTGCCAGTGTTTTACATTATGGTCATTAGATATTTAAATTTTTCTCTTGGCTTACCATCTGTCTCTTCTTGTGCTTTGGCTCCTCTCCCTTCTTTTTCATCTGTTTGATTCACATCTTCCTTTTCCCTGCCCATGCACTCTTCATCCCTTTTCAATTGTAGCTCCAGCATGAGAAGGCAGAGTTGGAGCAGCACTTGGAGCAAGAGCAGGAGTTCCAGGTTAATAAGCTCATGAAAAAGATCAAGAAAATGGAGAATGAAACTATCTCAAAGCAGCTAACCCTGGAACAGGTAAGCTATTTGGTAGAAAATGCTTTTGCATTCAGTAAGTACACCCTGACCCTGAGCCAGTATGTCACCAAAACTTTATCATCCCTAGTTTTTCCCACTGAATGTTACATGGAAAGAACATTTAGTTTTGTGGCAGTCAGACCTTCCTTGTTCTGTCAAGATATTATTGGAAACATAAAAGCGAGACTCATTAATTTGTGTCAGATGAATGCTCATGTAATGCAACTGTGCATTTCCCCCACATGCAGGTATAATCAAATTAAATTAAATCTCTACCAGCAGTCATGCAGTGTTTTTCTCTCACACTCCCAAGCCAGCATATGAGGTGTAGCTCTGTGTAAGAGAAACTTATCCCCCCAGAGACCTTGGGTTTTAGATAGTGAGTTTTTGTGAAATCTATCAAATGCTTGGCAACGTCAAGGTTTTTTCTGTCTCTGAGCAGCATTCAGTGCTTTTTCCTTTATTTCCCAGTTGAGGCGGGAGAAGATCGACCTTGAGAACACATTAGAGCAGGAACAAGAAGCTCTGGTCAACAGACTGTGGAAACGAATGGACAAACTGGAGGCTGAGAAAAGGTGTGAAAGTATAATATTGTATTGACTATTTCAAGCCATGTCTACATCTGTACATAAACTGTTTGAAAACAAAAGCTTTCTACAGGCAGATAGACATACAGGCAAACAGACATACGTACTTATTGATCCTAAAGGAAATACGGGCACTCTGCAGCACTTAGACTATTAAAACTCTTTTGTTGTAGACTATAAAAAAATGAGGCTGGGCACGTTGAGACATTACTGTTTTAAAGCATCAATAACATACTTATTTTATCATGCATTGCCATGGTTTTATTTTTTCCAAAGTCCCTTCCTCACTGACTCTGACGGTGGGATTCTGACTGGGGGTAGTCTTGTTTCAGCGATAGAGCTCATCTGTAGATGTGCTGCTGCAGGACTCGCCTGAACAAGTATCTGCCGACGTCCCCACATGAGGAAACAAGCAAGCAGTGGATGAGAACTAGTTCCTGACATGCTGGGATTGTTTCATAGAATTACTACGTTTGACTCCTTTCTTTAAGATTTTAAGTTTTAAATCGCCTTAAGTTTTGCTCCTGCTGCTAATATGTCGTAACAAGAATTTTAAGAGAAAAAGTTGAATTGTAGATTAACTGAAAAGTCCCACAAGGTTGAGGTTATCTTTATTTTTCTCTTGAAACATCACTTCCTCCCTTATATGTTAGAGCTGAGATTATTATGCTGCTTTTTTTATCTGTTCCAGCAAAAAACAACAAAAACAGACCGTATGACCGTAATTCTCCATCAGACATTTTTCAATCTGTGTTTAGAAGGAATGCTGCTTCACACAACTTTGACATTATAAATATTTGATTTTATTACATAAATATTTTAAGTTGAAATTAACAGGAACTATTTTAACTGCTTCTGTATAACAAAAATACTGCTGTTTAAAAGAGATTCTCTTTTAATGAATGAGTGCTTTTAAACCAAAAATGTTTGCACAATCTTGGATGTGCACCTAAATTAAGTAAATATTTTAACCATGTGCACCTTTTTATTCAAAAATGTATTCCGAGCCCTGACTAAAGTATATATGCATAAGTAAACAAAATAAGTATATTAAAAAAGTAAGCAAAAAGTAAATATTGACAAAAAATTATGTAGAGGGTGGATTAAAGGTGACACTTAGTGACTTGTCAAAGTGACAGTTAGACAGTCCTGTATTTTGCTCATAGTGTAGTAGTGCCCTTTGGGGCAGTACTACAGCGTTAGCAGTTGCTTTGAAAAAAAACTATGTTGAGGAGAGATTTTCTGAGTGAGGCATACTTGTGATTCAAAGATCCAGTTAGTTGAAGTTCAAGGCTACTCCCTCTGCTAGAGTTTTCTTGTACTGTGTGTAAATTGTTACACATTATCTACTAGCAAAGAAAAAGCTGTACACCTCAAGGAAAGTCTTAGCACAATCATAGAGCAGACAAGTAACTGTTAGAGGAACCGCAAGATTCAACTGCTATTTTTGAGAATATTAATGTTTTTTATTAACAAGGACTTGATGCTTATTCTTCGTCTATTAACATCAAACCATAACAATGTAGTTTGCAAGATTAAATGTGCATTTCACTAAAACCATATGCACATTGATCAACCCGGCTTTCTTAGTGTGACACAACATGGACTTGCTGAAAGCCTTTAGCACCCCATTCTTCTTAGAATTTCAAAGTTTCATCTTTACCTTTAAGTCTCCACACATTTAGCATTTGGAGCTTTTTGCTTTTCTCTTTAAGAACAACATAGTTACTGATCACTGTTGAGAGAATGCAGCTAAATTAAGGTATTTATTGGCCATTAGGTAAAAGATTTGAGGAGAGAGAAAAAAGTGTGAACTTTTCCCATTTATCTTTAAGCTCTGAGCCAGAATTTATCAATGAAATCTATTTACATTGATACACTACTTAGTTCACACCTTTAACTTAAACTGACTTCTGTTGAATTACAGGAGATTATAATAAGGATTAGCAAGCTCTCTGATTGGCCAATTTATAAAAAGGAACTACTTCTCGCATCTTTTCACAATTGCAATTCATTTCATTTGAATATTCACACAATAAATAATTAATTTTATAATAATAATAATAATAATACATTTTATTTTAAAAAAGCGCCTTATCAAAGCACCCAAGGACACTGTACAAACATAAGACACTAAAAGTAAGCAAAACATTAAAAGCACAAAACAGAATAAGTGATAGAGGAAGGAAACACTGTGGAAAGATGTATATGGACTTAGGGGGGATAAGACTGTCTGAACAGATGAGTTTTGAATTTTGACTAAACTACACTAGTTGATGATTGTGGAATGCAGAAGGGGGCAATCCTGATAACTTTCATGTTAAAAGAAGAACAATATAAATTAAATACAATACATTCTTAACTTTATTGTTTGTAGTTTCTCCCAATTCCTATGTGTACTTGTCTATTGTCTGAATTCGTTGATGTTTTATTAATTTATTATTATTGTCTCAAATTCACTTTGTATTTCTAATAGCTATTGTAGGTTCCAGTTAGCTTACCTACTGTTTGTGGGCAGGGACTTCATGTGATCTTAAGAAAAACACTTCCATGACATCCCTGTCACAGCAGGGAATCAGATAAATGATGGTTGGGATTATGTAGCAGAGGTCTCCAGACACTTTAACCAACTAATGGTATTTTTTGCAGTGTTGGCATGCCAACACTGCAAACCAAACAAGCACCAGGTAGTGTCTCTTAACCTCCTGGTACCCTTCTTCAAGCAAACATGTTTACTCATCTCCTTCTCACCAGCTCAAACTCATATGCCAATTGTTGTCTGGAAAAATCTTTAAAAAAAAAAAAACCAAAAACTTATGCCTCATTTTCTATCTTAAAAACTTCCACAGCAACTGTTATCTTCATGGCCTGATTTTACCAACAAACATTCATTATTAGACATTGAAAATTAGAAGTGTAAGTGTATATTAAAAGTAGAAATATTTTTCTACTGGTTGCTGTTTTTAGACTGTACATTTTACATGCTGTCTATATACTGTACCGGGTCTACAATGGGCATTGCTTTAAAAACTTGGCATTGTTTATCATTTCAATAACAGTGATGCTGTAATTGGTTGATTTCCTAAACTAGAATCCTTCAGGAGAAGTTGGACCAGCCTGTATCAGCTCCTCCCTCTCCTAGAGATGTTTCCATGGAGATAGACTCACCAGAGAACATGATGCGGCATATCCGCTTCCTGAAGAATGAAGTGGAGCGACTTAAAAAAAGCCTGCGCACCACTGAGCTGCAGCGTAAGTATTTGTTCATCTTGTCACATGATCCATGGGGTGTGGGATCTAAAGGGGCAGATGACCCTACGTGTTGATCGAGGATGTGATTGCTAAAACTGATCCTTAGATGAGCAAAGGGACAATTCACTCAATGCTTGTGTTTAAGCTAGGCCAGGCAGAACAGGATATCTTCTTGCGCTAACACAGTTTGCAGCTTTGTGACCTTCTGGTTTCTACACTGATCAAATTGCATCTAAAGACAGGTTGGAAAGAATTACATGGTGATCAGCAGTAGACAATGCGGTCTTAAGTACAACATATCCCCTGTCTCTATTTGAGCTGGATGCTTGGAGTTCTGTCTCAAATTGATTATACTGAGACATTTATTTGTGTTGCATGTTCACTGTGATTTATAGCCTAGTTTGTGATAGCAGGATATGGCATGCACAGTGAAAACTGATTTTTATTATGGATTCTATAAAACCACATATGGTGTGGACAAATTAAAAGAAACACCAATGCAGTAGTTATTACAATTCTACTGAGCGAAAATAATGTTTTTTCATATGGCAAAAAGTTTAGTTTCGGCTGGTGCAACCTAGAGAACTGATTAATTGATAGACACTGATTTCTATACTCTTATCTGGATTAATTTTAAGTATTGCAGTGTCAGTGATCTGTTGCCACTAGAGGGAGATGTCAACCTAACCTTTTAACACTTGCTTTGAAAAGCTGGGTCAAGTTAACCAGACGCTATAGTCAGTGTTCCTTGATGCTCTTCTTATAATTTACTATGTTACCCAAGGTTGGCATTGACCCATTTCTTCAAAGTTGATGAAAAGAAAATATTTTATGTCTCAAAAAGTGGACTTTTCACAGTTTTATCAGTTTTCAAATATTACTTTTATTTATAATTTTGCAAGTGCAGCAGTTGTGACATGTTATACTTGTGTAGTTTTTTTCATTGTGATGATGGCAATAATATGAAACTGACTGTCATCTGTCTGTCCCCATGTAGACACAGAGAAGCGTGCCCAGTACATAGAGGAGGAGAGACAGATGAGGGAGGAAAACATCCGGTTGCAGAGAAAGCTTCAGAGAGAAATGGAGCGCCGGGAGGCCCTGTGCAGGCAACTGTCAGAGAGTGAATCCAGTCTGGAGATGGATGATGAGAGGTAGGGGAAGCAGCACCATATAAGATATATCACCATAGGTTCCAGTAGCTCAGTGCTCGGGCACAAAAATAATATGCTAAGGACACATGATGAGAAACACATTTTGGTAAAGGTTTCACATATGTACGTCAGCTTCATGATATAGAAAAACTGGAAATGCTCCACTGCCCTGTTAGACTGCCAACATTGCCAGTTAGATAAATGGGACTTAATGATGTGAAAAGGAAAGATGAAGTAACAGAAGTGTTAAATGCAATAAGTACAGTACAGTGTGCCTCAGTGACCAGTAGTTGCTCTTCCTGTAGGCTTTTTGTTGGTGTCTTAGCCTTGTGGTTGTTGGTTGGGAGCAAGACATGACCCTCACATTAGGGCTGGGCGATCAACCGAATTTTAATCTAAATTACGATCTGGGTTTTCAACGATCATAAAAATAAAAAGATACGATTTTTTTGGGCTCCTTCTCGGTTTACTCTTCTGCTGTTTTCAGTTGCAAATGGAGCACCACTGGCATCACACCGCTCTGCTGCAGACTCCTCCCACAGCCCCAACCGCTTTGGTTTTATTCAACACGAGTTCCCAACATCTCTCATGTTAGACTGAAGAGACCAAATAATCCACCAGCTCCCAGAGACACAAAGAGATAACAAATGTTAAAAACAAACATAACTTTTTTTTCTTGCCAAGGACCAGTACTCAGTTAACACAGTGAACAACCCGGGATTTTAGAAACTCGTGAACACTTTGGACAAATGGTTTCACTGCCATCTCGTCACCATTTTAGTCGAGTGTCTCTTCTGCCCTGTATGGTGAGTGTCGTGAGGGTGTTGTGAAGGACATGGCTACAGTCCAATGTTTCGCCACTGCTACAGACCTGTGATTAGGCCGCACCATAGAGTCGTATATAAATCTCACGCAGATTTCAACGTGAAAAAAAACTGTCTTCAGATCACATTTGGCAGAACATAGCTGCCGGTCTGAGACAAACAATAGCTACGTGGGACCTGGGTGGTCTGTATTACCACAGACAATGCTTCAAATGACACACTGGCACTCTCTCTCTCGCTTTCTCTTGATCTGAGTTTATAGTTGACAAGATTGGTTGAAAAGGTCTTTGTGATTCAAGTGAAAAGGAAATTATCGGTCTCTTTTAAACCAAAGATTGCCTTTTTTGTGTAAACAATGGAAGCTTTTTGAACTTTCTGGGATTCCTTCTACTTCTGGCAGCCATTAATGTAATGGCTCAAGTAGACAAGTTGAACCCAGATGGTGCACTTTGTTTTGAAGTCAAGATGGAGCTGTTTGTAGTGGCTACAGGGTTTGCTATTGCAAATGCACCCAAACAATCTTATTTTCCTGATTACCCAGCAAGATCCATTTTCATATTGAATGGTTAGGCCATTGTTATGGCTTTTAAAGTCTATATAGGTTGTTTTTATATAGGTTGTCTGAAATTTGTTACTTTTTAAGGTGTCACATTGTATAATATATTGTATATAAAATATATGTAGGGTGTGTATGGTAGAAAGTCTTATCATTTTATAAAAATTTAAAGTAATTATAATTAAGTACTTCTGAATGTCGCTTTGGTGGATTTTCATGTTTTATTGCATTACTATGTTGTCTCAGAAGACAGTTAAAAGTCACCAGTAATGCTCTTAAATTTTTATTTTTATGTGAACTTGTGTCAGGCTCTGCTTTACTTTTATGTCTTGAGTTGAGACATCTAATACTTTGCATTTTAGGTAATTTAAGTTCAGGGTGTGGCAAAACTTTGACACTACACAGTCCAGGCCGTACAAACATATGCTGATACTGAGTGAAAGTATAACAATATGTTCTAGGTCACATGCTGCCACTTACGTCACTCGGCAGTTGAAACATAAGAAAGGAAAAGCTTATGTCATGTCAGAATTGAGAGTTTCGGGATTCAGCTATTTCCTGGAGGCAGAACATATCCGTGTAAATCAAATTTATATCAAAAGGTTAAAAATATCAGAAAACACTTTTTTTTTTAGGTTTGTGCTATTTTAAACTCAAGTCTGCACAAACAGAATTTTTTACACCCACAGTTGGATGTCAGCTAAATAATCAGCTTCTCTGAGGGTTGAAAACTTATTTTTGCTGTTTGTTTCATGTACTACTAAATGGAGCATTTATGACAACCAAGTTGCTGTAAGAAAAGCATTTTACATGTTAAACTAATATCAGCAACAATAATGTTGGACTTATTATCTGTGTAAAATCATGAAAGAATATGTTGATATTTTGGGATTAAGAATATGCTGAATCTTCATAGTACATTATCATATCCCTTCAGGTACTTCAACGAAATGTCTGCACAGGGTTTGCGTGCCAGGACTGTGTCCAGCCCCATTCCTTACACTCCCTCTCCTAGCTCCAGCCGACCCATATCACCTGGTAGGTATAACAAAATAAAAAGCAGCTTTTATGTTAATTGATACAACTTAATCATTTACAGAAGCTTGTCTACTCTGCAGCTTTATTTAGAAGTTAACATCTCTGCTAGTGCTGATCGAAACTAAAACTGTTGATCCTGAGTCTGTTTAGTTCAACTTGCAGCATGTTAAACTTGTGTCAAACTAAGGTTCATTAAAAAAATACTCCTGAATAGGTAAGGGTTATTGGAGGAGTAATCTTTTCTGTGAGATCTAGTTTTGAAAAACCATCCAGGTCTGTATAACCTTGTGCACTGTGCTTATCCCGAGGTTGGCAGCTTTGGCATGGTTGTACTTGTTTCCTTAAGATAGGGAATTGGATCAATATCAATGTATCTTTATTATTTAGCAACACTTGGTGAGCAGTCTTCGTAACATGTTTCCTTCACCTATTTCCTCTGCCCTGTTTTCCACTTCATCACACACATGAACTCAGAGGAACAAACAACAATAAATTTCACTTAAACCCAGTAGAAATTCTTTCTAGGCTTAAATAAAACAAGTTCGAATAAACTGGGTATATGATTAAATGCATGTCACAGATAAACACAACTGATTAATAAGAAAAACAGAAAAGCTTAAAGAGGTTTTGTCGCTTAAACAGTTGTAGGAGAAACACCATAACAAACCAAATTTTATACTGGTTTGTAGTATAAACTTTATACCAAATTTTATACTTATCCTAAATGTGCCCTTTTGTCACAGGTCTCTCATATGGAACTCACACAGTTGGCTTCACCCCTCCAGCTACTCTGTCCAGAGCTGCCATTTCCCACTACAACACCCCTGCCCTGCACATCCATGGAAGCTCCTCTCATGCCGTTGCAGTAAGTTGCATTTATTCAGGCCTTCATTTTTCTTTTTGCTATGAAAAAGTATGAAGCAACTAAAAGTAGACAACAGCTGAGAATTCTAAGAAATGAAACAAGCTACTCAGAGCAGGGCCACTAAAAGAGTAAACTTGTTGCTGTCTTGAGCATCTCTGATCTTGAAAATTTTCATGGTGATTTAAATGGGTTTTGCATTGTGGGTTTTTATTTATTTACTTTGTTACTACATTTTATTAAATGCAGAACATCCACTTTGAAACACAGTCCACAAGATGACAGTGTTGAAGATTCTGTAACACAGTCTGTGTAACTGTCTGGTGTAAAACTGATGAAATCTGGCCAATTTTAAGTTTATTTATTTCAGATTGTAATTCCTGTTTTAACCAGATTTTGCAGTTGCCACTTTTGACTCTAGAGTCCCAGAATTTAGCTGCCAGCTTAGCAATGTTGTCACTATATCTAGTGAGTATTCAGACCCCTCTACCCACTGTTTTTTGTTTAGATTTGTTTTGTTTTTTCAAAAAAAAGCATCAAGCATCAAATCTAGCAACTTTTTTTCTGGTGTTATGAAAGACTTATGGAGAATGACATGAAAACACATACTGTTCTTACTCATCTCATTGGGCCCATCTCCTGCCCCAAAGCAGTCACAGGAGGCCTGGCGTGCTGAAATAAGCACCTCTGCTATGAAAAACACCTGTGCCCTGGGCAAATGTCCTGCCTCGGCACAGAGTAATTGTGTTAAATAATTGTGATTTCAGACTTAAAAAGATCCAGATAAATCTTTTGACACTTGAGAAACTATTTTTAAATTGTGAAATGAATCACATTTTATTTGCTTTATTTACCTTTTTCCAGTGCATGTAATAAATCCTGGTCTTCAATCTTTTACATGTAGAGACTTTTTGCTCTTTGGTATGAGCTTTAAACTGCATTTACTGAATGAGATATGTGCAATAAATGAGCAGTAAATTAGAGCATCCACAGAAGTACAGGCATGGCTTTTTGTTTTTGCAGTCCTCTAAGTTTGAATGAATTTGAATTCTTATCCTTTTAATAGTCAATCTGTTTAAATCCAATATGAAATTGTCAGTGAAGCCAACTGCCTTCCCACAGCAGTAATGGGGTGTTTTTATCTTTATATGATAAATGGCCACTGTGGCAGTCTCCTTGAGGAATAGGAATGAACATTTGCAAACCTTCAACCTGCATAAGAAAATTGTTTTGATTCTCAGATTTTGTTGTTCCCTAACCTTGATAAGAGGAAAACTTACCTGAGCTCATAAACATCCCAAGGTCCTATTGGCTGCACATTAATCTTCACAGTAACATGCTGATAACATAATCTCCACACCTTATTTATGTAAGTCTTTATTAACATATAGTCTCAAGTTTTTATTTATTTTTATTAATATTTAGTGTCAGGGTAATGTTCTATTGAAGCCTTCCTTCATTATCAATCACTGTGACACCTAAACTTCAGTGTAGCATCAAATACATCGGTTAGCCACAGTATTGAAACCACTGAAAGGTAAAGGTTAATAACACAACTCATGTTGTTGCAGTGCAGTGTTCTGCTGGGAAAGCCTGCTTGTTTGTCAACAACTTAAACATTTTTCAAGACCAGTGACAACCCCCATATGGCAACAGCACTCTTCCGAAGTAGCAATCAGTTCAGTTTATTCACACACTCTCAAATTTACATTCATTTTTACATAGAAATTTAGCTATGAGTTGTGTGAATCAGATCTCCCTGAGAAGCTAACACATGCTTTTTAGAAGGGAGTCTGAGTACATACAAACAAAAAGAAACAAATACATAATAAAGAGAAAAAAATAAAGCATGACACGTTACAACCTCCTTATACAACATCAACATACCTACTTACAACATATATTAAACACAGACACAAAACTTTCCAATATCAAATAAATCTAGGACCATAATTAATAAAGTATAAATGAACTGATCAGTTTAGCCTTAAAAATTTTTTAAAGGTGGAGATGGATTTCAACACTTTCAAATTCTTTTTGGTCCCACAGCAGGTCAGCAGTGGGACCTGCAAAACCTGCTAGAAAGGGTTGAAAGAACACAATTGGTATCTGATGAGATGTGTGTGGAAAGAAATCCCAATCCACAAAGACGCCGCCCTTAACCCACAGAGTCCTAAGGATCTGTTGCAGTCGTTTCAGAAGCAGACACTTTAACACACCCTGAAGGCTGTTATATACTCTGTGAGAGGCCAGAACTTTTTTCTTGTTCTCAACACATCAGCCGAGCAGAACTTTCTTCTTGTGAGGCTCCGAGAAGTACTGTGTGATTGATCGGACATTAGAGGTTGATGTTGTTAACGCCGAAAAGAATGAAGTAAATAGAATAGAAGTTGAAAGTTGTGGCTTTTGCATTTCCCCTGATCCCAGGTTGGACAGATAGTTTTAAATAACTGCTCTGGGTGGTGAGAAAGTATGAAAATGTATGCAACACATGTGGCATTTATAGACACACGTACAACCCGCCCTGTCACGGACGAAGTTTCTCATTACATATTAAATAACCGGGTCAGCGGTTAATTGCACCCCCCGCAGTGATCCTCTTCACCAGACCAATACGAACTATATTCTTCTCTTCTCGTGGAGTATGTTACAAGCTTAAGATGTATGTTTGTCCGCTCAGCTGTTCCTTGTCAGAGTTCTTCTAGCAGCATCAGAAGGATTTCCTCGTTAGATAGGTAGACATAATGTCATGGCTGATGCTTGTATATTCTATATTTTTCCATTTGATATTTTTCATATTTCTAAATATGTTGTAACTTAGATGTTTTAACAAAAATATAGAGGAAAACGAGGGGTTGTAGGAAGAGTCCTGGTTGTCCTAGATGTATTCAACTTACTCACGGCTCCCTAGTTGGAAAATATTTTCTAGACTCACTCTTTCTCACAAAAACACTTGGTCACTGACTCAACTGAATCTGGAAAAAGTTTCAGCCTATTAGAAACCTGCAAAGACTATCATTTCCTACAAGTTCAGTCATGTTCAGCACTTAGATGTTGTTAAATGGTTGACCTGGTCCAGCTTTAAACCATTTTACTTGACTACTTCATTTCCTTTTGCGTTCTTCTCCTTAGTAGTTGGTCTGAAACTGACTAAACTCCCAAGAAACAGCCAGACTCATCAAGCTCTAAACGAAGTGATTGATGTTTCAACAGGAAGCTGAAATTATTCAGTCATGCCTTGTAATTCAAGTCACTGCAGCCTTGTTTTCCTCTTGTTAAACCGTTCCTCCGAGTGTATGGTACTAAAGTATACCTCTGGTCTATTTTTTTCTCTCTCTCATGTCCAACATTCATTTA
Source organism: Melanotaenia boesemani (assembly GCF_017639745.1). Classification (NCBI taxonomy): domain Eukaryota; kingdom Metazoa; phylum Chordata; class Actinopteri; order Atheriniformes; family Melanotaeniidae; genus Melanotaenia; species Melanotaenia boesemani. The sequence goes on from NC_055697.1 coordinate 21,408,751, forward strand.
TTTTCTCTTCCATGGGGATGGTACAGGCCACATCTCTTTACTGCCTTTCAGCCCACCCAGGAATTAAACTTGGAAAAACTCTGTGATCTGAGTCTGGGAGTTGAGAACCTTAGACAGATTAATTTTTCTTTAAACCGCTTTTTTTCTTCTCTTTTAATTCATTTGACTAGAATTGCAGTTGTCGGGCCATGACCAGTGGCTCGGTGGCAGAAACGTGACTGGGACAAGGTCATGTGTGGTCTTAAGTGGTTTTCTATATTCACTTTTTTTTTTTTCTCAACTTCAGTGCATTTTAACTTCTAGAGATTTTTGATACAAATCTTTGGAAAGCCCTCTCAATTCGCCAGTTTTCTGCATGAAAGATCTTAAATTATGTCATTTGATTTTGTTTCACTGCATGAAACTTGTGGATTTATTTATTCTTTTTGTCTCTAAAACAGAGGCCCTCTCCGAGAAGAAGCACCAGCCCTGACAAATTCAAACGTCCAACGCCTCCACCTTCTCCCAACACACACTCAGGGGCCCAGCAGGCTCAACCTCCACTCCCCCCACCAGCTCAGCCCATGGTCCAGTCCATGTCCTCTCCGGCGGCCATGTCACAGCATGCAGCACCACCACCACCACAGCAGCCTCCCTCCCAGCCTTAACGCCACACAGTCTCTGTTTGCGCATGATTGCGCCCACGGAATGCAACGATGCTACCGCAGCAACTTCCATCATTACCAGCTCTGGAAGTGAAGTTTCTTACTCTTAACAAAGTCCACAAAAGACGCAACTTCAAAAGTTTTAGAGGGAAAAGAAACAAGATGGCAACTCCGCCTTGGTGAAGGTAGCCGCCAGCCAAATCCACATGTGGCGTTACTCAACTACTCTTAAAAGGAATGGATGGACTTAAAAAATAATTGCTTCTGGGATTTGTAGGATAATTATTTGCTCCACCTTCTGTATTGTACTTTTTTTTTTTCTTTTGCTTGGGACTTTAGCTGGTTGGAATTGTTGTTGTGGCTCTTCTAAGATAGCACAAACAGCACAGTCAGTATGTTTCATGGTGGTGTTTATGATAGGTTGGATGTTTTCAATCATTGAATGGATGCTCGGATAAAGAAAATGACGGATTAATAGATGGTCAATTATTTTCATGCCTATAATATGAACTCAATAGCAGTAATGTCCTCCACTCCAGCTCACTCTTTGTCTTTTAAGCAGTGTCAGCAATTCACCATGAACCTAAGTTTATCGTGGCTTTGATTAGGTCATCAAGAAGTGTCCTAGAAGACTGCTTTGAGTTTCTCCATTACAGGGCATTGTTCAAACAGAGCCTGCAGCACAGTTCTTTTAGTTTTTGAAAACATTCAAGGCTGTTCTGCTTCTCAGTTAAAATAAAAAAAAAAAAGGAAAAACGGCATCAATGAGGATGGACACCGGTACATAAACCACAGATAAATGTTGCCTTCTGAGGTGTTTAAAAATATAGTCTGAGGTGTTACAACTTAAGTCATGTACTCTGTCTCTTTGATCTCTGGTGTATTTCTGAAAGCTTCTATCATCCTAATGGATACTCATCCAAAAAAGCAAAAAAAATAAATAAAGCTCTTTACACTAAATATACATACTGCTAAAACATTCTAATTGAAAGGTACTGTTGAACTAAATTTCTATGTATGATTAAAGCTGTTGAGATGACGACTCCTGCTTTTGTCAGTTGTATGCACATTTGCTATTCATTTGTCATAACTATAGTGGTGTACAACAAACTTGGAAGACAATCTGTTCGTTGGAATTGTTCCTTCACAAAAACCTGAGATTTGATGCACAGGTTTTATTTTACAGATCCTAACATCTGTACCGGCTACAGTCTTGTGTTTTCAGCCTTACTGGAATGTTTCATTGTGAAAATGACATCTTACCAAAACGTAATGGTGGTTGATGGAAAATGTTTGTGCCTTAAATAAACATGCCCCATCAAAGATCTCGATCTGAAATGATACCATAACAATAATCTTTATTACTTTCAGTGACGCAACACATACATAGAGGCAAGATTGGTGTCCAGCATAAAGTTGTTATTTTGTTTTTTTAAAAATACAAATCTAACACTCAAAATAAATAAAAAACGTCACTAAGAAGCATAAATAAAATTAATGAAAAGAATGGTCAAGTGATGATTGAAGTATCTTGAGTATAAATTTGACTGCTCAAATATTTTTCCATGTTCTTTTCAGGATAGAACTGATTAAAGTGATAAACACCCATTTTTCCATCCACGCTGCTCACTGGAAAGTGAACCGCAGAATCAGTTGCCCTGTTATACAAGCAAGTCATGTGATGTTCTCACAACAGTTCCGCAGTCTTGATTCTGTGTTAGTATCTTAATTTTCACTTAGTCAACATGGCTTTAACCGGTTCTAGCTGGCTGGCCACCGGAGGAGTGGATTCCAGAAATCAATCATTCCAGGATCATTTAACATGGTAAACCTTTGTAATGTGGCTGCAATAACAGCAGGTGGGAGGAGAAGAGGACAAGAATGATTGCTTGTAAAACACATTAGGCTTCCATTAGGTGAATGCAGGTAACTGTAGCTCATTCACACATTCAGTTGGTACAAACTCAGCGGAATCAAAACACTCCTTTTGCTCTGTGACGTTAATGCATCTTTGTCCAAAGACTTGTTGGGAATTCTGATACAACTAAAGTCTCCTGCTGTGTTGCAGTGTTCTCTCAGCAACCTGACCTAATCCAAGCAGGAATCTAGGCTGGAGACTCGGAGTGGCCATGCAGGGTGCTGAAATGACCTTTCACCTCTCCACCTCTGTGGAGCTAGGTAGCTGAACTGGGAGAGATTTATCCAGACCGCAGGGTGGCTGAGTGTGCATGCACCTGCCAAGCCTCTTACAGAAAAGAACAACAGGGTACGACTTCTCAGGTGTCACAAAAGTACGAGACAAAAAGAATTTTTCAAAATATCTGCTTGGTGCTTGCATAGCTGCTGGGAATGTGTACGTAGAGGCTACCTGAAGTGGAAGAAGACAATCAGATCCATGTTTTGATTTTAATCAGATGCCCATAATATTAAATGGCCTTAAGAGAGTTATTTAATAGATTAAGTTATAGTCCTGTGTGTATGCATTTATTAATGGGTAGGTTAATGAGTGCATCTTTTAAAAATTCATAAAAATTTAGAATCCATCATTAATCCCAGCAGTTAATAATCCACTCTCCAACATCCTTCAGATTCTTACACCCTGTCCCCCACATGCACTATATCTGGTTGAAACAGGTCTGGAGCAACATGTCAGTGTAAAGTACAATTAACTCTGTCTTTCTTGTTCTCTTTTTTTGCTTAATTTGTCAGGCCAAAGCGGATTATGAAGTTTAAATCTTTTCAGTAACACCCTTCCTGGCAGCAAACCTAAGTTATGGGGGAAAAAAGCACTAAAGTTCCTTAAGAATTTTACCTTCGTTCAATGTGAATATTCCCTCCTACCTCCCTGATCTCCTTTCATCCCCCCACATTCTGTTTCTCAAAGCCTTTCATCCTGCATGTCCACTTTTCCATGGGTTGTTCTTTTCCCATCACTCTTGTTTACAGTCTTCCTCTGCTTTATACTCCTGATATGGTGTGTGTGATAATGTGTCTGACCTGGGGTTATGTAAATAGGGACAATCACATCAGTAATATAGTTTTATGATGCAACTGCAAAGAACATTTCTCTGCTCTAAACACCTCAGCATGATTAAATGAAAATCAAAACAGGAACAATAGTACCTAACCAGCTATATAAATTGTATATATATTGTTTGTGAAGTTATACATAGCAAAGTTCAAGTTAATTAGCTCATTTGAAATGGAATGTTTTTTGTTTTGCTTTTTTAATTACCAGAAACGGTCTAAGCCACTTATTTTCTTGGTTTTATCCCTCATATTTCCCCATGCTAATCTTTATAGGTCTCAGAACTTGATAGACATAATTTAATTTCCTCCATAACAATGCATCAGCTCTCCGTTTCTAACATCTTGGTGTCACCTATCTTAATTCCTGTAATCTAGTAAGGCTATTGGCAGATTGTCTTTGCTTTGCAGCTTGTTAGTGTGCCACTGTAGTGTACTTTCTCCAACTTTATGTTACACGTTATATGTAGGGTGTTGTTGGAGATAAACACCGACCATGACTTGAATTCGGATCTGCTCTCAACACTGATTACTCCAAGCAGTGCGCCCTACTGGTGCAATTTGGTGGTGTTATTTTCATCTATCAGCCGGTTCAGACTGGACTGATGGCAATCTTAACAATGTTGCAAGAGAAGGAGCTCACTCATCTCCTACCGTTAGAAATAGCAGCTCAACTTGTATCTTTAGCGATAGCTAGATTGGATTCCTTTACTTTGAATCTCAGTGTTTTAGTTTTTTCTTTTTAAGCTTTTATGGTTATGTTACATGGCTCCTGGTTTTCACTTTAACTTTTTGGAGTTGCACTGATTTATGGCTTTATAAAAAAGAAAAAAAAAAATCTGATTTATGTCTACGGCCTGACAAGCTAACAGGTAAATAGACGTGTGTGCGTGTGATTGCTTGTGCACGCTCATCTTCGAGCTTTCGCTTCCCTAACAACCTCAGATATAAAGAAGAGTAAATAAAGGGTAAAACAAACAAACAAAGACACTAGTCTCACCTTAAAGCAGAGAGACAGAGCCTGCGTGCCGCGCGCCGCGCGCCGCGCTCCAGGCGCGCCGCGCAGGAGGAAGCAGCGCTCTTTCTCCCATGTCTGCGCTCAAGCTGCTGCTGGACCAGCAAGAACAGCTTTGAACCGGTTTTGTCACCGGCTACAAAGCAGTAAGAAACGGATGCACAATGAACAGTGTTGGTGCAGAGCGCTTCCTGTTCACACAGAGCTCATAGAATACACCACTCAAAGACGAGCGATGTTTTGTAGTTAATGTATGAAAATATTTTGTTAGAAGAGGTTTTAATAGGGGAACCATCCTACATGAAAAGTTCCCGCAAAGTGCGCAGCTCCGCAGGCGCCTGCTGCTGCTATTGTAGATGCTGAGGTGAGTGCCGCATGTTTGTAACAAAATAGCATGCAGTGTCTGTTGGTGAAGTAGATCAACACTATGTAAAGAAAGAAAAATACACTTAGTGTCGTCGGTAAATATGTCGCCATTAGACATCCGATATATTTCCATTAGACTATAATTAGATTTGTATGTAGAAATATTGTTAAATAACATCCCACTCATTTATCAGTGGTACAAATGAGTTGTAAGCAAACCAGACTGCAATCTGAGGAGCGTTTCATTAACTTTTATGTATAGTAGTCGCATTGCGAACAGCGAGTTTCAGAGATGGTTAATGGTGCTGTACAAATTATTAATGACAGCGGTCTGAAAAACCTCATGTCAGCAAGGACGTCGAGTCTCTATATGTTTGTTAGAGCTGATTCATGGAAGGGGCAGGTTAAAGGTGCAGGGGGAAACTCAGCAGTGCAGGTTGGCCTCATTCTCTCCTCCTCTAAGGTGTGGTTAGGCAGAAAGGAACAAATAGGGCAGCCAGCCATCTACAAACTGCAGTCACTTTGAGCTTAGAAACATACAGGTGACTTGCCTGTTTCCCAGGACAGGTGTTACAGCAGCCATTTCTTACATCGTGGCTAGGAGTAAGTATGCAGTGTGAAAACCTTTGTTATAAAGAATTTCCAGGGACAATAACGTTTGTATTTCACAGACCCCTGTCTGGATTATTTTGCTATCAACTGTGATGTTTTTTTTTTAATTCCCTTTTCAGGAAACCCTCCTCTGTCAAAGCTGTAACAAATCCCAGTGGGCACCATAAACATCAACGTCATGACTTCGTCTGAGAAAGTCCTGGATGGAGGCTGGGGGTGGGCTATTGTTGCAGCATCCTTCATGGCCCAGCTCCTGGCTTATGGATCACCCCAGTCCATGGGTGTCTTGTACCCTGAGTGGCTGCATGCCTTCCAGGAGGGCAAGGGTTTGACAGCCTGGGTTGGCTCTCTTGTTGCTGGAGTGGGATTAATTGCCAGTGAGTATAATTTATTGAGTAATAAACTTTAATATAAGTAATCAACATGGCTCCACATTGCAATTCAAGAGACGTTGTATTTTTGCTACATTATTTGCAAATTTAAGAAGATGTGTATAATCTTTCAGCTCTTGTTTTCATACTGTTTTGAGAATCCAATGTTTCACTGCTCAGTAATACATTGGCACTATTGTTATAATGAATAACAATTTACTGACATTTATGGTTCAGATACTGTTCAATGCAGAACTCTAAATGTTCACCTTTACACCTGTTGTCCTACTGTTTGTTCCTTAGTCATAATCCAATTTGATGCAACTGATAATGGAGGAGACACCATACTTGTTCAAAGTCTGAGCAATGCCTGACATATAAAAGAGCATTTCAACTCTCTAAGGCATGAACAATTTGGATATTGCAGTATTAACAGGTGGAAAAAGTGGCATCACACATGTAGCCACATTGTGGCTCCCTGAGCAGATCTGCTATTATTGATTTTCAACCAGAGTAAAGCAAGTGCAAGTCATCCATGATATGAACGTAGGAGGATCATTTAGCTCCAGTCTAACCACAGAGGGAGCAAAAGAGTCAGATCTAGCAATACATAGGGAGAAAACACATAGATTTGAGTTTTGTTAATTTATTTGGTAATAATGTAACAACACAGGTGCTGAAAGATGAATTAATAAAGAAAATCAACCTTTTAGTAATTTATGTAAGGTGAACTATGCTCCAGGAGTGTTTAGCAAACAGGACTGTTGATCAACTGCGGCTTTGGCAGATATCTCTGTCTTACACAGAGCTGGCCTGTCAGTCTGGCTTCTTGCTGTCTTTCCCTAAAGGATTGAACCAAAAATCAAAACTGGACAGATCTGGCCTCAGGCCTAGGCAAGTCCATGACATGTGTCCCAGCTGTCAACATGCCGCTGCACTACAGTTCCTACTGCCTAACAGCAGGGTCTCCAACCCCCAGTTACAGAGGCAGGCATCAGTAGCAAGGTCTTAGAGGGGTAAAAACAACAGTAAAGGTCACACAATCACTTAAGCAGCCTCAGGATATGGGCGTATACAGAGCAGTGATACAAACCACATTGCACTTAAGTTTCAAAATTGCACCTGGCACTAAGAGGAAGAGGTGGGTATTGTTAGATAGTGAAGAATGAGAAGTTTTTCCAACCTTAAAATAAGTTGAAATAGAAATTAAAAGAAGCTGGACTTGAGCAATGAAGATGACAGAACTTCTAAAAGGTTGCCAGAGTGAACCTAATGTCATGTGGCAGTCTCATGGTCAGAGACAGCAGGGTCTCATCAGATGATTTTGAGTTTCTCAGAAACTATGTTATTAAGAACACGAGAAATAAAGGAGTGCATATCATCACTGTTCTCTTTCTTCATCTCCTCCTCTCTCAGGCCCTATCTGCAGTGCTTGCGTAGACAACTTTGGGGCACGTCCTGTGACTTTCTTCAGTGGTGTAATGGTGGCAGGTGGCCTGATGCTGAGTGCCTTTGCTCCAAATGTCCAATTCCTCATCTTTTCCTATGGGATTGTTGTTGGTAAGAAAATACTGAATAATAATGGAAAACATCCTCCTGTATGTTTTTATACAGTACTCTGCTATAGGCATATATAATGCTACTGTACAATGCTACAGTAAAGTGACCTGATTCACCTGACTGTCAAGAAGACTTTCTTGAGCGGTAATGAGAAAGAACATGTCAGATCTAACTATTATGTGTTATCAGAAGATGATAATACCCTCAATTGCTTGTTAATGAATACCACTGCCAGTTACATCATGTAAAGATATACAGTTAACTATCAGGCTTTTTTTCAACACTGCAATGAAGCCTGATTCCTATTTGAGCTGTTAATGCCTTTGTGCCCTCATCAGTGCTGATGTGTGCCCAGCACTACCTGCCACCTCTAATCAAATGTCTGCCCAGCCTAATCCTGATAGTGAACCCTGTCAATGTCTGCACTGCCTTTATGTGCAGGGAGTGCTGGAGAGGGAAGTGTATACATATTTGAAGACGGAGATTTATTTTTAGAGATGCCCTTAGATAGCTGGCTGCAGCTGAGCAGGCATGTGTAGCTTGTTTACTGCTCATTGCACTATGTTTTGCTTAGTGTAAACACCTGAAGCACAGTGCGCTCTGAACTTACAGATGTACTCTGTAGAGCTCATATGATGAAATAAACTGAGCTGAGTGTTTGAAGTATTACAAGACTACAGTAACAGAATTTCCCCTTGTATCTATTCTGGTTTTTAAATAATTTTAAAGGTAGAATGCTTTTAACTATTTAATGTTGGCTAATGTGCTTTCTTCTGGTTTTTTTTTAAGGTCTGGGTTGTGGTCTTGTCTACGCAGCCACGTTGACAATCACCTGTCAGTACTTTGACAAGAGACGCGGCCTTGCTCTCGGCATTGTCACCACAGGTACTCCCACTTCCCACTGCCCTGAGATCTCTGGTTGCACACATCTGTCATGCATGAGCTGCTGGGAGCTATAGGAAGCCCAGGTAAACATTTGTAGTGTAGCGAAGGCAGAGTAGTCTATTATGTAGACACTTGGACTGGCGGCCAGCGACCAGATCTGGCCTGGCTGAGAATTAAAACTATTATGGTTATAGCATCAGATGTCTGACAGCACATTTTTAACTTTATCAGACATAACTTGATTAAGAGGGTTGATAATGCCCAAAAAAGTAAGCATCTCACCACCTAAATGTTATCAAGTTGTCTCTGTATCACATAAACACCAAATTTTTGTCTTCTCTGGTTATTCAGGAACAAGTGTTGGTGCATTCATCTACGCCACCGCTCAGAACGAGCTCATTGTACTGTTTGGCCTGGATGGCTGCTTGCTTATCATCGGAGCTGTTGCACTAAACCTTATGGCCTGCGCTGGCTTCATGAGGCCCCTTAACATGCCAGGGTACTACCTCAAACAAAAGGCCGCCCTAGAACGCAACACGGAAGAGCAGCTTTTTGTGAAACCACCGCTGGATGACTTGAAGATCACAACGGGTTTCACCATGCCAACCCCAGAGAAAAATCTCACAGTGAAGGAGTTGCTCATCACCATCGATGCCAAGGACTTGGTCAATCAAACAGAGAAGAAGAAAGAGGCTCCCCTGGCTGGGTTAGTAATTATGAAAATGATCAAGAAGAAGCAGATGGCTTATTCCAAGTACCTTCACTCCCTGTATGAGATCCTGCAGGACCAAGTCATGGTGGCCTTCTGCATTGCTGTCTTTCTTTTTAGTCTTGGTGCATTCCCACCAGTGCTCTTTATTGAAGATGTTGCACAGAGTGAGGGACTCATTGAAGAAATAAGTGTCTTTCCTCTTGTATCAATAGGGGCAGTTGCCACTTGTGTAGGTAAACTAGTGCTGGGTATCCTGGTGGACATCAAGTGGATCAACGGCATCTACCTATATGCCTTCACTATGTTTGCTGGAGGTTTTATACTGCTCCTTATCCCAATTACCAAGAGTTATGTAGGACTGCAGATCCTGTCTGCCATCCTGGGTTTCTTCTCTGGAAATTGGTCTCTCACCTCCTACATTACCACTAAGATTGTTGGTTTGGACAAGTTGACCCAGGCCCACGGTATCCTCATGTTCTTTGGGGGATTTGGGATCATGCTTGGACCCCCTGTTGTAGGTAGGATACTTTTTTGTGTACATTTGTAGGCCTTAAAACACTTGTAATTGCTCTATTTTATCTAGTGATCAACTCAATGCCATGTTTTCAGAGACATTAAAAAAATCAAAGTGTTATGTGAGAAACGCAGTTAGAATAATGATAACTTCAGTAAGAGCCAAGTTGTCCTCTTTTAGCTGACTGCTTTATCTGTCAGGAAGCCCTACTGACTGTGCTCTCTGTGTGTGCTTTTCTCATCACTTTTCAGGGTGGTTCTTTGACTGGACACAGTCATATGACTTAGCGTTCTACTTTAGTGGGAGCTGTGTGCTGTTGGGATCACTCATCCTGTCTCTGCTCAGCCTTCCCTGCTGGAACAGGAAGCACTGCGAGAATGACAGACCAGAAGTTGAATATACCAGCAGCTGTGACAAAGTTGCCTCAGTAGCCTGAATAGGAGCACATTTTAAAAGGACCCAGATCTCCCACCTGCTGCTTTACAACTGTTCTTCAGCCAGACATGAACCACCTCTCAGAGGAAACTTATTTTCTCTGATCATACAGGGGTATTTCCCTTATTTCTGCTGCCAGGGTTTAGCATACAAATCTTTTGAAAATACAGGCCTTTCCCATGTTCTTTGCCTGTGTTTCTCAGGTTAAAACCATCTACTACAGATCTTTTTAAAGGTTTAACTCTAATGCCTTTGATTGCCTTTTTGTTTATTTGTTTGTTTGTTTTTTGTTTTTGTTTTTTTGTTTTTTTGTTACTGCCTCATTTTATGAGGTTACCTGAACAATGTTGGGAAAAATTACAGTGATTCTACAGTGTTTGTTTGTTTGTTTTTACAGATTCTACAGTGTTTTTGAAAACACGGTTTGCTCCACTGTAGCTCTAAAAACATGAAAAGGTGCCATTATTTAGATTCAGAAAAAAAGGAAAATGTTTGAAATTGATGTAACATAGTGGCATCTAAAAAGAACTGCACATATGATCACCAGTTTTCCTGCAACAGAGAATTGATGCATTTAAATAAAGGAGAGAGCCTTTATTTTTTGCTAATTAGAGGTATTACTTTTTTTTGTAATATGGTTGTAATACATATCCTAAATATGCCACTTTATATGTTACCAAAGCATCTGTGATAATCAATGCCTGTCAACACATAATGCCTGTTGGAACAATACAAAAACCTTGCTTTCTTAACCATTTTTATTATTACATTCATCAAATCAGTTTGTACTGTTTTACAATGGAATGTGTTTCACACAGCTTCAATTTCTGTATCTGTCAGATGTAAGTTAGGGTAATTCAAAAACATGTAAAACCAACAAAGTGATTTCACTGTATTTACAACACAGCATGTTGGTCCTCTTGTGGTATGATTATCCAGACCTCACTGGCGTTTAGTTTGACCAGCCTTGTACTTATCCACCAGACTGTGTGTATCTGTGTCTGTTTTTACAGTATGTGTATGTTTCTGCACACGCATGTTCACATATGTGCACAGGTTTATGCGTGTGAATTGTTTGATAGAATTTTGTATTAGCCCTAGATTATGAAGCCCTATGTGCTAGTGACCTTTATATGCACAAAACCAGCCATAGAGTTGTTAAAATAGTCTTTGTTAGATTTTTGTGGCTTTTAGAATCTTTTGAATGTTGCTAAACAAACCACTATAGATGTCCTTGATGGTTCCAGTTTCAGGTGTGAGAGTAAACTGGGATCTTAGTACTTGTTTTTTTTATATACAAAGAGGGTATTTACAAGGTTCAGCTAAGTACCGTTTGTAGAAATGAGACAGTATGTTGTAACTATTCCTTTTTTATTTTCTGTATTGTATTTATGCCCGCTTTTCTGTTTCATTGTTTTATTTAAAAGGTGCCAATAAAGATTTTTGGATAAATGCCATTAGCCAATCTAATGTTTCTATCATAGAGCAAAAGGTAACATCTATCCATTTTAATTAAGGATAACCACACAAAGGTTCGGAACTCTAATGAAAGTAGGTGTAAAAAAAAAAAAAAAAAAAAAAAGAAAGTAGTTGATGTTGCACTATTATTTGCCCATTTAACTTCCTTAAATAGGAACAGAGTGGGGAGAGGAAGCATTTCCACAGGGTTTCAGCTTTGCATCTTGAGCCGCTCAACTTCTCCTGGCAACCCTACCAATGGTCGCCATAGTTACATATGTATCACGTGGTTGGTAACATAAACAAATTTTTTTCTGGCAAGCAAGCGTTATGGTGAGAAGGACGCTAACTACGCTATCGTAATAGAGGTGGCTTCACTTAATGTAGCCTGTCGTTGGGATGTGAGGACGATGGCAGAGAACAATCGGCATACGTCGCACTTTCCGATAGTTTCAGTGAGTGGAGCATTATGTCGAAAGGAGGAAAATCAATCTGCAATTCAAAAGTGGAGAGCTGCCCCAGTCCGCTGAGCTGAAAAAAAAGATGGGCGCAAGCGCATCATTATCTCTCTGTGTAAGTCAGGTTTCAAGTAGAATTTGAAATACCAGTCTGTTACTCAACCATTTTTGAGCGACTAAAAGCGACTAAGACTGTTTTAATCATTAATATAAGGTATTGGTAAGCAGGCATAGGACTCGTTATTATTAATATAGACTGCCTACTGATTCCTGAACATCTCTTATCGAGGAATACCTTAGTAACTTTGTTGCTAAGCAACAAGTCAATAAGTCCAAACTTCCCCTTTTGTTAAATTGGTAACATCAAATTTTAACTGTTCTCGAAGTTTTGGCATCATGAGGTGGATTACAGGGGATTAAGTTAAAGAATATGAAGTGGTGAAAAACCAACCAAATGCACCACAAGGGTACGATTAGTTTTTAAGTCAATAAGTTAATGCAAATTTACCCTTTAAGTACAACTAACTAACTAAATAAAGAAACAAATACAATTTTTTTTAATATTTTAAAATCAAATTTAGGAAATAATGCAAATTAAGTCTTAAGATATTTTTTAGCTTGAGTGATATGAGCTATTTTGATAAGTAGTGGAACTTTTATGCCATTTTGAATCTGCAAAAACAGATTATTTTTTTAAACCCTATACTACATATAATTTTTTTAAAAAGTAAAGTCTAATCATGTAATCCTTGTCAGTGTAATTTTTGTAATATTTGTTTATTTATTTATTTTTATTCAAATATAGTCTGGGTATGTGAAAATAACATGTAATCCTTTTATTATTATTATTCAGCCCTGGTTATCAGTGTCTGAATCATGTGAAGGAGGGTTTAAGATGACAGCAGACCCAGGTCTTATCTAGTTCTCTAAACAACATGTGGTCATTGGGTAATGTGGCTAGTAAACCTTATAACTTTTCTGAGAAATCTGCAGCAAAATTCTCATGTTTTTTTTCCATACAGACTGACCAGTCATCAGTAAGAATCCTGAAACCCAGTGCAAAGGTCAGCCCAGAATTCAATGTTACGGCCCAGGTTTCAGAGCCTAATGTTCCAGCCAGGTGTGTATTTGGTGTCGCCTTGGAAACACTCAGAGAGGACGGGCAGATGGTTTGTGGAATACCTCTTGTGTTAAGAGACATGGTGGCGTTCCTGGATAAGAATGGTAAACAAGGCACATTTGTGCTTCTTGACTCACTTTCCTATCTTGTTTATGTATTTGTTTTCCTTCATATCACTCTTTCCCTTTTTCAGTTCTGCTTTTCTTAATCTTTCCCTCAGTCAAATGATATATTTAAGTGTCATATATATGTCTAGTAACTAAATCTCTTTCCTTATCCCAGGACTGCACCACAGAGGTCTATTTCGCTTGTGTGGGTCGGTGGCGCGGACCAGGCAGCTGAGGCAGCGGTGGGATCATGGAGAAAAGGTGGACCTGGAACATGAAGGGGATGTCCCAACTGTTGCCTCACTCCTCAAACTTTTTTTTCGGGAACTACCTGTCCCCATAGTTCCCGAGCCCCAGCGCAAACAGTTGGTTCAGAGCCTTACAGGTATTCAAGGAAACAAACAAACAAAAACATCTTTTTCAGATTGGAATATTTATTACAGTGGTGTAACTTTTTTTTGTTTTTTGTGAGCTAGGCATCTCTGAGCTGAATTAATGTCACTGCCAGTGTAGACCCAATTTTAGAGCTACAGCAGTGCTATAGACAGATAAAAAGTACTGCAGAAGAATAGTGACAGAGAAGAGAAACTGCTAGTTTCCTGCAGATTGACTCAGGGTTTTCTTAGTAATTGGTTCACTTTCTGCAGTAAAAACATGGACATTATGTGATCAGTCTACTATGCCAACATGAATTTGAAAAAGTTTAAAATAAAAAAAAAGCTTATAAAAACTTTTTTGGTAGTTTCTGCATATTTTGCTTTGTTAATTTGTACAGTTTTGTATTTATTTATTTATTAATAATAGGAGTTATGAGTTGTTAAGGAAAAGACAGTGTTTAACAATGAATAAACTAGTGTGATGTACACTCCTAATATTAATCAATCTTTGTTTCCTTCATAGTGTGTTGACACAGTAATACAAAATGGGCATTAAGTAGTATTACTTAATCTAATGATTAATTTTTTTGTTGTTGTTTAACCAATTAATGTTTTAGAAGGAAAAATGTAAGAGCTACTGATAATACCAATCTTAAAATACTAAAGTCTAAAAAGGAATGTCTTACAATGAGCCATTTTCTGTAATTTTTCATGAATTGGTGGAATGAATTGGTAAGGAACTATTTAATACAAAAATATATAGTCATGCAGTATATTGACCATTGAAAGACGAGTCTAGTAATTCAGATTTTTGTTTATGAGTTCAGTTCTTATGTGTTTACTTCTTTTTAGGAAATGCAGATGGGCCAAAACTGAACCAGAGACTGAAAGAAAGTCTTCACTGCCTCCCTGATTCCAGCCTCAATATTTTGTCTTACCTCATCCACTTTCTGTTCAGAGTGGCCGCTCACAGCCAGTTAAATCACATGCCTGTTGAAAATCTGGCAACCATCTTTGGGCCTTGCATATTTCAGTAAGTTTCTGTCATGAATGTCACATTCACTCATTCTTTAAAGCTGTTGGACATTTCCAGTCATCACAGCTGGGGTACATTCACAGCTCTTTTAAGGTTTTGATTAGTCCTTTTATTCATTTTAATCATTTTTATTTTCATTAATATTTTGCTTCAAATAGAAAGTCTTTTAGGTCAGTCTTAGTTCTGTTTTGGTGTACTACACTAATACACTATCTAGCTCAGCACAGTTCCTGTATGTCTTGTGTGGAACAGATTTCATCCACTTGAAGGAAATGGGTGTGGATTGGGCCTACTAAGGCAGAGCAGGACACACGCAACAACAGACAGATATAACAGAGGTCATCATGACTTTGCTGGTTGCTTCTCCCTTCCTGTTTACAGGAGTCAGTTACAACTGTAAACAAGCAGAATCTCAAGGGAGACTATCACAGAGCTTGACTTTTTTTCCTTTCCGTGTAAAAAGGACTTATTATAATCAGTCAGCTTCCCATCCTTTGATTTCCCCAGTCTGATATATTTCACTCTTGTGTTTTTGGTGAAAATAAATGGTATGTCAGTTAGTCATACCACTATGTTCAGCATGCGAGGGGGAAAATGTCAGATGACCGCAGCAGCCTCAGGATGAAGAGTTGGTTTGGGGGTGTGGAGTTGGCAACCAAAGTATGGAAAAAATTAGTTGTGGGTTTGAAGTGTGGAAAATGTCCTGTGCTTTTTGCTTCTGGTTGCACTGGAAGTAGAGCAGCAACAGAGTAATGCAAGAATTGTACAATGGTTTTATTACAAAACATTAGAGAATGAAATCACTTCTAGCTTCAACGCTATGTTCAGAAACTTCTTTTTTTTTCTTCTTTTTCCTAGATTTAAATTCAGTGGTGGAAAAAGTTTTTGAACACCCCATGCATTTGTGAAATAATAATAATAATAATAATAATAACTCTTAGGTCTTCAAGTGTGATTTCTTTTAGTCCAGTCACATCCAAAATACTAAACATATCCTATAAAAGCCATTAAAAACTTAAAAACTTGCATTTTGAAATATTTCATGATGATATTTGAAACAAATTTTAAGGGTGTCCCAAAGCTTTTTTCCACCACTGTAGTATTTCTACAAGCGTAAGGACCAATGATTATGCATGACAGCTTTGTATATGTTCTTGCCATGTGTTGCATGTGTGAGAGCTTCTTTTCCACTGTCTGCCCCTCATAACATGCTTATTTGTCATCCAAGCCACTTTGCCTTATATGGGTGTATTATGTAATCCTTGAGTTAGTTGACTTCTGCCCTGTCATTATAATAGTCCTGTCTGGAAAGACATCTATTAATAATCACATTTTTTACATGCTCTTTGCGGCGTGTTAGCAATGTTAAGCTTTAAGCGATTTACAAAACCTATAGAGAAATAGAATGGAAGAAGTAAACATACGCAAAGCAAATAGGTACTTCAAGTAAACAAGTAAGAAGTTTCTGTTTTGTCTGTGGTAGAGACTTTATTAAGAGTGTTATGACTAGAAGCTGACTGCTGTAGAGGTCACCAGTGTCATAGTAAAGCTTGACAGGTGGTAACTGCCGAGCTTTATGTCATGAGGAAATCAGGTTTTACATGAACTTTTACAGCCTATCAGATTATTTAACAGTAGTGCTGTTTGTACATCTGTCCACTAGATGGAACCATTTGTCATTACTTTAGAAAACACAGTGGCATACATTTTTAAATTGCTGTTGCTCCCTCATCTTTTTTGTTTACAGTGTTCCAGTAGGGCCCAGGATGCTGGAGGAGCAGAGTGTGTGTAATGCCTTGTTGCTCCACCTTCTCAGGCATCATACAGATCTCCTCCCTGTCCCACATGATGTCACAACCTCCTCATCATTTGCCTCGTCCTCACCCCCTCCTCCTACTCTCTCTGCTCTTTCACATTTTGAGGTGAATCCTGATTTCATCTTTCTTTTGATAGTAATTGTTATAACTTATTCATTGCAATTTCATTGCATTTACATCAGTTTAGCACTTCCCAGGGTCACAGTTATGTCATACTGGTAGTATAGATTGAGTACATAGTCATACTGGACCAAGGCAAAGTGTTCGCTGGTCATGAAATGTCT
This sequence comes from Melanotaenia boesemani, assembly GCF_017639745.1. Classification (NCBI taxonomy): domain Eukaryota; kingdom Metazoa; phylum Chordata; class Actinopteri; order Atheriniformes; family Melanotaeniidae; genus Melanotaenia; species Melanotaenia boesemani. Next base: position 21,425,549 of record NC_055697.1, read on the forward strand.
ATAAGTTCAGGGTTTTATTCTCTCTTTTACAATAGTTTTGAATCTTTTCTCTTGTCAACATGGACATGATCTATTACTGTCATATAAGATCTTTGTGTGTTGACATCTCTACACTATAAATACGGTGGTTGCAGGAGAATGTTTAATGTTTTATGGATTTTCAGTCAGCTGAGGAGTAGTTATTAAAATCTGCAGAGATATATGCAAAGAAAAAAATTATTTTTGCCCCAAACAGAAATATGTATGCAATCACTGTAGTAATGTTACTTTTGTCATCCTTGGTAGGTTCAACCCAGCAGCTGTCACTCAGAGCAGAGCAGAATGGGGATGCTGGCTGCGGAGACTGCAGTAGTTTCCAGGACCAGTGCTTTAGAACAAACAGTATGGATGCAGTATCAACTAAACAGGTATTATCATGACCCTAGGGTGGATTAATGAATGGATGTGTGGATTTGTAACCACTTAAATACGTTATTGTATGCTTGAACTACATTTAAGCTGCCACAAAACCTTTATTAATCATTTCCTGTCAGATGTCATAGGACCTTACTTAGGCCTGTCCCAACACATAGAGACAAATAACCACTCACTCCAAGGGGAACTTTAAGAACACTAATTGACCTAACATGCATGTTGCTGGACAGTGGGAGGAAGCCAGAGCATCTGAAGAGAATCCACATGTGCATGTGGAGAACATGTAAACTCCACACAGAAAGGCCCCAAACCAAAGTTAAAACTAGGAACCTTCTTCTAATCCCCACACCACTGTACAGCCCTCATACTAAAATCAAAGATCAAAATGGTAAATGGTCAAAAAAGATCAAAAAACCAGACTAACACATCCAGATAATGTGGTTGGGGATTTAATTTGTCGTGTTTACATGTTTACATTAAACTTGACTCAAATGACTCAACTCAAATTTCATATTTTTGCACATTTATTATAAAACTACAGCAAATCACCCCATGAAGACTAAATGTCAACTTTTTTTTTACCAACATTGTTTTTATTGAATTTTAACATAAAACATAATACAAAATAACATGTATAGAACAAACATGTCATACAAACAAGCACCCCTTATGTTCCATTAGTTGGTTGGGGATTAAGTCAACAAATTACACTCGGTCTTAGTTCAGGTTATACACAAAAAATATACATATATATAATAAATAGATACCTCTTGTACTGCAGAGGGCCACTAATCATTTATCCCAGGCACTTCCATTATATTTGTCAAGTCTGTCACCGTTATATAGTTAACAAAGGGATCCCAAATCTGATGAAAAAGTTGTTGTTGGTCTTTGATTAAGTAAGTTATTTTCTCTAGAGGAAGAGTTGTAGACAATTCAGACAACCATCTACTTACTCTTGGTCGTCTGACATTTTTCCATGAAAGGGCTATAACTCTTTTTGCCAGCAGTACGCATAGATCCAAAAATATCTTTTGATTCTTTTTAATTTTCACATTACTTGGATATATGCCTAAAATAAAGAGTCTTGGAGTTAAGGGTATTTGGATATGTAAAATGTTTTGAATATTTTCTTTCACCTCGTGCCAGAATTTCTGAATTTCTGTACATTGCCAAAGACAATGGAAAAGAGTGCCTTTTTCCTTTTCACATTTAGTACATATATCAGGTATGGTTCTATTATATTTATTAAGCTTTTCAGGAGTGACATATGTTCGCATGAGCCAATTATATTGCAATATTTTTAAGCGAGTGTTAGCGGTTCTTAATTGTGCTTTATTACAGGCTTCCCCCCATTCCTCTATTGATATATCTTCATTCAGATCCTCTCTCCATGCCTCCAGCCGCTCTGTGGATGTCTCTGTACACTCATCTATAAGGCATTTATATATTTTGGAAATTAAGCCCCTTCCCAAGCAGTTCGTATCCATTAATTTTTCCAATGTGGACAGTATGGGAATATTCAGTGTTTGGTTTTGCTGTATTCTAATAAAACTTCTCAGCTGCAAGTATTTAAAGAAATGATTACGTGGTATATTAAACTTGTCAACTATTTCTTCAAATGTCATCAATACCTGCTGTTGACTGTAAAGATCACCTATTTTCTCCAGTCCCCTTGCAGCCCAGAGTCTAAATCCCCCATCAGCCTTTGCTGGGGGGAAAAAATGATTCCCCCATATTGGGCTGAAGACCGAGAAAGAGGATGTTTCTCTCAAATAATTTTTAATTTTGTACCATACAGCAACCATGTTTTTCACTATTGGGTTACTTGTATTCTTTTTAAGAGCCTTGACATTTGCTGAATATAAGTATACAGGGAGAGGTAAATGTAAATGAAGTTCCTCCATCTCCTTCCAAATAGGAATCTCCCTTTCTGTAAAATAAAACAACAATGTTCTCAGCTGTGTTGCCCAATAGTACAAAAGTGGATTGGGACATTTAAGCCCCCCTCTGTCAAAGGGCAAGTATAACAATGACAATCGTGTCCGGGAGCGTCTATTATTCCACAAGAATCTAACAAATAGTCGTTTTAGTTGCGTGAACAGGTCATTTGGAGGAGGAAGTGGAAGATTTTGGAACAGGTACAGCAATTTAGGCATAATATTCATTTTAAGGATATTTATTCTTCCTATTAGAGACATTGGTATAGACATCCACCTATCCAGTGATTTAGAAATTTCTTTCATTAATGGCTCATAATTACAGGATACAATATTTTTAAGTCGTGGGACAATTTGAATGCCCAAGTATGTGAAATTATTAACAATTTTAAACTGAGTAGCCATTTTAGGAGGGTTCTTGCTGTCTAATTCATCTAAAAACATTATAGATGATTTAGATTTATTCAACTTATATCCTGAGATTCTTCCAAATACACCAATAAGCATTAATAATTCAGGAATGGATTTCTCCATGTTTTTAAGAAAAATTATTACATCATCGGCAAATAGTGCCACACGGTGTTCCTGCTGTCCAACTGGTATACCTGTTAACACCTGATTTGACCTAATAGCAATCGCCAGAGGTTCGATGGCCATAATAAAGAGTAAAGGGGACAGCGGGTCTCCTTGTCGACATCCTCTTTGTATTTTAATTGCCTTGGAAATGTTTCGATTGGTCATGATTTCAGCAAATGGTTGAGTATACAGTAGTTTTATCCATCTATTAAAATTTTGTCCAAAACCAAAACGTGAAATGATCTCAAATAAATATGGCCATTCAACTCTGTCAAAGGCTTTCTCGCCATCTAATGACAGTATTGCTGTATCTGGAGTCCCCCTTTCTTCGTTCAGTATATTTAAAAGTCTACGAACATTATGAAAGCCTTGCCTTCCTAGTACAAAGCCATTCTGATCTTTGTTGATAATATTCGGAATTATTTTTTCGAGTCTCCTGGCAAGTATTTTACTCAAAATTTTCAAATCCACATTCAAAAGGCTGATTGGCCTAAGATTTTCACATCTATTATTTGGTTTGCCTGGTTTTGGCAATAAAGTGATTAATGCTCCCCTTAATGAAGTCGGCAGGATTCCCTTATTGAAAGATTCCTTAAACATTTCTAATAGCGGTATCATTAGTCTTTGTTTAAACATTTTATAAACCTCTATCGGTATCCCATCAGGCCCAGGTGTTTTCCCTCCTTTACTATTATCAATGGCCATAGACACTTCCACTAGAGTTATATCTTTATCTAATTCACTCTTAATTAATTCTGATATTTTGGGAATATGAATACTATCTAGGAAATTATTCAATTCAGATGTATTTGCATTCATTTCAGAACAGTAAAGTTTTTCATAAAAGATCCTGAAGGCCTCATTTATTTCAATTGGTTCTACTATTTTTTCATTATCATTGCTTATTAACTGTGTAATAAGCCTCTCATTCTGTAGATTTTTAATGCGCCACGCCAACACTTTACCAGGTTTTTCACCTTGATCGTAGAATGTTTGCTGAAGTCGTAATAAACTTGATGCTGCTTTTGTTGCAGACATTTCGTTATATTCTGTTCTAAGCACAAGCAGTTGTTGATGAATAGTTTGGGAACCTGACTGGTAATATTGTTCTTCTAATGCTTTAATTCTTGTTTCTAATGATTTTACAGTTCTATAAGTTTCTTTGGCTTTTGAGCTAGTTATATTGATTATTTGTCCTCTAATAAAGGCTTTAAATGCATCCCATCTGACACTTCTTGAGGTTTCTATTGTATTTGTTTCGAAGTAGAATTTAATTTGTTCATCTAGGAAGGTAACAAAGCCAGTATCAGTTAACCATTTTATTTTGAATCTCCATTTAGGAATATCACTTGTTAGTTTTAAATCTTGGTAAATTACAGAGACTGGTGCATGATCTGACAGGAGTATTGGGTCGTAAGATACCTTTTGCAATTTATGCCTTACCAGTGCAGAAACCAAGAAAAAGTCTATACGTGAGAATGACTGGTGAGTACTAGAGTAACATGAATATATTTTGTTATTGGGATTATCTTCTCTCCACACATCAATAAGATTCATTTCTTTCATAAAATGTTGAATCACGCTTCTACTTCTGATGTGTGTATGATCCACTCCTGAACTTCTATCTATCTGTGGATTTAGGGTGCAATTATAATCACCTGCCATAATACAAGCACCAGGCAAAGAGGCAATTATAAGAAAAAGATTTTGAAAAAACTTGGGTTCATCTGTATTTGGGGCATAAATATTTATCAGAATTAATTGTTCCTTAAGAATGTTTCCTTGTATAATTAGATATCTTCCTGCCTTGTCTTTAATAATATTATGGACCTGTAATGGAATTGAGTCATGAACCAAGATCATAACACCTCTTGCCTGAGAAGTAAAGGGGGCTGACCAAATTTTACCCTTCCACCTCCTCCTCACCCTAAGCTCATCTTCCTGTATTAAATGAGTCTCCTGAAGGAATACTATGTTTGATTGTAGTATTTTAATCCTGTTCATAACCTGTTTGACCTTTTTCATTTTTTGTAGCCCTCTGCAGTTCCATGATGTAATCTTAACTTTCAATTCGACCGACATATTAATAAGTATTTTTGATTTTCCCCAACATGTAAGCAAGTCTTAATCAAAAAAGAAATAAAACAACTATTACTCCCCTGAACATCACACATACACCTGAATATAACCCAATCGGGCTAACCCCACCTTTAAGTGTTAGACCTCCAGAAAGCAAAAAACTGCTCCACACACTGTGAGGATCAGTAAAACTCTGCTGATATAAAAATGTAAAATAAAATTAAAATAAAAGTCCTGTCTGCACTGCTACTAATATCCAAACATATGCATAATTCAACAACTCTACAAGAGTAAAAACGGCTATTTATGTTCTCAGTGTATATTAAACAATAAATTGTCCATTATTAACAGGCTACACAGGAAGGAAAAGCAACGCAATAAAATATGCTTATCTCCCGCTAATAAATGAAGCAGTCTAAGTAGTATCTTCTACAATAGCACATGCACCTTCCTCCTCTTGTTGATTATCCAACTGGATCTCCTTGATAAAGTTCTCGGCGTCCTTGGCGTTGGAAAAAATGCGCGTGTTGTTTTGGTAGGTCACTATGAGCCGTGCAGGAGGGATCATGCCGTACCGTAGCCCAAGTGATCGTAGTTGTCGTCGTACCTCCTCAAACTCTTTCAGCTTCTTATGCATCTCCGTCGCCATATCGTGGTAAAACCTCACAGGATGATTCTTGTACAGGATCTGTCGTTTTGTCTTAGCTGCTTTCATCACAACTTCTTTGTCTTTGTAATTCAGAAACTTCATTATGAGGGTTCTGGGCGCGGAGTTAGTCGCACTTTCTCTTCTCGGTCCCAATCTGTGAGCTCTTTCCACCGTGAGTCCTCCCCGGAGTGGGGCCAGCTCCAGTGCCTCCGGGAGCCAGCTCTCCAAGAAGCCGCAAATATCATTGCCCTCCGCGCCTTCGGGTAGACCGACAAGTCGGACATTTGAGCGACGTGACCGAGCCTCAAGGTCCAGTACTTTCTCTTCCAAGTCCTTAGTTTTCTTTTCTAGACGTTTCACTTTAACCTGGAGGAGGTTCACGTCGTCTTCAGTTGTAGATATTCTTGTTTCAGCCTGAGTGATTCTCACCGTACAGTCGCTGATATCTTGCCGTACATTTTCAATTGCAACGAGAATGCCGTCTAATCTGGGACTAAACTCAGATCTCAGGTTGTTGATAGCCCCCATTATTCCTTTTAGGGTTATATCAGGCTCCTCCGGCATTGCTACTTGATTATTTGAGTTGGCTTTTGCAGCGGCTCCATCACTGTGACTAGCGCTAATGGCATTATCATTAATAGCGCAAGTCTCAATAGCGTCATCTTCCATAATGTTAGCCTCCACAGCACTAGCCTCGGTAGCATTAGCCTCCGCAGCACTGTCTTTGAGCTTAGGCTTGGCCGTCGCTGTTGTAAATTTAGACAGGCTAGACTGTTGTGTACGGCTGCGACTCGACTTCTTTTGTGACATCAGTAATTTTCTTGACACCGGCGGTATTGTTGAGTTGAAAAACGGTATTTAAGAAACTTTTATGATAGGATTTGGCAATTTACGTAGCAGAGCGGACTTTCACGCGTCTTCTCAGCAGGGCGCCATTACCGGAAGTCCCCCTAAATGTCAACTTATTATTATAAAACCTTTGTTTTAAAACAACTGCAATATCATAAGACAAAATCTCCATTCAAATAACTTAAAGACAACCAAGAATGTTACAATGCACTAAAGTTATTCATTTATTTCTTTTCACTAATGAGATTATGGTCAGTAGGAACAGGTGGGAAGCTGCTAACAAAATATAATTTTAGGCTTGTTTCGTAAAAGGTAAGTAACACACTGTTGGCTACACAGCAACAGCTTATATACTTTTACCTAATAGCCAACAGAAGATAAAAGCTGGTGTTTGTACAGCTAATTGCCCATTTAGTCTAATGGCCGTAAAATGATCATCTCACCTCTGCAGCTTTCAGCTGCAGCTGTGTGACATAACCTGAGATCAGTCCCCCACACTGAATTTTTGTGGTGACGGCCATCTGTCTGTGAGTAACTTTTCCCACACAGAACTTAAAGGCTGCTGGGTTAGTTACTATTTTTAAATAGAGAACGTAGGCTGCTGCGAGGGCGCAATACAGACATTAAACTCTGTTTATCATCTGTTTGCAACGTGGCACAAACAGTCACGATATTCACTCATATCTAAGCATAGGTATACTTGAGTACGCCTATGTATCTCATAGCTATTTCTGTTTGTGTGGAGGTTGCTCAACTTTGAGCAAATGGAGATATCTCTTTCAATATCACACTGCCAATAATATTGTGGTAAATTATGGTGGCTTCACTAGATTTAGCTAAACAGGATCAATGAGTGGAAGTAGATGCAAGCAGACACAGAAAGGGGTTGATAGCAGTTGAGTTCTCTGCACGGCAACAAATTGACACACTTTTTTAGATGCCAAATTAATGCTTTTGTTGTCAGTTTATCCCTTACTCTATTTAATTTAAGCAGACTCTAAAGCCATTTTTAAAAGGTAAATCTGAATTGATGGTGGATTTTAAAGTGGAATACTTATCTTCTGCAGAAACACCATCTCAAATAATGTTATATGACATGAACACAAAGACATTTCATACATTTAATTCTAAGCTGTAAAATATCTCACGCCTGCTGACAGAGTTTTATGTGTTCTTTTGCTTCAAAGTGTTTGTTTTTTCAGCTGCTATAGAGCAATCAAATATCAATAATTTGTCATCAACAGCTTCCTACGCTCATCTGTTCTTCATGCTGCATCATTCCAAATGTTTGTCTTGCTTCCTCGACCAAACAAGGAGGCCAATTAAATAATTGCAATAAATGTTAGGGAGTGAAAATAATTTTATTTATGTATTTTCTTCACGACAAGAGCAGGAGCACTGAATAAGTAGCTACATGGCTCATTGCGGCGAAGTTTAATAATGTTAAGTTTAAATATAAAAAAAGAAGTATTTGGGGAGTATTTGCCGATGTGTTTGTCATTGTGGCATCTGTCAATGACATGTGCTTTCTCCAAACATGTCTGCCATTTGCATGCTGTTTCTTCTGATCATGTCTGAACCTCTGTGTAGTAGTGTTACAGTCCATTCTGTTTTTTGTCTAATTATACCAACAAATGGTTTAATTTTCAGTTGTCTGTCTGCAGCTTTTACCATTTACAGAAAATGGCTTTTAAATATAGAGATCCAACACAAACAAACAAACAAGTGTTTTCAGTGAGCTATTTATGTCATTAAAATAATTACTTCCTGTCAGTGTTCTGTCCATGTCAATCTTTTGATGAATTCCTAAAATGACCAGTTTTCTGTTCAACGCAAGAAATGTAGGGCAGAAGATATGTTGTGTAAGGGTGTTTGGTATTCATTGCACAGAATAGCTTTTCTTACTGGGTCACTACTTTTAAATGAAGCTTTTAAGATGGAGTAGTTGTATTTACATCAGTCATAATTTGAACTGAAATGTTTGCACATATGTAGTTATGTGTGGTTGATTCTAAAAATGATAAAGTGTATGTGCAATTTTGCCTGTATGCAGTGTGTCTAGGCACTGATAATTGAAGTGGGTGGGTCAGTTCTCTGCCTCCGGGTTTTACTCCTCGTGACCATTAAGCACTCTCTTTCCTTTGCATCATTGGCTTTTATGCGTCTCCAACCAGCAAGCTGTTCATTTGCACATAAAATCTCTATGTTAGACTGCTGGACCTTTAGGAATCTCTGCAAAAGATGTTTTCTTGTCTGGTCTGCTTCAGCATCAACAACAGCAATTGTGGATCAACAGTCCTACACAAGTGAGTGAGCTAATGCAAGGTGCAGGCCAGTAATGCATAAACTGTGCTTTGGATTCTGGTATCTAATAATGAAGAAATTTATGGTTTGACAAGCAGCAATTAATTTAGTGCTTTCAGAAGTTTTTCCTGGAAATTCACTCAGTTTGATTGTAATAAATGTTTTTTTTATATTAACATAGCATTAAAATAGAAATAGAGTTCTTGATGCAAAACAGAGCAGCTTTATAAGAAGTGTTATTGTGCTAATTAGATGGATGTTTGTTTCTCTGCAAAGCTCAACAGTTTTCCAAAGGATAAACTGGTGGACAATATTCCTGTTAGTATAGGATCTCACTCTTTTCTTGTACCATTTTGACATTTTATGTTGTTAATGGGAATATCTTTACTTTGTTGTTACTCCTTAACTAACTTTTTGTCATTGTGTTTGCTGTTTTGTCCTTACTGTTTTTTCAGCTTTTCAATACCATTTCTCACAAGAACCTTTATATAAAGGATCTGTGCATGGCATTGTGTTGACCTGTAAATGTGTACTCATAGCTACAGAAAAACAGCACTATTATTGCTTTTTAATATCTAAAGAGCATCATTTTTTGACTGATCAATCATTTCTAAAACCACTATCTACATCATGTGTACAGTTTATAAAGAATGCATCATAAGTAGGTTCTTTTCTCTGTCTTCATCTCCTGCTGGTTGTGCACTCATTTGTTCATCTCACACTTTCTTTCTGTGTCTCTTCAGTCCTGACAAACTGGTGCACGGATGTGAAACCCGCTCTGACGTCAGCAGTGACATTCAGACGTTGATCACAAACCCAGAGTCTCTGGAGAAGAGTGGAGGAAGAATAGAGGTGAGCCATGAGCTCTTCTGCCCCACTGACCCAGGTCCAGAGCAACAGCTACAGAGTGGACCATCACAAAGTAATCAGGGGGAGATTCAGAAAATGGACTGTGCTATGCAAGGGTGAATTTTTCACACATTTATTACTTTCTTAAACTGTTCAATAAGTCAATAGCCGTTTTACACCTGCTCACGTGATTTCTTGAGGATAAAATGAGCTTATTACTTATTATCTGCCTTTTCAAACAGGATATTTTCACAAATGCCACAGCTCAGCCCCGAATCAAAGAAGAAAGAGGAGGAAGAAGTAGAAAAGGCTTCCTCATCCATCAAAGATGACTGTTCTTTGGTGTGCATTTCTGATGTTTTCTTTTTAACTCCTTCTTTGATTGTTGACTTTTTTGTTCTTTCTCACCTTAACTTGCACACAGTTGTTAGCACTCACTAAAACTGAAAATGTATTCAATGCCTCCTGTTCCTGCAGCACTTTCCATTTATTTCTAGTTACAAAAACACAGTACTGACACTTGCCACAAAATATGTTAAAATGAGTGTTCATTTAAACAATACAGTACAAATACACTTCTAATGCTTAAATTTAAAGGTCTTTTAGATCTGTTAAAGGGGTTATATGATGCAGACTGAATTGTTTTTCAGGCCTCTGCAGACACAGGACAAAATTCATCTGTTTCAAACTGCTGCATAGTGAATGAATCACTAAGCAAGACCCAAACAGCAAGTCAGCGCACAGAGAGGTGAGAGAAAAGCTTCTCCATGATAATAGCAGGAAGTGACATTTTGTTTAAGTCGTGTTTTTCTGAAGTGTTTCTGCTGTGTTCTTATTTATAACACTAGCTGTTTGTTCATAGGGGTTGTCAGACAGCATAAGAATGACAAAACAAATAAGTACGATAGAAATAGCTGGATTTATGATTTAGGCAGTAGAAGTGTGTTAGGTTTAAGCTGACCCGATGCTGTAGTTGTTTTTCTGCCCTTTTGCTCCTGCTCTATTTTTCCTTTCGGTTCAGTTCATCACCGAGCCCCGCAGTTAGCTGAGAAGTAGGTTATTGTGGCTTTGTGCTGCTTACAGTCGTGGCTTTGATAGGATTCCAGTCCAAATAAGCCCGACTTGCTAGAGGGTCTCACGTGGATCTGACCAACTAACTAGATTAATTCAATTCAGCATGGTGGCATGCCGACTGTTTGTTGCCTCCACAGAGCCAGAGGGCACATCATCTCAGTAATGCCTCATTAAGATCAGACATGAATAAGCAATAACCCCAATACCACTACCAGATGACCCTCTGATACAAAGCTATGTATAGTACTGCACAGTCCTGAGAGCAGGTCCTATACAGTATTGATTTTATCGTGTTTAAAATGAAAGTTAAATGGATGGTTGTCAGAGGGAGATATTATTAGATTTTCTTTTTTTTTAAACCAATATCACTGTGGTGGTGCTGTTTATAATTATTTATTACAATAGGATTTTATTTTCTGTTATTGACATATTTTTGTTTTTGCAGCTTACTCTGCTGCATAAAGTACAAGACAGAAGAAAAATCAACAGTGACTCATTGGAAGGTAAATCAATTTTTTTTGGAATCATTGATTTATTCTAAAATAGTTTCCGTTCAATACCCGAAGGAGAAATAGGGAGCAAAATGAATACAGAAATTTACAGGCAAATGGTTAAGTTTAAGAATAATAAAAGAAATACTTGAAAAGCTGTCATTCATTTCCTTTCACACAGGTTCTTCAGTTTTATGTGAAGCTATAAAAAAACAAAGAAACAAAGGCTTGCATTGTCAGTATTTGGCTACTTTAATTTGTTGTAATAAAAAGTGATTGTGGTTGTGTGCAAGCAGAGCTGGGCCAAGCTATGACCACCATCCTTGTCCCAGTATGCACGCATGGAAAGGTAATTGAGTTATTAACTGAGGTATGCTGCAATGCCACAACTTGTGTTAAAAATATTCAAAACATTCTGCAGCTTCTAACTTTCTCTGTTCTACCAGAAGGAGTTCATTAAACTGTAATTGTATTATCTTGGTATGTTAGACCTGTTTGAAGAGCTTTAATTTCATTTTTAGAGTGCAGTTTTTGGTTGGTTTGGTTTTTCTTGACTAGTGTAATGTAAACATGCTAAATGTTGAGACTTAAATGTCATTTTTAAGACAAATATTTGATTATCTGAGATCTATTAATTTATGATTTATCTGAGGTAAGAAGAGAGCTCTTTATGAAAATAATATATTTATAATAAACTGAGATCAGTTATGTCTCTGTGAAACAAGCTGGATGTCTTTCCGTGAATTTTTTTCCTCTTCTTCGTGCACCCATTCTCTGATAGCCATATCTGAACATGTGCACTTAGGTGAATTATCTGTAGAGCAAGCTTAAAAACAACCCAAGTGCTTTACAGAGATGGAAGAGAAAGGGAAGCCTTAGGCCTGCTTGCTAGCAAAATGAAGTTCACTAGGTACTTTAAAAAATCACTGAGAGAGAATGAGAGCTGTAAAGTTAAATAAGCTGATCTAAGATTTTACATCAAAGTTCCAACTTGAGGTTAATCGACAAGTAGGTTCTCTGGGCAGATTTTGAAACAGAATGGAAACCCAAAGGGATTTACATGTTTAAAAGAAGTGTAAATGGGTTTTAGGTGTTGCACAATGATGATGATAGCAAAGGTTAGAAATTCCATAGCAAGAAAAGCTGCTTGCATTGTTAATACAATAAATACTAAATAATTTTTATTTCTCTATATTTGTGACCTACATTTTTGCTTAGACATGGGAGTGGGTGTGCTTTGGATCTTTAAGTGATCATGTTTTCTCCTTTTAGAGAAGCAAAAGAGGAGGATGTTGTAGCTCTCCTGAAAGACACGACTGCAGAGGCAGGAACAGTTATGACGTAAGCTATGACTCCTTCTTTAGCCATCTAAGTGGCATAAATTAACATAAAGTATCTGTGACAACACAACAAGTGAAACCTCCATCAATTGTGAACAAATGTATGCCTGTTTATAAGCGTGCCTGTAGGTGTTTTGCTTCAGTAATATTAGCCTTGCTTCTTCTCTCCCTTTACATCCTCCTCATTGTGACGCACAAAGCTGTTTTTTTTATGAATGAACTGCCGAGAAAGATGAGAGAAAAAAACAGAGCCTTTATCTGCTGCTGTTGATGATGATGATGGTAATGTTGAGATTGGTGTCATAGCACCCAAATGAATGTTCAAAACCAATCTGAATGTTTTTTCAGCCTCACTGAGCTGACAATATTTTTTGTGCTGTGATTTGTTTTTACTTCACAGTCAGAATTCACCACATACACACCCACTTACACACACATACCCTTACGAGGTGGTTACGTGACTCCCTGCTTCTCCTTCAAATCGACTCCTTACCTCAACCTGACAATGTTGCTGTGGAAACGCTTCGTCATATAAAGCACCTCTCTCCTCTCACCCACACCAGACACATCGACACGAGCGACATTCCCAGTACCCACCCCTTTCTCTGTGCTTTATGAATAATCCATGTGGAGGCTGTTCAGCAGCAGAAGTGTCAGGAATGCCAGTCGGAAGGATTTAAGGATTGTCTCAGCAGGCTTGCCATGTTCTCAGGCATTTATACGCCCACAACACGTGGATCCACTGATCTGGGAATCACAGTCACACAGCTGATGGAATTAGAGTGGGTTGCTCTTCAGGATTCCCACGCTGGATGCTCATGCTTAAAAAGAATCTGACTCACTGACTGACTATAATATTAATGTCTTACTGGTTGAGTATTTGGCTGACTGACTAGATTCTAGTTGCACAGGGAACTGAGAGGAGCTACGGCAGAGGAAATTCCTTTTTTGTGTCTTTTTATTTTGCCTTGGAAGATCAATATTTTTGTTTCTTGCACTTCAACCAAGAGCCCATCTTTTGACCTCTCTGGAAGACAACTGCTCATCTCACATCATGTAGCAACTGTCCACCAGTGTGGACAAAAAGACGGTGGAGTGGTTTAGCTGGATCTCTCAGTATTCCCAAGCAGCAAGTAAAAGGCAGAAGACTCCTTCCATCTTCCTGAGCTGCAAGGCTTCTGCCAGACTTTTCCTGTCCTATCCCTTTTGCATCCCTGAAGCCATGTTCTGCTTCTGTTTCCAGAGCCCCTCCCTCAAGATACAAGCCCTGGAGGCTGAGTTAGAACCTGCACCAGAGCCAGTTGACCCCAAAGCTCAGGATAACCTCCCTGCTCAGAAACAGCCTCTTACTGCTGAAGCACAGAGCCTTCCTTTGAGCCACACTCCGCCTTCGTCCCCATCTCAGGAGCAGCAAACAGGCGACTCATCACAACATAGTAAGACAGCAGTGATATTGAAACAATGGAAGGGAAATAATCAAGTCTTTGGGCTTCAAGTTAAAAAAAAATTACTTGCACTGTGGGGAAAAAAATAAATGATGTTAAATTGCTCCAGATGATGAAATGTATTTACTTTTAAATTTATCCTGACATGGAATTGTTTAATCAAATACAATCCAGATATCAATATTTTCAACGCTGGTAGACATCTGTGTGACTGAATACTTAACTATAATAGTGTTTTTTCAAACTAATACTAAAGGATTTTTTTTCTCCTAAAATGTTGATGTCCCTTGTTTTCATGTCTTTACTCCAGCTAAACGTTACAAGGAATTGTGCTTTTATCAGCCATAATTAGCATGCCTGTTCAAAATCAGAACCAGGTTTTAACTGGATTTGTCATGAGCACACCAGGTTAATATATTATTTACAATACATGTAGCTATAGTATTTTCTTGCATCCATTCCTCTTTTTATCCCATCTGTCTTCTCTAAAAGGGATCATTAAGCAACACATGTCTAATGTAGCACACAATATAGACTTAAACATAGTCTTTGAAGATTTAAGTTTGTTTTTTCCTCTTCTCTTAAAGTTCAGATCTCATCTCCACCTTTATCAGAATCCAGCCCAGTATCTTCCAGTGCCTCATACACTGAGGGACTGTCAGAAGAAGATAGCTTACCGAGCCCCCTGGTCCCTAACACAAGCCCACTCCTTTCTCGTTTTACAACCAATGACTGCCCTGTACCCTCGCCCCGTTGCCCCAGCCTCAGCCACAGCCTGCGTTACATACAAGACCCCGATGCAGCGCCGTCTCCACCATGCTCACAGCACATCTGGATGTGAGTAAGACTGTGTCCTCAGTTTGCTAACAAACTGGTCTCTAATTTTTCTGATAAGCTAAGAAGTGACATAAAAAAGGTTATTTGATATTTATTATAAGCTTTGTTGTATTTTCTTGATATCATATAAACTAGATGTGAGGCACAATAAAAGACCAAGATTTCAAGTGGAAAAATGTGCTTTCTGTCTCTAGGTCTCGCTGCAGTGTCAACACACAGCAAGATGAGGGTTCTTTGTCCATCACAATGCTCAACAAACACATTCACACTCTCAGAAAGAGAATCAGGCGTTTTGAGGAGAATTTTGAACAAGAGAGGCACTACAAGGTGAGGAAGGAAATAAAACTGACTTATAACTTTATCTAATTGTAAAATATCAGAATGAACAAAGTGCTTTACTAAAAATAACTAAATTAATGGATTTTCTGCAGCTGGAGGAACTAATAAGAAGTTTTAAATCCAGTAACTAGAGAGCCATGGGACTGCAGGAGATTAATAAGTCATATTTTGTGATTGTGACTAGACTGGGTGAATTTGAGATATTTTTTAAAATGATATCAGAGATGCCGCCTACACGTTACACAAGGAGGATTTACTTCCCCTACTGGTACATTTAGAAATTGCAGTTTGTTACACAATGAGTGTTGAGTAAACAAGCTGGCAGGACTGGAACAACAGAAACCTTTACAAGGTACTTAGTGCAGTAGACAGGAATACGTTTGATTAATGATGTGAGTTTTTTTTTTCTTTTTTTTCTAGCCAGCCTACAATGACAAGACAGCACATCCAGATGTGGCCAAACTGCTGAAGGAGCTCATCAAGAGTCGCAAACAGCTTAAAGGCAAGTACTTTAACATATACGCACACAACTACAGTGAAAGAAGTGTTTTTATCTTTGCTTGAACTAAAACAACTCAAAAAAGGAACTCAAAAAGTCAATTATACATTTAGTGGTGAGACATGTCAATGTCTTTTAAAGAATTTCAAATCTGTAATTATTATATTTTTATGGAGAGTTTATGAGACTCAACTATAGGATATCCCTTCGATGAACCTAGAGGAGACCTAAAAAAAAAAAAGTAACAATGCAATGTAGTAAAATTAAAAGTAAGAAAACAAATTTAAAGAGTAAAAATCCTGCAGACTTAAAAGTGCAAAGGAAATATATATGCAAAGTACATTAATTATCACTAGTAAATTAAAAAATTTGTAATAGCTTTTGGTCATATTATCTATCACTTACAGCTACTTTATACATAGCTGTTTGTGATATATTTTAGTGATATATTTTACTGTTGCACAGCAGATGATCAAAGACCAAATACAGCTGGTTTAGTGTGAGATGAATTATAGAGCAGAAAGGAAGACAAAAGCAAATATTAACTGCACAAATAAATTTACTGCAGTAGAAATATTAAGTGGCATTAAATGACAATTCTCAAGTACAATGCTGGTATTATATTTAGCTACAATAATTTCAAATGTATTTTTAAATCAATATGCTTCTGGGTTGTTTTTCCTCTGCTTTTGCTGAGCTGCTGCCCTCTGTCCCTCAGAAATGAAGCTGAGGCGGTCGGAAGAATTGGCACTAAAGGAACTTGGACATTTGAGCCCCAGAGCCGAAACATGCAGGAGCAATGTGGAGCATAGAGAGGGAGCACCAACAGGAAATGAGCTGCAGCAGCTTAACAACAACAGCAAACCAAATGTCGAGGAAACATCTAATATGATAACCAACAGGCTGAAGGAAAGACGGCAGGAACTGGGCCTGCCCGACAGCATTAAGGTTGTTACTACAGAAATGCTTTTACTACTCACACAGAGATAGTCATCAAAGTTTGGAGGTTAAAGGAAGCAGTGAAAAGTTCCATGTTCATTTCAAATGAGCGAGAATTGACCTGTTAATCGTTTTCACTGTGCTGTACAGGAGATGTCTCATTTCCAGATGAGTCTCGAGAAGTCCTGCATGCAGAAGTGTTTGCTTTACTTTGAGGGTCTGCATGGACGCCCGGTAAGACGAGCTTCCTCTTCATTTCTTCTTCCCTCTTGATGGTTGAAAGCATTTTTCACTCTTTTCTGTAAATTCACATCATTAATTTTTGTTAATGTTAATGTAAATCATCTTTTGGAAAATAACCACAAGCTTCTGTTGTGTGTGTGTGTGTGTGAATTCAGAGTACCAGGCAGGAGCGCACACTGATGAAACCTCTCTACGACCGGTATCGTCTCCTCAAGCAGCTGCTTTCTTCTGCATCCACAGCAACCATTACAACCATCGTGAGTAGTAATCATTTAAACAATGACTTTTTTTGTGAGAGCAACAATACTCATGATGCTTTCAAGAAGAGTGGGTTGTCTTTTAGAAAAGAATTAATTCTCCTCTGTGACAACAGCTCTGTGCTTATTCATGAGGTTAAAACTGTACATGGCCTCTGAGCAGTGGTGTCATTCTGCCCTCCAGTGGCTGAATATAAGAACTACATCAAGGCACTCAGAAGTAAAAAAAATATATTTGTATATACCTCGCTCAAACTGATATTGGAAGCTTTCAAAATTAATATTTCTAAGGTTAAATAAGTAGAACATGGTTAAGTTTTAATCAGTTGCCAGCTAGATTTTAACAGGCTGAGCAGAACTGGTGGTTCAATAACCTTCCATGCCTTTGCCATTGTTTGTTCTTTTTTATGTAAAAATTTTTTATAAATATTTTTCCCTGTGTGGATGCGTATGTGTCTGCAAAGGAGGAAGAAGAAGGCTCAGATGACGAGCGTCCCAAACAGCGAAGCCCCAAGCAACAGCCACTTTGGTTCACACCCTCCAGGCATGTGTCCTCAGTTGAGATGCAGTGTCTGCCTTCCCTAGAAATGTCTGAAACACCTCTGGTGTCACCGCTGGAAGAGGTCAAGGGTGTCCAGCCACAGATTATCACTATGGCAACAATCCATGAAGCATCAAGGTACAGTTTCTGTCTGTGTGGGTGTCATGTAGTGCTGCAATTTAAATACATGTTGGAAAAGGTAGAGAGGTAAAGATCGTGGAATGTACAGAATGTGTGTGTGTATGTGTGTATGTGTGACAGTCACAAGTTAAGGTTACATTTACCTTAAATTATGGTTACATAGTAATTACACACATTAACAGGCACATAAAAAATATAAAGAAATAGTAAGAATTTTCTTTCATGCAGACAAGAGTTACTGGATCATCTCAGGATGGTTCGGCTAGAGAAGAAGAGGCTTCATGAAGCACTCCGGGAGTTTGAAGACCATTTCTACACACAAACTGGCCGGTAATTCTCACACACACACACACACACACAAATCACAAACATCACTGTAAGAGTACCTGGCATTTGCTTTTAATTTTGTCTTTTAATAAACTTGGAACGTTTGGTTTTTCAACAATGCCTTGTGAAAATCAAAGAAAAAACATACGCAAAAGAAATTCCATCGTAACGGTACGACAGTGTAATGCACACTCATGTAACATTAATCCAACACAGAGAGCCCATGTAAGAGACAAAGAGAGACTTTTGCTCTGAAATGTACACATCTTTTGTACTGTACACGTTAGCTGTCCAAAGTAAATACAGTAAGTTTTTATTACAATACACACTGTACAAAGCTATCTGAGTAAGGCAACATAGGGACTATCAACCAGTTATGAAAGCTGCTGCAGGTTGTTTCGAAACTACAAAGAAAAAAAAGAAGTTTTGCCTTCTGCCTGCATCCTCTCCCCTCCATGCATTGTTAACAGGGTTTGTCAGAAGGAGGACCGTGGACCAATGGCAGAGGAGTACTGCCAGTATAAGAACCTCAAAGCGAAGCTCCGTCTACTGGAGGCCCTGCTCAGTAAACAACAGGACTCAACCAAGATAAGTTGAGTTACTCACAGTGGGACTTCTATTTATCTTAACAGGGTCATTTCTGAAGGTTTTGATGGTGAGATCATACATGTTGTTTCATGTCATACTTTTTATGTTAATGCACTTTACATGAAGAAAACTGATGGAAATTATTGACAGGTTTAATTAATACTGGACAGCTGCAAAGTTTTTAGCCTAGTCCCAAAAATGCATCCCTTATTATTCAGGACATAATAGAAATGTGATGTAGCATGTGTATGCTATGTAGCACAGGTCTATATGTTGAGTGCTACAACAGCTGGATGTTGTGTATAAGTTATTTTATAATTACTGTATATTATGGCACCTTGTTACTTTCTTTCCTTGCCAAAACATTTGTCCATTGCAGATGTGGAAACTATATTTTAAAAGTGTTGTATTGGTGAAAGAAATGTGTAAGCTTAACTGCAGTCAGTGTCACAATCCTGCAGTGTTTGTGCATGTTGGTTTTTTTCCGTTTTTTTTTTTTGTTTTGTTTTATTTTTTTTAGTCCTACATTGTGCTATGATATGCATTTGGAATTTCATACTTGAGCTTAAACTTAATTTTTATATTTAGCTTGGAAAATAAGTATACGCAAAGTAGTGCAAATTATATATGCTGTCAAATTTGTGTTTTTTTCCCCCTTTGCCTGTATGAAATAATGCCCCCCCGAAATCCTGTGTTGACAATGACCAGAGCTTTTGACATTGTGCACTTCTGGTTTATATAGTTTTCTATATATTTATATACATATATATTAATGTATCAGTAAAAATAAATATTTTTTCACATTTATTCTGCTAAACACAGTTTATGGTTCTACTTTCTTTCTTTCCACTGACGATAAAATAAGAATGACTGTTGCACAGAAGTTGGAGGTACTGACAGCTTTTAAACTCATGCTGCACAGCAACTGCATCATGCATCTTTTTTTTTTAAAGGTTAACAAGTTGCTCAGACTTGAAATTATCAAAGACTTTGTGAATACACATTTAGAGGCTGTTGCATTAGTACTGTTTAGATTCCACAGCAGTTTGATGTCTGGTTTACAATAACTTTGGTATAAAGAAAGTTTACTATCGATGCTGCAGCCCTAGAAAATTGTAGTACCAGTCCATGCCACTAGAAGGAGGTAAGTCTGAATTTGTCAACTGTGGAATAAAAAATGAAACATACAGTCAATATAATCGGGATAAAAACAATATTTTTGTCCACGCAGACAGTGGACACTCATTTAACAGCATATCAATAAAACCAAGGCTAAGGTCATTAATATAAAAGAAATAAAAAAAAAATCAGACAGCTGATTAAAATAACAGGGATTTGAATAAAAGCAGCCAGTGTCTGTTAGTACAGTTAAAGGGTTTGGTGAGTACACCACTGTGACTTGCCAGGTGGCTGTTTAGATATTTCAGTTGGTGTTTTCAGTGTGATTACAACCCTTTTTCAGATGAGGAGACAGTAGTGGATGTGTCAGAGTGTGTACCTTCTTTTTTCCCCCTCTCCATTCTTTGGGAATGATGGCCTCTTGGGATTAAAGAACACAGTCAGATATGTTAATGTGCATGTCTAGGAGCCTAATAAATCTGTTGCTTCATGCATGTGTTGGTCTACTTAAGTACACGTGGACTTCCTTTGTGTGTAGAGGTCAGTCAAATCCAGTTTCACCTTTTCTTCCACTTGGAAATTCTGCTCCTCCTTAGCGTCCCACACTAATGTTGCAGGTCTTGCAGCTGGGGTCCTTCTTGGCATTTATTGTGGACAGACTCATCAGCTGGTGCCCACTGATCTCCGCCACCGTGCCCATGGTCAGGTCTACAGGTTCTGTGTAGATCACCTCCAGAATGACATCTTGGGCGTGATGAAACACAAGACCTTTCTCTTCCTGCTTGCAGGTCAGGAAACGGTTGTTGCTAATGTCGAGCACAGGAAGCCTCTGCTTACAGAATTCGTCTCCCCTGGAGCCTTTTGGTGCCAGGACCAGGATGACATAGTGGTAGGCAGTATACATGCAGTAGAAGTCTCCAAAGTACAGGCTGGTGTCAGGGTTGAAGAGTGCATCTGCCCGGACCTCGAAGCGAAGGCGACCGTATGGGGAGTCCTGCGGTGGCTTGCCTGTGTTGAACTCTGTGTTGCAACTGAAGAAGATGCCTTCTAGCTTGCCACTGATAGGCGAGCCATGGCTGCCACTGTTGTCTTTCACTGACAGGAGCATCCGGTTTTCTTGCATATCCCTGAAGTTTGAGGAAAAAAAAGCAAGCAAGAAAGAAAGAAAAGCAAAAAAGAATTAAATTGTTAGTTTTTCTTGTGAACTATCTGATGAGTGTGTGGTTAAGTAATCTCAATTTTGTGGGTATTCTTCTGTTCAGTCACAGCAGTATACACACAGGGCTTTTGGGTGCTAGTAGGAAGGGCTTAAGTCACTGCTGTTGCTAGGCATCTGTCACAGATGATGTCATAGTTCAGCCAGTATTATAGGTTCTTATTGTTTGTGTCTTCACAGGCGATGCCTCAGCTTATAATGATGCTTTATCATGATTAGGATTAAATGGCCCAATTTACAGTGCACTACACTAGTTTCTCTTTTTTTTAGAGCTGAAACAATATCAGCCAAGTCCAATTAATCTGACACTGAGTTCAAGAAAAAAAAGAATTGTTATAAATTGCTATAAAACATAAGCAGCTTTCAGATCAACAGATGAACCCTTTGATGGTTGCCCCAGAAGAAATCTGAATTCAAAAACTTCAATTATGGATTGTAATTATGCAGTAAAAGCAGAGATCAGCTTTATTTCCTTAATTACTGATTTGTTGAGGGGATTATGGAATTATTCAGCTTCCACTGAATGCTAATGTCAGTACTGTTACTCCCCACGTGATGGTGCAGTTTAACTGAGGCGCTCAGTGTGCTGTAGCAACTCAGGTTTGAAGGTTTGAAGAAGGATGACATCATGCTGTAAAGCACCAACAAAAGAGTGCGCACAGGCTGTGGCTTAAGTAGAGAAACTGTTCAGCAAGAAAATTCAGCAAGATTTTCCTTGAAGCAACAAGACAGAAGGAACACAGGAGGTAAAAAGGAATCACCATAAAAGGGGAGAATAATAGGGGAAGCTAGCGAAAGTAATTTCAGTCAAAAACCAGTTTATAGTCATACAAATTAAAATAACCCCTTTTATTTCTCAGGTTCTTTTTATTTATTATTATTATTATTTTGTATAGGGGCAATTTAACACTGGAAAAAAAGGAGATGTGAGCTATTCTTCATGAGTTTTTAACATTTGGTAAGTGGAGATTAAGATGAGGAATGGCACAAAATATTCCATGTCAGTGTTAGCTGCAATAATTGAGCCCTTTCTGTGAGATGTTACCAGTCTCTCACATCATAGAATAGGAATTTTGTTCTGCTTTTCTAAACAGTTGCTGCAGTTCATTGAGGATTGTGGACATTCATTTATAAAACAAATTTATGTTGAGCTCTCACTACAGCATTTCGACTTTGACCTGAACATTGCAACATCTTGATTCTATTTTCAGATTTGTTGGTGTTCTTTAGATCATCATTTTGTCATAAATAAATTTTTGTCAAGCTTCAATAGTTGGAAGGACGAACTCATGTTTCTCCCTAAAATATTTTAATGTACTGAGAAGTATATATTGACTCAATAACTGCAAAGTGTCAAGGTCCTATGGCTGAAAAACAAGCCCAAATCATGATCTCTCCACCACCATGCTTGAGATTGCTATTGGTTATTTGGCAAAAACCAAATCCAGCATAGTAGCACAAAATATGGTGCTGTGCATAATGGTCAACCATCTTTACTTTAGGTCCTGCTGTCCAAATGATATTATTCCGGAGATCTTGGTGTTTGTTCAGATACATTTTGGATACCTAAGCTTTGCTGCCATTGTCTTTTTTTTTTTTTTTTTTTTGTGAACAGAGATTTCCTTTTGGCAGCCCATGGAAACAAGTCATACTTGTTGAGTCTTTTTCTAATTGTACTGCCATGAACTAAAACATTTTCAATGTTCAGTTTCTCCTAATACTGCACAATCTGACCTTGGAGGAATTTTGCTGGGATGTCCAATCCTGGGAGGATTTACAGCTCCTCCGCCAGTGTTTTTCCACTCATGAATAATCTTTCTCATTGTAGAATGATGGACTTGAAATAGTTTGGAAATAGCCTCACAGCCCCTTTGATGTTGGTGAGCAACAAAAGATCTTTGCTGATGTTGTTCCTCCTTGGGTTTGTATTAATGCTCCACACAAAATGTCTACTTTTATAGAGGTGCTCACTTTCTGATGATAATTTAATCAAGGATTAAATGTATTTTATAAGCATCACTTGGCTGCTACCTATGATAATTCCTGTAAAGGACTAAGGCTTTACTTACATACACTATACACAAATCTTCTATATTTTGGTTAGATTTTTATCAAAAATTTCATATGTTGTCACTCATATAATTTTAAGATTTTTAAGAATCCGATGATTTTTTATATATTGATATGTAAAACTTAAAACTGGGTCCCATTTAAGTTTTACATAACTGTACACAGTAATTGCACTCTGCTTCAGTAAAATGGGCAACTCTACATTGTCTCTCTCACGTCTTTTCTTGCCCACAACAGTCAACTTTTGTGTGGCATATTTACACAAAAAAACAAAAGGAAGATGTAACTGTCTTTTGTGTTGGGTAGTTTACTGGAAGACCGAGCTCACTGCTACAATATTTTCACACACTTGTAGAATTTTTGGAACTTAATAATTTAACAGCTACCTCATTCAGCTAATTCTCGCTTTGCTTCAAGCAGTTTTGGAGAAGGGGGTTAATGAAAATTATGCAGCAACCATGTAGCTTGTAAACCAAATGGTGCCGCAGTAATAAAGTGTTATCAAAGTGAAGGTAATCAATACATACAGCTACCTAAACACAGCACAAATAGCCTAAATATCTGTGTTAAAGGAAAAGTATTATATACTATATTTATTATAACTATTTGTTTCTCAGACATTTGTAGAAAACATAAAAAAGCATGTATTATATTGGCTAACTATAATGGTGATGCCTACCTGGCATGGTCAAAATATTCTTTATGCTGGTTTCTATAGAAGACAGAAAAACGCAGCATTCGCCCCGCAATGACTTCTGCCTTTTCCAGCAGCTGGTTTAGGTGCACTGTTGAATAATCTAGAAAAAAAAAAAAAAAAAGATTCAGCACATGACATTATGAAAATTGTTCACTAGAAAACAAAGTACTATTGACATATTAAACTCTAAATATAAGAAGAAAAAAAGCAACAACAAAAACATTACAAAAAAGGATTACATCATTGTCATTGTCATTAAAGGAATTGTAAGGTTTCTCTCTGTGTAGAGTTCCCTGAGAACACCTCTAGTTTTTATTTAGAGAAATATGAATATAATTTGTTTCAAATTAATTAAATGAGAGAGTTATCAAGCAGAAAATAGCCTTTAGCATAAAGCTGCAATCATGGCTGTTTGACAATTTAACGTAAAGACAGAGGCTTGTGCAACAAAGAACGCAGGCTGGATAGTCGTTATCGTAGACCACCAGGCCACATGAACGACCCTCCCCACCCTTTTTGATAAATTGTACCCTCGAGCCTCCTCCCCATCATCTCCCCTCCCCCGCTTTAAGCTTCTCACCCATGACGTTTAAGTCTGTGACCCTTTAGCATCAGAATATATACAGCACAGCTCTCCTTTTAACCCCCTCATCTAACCCTGTCCTCCATCTCTCAATCCATCTTTCCCTACACACACACACACACATCAAATTAGCTTCCTTTTAATGTTCTTCCTCATTGTGCACTATCTTTTAATCCACTGTAATTACTTATCTTCTAGTATTGTCCTCTAATCCAGTTGGCTACTGACAAACTCAGAGCCAGCACTGATGGTTAAAATCCTGAAAGGCTATGCAGTCATGGCACTCAAAGTTTTGCATTACGCACCAGCGGTGCAGAACTCAATGATCTCACTCCACTCCGAGACAGTGTAGTCTCCATCTGTCTGTTTCGATGCAGTCTGGACGGCCACAGTGTACTCTGTGCGGGGGCTCAGAAACCAGTGACCCCGGACAGTCATGGGCAGGGGCACAGCCTTAGCCACAAGCTTAGTAGGAACATCCTGGAAGGAGGGAGGGAGGGAAGAAGAATAGGATGACATAGTGGAAGGATAAGCAGAGATGAGCAGTGACAGGAGATTTTCCATGTATGGTTGTTTTTAAGACTTCTATTTATAAGAATACATACATCCACACATTTCACACACTGCATGCTGACCAAAGAATGTGGAATCCCCTTTATAATGTGGATGTAAACTATTCAAATAAATCCCTTCAGCAATTCCCCTACTGCACAAGTATTAGTAGAAGTAGACCTTAGAGGCTCATTGATTAGAACGGTAGTCCCTGCCTAGCAACAGGGTCAGTCTACTACAATAGCAGAACGAGGAGAGAGAGTTATGTAGAATCTGGAAGTGGAAATGAAGAGGCTAGGAATGCGGCTGATGTGAAAGTCTATAAAATTATTAAAACAGGTCTGAGGATATAGCCGTCATGCTGGTTCTATTGCTCTATGACTAAAGGGTGAGTGTTATTAGCCTATCAGAGCTCAAAGGAACAACTTGCAGTCGTGCCTTTGACCAAAACCTCTTTGAAATGAGACATTGTCTTTAGCTTTTAAAGAAAGGTCATTTTGAGGGAAAATACCATCTAATACTTATCTATATGGTAGCACATTATAAAGATACAGATATTATGAATTGATGCCATTTGTTTTGCATTAATTAACAATGGATGGATCATGAATCCCTCTTGCTAGCCAAAAAAACAAAATATCAAGAGACTATGGTCTCAAGTATTTAGCTCATAATTTATAACTATAAGCTAGCTTGTAGTTGAAATCCATTAAGAAACTGGTTTGAAGTCAAATTAGCTGGATTTCAGTGAAAAGAGGTCAATTATGAAACAATATTTTTATTTATCAGAACAAATCCACAGGTGCTTGAAGAGACTGAAAAAAAGGTTTATATAACTGAAATTCAGTTAACTGTATTAACTATCAACTAAAACATAAGAAAATAATCAATTATTATTTGCAGACAATTAAGCATAAACTCATGTAAAGTCAACAATTAAAGACAACAACAGCTATTCAAAATATATCTTCCATTTATTCGTGTTGTTTGCAAGGATGGGGTCAGACAGGTGGAGGGGGTTAGCCAACACTAACACTAAGGTAACACCCAAAAAATAGAAAATAAAATTTGAAGAAATATTTAGTATAAGCCGACCTTTGCCCTGGTAAACCTCAGATGTGCAAGTGCAACTGAGTGCAGCACATGATGCACTTCTGCTCCATATTTTGTTCTACAGCAACTCCACCATGCTCTTGATCATTATGCAGCAACTACCCACATGGGTGATAATATTTGTCTGTCCAAACAGTTTTTATTTAATATATTTTACATTAGATGGCCACTGTAGTTATAATAATCAGACCCCCCACCCACACACCCCTGCATTTAAAATGACCTAAATCACCCCTGGTTGGTTGCATCTGTAAAAATACATATGAAAATGGGACTGTGTCGATTAACTTGTATTCTTTTGTTAATGCAACAGCTGTCTTAGCATGATCACAATGTTTGTATTTATTGTTATTGATGGGTTGCAAAGTTTAACTGGTTACATGATTTAATTATTTGTTTCTTATTTATGTATAAAGGGTTGGCAAAGTGCTTAGTTTGTGCTTTAATAAGGCCTCACAGTCTCTTATTCATGATACATTTGTAAAATGCAGCAATCTTCCTCCACTGAGACATCAAAAGAACTGTTTGGTGAGTCATCTCACAGTAAGAGCTTCCTCTAAAAGGTGTTAATCCTGACTCAAACGTTACCTTGTGTTTGAACTTGTTAGAGTTTTTGTTCTCCTTCTTGTTCAGGTCAATGAAGTAGTGTGTAATGCGCTCCTTGCTGCGAGCTTCCATGTCCCAGCAGATCTTGAAGGAGTCGCAGGTGATGTTGCTGATCTTGATATTCTGAGGAACAGGAAGCTCCTCCATTTCAGAGATGCTACCGTCCTGGGATTTATTTCCTGTGAAATTGAAAAAGCAATGTTGTCACTCTTAAACAGAACAATAATACAACCTAAATGGAATTGCATGGTTCATATATAGAGAGGAACTCCTTTGAGAACTCAAATGTGGCACTTCAGTCTTTGCTCACAACAAGTCAAGTGTTTTGAGACAATGAAGAGGGACCTTAGGTAACGCTTGTGACTTTATTAAATCAGCGGAGTACAGCTTGAAGCCTTGATCCCAAGTTTTAAGACAACCCGCAGAGATTTAGTTTCTCTCTTGTAAACCTTCTACACAACTGCAGTTATTATTCCACAGAGAGCATCTACAGTTGTACAGCCACTGTGTCACACAGAAGCACAAAGAACAGCTTGTGTCGCTGACTACTATATATGTTGCCATGGAAACACATCAGTCCTCTCCACATTCATGTGCCTATCTGTCTTCCAGAGCATACGTGGCATTAAATATTTCTAATGCTTGAATCTCATCTCCTCTCAGCAGAGACTGGTTCATTTCTCTGCAGTTTCATGATCCAGAGTGTATTCCTGCAACAACAATTAAAATACCACTGAATGCCAAACAGCTCCAGCCACTCATTTCATAAGGGTCACATTTTGTCAAAACCACTCTTGGCCTATTTGGCTTGGATTTAAAGCCTGCTGCTTTCCACCAAAGAGCTTGAGCAAATCTTTAATTTCCCTCAGCTGTGTATTGTACAGTCCCCAAAGGCTTACAACTCAAAGTGCAAACAGAGGCCAGTGAAAATGTCAAAGCACAGCTGAATGAAAGCTTTGTCAAATTAGGATGAATATGGACCTTGCATCAAACTATGAGACGCCCACTTGGCATGGCAACAATATGTTTTCTATGTACATTCCGGGGTCCATGCACGTGACTGAGTAGAAATCAAGAAGGGGGAGGGGGGTTGGTATAATGCTCAACATGACTGGGCTTTAAAAGGGAGTTAACAATAGCAGAAGTAGTGGAGCATGGAAACTCCATCTCTGTTCATTCACAGAGGGAGGGTGAGAAAATAATCATATAATTGGGTGTGTGTACTTCATGTCTCACCTCCATATAGAAGATCTACTACACACCGAATATTCATCTTGAAGATTCAGATTCATTCAGATGGAAAAAGTCAAATAAAGCTGTAGACATGGTGACACTATTAGCATAAATAGAAGACCAAAGAGGACTTAGGCCTATTCAAAAGTGACCTAAAATCTTGGCATTGATGGCTGCTCCAATGTAAGACAGTAGATTTGAGAAATCCACTGCAAAGGCTTGATGACCTCTTGTTTTAATACTAGCTTTAGGCACAACAGGCTGGTTGACCTTGAATCTCTGGCTGGGCTGTAAAACTTGAGAAGTTTAGCAAGGGAAGGTGGGAATTTTTTACTCAAAGATATTAAGGCCAGCAAATAAATTAGTAGTGGGCTTAAGTGTGGTGACCTCTCAGTGATAACCTTTTAGTAAAGCCAGCGCATCGCATTTATCACCTGTACCTTCTGCAGCCAGGGTTAAAAGGGGTTCCTAAATATGAAAAAGCATAAACAGACCAGCAGTTAAATCTTCAGCCTGACTGCACTTTGCTGGGCTTTCAAGACTTCACAGGTGCACGCCTACATCTCTCTACATCGATCTGTGGAAACATCCCATCCTGCTGATGGTTTGCTTTTAAAAGCCCAACTCATTAAACTTGAATCCCACTGAGTTGATTAATTTGGCTCCGACTGAGAGGGTCAACATGCAACATGACTGAATGAACCTTGGAGAAAAAAATAGTCCACCAAGTCAGCACAGACTAGACCAGGGGTAGCCAACGTTGGTCCTCGAGGGCCCCAACCTGGCAGGTTTTCCTCTCTGCAATGACTCATTAGTTTAAGTCAGGTGTGTTGGAGCACGGAAATCTGGAAATCCTGCTGGATTGGGGCTCTCGAGGACTAACGTTGGCTACCCCTGGACCAGACAGGGATGCCAGTGAAGCTCGTCTGAGACTGTGCTGCTGACCTTAAACAAAAGCAAAAATACAGCGTCTGTTGTCATTCTCTGACTGCTTCAGGCAACAATGACACATACCCACATGAAGTTAAACAATAATGGATTTTTTCTACATTTAGGTGACATTTTTTTTAGAAAATGCTGGGTAAGTTATACATTTTAACCTCCATCCTCCCTACCTCAGGATACCTGTAAACATTAACCTAAAACATCAAAGATGAAAGATCTGCTAACACAATTACTGCATTGCACTGGAGGGAGAAAAAGTTCTTGTCCCATTTTTCTTAAATTGTTAATGTCAACACTGATGTTTTCCTTACAAACTAAACCCCATGCAGGTACTTGCCCTCACACCTTTCTTTGACTCTGCCATTGTGAATTATGTCCTGTTTATGCTAATACTCTCCTAACTTGGGTCTAAATACAGGCAATATAGCAAGACAGTGATAATTTTCAAATACATATAGATACCGGGTGTATTGCACTAAATAACGCTATCTAGAAAAACCAGATATGAAGGCTACAGAATGGATAAGGTTAGGAATATTATTCAACTTTTATTATGCAAATGATGTATAAACTTTTTGATCAATAAAGCTGAAATTACACTGAATATTAATTATTTGAACCAGTGAGTCTTCCCTGCTTTGTAGGATGCTAAGCTCTGCTCCGAATCCTCAGGGATTCTGAGAGCAGGATGAAAGATAGAGGAGAGAGAGCCAGGCAGGATGAAGGTCAGGCAGTGAGGGAGAAAGCAAATGTTTCTTGGGCTCTCACAGGAGGCCTAAACCCTCACTCAGAATTAAATTAATGTGCAAGCATTGCACCCTCGGCTCTTTCTTCCACTGGTTTTGCACTTGTTGGTAAAATTAATTTAGAAGATTCGTAATCTTAATCACAAAGTCGTTACATTTTAATATGCTTCTGTTATTTTGCACACTGTCTATTACTCTGTAATGTTGTACAGGAGAGGGAAGATGAAGGATTTTTGCCACATCATGACCAAGCAAATTACTGGTTTTGAGCTCTTGTTTAGGAGCACAGATTACTCATGCTATGTACACATGCACAGAGAGTTTAGAATGACAGGAACTGTGCATGCTTGAGCAGAGCTGCAAAATGCAGGATGCAGAAATATTTGCCCTATAGAAAAAACATTAAACTAGTCAGCTGAATCCCATAAACCCAAACAAATGGCCCTTACTGGCTATTGCCCTTTTACTCAGTGTGTAATCCAATACCATGATGGAATTGCTGGAAGTTCAAAAGGATTGATAAAAATCTTGTTAATGTGCATACACAGAAGCATTCTAATGGCTCTCTATCATAGGAATTGTTCCAGTCACACCTGGACTTATACTGGGAATTGCCTGTTAGTGGTCTTTACCAGTCAGAGAAGAGTGATTTGTTTTCCACTGAGTCCATCTGAACGGTGTTAATGTAATCTCTTTCTAGTTGGTGTAGTTTGTAGTTGTGCAACTAGAGATCCATTTGGAACGTCTCGCTTCAAATGAATAAAAGAAAAAAAAAACATTCTGAGCACTGATAGTGGAGAGTAATGTTGAAAAAGAACTGATTCATGACAATTTGACTTGTTTCTTATTGCACAAGTAAACACTTAGTGGACAACATTCATTTCAAGTTGCAGCGTGAGGTCTGAATCAGTAGAAGTGTGCAGCATAGTAGACACTTATGAGGCATAGACGCTTGCAAGGCTTCAGAAATCACGCCTTTGTTACTGTCATTGCCCATGCAAGACTGAGACAGATCATGCTGGGGGTGAGAGAAGCTGCCGTTGGAAAAACATCTTTTTCTCAGATTGACATAAACAATACCCTGCTATCTGGGTTACACATTGTGTTCCACCTTTAATGAAGCCCAAAGTCCAAGTAAAAACAATGTGGTAACAGATTTTAGTGAAAAAGACGTATCTTTAGAATCTTTAAAATATCT
Source organism: Melanotaenia boesemani (assembly GCF_017639745.1). NCBI lineage: Eukaryota > Metazoa > Chordata > Actinopteri > Atheriniformes > Melanotaeniidae > Melanotaenia > Melanotaenia boesemani. The sequence continues at coordinate 21,456,348 of NC_055697.1, forward strand.
GAAGCAGATTTTTAAAGTTCAGCCTGCACTGCAGACTCTCTGAAATCAAGTTAAAAATATTTAATAGCCTACAGTTATGTAAAGTGAATGTGTTATGGAGCTAGCAAATGGCCATTATACCTGTGAGTCTTGCCAAGACAGTCATAGGACACAACTGCTGTCACTGAAGATAAAATGCCAACTAACTCAGATGGCTTCTATATGTCATAAGGAAGGCCTGCTGTTGCCTGACATCAGACAGAATCATCAGCCTGTAACACTCTTCATTTAACTCTGTGGAGTTGATGAGCCTGAGGGTCTGGGCTCAGGCAAGGCCAGCTGTTGTTCAAATGTTCATACAAGCTGGATGAGCTCTGCACAAGACAACCAAGTTACAGCTATAGGAACGTGGGGTCAGTTTAGGAGCTTCAGACTGACCTTTGCTTTGATGTTTGGGGGTGCATATGTTTATTATCTTACCTAGATGTGTTTGAGCATTGCTGTATATCAACAAATATAAGGCGGAACACTGTTAAAGCAATAACCCATTACATTTTGGTACAGATTTAGATCACGCAGTTTTAAAATAGTGAACCAAGACACTAATCTGGCCAGCAAAAGTGTTAAATTCCTCTTCCTGTTCAACACTTTCTTATTAGCACTAATCAAAATGCAGTTAATTTTAATATTAGTATTTTGGTATTATGAAAAAGAAATGGCTGGATGAAGGGACAAGACTTCATATGGGGCAGATAATGGGTCTCTTACCAAATTTCCTATTTTAATCAACTCTGCTGTGGGTTTGTTGGGATTGAATAGTTTGTGTTGTAGATTTGCATTTGAAGAAATATGATCATCATTACCTTCTAATGACAGCCCAGCACCGGTGGAGGTTTCCTTAAATCTGCCATGACTTAGTGATAAGAAGGAACCTCTAGTGGATAGTTCCATTTATCCAGCTGTCATGAGCACATTTACACCCAGCCAGACACAGAAGCAATATTTCAGTAAGCAAAGACACAGTACTTGGTTGCATAAATGGCAGCTATCCATCAAAGCACATTAATAATGCCAGAGTAACAGCACAAAGGCCACACAAGGCATGGCATGTAATGTGCATTTCATTAGCCCCTTCAAAAATGCATTAACTGGAGATAAAGTCAAAATGGTGATCTGAGTAAGCCATTCAGAGACCACTCACAAACCCTTACCAGTGTAGCATTAAGGAAGCAGTTCTGTGTCTACAGGATACACACTAAAACCTAACTTCAGCAGAGGACCTTATTCAGTCAATTCTGTCATTTTCCCACAACTTCCTTATCAAAAGCCCCCCCACCCCCCATCCTCATGCGCAGCACATGCACATGCCACAGTCCCCATAGACTGAACCATTAACCCCATCTGAAACACAGGGAGCACACAGAAATAACTTGTTTCCCACTGCTTTTGTGCACTGAAATGCTCAAACTGGCCTCAGTGTGTCTGTTTATATGCACGTGTGACTGAGAAAGCCCTTTCCCACAGACAGTAGGGCTACTGAAGATGCATGAATCCATTTGCTGGGTCAGCAATAAGCCTCCAATGCATGCTATTAAATATTAATGGAATTGGGAGATAAATTTAGAAAGCCTTGCAAACCTGAAATGAATGCGCTCTGTATTGACCAGATACCATGATATGCCTTTTCCAAGAGTGGAAAAAGTGATGCAGGCTCCTTCACAGGGTGTGGCAAAAACAAAGACATGTATACAGCTTTCTCTGAAGTCATTTTAGTTGAAAATTGCTTTAAAAATGAAGGGAGTGGTGAAAATATCAGGGATATTAATACAATCCAACTCCAACAAATCAACTACAGAAGTGCTTCATACAACTTTCACAGTTGTGCCGTTGTGTTGAGTGTTGAGTGAATGAAATACGTGTAAAGAAAGAGTGCAAGTCAATGCAGATTTAATAATTAGAGAGATTGAATAATTCATCTGCATTATCTCTGATATTGTTGAAAACAACCTGTCACTGAAAAACAAAGAATGTGATGTTGTTTATGGAACAACACAGCCACAAAAACTGAGAGGGTATTTCAAGGACTCAGAGATTTTCTTTACATGGAGGTTATTTACTTTACAAGTAAAGAGATTGCTGGACTCCAAATACCAGACTTACCTAAAAGGCCCAGAAGAAAACATGCAGGATAAACTGGCATGGTGTCCTTTGGTCAACGGCATACATCAACACCCTTACTGCACTCCTCAGTCAAAGTGCAGCCCAGGCTACATGCCATTATTGAAATGGAAGCTTTAGAATCACGCCAACAAAGCACTGAGAGGATATAAATGCATCCTGTTGTATTAAATTGTGAGGAGCTCTGACAGATGAGAAAACAAAGCATGTGGCACAAAGACTGCACTGTGATCAGATGCTGGGGGTCCAGGGGTGGCCTAATGAAAACATCCCATTGACTCCTCTGGGAGACCTGAACAGCCAATCCAAATAAAGATGAAGAAAATCAGAGAAAAAATTAACTGCACCAATTTCATGGCCATAAGGGGTAATTTATTTACACTTAATCTAATTAAAAGGCATCACTGTGACCATGCATTTTGCCTCAGATGTGGAGTCAGTGTGTAATTGCGCTGACGGTTGTGATGGGCTCCACCGCCTGTGTGCCTGTGTACACGCATACACACGCGCGCGCGCAGCCATGTTTTAGCTTTTCAGTCTCTACTGATGATGACTTGCTTTTTTTTTATCCGCAATATTACATCCGCATCTGGCTAAAGCCAGCCAATGTGGAAATTTTTTTCACGACCAATCTGGTTTATACGCTTTCTTCTTTATTTTATATATATATATATATATATATATATATATATATATATATATATATATATATATATATATATATATATATATATATATATATATATATATATATATGAACACTTACTAAATATTCTGATAACTTGGAGTTTGGATAGTAGTCAGTCACAGACAACCAGCTCGGACACATGGGGGACTTCATGAATTATAAATGTAAACGCAGGGGAGAGTTTGCAGAGTATAAAATCAAAAACTGAGTTATTTCTTCTCCAAGAATGTATAAGACAAGGGCAAATAAACCAAATAAGAAAGCTAAAAAAAAAAAAGACAAGAATCAGTAAAAGGCGGGGTTGTTGCCGGCCTCTGTCCACGCCTGTGGTGCTGAAATAAAGACATTCATCGGTTAACAATGCCTCCTTGCCTGTGCATGCTCAGTTTGGAGAAATTTTATAATTATTTGAGCTGTTATGAAAATCTTGTTGCCACCGTAAATGCACTCTCATTTCTCGCACGTACGGGTGCCCCATCCATCCAAGAAGCCAGCGGAACCGCCTGCCCCTACTCCCTTCATACACACAATCAAGGTAGGGAATGCAGCTAAAACCAGCGGCAAATAGACCGCATGCGCTACCGCGTCTCTTAATTTACAATCGGGCCTAACATTGGTGTATTCTGCAGAAATATGTTCACACTCTAGTGAAAAGCAGACACATACCATCTCGTTCGCATAATTGTATCGCGTCCAAGCTTAGGTCCTTGATCATCCCCTCACAGGGACTTAATGGACTGGTGATGTTGTGCGCCAAGCTTGGTACTTCCATCACTGCAGAAGAGTCTGGGTGATGCTACTGGTTGATTGCTGACGCTCGGTAAATGTCGTCCACGGGACTTCCACAACAGTAGGGCGTCCGTCCTCGGTCGTTATGGTAAGAGAAAATGAAAGTCCGGTGTCCAATGAGTCCACTGCTCGCTCTCCGTCGCTCACAGCTCTCCTCTCTACCTCCTGGGTGGTGCGGCTAGTGGCGCGTCAGCGGAATCGTCACGGGCTCGAACAGCGCAAGCCGTCAGTTGCAACATGAGGCAAAGGCAGTCTCTGCAGAGATGCGTTCGAGCACCTCAAAGAAATCTGTGTCCGCGTTCAGTTTATAATCTCACGCTCCGCTACAGCGCCCCTGTGCCTGCAAGGAGCCACAAGTGTACGCGCGTTTGTCCTGTGTGTTTAGCAGCCGTGGGACAGTTGAACATGAATAGTTCAGCGGATTAGTGCAGAGGCAGTCTGCAAACTCAGTGGCTTCTTATGTAACCAGATTAGCCTGGTGTTCCCCCACCGGTTTAGTATTCCGTCGAAACTGTGCACATACTCCCGTTCTTTACTATTTCACGTCCAACGTCATCCAAGTGAGGCTATCACATGTCCTTATTTGGTAAGGCGCAGCTCCTTGTTTCAGGAGCGCAGGTGCAAGTGGACCCTAATAATGAGCTAAGGGACCACTCTGGGCTACCGCTCAGGCTTACCTCAGTAAAGGCTAGACCGCTCTTCTTGCGTTGCAGACATAACCCCACCTAGAAATGACTTAGAGTGCCAATTTATGGCATTACATTATACTGGCTTGTGGGTGTGTTTCTAATGATATCAATTGCACTATCCCACCCTCTTTATCAGTGGCCCGCAGGGAGAGGTTTGCCAAAGAATAGAAGGTCAAACTGCACATTGTTTCTAAACAAGGCTTCAGGGATGTTTAGTAACAACATACCAAACAGAAGTTAATGTTGATAATATTAGTCATTGTCCTTCACATATTTCCTTTAGCAGCCCCTATAGAACACAAGGAGAGAGGCGTGTCACTTTCTTTTTGTTTTGCCTGTCTCATAATTATACAAGGCACCCTTAGGAGGGGCCACAGAGTGTTTATCTATTCAGTGGACGACAGATTCTGCAGCTGCGCCTATGGGACCCCTGAGATATGCTGTTCCAAATGGCAAAAGGGGAACTGCTGCATGATAGGCTGCACCATGAGTTTTAAGAGAGAAGCTAACTCACATGGTGGGGGACATTAAAATGGCATCATCTCTAAAGTAGGGACAGAAAATAAGAGACTAAGTCTTTCAATTTATCTGTTTCCCTTTTTGGGGGGGTTGCCTTTTTTTGCCAGCTAGAATTAACTAGATAGATTTTCATGTAGCTTTAGCATTAGAAAAATAGGTTAGGGAGGGCAGGCGAATTAAACTTCTGATAAGCTTATAATCACTGTGGCATTCAAATGCAGCCTGAATACATCCCATGCTCAGATTTCATGAGGGTATTGCTGTATCTGCTTCAAATTTCCTGCCTTAGAAATAAAACTCATCAAAAGTGAAGGTCAGCAGGCTGAAGAGTCCACAAACACAGAATGAACTGTGTCTGAGTAGATGCTGCTGTATAGATTCATGCTCAACAGATAACATGTTTAAATGTGGGAGGCAGAGTTATTCTTGATAAGTGTATCTAGTGTTGCCAAGTTTATACAGTATGGAGCATTATGTTTTGATATGTTTACTTTCTGAGCCTGGCTTACCAGCTGCCCCCCTGCTGTCCAAGACTGATTTAATGTGAGAGCTGATATCATGAGATTGATACAGCATCTGTTTATAAGCCCCTGTTTTCACAAGGCATTTTGAAGGCAGCTCATGAAAGGTGATCAAAACACAAACAGTGCAACTCATGTGGCCCTGAGTACACCAACATTAAAAGACCTTTTTGCAATGATTGCCCCCACCCCCCGTGCTTATCGCTTATCTGGCATGGGAGCAGGAGGAGGATGAGTCTGACCGATTCTGGAGGATTCATTCTCGTCCTACCTCTTTTCCATCCTTCTCTCCACCCACTTGCATCCCCTCTAGCGAGAGTCATCCTGTGTTAGCATCAGTGTTTCCAGCAAAGCCACAGGAGGACGAAGGAGAGCGACACCGTGCCCCATGTAACGCGCACCCAGCCAAGTCCACCCCCCTTTCCTCCCTCTTCTGCATCCTTTCCATCTTTTGCCTTAATGCTTCCCAGATTTGTCTTTTTTTTCTTTAGATTTTATTGCTGTTGTGCTTTAAATGTCATAAAATTTATCTTACTGTGTATAATTTGTGTTTGTGTGTGAGTGTAGGCCACAGTGGGCTCTGTTCTTGCTGTCCACTCTGATTTGTTCACTCGGCCTTCAGAGGCCATGTGAACATAGAATGGCAGATGGAGCCATAGCAGGGAGAAAGGTGTAGTAAGATTTCAGGCCAATTAATTGTGAAAATGAAAGACAGAATGGAGTAAAAGGAGTGACCCATAACCAGATATGTCTCATTATATTATGTTTCTTATGTCTTCTTTTATCTCTCCCTCAGCCACATACACACACCCTACAGTCACTATACATCAGTTCTCACACAAGAGGTTGACTGTGAATCAGTATTTAGAGTACAGGCTGCAACGTTTTTCACTGTGAAAAACAATACAAAGTCCCCAGGGTTCAACAAGCGTATGTGTGCAGCTGCATACCACAAACACATTTGTCTGGTATTTGAGGGCAGTAAATGAAGCATGTCATTGATTTGCAGTGAGGCCTCAGCTAAGTGTCAATTTGATTGATAACGGACAAGAGTGTCGCTGGGTCTCCAGTGACACACCAGTTTATCAGAGCTTATTATAAATTCTAATGGGATTCATACTCACAGTTCATAAAACAAGAGGCCCAGTTATCTTAATCAGGAGAGATGAATTGAAAGCAGGTTTGAATTACTGTACCTATTACAAGAAAAATTAAAAGCTTGAATGATTTGTTTGACATTTAGAGTAATAAGATTATTTGCTTTGCTGCAAAGATTTAGATGAGGAAATGAAAACACAGCTATAGCTAGAAGCTGATTAGCTATATTAGCACAAAGACCTAAAATGGGGGAACATTTAAAAATGGTTAGTAGGAATAATCACACAAAATAAAGAAGCCACATTATGATTTAGAAAGTTTTACCACTTTCTTCAGGATGTTTATTAGCATCCCCTAATGTAAAAATCTACACAAAAAAAAATCATTGTTTTCTACCGGAACTGAAAACAAGGTTTTTGGTGCAGGTTTTTCTTTTGCTACTTAATCACACACCACAAATTAGAGATATCTGATACCCGCCAACTGGCTTGTTTGGAGTGAGTCAAATAAAGAAGGAGCAGCTGTCTGAATTTTGCCATTTTGATCTGCATGATGGGAATTAGGGATTAAAGAGACAAGAGCTTAAATGAAGTATTTTTGAAAGAACAGTGGCAGGAGTTATGTTTGAAAATGTTGAAAAATGTTTGAAAAACTGATAACCCAAATTAAATCATGTTCTTGTTAATTGTCTGAAAAATGCACTTATATAACTGGTACATTCCTATCGTGGAGTTTCTGCTGAAAGCTTAATTGTTTATTGGCAGATGAATAGCATTAGCTATTTGTGAGATTTAAATATTGGCCAAATCCTTGCTGCTATTTTTGGCAGACCAATGCAACTATGTTAAGATGTTTTTTGAGCTGTTATGCTAAACTGAGTTACCTGGTTTCACATCAAAATCGTAATCAAGCTTTACAAGATTTAGCATGAAAATGAATAAGTGCACTTCCCAAATACAATGTCTTGCACATAGATATCACTTATGAGTTTTAGCTCAAGGGGCTGCATGGCGGTTAGCACCCCAGCCTCACAGCAAGAAGGTTGCCATTTCAAGCCTTGGCTGGGGAAGGGTTTGAACTGCAGCCATTCTGTGTGGAGTTTGCATGTTTTCCCTATGTACAGCATGTATGGGTTCTTTCCAGGTACTCCAGCTTCCTTCCACTGTCCAAAGACATGCATGTTAGCTTAATTGGTCACTCTAAATTCTCCCTAGGAGTGTGAGTGGTTGTTTGTCACTTTGTGTTAGCTCTGCAATAGACAGGCAACCTGTCCAGGGTGTACCCTGCCTAATTGCTAGGATAGGGGACTTCAATCTATGTTTTAATAATTAAGCTAATGCATATTTGATGAAAAAAAGGGAATTATACATGAGCAATAAGGAAACAGCTCTGGTTCTGACAGGAAATGTAGTTTTCAGAAACAATCGTGTTGCTTCTACACATAAGATTAAAATGTTCAGATAACTACAATAAGTCAGTGACTGCTCTTAATAATAAATGCATTACTTCATAGACTCATAAAACAATAATACGGCTGCTAAAAGCTGTGGACAAAATATTGTTTTCTTTCTGTCAGAGAAAGTGTCATGTTGCACAATTACTCATGCACAATTTATGCATAGGGAAGAATGAGCAACGAGGGAAAGCAAAAGAGACAACGAGCCAGACTGTGGGCATGCTGTCCACTGGATACCAGCCAGGTATGATGAGGTAGCAACCAATCACAGCTCCTCATATTTACACCTTTCCTGCAGAGGCAATCTGCCCATAAGAACAATATGTGATGCTGTGGACCCTGCTGGTCTCTAAGTGGGCAGACAAAAAATATGTTGAATAAAGGCATGATAAGCCCACTGCTTCTCGCTACAGCCACTTAGCTGTCTTTTACTCTCTATCACTCACAATGGAACATGAAATTGGAATTAGTCATGCTTGTGGGGTCTGAAAATGATTGGCAGTACATGTAATTGTCCAAAGTGAGATGAAGAGAGACTGCAATAAAAAGACTGTACAGGGTAAAATGTTATACATGGAGTACAGGCATTATTAAGTCTATAATTAAATCTGAGATTTCGATAGATTCCATTTCTCATGTGAAGAATTGGCAGGAGACGTAATGAATGTTTTTTTCGCATCCTTCCCACACATTAACCCAGAGCTCCTCAGTTTTTACATACCAGTATTAACATGATATTCACCTTTCTGGTGTTATATAAACATGAAGGAGTTTTTATTTTTCCTTTAATTTTTTACTTAATAAAGCATCTATTCAAATGACGGGAGGAGAAAATTAGTGAGTCACAGGCTACTGCAAAGCATAGTTCAGTGGCACCACCTGTTAACCATCAAGGGCTCATTTGTGTTGGATGAGACTCCCTCTGTGCCATCTGAACATTAATTTCCTGCCATATAACTAGACAGGCCTGGTAGAGGTTTGGATCATAAGTAAGGTGGACATGTGAATCACAATTATACAATTGCAGACATACAAACAACCAGTTTCCTATGAAGCTTTGCATTGTTTTTAAAAAATGCCAAATATACATTGAATTTGAGGCACACTTTTTGTAAAAATATTAGATTCTAATACAGAAATATTCAGTCTTTATCTTCATCTTCAACAGACAAACCACAAGGGCTTTGAATTAAAAAAAAATTCTGTTGAGTAACCATTCTCGATGCTTAAAAGCGTCATTTTAAGTGGCAACACTGCCCCCTTGAGGTCTGTGAGGACACTGCATGCAATCTTGCTTTTACTTCACAGAAGATTTAAGCAGGACACTGAAGCATTAAACCAGGGGGTTTTCTTTTTTAATCAGAGATCATAAGAGTTGCTTATATGAGACAAGATAAACTGTTCCAACAGTTTTATGAGAAAAACTAAAAACAAAAAAAACAATTTCTTTTGTACTAATGGACCAAATGAACTATCTTTAGTTATGAAAAACAATTAGATTAAAAGATCTGAATATCTCGTAAAAGAAAGAAAAAGAATGGATAAAAAAGGAAATAATTCACATGGTTGCAAAGCCTGCTGAGTAGGACAAATCAAAGCTAAAATTAATGTATTATGTTTTTTGCAAGAGTCTGCATCAGATTAATCTGGTTGGATTAAGCAGATATTAGGTGCATGGATTAGATTTTATTAAGCATGTCACCACCAACTCATGGCATAGAAGAGAGTGCTCTGTCAACATGCTGAGTGTATACTACTGAAGAAACTAAAATACAGAGTAAGGCCTATCAATCAGCTCATATTTAGAAGCCAATTGGTACTAAATGTGTAAGTGGTATTTTCTGGCAAAAACAGATTCTAAAACACAATTTTCTAACGCTGCTCATCTGCTGCAGGTGATGTTTCTGGAAGTTCAAAGTTTACAGAATTATAAGGACTCAACAACAATACTTCAGGCAGTTATCAATACCTTTAACCAGTCAGTTATTTCCATGCATTAAACAAAGCCCCATCCTGGTTTTGCATATGTTTATTACCATCATAGTATCATTTAAATGTTTGAACAAACATTTTTTTGCCTGCTCGACAGTTTTGCAAAAAAAAAAAAAAAAGTCTCCTGCTTGTATCTGTACTACATTACATATAGAATAACAAACAGCACCAACAGATGCCACAGTGAACAGAGCTTTGGCCTCATGGCAATGTTTACAAATAAATTCTTATTTGAACAATGTGCAGGACTGTACCTTCTCTCACACAAAACAATGGCTGTATAGGATGGAAAAAGTTGTACAAAAGTAGTACATCATATCCATAGTGGTTTACATTCACTATAAATGTACCATTTGATTGCAGTACAAAGATTCCCTTTGTGAATAACAATACAACTAATACAAAAATCATTGACATAAGACTTGTGTAATTCCTCACTCAAGGGCAAAAACTAGACAAGCTGGCAGTAAACTTTGTGACTTGGTGAATCCCTTCACTGATCTGTAGTCAAGCTGAAAGAACAAGCGTTGATAACTTTCTAAACAACATTCACGTGATAAAACAAGAACCCCCGGTGCCCTCCAAGCAAACACTTCTAAACAATGTTGAAGGATGAAAACAAATGTCTGCTAGGCAGGAACATGAGTCACAGCACTGGGATAATCAGTGCTCAACAGTTTCAATGTAGTACCATGATGAATGGGGGGAGGGAGGGGGGTCGAGCGGGTTTCCTCTCAGAATAAAGAAGCCCAGTCTATAGAAGCTTTATCCCTCTTCATCATGTCTTAAAACTTCAAATAATAATACATAAAAAATAAAAAAAGTCAGAAATTACCTGGTCTGCATCAGCAACCATGTCAGAATATTATTTAGGTTAGTTTTTACTAACAACCATATTGAAAATGGCTGAAATCAGATGAGAGAGAGGAGGGATGACATGGTTAAAAGAACAAATGACCTTGCAGGAAATCATGAATCTGAGATATGACTGACTTCTGTTTTAGATTATGTGAGAACTGCAGCTACTTTTTGTCATAATTAAATTTACAGAGATAAAATGGCCACGTCTCTTTATACTTTGCAGATTTTATATACTGTACCCTTGTTTGAACCAAGAAATTTCTCCATCTTAGCTTTTACACATAATGTCCTTCAAACATAAACAAGGAAAACGTTACAAAGAGGCACTAAATTGCACTTGAAAATGCTGGGGACAGTGGAAGAATTAGCTTGTTGTCCAAATCAGATATTTTAAGAACATTACACAAAAAACATTTGAGATATCCAAAGTTAATAAACTACTGAAAAATTTTCTTTCAAAACACAACTGAACACATTACAAGTACAGAAAGGGGAAAACCTGATAATAAACACTGCTGTGTGCATAATCCTGTTACTTCATTAAACAACGCTTAACTGAATTTTTTAGGATTATTTTAGATTGCATGACTAATACTAAAAAATTCTAGATCTTTGTCTTCATCTTAAATCTCAGTCCTCTCAGTGACTGTGGTTCCTTATTTGTGTCTCTCAGAAATTCTTTTATGAGACCAACTTGGCTGTGAATATATTGGTTCTTTGTGATGTGCCTTCAATCTGGAGAGGAAGATCGGATGAAAATATTAGTGTTCTTAACTAAATATCTCCCCACTGAAAACTGAGTTATGTACATTGGCACTTCATGTTACAAAGGTATGACTTTGTTCTATTACGAGCTCTTACTTTGCTCTAAATGGAACAAGTTGAGTGGAATATAAATGCCATGCAACTCCTGACATAGCAGCTCACGTTCCAGACACAAGGCAGGAGCATTTTGGGAGATTTTAAGGCGCATGGAAGTGGCCACAGGGTGCCAATTATGACAAATAACAAGATGAGACAAACAGCATGCACTATAAACAGAAGGAAAACCACAGAAAGTTGCCTGCTGACACAATCAGAGGGAGGCCTACGAGGCTTAGCCCAACTGCCTCACATCTCTGCTGCTGTCATATGGCACAGCCATATCATGGCTCCACAGATTGAGGGGCAGAAAATAGTAAAAGATACGAGTAAAGAAATTACAAAAAAAAAGAAAAAAGAAAAAAAGAAACTCATTCAAAAACATATATAAAAATACATATGTAAACTGATTACCAATAAACATTCCGCCCATTTGCCTAAAATGGTAATAAAAACTAAACATAAAATCATAATGGATGAGTACAAAATATTACATTTTTGTTTTGTTTTGTCTAGATATACACAGACACACTGCTGTTGAACACAAACACTGACTTTGGAGGAATTTCCACCAATCAAACACTGAAGGAAGCCAAAGGTCAAAGGTCAAAATGATACTTTCCTTTGGTTAAAGTGTTAAAGTTGATCAAGTCACCACTCAGGTGTGCTGATTTCTTTTGCACTTCATTTTTTTGGCGCCCTAATCTCACTGGCTAAGTGCTTACTTTTGGTTTGGTACAAAATGCATCTGTGCTTTGAGTTAATAAAACAATGCATAGTTATTATTACTTCAGTCTAAGGAGTAAGGCTCTCACAGGCAAAAGTCTAGTATTATTAAAGTGCATGTCACTGATACAATAGCATAATACAAATGCAGGTAGTATCAATCTATAAAATGATTGTACTAATCATTCTGCCTGTTCCCTAATACAAAAAGTGGAGAAAAATACTTGGTAGTACCCTTCTTCAGAACCATACCACCCTTCATATGAATGCTTCCGATAATCAAAGGTTGTATAACACTGAACTTTATGCATCTGAAAAATCCCTTTTTTAGTTGGCACTTCAGGTAAAACTATGGCTTTTTCTTTTTTTTTTTAAATTTTAAACATATACATTTATATATTTACTTATTTTATTTATATATATATATTTGTTTTGGAAGGCAACGCTGCAGTGAACAGTCTCAATTTAGCTGAAGCTCAACAAAGGGTAAACAACTGCTGAAACTTGGGCTCCACTGGTCTTCATGGACGGCTTAAGGAGCGCCTACCATCGCCCACTGACGCTGGCCATGTCACCGTGAAACTGGCGGGAGAGGCGGCCACTTGCTCCCCCTTCCAGGAAGGAGGACCTGATGGGGGGCTCAAATAGCTTCCTCCGGTTTTTGTTAAGTTCTAAGTGAAAAAAAAAACAAAAAACAGAAAACATCAGCAAAGGCAAAGGCGATACAAACAACATACTTTTGAATGTGGCCAATTTCTCCACAAGTTGTTGTGGGAATTACGACAAATCAAAGTGAAGTAAATACAACTAAGGAGTCTGTTGACATGTTTCTTTAGCTCCCATTGATCAACAATGACAAGAAAATTAAATTCAATCACCACGGAATTGCTCAGATCAACAAAAGCCTTCTTTGTGTCCATCTGGTTCATGCAGCAGTTTAGCAGTTTGGACAAAGACTTTCATAAAAATGTCAGAAAGACACCCTGGCCTATCTGAGTTATTCATATAAAAACAATGTTCAGTTGCTGCCAGCATAAACCTTCACTTTGAGTCCTGGAGACAAGCAACTCTGCAGCAGCTCTTTTTACTGGCAGACTGTCAGGTAGCTGAACCCTGGATTGCCATTACTGGTATTTTATCATTTCATGAGAAGTAAAAATAAGAAAAAAGAAAGACAGAGACAGACAGACATGTACATATTTCAGTTTTGAAAGGCTAGTCTTGGCTGAGGCAGGAGGCAGCAAAAACCAGCTCTGGCTTGGGAAAACTTTGCTTCTTTAATAATCACAGAATTGGCCTCGACAGTTCACTCCGATGCTCTCAACGTCAGCGTGGCCCTGGTCTGACGTTTTTTTTAGATTCAACTTTTACAAAATATTAAAAGCTTCCTGTCGTGGGTATTCTGTGCCCTTGACAGGAAGCCTGTGTTCCAAGACAACTTAACAACTTCAGCTATTACAATGTCCAAAAAAATGATGTCAGTAATGAAGTGTGACATCTACCACATTCACATTAAAGCAAATGCAACAACAGTCTAAATTGACATCATGGAGGCAGCTGCAGCAGCTGGTCAAACATCAGTACAGTCATCTGAGAAGAATTTATCCCAATCTCATTCACTGCTGCTGCCGCAAATTACTGCAACATGTTTGAACGTATGTTTTCCTGATAAATTAGTTGCAACGATCCTGTCATAAATGTCTTTATAATATTCTGTCCACAGCAGGAGCCACATATTAGCTCTGAAAGTGCTTTGTAATTCAGTTGACATCTGTCAGTTGGATTACACTTTTTGTCTTCTGCACAGCTGGGCTCTGCTCTGGCTTGTTGCAGCAACAGACAAAATAAGAAACATTGATGAAACACATAAACCAATTTGTGCTTGCAGGGGTTACCTGCTCTTTTTTATTGTACCTGAAATAGCAAGTAGCATTTTCCTGCGAGCACCAAAGGTGGTGATTCCCAGTTCCTTCAGGTCCTGGTCTGTTAGAGTCAGGAATGTCTGGAGGTCAATCTGGAGCAGAAACAAGTCTATTTAATACTGACATTACTACAATTCAGAACCATCTTCTGAAAGGACAAACCTAAATGGCATGACCAAAGCAAATAAGTATTTCCATCCATAGCAAGAGTTAATATGATCCAGATCTTCTTAACAAAGGATCTTACTTTCATATGTTAGTTTGGAAATCTTTCAATACATTCGATTAGGACTTGAAAACTTTGAATTCTTTATTTTCTTGTTACTACTGAGTTAGACTGAGCCTGCAAGCATGGTAGTTGCAAGGCTTTGAACAGTGTGCCAACATCAGCATACAGCTGTAATTTCTTACCAAGTTTAGTATCTTTAGCATGTTAGCTCGCTAAGTTAGCTGTGGGAGTGCAGCAGAAGCTGTTACAGTCATCGTACATTGGATCACGCATGCACCAGTGCCCCATATATGTGCATTATTGTCAAATTTCTCATTACAATTATTTACAAAGTGACTGTAGTAACTATATTGTAGATTTAAATTGTAAAAAGTGTTGAAGGGACTGGGTGTTTGCAATACCCTGCAGTACTCATGCTTCCTTTTCAGGCTTTAACAACAGACTCGATAATAAATAATAATAAATAAATAAATAAATAAAGCAATAATATAATTCTTATAGATTTCATATTGGTATGGGCTTAATTGTTAACTATCTGTACACTCTCATGTGCAACTCAGGTAGTGATAAAAGAATGACCTCATTATTGCCCTACATAGACAACGTTTGGTGTAGGCCAATAGTAGTTTAAAAGAATTAAGGAAAAAAAATCCAATCTTAGGGGACCAGTAACATGTCAAAGCACTCAGCAGTTCAAGTTATGTTGGTTTGTTTCACATAGCTCCCATAATCACCATCTCTGCAGCTACCTTTTGGATATTTAAAAAAAAAAAAAAAAAAACTGGCTTTCTTCACATTGACAGGGCAACTAGTTTAAATCACACCTAGAAAAGTTGAAGGCTGACTGAGTATACTACCTCTTGTTGCTGGAAGACATCAGTGTACTTTCCCAAGCCCAGTTTGCTGAAGAGCTCAGGCAGGTCAGAGCCTTTCAGGGACGAGTTCAGGCTGCATCCATTGCTGCCAGTTACAGAGGAGATGGAGTCCATGTAATTGCTGCTGCTGAGGTAATGCTCTGCAGCTACATGACCAAGAAATAACGCAAAACAGAAAAAACCCACAATTATTTAACAAAAAGATAATTTACACAGTAAATTAAATCAAAATGTGACATGCTGATCTGAATGAAGTCCTTCAATCAATGTAAAAAATGTGCAGTCATTTTTAAAAAGATGCTGCAAAAACACTGACCACATTTGTTCTGCTTTCTCTTTGGACTGCTGACAGCTGAGGGGAACTCGGTGTGGTTTGGCAGACCATTACCGGTGCCGTTTCTCTCTCTCCAGTTGTCAGAATCACTACCACTCCCCACGCCTTCCCGGCTCCCGGCTCGAGACAAGGACAGTGCTGAACCCTGAGGCAGAATACAAAGTAAATACTAATATTTAGAGAATTGTTTGAGCTGCTGAGCTTAGAGTGACTGCACTGCATCAGAATATAGGGTTCAGAAATATCCAGATTCTATTAAAAATAGTTTAAAAAACATCCATATTGTACCCCTTAATTTCAATTAATGGCAGAAGCAGTGAACTTTTTCATTAAGGATGATGAAAACATTGGGGTCTGACCTCGTATGTGGTGCTCATGCTGGGTTTATATGACACATGATTGGCTCTCCGGAGCTCCTTGATTGTCTCAGCTGGCATGGACTTTGAGAAGCCCAAACCACTCCAAGTGTTGGTAGGGGTCCGGACTTCAGTCACCACAGGCTTCTTTAACATAGCTGTTAAAAACAGACATGAAGTAATGCAATCATCCATCTTTTACATATATCAGGTGGGAGGCAGGGTGCAATGCAAACTTAAAGATAATCCCAAATAATATGTCACACAAAGCTAAACAGTTTTCACTGTTAAATAAAAATGAAAACTAAGATTATGTGACCATATGTGATCATACCAGAATAATTAATCAACTACATCCTGACCCTGAAAATTATATTTTAATATCAAACGTTAACTTACCTTTTGTTGCTAACAGTTTCTTCTGTTCGTAGTCAAATGCCTGAAAATACAGCAGTTTTATTCTAGTAAAGCTTAATATTAATAAAAAAAGATGGGATTTTCCATGTGATCGACGTGTATCTTTACCTGCATGTTTGCAAAGGACGTCTGTGGCGCCAGTCTGATTCTTTCCCTCTCATTCTGCTGTGCAGCCCTTTCAGCCGCCCGCTCGCTACCTGGTGCCCTCTTATCTGCCACTGGACCGTCTGACGAGCTGGACTCGGCGTCCGAGAGGAGACATTCAGAACTGTTGGAATTACAGGGCAGTAGGTGTGTTATGAGTGGAAGAATAAAGCTTTAAAAACATACACAAGGCAATGCATCATCTTTCTTTCATCTTATTTACCCTTTACATAAATATTCTTGTCATTTATATCCTGATTTAAGTAGGTCTGAAATGATTTAGATACAGTTAGCTATTCTAGTAACAACAGTTTCGAATGTGAGTTAGTTTGATGGTCCATCTGGCACCCAGTTATAAAAAAAAACAACCCATGTGCTACTAAACTTATCGCATAATTTTGCCCAACTTTACAACAACAACAAAAAAGAGTAAGGTTGGTTTCTTCACGTTGTATATTTTAAAAAGGATTAATGGATGATTTTAAAATAAAGAGCTGTGAAAGATTTCTAAAGAGATGCAGCACAATAAAAATCAATGCTGTAAAACATCGGCAGATTGAAACATACTGTAAATGGGAGTTTTTGGTGCCTTGAAGAAGCTCCACAGCCTGCCGTTTCCCTGATGACGTCTTACAAGAAGCCAGCATCTGCTTCAGCTCGCTCCCATTAGCAGAGTGAGAGGGACTTCTCGGCATGCCCACTTCTACAAAAGTATCTGAACCTAAAGGAAACAATTTTTTTTAATGATCTACTGTCTTATATACAAAAAATACATAACATGCAGATGGCTATATTTGGTTTAATCTATTCACTTATATTGTGCCACGCACAGTCCAAGTCTCATTTCAGCTGTGGCTGGGTCACTCAGTGTTAATGAGTAAGTGTAGCTTACATATGTATTGCACGTGTGCATTAAAGTCTAACAGGTCTCATTTGGATTTTGGATTAATTAAAACCACTGCAGCTGTGATTATGGTAGTTTTCATCTGCTGCTCCACTTTCAGTCCCTCTGGACCCTGCTCTACGTAACAGGATATGCACGCCTGTTTCGATGTACGGATGCATAAAATTCAAGAATATATGAATGTAGATGAAATTTATAGCAAAAAATAATATGATGTCAGTCAATGTAATGAAGGTCTCTGGGGTTTTTATTGTTTGAAGAATTTCCCAAAGCTTTTTTTAATCCAAATGCAGAGCTGAACCTAACTGGGCAAGCCAGTCCAAACACATTCTGTGACACAGGAGGAGGTGAGGAAGGGAGGAGGGAAACTTACCAGGACACACCGCACTGAGGGAGAAACAGCTCAGAAAACAGCGGGGAAAAATGAGACGCGTGAGAGTGAAGGTTTGAGGGAAAAACCGCGAGTGTAAGACACCGAGGAAATGAGGGCCTTTCTGAACCGCTAGGAGACCAGCAGTTAATCTGTCTCTGTTCCAATAAACGTAGTCAGAGGGACCAGGAGGTTAGGAGGACAGTATAGAGAAACAGAAAAAAACGTTCACTGTACACATATTCCTCACTGTGGTTTTCAGAGTAACATAAATCTCAAGTGGAAAATCTTGAATTGGACATTTATGTTCAGTCTGCAAGGCTGAGGTCCAACAAACCTGAGCCGAAAAATGTCAACAACTCAAAAATTTTAGTCCATCCAAGGTTGTAATAACATATAAATTATAAGATTATGTTTAACATAAATGAAAGAAAGAGGTACAGAGGAACTGAACAGAACTTTTGGATAGACGGCAAGTATTTGAACATTAGAAAGAACATCTGGGCGCTCTGAGCTGTATGTTCTTTGTTGGTAGAGGTATCAAACATATGGAGGGTACGACTATGGGAACTCATATTTATGCATAAATGAAATCTAATATATAATCAGATTAAGATTTGAGGATGAGCACAAGAGGTCAGAAGACCAATTTGTTATTTTGTCTAACTAATGTGCAGCAATATCAGTACTCAGCTGAAGAAATGAACAGTGTTCTAAACAGTGAAAAGTTAATTTTCACTGTTTGGAAGGCAAAAAAAAAAAAAAAAACAAAAACAAAAAAACAACATGTTCAATGTGCCAATGGATTCTGACTTATAACAAAAATTTCAAAATAAAATCTTCAAACATCAGTCGCTAAATGAGTAAGTGTCAGTATTTCATGATGCAAGACGTTGAGTCTCAGAAAAAAAGTTATTATTTCCTGAGAATGACCTGCAAATTATGTTTGAACCACTACCAGGCTGGTTGGATTTCAGGATGAGGAATACCTTCATCTGGATTGGACTTGCTTGATAGCGGTTCTGATGGATTGTGTCCGCTGGCATCCTGGGATGAGTCACATGGTGCTGGACTCAAAACAGTTTCTGCAAGTGTTGCCGTTGCTAACCTCCCGTAGACTGAACCAGGATGCTATACAAAAAAAAAAAAAAAAAAAAGGAAAAATAAGTCAGACAAAAGACATTTAGCAAATAAAACTTTTAAAGTGGACTTACAATAATGCAGTACGCAGTATGAATATAAGGCAAACCTTGACATGTCCATTAAGAGTGCAGTCAGGGACCCCGTTTGGCTGTTTGTCTATGGGGGTAAGGCCGGGTGGAGGAGATGGTGTGTTGTGTGTGTAACCCTGCATTCCTGTAACCCTAAGGATGTTTAGGGTGGCCTGAGTGGCAGGATGCAGAATCAGCTGAGATGAAAAGCCTGCATCAAAGAAGGCTACAATCAATGATTTTTAAAATTTGAATGACTTGTAAAGGAAACAAGAAGACTTCCTGTCTGTCAATGAATATCTCAATTTATTCAAAACATTTGCTGAAATAATGATTAGAATATGAGGAGCTCCACATTAAACACAGAATGTTTATCCACACATAGCATGCATTTTTTTCCACAACAACCTTTCCACAATGGTGCAGCAGATTTATATACTAACTCTGGGTACTGGTGAGTGAATTGGGCCAGAGGGACGGGGAGGGTGTTGGGGTGCTGGGGCTCGGTGTCTGCAGAGGGCTCAGAGAGGAGTTTAAGCTGTTCAGAACTGCGTTTGGGGCGGCAGAATTGGGGAGAGAGTGGGGCGCCGTCGCACCCAAAAAACCTGCAGGGACCAGAGAGAAACAGTGGAGAAGAATGAAGGGAAAAGATCAGCAGCGGTCCTGTCAAAGCACAGAGCCATTTTTCAAGCTAATCACAAGTTACGCTACAGCCCACACAAAACAGTCCAGCTATTTAACTGGAATTCCATCAAACTGCCATCAACCAGACGGCAAATGAGAGGAAGAATTTCTTACATTTCTACAAGGTCACGGATGCAAAAGTATATATCCAGCATATCCTCATACCCAATAAAACCATGCAATTGAAAGCGCCAACAATATGGTGCTTAGTGTCTTAACCCAAACACAGTGTATGAAAACAGAGTGAAGCAGGTCTGTGGCTTTAACAAGGGGCTAGTTTGGCTCCAGGAATAAGGCCATGGATTCTTCTGGCAGACTGATCTGTAATCTGAAGAAAAGAAGCATGTAGCAATTACTAAAGGCCAGGATGTGGCCGTCCACAGCTTCAACCCGGGCCCCTAGGTTTAAATGAGACACCAACAAAAAATTTTCTTTTTACTGTACTGGGCTTTTTTATGATCATTTCCTCATTGTATTTATTGGTGAAACAACAAAAAAATCCTACATACTCAATATCTACATAGATGATCTTTAAAAGAGTAATTGTTAACAGATTTTTCTAAAAGAAGTGAAAATAAAAACAAACTAACCCCCTTGATCACACCCAGTGCATGTTCTTAATGCCCATTACCTCAAGGCTGCAGAAAATAAGCAAACCCATCTTCTTTAAACTCAATCAGCTGTGTCTTAGTAATACATGAGAGTAGATTTTCAATGGTTGATGACATAATTAATACTCTATAATAGAGATGAACTGTGATGAATCTCTCGCCAGCATATGTTTATGGCCCTGAACAACTTCCTGTTCTGCCTTTCTCACTGTCTTTGAAACATAACTCATGTAATCATTTCCATGTTTTGTTTATCTTTTTGTCAGAATCTCAGAAATCTCACTTTTTAGCCAAGAAACAGATAAACAAGGCTAAATATCTGTCCTCAAATACTTCAGTTCATGCTACAGTCAGAAGTAACCCTTTGGGACAAAAACATCCAGACATTCAGACATTTGCTCCAAGCCGAACTCTGAGACTAAGTTGAGGACAGTGCTGCAGCTACTAAGCTGTTAATCAGTATCTGTGGATATTTATGTCTACAAACAAACAAACAATAAAAAAATAAAAACCTACACACTGTGATTCAGGACACCAGGTGGGAGCAGGTTTTGGGAAAATCAGGAAAGAATGTGTTGATGGGAATGATAATGACCCATAATGATATTTTTTTCTTCCACACAGACTTTTAAATGTTTGTGTAATAACTACAAGGGTAGCATCGCATCTAATCTTTCTGGACTGATTTATCTGTTCCCTCAACATGAAAAAAACTTAAGGAAGTAGCTTTTTATCTAAAAAATAAATGGCTTCATTACCCAGATTACTCAGCCCCAGACCAGCTGAGGTCAGGATATCCAGGCCAACGGGGCAGATGAGGGACGGGGATGGACCATTAGTGGTGGAATTCAGTGGCACAGAGGGTGAGGAAGTAGACACTCCATTGCTCTCAAGACCCAAAAGGAATTTTCGAGCTTCGTACATGTTGACTGCATTCCTCTCAACGCTCTTCACAATCACTGACTGGAAGAGTTTCAGGGAGAAGAAAGTAATGATCAGAAATGGACAAAAAAAACCAAACAAGTGAAACAGATAAAGGATTACAGGGAAAGAACCCTAAGGGCAGAAGAAAAGTTGGAAAAAGACTGGAGAAAGAGGAAGTAGAGGGAAAAGCAAGGGAGATAGGGAAGAATGTCGGCATCAGAGATGGGGAGTGAAAGGGAGGCTGAGGGGGAGACAAACATAAATGGGAGGAAGGAAGACAGAATTAAGGGTAGATTAGATGGATAAACATTAAGCCAGTGTGGGAGAGACAAGGAGACATGGGAGCAATGTTCAAGAGAAAGCATTTCTTCATCAGTTAATAAACATTCAGTACATTACTCTCAGATATGGAAGAGGAGAATATTAGCACATAGCAAGTACTCTGACTATTATACTGTGAGGCACAAAACAGATGACTAAGAAACTATGAAATACTTTAAATTATCGAAGGAAAACTACATTTTCCACATCACTGGAAACCCTATCCTTTATGAATTTTAAACAAGAAACAAATGTGGGGAGCAATCATGTTCTGACTTTCTGCTGCTTTTTGAGCTTTTGAAAAACAGTTTCCAGACCATACTCTCCGATACAAATAGACGTACTTCTTTTACAGTCCTGCCAAACTGCCGGGAGCACACAGGCTATGGCATCTGCTCCAACAGGCCTACTGGGAGATGGCTGTCACCTCATTAAAATGTTTAAGTGAAGGGCTCTTAAGTGGATCTGGGCTTGGTCGGTGTTTACACTGGCACCTTGTCTGGTTGAGCCCTGTGTCAGGGCGAGACATGGGGACCTCAAAGAGATGGTCAGAACTCGGCTAAGAGTTGAAATATGAATATTAAGTGTTGCTGGAAAAACAGACCCTGATTTGATTTAAAAGGTACGTTGAATACAAAGCAGATCCATGTAGATTTAAAATATTAAGTAACTAATATGAAAAATTTGCAACATTTTGCACCAATTTGGGTTACATCTATTAAAAAAGAAAATGAGCAAACTTCTAAGTGAGTACTAAAGCCAGTAAATTTCTATTTTGGATAGATGTGGGACAAAAACAAGTGTTTCAATCAGGTGAAACGTGCACGACGGGCAGTATGCAGAGGAGACGGCAGACTGATTCCCTGCTGTGGCAGATATTCATTTACCACAACTCTTTCCACTGTTTGTACCAGGTTCCATTTTTCCCTTTGCAGTTCCATCAAAAAATGATGAAATATGACAATCTATAATTTATTTCAATGCCATGCTGTGTCATGGGGAGTCATTCTGAAATGGAACAGAGGTGGGTTATTAAATTTTCCACAACTGCTTGACTACATTTCAACAGCTGAAGATGTTATTTTTTTTAAATGTTAAAATTAAATTTGTGTTTCCTTTTAAATTACCAAATTAATTTCATCCATTCGAAATGTTGGAAACTTTGGGAATCCTGATCAGAGACTGTGAAGTCTAGTATGTGCCAATATTTTTATGGCAGATAATATAATATTGCACTTATGGCTACAAGTTGCATTGATTGTTTTGAGTAGATTTTATGTGCATGCAGGCTAATAATGAGGACAGCTATGAGGAAAAATCTCAAAATGATAGGCTATCAACCAATGACAAAAAAGTACTTTCATATTTCAACTTGCTATACTGGAGACTCCCAAATAATCTTGTTGCATTCAAAGGCCAACTAAGACACTCGCTGATTACTGTAAAGAGTCATACATTTAAAAACAGTAATCTAACTGAAATTGGCTGTATACAAGTCAGATTGTTCTAACAGGATTACAGATTACAGAGCTCTGCATGGCTAAATACAATTTACCTGGCGAAACTTAGTGTGTAAAGCCGACAACAGGACTTCAGATTGCCTTTTAATACACACATTATCTCAGTTAAATAGAAAATGCACTTTAAGAGCAAGTCAAAGTGCATTTCTTCTTGACACATTTATAATTCCACTGAGAATGCCTGGTATGTATGATTCTAGCTGGTGTGTACTACCTTGCTTTAAATTGACATTTTCAGCATGCTAGCACAGGCTTAGCTAATTATGCGTACCATAATGCTTGTACAGAACAGAAGACTGATGGATTATTATGATTTTCCTAAGGACGAATGTCAAAGAATAGGCAATGGCTTTTTGCATCATTGCAGCAAGCTCCTATGGTTATAGCTTAAAGTGTATAGTTATCCTGGAAATCTGTGTGTTCATTTAGCACAGCACAACTGTGCTATTAGCTAACGCTAAAAAGCTTTAATTATGACTACTTTAAAAATGAAAACTCCAACAACATGAAAATAAACATAGAAGAATATGAAAGACTGGAGAAGATGGATGTTCAGAAGTTGCAACCAAAAGTGTTTAATAAAGTTGATAGAAAGGCCAAAAGCCCCCTAAAGCTTGCTGTGCTGTGAATGTAAGCCTGGTGTCATACCTTGCTGGGTTGCTTTGGCTTTGGTTTGATGCTGATGAAGACATCCAGCTGCTCCATCAGTGCTGTGATGCACTGGGGCTCCACCTCAATGTCTTCCTTGATGTCAAACATTAAAACTAGAGGCAAGCAACCCTGCAGAGCAAAGAAAGTAAAAATACATCTGTAACAAGCCTTGCTTTCTGATATCAGAAGCAGACTGATACCTTATAAAACTATGCAAGCAAACTATAACATATCTGTGTTCTTCAAATTATACACTCCTTCTCATCACAGTAGTATATTTTCCTTCATACTATACCATTTACAGACCAATATGTTTGCCATACCAATAAATACAAGATTTGTGGCTGGATTCATCCCACACAGAGTTTGGGAAATTCCACCAAGAGCAATCCATTTTGCATGATCACCACCACAAGCACCACAGAAACTATATTTTGGGCAGAGGACTGGACAGCACTCCTATTGTGGGTGCAATTAGCAGCACAGTATAAAGCCAGGGTAGGTCTGACAGGGCTTTAGATTAGAACTATAATCTACAGTCTGGCTGGGAGAGGCCAAATCACACAGTACACTGCTCTGCACAAGACTCCTCTACTCCTCCTTCACATCCACGGTCTCGCCTCCATTCAGAGAGACTCACCTACACCTCTTTAAATTACCTCTTTCTCTGGACACATCAGCTCTCATTAATAATGCTTTTTAAATTCTCCACAAAGTGAAAGACAAGAGCCTCAGTCTTGTGTGTCCCATTTCAAAACCAAGGGAAAGTCATGTTTAGCCACTGTAACAACTCTGGCATTTGCTTAATGTCTTTGGGGCCAACTGAGAGACCGCAGACAAAGACAAAGCAGCTCTTGCAGAATTACTACCCCACATTATGGATCTCCAAACAGAAAGCAAAAGTTGTTTACAGCTGAGAGGTCTTATACATACCAGCTCAGCAGATGCTTTAAGCCAACAGTGATTAAACAGCCATTACTTCTACACATATGAAACAGACTTCTGATTATACTCATAAGTAATTTAGGGTAACCTCAGTGGTCATGGGCAACAAGACAAGAATGACCACTGAGCATTTTTAACCAAAAAGAGATTTTAATGCGAGGTGCTACCCTTGATCCAACACACTAATGCTAACGGAGCATTTTCTAAAGTAGAGACAGGGGTTGAATTCCTATCCGTCAACTCTACGTTTGAGCCAAACCCTTATCATTAAATCCAAAATTAAAAATCTGTATGTGGACAGAACATCTAGACCTCGAGCTAAATTAATGCAAATGTGTGTCCATCTTACATGCAGGTATGTAGTAGTTATTGACCACACTGGTCAACCTAAAATCAGAAACATATTCTAACAACATGGATAATTCAGTGGTCTGAGTTGCGCCTAGCAAACCTCTCCCAAAACTATTCAAAACTCTCCTGAGGCAAGCATGGTCTATATTGAAACCCCACACCCAATCTAAAAAAAAAAAACAAAAACAAACAAAAAAAAAAACATGCATCATTCACACACGCCACAATGATGTTAATGAGACTGTGGCAACCCATTGTAGTCACCACAGTATATGGAAACATATGTAAGGAATATTATATTACTAA
This sequence comes from Melanotaenia boesemani, assembly GCF_017639745.1. NCBI lineage: Eukaryota > Metazoa > Chordata > Actinopteri > Atheriniformes > Melanotaeniidae > Melanotaenia > Melanotaenia boesemani. The sequence goes on from NC_055697.1 coordinate 21,481,780, forward strand.
TACCATCTCATAATCAGCTAAAACTAAGTAGAGATTAAAACAATTCATCTCAACCAATGGATGTCTATAAACAGAACAAACAGGGAAAGTACATACCATGAGGTACTGGCGTGCGAGGCAGACAGATTCAATGGTGCCCTGAATGTAGACCGTGGATTTTTTCTGGGGACTGTTGGGGTCAGGAAAGTGGATCTGGGCTCCCGTCCTCTGGGTGATGTGCTTGATGTTGCTGCCATTGCGACCCTTCATGAAAAGGTGATGTTGTGGTGCGATATCCAGGTGGGTGGTGACTGAGATGGTGCTCGCCAGACTGCCAGCAAGGTGCTCCAACAACAGAGCTGTGCCTCTCTGGGTAAACAAGGATGACTAGGTGTTGATATTGGAGGAATGTCTAAACATACAATAATTTAACAGTATTAAGACTTTACTTTCATCCTGAAGACATGAAAAATGTCACATCAACAAGATCACCAAAAACACCTTTAAGGTATATCATGCATTTCATCCTCAGTCTTCAATTTTAAATGCATCTTAGTGTCATTTTATTTTTATTAAAATTTAAATATACTTTCTGTTAAAATCTCACATCAACAGGATCACCAAAAACAACAACTTTCTGGTAATAAATCCAGGCAGTGTACATGTTTGTCTGGTTTTGTAGTCTCAGGCAACAGTTCTATCTAGTTTGCTCCTCTGGTATTTTTTACCAATGCCTTTCTGTGACTCTCATGTATCGATCAATGTACCCACTTAACTGGCCCGACTGCAGGTTCCATGTTGTGGTGAGACAGGTTATTGGCAGATAATTAAATGGGATTGCTCCCTTCAGGGGATCTTTGAGAATCAGGACTGTTCACCCTTTGGTCAGCCATTCAGGATGGGTCCCATCCGGGTGGATATCTGCCACCGTAATGGTTACTGGACTTTGTTCAGGAAGGGTGCTGTGGTCTGCTCTTAGATCTTTTAAAAACTGTGCTTCACTGTTATGTGATGCCTCCTTCTCCCATATGTTTTTTTCCAGTATTGTTCATTCTCCCGTTTTGGTGGGTTAGTGTGTGTGGTATCACCCTGCTACTGGGAGTACACTTTAGCTGGGTTAGTGGAGAACAGTCGGTTTATTTCCCAGGCCTGTATTTCTGTTGTGTATCTCAGTCATGCAGCCAATGCTTGGAGTCTTTGGCAGTTTCCAAAGCGTCAGATATGGACATTTAGTTGTACTTCTTGGGTACCCCCTACCCAGTTGCACTTTTCTGGAGTTTTGAGAATTGGCTTACTTACTTCTGTGATGCCTTGATCCAGGCTTCCAACCTCCTTCGCCATGGTGCCGGTGGTCTGCCCGTCATTTTACCATTATGTAGCCCCAGCATCTCCAGGATGACTGTTGTTGCACTGTATATATCAGTTCATTGGTTTCAGAGATGGTCTTATTGCTGCATTCACATCACCTAGGAGACTTTCTGGTGGTACTTGAGTTGTTGATGTCAGGGCTGACAGGCTCTCATCTTAGCCATGATTTTACCTCTCAGGTCAGTTACTCTCATTCAGCTTGACTGTCACTGGGGCTCTGGATGGAAGTTCATGTTAACTTTAGATAACCCCTTCTGACCTAGCGTCCTGGTTCCCCTTGCTGTCCGCATATGTTGGAACACTGAGTTACTGTTTCAATGTCGGTGTAGAATGTGGGTATCGAAACATCCATATGTTCCACTTTCTCTTCATGTAGCCCTGATGCTCACTAGGGTTACTAGAGTAGTAGCATTCCTATAGTTGCATCTCATGTCCATTGCTGCCCATTTCGTGTTCCAGTAACCCATTTTTCGCCAGGAATCCCTTTGTTGGCGGATTGAACAGTCTCATTCCTTGGTGCTTCTGCGAACCATCACTTGACCTAGTAAAACAAGTCATTTGCTACAGGAATCTACACACTCTGGCCAGCATAACGACAATCCAGTGGTTTTGGCAATCCTCGAAGGTGTTTCAAGGGTATCGCACGACCACACAATACACACGTCCCTGTGATCCTCAAGCCTTCATCTGGCACGTTTCCCAGTCCTGACAGACCTCATAGACCTACCACATTCTCAGGGGCCAGTGCTTTTTGAACATGCATACATTTGCTGCACTTTAAAAACTCTAATGCCTCTCAACATACTAATGCAAGTGAACGAGCATTTATAAATGATTGTGAAGTAGAACTATACACTCTGAAAGCACTGTTGTCAACAGTGGCTGACAAATTGAGAAACTTTGAGACCAATTCAGACTAAAAGTTTAACTCCAGGGAGATTTGTGGACTTCCTGGTACAATAGTGGGACAGTGTTCCATTTCCGGTGGAAAGCAGAACACTGCTGAAAGTTATGAGGTGGTTTATACAAGAAAAGAGAGGAACACCAACAGTGTTGGTGGGACTTCATTTTAGCTCTGCAAGCCTTTTTTTGGGGTGGTTATAATGCAGCATTGAAAAACGTAAATGTTGCAATACTGAAGAAACCAAAAAAGTATTTAGTTCACTTAGTTTTTCTTTTTTTTTTTGTAGGACACACTGGCACAATGGCTGCTTGGTTTTTCCATTATTGCACCACATGTTAAAGGGAAAAGTAGACGAAAGCAGCTTTCAAAAAGGATGCTGTGATCTGCTCTTTGAAATTAAAACAAATTTGCTCTGTAATGACACATTTTCCAATCAGAGAGAAGCCAGAAGAACAACCTCAGACATATTGCTAGTTGTTCTTTGCAGTGATTACAGCGAACTTTACTGCCTTAAGTTATTTCTATTTTTTGTGAGTCTCTGTGCAATTACTCCCCAACAAGGTGACATAAATTTGCAAGCCTTTATTTTACAAGTGCAGATAAATAAAATCTACTCAACTGCTGACCTGCCCTGAGGATATCAGGATGCCACAACAAGCAGCTGTTTGTTCATCATCATCAGTTGAAGTAATATCAGACTTCTCTCTTCCACTTTTCACTTGCACCCTGAGTCCAGTCAACAATGAAATCTTGCTCCTTTCTAGAAACAACTTTAGGCTGCTTTGCAGATGGCACTGAATTTTAATTTGTACATTTAAATCCTTCTTCCCTGTTGTGTATCTCATCTCCACTGCAAGCGTAGCAGGAACAACATCCTACAATAAATTCATAATATCACTACAATCAAAATGCGAGAAAATATTGGATATTTTCAGAGACTGACCCTTCTCAAGCAAACCAGCCAAATACTGTCTTGTACAAGACTGTAAATGTAAAATGTACTTGGATTTCAAATGTTTCCCCCACACACACTTAAACAGAACACCACCAACCTTAATTTCAAAAGTGTCCACTCACCTTTACTGCATTGGCATTATTCTGTGAGCCACGGACAACACCGGTAGCTCTGTAGAGTCGTGATGGGGGCTTGAAGGAAACTGTGAGGTTGTATGTCTGCGAGATGTGCTGCACGGTGGGAGAGCTGGGGTCAGACTGCATGATGGCTGGAAGCTCAAAAGACAGCACAAGAGGTAGCAGCTCCTATAATAGGGAGGGTCATCAATAAAAGAAATAAGAGAAATGATTAAAACTTCATAAGTGAAAACACACATTCTTCTTTGAATGTGTGAATATTGAAAAATATTAATGATTGCTGAAATATTGTGGTTATGTGTAGTTTGATGGCTTATCGTGATGTTTTGACTGCTACAAGAAACTAAACTAAAATGTAAATAACCAGATTTTGTTTTGTAAAATTTACAGACTCAGTATAAAAATGTGTCCCATTATTTTGCTGCCATTCAGACTAATGAAGAACATTTGAGTATCAGGTACAAAAACTGAGGGAAAAGGCTTATTTATATATTTTATATTTTATACTAAAAGTAGACTTATCAAAGCTGACACTTGGACATAACAGCCCCTTCCTTTAGCAAAAGGTGGTAGAACTTGGCATGTAAATCTGTCAGGTCATATAAACTCAGGGAAGGTAAAGCAATAAGACAGACAGCTGTATATCTGAGTGACCTGTGGTGATTTTACAGACTTTCATAATTTTCGCAGTGACTCAGATGTATGCAAAAGCAGACTATGGAAATACAGTAGAGCTAAAACCATTATGGCGACACAGTTTTCAGAAAAATCAGTGGTCTTTGGCCTGTTCATTCTCACAAACTAATTTCAAGTCTCTGAATAATAATCACAGAGCAAGCAACAGACATTAGTTCTTGTTCTTCGTATTAAAGCTGCCATTCAAACTAAATGTATGCTGACAGGAAGGCTTCACCTCATGCATACTCATGCTCATGCATGGGAGAGGAATCACACAGGCACACATCCATATGAAGGCAAACTGGTGGGGACATACACATACACACTCACAAATAAATGCGCGTGCACAGAGTTATCCAAACATGGACTCTTGGGCAGAACGCCACTATGGTTTTGGCTGCCAGTGAAGGGCAAGCAGCATGAATTGCTCTGACCAAAGAAATGCATCCTTGATCAGTCCCATATGTGTTTGGCCTTACATTTATATCACGTTTCAGCACTCGCTCTCTGAAAGCTTGAGAAATTTAGGTCAGCATGGAGGGAAATGGAAGAGAGGACAGACAGAGCAGCAGGAGTCAGGCTCTGAATGAAGAATAGGCTGATTTTTATGGCAGAGCTAACTTTAAAGTTTTTTTCAAGTCTACCTGGCAAATAGACATTTCACATGTATTCAATCAAAAAGTGTTGCTTATAGGCCACAGTCCTCCTGACATACAGTGAGGCTGAGAGATGAAGAAAAATGAAAATATCTTTGAGGTAAAGCATCTGGCTAGTCCTTTCATCACCTGCCTGTCAGCTCCACCTCTTCTTGCTTCTGGAAATCCCCCAAAGAATCCATCATCTGAACAACTGAGGGGTTACAGAATTAAACAGATCTCCACCCAAGATGGGTTTAAAAATACAGTAGACCTTGTAAGTCCATTGACACTGTCTGAGTGTTAAAGGTACATTACCTACATTGCTTATGGAGCTATGACAGAACACACAACCCCAACAACAGCTGGTCTTATGGGAAACAGAGAGGATGTGGTTCATTGGCCACCCAGAAAACAGTACAATAAGGAAGGTGGGTCCAGAAACTGATGCAAACTGTCCATCCCACATCTGTAGTTCTGCTTATCCAAAGACATCCCACTGGGCAGCCTGCAACCAGTTAAAAACCTTAGTAAAGGCTTCACTGGTAATTCGAGAGTTTAAAAGTGCTGGTGGGTAGTTCTGCTTTATATTTTAACAGAGCTAGCTGTATATCTTTTATAAAATAACCATCTTCCTGTTCAGAATTAGTGCTGAATTTTCAAAAATGAGTAGTGACATCTTAGTAAAATGATTCTGAATCATACTTAAAATAAAAGTGGAAAGATCAAATCATAGGGTGACCCAAATTCTGTGAAAACTCCCCAAGACAATCGAAAATGAAGTTTAGTAGTGTGTGTGGCCTCCATGTGCACTCCCTACAACTTCTAGGTATCTCAGATGATCATCTCTTCCCAGACCTGTATTAGGGCATCAGTCAACCCCTGGACAAACTGTCTTGGGATGTGTTGGTGGTGGACGGAACGAGGCATGATGTCCCAAAGGCGCTTGAATGGATTTATGTCTGGTAAACGAGCAGGCCAGTCCGTAGCATCAATGCCTTTATCTTGGAGGACGTTGCAGGCAGTAGAAGGTTCCCTACAGCGTCTCCAGACTCTCTCACGTCTGTCACGTGTACTAAATGTGAACCTCCTCTCATCTGTGAATAGCACAGAGTGCATATGGCAAATCTGCCAATCCTGGTGTTCTCTGGCAAATGCCACATGGTGCTGGGCTGTGAGCACAGGCCCCACTTGTGGACATCAGGCCCTGATACCACCCTCACGGAGTTTGTTTCTGACAATGTAAGCAGAAACATGCACATTACCAGCCTACTGGAGGCCATTTTGTAGGGCTCTGGCAGTGCTCCTTCTGTTCCTCCTTGCACAAAGGAGCAGATAGCAGTTCTGCTGCCGGGTTGTTGTCCTCCAACGAACTACACTGTGCTGGGAGACACAGCGAACTTTGTCACAGTGCGCACTGATGTGGCATCTTGGATGATTTGCACTACCTGAGCAACTTCTGTAGGTTGCAGACACCGCCTCATGTTACCTTTACTGGTGAGGGCACTGGCAAAATGCAAACTTGACCAAAAAGCCAGAAAGGATGAAGACAGGGAAATGGTCTTTGGCCATTACCTGCAGGACCATTCCTTTAGAGGGGCTGTCTTGCTAATTGCCTCTCATTTCCACCTGTTGTCTGTTCCTTTTGTACAAGAGCAGGTGAAATTGATTGACAATCAGTATTACTTCCTAACTGGACAGATTGATATTCCAGAAGTATGTCTGACTTTAGGTTACATGGTAATGTAACATATTTATTACTTTGGGCAGTGTATTTAGACCTATCAGCAATATTGTTACTGGAAATACACATAAAGGCTTGAAAAAAATTCCCCTGAAGATTATCCTTTATTTTTCCCACATGGACTCTCAAACGTTTCCACACTCAATACTAAAATCTAATTCTTGTTTTGAATAAGTTTTGTTTTGATAAAAGACAGATTTTTGACCAAAGTTCGTTGTAATACCACTTTCTGCCACTTGATGGTACAATGAGTGACTGTGGATCCCAGTCCAACATGAATAGGAGTAGAAAAAAATATATTACAAGCTGCACCACCTGTTTGATTTAGCCTAGATCTCAGGCCTCCTAAGAGGGTAAATTATTTGTTTGACCAATTATATGTACATGAATTGCAGTTAATTTGGATGTGTGTTGCATGATTTCATGAGTAGATGTTAGTGAAAAATAAGCAAATATAAACATCTGTATATATATTGGGTTATATTTGCATCTTAGATTTAGATTTTTGGCAGCAAAAAGATTTCTGACTTGCCAGATCTTCTGAGTTTGTGCTACTGAGACACAAACAGGCCATGAAGATAATTTTATTCAATAATACTAAATAAAACAGGATTTAAGATATTTGGGTCTCCCAGACTCAAGGTCTAATTCAATTCTAAGAGTTAAAACTGACAGAGAAAAAAGACAGTAGGTGCACCAGTGAAGGATCTCTTGCAACTATGTTTCTAGATGGCCTTGACAGGATTTTTCTGATTTGGCACATTTTGTGGAATTTCAAGGATGCTTCTGTGTATTCCTTTTAAAAATGGAGATGGTACAGAAAAAAATATCCCAATGAAATGGATCTTCACAACAGTTTCTCCTTAAGTTCTGTGCAAACCTGCTAATGACCCACTAATTCTGAGCCAGGTGAACTGAAGCAGGACACATCTAACCTGTGGGACTGTGGCCCCAAAGACCAAAGTTGAAGAGTACTGATGCACAGTGTAATTTAGAACCATCCAGTTTTCTTTGAAGTCAGAGACATATTTGTGGCTCTCACCAGCTCATGTTTTAAAAGCTCCTTGTATAGCACTGATTCTTGTTTGATTTTAATATTTTTTACCCATTAAAAAGAGTGGATGAACTGGGCTGTGCTTTGTTGCATATGAAAACACATTAAGCATGAAGAGGTAGATGTATGTGTACATGCCTACTTCTGCCAACACACACTGCACAAAAATCCAGCATGACCTTTTCTTTCTGTCTCTCTCTCCAGCACACATTTCACTCACTCAGCCATTCTCACAAGTAAACACAGCCTTGTTGGTTTTGGTCAGGTCACAGTGGAGGAGCGTGTTCGCTGTAGACAACTGCGGCGTTGAAACACAGCAAAAGTTCAAAGATGTAACAGTTTGAAATGAGTGCAGCAGTTCTCTGGCCACTGAAGCTGGAGGATGGGCTTTAAGTCAAACTTGACCTGAAGATGGAGAAGAGGCTAGTAAATGAGTCGGAGATGTGGTTGCCAAGGGGGCTGAAGTTCATGCATGTATTTTCCAACCGGTCTTAGGAAGTGGTTTAGGAGCAAGTTAGGAATGGTGCTTGTGGCTTGGAGGAAGTGTTGAAACTATGCCTGGAGTGCACAATCATCTCCCTTTCACTGTAGGACTAGGTAGGGAAATTGGAGCATTTTATGTTTATTTATTAATGCCATGCATGTGAAATAAGTTAATAAAATACACATATGGCACAAGAAATGGGGTAAAAATCCTGACTAATAAAAAGCCAACTAAGGTTATGACCTTGCAAGCAGCTACTGATTATAAGTGACAATCCTGCTATGGCTTCTCTTAGAAAAGGAAAAGACTGCTTGTGTCAAACTCAGCATCCCACTGCATAAGCTACAGGCTCATCTGAGCTTTACCATTGCAAATGCGAATGGAGCAGGCATTTAGGTCGATTCTCACATTTCTGTGGTGAAACCAGCCAGCGATAAAGGATGAATTCTACTGGATGTGGCGCTGTAACTGTCATCAGAGTGGATTACAGCCATTTTGGACATGTGTAGTGTTGCAGACACTGTGCTCCACTTTAGGAAAATGCACACCCAGATTATCCTTGACACCCAATTATATATCACATCCCTACATCATCAGAACTGGTGGCAACAGGTCAGAAATCCAACTGTCAGTACAGTGTTTTTGGTGTCTTGACACCAAAAATACTGTTTTTAAAAAGGACATTGCTGAAATTGGTTTTTTCAAAATTCACAAGAAATATTAATTTAATAGTCTATATTCCATGACCTTACAATTGTATATGTCATACTCCATTTCAACCACCAGTTGCCATTGGACAATGTATGGAAATTAACTGCAGGACTTCTGAGGATAGTATGTGAGCGACCTTTTTTAAAATATACCACAGAAATACCCGACTGTGTTGTTAGCTGATGTGATCTCAGAGATGTGTAGACTCATCAGTTTAATCCAGCAAGCAAGCAGCCTTGACATGCTGATGTCCAGCTGATCTGATAGCTGATGTGTAAAGCTAGGTTAGACATACGAGCACTTGGTTTTTCATTTCTCACCGCCATCACAATGGTGGTTTATCATTGGCCAGATCAGTAATTGGCTTCAGCTAGATTTATAGACCTCTCAGTCATCTGAAGTTTGCCCCCTTTCCTTCACCATATCACTCTACAGAATTAATCCTTGCACGCTTGGGTCTTTTTTCAATCTGCAGGTAGCCTGAAATTTGTGAGGTGAATTTTGTCCTGCTGCAGTGGCCAAAGGCAGGAAGAAGATGATACATCATGGACAAAGATAAATTAGAGGAGCAAATTCATCAAGCAGGCTAACAAGAGAAATTTATACCATGAAAAAACATCTGTAGTTCCCAAATATCTGTAAATTTTCATGTTTCTTGGTCTTTAGTTGAGCAACATAACTTCCTTCTCTGTTACATGTATAATTTGGTTGTGCATTTGTTAAAAACATTAATCACTCCATCAATGTCAATAATTCCTGACTGGCAAATACTATCCCAAAAAACAAGCACAAACTGCAGCTTTTTTTTTTTTTTTTTTTTACAGATAAAATTAACTGAAACAAACTGGAACTGAAAACTTTACTGCAACAGATCAAGGAGGCTGCTCCTGTTTTTAGTTCTGCATTTTGCTTCCTTGTACATATCCCTGAAATGAAGTGTCATTGTGTTTTTAGCAAAGTTTATTTAAAAATTCTGGGACATACATGTGTAAAAAGCAAGTTCAGAGCAATAATGTTCAGGAATAAAAGCTGCTCTGTTGTCGTAGCTCGAGCTAACCAAAACACTGAAGAACCTCTGTGTTCTTTGCTGAAAACTGTCAGATTCTTGTTACTGTTCAGCTGAAGTTTAATCTAACTGATCTCAGCGCAGAGCTTAAAGTGCTGAAGACAACTGTAACTCACCTTGTACCGCTTACTTATAAACGTGTTTGCTGCAAAATGTAAAACTAAAATGTATACTGTCTGTTTAAGCCAAGGGTGAATGAGCCATAAAGTCAGAAAAATATGATCATATTGTTTTGAAACTTTTTTCCTCCTTTTCATTCAAAAGTACAACGCTTCATGTCTGCAGGAACCAGGTTCTGCTACTCAAAATTCTGGGTGGAGTATCCCCTTTAGGTAAAACTGGCCAAGTTCCAACTCACCCTTATTTTTACACGAGCTGCCTCCACCCCTCCTGGCTGCCCTGCGATGGACACCTGTTAACAATAAAACAATATGTAAATTAAGTTAACCAGTCCTAATCTAATGCAGGCTGAATATTAGCTCAGATACATGACATACAGTTGCACATACGTAAAGTTATAAAGCTGTTATATATATATGATTAATACCGTTATATATAAAAGTATTAATCAGTATATAATCTAATCAAAAATCATGTTTGTAACGAAAAGGTGATAAAAAAAACCTCCTTTGGCAATTTTCCCCTTTCACAGAAAACTGCTAACCATTAAAGACAATATTTTGGGGGCTTTACAGATGAAGAAAAAAAACAGTGTAACTGATGTAAAGCAGGGCAACATGGTTAATCTCTGGAGCTGCTATATGAAAACATACTTTGCAGAGCAGTTTGTAGTAGCAATCAAACATTTCAACATGAAAACCACCATTAAGCCTTGACGTGTGCTCCAGCAGCTCTAGACAGTTAAAATGTAAGCAGCCATGTCATTTTTTTCATGCTAATCTAATTTGCTCATCAACATCACTGCACCTCTCAACATGATCTGTCTCTTAAATGGTATTTTGTAATCTAAAAGCTTTCAAAACCAAAAGCTACAGGGATGCTCTTGCCCTTTGTCAGCATCGACTTGCACCATCAGAGTGAAACTGGAGAGAACTGAGGAGTCCAGGAGATGCAGAGTGTTGGGAAGTTTGATGGTGCAGAATATTCAAGCCATTCTTTATATAATTGGAAAAGACAAGGTAGAAGTCAACCAGACACATAAAAATAGATCAACTTGTCAGTACTTTAAAACAGAGGTGTGACAGCAGCTGGATAACATGAAGACCTCATCCTCTGCTGGGCAGAGTGCTTCTGTGAATTTTTTTATACAACACATTAATGACAATTACAGCAGAGTCCAGCTAAAACACACTAATACCCTTTGTTTTGGCCAATAAAAACAGCCATACAGACCAAGTTATCCAACCTCAGAGACTGTGACAATAAGTGAACTGAAAAGGCTGAATGCACAGGTCAGCCAAGCAACCAACCACAGAAGGGTATTAACTGTAGAGTGATAATAGGAAACAATGGAGGAAGTTCACTGCAAATAGCTTACACTTAAGGCATAATTGGGGCAAAGCTGCAGCTCAAAAGAATGAAGAAAAAAGTAACATGGCTCAAACCTGGTTGCTTTTCTCTGCCTGGTTGTTCCTGTTAGAGTCTGGGAAATGGATGTGGCACCCTGTCTCCTCCATCACCCTCTTGATGTTGTTGCCACCTTTTCCAATAACATGGGAGTGCTCTGTGTGGGAAACGTCCATCTTTAGCGTCACTCGGTTACTCTAATGAGCACAGAGAAAGAAACAGATGGAAGGAAAATGGAGCTTGAATTTTAATACTGTGGAGAGTGAAGCAAGGATATAACTTTAAAAGCAAGTTTCACTCACTGCACTCGTTGCAATTTATATAATCAAAATATAAATAACTGTACTTTGCTAAGAGGCTTTTGCAACATTCACATTACTCCCCACTAAAAAGAACTCAACTTAATAATACCTCTTCCTTTTTTTTTAAAACACACTTCCACATGCCACAGGAACAAAATACACTGAATTAAAAAAACAAGCAAACTATTAAATAACTTCTATCTGTATCTAAAAGAGGTTTATTGTGACAAAAACTATATAAACAAAGCAAAGCATGCATTGTATGAGGCTGCTCAAAATGTAGAAATGATTTCCTTCCTCCAGGGGGTGCTACAGTGCAGTTGTCCAGGTGTGGTATTTCTTGTGTTGCCATGGTGATGAATCCTGGATTCACACACTGAAATACCAGCTTGGGATGCAAGTACCTGGCTAAGCTGGAGACAAGCTGTACACTGCTGCAATGTGTAAATGTCAATTTGCCTGAGTTTAAATGCATTTAACTTTGCACTAAACAACATAGTGCAAAAAAAGAAAAATAGAAAAAAAACATAAAATTTAAACATATACACACAAAGTCCACCTTCACTGTAACAAAGATGGTAACCGTACCTTTGTGTCAAGGACGGACATGATTCTGTCTTTGGCTTCTCTCACATTCTCCCTCTTCCCGCACACCTTGATGTGTGGATCTGTCCAGAAAGACACAATATGTGGATATTTAATTTGTGTGCAATTGAGTGACTCAGAGCTGTTAAGGCACAGAGACAGAATGTGAAAAGTTAAAACCATTTAAGTAAACATGACACATCAGTCTGCATTTGTAAGAAATTACAGAGCATCAGAGAAAAGCTCAGCGGCAATAATTGCTGCTTTGATAGCTGTCGAGTCTCATTGAAGTTGGCAAGCAACCAGCCTGCGTGGTAGGGAGGGGATGCCTCCCTGGGGAATTAAATCTAGGCAGTCAGTTGTTCTGTAGAGCCTTAAGATGCACTACTATGCTGCTATCATCTTTAGCATTGATCGAAGGCAGTGACATATTGTTTTGCATCTCATTCGGTCTTAAAGATGCAAAAATCCTCATTTTCCACCTGGTTTCTCAGATGTTTTGCTGAACACATTTCACCGCCAACTTTTCTTTTTATGTTTAACAGAACAGAAACAACACTGTTTGCAAAAAATCAACAAATGACAACAGTCTGTAACAACTGTACCTAAGCTTGTAATGTTTATTACATACTTTCCTGGTTTAGGATTTTCAACAGTCATATGTTTACCATTTTTAAATACTCTTTTTTTATTTTTATGCCACTTATTCAGTAATATTATATTGGCACCAGCTGCTGATCGCAAAATTCCTTGCTTCTAATATCTCAAGTATTAGATCAGGTCCCGTTTGTTGTTTCTATCAACCTGACAGCAATGTACAATAAGTTAGAATACAAATACTGGCATTCATTACTGAACCTATTTTTCAATATGTCATTGATAAATACACAGCATTTATTTTTCTAGCTGAAGAAACAAAAACATTTAAAACATCTAACTCAATATTATTAAATGAGTGTGAGTTTGAGTTAAAGTGGTGTTACTAGCTCAGACGTGCTGCATTCATTATACTTTAATTTCAAGATTCAAGGTTTATTATTGATTTATTTAACATTTAGATAAAATAATTACATAAAATAACAAAAACAAACGAAAAACAAACAAAGAAAACAAAACATTGAGTTTAATTCCATTCCATTATTTCTGTGAAAAAAGGTTCATTAACTTTTACTCAACACACCTGACTCACATTAATGTCATTAGGAGCATGTGCAGAACAAGCCGTTGGGGATCCATTTAATTAGGATCAGGTGTGTTGGAGCACAGAAGCACCTAAAACCTGCAGGACAATGGCACTCAAAGACTGGCACTGCTCTACTGTGATATATACCCCATTTTAAGAAGCATCCATAAATGCTGGAAAATGTTTAGCAAAAATAAACACCACATCACAGCTGCTGGCACATTGTGGTTTTAAGATGACCTCTTTAACTTGGTAATATAATTAGCCAAAAAGGGAGAAAACTTACTAACTGTAATTATTAGTACAACACCTAACTATATCATTTGTAATGAGCCCTGATGGTAACATCCAAATTTTCTGTGTACATACATTTAGAGGTGCATGTAAATATCATTTATATAACATCTTGACAGCCAAGGTAAACTGTGCCTCCTTTTCTTCTAAATACCTAAGCTAAAATAACCAAAAACTACATACGTAACCATTCAAAGCTAATGCTTGTGTCTGAGTAGTGTTAGGTCAGCTTACATCTGGCCCTCCAGCATGCTGAGCCCCTGGAGAATGCAAATGCAAAAACACATGGATACACACACTCACTCTACACACTCACAGCCCACTGCCCTGCGTTAACTCTACTGAGCGGCAGGAAGTCCACTAAACCCCCTTCCAGGAATACCCCCCCTCTACACACACACATATGCAGTCACAGAATCTCAGATTTATAAAATAAACTTTAGACAGGAACCCTTAAATAAGATTTATTGTTGCAAATTCACTGGCACCTCAGAGAAAACCACAATTGTGTGTTGACACTCAATTGGTCTTAAAACACCTTAAAAAAGTCAGGGAAGTACTCTGTACAGTTCATTTACTGTTATAAGTAACCAAAAACACAGAGTGACTACAAACATTGACTCATAAAGCCAAACCAGAGGACAAGCATTGATCAAAGGAGGCAGACAACATCAACACGCTTGCCATAGAGATGTTAGAACGAAAGAGAAACCAAACTCCAGTCTGAGATAAATGCAGAAACCAAAAGAAACAAAGGACCACAAAACTTGGGGCCAAGACCTATCACAGCCTCAACACTGGTTCTAGGACATTTTCCCCATTATTAAGCTGTTGCTGTGAACACATGTCTCTACATCCACCTGTGGCACCAGCTATAGCCATTAGAGGGAGTATAGTTCCTCTATTTCCTCTCTAACCTGCACCGCACATCTGGCAAACATTAGCCAGTCTAAACGAGTGCTGCAGTTGTGATGTAGAACACCCCCACATTTCTGAAGTGGAGTGTGTTTTGTGCTTTTTCCCCCTTCTCTCTGGATGATTGATTGTGGAATAAAAAATGAACACCTTAAGTCCTAATTTGGCACACACGTCACCTATAAAAACAAACAACAAGGGCAGACTCGCAGCTGCAAAAAGTGAGTCTCTTCAGTTGTACAGATTTCATACAGTTTCACTCGTCTGAGAAGAAACCTCTTGACCGAGTGGTTTTTTTTTTTTTTTTTTTTTTTTTGCTGGCAAAGCTGAAGCATTTTTCCAGCTACATTTAAAAATACCACACAAATGAAGAGAATTAAGTCCGTTTGGCTTGGCATTTTTCATTCAAAACATCTGTGGAAAAACTAAAACTCACAATGGGCTAGTCAGAGTAGAATTATTTTCATATACAAACAAACCATCAAACTTGATAAATTAAAACCTAAAGACTATCTCACTATGCTAACCTCTCTGTTACACAGTTCAAGTCGCAGCACAGTAGTCATGGTATTAACTTAGTGACGGCATGCTGCTGACAGTGGCTTGCCCGAGAGGCTAAACAACTGGCCTTATCACACGTATGCAGGTGACAGATGCAGCAAGCTGCAGCTGATATATGAAAGAGTGTAGCTGGCATTTTGATGGACTGCAGCCCTGAAATGCAGAGAGGTTACAAACATACAAATCTCCTCACATCTGCTGCAATCCTGCAGTGTAATTGATTCCAGACTGCACTGTTGCGCTTTCCAATAAAACAAGGGAAACTAACACCCTTAAAGAGTAGAACCTCAGATTAAAATAGCTGAAAATAATCTGTCACAACGCACCAACAAAACAGCTGTCATTTGCTGTTTTAAGGGCAAACTAAATGAGTGTGTCATCCTATCCACTCTGATGTGATGAGTGAAGCGGGGAATGTGGATCATTGTTTTGAGAAATTTTAATGACAGCTTCTGTGAAGTTTTAAACACCAGGTGATGGGTCTTTTGTTGACCTCAGCATAATTTTAGCCTGTAAGAAGTAAAATGTATGCTGCTGAGCTATACTGGCCTTTCTCTTTCCCTCAGTCCCATGAGATGAGATCAGGTCGTTAAAGCTCATGGTCAGTTCCACATGCCTCTTCTCTCCCAAATGCGTTCACTCAGAAGATGATTATCCAACATTCTCTTACCCTCTGCTCACTTTGGTTTACCAAAAAAAAAAAAAAAAAAAAAAGCTAGGACAAAAAAAATACGTTAGAATTTAAAATATTCTTTCTGTGAACACAACATCTTTCATAGGTGGTTCTGGAGGCGGTTTTTGTGAATGAAGTAATACATAGGGTGCATTAAGGGGTGTGTGAAAATTAACTGTTGGGATTTACAGTTGATGAAGTATCAGAGAGAAAAATGTTAAAGATTTGGACATAATCCCATCAACATTCATTTGAGTGGAGTGACCGAGGAAGTTACATAATGTCAATGGATTGCACATCTGGTTTGAAGACGCACGCTGGCAATTCTCATGAGGAAAACTAAGTGGGCACAGTTACATCCATTTTTCTCCTTCCTCTCCTCAATCCCCACCTCACTCCCTCCCGGAAGAGCTTTAAATAACCATGATAATCTTTTATTGGTAACAGAGTGCTAGAACAACTTTGCCAATAAATGCGTGAGCTTCGGTACAAAAAACTCCCACACCTCCGCCCACGCCTTCACAGCAAATCCCAGCGTCCTGTGTGCAGATGAAGTCATTGGCTTGTAAGGAAGGAAAAACATGCAAGCTTTCATCTTTTCCAACTACTCAATTAATTCCTTAATAAAAAATGATGGTACTTTATTTAAAAACTTCCCTGTTTTCAATGTGATTCCAATGACTTTCCCAAGAATACATTTCTGACTGACCCATTACCAGTAACAATAAACCTTAGATGAAAACCTAACGCAACTCAAGCTGCATCACATGGTAAGAATGGCATGTATTGCATCTGACGCAGTCTGGTCTGTCAAAACCAGTGAAAAAGTACATAATTCTAAAGATAGTCTAAATAATTGATTTATTTTCTTCTCTAGGCTTTAAAAAAATCTGTAAAAACTAATCTGTGCTCCAATCAATTAGCCTCTGATTAGAGAAGGATATTTGTTTTAAGAACTTTGATCTGTAATCACAACAAAGTGTGATCAGCAGAGCCAATTAGATTTTATTTCTTTTGATCAGAGTTAAGGGAAAGCTGCACTATTTCACCTGTTATTTTGCACTGCTTGAGCTTCACATGCAGGTCAGGTCGCATTGTTGTTAGCAAAGCATAAAAACAAGAAACGGCACTCACCTAATAATGTTAGCATAACAAACATTGTTGATGTCAACAGAGTAACAATCAACGCTGATCTGATTCATGGCTACAAGTCAATAAAAAGACAGTCCAGTGTCTTTTTTACCATAAGTGTTAGAGATAGTATGGGAACAAAACATTGATGTTGACAACATCCTTTCGATTTGGGTGCGTTTATGTGTCTAAATGGAACAACTGACAGCCATCCTGCAGATGAGTATCAGGACTATGTTTAAGAAACAGGAAAAAGAGAGAAGCAAAATAGCAGTCGAGTCTAATACTGAACAGAAATGCGACAAATGCACAAAAATAATAAGCATACATCTAATGACGTGTTGTTAAATGTTCATGTTAAATACACTTGGTAGTGTCCAGCCATAAAAATGAAGACCCATTTCTCTAAGTTCATTTCAAACTGTGGTTGTTTGTAGGTGTGTTTTTGGGATTGTCATCAGTATATGCTCCAAATCCAAGGTAAAAAATACTGTCATGGTTTAAAAGAACATTATTAAATTAAACATAAAGTTAGAGTTTAAGTTTATTTTTAAAAAAAGGGACAGTATAATATTATAGCATTAGATTATAGCAAAACTAATTTCCATCCTTAGTCCCAGCGGGCTATTTATTTTTTTTAAAAAGTGGGTTAGTATGTAGCACTTATGCATAGTAAGTGTTTTCTATGTGGTAGACAGCAGTAAAAGTGCCCTCAATACAGAGAATCAGACCAGCCTGACCAGCAAGCTAAAACTAAAAGCTACTCATAATAAAGCCACCAGAGTGTCATTTTTTTCCCTAATCTTATACAACTCCGACCTCAAAAATTTCATGGTGGTTTGACATAGAGCTGCATTATGGATTTTTACACCACATCACAGTTGTTTATTTTGTCACTACACTTTCTCAACTACATAAAATCCATGTAGTGGACTATGGGGGATGCCCTTGGAAAATCAAATATAATACGTTTGTTTTCTGTACTCTGTTGGCCAGAAGGTTCATACTGTTCATACAGAAAAACTACATCTCCTACATTTTTACAGTGGATCACAGAAATCATGCAATATTTCATATTAAAGATGAGAAAATTTCCAAAGGCCTACAATGAAATTAAATGTCAACTGGTAGCTTTTTCTAAACCTCGGTGAATAGTTTCCCCTACTATTATATTCACATGTATTCACATACACATACATTCATGCATTAGTATACATGTGAACTTGTGTGCATTCATCTAAAGGTATATGGATATGTGAATGTGTATTACTTGTGAAAGATTAATAAAAAATAAATAAATAAAATAAAGTAAAAGGAAATATAGCTATACAGTGCATGGTGTGCTATAAGTGAGTCCAGGTTGCAACACCTCATGGTAACCTGGAGCATTTAACGTGGACCCACAATGTGTAACTGTCTGAGGCAGAAATTATGTAATATAAAACGTAAAATATAGCATTTTTTTTATATCAATATATCTAACAGTCCAAATAACTGCAGTACTGCAGTCCCAAAAAAATAAATAAATAAAAACAGAGAATGTTCTTCCTCCCTCCCCCTCCCCCTCCCATCCATTGGTGAGTGTTAAGCAGGTTGCCAGTTTAGGAGGACGGAGAACATAATGCCAGCAAAACTTGTAATGACAAGACGCTGGTAATTTGTTTTTTAGAGCTGCCGATTTTTTTCAATGCAAAGGATAGCCCCACATTGCCAAATTTAGCCTTTATTAGCTTCAATATGCCGTTCAACAGTTCATTAGCTGTTTAGACAACACTTTTTAATTTTTTTTCTGAGTGTCAGTGGTATTGCTTATTGCAGCCTGATGCTGATCTCTGTTTTGAGATGGAGACAAGTGCCTCTTGGTTAGGTGCCTCTCAGATGAGAGGGCAGAAAGTGCCAGCTACATTAGCAGAAGGAGGTGAGGAAGTGTGTTCTGTAGGGCGCTGGGAAGATTCATCAAAATATCTATATTATTGATACCAAGGCTAGTATTGGTATCAATCAATACCAGCATGATGAGATCAATATGTTTCTTGTAAAAGTGCTTTGAGGGCAAAAAGCTAAAAATGTAAATGAGAGCCAAACGATAGGTTTTACTTTTGTTTAGACAATTTGCACTGTTAACTTAATTTTCCCAAACAGCTGTTTGTGATAAAAGGGAATAACAAAAGTATTTTATTATTTTGTCACATTGCTGTTATTTTATATTGTTTACAAATACAAAAAAAACTTCAATCTAACTTTTTTGGTTCTGCCATTCATAAAAGATGTTTGATTTGACAATGATCTTTATACTGTGTTTGATTATGATAATAATGATGATAGATAATTAAAGGCAAACTCATTAAATGATTGTGAAATTTTAGGCAAAAAGTATCATATAGATATCGGTGATACTTGCCCTGGATTTACTTGGTATCGGATCAATACCAAATTCTGCAGCACTGCCCAGCCCTATTGTTCTGCTTCTAGTGTCAGAAAAGGGAGCTAAGCAACCAACAGAGAGTATGCAGATCTTGGACTTTGGCCAAGAGAAAGAGGAGAGAAAGGAAGAGAAAGGCAGCAGAGAGACACTGGGCAAAGTGCAGGTTGAAGTGGGGGATTGGCTGTCAGAGGAAGGCAGGGGAGAGGAGGCAGAGGACGACTGGGCAGAGATGCTGAGAAGGAGAAAAGAATCAGGACCTAAAAAATGAAAGAAGGGTTCAGACAGAGGTTTGTCATCTTCAGAAATCTTTGGTAAATTGTGCTGTATACATAAATAAATGACTGCAGCCCTTTCCTAACAGACATGATTTATTAGTCCATGTGTTTTATAAAAATTAAATATAGATGAGCTTGTTTTTTTTTATTTTTATTTTTTGATAATTTGATTTTTTGTGATTGTATCTCTTATCTGTTTTCCCATTCAACAGATGAGTGAGACTGACCTACAGCAGAGGCTGTTGAACCAGGGAGCCAGGGCTTGTTTTTGATGCCATGATGACACTGCAGTACCAGCACATAGACTCACTGTCTGTTGTAATTTGGTGGAATTGTGGAAATTGCCAGGAGATGTTTACTAACCGTGATAGAAAATGCTGTCTGGGACACTGCATAAGCCAGCTGCCACACTTCAGCCGGTACTGTTTGGAGGAAGGTTATTTGTGCCTCCACCAATAGTACAGGAATGATCTGTTGGCAGTTGGCGAGGCAAGAGTGCCTGGGGATAACAACCGTGAGTTGAGTTATGCAGCCTATCGCCTGTACATATTCTGGCAACACAGGGCATTAGGAACAGAGAAGTAATCCCAAGCTGCTGTGTGTGGCGTGTTAGAGACAAATTCCCAGATACACAGGGGAAGTATACCGGTTTTGTCCCACATATTTAAAAATAATAAGATAGAAAATGACAAATCCTAACTATATTTTTTAAAGGGACTTTCTAGAAAAAACAGTTTCCGTCATGTTTCCTTGTTTAATAGTTACATTTTAAATTATACATTATACTACTGTTTGTTTCATGTTATAATTCTTGTATTCTCCATTTATTAAAATATAGTTAAATTATTTTCACTAATCATGCTGTACTAGTTGAATAACAAATTCATTAGGTAAAGTGAAAAGCAACATCAGAATCAGCAGATTTATCACATATGTATTTACAACAATTTTTTTACAATAGAACATGGTTAGAATAAAATTAATGTTAAAAGAGTCACTTAAAAGATTATAATCAGTTAAGTTCTTGACAAATATAAAAAGAAAACAAAATAAACAAAAAGTATAACAGGTACGACAGACAGTATAACAAATACCTATACACTCAATAAGAATATATGAATTTAGAAGTCTATATGCTCCCATTTTTCATGGCTGGCTGAAGTTGTCCTCAATTTGTCTGGAACGCTGGCACTGGAAAGAACATGCATAAAAAACATGGTTATTATTTTATACTAAAAAGTAGTCCACACAGTGACTCAAAGAATCAACTGTGGGAAAACTCACCATTCAGAATTTCTGGGATCTTTTCTACACATCTTTATTTTCACAAATGATAATCTGTGCAAGTGGGTGCACATGTGACATGTTAGATATGAGTCTTTAAATTAGACTGATGAAAAGCATTTTTATAGCTACCACAGCAACTATAATTAATGTTACACAAACAGTTGAGCCTCAAATGTCTAGTTTACATAAAAAAAACACAAACAAAAAACAGCTATTGTTCACTTACCAGCACCTCTCCTGAATTGGCTGTGCTAGAGTTCCTCTATTGTTGGGGCAGGTACAGAGGGAAGCAGGCCATTGGGGAAGAGTGACCTACGCCTGGGCATCCCTCCACTGATCAGTCTCTTTCTGAGAATCCTGGCCTGTAAATCAGGGATATACCCATATGTCTTCTGTGTCTTTAGTGTGTGGAGACTGTATTGTCTGGAATTCTTTTTCTGCAGTCTTTGAGATGACTATTTTTCAGTAACAGATACACTCAAAAGTCTTTACACTAGGCTGCAAGGAAAAGGCCCGACAGAGAACTATTGTCTCTCTTGTAATTCAAGAAACCAAATATGAATAGAGATAGTTGAAAACAGGGAAAGCAAAGTCCACTTGAAAGTTTAAATTCAAATATTATATTTCAAAGTTACATTTGAATGGTCTTTGATTGACCTAGAATTTTTCTTTTTTGTGTTTACCAATAGATACACAATATTTGCATGATGTAACAACAAATTTGAATCACATCCTTAAATTACAAAGATGATTCAACCATATGGTCATAAATTAGCATCAACCTGTATAAAAGAAAATGGAGGAATCAGCATATGAAACAGTTCCATAGTTGTTAATGGTATTTTGTTACTACTGCCCAGATATACCTAAGCAGGATAACACACCTTTTCACATTATCCCAATGAGTAACATTATTCAATAAAACATAGGGTTTGCTTTCATCAGGTTTAGGCCCCATTTACACCACAAAACCTCAGACAGTAAAACACAAAATTTTTGGTGCGTCCTGGCTTCTTGTTTACAAGGTAAACAAATTTGACAATGGCCTCCAGGGTGAAATTTTCTCACAACGCAAGGCGATTCTCGTCAGTGTAAACTGGACGTGGAAATCGTTTGACAACAGTGATGCATTTCATGTCATCT
Organism: Melanotaenia boesemani; assembly: GCF_017639745.1. Lineage (NCBI taxonomy): Eukaryota > Metazoa > Chordata > Actinopteri > Atheriniformes > Melanotaeniidae > Melanotaenia > Melanotaenia boesemani. The sequence continues at coordinate 21,503,796 of NC_055697.1, forward strand.
TGCACTTGTGTACTCAGACCTAGCCTAATCCACGAAAAGCACAACAACAACAATGGTGGACCTCCGTGTCATGTTTGTGCCACTACGTCTTCATAATTTATTTGGTCTGTTGAAGCAAAACCTGTTTCTGATAGAATATTTATGCCATTAACGAAGACGCTTAGGTTACATGCACCAGATAACTAGCGGCTGACACGTTATGCTTCTATAGTTGTGCTTTGCGGTCTTGTGAGGATGCTGTACATACCTGGGTGTGTCATTGCAAAGTTCCACTGCCCACTAGAGGCCTGGCATACACTGTACACATACTACACTGTTTCTTGTCCTCTGCGTTTTCTCCTGAACGGACATAGTTTTCATTCCACTGTTGTGTAAATGCTTTTTTATTTTTTTTATTTTTTTTTCAAAGACGCAAAAGAAAAATATTTGCATTTTGTGTAGAAACAGTGTTGTGTAAACAGGGCCTAAGTTCTGTCTGGCCGGTCCTTGTGATAGTTGTAGTCCAGAGCTGCCAGCAGGGTTCTGGCCTCAAAAGCAGGTGGAGTAAATGAATGGTGCTTACTACTATACATCAGGAGGTGGTTTTGTAATGATTCAAGATCAGCTGTTGATCCAAGGAAGTAACTGACGTTAAAAAAAGTTTGATCCTGTATTTCAGTTTTTGTACTTGGGTCACAAAAGAAAAAAAAGTTTACCTGAAGTTCAAGTACTTATGAATTCATGGAGCCACCGTTTGTTCCCAGTAATGTTCTTCCTTGTTTTACGTGCAGAAGAACCTCTAACGAGCCACTCCTTTGCCACAGTTCCTGGAAAACATATTGGAGAAAAAAAAGCATGAATATGACAAAAAATTTCAAAATGGCATTTCTGTGAAACCGGCAAATGCAGAAAGTTATCATACCAAACATCAGAGAGCAACCATGTAGAGAATGTTGCCTTTGTTATCCATCTGTTAATAAGGAGACATGTTTTCCTTTTTTAATCAAATTTAAATAGCACTAATAAATAAAAATAAGTATTTTTAATAATTACATTTTTATTAGATATTTATGATCATGGACATTCACTGCAGTTTGTGTGAAAATACTGCATCCCATGTGCTTATGAGCCCCTCCTCAAAAGGAAAAATTGTTCTGTGTGTATGATTGTGGTTTGATGTGTGGCAATATAAACCAACTCACACACAAGTCTTGATATGTGTCAGCAGTTTGCAGCACCACCAAAAGTGATTCACAATGCCCTTCAACCAGTGGATGAAACTGGACTGGCCCTTGATCTGTGCTGCCTGCAAAAATATGCAGAAAATATGTTGGTCTGGGAAAATGTACTTATTTAATATAAAAAAACAAATAATAAACATTTCAATTGAATAATTATAAAAACACGGCTTAAATCTTTCGGCCACATGTCAAGACTGTGCCTCAGTCCCAAGAAGATAACACAGTAAAAAAAACATTTACCTCCTCTCTGAGTAAATCTGAATCCAGCCAGTCCTTCTATTAAAGATCTGGCTAAACACCTGGACACTGGAGTCAGCCAGCCTTTAGAGATTTTATATAAAGAATTTTTATGTCAAACTTATTTGTCAAACTATTAAAACGATCCAGCCCCTGTCCTCTTTACTCACTGTAATTGAAAGTATTGAGGAATTTGAGGTGATAATGAGGACCGTTCTTGTTGGTTTGTGTATCGTATACCCTTCACACCTAAAGTAGAACTCATATAGGTCATCAGTCAGGTCTTTGTTTGGGTCAGCAGGGGAAGGGGGTGATCTGTCTCTACACAAAAGATGGATCATTGACTAAAAAAATATCTACAGAGTTACTCCTTTGGACCACTTAGATTTTCTTGGTCACTGAGATTATGCCATCCTTTTACAGAGCTTTACCTACTCATTAGCACATTTTGAAACCATGGCTTGCTATCATTGAATAAACAGGCAACACTTATCCTGAGAATACCTGTCTCCACAAAAACTGATGTAAGATGTCAGTGTTTGTGTCTTAATTCATAAACCAGAGAGACACAAAGATCCAAAAACGGCCAACGGCCTGCTGCTCAGACAAAAATGACATCTGCCAGTCCTGCAGTGGCAGTCGCTGTTTTCTTATCGGTCTGTTGCTGCTGTAAAACCCTTTTCCGCGGATTTATCCGCACTGCATTTGTACAAACACAGGATCTACAGCTGCAGGCTGTTGGTCGTTTTTGAATCTCGGTGCTGCTGCAAAACCAGTCCAATACATTTTAAATTCTGCTTTGTAAATTAGGTTAAACTGGTAAATTAAAAGAAAACTCCAGTGCTTACCTGTCAAGGAGAAACTTTGCCAACTCTGCATCCATCTTGAAATTGAGTTGGTCCCTCAGACTTCTCCAATACTGATTGTTGTTTAGTTGTTTAACTTTTTTGACGGAGGCCGAGGCTTACGTCTTGTTGAAACTATTTCAGGTCCGCTTCTTTTATTGGCTTCCACAAGTGCACGCTGCTGCTCTTTTGCTGACACAAAATACCAATGCTGTGCTCTCCTGTCACTTGTCTGGCAACCAAAGGAAGTCAGATATGACTGGCTCTGAAACCAGGAAGTAGTGACAGGCTATGCAGCGCACTGACGTTGTTCGTCTTTATAGCCACTAGTTTGAAGGGGAAAAAACTAGCGAACACATTGTTGATGGAGAAGACAGATTGTTTAAAGGTAATCTTCCCTCCATCTTGGGCAACAAATTTGTTTGTTTTTAATTACTTTTACAGTAAATTTCCTACTTGTTCCACTTTTAAAACTAAATTTTCTTTAGACTTGATTTTTCTTTTTTTTTTTTTTTTGCTTTTCTGGTGGCTCCACTCTAAATTTTTAGCTTCAGCACACCTGTGCTACTACAGGTATGAATCTGACTACTAATAGGTAGTACGCACAACCCTGCTTAAAAGAAACAACAGAAACATCCACCTATTTTGTTTGTCACGACAGACAGACAGACAGACAGACAGACAGACAGACAGACAGACAGACAGACAGACAGACAGACAGACAGACAGACAGACAGACAGACAGACAGACAGACAGACAGACAGACAGACAGACACCTTTTTTGGACTTGGCTCCAATTTTCAGCTTGGAGGGCCAGGCTATCTGTGTTTGGGTTTCATCCATGACCTGAAACAGAGTGAAGAAGAGCTGTTAGTGTAACCCAGACATCAGTACAGGCAGATGATGTGTGCTGGCAGACATAAATGAACAAACACAATCCTCTTCAATCTTCAAAATCATCATTGTTGGTTTATGTCAACAAAGTCCATACTGCATTTTTTACCCATGCTGCAGTTACAAATCACAGATGAAAAACACATTATCAGCTTATAGGGACACTGTCTAACATTTCCTGTTGTTTACTGACCAAAATCGATGTCTGCATGTTTATATGTGTTATAATAGGTGTATTATGACCTGCGCGAAAGACCTGACACATTCTCTTAAACAGAGAATTTTAGATTTGTTTATGACGGGTAAGCCGGTAGGGAGGCGCCATGAGATCCCTATCTCATGCGAAATAAAGTCTGCCAGGGGAAAAATATGATGGACGACTAGGAAACAAAATTGGGGCAGAGGATGTCAAAAGTGTGGGACAACTTAACATTAAATTTACTAAATAAAATAAATGCATGCGAGATTTGTAAAGCGGACCTTACGTACCATAGAAGTACGTCTGCAATGTTCGAACATTTAAGAGGAGGCGCGTCAGACTTGCATAACAACCTCATGCAAGATTTAAAAGCTGAAAGTGAAATAAGCCATTTAATAATTATGATACATAATCTAATTAGTCGACTAATAGTCAATGACTAATCAGAATAGTCATTAGTTGCAGCCCTACTTGAAACTACAGCTGCCAGCAAAAGACAAATAGCACCAACGCTGAATCCCTGAGAGCCAGCGCACAGTGATTGAGATGCCGGAGGAGAAGATAAATGAGAGCGACTTACTACCCTGGAAAGTTGGAATGCAGGACCATGCATATGCAGCAGTAGCTTGAGAGCCATTTTAACCATCACCAAAAAAGCAATAAAGAGGACTTAAAAGGTAGCATGACCAGACAATACAAACAAGGATTAAGATCGCGCTAGCCTTCCCCAGGTGGAAGGAGGTCAAGAAGGAGAAATATTTTTAAAGGGATGCAGAAGTTTCCAGCTTTCTCCCCAACAAGTACTGTAAGTCAAGAGTACTGCCTGAATTAGCTAAAGCTAACCTTTTCCATTCAGTTTTGTTAGACAGTGTTGCCCGTTATCATGGGCAACATAACAGTAAATTTCTGCTAAAATACACCAGCCTCGTTGGTACAGAAATGTATGTTTACATGGTTTCATTCGCTTTCATAGTCTTGGTAAACGGCGGCTTTCAGTTGCAATAAAGCTAAACTAAAATCCGATGGGAAGGTTTTATAAGCTGGCTTTATCTGTTACAAAAAGCCGGTGCTGTGTCGAGGCCAGTTTACCTGTTGAGATCTGTTCTCCCTGTGAGAACCATTCTTCCTTCTAAACACAGAGGAACAATATTTGACAGTTTGATTCGATAAGGTTTGCAATATTTCTGATATCACAAACCCCTTCATGTTGCCAAGGCTTTTTGAGACACGGCGGCTACCGTAGTTACATATGCGTTTAAAAAAGTGAGGTGATAGACAATTCCAAAGTTAGATAGAAGTAATTTTTACATAATGTCCCTTTAAACATTAGTTGATCATCTTGTAAAACTTTAAACCTCTAGTTAGTATTACATAGGACCACTGTAAGGTTAAGGGGGATTTAACTTTGATGTGGACAACTGGCAAATATAAATTATGCTGACTTTATATGACATATGAAGAAAATGGTGTTAATATCCAGCTCTTAAACAACTGAACAAAGTGGGGAAAAACATCAGAATGTCACAATATATTTAAAATGTTCAAAGGTGCTGGGATAATATCCAACATCGATATCCATCTCTGTCAGTGCTCCCTTGTGCTGTTACTTTAAAAATGTCAGTTGAATTTTTGTAATGCTTTAAAAACACTTATTTGATTCTGCTCAGCGCCCAAATCATCTAATTTGAAGCAAAAATAATGAAAACAGAACTAAAAGCAGTGAAGGGACTTGGCTTTGAAACACATATGTGAGAGCTCTTTGATTTGTCAACTCACTGTAATCATGAGCATATGTATCCTTGGGGAAAAAAAGCAAAATGCAAGAAGTAATACAAAATAAATAAAAGCAAGGAGTTGTTCAGGAGGCAGTCAAGTGTTCCAATAAAGAGAAAACGGATCAAGTCTATAACCTCCTGCTTGTCTTTCTGACCAGGAGGAAGTTCACCTTGCTTGACTTCCTGGCTACAAATACACAAATGATGTCCTCAGAACTGCCTTTCGCTGACGTGGTTGATGTTAGTAGAGAAAGAGAGAGAGGGAGGAAAGGGGGCTGACTTGCCGTCTTCTAATGGTTTTGTCCTCAGTGTGCTACATCCTTGTTTTCACAAATGTCCTGTAGTACTCTGTTTGTTTTATTACTTTCCAGGGGTTTGTATTTGCAGGGTGGAGAAGATATGAATTTCTCAAAGTTCTCAAAGACTCGGCCACGTGATGCAGCACTACAGGACTGCTTCAAACCATTACATGAGCAGGGCTGCCTCTTAATATACCTCAGTGGACGAGTGCATTAAGCCATAAACAAAGTAGTGTTACTCAAATGCAAGTGGGGGTGCACTAAGAGCATGCAGGACTCCCTACAGATTTTAAGCCTTTTAAGCTTTTTCTTCAGAAAAATCGTCTTTTTTATTTATTCCTACTTGGCAAAATATGTCCCACAATTTTTTTTTTTTTACAAAGAGCATCATCTCGTCGTCCTAACTGGTGCCCAAACCAAAAAGGGAAGTGCCTATTTTTCTCCACATGGCTTTATTTTAACATCTGTATCTGTTTGGCATTCCTTAAAATAAGGTCTGACAGCTCCTCCACTGCCAGTTTCACACACCTGTAAAACAGAGCCAACTCTTAAAGGTCCAACGCGTGCCTCTCTTTACCCTGCAAGCATGTACTCTGAGTCCGTGATGGTTGACTGGAAACCCTTTCATGCCTCGCTGATTTTCTACATTGTGGCCTATAACCACATATGAAGATGGAAAGCCTGAATGATAAATGGAATAAGGGACCTCTGCCACTATTAGTCAGAAAAACCAAACCAGTAAAAGAACCTTAAAGCACCACCTTTTAGCCTTGAAGCATCAATGTGTGGAAGTTTATTTTTTGGCCCTCTACTTCAAAAGTGAATTAAGTTTCTTCCTCATTAAAACATTCAGACATAGCAAGTTTATAAATATTTTTGTAAGCCAATAAAATCATTGCACAACGCATTTGTACAACAAATGCACAACACATTTGTAAAAGGAATTCATCTTTATAAAATGTTTTATTCTTCTTTCTTTCTGCTTTTGCTTTAGGTCATTGTCAAAGCTGCACATCTTGAAGAATTATCTCACTGCAGAAAAACACACCTTTCAGCGTTTCTACTAAAGGAATTATAAAGAAAAAAAAGTTTAACTTTTGTATCATACTGTGCAATGAACCTAAAGGCGAATTCCTCATGTGATCTTGTTTAGCTACTTTTTGTGGGGAATTCATTTGCAGCCTCATTAAAGTGAGTAAGCAGAAAACCAGCTTTAGATTTCAATGTTGATAATGACCACCCATTATTGTCCTCCCGCTGTAATCACCGCCATCCCTGCTCTCTTCAGTGTTTTCACAAGTTCTGAAATAATATTATCAGTCTATTCACTCTGTATGACTGTACACACTGTGAAATTCAGGCCTGAAAGCAAAACCTTCTTATGGGGTTTCATATTATCCAAAGGCAGAAGTAACTCTTATCTACTACTCGGCACCCTCCCACTGTTGTCGGGAATATGTAAGAAAGGACAATAAATCACATATACCCAAGAGCTGGATGCAAACTTTTCTACTCCGACTAAAGTCAAATGCTCTCACACCAAAAACTGGACAGAGTACAAACAAAATTAGAAGAACATTATGTTCTCAGTGATATGAAGGATTTATTTCCTTTGCAGTACGTTAGCCTTTAACTGTCCCATTGTTTGATTTTTGTTCCTAAATCCTGTGACAATATCTGGATTTTGAAAAGCAGCAAACATTGCAGCAAACTCTCAGGAGTCACTTTAATTACACAGATGATGATGAAACGGATGACTGATAACTGGTGGTGATTTTCACATGAAAAGCAATCAAAAGATTTGATCAATTTTACAGAAATATGGAAATTTAAAAGCTGTGCAGAAATACGGCAAAGTAAAAGGCTCAATTATAAAAATGACATTGTTTTAAATTATACTTTCCTAAAATGATAATACATTATGGCATTTGCGTCATCATCAATTTCTTTAAGAAAAAAAGAGGAAAAAAAGAGCTTTGTTCACAGAGACTTGTTTCCTGTCCAGCTTTGCTGTTCTTGGCAGCACTCTACAGATGGGACTGATTTCTGTCAGACCACACACCATTATAATGGGTGGATGGTGTTTATTTTTATGAAAAGACTAGCAAATGCCTCTCAAATAGGTCAGGTTATTTGCCTAAACTAAGTAACCTATACATGTGCCATTCTATCCTTTTTTAAACCACTCTACCCTTCTGAAATGAATGAACACAGAAAGAGCTCTGATAACTTTTGTGGCATGAGCCAAATATGATGACTGGCTGTTAAAAGGTCTGCAGCTGGCGTGTGCAGATGTGTGTAACATCAAGTGGGGATGCCATTAAGGAAATGTCTACATAGACAGCACATGTTTTCAAAACACGTGACGGCAAATGGACGCATTTCACATCAGCGAATGGACAGAGGCAGATTCTTGTTTCCTGGATTTCGCTGCAACGGTACAGCTGTTGATTCAGCTGGAATGTGTGTCTGTCTGTGTGTGTGAGGGGGACACAGAGAGAGCTTTTGGTGGGTGCAACACAGTTGATCCTGACAGCTCTGACTAAACCATCCCCATGAGACTCAACAGCCATGTTAACAATCCAAGTGTTAACTTGCAGCTACAGCCCCATTACCCCTCTTGGCCAATACCACACATGTCACATACATATGGTTATAAAAAAGCCTGCACACATAGCTATGAGGCCAAATTGCAAAAACATTCTGCTGCTGAAATGCAGTCAAGACAATACAACATCTACCGGGTGACAGATGATTATTTTAACCGTTTGTTAAAACGTAAACATTTGATTATGTATGTTTTGATGCCACTCAAACAAACCTACTTGTGTCAGCAACTCACACTTTTTTCTTTTTCATTCATTTCTTTTTTCTCATAGCAGTCTTATTTTTTCATATTTTCTCTGCAGAGAAATGTAAGACATTTCAGTGGCATATACCAAATACAATGAATGATTTCTTGCCTCAGATCTGAGTGCACTGCCACTTTAATATCACGCCCGGCATTATTTACAGAACCGCAACCTTTGGGAAGGAGAGATGGAACAGGGATCAAGGATGAACTGGCCAGAATTTCAAAGGGATCTCTCAACTCAAATCCACTCCAAGCTCTTCTGTAGTGCACAGTTATCCTAACCAGACCAGACTCTTGACTCTCTGATGCCTCAAGACTCCAAAACAGCTTACTGGTCTGTGCCATGATTTCACACTGTGACATCACAGACATCACTGCACAACAGTGTGTTAAACTACCCACTGACGTTTGTCTTCTGTTAAACAATCAAGAACCTCATTAGCAGAGAAATCCCCTTGTCACACCAGACTGATAGTGGTGAGATGCAATGGTTTAAGAGCAAAAAACAGAGTGGCATTTACACGGCAAAACACATGAGGGAGTGATAGAGGACCCGACAGACAGAGCGACATGGGCTAGAGAGATTTTCTAATTCCTAGCTGGTGTTTTTCCATTGTCCTTACATTTTCACTGACAACATGAAAGTGGCAGACTGTTTGCAAAATGTTGCTCTGAACTCAAGGAAGTCCAGCAGACAGTGAGTAAGTGGGTTTGATCAACCAAAGCAGGCAGGCTTGGGGAGAAAGTGCAGGGGTGGACCATTTTATGCTGCTTCTCATTCGCAAAGCACACTGAGTAAAGGGTGGGTGGGTAAAGCAATGACATATGCTTTCTTACGTGAGGGAGAGAATTTCTGCACATTTATTAATCTCATTGAGTTTGTGCAGCACATGGGTGTGTACAATAGGCAGGAAGCTGTCCAACTAAGAATTTCCATTTTCATCACACACACACATCTTTTTTTCTTTCAACAATACCGTTCCACAGTAACATTCAGTGTTTATTTTCCTGACTTTAACTGGGCATATATAGTGAGCACGCTATCAAGAGTTATCCATATGGAAATCTTACAATAAAAACATGCTTTCAGACATTCTACTTTTCTATTCCTTGCCAATCTGCCAACCCTAACAGCTCCAAACTAATTTGTAATTGATGATTTTACTTCTTCTATCCACCATTTGTTTAAACAAGCTGTAAAAATGTTCAAGGCAAAAAAAAAAAAAAAAAAAAAGAACAAAATGTGGGCTTTGTGGAATATGGCAAACATATACCCCAAATCTTTTAAATCTTTTTTATACTCAAACCAAAAGCGATGGAGGTAGAGCTACATTATGGTGCATTTAGAGTCCTTGTTAAAATTCCAACAAGGGGAATCATGAGGCGCCTGGTTTGCATTACTTGGTTTTTGAGAACTGCTTCAGAGACAGTTAAATTGCCTCTTTCTATGACAATTTAACTCTGCTTCCTAAACCAAAACCAAATAGGGGAAATAGACACAGGAGGTATGCTAAAACAAACCCTCATCCGTCATTTATTTCATTACAGATGATTAACATGTTATGAAGGAAGTTTGACACCAGCAGAGTTTTAAACATGAAAGAACCCACAAGAGATATTTAAAGGGAACCACAAAATTAGCAAGAGTCCGAGATGATACAGAATCTGGTGGTGCTGAAAAATTGATTTTTTTTTTTAACTATTTGATCAGCCTGTTCTAAATATGTAGCGTGTGGTTTCATACATGATGCAGTAAATGCTGAAATAAGATGGGCCAGAAACCCTAGCCATCTGTGTACTACAATAAATAAATAAATAAATATATATATATGAATAAATGACTGTGCCAAAGCAAACTATGTTTCAGATTACAGTTTGTTGTTGATGTGTGGCAGTCACATGTTTTCCATTTAAATCTTTGATTTTAATGTATCAATTCTTCATATAATTTCCCTTATTGAACCTCTTCTGATCATCATGGTTTGTCTTTTCATGTCAGTCTAATTTTGACTTATACCCAGTACTTTGAATTGCATCTTCATATATTTCAATTTTGACTGAACTGTTATTCTGAAATGTGTATTATAATCTTTGATATGGACAGTAACCATCTATGACAGCTAAGAGATTTGACTTGTACAGCTCTGTGCTAAAGTCTTAAGCCACCTCTCATTTCTTCATATAAGTCTGGAAAATTGAGAAACAATTGCAACAATTTATTGGAAAGTGTAAATATGAATGGAAATCCCATATAAGTAGTCCACAGAAATAGTTTTCCAGGGTTCTCGAAGGACATTCTTCTTTGGATGTTGGCCGTCTTTTGCTCAGCTCTCTGTCAAGATGATCCCATGCTGTTTCAGTCATGTTGACATCTGGGCTCTGGGGAGAATTTGTCGCTCCAAAAGACCTGTCACTACTGAGTTTAAGCCCAGTTCTTGTACCATTTGACATACCTCAGCCTTTTCTCCCAGTTTTCCCTCCTTAAGAATGGCCAAATGACAGCCAGCCATCCACAGAGACCATTTCTGATGAGGCTTCAGCAAACAGCCGATGGATAAACTGAAAGGCCAGATGCATTTCTCAGCCCTGTGTCAGGTCTTTGCTGGTTTTTTTCTCTTTTTCTTATATACATTATTTTTAGATGCTGTCCATCTTCTTCAGATAGATGTTTTTAAGCCTGTCACTTCTTATGTTCTCCACTTATTTAGTTTCCTCTCAAGGAAATTTCTTTTCAAGGACACACTGCACACCATACTGACATATGCCTATTTTTTTTTTAGCTAATAACTCTTTGGAAATCAGCTTCTTGGTGCAAAATTACTATTTTATGTCCATCAAACTGTACCATCCTCAGCTATATTTTTTTTTGTTGACACATCTAAAGAAATGGAAAGAAATTATGTATCTTTTTGAAATGCTACTAATAGCAAAGTGCCCTAAAGGACAGTTAGCCAAGTCCTTAGTTATGTGTAGACAAAGCACTGGCTCAGGTGCCTTCTTTTGTGGTATTGAAAGATTCATGGGTCAGTTTTGGATGGCTTACAAAACAAACAAATAAAAGAGTGTTTGAAAATGGTCAGAAACAAAGAGTTTGTTTTAAAGATCTTTACAGCTCAAGTGCCTTTTTAAAGTTTTACATGAAAATCTGAATCCTTTGAATCAAAATATAAACAAATGAGGGGTACCTCAAGACTTTTACACAGTGCTGTACACCGCCAGTGTTTAATGTTGGACTTTAAGCATAGACATTTTATGGGTGGTACTTTGATAACATTATACCACACCATGAACTGCTCGGCTTGTTAATTAACATCAGACCATCAAATATAGAACTTAATAATCATGAAGAAGTTGTAGGACAGGAAAGATGTATCTTCTCTTAAATCAAGCTTACTTTTGATACAGAAACAACTCATAACATTTCTATTTATAAAGATATACATGCTTCACTAACTTCCCAACCTTTCTATCTATTCTGGGGAGACTTGCTGGCTAACTACCTATAGAAGTCAATGTTTCATGTTGTTTATATTTCCAACACCAAAAAGATTAAATTGTAAAAAAAAAAAAAAAACCTTTGACTTTGTTTCGTGATTAATGAATAACTGGAATTTAGTTTACTGATGGTTTTGTCAGTGAGACAGTGCTGCCATGATAAGGAATGTGTAACATCATTTCACGTCCTGATAAACTTCTATATTATGGTACATTATGTAAATGGAAAGGCCCAAAATGTTGTGTCAGCTGTGTTTTAGCATCAGAGCCCTGGAGTGGATTCACGTCAGTAACTTTCCATTGTTTTTATTTGTTTAGATATGTAATTAGGAGCGAATGGACGAGCACCTGACATCTGCTCCCATACCAAGAGAGAAGTGCTGCTCGGTGGGTTTGAACACAATCGAAAGACAAAGCAAACATTATTTAAGAGCAGACTACACACTCACCTTCTGAAAGAAATCCTCACCGCCGTTGACTCTCCCCTCTGAGGCAGCTAGAGACAGAAAAAGAAAAAATAAATGTATGAAACCACACAGAAACTCAGTTGTGAAGGTAACATGTGACTCTAGTGCAGCCAAATCACACATTGATTATCCAGTCCTCTAAATGTTACTGTATCTTCATTCTGAGCAGTGTTTATGGAGGATCTCCATTTCTTTGCATATTGTGCTTGGCAGGAATACTGATACTGCTGACTGGCAGGAACAGAATAAAATGTTCCAAGTAATTTTCTATAATCCTAGAGATTGGATACAGCTTCTGTATAACTAATTGATGGATATGGGGAACATACTTGAGCATTTTACAGTAGTTGGTAATTGAATATTTCATTTCATACTTGGGTCTAATAGTGTTGGTTTCTCACTTCTTAAAGAAAATACTTTCCCCCTTTTAAAAATTTGTCAGCACACTGTCAACATCTGTCCTGTTTTCAACTGCAGCACGAGAAAAATCAAAAGTTGAAAAACTGACCCAGATAAGTAAACAAAGTCAGCACTTAGAGGGGCTGTGGTGTTTTAAAGTACTTTTCCAAGCAGGTGAATATGCCAAGAAACTCCTTCAGCTGATACAGTATGCAGGATAGATGTAGGGCCAACCACCAGAGCAAGTCCAGCCTGAAGTCACTCCAAGACATCTGCAAGTCCTTCAAGCTGTGGCAGCTTTGTTGATGTAAAATACATATGTGCTTTCCAAGGAGAATTCTCATGTTCCTTGTCATTTGGGAATATAGGGAAGGGAAGGTTTAACGATGCACTGCAGCCAGTGTTCTTGAAATATAGAGATCTGTTGCTGTTTTTGTGAATCTGGCAGCAGCAGAACAGTTACTGTGGTTTATGCAGTTCAGTCATGAATGCTGACCTCATTTCAACAACCAAAATTTTGTTACGATCAGAGAAAATCAAAGTGAGATTAAGCTTTTAATTTCAGAAATGACTTAATAAACCGAGAAGGGACTGAGGCTCTTAAATCTGTGGATGAAGCACATCAGAGTAGCTCTGAAATGTTTAGTTAATTAACTGATCAGTTGATCATGAAGGTAAATGACAAAAATATTTGATTACTGATTCATTTTTAGGTTAGCACCTTTACATTTATACAAGGATTTTCTTCCATTGAGATTAAATTAAGATTCAAGGGGGGGGGGGGGACATTAAATGCAGCTACAACTGCACGTTACTGAAATAAACAAATACAGCTACATGACAAATTACACCCCTGAGCCATTTTTTAATCCATAAAAGCTAGTTAGCCAAGATAAGGTTTAATGTCAAAATTCCACTAATTTATATTGCAGTTAAACAGATTTACAAGTTAGAAATCAGCTTGTAATTCATTGAGCTCCTATCAGCACATCTCAAATTGGAAAGAGAAAATAAAGACCCTCGATGAACAGTTTTATATTCAATCAGACATTGAAGCCAGAACGCCTTCATCATGAAGGTTAAACACGTGTATGTACTCAAGCAGACGTCCACGTAAACAGGTCCTCACCACAGTCTGGTCTGGTTCAGCTGGTGAGCCAGTTTCTGATGAAAAGTGTGTATATCAAACACTCATCATCCCAGCACAGATAAAAGATCAATTTTGGCAGCTGCAGGAGGGTAATTAAATGCAGGAGGTAAAAACTGATGGTTAATGCAGGATAAATAAAACAGTCAGTTTTAATAAAGCAGTCATTTTTAACCCATTACGACCCTATACAACAAATGCACACTCTGGATCAAGGTCTGTACAAAGACACCAAACACTTCACCAGTTTGGAATATATTTATTTAGATTTTATCAATTTTTTTTTCAAATCTAAAACCAACCAAAAAAATCTACTTAAATAAAAGCTATAAAGCAAAAATATAGAGAAACCTCCAAGGAGGGGTGAAGACCTCGGGAAGTTGTTCAGACTAGTTCACACTACAAGATTTTTAGCCAGATTTTCACATTGCAGATAAATCTTGGAAGCTATGTCTACTTTTTAGCTCAATCCTCCACCACCGTCTTCTTCTTGGTGTAGTTTTTTGCATGAGTTTATGCCCATGTTCCATGTCTTATTCTCTATTTTTGGTGCATTTCTGTGTCAGCCTTACAGTGCCACTTACAGGCCTGGAATATGAATATGAATTACAGCATTTCCAATGGTTTGTGTGGATTCACACTTTTCTTGAAATGATTACATCTTCTTGGAAAACATTTTTTTTTAAACAAACTCGGTTCTGTGTGGATGTTGCCTGAACCAAAAGGAGGTATCGTTGTGTAAACTGCAAAGTTAATGGTGAAAGGAAAAAGCTGTCTGCATGAAAGATGAATTAGGACTCAAGTCTCGTGAAGAAGAAAAAAAAAAATCTTGTGTGAACTTTGAACAACATGTTAGAGTCCACACATCTGAACATTACACATCTATTACATACTGCATCTTCACATATGGAAATAGTTATTGGTTGCCATCTTAATGTTTAAAATATTTCATTTTTAACTGTGGACCTGCTCAGATTCATGTTGAATGCAACACTGTTTATTTAAAGCATCAACCTGAACAAAATACAAGTTGTACATTGAGTGATGACAAATAGTCAACTTTATGTTTTCAGACTCACATGCAGACATTAATTAATCAAAACTGTCACAGACTGAAGATGCCTTCTGAGCTGCAACAAGAGTCTTTGATTTTGTTTCAAGTTTCAGTGATTTTACAGTTTGCTTGATGATCACAGTGAAGCATTTGGCATGCAGTCAAATGCTGTGCGTAATCAGAGGACATATGGATAAGCCAACGGGAAGATAGTTCACTGGTGATGTGAATTAAATTTTTTAGTTAATTCTCCATTAAATAATAAAATATAAAAACAAATCTAATGTAATGCAAGCAGTTGATTGCTACATATTAATACAAAACACGTCCCAATCTAACATCTGTTTGACTTTGCTGCATCTTAAGTTTGTCACGAAATAATGTGTTAAATTTGTTTAAAAGAATAAATCACACTTTTTTTTAAGTGTATTTCAGAAAACATGGCTCATCTCAATGACAGCAGATTTAAGTGTTTACATCCAGTATTTAATTTTGTGCAGAACAGCTCTGACTAAAGTGCTTCTTTGGTGGCCAGAAGTTATCCAGGATTATGAAAGACACCATTACTGTGCATGTTTCCTGTAAGAGTTAAGACAAACAAAAAGGGATCCAGCAACGGCAGTCTGCCCCCACCCTCCTCCTTGTCTGGTAAAAACTATCTAGTACGTCAGACTAGTTGTTCCACTGCTGTCTCCATTATTAGCAACTGAAAGGCAAATCCCAAATGGAAAAGTTTGTGTTGGTGGCAAAATAATGAGAACAAATACAGAACCAAGCACATGGTGACCAAACCAAAATGTCATATTTACTTATGGTACTTCAGCTACCTTAGATCAGCAACACTTGACTCATTAATAAGGTTGCACGCCGTGTTGGATTCATACAGTATGCAATCTCTGCTGAATCAGTGAGAAGATGTGACTATATATTGCTTCTGGCTATAATGCTCAACAAGAAAGCAAAGCTAATAAGAATTACATCATGCTCTTTCCTCAGACATGCAGATACATGTGCAGAATTCTCCAGTAAAAATGATATTTTACATCACAATTTAATAGATCAAACACAAGAACAGCCTATTTATATGACATATTTAAGTCAAATGAGACAAACATTAATCTGGAAATAAATATGCTGCACATGAAGTGAAACATGGTTTGCTGTTGACCTATTAACAAAAAAGTTAACATAAACAGCACAACAGCATTTTTGGCACACAAATCCAGGAAGTTGAAAGGAACCTGATACGTGACACGAGTGAAAACATGTGGCATGTGTTGAGAGCAAAACATTCTGTTGGCACATGTGTAAACTGGCCATGAGAAGACAGAAAAACAGCAGAGTGCCGTCTGAGCCCCTGGAAATATAGAGAACGATTATCTGTTTTGATGCCCCACTGAGTTAAAAAGAAAGTAGTGGTTTAGCATGCGAGTGACTAAATCCTGAGTTCAGCTCACAGCCTGCTGCACTGTGAAGTATGAGCAACTTCGGGTATTTGACAACATTTGTCACTTGAGGCAAACTTTTTACACTTAACCTTCTTCTCAGAGATGTTGAACCAGCTACGTGTTTTCTATAGTGCTTTCAGACACTGTTCGGGTTCCAGCTCTGTTCCAGAGTCTCAGAACTTTTGTTGTTTTCTGGCGTACCAGTGCCCTTCATACCAGTTCATCCAGAACCAAATGGGAAGGACTTTACCTCACAAAAGCAACTGTAGAAGCAAAAGGGCAGATTGTGCTGAATTTTCATTCTCTTACTTCAGATATTTGTTCTGATGTCTTCATGAAAGGCCCTGGGGCAGTCGGCTTATGCTTCAGTTGTGCCTGGTGCGGCAGCTGAGTCCAGCAGCTTTAAAGCTGGACATGTAACGCAGCGTCCAGCTAGACATCTTTGTCCAAAACACTATCACTAAACCCCAACATACTTAACTTGAATCACAGCTGCAAGAGAAGTTGCAGATGTGATATAAGTTGAGTCTGAGCTCTGAGTTGAAGTCTGAGTTCACATAGGGTGAAGTGATAAAAAATTAAGAACAGTATATACCATTGTGATAGCATGTACTTTTTTGGTTTCCATGCATTATCGATAAAAGAAACTATACAATGGCCAGACTGCTGAAGCAGGAATTTTATTTTTGTTTCTTTTAAGCAATTCCTGACTAAGACACTTACACATATTGGGAAAAGATCAAAAGTCAGGAACGCTATGAACATAAATTATATGCAGACATTTGAGTGAGGACACCAATGTATTTACATGTAATAAATAACAGCCAGGAGTCAGATGTTGGCACTGGTTTCCTAGTGGATTTCTTCACTACACGATCTCTGAGACTGAATACATCATTTGTGTCAATTTATACACTCAAAGAATGTATAATGGCGTCAACAAGTCCAGTTCAGAGTGGAACAGCCCTGAGCCCTCACTTGCTTGGTGTGGAAGTGCCTCAAAGTCCATGAATCTAACTGTGGCGGTGGAGAATGTCAAAAGTTCAGATTAACTGTCAATGGTTGTGGGTAGTGTGGTGGAGTTGTTTTTTTTTTTTAAGGAACATAAGAATAAATTACTGAAGTACTTAGCTGCTCCCAATAACCTCTACACACATTTGAAACTCTGGGTCAATTGAAATTTATACAGTGAGAACAGATAAGTCAATCACTGATTGCTTAAATAAAAACAGAATAAAAACCACCCCTTCCAAAGTGAAAGCTAATAATTCTTTTATTTAAAGGTAACAATGACATCTGGGATTTTAAAGTGGCCTGCTTACTGGCAACCTTTTCTAAAGGAAAAAATTAAAATTCACTTCCAGGATTCCTTTTAGCCCAAGTGACTTATAGATTTGATTGTTCAGCAACAATTAGTAACAATTAGAAAGGAAGAAGCAGACTAAAGACATCTTTCGCATATATTTGCTGTCTTTTTCAAAGTAGTAACAGGCATTTTCCCACAAAAATGCATAGAGCATATCTCATTACCAAAATAATCAAGAACCCTATTATTTTTTTTGCTGGCAGAGAAAAAAAAAACTTAAATTAAAGGCCTTGATGAAAAATACTCTGAAGATTTGGACAAGAGTGCAGAGTTTAATGTTTCTGAATTAAAGTGCATTCTTCAGCCTTGATTTACAAAAGCTAGACTCTGTTTTATTAGTATTTTTGTGAGAGGGTACGCGAGGACAATGCAATGCTCCTCCCTTTCGGCAAATGTCTCAGAGCTGAAAAGCAACACTTTTCAGCCAAGATCAAATGTTGCAATCGGTTCTATAATTTGGGCCATTTTGAGAAAAAAAAAAATGCAACAGATAATACAATACTAACTTTCAAGCAGTTAATTTGGGTGTAATTGAATTTCAGAAAAGAGACACGATAGATGAAGTTATTCTACATCCTCAAATTCCCTCCATGAAAATTACTTCATGTATCCAATCAGTGTCATGGCATGTAAAGGACGGAGAGAAACTGCAGTGGAAAGCACACAGGACTCCATGCTGCCAGATGGAGCAGGGTCTGGGATTCATTATTCTGCGGAAAGACTAAGTTTCTGGGAGATTCCGCTGTTTTGACACAGAAGGAATGTAAACAGTGTTTATTTCTACGGTTATGACTTCAATCCGCACACAACAATCCTGCAAACAATAAGGACATGGACCTAAATAAATCAAATAACAAGACAATTTGTGAATATTTTTACAACTAGATATTTTTGTTGTACACGGCGGAGGTTTAGTGGAAGGCTGAAAGTGAGCAAAAGTTCAACCAAAGCCAAGTTACAATGACTACTGATGGTACAGATGTAAGCCATTACCCATTTACTTTTGACATGCTATACAGTATCAGTCATTCAGTCACCACTAAATAATAAAATGGGGGTTGCAGCGCTGAGGCCAGATGTATAAACAAAGTATAGGCACATTAGCCATGTATATTCTATTTGCCACAGAAAAACTTAGCTTTAAAAAGCACGGGTGTGCACGAGAAAAAGAGAAACCACTACTCGATGCAACATTTTCATTTTCATTTTTAGAGCAAGTTTAGCCTGATTTACTTAATTTAAGTAATAAAAACGAAAAATGATCAAACTTTCATTTTATAAAGTGCATTCTTTTACTTTTTTTTGTATTTTTTAAGGGGGGAAGGTGCACACACATTATCACCATGTAGAATTTTCTAATGAAATGGCTAAATTCTCACAAACACAACATTCAACTTTTGTCTATCATAGCAAATAGCATCGGTGCAAAAAAAAGAGACAACAAAGACAGGATGAAGTCCAACTCAGAGCAAAGCATTAAATCAGAAAAGTTCATATGTAATTTATTCTATTGTCATTTAGCAGACGCTTTTATCCAAAGCGACTTACATTTGAGAGTAAGAACACAAGCATGAATTCAAACAAGATGGGACAGCATAATTAAGTGATAGTCAGACTGCTTTGAGTCCAGTTGGACCCAGGTGCTGTGCATATAATTTTTTTTTTTTTTTTTTTGTAGTTTTTTTTTGCAGTTTTTGTGAGTCATTTTGTTTAAATACCAACATCACGATTTCATCAAACAATATCATCTTGGGCATAAGTGCACACAGCTTCTTCAGTACTTGGTTGAGCCAAAGGGCTGGACAAATCTCTCTAATTTATTCTGTTGAGTAGAAGAGTTAAGCTAAGTGTGGAAATGCTCCTTAAACAACTGAGTCTTTAGCTTGCTCTTAGAAGTGGATAAGAAATCTGCGGATTGGACAGAGTTTGGTAGACCGTTCCACCACCCGGGGACAACGGAGGAGAAGAGTCTAGCTACTAATTTTGTGCAACGTTGTGGTGGGAGCACAAGGCGTTTTTCGCTGGCAGAGCGTAACTGTCGAGAGGGAGTGTAGCTCTGGATTAAGGAGTGAAGGTAGACAGGAGCCGTTTTGGTTATTGTTTTGTAAGCCAGAAGCAGAGCTTTGAATTTGATGCGTGCTGCAGCTAGAAGCCAGTGAAGAGCGATCAGCAGCGGAGTGACAATTTACCAGTTGTTTCAGTGTTTACAATCTAAAGCACAATAGTGCATACATATAACAATCTCCCATTTGCTGAACAGCAATGTGAGATGACAGCTATATAGCCTCTAAGCTAACTTTGATAACTGGACTTTTTACATGTTTGCATGTAACGGTATGCACCAAATACAATGAAGCACAGCATTAACTACAGAGGTTACTGCTGTATGACCAACACAAATCCAACATTCACGTCACTGGTTTTGGTTGAGACGTGATCAAACCTTTAGTTGTTGGAACAACTTTGAGAATGAAGTGATTACTTCAGATTTTTTGTCTTGCCTTTATAAGAGGGACAATGCTAACTTTTATTTATAAGAGAGACAGATAAAACTACTAAAAACTAGAGTATTTCCTCTGTTTCACCTTAAAATGACCTTAAAATTACACAAGTGTAATGAGACACTTAAAACTTTCAGCAGATGAGGGGAGATCACGTATGACAGCAAACACCTTTGGACTGTTGATACAAGTGATTTAGAGAATAATAAGGCTAGTATGTACCACCTGTACCATACAGTTAGCCCTTACTGTGAAACTCATGCTGTACTCAATGTGTTTTGTTTCTAATGTTGTATTTCTTTATTTTTCCTTTTTCATAAATGGTGCCGTGTAGATATGGGTTTTTCTTTTTTTCTCTTTTAGGAATGAGGTATGGGAAAACTGTCAAAATACCCTTTTCATTCGTGTGGACAAGGCGTTAGATGAAAAAAACATTCCCTGTTCTGCCTGACTGATAGAGCCTGAAAGGGGGAGAGTGATTTTGAACAGATCACTATGGTGTCCTAGTCTTCACAGCACATGGCTGGTGTCCAGCCACCCACTTGCCAAAGGATTCAGCCCAAAACCACGGCTCATAATGCAGAGTTAGAAGAATTACTTTGGTATGAGTCTGTATGTTTTCTTGTCTGCCTTTAATTTAATCAGACCTGCTCTATTTGTTTTGTTTTGTTTTTTTCTTTTGGTATTGTGGGCGCTTCTGTAAGTCTTTTGTAATTCCTGTACTTATGGACACAAGGATTGAAGTTGCTGGCTCCTTTGAATTCTGTCAGGATCCTCAAAACATTCATTTTATATCCTCAGTCTTTCAAAAACAGCATTTTATTTTCATTTATATATTCATTTTTTTCTGATTGTGATTAAAAATTCACAACACTAAATAAGCACTTCCCTCCGTTTTCTAATTCTTATTTTAACTTTGCATTTGTAAAATTTCATGATCATGTCGTACGACTTTTAAATCCAAAAATGTTTTATTGCTCGCAAAATATCCAAACAGGGAGAGTGTTCACTTTTGACTTGAGATGGGAGTAGAGATAAGACAGGTGTATGTGAGTTCAAGACAACCATGCAACTGCACAGCTTTACAAGTTTTAATGAAAAATACGCACACTCATTTGGTGCCTTGTGAATACACACAGTTTAAGTAAAAGATTAATACAGCATGTAACTGGCATCTTAAATTTAGGACAGCTTTTTCTGTGTTTTATGTGAAGGGACACTAAAGAAGACACAGTTATTTGTTAAAAGCAACAATACCTGTTGCAGTGGCTAGAATTATATCATAAATATATATATTTGATAATCCAAGTCAAGTTAAACATCCATTACCTGTTAATAAGTGAAACAGATTACAGAAAAACCCAGATTTTAAAACTATATCTGTAAAAGATTAGAAAAATAGCAAAAATAGCATTTTCTGTCTTATGAAAAGCATGTAAAATTGATGTTTTTACAACAGCTTTCTAATCTCCTTTCTTCTGAAGAGCAGATTCAACACAAATCTAATGAGACAAAGCAAAACATGTATGCAGTGTGGCAAACTCAGTGGATAAACAGAGCTGGTGTTGGGAGTCCGATGCTCACTGGTTGGCACAAGATGAATAAGAAAACTGCATTCGCAACTGGCTAACATTAGCAGCTAACCTGTTGTAAAAAGAAATTGGATTCCACTTACATACTGCTTTTCTAATCTTTCTGATCACTCTTCGCACTTTTACACTACAAGCCACATTCACTCACACACTTATGCTCCACTTTGTCTACACAGTCTTTAAGAGCTTTCTCATAGGATGTGGTATGCAGTGTGCTCACTTTAGGGTGCAAAGCAGGGGAAAATGGTCCAAATCAAGTCCAAGTTTTGTACCAGTGGTGAGCCAACTGAAAAGATATCCAGGAAGCAGCTACTCTTTCCAGCTGCAGACTTGGATGCAAAATGGATCTGTCAAGCTGTTAGAGGAAAGCCCTGGTATTACTTTTACTGGGGAGGAGGCCACAAGCAGCAGCTAAGAGGGTTTGAGTTCATGATATCCTTGTGACAAGACTTGAGTTTTGAGACTTTAGGCTCATCGAGGAGCTGCACCTGTACAGAGATCACTTCCAGGTCTACTTCAGGGTAAGTAGGGAGTAATTCAATAGCCTGTTGGAGAGAGTTGCAGAAAGACTCAAAAATATAAGAACCATCTTGAAGCAGATGGGTGATTTGTTGAGATCAGGCAGATTCACTCCAACTAGATCCATCAACATGTTGTCATTAAATCATTTTAACATCAATACAGAGTGCATGGCTAGCATGCCTATCACTGTTCTGTACTTAGATCAGGTTACACAAAGGTGGCGTATGATGCCTCATCCACGTGGGAACACACATTATTGATCCCTCGAGACACTGAAGGAAAAATTAGGGACCGAATCAATTATTTTCTGATTGGCAAGTGACCATTGCTTTTCTGTGCTACACCTGTTGTAACAACAGAAGGAAGCCAGCAACTCAAGGTTTATGTTGGTCTCTGTTTTGTACTACTTCTGTACAATACTAACAGTTTTTCAGTACACTTTGTAGTTTATGAAATCTAGAGTTTGCTATTCTAACAGCCCTACAAAATGGATGATTTATTGTGTGATGGACTATATAGTGGGTGAGTGGATGTTTCAGTTTCCTGAGCATTA
Organism: Melanotaenia boesemani; assembly: GCF_017639745.1. Classification (NCBI taxonomy): domain Eukaryota; kingdom Metazoa; phylum Chordata; class Actinopteri; order Atheriniformes; family Melanotaeniidae; genus Melanotaenia; species Melanotaenia boesemani. Next base: position 21,526,664 of record NC_055697.1, read on the forward strand.
AATTTCAGCCCAAAGCTTAATAGCTTCTCTGGCTACTGTTCACCATTTGCTTGGAAACCAACTGCAAATTCAAAAATTTGAAGAAAATCTAAAAAAATGCAAGATAAACCACAAAATCAATAGTTTTCAGCTAAGTTGTTTCAACAATAAGGTCCATGCTCAAGTATGTACACTTAATGTAGACTTTATGGACAGAGTGCATCACCTTGCAGCTGACAAGTGTGCAGATTTAGGGCTGTATTCTAAATAAAAATAGACAACACTTCAGTCTCTTTGTGAAATGCTTTGGCATGAAAGTTGGCACCTAAACAGGCTCCAGCCCCGAGACAGACTTCACCGTTTTCTCTAAGACTAAGCAATATCTAATCACCAACTCAGGATAAGGGAATTATACAACTAAAGCAGAACCAGCTGCTTTATATGATTTTCAATAACAGTCCTGCAAGAGGAGCTTCCTAAGTTTCAACACAGACATAATTTATTAAAGGAAAAGTGGAAAGTTTTAATAGTAAGTGGCAGACAACGGACACTGTTTCACTTGATGCAAATGGGTCCTGACATATAGGATGAGTCAAGATGATTTTCTTTTTACCTTTTCTGTATTGTTTTAAAGGAAATTAAAAATACTTAAAGCGAAGTTAGAGATTTTCAAAGAAACACATTATGTATGATAGACATCCAAGAGTGCTTTATCTGCCAACAAGCCAAATATGTCACCTATCTGTGCATCTAACAACTAGTTAGCCATTTTAATCGACCTCCATTAAATCCCATGGATGAGAATCTGGGTTAATTCTCTAAAGAAGGAAGTAGAAACAAATATTTAATATCTGTAACGTGCTCTTGTAATTTCACATCTAAACATGATGAATCAGTTTTGTATTTGGCAACTTTTTTAATAATTCATCTTTGGCTGGGTGGTTATTGCTTTTTTTTCCTGTTACTCTATGCAACAAATTTAGAACACAGATTTTCTTCTGATCATCTTGGACTCTAAATATCACTAAGAACACCAAAAATCAACTTGCCAATGTCAGAAGCTGGCTTACAGTGAGAGACATATGTACACATAAAAACTTATTTTGATTTCATAAGGAACTTAGATTTAATCTGTTTAACTTGAGTTTCATCAAATTGATCAAGGTGAAATCTTAAAAAAAAATGTTGATTAACACTTTGATCGCAGCATAAATTTTCAAGATTTAGTAAACAGAGTTAATACCCAGCTGTCATCTTTCCACATAATGCAGAGCTCTCCCTCTGGTCTCAAAACAGCTCCTCTCTCCCTCAGTTTCTGCAGGGTTGCCTAGCAATGATGCTATCAAATAAATGCAGTAAGCTCTAGATGCTGCTTTCTGACAAAGACAAAAGCCTGTCAGCGAAAGTGGACGCACAGACACAGAGGTTACAAGGATGGGGCAGTCTAAAGATACTCAAAAATAGACTGTGGTCACATTCTGTTACCATAATGGTTTTTATCATGTTCATAAACATTCAATTTTGTCAACACACATTAAATTTTGCAGTAGAATAATCCAATTCAGGAAATAAGATGTCTAGCATCAAACTGATGTTGGTTAAATGTTTGGGTTATATTCTACTCCTTCGTCTTCCTTGCTGCCAAGTCATTACACAATACTGTACATTCCTGGTGCCTGGTATCTACTGTGTTAGATCCCCCACAAAGAACAGGGAGGCAGTCTCACTTAACTGGCCAAGAGTTGCACTGTAAACATTACAGTGGACCATGAGGAAATATAGAGTTTTTTTTTTTTTTAATTGAAATTCTTAGCTCAGTTATTCCCTTTAATTATTCAACCTCTGACTTAGCTTATCTGATACGCCCTATAAGAATCTTCCCATATTTAGTTAGGGTTTTGGCAGGTGTCTACTATTGTACTAACTGAAAATTAGATTTCCTTTCATTTTTTTCCCATCCATTCTCTTTTGTTTAAGAGGAGAATATTCTGCAATGGCCAAGTCTAGATTCAAAAGGTGCCCTCGTAAAAATACTTCTCTCCAATCAAGGCAAGTGGAGAAAAGGCAGATTGTACTGGATGTTGAATGAGGAGAGAGAACAACAAACCAAAACCCAAGGTTATCCATATATAAACACTGGAAGCTCCTGGGGGAGTGGTTAAGGGCTGGATGGTGTGTATGTGCTTGTGTGTATGTGAGATTTTGCATTTGTATGAGTATAGTGAAGACACGTGTGCACGGTACTGCCCCCTCCCCCCCTAAAAGAAAGATTTCTAAAATAGCAACCGCAAACCAGACAGAATGTAAATCTGCACTTTCAAAAGGTTTGAAGAAAAAGATGTTTGAGGGCCATAGAAAAACAGGTATTCATTTCAGCCCATTTACAGTTCCAGGAGCATAGAAATGGGTCACAGCACTCCAGCTTTACTTGGATTGTTGAAATAGGACTCCTGGTTTTATTTTCTTGAATAATGAACTACAGGTTTTCCCTCCGACTGAAGTTCAATTATATTACAGCTTCTGAAAGCCTCATCATGGCCAGTATGAAGGAATTCAACGTGTAAGCAAAGTCGAATAGAATTGTATAATTGTATCAGCATGTTTCAACAAAATCTGCAGCAAAGAAAAGGAGCAGGAGGAAGAGAGGAGAGGTGGCTATCAGGCAAAGCCTAAAGAAGAGAATATGTAGGTAGGCAACTGGATTTACCACTAAATTACATTTGAGAAATGTTTGCTATCAATATGTGCCTTTAATGATTACACGTACTAGAATGTGGGATCTATGGTCACAGGTCATGTGATTCTCTCATTGTAGGCCACTTTTCTTTGACATGACAAACAGTAAAAATGATTTTCCTTAACATGAACGGCCTTGTCATAACCATTAGACATCCTTACAACAGTATCTAAAAAACTAGCTAAATCTAGGGGTGGGATACTAATGTTTTAACTTGCACCTATCTTGTGTGTTTTTTGTTTTTTTTTAAAGAGGCATGAAATCAGACAATGCTGTTTATACCAATATAACCTGACTTCAGTTTCTTCTGTAAAACCGAATCAAGTACATTTCCCCTGCTCCTTCCTTGTAGTGCAGCCCCAACCCACCTTTACCTCTATTTGTCAGCAACAAAGCCGTTGCTTACAACTTCCTCTTCTTGTTGGAAACTTAGCAACTTTTTTTTCTTAAAAAAAAAAAAAAAAGCAATACCAATCATATGTATAGCAATTAAATGGACAAACAGTGACTAAATTCCATGGAGGGGTTTACCCAACATAGAATGTAAAACTATATTTAAAATATATTCCTGTATACTTTGATATCAACGTTCAACCTTGGACGTTCAACCCTGGAATATTACTTTTGGTTTATATTAGGGCTGGACGATATAGAAAAAAAAGCATTTTGATAAAGAAAAAAGAAATCATATTCATCGATAATGATCAGAAAATGTAAAAATATATTCTAAGTGCAGTCCTGGCCATTTTATGCTATTGCTGACCTACTTTTAATAAAGAACACAAAAACACTGAATTCATATTCAACCCTTCATTCAACCACCTTTATAACCATAAAGTTTTTAAAAAAGGATAAGAAATCAACTTAAGAGACAATGTCAGTAAATACTGACAAAAACAAAGAATAGACTAACGTGACCATAAAATCTGATAAATAAATGTTTAAATAACTTTTTGATGAAAATAAATTAAAATAAATAAATAAATAGAATGGATTCTTTTGGTGGGAATAGCACACTACCAGTTTTACAAACAATTTTCACCAGGTGCGTGTGCGCTGTGGTTACATCCAGAAAGCATCATGGGCTCAACACACGGGAGGCGACAAACAGCAGCAACGGCGGCAGCACACTTCTGGTTGCTTTTCTCCAAGAAATTTGATTGATTAGGATTTTGACATTTATAGCAGTCCGTGACAGACAAGGCATGACGGCTGAAGAGTCTGAAGAATTTGCAGACTGCATTGTATAACCTGCTCTCAGCTCATTGGTCAGCCAATGAAGCACCTCACTGGTTGAGGCACCTTGCCATGTGACGGCGACAAAAAGCCCCTGTGTGGACGTCTATGTGAACGAGCGCAACATTTCACACGCATGAATGTAGCCTGTCGCTTGGCTGGAGGAGGGCAGCAAATTTCCACAGGAAATGAATGGAGAAGGAGCGTTGTCACCTCCCGAATGTCAAGCCCATTAAGCTCAGCAGTTCAGATAAGGCCAGACAGGAAATCAAACACAGGAGCAGTGTAAAGCATCGGATAAATTTCAAAATAAAAGCTCCTGTGCAGATTTGCGATAGCTGAACTGTTTTACCATTATGTCATTAATAGTCAGGGGATCTCAATGTTTTTTTTTTTTTTTGTTTTGTTTTGTTTTCTTCAGCATGGATGATGAGATGTTTATTCTGGAAGTGGAGAATCACAAGATTTTCCAATTCTCCTGTGATTTTGTAATCTCGCAGATCCAGCTATGTGGACTGCCTTCGTGGGTGCTACATGTTTGACATGCTCCCAGTGTGAATTGACATGCCGCGGAGGTCGGAATGAAACCGCGACACAGCTGGAATGCGGAACATGTGGATCCAGTGGAAATTGGCTGTTAGTAGCTCAGAAACTGGTAGGACTAAGCTACCATGTACAAACACCACTCAACAAGAACAGGCTAGGCGTAACTCACCCTTCAGCCTAGCATTTTCTTTCTTCATTCCCGACCTCCTTTTTTCATAATAATTTCCTCCGCCTCTCCTTGCCGGGACATCTTTTGCGTTACACATACTCTCTGTTGTAGTTTGAAAGGGGTAGGGGCTTGGTGATGGACCATGCCTGGGTCTGAGTTTGTAATTTCTATTGAACTTTTTGAACTTAAAATTTCTTAAAGTGGTCCTAATTATATATATATATATATATATATATATATATATATATATATATATATATATATATATATATATCGTTGCTTTGGCACATTTACAACTATAAATATTCTTCCCATACAATCTAGCTGGAGTCTGGTACATAGATCACAATCTCTCCAAATGACACATGATTTTCACATCTAGACATGAGAAGGATTTTCCTTTCTAGTGCTGGACTTGTCCATTGTTTTTTTTTCCATTCTTTACTGGGTTTCTGTCCAAAGTGTGTGTGGGTTTTTGATACAGGTTCTCTTTCCCTACACCTGTACTTTCAATTTAGACTAATCAAAGACAAAAAAAATTAATAAAAGCTACATGACATGCAGTGCAATTATCTTGAAATCAAAAGAACTAAAGAGGGGATAATAACATGATTACACTGTATATATAAAATATATTGTGCATATATACACTGCTTTCACTCTAGTGGTAGCATGAGACAGTCTACAACCCACACAAGTAGCTCAGGTAGTGCAGCTCATCCAGGATGGCACATTAATGCGAGCTGTGGCAAGAAGGTTTGCTGTGTCTGTCAGCGTAGTGTCCAGAGCATGGAGGCACTACCAGGAGACAAGGCCAGTACATCAGGAGACGCGGCGTAGGCCGTAGGAGGGCAACAACCCAGCAGCAGGACTGCTACCTCCGCCTTTGTGTAAGGAGGAACAGAAGGAGCACTGCCAGAGCCCTGCAAAATTACCCCCAGCAGGCCACAGATGTGCATGTGTCTGCTCAAACGGTCAGAAACAGACTCCATGAGGGTGGTATGAGGGCCCGATGTCCAAAGGTGGGGGTTGTGCTTAGCAGCTCAACACCGAGCAGGACCTTTGGCATTTGCTAGAGAACACCAAGATTGGTAACTTCGCCACTGGTGCCCTCTGCTCTTCACAGATGAAAGCAGGTTCACACTGAGCACATGTGACAGACGTGACAGAGTCTGGAGACGCCATGGAGAATATTCTGCTGCCTGCAACATCCTCCAGCATGACCAGTTTGGCAGTGGGTCAGTAATGGTGTGGGGTGGCATTTCTTTGGAAGGCTGCACAGCCCTCCATCTGCTTGCCAGAGGTAGCCTGACTTAGGCCTGTCACGATAACCAATTTAGCTGTACGATAAATTTTCTCAGAAATTATCGCGATAAACGATAATATTGCGCAAAGCGCTAATGTGTCATTTTGAGACCATTCTCAACTAATATAATAATAATAATGCAAGTACACATTTTCAAAGATCAATAAACTAAATAAATAAAAGCGCCTTTTTCACATAAGCCGGGACGCCGGCCCAAAAGTAATGCAGCCCACTGGGAATCCTCCCAAACCTCTCGATTAGCCGGCATTGCTCTTAATGTGTATTTTGTCAAATACGCTAGTGTTAACCATTCCCGCTTCTTATCCGCCGATAGTAGTCGGAGGACACGGGGGAGATCCGTCCTCTCCAGGGCCGAAGTGGAGTTGGCTTCGGGGTTAACTCCCAATTACTCTCTTCTCTCGCCGCTCACGGCGTGGAGCACCATAAAAAAAAGGAAACAGCGGTTGTGCTGAGAAACGGCTTTATTATAACGCACCGTTATTGTTTTTCCTGACTGTTCTGCCTAACCGCTCCGTCTCTTCTCTTCACACCTTTTCTTCTTCTGCTACTCTCGTTCCTCATAAGCTCTTCTTCTCCTCCCTCTGCGCTCACGCTCACTCTCACGCGCACTGAGCTGCTGGATCGCACACACAAAGTTAGACACATCGCACAACACTAGTATATAGGCTGACTCTATTTGCGTAATGTGCCTGCGGATTACAGGGGTTATTACGGTAGACCAGGAAGTGGGGGCTTTGTACTGACGTCGTAAGCTAGATGTGTGTGTTCTGCTTACATGTGGGGAGCAGCGAAATGATAAAAGAGGAGGTGCTTGCATCTATTATTTCTCCATTCGACTTATTTACATATTTCAGCATGAGAATCGGAGGTTTAGCGCGAGAGCGTGAGAAGCCACTTAAATGCGCAAGTCTCACGGCCATTGCGTGTTGGCAGCCCTGCAAAACAAATGCGGCTTACCGGCTCGTGCTGCAACATGCTGCAGTCAAGTATGACACCAGAGAGATCACTCCGCAAGAAACCAGAGCGTTGAGTCGAAATACGCCATAGTGAAACCTATTGTCATACACAGTTTATGGTAAAGGGAGGACTAATAAAAATTATCGCGGCCGGCAAACTTATCGTGCTCTTATTTTCTTATCGTTCAATTAATTGACTTATTGCTTATCGCGACAGGCCTAGCCTGACTGCCATTAGGTACCAAGACGAGATCCTCAGACCCCTTGTAAGACCATATGCTGGCGCGGTTGGCCCTAGGTTCCTCCTAATGTAAGACAATGCTAGACCTCATGTGGCTGGAGTGTGTCAGGAGTTCCTGCCAGACGAAGGCATTGATGCTTTGGACTGGCCTGCCTGTTGCCCAGACATGAATCCAATCGAGCACATCTGGGACATCATGACCACAGACTGTCCAGGAGTTGACAGATTCTTCAGTCCAGGTCTGGGAGGAGATCCCTCAGGAGACTATCCGCCACCTCAGCAGGAGCATGCCCAGGTGTTGTAGGGAGGTCATACAGGCACGTGGAGGCCACACACACTACTGAGCCTCATTTTGACTTGTTTTAAGGACATTACATCAAAGTTGGATCGGCCTGTAATGTGTTTTTCCACTTTAATTTTGAGTGTGACTCCAAATCCAGACCTCCATGGGTTAATAAAATTGATTTCCATTGATAATTTATATGTGAAGATATGTGAACTCCTCCACTTGGGGCAAGACCCTATTGCAGACCCAGAGAGAGCACTCGGCTGAGGACCATGGTCTAGGGCAGGGCTACTCAATTCGGTCCTACGAGGGCCGCAATCCAGCAGGTTTTCCATGTATCCCTGCACCAACACACCTGAGTCAAATTAATGAGTCATTGTGTAGAACCTGATTGGCTGTTAGAGCCACCTAATTTGACTCAGGTGTGTTGGTGCAGGGATACATGGAAAACCTGCTGGATTGCGGCCCTCGTAGGACCGAATTGAGTAGCCCTGGTCTAGGGTTTGGAGGTGCTGATTCTTACCCTAGCTGCTTCACACTCTGTGAATCGCTCCAGTGAGAGCTGAAGATCACGGCCCGATGAAGTAAACAGAACCACATCATCCGCAAAGAGCAGAGACCCAATCCTGAGGCCACCAAACCGGATCTCCTCAACACCTTGGCTGCGCCTAGAAATTCTGTCCATAAAAGTTATGAACAAAATCGATGACAAAGGGCAGCCTTGGCGGAGTCCAACCCGAACTGGAAACAATTCTGATTTACTGACGGCAATGTGGACCAAGCTCTGACACCGGTCGTACAGGGACCGGACAGCTCGTACAAGCGGGTCAGGTACTCCATACTCCCGGAGTACCCCCCACAGGAGTCCCCGGGGGACACAGTCGAATGCCTTCTCCAAGTCCACAAAGCACATGTAGATTGGTTGGGCAAGCTCCCATGCCCCCTCAAAGACCCTGAAGAGGGTGTAAAGCTGATCCAATGTTCCACGACCGGGACGAAAACCACACTGCTCCTCCTCAATCCGAGGTTCGACTATCCGACAGACCCTCCTCTCCAGCACCCCTGAATAGAACTTACCGGGGAGGCTGAGGAGTGTGATCCCCCTGAAGTTGGAGCACACCCTCCGGTCCCCCTTGTTAATATATATATATATATGTATATATAGTTTTCAGTTACTGTCTTTGCTTGGTCCAGTTATGATGGGTTAAAAGTGAGGATGGTGTTGTAGTCTGGGACAAGGACTTCGGAGAGTCTGACGACTTCACAGTGGATCTAATGGAAGCTGGAACAACAGAGCAGTGTTTGAACATCCAAAAGGGAGCAATAAAGGGGAGAATGGGAGTAAAAGAAAGCCTGCAGCACATTCCCCACAAGACACTCACTTCCTGTCTGTGAGTCTTACTCAGCATTCAAGAGGAAGAGGAGGATGAGGCCCTCACACATACACCTTCATTATATGGGTATAAAAACCAGAGAAGTTGCTCTCTGAATAACAATAATCACATTTTTATAAGAGGTTCAAGTTCTCTCAAAGCATTTCCATTGTTCTTCAAAAGTGAATAATTGTATTTTGTGGCTAAATCTGCACAAAACCAGTTCATTTTGTGAATGAAGATATGTTTCAGAATTTCATTTCAGAGTTAGCATTTCAATTATCAGAATAGAACAGGCTATTTAAAGTAGCTGTACTGATTTTGTATTATTGTTACTACATCAATTAACACCAAATCTGTTTTTGTCCCCTAGCCAGGAGCAACAGTTGTGCCATTGTTAAACAAAGCTAAGCATTAAAAAGTCTGTGGTTTAGAAGCAGGACAAATTAGTTCAATTCATTTAGCCTAATTGTAGGTTGCTGTCACCATTTCTCTGCAAACATGTTGTTACGATGTGTGTACACATAGGCCCACCAGCAGTCTCAGTCACAAAACACCACCAAATTATCATCACTACATGTCAGAACAAGGAAGCAAAGCTAGAATGTTTCAACTTCACTCATACACAGATGACACTGCTCATCTATGCCTAAAATAAAGTAAAAACTTGATGACACACTCCATTTGCACAATCATTGTTGGAGAAAATATGACCTCTTTCCCATATTTGCTTCTGGTGTTGTAACGAACATTAAAGGTCCCATATTATACACTTTATTCCCAATCTGAGACCATTCATTAATATCTAAATGAAATATTTCCGCCATGGTATGGACAAATCGACCCTCAGTTTGAGTGCAGCGGCTTCTCTTCACCTCCCTCTTTTTAGCAGCTTCAGAAATGTGCCGTTTATGGTGGGCGGAACCCTGGTGGAGCAGCTCAGCTGTTGGCTCCGCCCATCGCATCGCCCGTCATGAGGTGATTGACAGGTTAGGCCTTAGCGGTTACTAGACGCTGATTACAGCGTAGTGAAGGATAAACAAACGCCGGAACACCGGAACCCATTCCTGAAGAAGTTCGAGCAAGAAGACTAACAGTACTGCTCTTACCTCTCCAGCTGTGTCACGGACAGTTGGTATTGAACCTGGCTTCAGCTTCAAACGGTTGGCGAAGCCTGCTTTCCATGCACCCATGTTGTGGAAACAGTCCTCTTTGAAATGCTGGCCACAGACATGCAAAACCTTTGGAAGTTTTCCGGGTACATTTCCTCCAAAAATAAAATTAATCCACTCAGTCCTCGTGGGTTCAGTGGATGGAAGTAAAAAAACGTTTTCGTGTTCATTTATGCAGCCACAAACAGAACAGTGCTTCTGTCGCTTAGCCATGCCCGCTAACGAGGGTTGCCGAAGAGGGAAAAACACTGGGCGCTAGGTGATTTTTAGAGGGCGGGCTTTGAGAGCCAGTAGACGGGTCCATCGCTCTGTGGGGAGTGGTTATTGTCCCTTATGACGTCATAACGTACACGCTTTCAAACAAGCTCATTTCAGCGCTTACTTCCCTAGAGGTGGAGCAGGGGGGAGAGAGAGCGCCTGAAAGAGTTTCACACTTACGGGTCTCCTACACATGCGGGGGGACCAGTATGACTGTTCCAAAACCATTAAAAAGTGAATTTTGCATAATATGGGACCTTTAAAAGGCACAACAGTTCTCTTTCACTGTTCCCTGCGCACACACACAAAAAAGGCATCTTTCAAGCATTCATGCCCTTGTTAAGGTCTCCAAGCCATTAACTCTGGAGTTCTATTCCAGGGTGCCAAGAGTACAACGGTAACCCAGAGAGGAGTCAGAGTGAGATTTTGTTGTCACTTTGCACTATTTACTCATCTAAGCCCAGGACCCTGCATAGGACCATGCCAATGCTGGAGACATTAAATTTGTAATTGCAGAGCAGTTCATAATTTCCATTTTCTCCTCATGTTAATTGCGCCAAAATGGGAGCGCTGTAAAATATGGCTGATCCAAAGAGTAGCTTAAGTGTGTATGCTTGGGTTTTGCTTCAGCACAGAAACATAACGGTGACTCATTAACATCTGTTAATGGGCAGAGAGAGCTTCTGGGTCATTTTTATTCACTGGAATTTATGCAACCCCGGCCTTTACCACTTCAGTCTGATGTCTTACTCTAACAGAATATTCATTTTAAAAGAGCTGAAATAATTTAAGTACTTAAAATGAAATAAACTTTATGTGTGTGTATTCCTACAGCTTTTATAGTTTTTACGCTAGTGCATATGTGCAATTTCTTAATAAGTGAGAATGCAGTTGTATAACTTATACAGTGATAAATACAGTGGATGCAAATGCTGTGTCCAAAGTTTGCAATTTTAAAATTTCCACTAAAATGACAGAATTTTTCGTAAAAGCATGTTAAATATTTATCATTTGGAGCCTGATAATCATCATAACCCCAAAAATCCAACCCTGTGCAGACATACCACCTGATCTGGAAAGTAGTTACAATGATCTCTGTGTGGGAAGAGATTATGGCATGATTTGACCAGTGGCTCTTTCTCGAAGGTCAGGTGCACTCTATTTTCCAGGAGATACAAGCCAAAGATACAATCAAAGACAATATAACACTGGGTTTAAAAAAAATATACTAGATTTCCCATAAAATGATTTCATTATGAACCAACCTCTGGCCTTCAGAACACGATGTACCACATTCAAATCTACAGCTTATCAAATCAAAACACAGCCAGATGTTTAGAAAGCTCTAAGCATACCGGACGAGGCTGAAATAGCCATTTATTAGGATTTAAATTTACACCTTCTGAGCAATAGGATGAGAGTATCTTATCCAGTGAGCTGAACAAATCCAGAGTATGGCTGTAGCTTTTTGTAGCTAATAATGCATCGTATGCAAATATCTTACTATAGGTCTGCATAACATCTACTTAAGACATAACAAAGGTACAAATGATGGAACCAGACTTCCTGGTTTGCTGCAAGGGGGGGGGGGGGGGGGGGGGGTCGGAGGTCAAAGGTTATGACATGGCATGATAACATTCATGGCTGAGTTAACATGGCGTTTTAATTTTAATTTATAGCTGACCAGAGAGGCCGCTTCTACTCTGCATTTCAGCTCCAATGTTAACATGAGCAGTGTCAGCCATGATGTCATTAAGGAGCGATTGAAAAACAAGATGTTAGCAGATAAAGAGACCAAACTGACAAACTGTTGAGATCCAATTAAATGGATAGGCGTTTCATACACAGATGCATAAACAGAAGCATTTAGGTAAAACTGTGTGACATGGCGCTGGTATTTCCGGAAGACTCAGATTTAGGGCTGGCCTCTGCTTAAGTTGTTTTCCTGGAAGAGTTTGAGATGACATGGAGCTTTGAGGAATGTACCAGGCAGCGAGGCCGCAACCAGGACATTCTCATGGCGTGCTACATGTGTGCGTGCATACATCTGTGTGTAAGATAAACCTATTTCAAGACCAGCTGCTTTCCTGAACTTAGAGACAAATAAGTGCACCCTAAAAATTTCAGATGAGCAGCTTCCACCAAGGAACAGAAAAAAAATCTAAATCTATCAGTAATGTTGAAACACTTAATTTCTTCCATGTTTTCTTTTCAACAAGTTCAAGACTGATAAGGCTCCTCCTGAGGACTTTCTTTGGCTGCTTTTATTATCCAATTTACTGTATTCCTGTGGAATTGATAGAGTCCAGCCCTGTTACCTAATACTCAAATATTACACTCATGTGTTTTGAAATTTATGATAAATGACCTAAACCATTTAAGTTTCAAGGGACATCACTGCAGAAACTAGCCCAGCCTCTCTTTACAGGCATGTCATTTCTTCTTTAACTGTTTACTGTGACTCCTTGTAACTAAATCGTTAGAGATCAGATGCTGAATCTGTTATATCACCCAAACAAAAACAAATATTAAAGCCACACTCACCGGGGAAGTGAGTGGGAATAGAGAGTTTTAAGGCAGATTGCTTTAAGAGTGTGTAATTAAGACTGCTACGACTGAATTTGCTCATATGATTAAAAATTTCTTTTTTCTTCTTCTTCTTCTTCTTTTTTTTTTTTTGTTTCCTGGACTAAAACTCAAAGCTTAGGGTCAAGACTGTTGCATCCGTTGTTTATATCTACTACCTCTTTTGCTGAAAACGAAGCCAACTTAATGTTCAGGTCATTTTCAGTTTAGTCTACAAACACGCACACGCCACTGGAGTTAGTGCAGCGACATCTTGTGGTCAGACAGCGTTACTACCTTAATAACAAAGGCTCGACGGGTACAACATTGATTAGTAAACCGATATATTTCTGCATTCTTCTAACTTTGTTTTAGTTTTAGGCTATATTTTGAACAGCCACCATTTTCACTTTCGGTGTTCAGCTGTTTTGCAACCTCCTATTGTAACTTGGTGTAAAATAGTAAAATAGTAAATAAAATTGGAAGGTACAGAGCTATTGACTTGTTTTAACTGTCTTAATTGATTCTTCCGGTTCACGCTCGTGGCATGCTCAGTTTTCCTGACTATGACGTAAAACATTTTACTGACTTAAAAAACAAACTAATGGTTGGCAAAGGGCTCCGAACAAGTCACGTAAACAATAAGCCTAAACTCAATATAAAATAAAAATGCTCTTTTTTCCATGTAGTCATTATTTACCTAACAGCATGACTTCCAGTTTCTTTCGGTCCACCCGAAACCTCTCCTCAGTCCACTCTGGGTCTGGCAGCGGATGGGGACCGCTGAGATCCTCTTCTGATCCCGGGAGGGGAGAGTCAGTGCTACGCTCGCTGTTGGAGCCGTGGTCCGACTGCTGCAAGTATCCACTTAATGCGTCGCACTGAGCAGCCATTGCGCTGCACGGCAACTTATCCAAGGGGCCACTGCGATTTGTTTAAAGTGAAGTCGAACTGAAACAAAGCGTTGGCCGTCTGTCAACCCTTTTCCTCCGTCACTTTGCTGTGTCGTGCGAGCTCATGGCAGCGCAGCTGAGACTTTCCTCTGCCGTTTCTCGTTTCCCCCCATTGGGCAGACTTCTAAAAATAGGTACAAGTACGCTGGACCACTCGCTGTAGCTTGTCCGTCTGCTGAGTTGTCCGTCTGTCCGCGCAGCACACATACCAACCAACTCCTCGGGAAAGTTTCACGTGTCACCCCGAAGAGAGAGAGAGGGAGAGAGAGAGTAGAAAAAAAAGAAAGAAAAAGGGAGGACTCCTCCCAGAAACTTTGAGCATCGCCTTCTCTCGGGGTTTCTGTGAAGACCTCCAAACTTTACCATTTCCGAGAAAGGCACTGGAATTCATTTGGACGGTGCTTTAGCGTGCACAAATTAATGCCGCATTTAGACATAACACTTTTAATGACATAGTGATTATTATTTTAATTTTACAACATCAGGAGACCAGAAAGTCGCTGTACCATATACAACTTTGGCTTGTTTATGAATATTTGTTTCTGTTTTAACATCCTGGCAGGTTTCTTTTGAAGTCCCATTTGATTTATGAAAGCTGGGTTTATAGGGGAAGCACTACACATCCTGAGAGGGTATGATATGATTGCTCAAGGGAAACAATACAAGAAAGAGAAAACAAGACAATTGTGAAAAAAGTTCCCCCAGCCACACACACATACATACATTGTGCGTGTGTGTATGAGAAACTAAAAAATTAGAATATCACGCAAAACTTCATTTATTGTAGTAATTCAACTTTAAAAGGTAAACAAATAGACTTATTACATGCAAGAGGAGATATTTCAAGCATTTATTCGTCATAATTAGATTAAGGCTTACATCTTATAAAAAACCCAAAGATCTAAATTTCAGAACATTAAAATATATCAATTAAAAAAAATTAATAAAAGGATTTTGAATACAGAAATGCTGACCATCTGAAGAGTATAGTCATGAGCCACTTCTGCATAAATTACTGCCACAATACGGGGCATCAGCCTGTGGCACTGCTGGGGTGTAATGGTAGACCAGGATGCTTCAACTACATCTTCTGCATGTACACTTTAATTGTGTGTGTGTGTATATATATATATATATATATATATATATATTCAGAAAAATGGAATTAACACTATGTAATCAATTACATTAAATATTGTCTGCAAAAATTCCTTCTGATCTTCAGTCTAATCTTGATTAGACCAAAAACTTATTTGATGTGATTTTATTACATTTTAAAAAGATGACTCCATGAAGACAGTTATTTTAAAATTGAACAATTCAAATTAAATTAAATGAGAATACTTTACAACATAATTTCCCTCATGAGATTATTAAAGTTTTTCTTTTTAGTAAATTAGAGATCATTGTCAGCTTTATTATTATTATTTTATTTATTTTTTTTTTAGAGTAAGCAAGTTCTGGAGATTGATGGTTGTTGGCAGGAAAGAAGACCTGTGTTTCAGTGGCCCTAAGGAAACTTGTTAAATCCAAGTTACCAGTGTTGTCAGATTTTTAAAGCCAAATTACAGGAGAAGACATGTTTACATGTCATTACCATTTCAAAAGGAAACTGGAGCTGGTCTTTTGCTGAGCCTTCAGTAACTTCAGTAACCAGCAGTGATGGTGCTAAGTGGTCTAATTCCAGTTTACACAACATTCCTCCTCATTTTCAGTTTTTCACTGTAGAAAGACTTTACAATTACCAAAATCCACAAGGGCAATCATTTAGCAAATGAACCGGAATTAAATCTAACAAAGAAAGTTGTCTAATGTAAAAGTATCTACTGGCGAGTAAGAAGTATAGGCTGCCACCTAGTGGCCTGGTGAATGATAAACCAGGAACATGGGCTTAAAGGGAAAAACATCATTGTACCAAGTTATGTACAACAAAGATAATTTATTTTTTTAAATTTACTCAAGACACTGAAGAGAAATAACCTGGAACAATTTTTTTGCTGAATGTTTTTAATTCAAAATAATGAAAAATAAATTCAATTCAGTCTTATACAAAAGAAATATATTAAAAGAAAAATACAAGCACTCTATCTTGGCACATCTACCAACCAAAGTAACAACAATAATGCCAAAATAATGGTAAAAATAAAATAAACAGTTAAGTCAAGTAAAATCTCAGTAGAGAAAGTGCTTTAAGCATATTGAACACCTCGGCTACAGCCAGTGTGGATAAAGCAGTTGAACAGTACTGTCATATGTTGAGGTGTTCTGGGAGGCATCACAGTTTCTCAAACATCACTCCATCACATTGCATACCTCTGGGTCCATTCTCTGGCCAGTTTGTTGTACCTTAAAGAAAAAAGAAATCTGATTTAATAAAAATGTATTTGTTTAGTTTTTTCTCAAATGCTACATTTGTTGGGCTCAATACTCACTTCTGTCTGTCTGACTTGTAGATGTGCGCGATGTCAGGAACTAGGGGATCATCTGGATTTGGATCACAGAGCAAGGAGCATATGGATAGTAACACTGAGGAAAAAGAGGAAAATTGAGTTAATTCTCACAATGGTATCTAAATGATAACAATACTGATATAAAAATTAAACACAATGGAGAGTTTGCTTTAAAGCACCATTATATCATAATCCTGTTTAGCTTCTCAGAGAGAGAAAGAGAGAGAGAGCGATAAAAATGACGAGTCTGTTTTTACACCCATTATTGTCATCACGGACATTTATACAGCACACCACCAGTCCTACCAGTAATTGCTCCATTCATGATATACTAAAATATTTTGGTTCACAATTTTGTTACAAACAAGATGAAGTGTTTACTAATATAGGTAGCATGTCATGAAAATCTTGAATAGGTGGATAGCTTAACCACAAAGGGTGCTGATGCATTTTCACACATGCAGTTCTGAGATTTTTCCGATATGCTCTGAAAGTGTGCCTTGTGGGAAAACAAACGTCTGCAACATTTACTCCTGACTTCTTGATAAAATTGTCCTTTTAGCCATCTAGAAAAATCCCCTGAAGATAAGTAGGATAACATTTACCTGAGGAGTCAAAGTCTAGAACGACATCTTTGCACATGTTTACAGTGTCCCAATAGCAAGTTGGCAAACTTGTAGGATTTGTTCATTGTTGTGCTAACAGTGATGCAACTTGATAACAGTTCTATGCTGTGATTTTTTTTTATTTATTATTTTTACATACAAATATTGCAGCAGTATGTTAACTCATAGAGGTCTGACAGCACAATGTGTATGACCAATTAAATGAGGCACGAGCTGACAGAAGTGACAATAAACACATCCTGACTGCTGTTATTAAATGGAATGTACCATTAATTTTCCAAAGCATAGAGGGTGAGTGCTGGTAAAAGTTTCTATCTATACTATGCTGGCCTGTATTTCCATTCCACTACCTCTATGCTAAATGGTTAAGTGCATATGGTATTGATATAAACACAAAAACAGTCACCAAAGAATCTTATCTGCTATTCTCAACATGCTGTCAACAAAACAATTATGCAATTATGCAGGGTATTCATGTCCTACTTTATGTGCATCCACCACAAGCATTTCAAGCTGAAAGAGTACATCTGAAGCACAGAACTTTCTGATGTGAGGGCATATGTAAACAGCCACTACAGGAAAACTGGACTAAACTGAGTAGTCGCCTGAAAATCCAGTGTACAACTGTGAAAATGGATCATGCCTAATTGAATGTAATGTACAGATCTTTGTAGTTCATATCAACTGTTTGATTTTACCACAGATCTTTATTTTGTTGGAACTTTAAAATAAACCAAGAGTTCAGACCAGTTTATATGCAAGCCTTTAGTGATGTACAAATCTATAGAGTGTGGATAAAATGTAGATTTTACTTACCTTTTGATATTGTGAGTGCAGGAGACCACTGTGACCTCAGGATGTCAAGGCAAATACTACCATTGCTGTTTATGTTTGGGTGATAGATTTTCGTTGTAAAGGCGACCTATGGAAACAATGCACATTTATGGAAGAAAAAAAGCTGTTTTTAGAGGTAATTGGATCTTTGTCAGTAGACACAACCACTTTGTTTAGGAAACAGTCTAAATGTAGTGAAATTCTTTCAAAAACAATATCATGTTGTACATTTGAGTAAATCAATCCCAAATGATTCTTACCTTTGGTGGTTTAAAGGGATAGTCAGTGGGGAAATGGACAGAAAGGAAGAAAACTCCACCATGATAAGGACTATCATTCTGAAACAGAAAAGCAATTTATTGCTAAAGTATGCCAAATGGATATGTCTCAATGATGCTGCTGGTCTCAGAAAAAAAAACCAGTGGTGTAAAGTGTGCCAGTCTGAACTCACTATACATAATAGAAAGGGCTGTAAAGCAAACAAAAAACACCATTGTCTAATGATCCAGAAGCAGCTAGGTTTAAAAAAAAAAAAAAAAAAAAAAAAAAAAATCAGGAAACAAATTCAGAATCCAGAAAAAACTCACCGGTCCTGTGATGGTAGCTTGCCAGTGAAACACTGCAACACAAAGACAAAGAAAAACCATGTGAGAACATTATTAAGCACAAGGCTGACATTGCCAAAAGGCATCATAATAATTTGAGGATTAAAAACAAAACAACAACAGAAAAAAAGTAAGTTTTGTACATTCTCACACTTACTGTCTTCCCCCACAGGTCCAGCTGAACATGAAGCTGGAGGGTCCCTCTGTAAGTCATTTAACTCCTGTCAAATAAGGAAAGAGTAATTGAAGATCCAGCCACATTGCAGAGCATTTCTTAAAACGTCGCACGTTAATATTTTTTTTTAAAAACTGTGAGCTGATGTAAGCAAACAAGCTGGGGGGGAAAAAAGGAGCTTATATTGAAACACCGAGAACTGTTTTGAGTGCCTTGTCATTACTGGTTCTCTCGGCCCTTTCGCGGATAGCAACGTTAGCTGAAGGTTTTGAGACAGGTTTATTTACAACAACCCAATACATCAGGAAATTAGTAAATTTCAACCACTAAGAGAATGTCAGGCATCTAACGACACAACCCTAGACTTATTTCCATTGTTGTTTTTATTGTTCACACGGTTCACCAACGTCTTTAAGAGAGATAGACACACAACAAATAACGTTAAGATAAAGGTAAAAAGGCTTTAAAATATTAATCAGTCACAAGTTTACCAGCTTAACTAACCGGCAACGATAGAAGAATAATGGCACTGGTAAAGCTGACTTGCTGACAGTTAAAATGTCTTGAGAATTACTTTAAAACGGTACTTTAAAAGGTAGGCAACTCGTTAGCAAAAATGCTATTAGATGACTCGCTAACGTTACAGAGGCGTTTCCGCATAGCCCCAGCATTAAACAAATTAGAAAAAGACTACAATTCTCACCTTCTGTATTCTCTTCAAAGCCATGACAAGTCCTCTAAAAAGGTTATGGGAAGCTACAGTGTTAACTCTGAACGCTGTCAGCTACAACTACCCTAACTTTATGCCGACTCGTTGCTGTTTGTTTTTACAAACTGATTACTTCTTTTGTTTCCGCGTTTTTGTTCGACAGCGAAGAATAAGCTGGTGCATTGTGGGAGTTGTAGTTTTTGCAAAGCTATTTAAAGGGACCGTTCATTTTTCCCTGAGGAAAAAAGGAAGAACAGGAAATAGATAGATCGCAAAAAGAAAGCTAATATTATTGAGACTAATATGAAGGTGCCATTAAATAAAATAATCTTTCTCTTCTGATGATGCATCTTAAATAGACATAACTTCGTGTTAAATGATACATTATAGCCTGTGTTGTAGCCCGTTTTACTTGCCTTATGATCAGATCTGAACTTTTGCAATGATATACTATTTGAATTAGAAAAATAATACTGATGACATAATGAAGAATGTGAAACAAAAGTGAATTAAAACATATAATGCCAAGTTCATTTGCATTGCACCATTTCAAATGTTTTACTTTTCCAGTTTTTTTAAAAGAAGTTATTCTTCTTTTCCACCAGATTTCTGAAGATTATTATCATTATTCTTCTATATTTATCAAAGAGGTTTACTTTATAAATTAGGATTGTGATGCACAAAGTGTATAAAGCAACACCTTTTTAAATAATCTTAGCTTAAAACTATTTTTAAAAAATACAAATACCCAAATTTCTCTTTTTACTTTGATTTGATAATATAAAGGTTTTGGACTATGGTTTGTATAAAGTAAGCACTGTAATGATGTTGCCATAACTGAGCTTCACTAACATAAAAAATTATTTAACATACTGCAATTTTAATAAAAGGCCCTAATGTTTTTAACACAGACTGCTAATTACACATAGATAATTGGGTTGACTTTTTTCTTTTTTTAAACATACTTACAAAGGAGTGTTTATACTGTGTTGTGTTGGTATTTTTACTTAAATATAACCGGCAAAAAGTTTTTTCTGCTTTTTTGCAACACAGATACTAAACATTAATACTAACATTTAATGGAACAAAATAAAATAACTGACAAAAATATTGTTTAAAACTGAAATTGAAGTACTATTATTGTTTAACACAGGGATCCTCAATCCTGGTCCTCGAGGACTGTTGTCCTGCAGTTTTTCGAAGTTTCTTACACTGACTTTTGCAGAACTTTACATCTAGCTTTGCACAAGTCTGATAATTACCCATTAATATGAAACAGGTGTGTTGGAGCAGAGAAACTTCTAAGACCTGCAGGACACAGGCTCTTGTGAACTAGGATTGAGGATCCCTGGTTTAGAAGATAGACAGAAAAATATTCAATAGTGGTGATAAATGAAGGGCAGTATAAAATAATAAAGAAAATTAAGAATAGAGCTTTTACTTTTCAACTGACAGCAGATACAGTTCTGCTATGAGCCCCTGAGTGATTTGTAAACCAACACAATCACTTTAATAAACTTATATCTAACAAAAAGCCAGTAAACACATAATGAATGTTTTTTTAGTCACACCTTGAGTGGTTCTGCAGTTAGTGGTCTTTTGGGAAAACTAATCGAGAAATCATTACTACCTCCAACCTGCTGAGATGATGGCAGGAAGAAGTTTCCTGAAATCTTGGCAGACAAGAACAAATTGGTCCAGTTACGAAAAAGAAGGGAAAAAAAGAATTAATAATAGGTTAATCTGGTTCTAACTCTAGAACCACAGAAACTGATTGCCCAGAGAATAGTACTCCACATGCTGCTGAACATAATGAACAGTTCTTCATGCCCGCTACAAAGTGAAGAAACAACAAAGAGTTCAATCAGACACTTCCTCAAGCTTATTGCAATACAGAAAGGTGCAGGAGATGATTCCTGCCAGTGGTCATCAGCCTGCAGAGCAAGAACTTGACATTATTTAGAGGAAAATTCCCATTACTTTTTAAAGGATAGGAAAATGTTGTGACACCATTTTTTTTTATCTCTCTTTCACTGGATATTATGTTCATTGCAGAATTTTAACTGTTTTATCATCAGTCATGTACATGGCGCCACAGAATTTGTGTAGAGAGAAGAGAGAGTTTTCTTAAGCAGGTAAAACTATGTTTGTAATGTCTATTGTGAAAAATAAATTAATTATTGTGAAATGCATAAAGTTCTACTGCTGGTCTATAAAGCTCTGAATAGTTTAAGACCAAAATACATCAGTGACCTCTTGACACAGTATGAACCTGCCAGAACCCTCAGGTCATCTGGTTCCGGTTTCTTATGAGTTCTGATACTCAGAACCAGACATGGAGAAGCTGCATTCAGCTTCTATGCTCCACATGTCTGGAACAAACTCCCAGAAAGCCTCAGATCAGCTGAAACACTCAGTTTATTTAAATCCAGGTTAAAGACCCACCTGTTCTCTGCTGTGTTTCAGTAGTTTTTATTTAGAAGTCAAAATCTACATCTGGTTCTTTTAAGCTGGAATCATGTTTTAATATTGTCTTTCCCCACACTGGAACTTTATTTCTTGCATTTTATCTATTTTATTTTAGCACCTTCGTTCTGTTTTTATTTCATTAATTGCATTTCTTTTAATCTTTGTTTTTTTTTTAATGCACTTGTATTGCTTTCTGCACATTGCTGAAATGTTTTATGTAAAGCACTTTGAATTGTCTTGTACTTGAAATGTGCTATACAAATAAATTTGCCTTGCCTTGCTTTGCCTTACACTCTAATCTTTTCTTTGGGATTCCTGCTTAATGTCAGACCTAATGCAACTGTCAGACAGTAACATTGATCATTTAACTTTTGATGGTAAACCTCCCTTTGTTTAAGGGGAATCTGATTTTGTGGAACTCTATTTTAGCTATTATACACAACATACATACAAATGGCCGGGAGGAATATGCAGGGCAGTGGGGAATGAAATGCATTTTTATACTTTTAAACGCTATTAATACTTTAGAAAAATGTAAGTGTTAAAGTTTTATTAGATTATAATTACAGATGCTTTAACGTATGCTGTATGATATGCAGTCTATCTTACCTCCTAAATAATTCATCATTCTTCTTGTAGTCTACATAATGTAGAAACTAAAATATATTACAAGGTAAGCAATTGATCGTCAACTGAGTGGGGAAACATTTTAAACACTAATCACGTTCAGTTGCGAAAACATCACCGTCCGTAATAGTATATTTGTATTTCCTCTTCTTGTAAAGCAAGACATTAAATTCGTACCACAATGTGTCCCTTCCTGACCTTTAAAGAAGATTGCAGTTATTAAATTATTGATAAGGTGTCTGTTTTTGTCTGGATCGAGCTTATAGAGGTATCACTACAGTGACCAGCAGTAATATTTGATGAGGAAAAATAGCAATTCGTCTCCAAAACGGGTTGTAATTTATTCCTCACACGCGATTGGTCATAGATCGATGCGCGCTCACGGCGCTCCGACGTGGCGCGCTCGCGCTTCTAAGCATCGTTGTGAGGGGAGGAAAGGAGAGACTGAGACAGAGCTGTATCACACCGAGTGTCCACCGAATGTTTGCCTCTTCACGCTGCCAATGAACACCCCTCACATTCCTATGTGTGCCAGTTGACATACTGAACGATAAGGGCCAGGCTTTCACCCCTGCGAGGATACAGGAGTCCTATAGCGGTCTGTGTGTTTTTTTCAGGTAAGACCCCCGTTCTCCTCTCCTCCGGTGACCGTTTTTTCTGTTTGTGTTTTCTGTGCATTTACACGCTGTAAGAGCACGATAACGGACGCGGGCGGTTTGCGGTAGCTGTCCAAGGTGCTGAAACGGGGTACTGGTAATAAAAACACAAACTGGAAGCGCTAACGGCCTCATGTTAAGAGCAGGTTATATGACTTCGCTGTTTGACTGCTATAGGCTATCAAGTGATGCAGATTAAACCTCGCAAGGATGCCGAGTGGGTGTCATTGGAAGGAAAGAATAATGAAGCTGCAACATGCATACGATATCCGTGTCTCTACAGAAAATTGTTGCTGGATTGTAGAGCATTCTGCCTTCTTTAGAGATTGTATGTTCTACTGCATTTACTGCTGTCATGATCCAGGTCTTCACCTCACCTTATCTTGCAATTGCCTTCGTTGGGTGCATACATAGTGGGTGCTATATAGTGCATGAAAAATCTCTAATATCAACAAACACTAAAATTTTACAACTGGTTTCCAAATTGATAAATCTGTCTGTGAAAAGAATAAAAATAGATTTGTAAATGGTACATATATATTTTTTTCCCAAGTTCAACTTTCACCTTGTTCATTGGAAACTTATACCCAACCAAAAACCATAGGCCCTTTTTTTTGCATGTAATCAGCCAGCATTTCTACCATTTCTGTAAAATAAGCAAATAAATAAATAAATAGAAAGGTCCTTGTCAAGACCTTGTCAAATGTGTGCACATGTTGCCAGATTGTTAGGTCTACATATCTGTACTGTGTGAAAATGCTAAATGTGTTAAGTTATGTTAATAATCCTCCTCTTGGCAAAGGTGGGCACGAGTCACGTTCAGGCTGCATTGTTCATCTTATGGACCAAAATATCCCTTCTGTCCACAACAGGAGCACCTGACATTTCCTGTGGCAGATTTACTCACTGGATCATGGCACAGACTAACAGCAGCGGGCAGGGGACCAATGGGGTAGCAGATGAGTCCCCCAACATGATAGTGTACAGAAAGGTAAGGCAGCTTCTATTTTTAGTCTGCTTGTGTACCAGCATGTGTGACTCTTGCATCAATTTACTTGACAATGAGTGCAAAGGAAGTTGCCAATACTAATGGAAGGATTTTCTTTTGGTGAACATTCTTTTGATGATTTGGGGTTGTAATGTGAAATAATTTTGATGAGAACATGGAGCTAACATGCTGTTTCTCTCTTACAACATACATGACATGGAGTGAGATGTTCATACACAGATTCACATCCAGCTTCCAATCGAGCTTTCTGTTTTTTATTTTATTTATTTATTTATTTAACTGACATTAATGGAACAGAAAAGAAGCAAAAGGGGGATTTAAGCATTGTTCATTACACTGTCAGTGGTGTATTTCTTCACTATTAAATCTGTTGCTACATTAGATAATTAAGAGAGGGGAGAGTGAAATGGCCCACTGCTGAGACACCTTAATCCGGCACTGCTCTAACATTAAACAGATTAATGAGATAATAATCTGCACGAAAGACAACAGTTATTTACTTTGAGGCTGTATGTTCAACTATATTTCTTTTAGAAACTTTATTTAATGATACACAAAAACAAGGTGAATTGCTGCTTGTGTGCATTTATGTAGTTGTAATCTTTTCTTCCCTTTGGACACAAACTGTAAAGCTAGATTTAAGATTAACCTACCAATAAGCCATTTAGAAAATTGCTTTCACTATCACCAGGAGAGGATTCTATTCCCCGATGGCACTTCTATCGTTTGACAATTGGGATTTATTTTTCTGATCTGTCTTAATGGGAAGCATTCTGTGTATTACATCTCTTACAAACAAAATCCAATGCTTAGTACTTAACTAACTTTGGAATCTATCTTAAAGTGACCAACAAAACTTCTATATAAGCTTGTAATTGCCTGGTGTACTTTGCTTACAGATTTTCCCAATGAAGTGAGTCTTTTGCTTGTGGGGACTCAAACATTGAGTCAATTTTCTTCATTTTATTATCTTCTCCCATCTGCAAATGCCCCTATCCAATTTGTTCCAGCTTTTACACACCAGGAAGAGGATGAGTTTTTTACGATATCAGATTGACACTCTTTTATGATACACACAGTGTTAGGCAATATTACTGCCAGTATGGCACAAGATTTGGTAGGAGTGTCACAGTGTTTGTAGCAGAATAGATCGCTTGCTGTTTTAGAGGTCACAAATTATGGGATCATCCCAAAGCAAGACGACAGACTCAGAAACTGAACTGCTCTTAAAGTGGGCCAAATATTGAGGACAATGAAGATAGATTGATGCAACTAGTCTTGTAGGTTTTCTGACGCTGTGAAAGAAGAATGTTATTAAATTTTAATTTAGCATATGTAGTGTCAAAAATGTGCAAAATTCTTGTCAAATCTATTGCATCCTGTGTAGGTGGACTGAATATTGACTTGGGTGCTGTCCAGCTATTTTGTGACCTCTCCTCTGTTGTCCTGATATTGATCGGAACGTCCTGAATTTTTGATCATATAATGTCATTAAGGATCTGTGGCAGTAAATGTGCACAGAAGCGAATCATCCTAAACTCATCCTAAAAGTCATGGCGAAGTCAGAATGAAATGATGCGTCTGAAGTGAGTTTAACTAATTTTACAATTGGAAGAAAATAGCCTGCAGACATATGGATACTGCAAGAATGAACAGGTGCCTCAAAGACTTTTCAGATGGAGATGGCTTGGCAGAGGTGTAGCAACCCACACTGACTGGGCTGCACTACGTTGAGTTGAAATCTCAAGTGAAAAACATGCTTTCATGCCCCATTTTTGCTCCTTGTACATTAGTATCATAAATTCACTGTGAAAAGGCTGTATGAAATGTTAATAGTGAGAAACTGGGCCCATCTATGCTATATCTGACGATGTGTTATTATTGTATAGTAGTGAAATGTTATGTAATATGAGTGGAGGGAGTTTTATGGTTGAGGACAGCAGATAGTGGTTTGATTGTCTTTCCACAGGGAACATAACTATATCCTTTCACTCTCTCAATCTTTCGCTTTGTCTCTGACCCATCCATCTCTTCACTCTTATCATTGATGTCTAATGAAAATGGATGGGTGAGCTGAGGTGTTGACCTGCTTGCCGAGATGTGTGCAGCAATGTGTCTTCTTCAAGGACACCTGCACACAAACACCTTGCTTGAATGCATGTATACTTGTGCTGGAAATGTAAATCCACTAGTTGGCACAAAGCATTTTAAGAGCAAATATGGTTGGCTTTGTTATTGACCCTAAAAATGTCAGCAGCCAATATGCGAATAAAAAAAAAAAAGTCTGTTATTATTCAAAGTCATAAAGTCAAATAAAGTCATCAATAATTTGATCTAAGGGCTAAATCTCTGAACATCTTGATAATTACATATCATTAAAAACCCAGTTTGATGTCTTTCTGCTCGCACATTAGGGTTAGACTGAGTGTACCAGATTGTACTTTATATGTGTTTTCATTTCTGCTCACATGTGTGGACCATAAATAATGCTATGATGTGTGTAAGCATGTGTGTGTGTGTGCTGTATGTAGGGCAAATGTTGCTAAGAGAGACTTCTGAATTTTTTATGCAAGCCTAAAACAGCTCTGGTTCATCACCACTTAGTATAAGGAAGAAGCATCTCTCACCAGCTGACACTTCGTATGTGTCTGTGAGTGTGTGTCTTTGTATGTACAGCATATGTGTAGACATGTGTGAGCTACTTGTAATCAACATCATGTATCCTAAAATAATTAGATCTCATGTGCAGTATATGTGGAAAAGCGTTTTGGCTATTTAATTGTCTTGTTTAATATTTCATAAGGGAAAATTTAAGATATTAAATCTTTCAATTACTTCTCCCACTATATAAAATTGAGAACGTAAATGCTAAAATGTAATAAAATAACAAACCTAAAGTTATAACATTTTCATAGCAGCTTTACATCTCAGAGAAGAAATAATGTCACTTGACTTCTCTACAACACAAGCAAATGTTCAGTCTCTGGCAAATATATTACAAGACACTGAGGATTAAAAACATTGCAAAGGTTAAAATATTTTTGCAGTAAATTGAAGTCTTGGCTTTCTCTGTTCTGCGTTATCTGACAGCTGAGGCATCCACACATTCTTATTTACATTTGAGCTTCCAACGGGTTTCCAATAATTGTTCTTCTAGCAGCCAGTTTGGCTTCTGTCTTTATCTTTGACCATTAATCTTTTACTGTATATTTATTGTTCTTTTTGCATTATTTCTCTCTACAGCATAGTACATGCGGCATTGTTAAGTCAACACAGGATAGCCCTGATTTCTATTCTATTATTTACATTAATATTGGTTCTGTGCTCTTTCAACTAAGTTAATATTGGTGATCATTTCTACAAATGACAGTTACTCCAAAATAGTATATGAGCCTGCAGATCTAATTGTTCTTGCAGATTTACATCAGTCTCTAACGAGACTAGCTGGGGGTATTTATGGCCTAATGATAACAGAATACCTCACATACATTGTACAATTATTGTGTCTTTTTTATCTCACTCTTTCAAAAACACTAATATGAATTTATCTAGTCTCAAGGAATAAAGGCCTCAATTTATCACTGTTTAGTAGAGTCATGACATTAATTTGAAGTTACATGAAAAAAGACTTAATGACATGTCATGGCTGTTAGTTTGGCCTGTGATGTTTGAAAATTTTCCACACATTTTATTTTATTATCCATGTAGCAACTATCAAAGAATCTAACTACATATTTTCAGACCACTTTTAACTCAAAATGGCCTTTATAGAGAACATACACTACCAGTCAAAACTCTGGCTTACTTAAATACTGGATTTATTAAGAAAGTGTGTCCAAACATTGGGTTGATACTTTATAATTACAAATAATTTTCTTAATAATAATGGTCAAAGGTCAAATTAAAAGTCTTATAAATGTCCCTTTTGTGTTTTTAGCTTAAAGAGATTTTGGTCCTTCACACTTTTGAAAAAAAAGGTGTTAATGCTGCACAGTAAGATTTGAATAATTCCCCCTTAGTGAGACTGTAATGAAGTAATGAACACACCAAAAAGACAAACAGGGCAAAGGTATTAGTGAATGGTATTGATTAGTCATTTCATTAAGTGGATGTATACAAGAGATCATTCTGCAGGAACAAGACATTCCTTCTTCTCTGTGTCACTGCAACACAGGAGGTATAGTGTATTGTTAAATGATGCAAAGCTCTTAATATACTTTTGTGTCTTGGTCAGGGTTTGTATTTTAATGTTGCCATAGATCTCTTAAAAGTGGGTAAAACTGGCCCTATAAAGTTCAATCTGACAGGTGATGTCTATGATTAAGCAATACTATATGATACTGTAGATCGCATAAAAAGCCAAATCCAAATTGTGGCATTTTAAACACTTATCACCTAAAAACTATTTAGCTATGATTGGTTTATTTAAAATGGTTGCCAAAATCTTTTATGTAACAAATAAATGCATCAGCTGAGAAAGCTAACAGAGTTAATGCTCAGATTCTTGGTTTGAACTAATTTAAATTCAGCAGAGAACATCTTGTTGGAGGACATATTTCATTTTAGGCCTAATCTGCATCTGTTAAACAGCCCTATTGCAGCCTGCCCTGTTATCGATACAATTTCCCAACCATTTTACATTGTTCATGAGTCATGAAGCAGAGGGAGCTGAATACATTTTCAGCTAAGAGCCAGATTGAAGGGTTCTTGTACTGCTTGTCTCCCTCCGATATGCAATCAGAAGATCACTAAGATTGAGAGAAAGAGAGGGATGGGGGGTGAGATGGGATGATCCATAATTGCAAGATCAGAGAAAAATCTTTGTATGTGAAGTAGGGCTCTTTGTATGTCAGCTTGCCTGCTAGACAATTTCATTTCCTGTGTATGAAAACATGCATGTCTTTTTTTTTTTTTTGCTTTTTTTTTGCGTACACTTCTTATTTGGGGCTTGGCAAACACTGTTGGTGAAAAATTAGTGTTTAGGATTTTATGTATTAAAAAAAAAGTCAGTCACTGAATAGATTTTAAAACCCTTCTGATTGTTTAAAAATCTCAGAATGGTGTCGGTCCAGAATACATCTGTGATATGTTCAGAGAATATAAACCTAGCAGAGCTCTTAGATACAACGACTCTGGTCAACTAGTCCAGACCAGAGTCCAGACTAAACACGGAGAAGCAGCATTTAGCTTTTATGCTGCAAACAAGTGGAACAAACTGCCAGTGGAGATTAAACTTTCACCAAATGTAGACACTTTTAAATCCAGGTTAAAAACATCTCATGCGCCTATTCACGAAATCTGCATGGTAACTTTTAATGTGTCTTGCTTTTAATCTTTCAGTTTAATTTATGATTTTATAGTGATTTTTACTGTTTGTTGCACCGTCTTCAATGCTTTTAATGTTTTATGTGGAGCATTTGATATATATATATATATATATATATATATATATATATATATATATGTATATAATTTGTGCCACCCTGTTTTTGGCTAGTTCCCCTGCCTGGCCCCCATCAAAACTTTTCTACAGCTTGACAACAGGTAGGTACGGAGCCCCTCTGGTGACATGGTCAAAAAATAAATAAACTGTGGCCACGAAATGAATACAACGTGCGCACGTTATACTAATTCGTGGCCCCGAATTAGTATAACGTGCGCACGTTATACTAATTCGGGGCCGCGAATTAGTATTTCGTGCGCACGTTGTATTCATTTCGTGGCCACAGTTTATTTATTTTTTGACCATGTCACCAGAGGGGCTCCGTAGGCAGGTTTATAATAACGTTGTGAAATTAAGAATGACTACATATGTTTCCAGTTTCAATTTAACTCTGTTTGCCATGTGTCACTTGTGCTTTGCTAAAATTGTGCTACCCTAGCTTGAGTTATTCCCTGTTAGCAGTAACGCTGTAGTTATGCCAACCCAGCATAGCATAAATGAGAAACAAATTTTCTCTCTCTCTCTCTCTCTATATATATATATATATATATATATAAACTTCTGATTCTGCACATCACTAGTTGCTGCAAATTAGGCATTATTTTTGAAAACATAATCAGCCTATATTTTCACTGCTTATTAGCTGTTTTGGTTATTGTGATATTTTTAATCTGTGAAAAATATAGATATGTGCACACTCATACCGATTTATAACAGACAGGAAGTTTGTGTGTGGGGAGTGCTAAAGGGATTTCTTTAAAACTATTAACGATGACATATAAATACCATGAGTGGCTGGAGGCTTTGTTTGGGTAGTTCATTCCTTCTAGTCTGGCCCTTTAAGGCATTGCAAAATGCCATTAAAATAAATAAATACAGACAGAAAACAGAAGGGTACATAAGGATATAAAAAGTAGGTGACATGCTCACATAACAGGAAAGTCTATTTTATTTCTTACAAAATCGGTTTAATTTTTATTTATTTATTTTTATATTTTACTTTGCTTTGTAAAAATAGCATAAACACGATAACGCAATGGATCTGGGCTGGGAGCCAGATCCATTAAACATACAATCTACCATCCTCCTTGGAGATATATGTTGATCCCGTATGTTATTAGAAACCCTGTTTTCAAAAAAGTTGAGAACATTTTGTAAATAACAATGGAACACAATTATCTTTATTTAAACCTTGCATTTAATGGATAATACAATGAAAACAGCATATCAAATAATTTTTTTATCTTTTTAAAGTAATACAACAATATCTGTATCGCTTTGTCCATTACACCTCGAGGGGAGCTGGAGTCTAACACAGCAATTAGCATGTGAGAGGCAGGGTACACCCTGGACAGGTCATCAGTCCATCGCAGGGCCAAGACAGAGAGACAAACAACCATTCACACAAACTCCTAGGGATAATTTAGAGTGACCAGTTGACCTAAAGTGCATGTCTTTGGATGGTGGGATGAAGCCAGAGTACCTGGAGAGAACCCACACATACACAAGGAGAACATGCAAACTCCACGCAGAAAAGGCACTAATGTTGCATAAAAATTTATTTATTACAGAAGATAAAATTGTGTTTTTGGCAAAAGTTAGATTTATATGAAAAATACACATACAGTAGCTAAATGAAAATAATGCTTTCCCACCACTGGAAAGAAAGTGAACAGATACTTTGTCCTCTCTTGCTTTATCCTATCCCAACTTTACATGTCTGCCACAGCTGGAGTCTTTAGGCCTGTCAGTCAGGGTTATATAACGGAGTAAGAAAGCTTGAGTATTAAGATAGGGGCTGACTCAAGCATTGCCTCTGTCTAGTCTTTTAATTCTAGCTCAGCGTTTAGAAAAAGATTACAGGAGTGTCCTGAACCCCAGTGATGATGGCATGCTCTCCCAGCTCTTGTGTGGTGGAATTAATGGGGCTAGAGATACTAAATTTAACTAAAGGATTAAAAACCCCAAAACATAAGGATATCATGCAGTGTGAAAAAAGACAGGGTAGCGGTTTCATCTGAATACACTGCTGCTTCTCTGTGTTCAATTGACACTGTGTCTGAAACATCTAGCATGTGTCCTTGTTCTCTCCTTGTTTATAACTTTGTCCCAGCTCTTCCTTTCTCTCCATCACTACATACGCCACCTGCATCTAAACAATACCTGTACAGTTTCTACCTTTAACACATTCCCCAGTCATATCTTGTAAAAAGCTGTCTCCTTCCCACATACCGTCTACAGTGTATAAATTCCCACTTTCCCACTTGTCTCTATATCCTGATGTATTAGGTGTTGTGTCTGTTTATTTTTAAAATCTTGGTATCCAGCCTGCTTTTATCCCTTTATATATCTCATATAGTCACGTTAACTGATTAAGTAATTTCCCTTCTTAGCTGCTGTCATATATGAAAACTTTTTTTTTTTTTTTTTTTTTTTTTTGCAAGGTAGAGATGGTATTTTGATGAGGAATTAGCTGTAATAAAAAGACAGAGGTAAACTGTGACTACCAGCACATTTTCCTGCTAATTTAAAAATGTGAGTGTATCTCAAGTTTATTATTAAATCTACCTTTAATGTTCTGCCAAAGGATTAGAAAAACATTGTAATATTCCATTGTCTGTAAAAACTATTAAGTCTCCCATGCTGACATGAAATCAAAACCAAAAGCTAGAATCATATTTACACATCAAGTCTTTAAAATTAAACAGAAATTAGATATTTTATCTTCAGACATTTCACTTTTCTGCTGTATAATTTGTTTGCTTGAAGCAAAGTGTTGTCTTTTCTGTAAGGTGAGAGTCCTCTGTCTCTCTGTCTTTGGTGAGGTCGCAGTTTCCGTCTGTCTCTCACACTGGTGTTCACACTTTGCCCTCTCATGTCTGTCTCTTTTATTCCTCTCAACACCCCTTTTCTTTCCCCTCCCATTTTCATGCCCTCCTTTGTTCAGTTCAGGTCTTTGATGTTTCTCAAATACTCACAAGATCACACTAACTTTCTCTCTTTGTCTCTCTTGTGCTGTCCCTGATGCACATGTGCACTCTTACTGGCCCCCTTCTGCCAGAGAAGCAACCATCCACCTCTGTCTCTCTGTCCCCTCCTCTCACATCCCTCGCCTCTCTTTGAAGTCATCAGAGCTCTATGCCATTCCAGTCAGCTTTTATCCTCACATAAAAAAAAACAGAAAAAAAGAGGAACGTATTTAGACCCTGCTGGAGAACAGTCATCTCCCCTCCTGTGTGCAATGATTCACTTGTGACTCACAGCTTTATTGGGAACTCACTCTAAACAAGCAACCATTGGATATGGCATTTTCCATCCAAATTAACTGTAACTGTAACTGAGAATGCTGGCTTGATTGTCCCCCTGTAGCTCAGTGACCCTCTCCACAAAGAGGTGTTATTCTCCCAGAAGCAATCATGTCTCTATGATTAGCCTGCCATCACTGAGAGCCAATGCACAAATCCAATACTGCCAAAATAATAAAAGTCAAACAGCAATTGTTCCAAAGGGTACATTTTAATATGTTTGAGACATACATCTTCATTTCCCAAACAGACAGACTCACCCCTTTGTCTAAAATTGTGCACATCTGAGCTAATCAGACTTGCAGGTATGCAGGCTGATGTATGCTGAGCAGCTTCCACCTGCAGCATACTGAGGCTCACAGTTTCACACTATTAGTGCAGCTTAGCTGCCATGCAGTCACATAGTGAATAAACATCAGGTGCCATCTTAACTCAGTTATCTGCTTCTTCTTTCTCATTTTGTGATTATTAGTTTTTATGTTGTAAAGTAATCTTTTCCACTTATAATATTGAATCAGTTGTGTTTCTGTAATACTGTGTGTGGGCATAGCACATACATGTCCTTATGCCAGCACAGAAAACGCTAGGACGTACAATGCAAAAGAATTACAGATCACATGTTGAATACACGCACACACACTTTTTAAAAAAATGTTTGTCATTTTGAATTTGGTAGCAATGGGATATTATATATTCTGCAGCAAGCATGCAGCAACCTGTATTATTTCCAGCACTTGAAGGAGGTGCACTTGAAATAATTATGTTAGCTGTAAAGTGGGAGGTAAGTTTTTATCTGCGTGGAGGAAAACTGGCCCCATTAAATTAATTCCTAGTATGACTTTCAGGCTCATGCAGCTGTACAAACAACTTGATGAGTCACAGCTGCTATAAAAATGAACATTAATACACATATTTCAACTCATTATCACAGGATGCAACATGTTTTTCTCTGTCAGACATGGGCTCCTTACCACTCTTTGTTTTTGGCAATGTTAATGAACATAGGAAGAAATAGTAATTATTATTGTAAAGTTTTTCAGAAAAACAAAGTTTTGGGTTATCACAGATCTAAAGCAGCTTGCATGTTGTCAGTTATTTTGGCAGGATGACTAGATGATGAGGGTGGTCTGTAGGCCAATACGTGTATTATACATATATCCAATATACTTTTGGATTGGATTCCAATTTGGTTAAGAAATTCATATTTTGTATAAATTAAATATAAAAACATTTGACTTTTTCTTGTGTCATATTTAGATAGAAATTCTTAATATCTTTTGTCGACTACTTTTTTTACAACCAACTCATATTTTTTAGAATTGTTCTAAATATTAACGCGTTAACATGTAAATCACTGCAAACTTAGTGAAATAACACCTGAGTGTTTGTTGATTATTGGATTCAGCTCCACTGTAGACAAAAGCCACACAAAGCTACTTGTTCTTTTTTTTTTTTTTTTTTTTTTTTTTTAGGCAAAATATGGTCTGCAGCCAAAACAAAGCCACTGGCCTACCATTTTCATTAGAAACCTTCAACTTGGTAACCATTATTTTCATTGGCTAACTGACTCTTGACATTGTCTCATCTATTAATTGAGAGATGGCATTCCGGTGGACAATGCTGTGTGTACTGGTTGCGCTTTCTCCTGCCCTGTTTGTTTCTGTTGTGGTAATAGCTGGTGGCTGCTCTGATCAGATCCCCATGACAACCACGCCAGCAGTCTGTCAAATGTAATTATCTCAAAACTCTTCCACTATGTGTCCAGAGCCCCTTTGGCTAGCAAAGTGACAGAACATGATTGTCTATGTGAGTGCATGTTTGTTGCTGGATTTTGTTTGAGAGAGTAAATGTCTATACACTTTAAAAGCGTACTGCTCAGTCCATAAAAACCAATAGAGCAGTGTCTGATTTTACACAGCCTTTACCCAAAACTTTCACATATGATAACACTGGTAAAGGTTGGGAAGCTTATAACTACACTCATGCAAGAAATACTTTCGATTTACATTTTTACTTGGTCCCTTACTGACAAACAGAACATTTTGTTCACCAGATTTTTTATCTTTTCTTAGCTTGACCTGAAAATTGGTGACTGCACACTCTTAACAATGTTTCTTATCTCCCAATAAAGCCTCATTACAGAGGAACAATACGTGAGCACAATATATTCTTGTGCTGGACAAAAGGTAAACTTTGCTATCTCATCTTGGAGACAGTGAAAATTGAAAAATTCCTCTTTCTTTCTCTCTCTTTCCCCCTCCTTCTTTTTAGTATATTCAAATATGGTGAGAAGTGTCCTTCTGTTCTGCAAAGTACCAACTTGATTTTTTGGCATTTGCTTTCCCCGCCTGTGTCAGCAGCTCTGTGTATACATGAAGTAGCCAGTATTGGAGCAAGTCAGAGGACATGTCAATGTGAGGGCAACATGTTTTGTCATTAATGAGGTAGTAAATCATGAACGAAATAAATGAGGCAGTTTATTGCCTATTGTGCTCTCTCTTGCAACAATCCAATCTTTAAAGTTATATATAAAAGATGACAACCTTTCGGTTCTTTAAGTCCTATATGATACCAGCGATAAAGGTTTAATGGCATCTCAGCAGCTTTCTAACTGTAGCTGTAACTGTAATAATGTGTCCTATGTTCTGAATCCCACCACATGTCAGTTGTTTTGAATATTTAACAAAGCATATTGTCTGCTATCTTCATCACTTTGAGGTTTAGGTGTCACTTGCATCAAACAGTCTGCCCTAATCAGTTTACTGTCTATACTGACTGATGTGTCCTCTGAGGTGTGCATGTATGCTTGTCCTGTTGGACATCCAGTCCTTGTCTCAGTTCTGCAGACAGGAGAAGTCAGAGGAATGTCAGCCTGCCAGTATCCAGCTGCTTCTGTTATTGGTATTCTGGGTACATAGAGCGTCTGTTGCACGTGCCAAGGAGGAATGTGGGGAATGAGGGGATGGTGTGAGTAGGAGAAGGAGGAGAAGAGTGAGCCCCATTCTCTCTTATGTTATCTGGACCTAAAAGTAGACAGCATCCTCCCTTCTTTTCTATTCCCAGTGCCTCTTTGTTTCCTTACCCCGATCCCCTCCATGTTTCTTCTTCTCAGTTTTCCTCTCATCCTTTTCCTCCTTGTCTCTCTGTCTGGTCTATGTAAACATGCTTGCTGGTACCCTAAGATAAGCCTCCTGAAGTGAGAGTTCTTTTATAACAGTGCTATATTCCTGTGGTGAGTTTGCAGGGCTAAAGCACCAACAATAAAAACATTATTATTACTGCTTATAAAGAAGAAGTGCAATTTTTTTAGCATATTATTGTTTTACGGACTTGATGGACTTAATACGGACTTAATCATCAGATGATAGCAATTGGACTGTGTACAGTCTCCTCTGTAGTCTTGCAGCTACAATCAACTTAATAAATAAATGGCTAAGCTAATTTTTGTTTTGTAAAACTTTTGCACAACACATTTGATGCAGCTTTTTTCTTTCTTTATCTACTAATTTATGATAGTATGGTGGGTGGGCAGGAGGGACATGGGCTTTCAGAGAATTATGGAGCACATGGCTAACCTTGTCTTAGTCATTGCGCCCACTGCTCGCCCACCAAAAAGAGTGTGAGAGAGGGACTGTGAGAGTATGCAATAGAGATAGAAAGGCCTCACCCTTCTAGTAGTCACCCAAAGACTCCCAGAAAAATCAGATAGTAGTATATTTAAAGATAAACAGTCTAAATAACTAAGTCAAACACTAATAAGTAAAAATGAAGAAGGTCATGTCCAATGAGTGAAAGTTCCAAATTCATGTAAAAAAAACAAAAAAACAAATGAAAGAAAGAAAAAAAAAGAAATACTACATTACAAATGAGTTTGTATGAGCATGAACTATTATGTTCTGGGTCTGTATCTTGCTCAGCAAGTAAAAGTGAGGTATACAGTATTATAATAGAGTTGTGTCCCCTTTGTAGGCTCCTGTTGCTACAAAAATATATAACTACAATAATGTTGGTTGGTTTTATTTAATTTAAGATTATTGCTACTAGCACATTATGTCATTTTTATACTGGTAACCTTTCATTTTTACATCAAAGCATCATATTTGCAGATGAGGAACAAGTCATGACCGACAACTCGTTATTATTGACATTATCTGTAAACCCATCCAATTGTCATGTTGTTTAAAAACAAAAAAACTTTTGAAATCTCACTTTGAAGAAAATGTGCTGTGAGTGATTAAACTAGGCTGCATGTCATTGACACAACAAGAAAGAATGCTTTAATAAAACCAGCTGTTTTAGCCGATAAGAGAAAAATAGATGGAGGTCTTGAGGACCTTTTTATAGTTGGGTATTTTGAGATAATCTTTTCATGGAAGAATTAATCATGTTTCTTCTTTAGAAGCTGAAACAGCAGATCAATTACTGAGTGCACATCAACTCAACTAGAACAAACTAAAACTAAAACAAACTAGATAAAAAGAGGAAAATCAAGGATTTATAATATTTTTTTTCCGTTTCTGTCAAGCTTTTTCTAACGAAGTCTCATGTGATTTTGATAAATGATAGAAAGACAAGTAACCTCCTGAAAATGCAAATACAACAGGTTAAATTAGATGGAAAGCGTTAAATGTGATATGGTGACTTGAAATGTCCTGGAAAATGGTATTTAATTAGATTTTAAAGCTGTGTCTGTTGGTTTATGATGCATAAACAAATTTCCTCATGGGTAATAGTGTATAATAATGCTCGAGGTAATAAAAAATGTTTTCTTGAGAAAGACATAAATAAATAAATGTTAACTTAGGCATGTTTTTCCTTCCTGTTTTATACTTAACTGCTGACATAATGTTCAGGCAGTTTCCCCTCAGCCCACCTACTTCGAGAGTAGATACAAACTTTATGGTGCATTTCTTGTCAGAAAGTCTATAAGTATTCCCATTAACAGTCTTTAATATTATGGATTCTTTGTTAGTTAAGTGACTTCTACTCAGACAATCCTCAGTCTCTTAGTAGACCTTGTGTGGCTACTAGTACACTCCAGTCATGTGTGTTCATGCACAAAACCATACACAGTCAAATTCACAAGCATAAGCATTAAAGTTCATTTGGGATTGAACTCTCAAAACTCTAGGGGGTATCAGACTAGCCTGTCAGAGATATTGTCTATATCAAATATGTTTGGGAAAAAAGTGTTGGAAAACTGTTACTTATGTTCACATTACAGACACAAAGAGCACTGTTTTTTTTTTTTTATCTCTTTGAGAGTTAAGATTAGGCTCTGTAGATGGTAAATCCTCCACTGTTCTAGTGTTTGTTGCTGGACAGGTACATGAAGCACATACACACAAAAAAAAGTTGAAAGCAGTATAACAAACATTGTGCTCAAAAGAAGGGAAAAATCTGAAAGAAAAAAATGTATTATGAGTGAAAATGTGAAATAAATATATAGGTCCTAATTTCTAAAACATGGCAGATGATCACTAAAAAGTGCATGGCATGCAATAAAATGGTTGGTGCTAAAACATAATCAGATTTATGAAACTGTATGCACACCCACTACGAGGCAATGTTCTTTTTATAAACCACCGTCCACCTGGAAATGTGCACACATGCATCACCATCATAAAGTGCCCCCTACACACCCACATTCAACCAGAATTGTTCAACGCAAAGCACATCATGAATTTTAATGTGCTGAAATGACCCTGTTGATTAGTGGTTGTTTGTGGTGAATCGAGGTGTTTGTGGGTCAGGTGGAGTGACGATGTACCAGTTGAAGTGACTGGAGAGAACAGAGTATAAGTAGAAGCTACATTAAGGTCTCCAATGTGCTCTTGTGTATCTAAAAATGCAGTCATTCTGAGATATTATCAGTATTAAGAGATATAACTGAACTTTATCGACTCTCCACTTAGCAATTCTCTAAATGTATTCTTGGATTCCTACAGCTGATGATAATAATGTGATGAATTTTGGTAAGAGAGAAGCATTTTAATTGGGTAAATGCAAGAAAAAATCTTTCCAGAATCCTGCCAACTGCCATATCCTGCCATCATCCAGCATTTCAACAGCTGTAATTTGTGCCAAAACTGAACATAAATGTCAATAACGACAGTTCAGGTCTTGACTCTATGCTCTGGTTTTGAGAGATGTGGCAGAGTGACAGTGATGGTAAAATATGGGGCAATATTTGGCAAGAGATCTGAGCTGCTGTCTACAGATCTGTAGAGTTTTTTAATATTTGGTTGTGATAAAACAAAAGTGTAGGTTTAAAGGCTGCAAGTAACTTGTAATAAGGAAAGAAATGTCTGCACATTCAATTTCTAAAATCTAGCCCCACTCTGGTCCATTCAAAACAATAGCAGAAATGGCTCAGAGTTTCCTTACAGGTGCATACTTTCTTCTGTATATACCAACTTTTGCATTGGAAAAATTGCATACCTTCTTCAAGACTTGAACTGTTTCTAACAAGAATTTATGCTTGCAGAGTTTCAGAATAACATCCAAAACTGTATTTGCAGACTTTTACCTTTTTATCAATTAATTATGACAAAAAAGGACAGATAGGGAACAGATAAGTACTCTTCCTGTTCAAAGCTACAAGTTTCTTTCAAAATGGTCAAAGAAATTATTTGATGTTAGGATAAAAGGCTTGTTTCATCCGAATTTGGTTACAGTGATGGTGAAATTAAAAGTTAAAGATTTTATTATAAAATGTCATCACACCTGGAATTAAAACAGTCCTTCAACAATGGTATTATACTCCAAATTTTGCTGGGGTTGCATAAAGCATGAGATGGCAAAAACCTACTCGTTGGCTAAAATCGGAACAAGAACAACATTAACCACAGCAATGTCAAATGAGGATAAATGCAAGTGTTTTTTTTTTCTTTTTTTTTAGGGAGCAGGCATATCTGGCTTGATATCTCTCATACATGATTCAATGCTTGATTCTAACTCTAGTAGCCGACTGTCCTTTGGGAAGGGAGCTGTTTTGGAGTCAAGGGAAATACTGAACATCCTTCTGAAACCATACGCCTGGGATGTTGATTCTCTGGGGATGTAAGGAGGAAAAAGACTGTGGGATGTAAAAAGCTGCTGAAGGTGACAGGAAAAAAACAGCAGAGAAGGGTGTTGTTGATTCGAGGACCTCCAACCATCTGAAACATTCCAAATTAAATAGTGATAAAACCATCTGGCCAGATGAGATGACAAAGCCACAACTGCTGCTCTGGCTGCTGTACAGTGGAAATCACTAAAAAATAAAAATAAAAACAAGAAACATTAAAGGAGAATGAAACATAACTATTGATATTGAATGTTTTCTTTAAATTACATTAATCTTGTCAGAAAAAACATTTTTCAGGTATTTTCTTTCTGATTATTTTCTCTTTGTTGGTTGTGTGTGTGTGTGTGTGTGTTTTTTTCCCACAAAAGCCTACTACTCCTCCCTCCAGTAAGGCCTTTAGGGGTTAACTATAAACACATTCAACACATTCTAAAAGCATGTTTTAGGACCTAACCATGAAAGACCATAACCCATCTAAGGTTGTACTCATAAAGACACCATTATGGGTGAAAATATAGTTGCTGACCAAACAAATTGTGGTGTCAACACTGCACTTTAATGTTTAATACTAGTGATTAAAGTGCATTTTAATTGCTGCAGACTTAATGTTGAAGGGTAGTTACAAGTACTGGTACAAGAACGACCCAAGCTTCGCCATCCCCATCAGTAGCGGTCCTCCCGCAAAAGATAAGGCAGGCTATCGGACCGGGAAAATACCGGTGTCAGTCCACAAAACGGATGTTGCTGCGGAGACCGAGTCTAATCTCTCACCAAAGCAAGCTGACAATCCAGGGAAGAATTGTCCAATCCATCGTAAGCCACACCCATTGAAGAAATGCCGTGGATTCAGAGCTAAAACACTAGAAGAAAGGAAGTTGTTCCTTCGTGAGAATGGGATATGCTACAGATGTTGTGCATCAATCGCTCATTTGGCTAAAGAATGCAAAGTCGCCTTAAAGTGCAGTGAATGTGAAAGTGATCGCCATATTGGAGCTATGCACCCTGGTCCGGCATCTTCAACACCTAGAGTTCTAACTCCTAACTGTACGCCAGAGCACAAAGAGGAAGGAGAAGAACTCGCAGCTGCGCCTACAGTCACATCACACTGCACAGAGATTTGTGGTGAAGGGCAGCCAGCAATGTCCTGCTCAAAAATATGCTTGGTTCGTGTATTTCCCAAGGGGCAGCGCAACAAGGCCATCAA
Source organism: Melanotaenia boesemani (assembly GCF_017639745.1). NCBI lineage: Eukaryota > Metazoa > Chordata > Actinopteri > Atheriniformes > Melanotaeniidae > Melanotaenia > Melanotaenia boesemani. The sequence goes on from NC_055697.1 coordinate 21,567,643, forward strand.
CATGTACGCCATACACGATGACCAGAGCAACCGCTCACTGGTGAGGCCCGAATTCTTCGACTTATTTGATGTGAAGAGTAACTCCTCTCGCTATTCATTGAAAACATGCGCCGGCACCATGGACATGTCTGGCCGAAAGGCAGAAGGCTTCAAGATAGAGCCTGTGAATGGGGGAGTCACCCTTGATTTGCCACCACTCATAGAGTGCGACCAAATACCCAACAATAGGCTGGAAATTCCAACGCCAAAGGTAGCTCTGTCCCATCCCCACCTGAGATCCATAGCAAAGTATATCCCGGAGTCTGATCCGAACACACAAATCCTTCTCTTGCTAGGGAGAGATATCATCAGAGCACACAAGGTGCGCCAGCAAGTCAATGGCCCACATGATTCCCCGTTTGCCCAGAAATTGGATTTAGGCTGGACGATTATTGGGGAAGTATGTCTTGGACATGCCCATAAGCCTAAGGTGAGCACCTTTAAGACCCACATTTTGGAGAAGGAACGCCCATCTTTCTTGTCACCTTGCAACAACTTCATCGACCTAAAAGAAAAAGTGTGCTATGGCGGGGAGCAAGCAAGCGGCATCACCAATCCCCACAAGTCCAGCCCGGGAAGAGTCACAGTGCATCATTTGGGTCAGACTCTGTTCCAAACAACAGAAAACGACAATAAGGTTGCACAATCTATTGAAGATGCGGCCTTTCTAAAGATTATGGACTCAGAGGTGTACAGAGATGACAAGAACAACTGGGTTGCCCCATTACCCTTCAAGGTGCCACGAAGGCTGCTCCCAAACAATCGAAAGCAGGCACTCATTCGCCTTTCCTCACTTTGTCGGACTCTCAACAGGAAACCTGTGATGAAACAGCAGTTCCTCGATTTCATGAGAAAGATGTTTGAAGATGATCACGCCGAACCAGCCCCCCTCCTGATGCAAGACGAAGAGTGCTGGTACCTCCCTTCATTTGGAGTCTATCACCCTCGAAAGCCCGATCAAATTCGAGTGGTTTTTGACTCCAGTGCGCAGGAAGGTGGCATCTCCCTCAACGACGTGCTGTTGACAGGCCCAGACCTTAACAATAGCTTGCTGGGTGTCCTGATCCGCTTCCGAAAAGAGAAGGTGGCAATCATGGCGGACATCCAGAAAATGTTCCACTGCTTTCTGGTTAGAGAGGACCACCGGAACTTCTTGAGGTTCCTGTGGTTCAGGGACAATGATCCGACGAAAGACATCATCGAGTACCGGATGAAGGTACATGTCTTCGGTAACAGCCCTTCGCCTTCCATCGCCATCAATGGGCTGAGGCTCGCTGCCGAAGCGGGCGAACACGAACATGGCACAGACACGCGAAGGTTCATAGAGAGACATTTCTACGTGGACGATGGGCTCATGTCCTTGCCCAGCGACAAAGAGGCTATCAGCCTTCTCAAGAGGACACAAGCATCCCTTGCTGAGTCGAACCTTCGACTCCACAAGATCGTCTCCAACAGCCCAGCTGTGATAAAGGCTTTCTCATCAGAGGATCATGCTGAAGGTGTAAAAGATCTAGACCTAAGTGAGGAGAACACCATTTTACAACGAAGTCTTGGGTTGTGCTGGGAGATAGCTAGCGATACCTTTACCTTCCAAGTTTCTGTGGGTGACAAGCCGTTCACCCGGCGTGGTGTCCTGTCCACCATCAACAGTGTCTTCGACCCTCTTGGTCTAGCCTCCCCTGTCACTGTGCAAGGAAGAGCTTTACTACGAGAACTTACCTGTAACACTTCCAGTTGGGACGCTCCACTCCCAGAGGAGAAGAGGAGTGAATGGATAACATGGCGGGACTCGCTCCTAGAGCTGAAGCAGCTGCACATCCCGCGTACCTACACACCAGAATCCTTGACAGAGGCAAAACGACTTGAACTGTGTGTGTTTTCCGACGCCTCCACTAAAGCTATTGGTGCAGTCGCTTACCTTAGAGCCATTGATGAAGATGGGAACAGCAACGTCGGCTTTGTCCTAGGAAAAGCCAAGCTAGCTCCTCAGTGTAAGCCTACCATCCCTCGCCTCGAACTCTGTGGCGCCGTGCTAGCAGTGGAATTGGCAGAGCTCATCCTCGACGAGATAGACCTCAAGATGGATGCAGTCAAGTTTTACTGTGATAGTAAAGTTGTCTTAGGGTATATACATAATGAGGTGAAGCGCTTCTACGTGTATGTACACAACAGGGTACAGCGGATACGTCAGTCAACCAAGCCAGAGCAGTGGCTCTACGTACCATCAGAGCACAATCCAGCTGATCATGCATCCAGAGCCATCTCTGCATCAAACCTTGCAAAAACTACCTGGTTCAGTGGACCAGTTTTCCTTCAAAGACCGTATGATGGCCTGCCGGAGGAATCTGAATCCTTTGAACTCATCAGTTCTGAACTCGACGTCGAGGTGCGACCTGAGGTGTCAAGCTTCCACACACAGGTCCAAGTGCGATCCCTCACGACAGATCGGTTCAAACGCTTTTCTACTTGGGACTCGCTAGTGAGAGCTGTTGCTTTGCTCATCCACATAGCCCGCTGCCACAAGTCTAAGGACTACACCAAAGGATGTAAAGGTTGGCATTGGTGCGAACAGCCTCGCACACCTGATGAGCGTTCACAAGCCACGACCGCCATCATACAGGCAGTCCAAAGAGAGACTTTCCCAGCAGAGTTCTCCGCTCTGGCAGACGGCAAGGCTCTGCCCAGAAGCAGCCCACTCTTCCGGCTCAGTCCAGTGGTAGAAGAAGGCCTTATGCGAATTGGAGGCAGGCTCACACATGCACCATTGGAATATGCCGAAAAGAGCCCCCTAGTTCTGTCTAAACGTAGTCACATTTCTGCCCTGTTAGTGTCCTACCATCACAAACAGGTGAAGCATCAGGGGCGCCATTTCACCGAAGGAGCTGTGAGGTCTGCAGGCCTCTGGATCATCGGATGCAAAAGGCTCATCAGCTCCATCATACATGGGTGCGTCACCTGTCGGAAGCTTCGAGGCAAGATGGAAGAGCAAACCATGGCAGATCTGCCACCCGAACGCCTCAGCACGTCTCCACCCTTCAGTTATGTTGGCCTGGACGTTTTTGGGCCATGGAAAGTCACCGCAAGGCGCACCAGAGGTGGGCTTTCTGAAAGCAAACGATGGGCGATGTTGTTTACCTGCATGAGCACTAGGGCAGTGCACATCGAGGTAGTGGAGTCCATGGACACCTCTAGTTGCATCAACGCCCTGAGGCGATTCTTCGCAATCCGTGGACCCGCAAAGCAACTGCATTCTGACTGCGGTACGAATTTCATCGCCGCTAGCAAAGAACTCGGACTGACAAAGAAGCGACAAGGACCCAGTATCCAGAAATACCTGAGTGACCAGGGTTGCTCTTGGAAATTCAATCCCCCCTACTCGTCGCATATGGGAGGCTTTTGGGAGCGGTTGATTGGAGTAGCCCGACGGATCTTCGACTCCATACTGCTACAGGAGCACGTTCATCTCTCCCATGAAGTACTATGCACTTTTATGTGCGAGGTTTCTGCGATCATCAACGCCAGACCCCTTACTCCAGTCTCAACCGACCCTGACGCACCTTTCTTGTTGACACCCGCCATGCTGCTGACACAAAAGGGTGCCGTGCCTCCTCCACCTGGAGACTTCTCAGATAAGGACCTCCGCCGGAGTCAATGGAGACAGACGCAAGCACTCGCGAACACGTTCTGGGCTCGCTGGAGGCGGGAGTTCCTCCCTACACTACAGAGTCGTCGCAAGTGGGTTGGTGAACACCGCAACCTACAACAAGGCGACGTAGTGCTGTTAAAAGACTGCCAAGCTGCAAGAACCGAGTGGCCCCTGGCACTGGTGACAGCGACCTACCCAAGCCAGGACGGAAAGGTGCGAAAGGTCGAAGTGAAGACTACAGCACAAGGGAACCCAAGGACATTCCTGAGACCTGTCTCAGCAGTCGTTCTTCTCCTGCCCAAAGAGGACTAAGTTAGTATGTGAATAGTGTTAATGATAGTGGCATCACAGACGCCAGGCGGGGAGTGTTCTGCCTCCCAGGCAGTTTGATGTTCAGGTGTTTTTAGCGCCTCCCTGTTTGGTATTGTGGTCAAATGTGGTACTGCTACAGGAAGTTAGAATCTAGAGAATCAGGAAGTAGTTAGCACATGTTCACTCAGTCGATGGAGAAGTCAGCAGAGCATGGAGCTGTCTTTTCATCTGTCGCCATCTGTTTGTTTTTGAACCATAGTCAGCATTGTCTGTAAGTAAACTTATTATTTATGAGGATATCTTTAAGTTTTGACGTATATTGATGGAAATTTAATGCTGCTAGATTATTAGTTAGATTCCAGTCGGTTACCATCATTTAGCATAAGACATGCTCACGGTACCATGTAATCAGGATATTTAAGATACCTGCACTTTATTCCTTGTAATCGTATGAGAAACTCATTCTGTATTATTTCTGTTATTGTTTTAGTTTTACACCTTGTCTGACAACAAGAGTCTTCATTAAAACTTGGAGCTTGAGACGCTACATCCTGACTCTCACGTTGATCATTCACGGAGTTTGGCTGGCTGTCTAATTTTGGTTACAAACACCATTAGGAGGGCAGTACAAGTACTGTCTTTCTTCATCTGCACTGACGTAGATTTTAGTGGGCATAATCTAAACCATACGTAGCAATAAAATAGGTCAAGAACATAATACATCACTGAAGCTGCTGTAGCCTTTTATTCATGAATTACATGGATCAAGTGATTTTAACCAAAGTGGTTTGCATGTGTTGTGTGGAACAAATTTGGGACAATGTCGGGTTCAGTACCTCGCCCAAGGACACTTTAACATGCAAACTGAGAAAGGCAGAGATCTAACCGACCATCCAGGCTGGTGGAATACAACTCATTCCTCTGAACCACAAACACCAGGAGTTTTTTCTTTTCTTTTTTTTTTATCAACTGGTATATCCTTTGCTTCTGTACTGCTTTAACATAGCAACGCCTTTTAAAATGAAGCAGCCTTCTCATACCTGTCAGTTTCGCACATATGCTTCATTTGCACAATTAGAATGTATATACACATTTGTTTTTTAAAAAGCAACATTGAAGGTAGCATAACAAACTTGTTTACAAGTCACGTCTGCCAGGTATCAGCATAAAGAGTACAGAACAATCCAGAATTTACTTTCTTTGAAGATGACTCAATTCAGTGAGCCATTTCATTAATTATTCACATACTTATCCTTCCTTACAAACTTTGATTTTCAAGTAGTACTCAGAAGAAAAAGGTTAATTTTTTTAAGACCATATAAAGCAAAACAAACACAAGCCACTCGGGGATAGGTCAATAGCACCACATGGGGAATCAAACTTGTTTGCTTGCAAACATCAGACTCACTTTCATCCATTAGCCCAAATCAGATCAAGCCATTAACAGGCTCTCAATCACACCTCAAACAACATCACAAAGCTGAAGAGGCATCATAGTTGACAGCATCTCTTTGTAATCATCCAAATAAATCAATGTCTGTAGTAAGACAGCCATGTATCTTTCAGTGCCCACTAGAGCTTACTTGTGAGAATCCTTCTGCTGTGAACAGGAATGTTTTACAGTGCCATCAGGTTTTTTCTCATCACAGTCCTTCATTATGGATATAAGTGCATCACTAACTGGTACATTATGTAACATGTTAATGGTATTAGCTGTGAGGAGAGAGGGGAGGCTTCAGGAGGAATAATTCTCATCTAAAAAATTCACAGATCTCTCCAGTGTGCCTGGTAGATACTGTAAAGACATGAGCTGCAAATGTCAATGAGGAATTTGAGCCCTCAAGTTTTTTTGTTCTGTGCAATTAGGATGCAATGTTATTTCAGATAACATACAATGATAACTAAGGAGGATGTGCAGAGAAAGAAAATGTCCTGGAGTGTGAAACAGTAAAGCGACATTTTAGGAAACAGATGCTTACATTTGACTGATGGTTCAGTGAAGCATTGATGTTTAATGCAAAGCAGCTATACTAATTAATTCAACCGAAAGCCAGGCACATGAAGCAAACTGTAGATGTTGTTTAGCAGTTCATCAGTGGTTTTCACAATCTCCCTCACAGAGAACAGAAATAAACCTTCAGCTTGGATGGAGTAATCTTTTCACTGTAGGCAGTATTCTCACCTGGGCATCTGCTCCTCTCGCCATGCGACCCTGGCCTGCTGTGAGACAGACTGTTGTCTATCTGAGTCCTCCTATCAGCAAACCTTTGACAACTGAAGGATGCATGTATAGAGAAAATAAGTGAAAGTAACAATAGAAGAAACACACAAAACTAGGGTTAAAATAAATAAACTGATTTCATTTCAGGAGGCTTCATGTAAAATCTAATGTGAACAAAACAAATGTAAAATGCATCAAACAAGGCGAGTTATTTGACTCCTGGCTTTTCTCTCATTTGAACTACATATTAGGTCTTGTCAAATAAATCCCCCACCCTGGCTTCTTGATGATGGCTAACATGCTATAGCGGCACTAAATTGTGGATTCTTTATTGACTGATCACTTGGCTATTGTAATTCCTTGAGAAAAATGTGGATATACTGAGTTTAGAAGCTGTTAACTGAAAAAGTAATCACCATATTTATCAAATCTTTAATTAATCTAAATTTAGCTACTTTGGTGGTACTTGAATATATCTTGACTGTGTAAATGAGTAGCTTCATTGTTATAACTAAAATACAATATTAATAAAATATGATTTGTATGATTATGGATTCCCAACAAATCCAGAAAAAATATTCATGTAGTGAGCTACATTAGATGTGAGAACCTTTACACTGCATGCCCCCCTCCACTACCCCCATGACCACAGTCTTTCTTTTTTTTACTCTTATGAATGAGTGATGGCAAGCTGCCAAAGATGTCCTTGTGATAGTGGTCCCAGAATGTGTTGCTGTGGAAACTCATATGGCAACCTCTGAAAGACTTAAGATTCATAACATCTATTCAGCAGCTATGTCAGCAGAGCTCACCTTTCTGCAGCGTGATTTTATTTCAAATGCCCAAGTGGTGTAGAGCAGCTTCAGTGCAGGCTACAGCGTCACTCTTACTCTTACTTTTGTGTTAAGCCTGCAGAAGCCAACAGTGTTTTGTTCCTTGGAGCACGGTATCCAATTAGTCAAATTGTTATGCTTATTGCCTCTTCCTGGTCATCAACAATTGCTGCTGGTTGTATCCATCAGAAAAACGTGGAGGGATTATTAACAGCAGGTTTTCCCTGCATTGTAGCCGGCCAATATTTTCCTCAGAATGGAATAAAGAACATGGTGTTTTTGCTTTTACTCAATATGCAAATGCACCAGCCTGTTCAGAAGAGATGAGTGATTCATGTGTGTTGACATAGCCTTTCAGATTGATTTAACACAGCTGCGGTATAGACACCAGACTGTGTCTATACTGTGACAGTATTTTTGTCTTAATACTGATCCGATCAAAGACTCATACTGAAAACAGAAAATTTGTGCAATGTTGAATTTGTTTCCTAAGGATAAGGTGATTAAAGTGATGTTCTTTAGGTAGCTATTGACCTTGCTTATGATATTGTTTTTTTTTGTTTTTTTTTTTGTAAACCACAGCCAGCTTGTAAGGGCAGCAAAAGAGAAGTATTATCTCTCAGCCTCAACCACAGGTTCTGCCTCAGTCATGGAACCAAGCACTGCAGCTCAGAAGGAAATGAGATCAACCAGCTGCAAAGACTGTTTTATCTACTGGTGCTGTCATGCTGTATAGCCACAGGTTCTATTCAGGCTGCTCTCACTCTGCCTCAGGCAGGCAGACTCTACTATTTTGACATTGTTCATTTTAAAATATAACCCTCCACACCTTTTGACTTCATACACATGCTTGCATGTGTGTGTGTATATGTGTGTGTGTGTATGTATCCACCTCTGAGTCATGTGTGTATATATGCTCTTGGATGTATGATGTTTACGTGTGGGCTTATCCGTATGAGCCCTTTGGAAGGAATTTAGTCTCTCCATGATTACATACTTGTCCTCAGATAACATTATACAATACACTGGGTCCATCTGATGCAGGAGCATTTAAACCAGTGAAGTGAGGTAGGAAGGGGAACAGGAGAGCTTTTAATTTCGTCTGTATAACAGTCAGCAAGGCTTTTAAATTACACAGACTCGCATAAACTAAAATGAACTCTAAGCAAGTCTCCAGTAGCAGGACAAGACAAGCTTCATTAAATAAAGTAATAAAGATTGCCACCTCTACTGTCTATCAGTTGCCCAAGTATGCACCAAAAGTACATTTTATTAATAGATATCTTAGTTAGACTTACTCATCCTTATGCTGAGGTAGGTAATGATGTTCTAATTAAGACTGTTTAAAAATTAAGTTTGAGTTCATCAAGCTCTAAGGGTTTCACTCACTAAAATCTAGGTCAGCACTGGAGATGAATAGCAGTCATACATTCAGGGCTGAAACCAGTTTTTAAAACCTGTAGGTTGTGCTGTACAATCAACAAATGACTGTTATTGGCTTGTACGTGCAGCTCACTTCAAATGTCAAGGTCATAGTATTTTACAGCAATTTTAGACTATATATTTCTATAGGGAGTCTTATCAGCTGCCACACTTAGCCCAGAGAGGTTCCCACTATTGCTCCACCATATAAACCAGGCAATCCAAATTGTTTTGTTAATAAAAAAAAATAATTGTTGACTCACTCTTTCATCAAAATGTATTAAACCACAATTTTAATCTCTTATGAGAATTATAACCCTGATTTCCACTCTGTACTATCCTCATCAAGACAGTTATATTTCTTTCGTGGAAACTAATTATTATTACCTTTATATAGATAACCTTAAGATCTACTATCAAATTCCCTTATAAAAATGTCCCACCTTGCTGATGTACTCTCTTCAGTACCCTTTGAATTCCCTTTTATCCTACTGGCTCACATTTCTTAGAAACAGACCCTTTAATATGTGGAGTTGGTGGCTAAAAAGAAATCTAAGAGGGCAGCATTAATTTACAAACCTAGTTTAAAATGTTTTCATGCTCCAAATGGTGCTTCAGAACATTCTTATTGCACCACGAGTGCCCTCAGTGATCGTCTTTGAAGTGTTTGAAGCTGTGTGCTGAAGCTCAGTATGTGCTTATATCCGGAGCTTTTGTTAGTCACTTCATATGTACTGAGTCCTGTGCCATCATTATTCAATGATTCACACTGTGCAGCCAAAACACTCACTCTTATCTGTTAAGAGGCTGCAGAGACGCAGTCAGACAGCTCTGGGTGGGCGGATGGGTGGGGGATGGAGAAAAAGAAAAAGATGGAAAGAGACTCTTGCTCTCTCTGCTCTCTTGTGGGAAATGGCTATCCTCTCTTCCTTTCCTCTGCATGAAGCCAGAGAGCATCCCAACGTCAACAGCTTTAGATCCTGAATATTCACGCTGGTGGCATTTTACCATGTGTAGGCGGTGAGGCTTTGCAGAGATGGGAGAGAGTGTGTAAAGTATTGATCATTGTTGCCGTTGTCCTTGTTTACTTTGTCTTACAGTGCCAGCTCCCTCTTCAAGCAAGATTGGGAGAAAGAGACAGATACAGAGAGAAAGTTGGTGTTATAAAGCACATTTGTTCAAAATGAAAGGGCTGATCACAATTGCTAGAAATCTAAACTTGAGTAATATGTTTTCTTGTATGACCATTTTGGGTAGCACAGCTTTGTACTACTTAATTGTATATTATATAGTTTAATATGGGAAGTATTTCTATTTTAACTTATTGAAATCCTTCAATTTTTACCTAAAATTAATTTTTATGGACAAAAGATTAACTGTGGACCAACCATTTTACTGGACTACTTTTACTGGACCCTTGCTGATGAAACAGGACTGTTTTAGTCACAGTGTCAACTGCTACAGGAGTAGTTATACCTGGAATAGTATACATCATTCAAATCTCAAGAATCTTAGCTTTCCAAAGTCTTAGAAAAATCTATTAACAAACAAAAAACATTCAAGGATAGCCTGTAGCAATTTTCAGTCAAGGTCTCTATATCAGTATGAGAAATTAAACAGGTTTTTAGAAACTATAATTCTGAGACAGGGCTGTGGGGTGGTATGGTGGTTAGTACTGTTGTCCCACATTAGGAAGGCTCGCAGTTTAAATAACAGCTGTTGCTTGTCTATGTGGAATTTGTTTTCTCTTGGTACTATGGCTTCCTCCCACTATCCAAAAACCTGCATTTGGAGTTATTTGGGGATTCTAAGCAGATCCTAAGAGTGAGTGTGGGCATGCTTGGTTGTTTGTCTTGTTTATCTCTGTGTTAACTATGTAATGAACTGGTGATCTGTTTGGGGTCTACTTCACCTCTTGCCTAATAACAGCTCAAACAGGCTCCAGATGCCCCTGTGACCTTAAATACGATAAATTGGTGCAGTGGATGGATGGATAATTATGAGGTGGTTAACATGTAGGATTACTAAAGGAAACATCAAAACTCTATTGATATACTGTAACTAATGCAATACACATGTTGGAGAAGAGCATAACATAAAAGACTAAATTGATATATATATATATATATATATATATATATATATATATATATAAAACCATTTACATACATCAATTCAGGATCTATTTGCTTTCATCTCTTCCTCTCTTGCTCTTTCTGGCATCCCCACAGCATCATTTTTTGTTCGCCGTATTTGTCTGTGCTCTATCATTGTCAATTAGACTCCGATCACAAATGAGGATGGTTCTTAGCTTTAGGGATTTTTGAGTAGCTACAAGCTTTCATTATAACATTGTGTTACAGAACTGGCTCAAGGACTGTCAGACCTGAGTGATTACTCATTTACATATCAATCCCAGACTCTTCTTAATCAGAACTACTCCTTTCCCACCAATATGGCCAAGAAATTAATTTTCACCCACAAAAAAAAAAAAAAAAAAAAAAAAACCCTCATTTGTATGGAATAGATTTGGCCGTACTCACATTGCATTCCCAGATGAGCAGCACTGATAAGGCTTGTGTGTGTCAAACGATATAAAAAGATGGAAAATTAACCAAAATGAGAAGGATGATCCCCCACTCTGACCTGTGAGAACAAACTTGTTCTGCACACTGTCACATTTTTAATAGCCAGACACCACAAATTAGTTTATAGTTTGTTGATTGTTAAGTGTAACTTGATTAAAAAGAGGCATTTTAAGCACCACCACAGCTTAACAAAGCAGTTACCACTGAAAAGCTACCAATGAAAGAATATGAAAATATGCCACATCTTTTGACATGCTATATATGTATATATGTATATGTATATATATATATATATATATATATATATATATATATATATATATATATATATATAGAGAGAGAGAGAGAGAGAGAGAGAGATGTATTGAGGAAAATATTTGTGTGGGAAGTAAAATAATACCAGCTAAATGTTCTTTTTAAGTACAGTAAAAGGGGCAAGGGGTGTGGGGATATGTGCTTGTTTGTGTCAACAATAATTGTTTGTTGCCAGGTCATGAACCTTGCGAACATGTTTCCATGTGTATATTTTTACACTGCAGGAGGAGTTTGGGGGAGATAGGTGGAGTTGGGGAGTTGTTGTTGGTGGTTTGCTTGATGTGTGTTAAGGCCTTCTGCATCTTCTTGGAAACATGGTTGCTGTGTGTTTCCCTGCCAGGCCCTTGAGATAAGTCTCAGGACATTTCTGTCACAGCCAAAATATGTGTGTGTGTGTGCGTTTGTACATGTGCCAGGGTGTGACTGTTCACTCACTCATGTCATTACTTAGTTCTGCTTTAGGTTCAAACGGGTAACTCAGCTTCACACAAAGCAGCTCTGCCTCAAGTGATTGGTCTCTGTTCTGTAGTTTGTGTGTGTGGCAGTTTTAGGACACAAACATACCCTGATGGATAAAACAAGAAACTTTATTTCCTCACAGTTGTTGCAGAATTCAGTGCAGCTTACCACTGAGTTTATATGACAGATTACACAGATCACTGTGAGTTGTCATAGTTAAGGCAGAAATCTGACAGCTTTGATTGTTAGTCACCAACTTTATTTCTTAAGTCTCTGTCCCATGGAGACATAGCTGAACCTTACAGGAACTTTTTGTGTCTGTTTGCTTCTTTCTTTGCTTTCACACAACTTACACTTTAAAAGTTATGAAACCAACTCACTCTCTCTTGCTATTTCTCTCTCCATCACCTTATTTTCCATTGTCACCATGCTGTCCAGATGGAGGAAGTAATAGCACGCATGCAGGATGAGAAAAATGGAATCCCCATCCGAACAGTGAAAAGTTTTCTAACCAAGATCCCCAGTGTTTTTTCAGGTAAGGCTTTTTATCTCTCTTCTAACAAATCTTTGACAATATTGCTGGTGACACTAAAATACATATCAGTTCAACAGCACATTGACAATAAAAGAGCCTATAACAAGTCATTCTTCTGTACGTGATTAAATAAGCAAATGTGTTATATATTAAAATTGGGGGAGTCAAATTATATTTGGGCTACATGTAATCAATATCTATCAATCTATAGTTATGATCTATAGTCAATATCTACAGAAAATCCCACCCAAAACACTCACCTTGGTGACTTTTGGCTTCTCTAACATTTTGAAAAGCATAGCCACAAACGGAGGCTGTAACTTAGCTAGCTGGTTCCTGAATCTTATTCTTACTGTGCCTAAATGAACACATGAAATATAAGAAGTATAAGAAATTACTTAAATGCATTTTGATATCAAGAACAAATATTTAATTTGTGCAGGATTGTGTATTATAAAAAAAGAAAAAAACAAATGGTGATTTAGTTTACTACTAAACCCCCCATGGTCCTACAATTCCTCAGAACAGACATACCAAACAGTAGCTCCTTCCTGGTGTTATCAATCACTTAAAGAGGGAGAATCAATTGGTTGCAGTTTGCAGCTATTTCAATAGATGTCACAAATCCTAATATTACCTTTTTAAAATCCTCACAACATAGTTTTTGCATGATCAGCTCAGTACAGACGTTTTTAATGTAAGGGATAAAAATGTGACCATTCATTTTAAAAGAGATTAATTTCAAGATCAAACTTGCTAATCTCATTGCTAAATGAATAAGTTAAATGAATAATGACATGGTGTAAAATGTAATTTCTTATTTTTCATCTAAGGTTGTTACCTAATTTTAAGGCCTGGTAAGATCAGGTGATTTTTTAAAATTTTGTCTTTGACCTTTTTATCTTTTACCTTTCTTTTTTTTCTTTTACTGACCCCTTTTCACACTGCTACAATAATATAACATCTCATGCTTGTGTTGGTGTTTCATAAACAGCTCTCATACACTGCAGCCCCTTTATTTGACTGCTCATGAAGCCTGATAATACATTTTACTTTGAAGTGGCACCACATGAATAAAACTGAGCTGAATTGGTTATACTATAGCCTTTATACAAATAGCATCGGTCAGCTCCTTACAAACAGCACACTGCTGGAAAACCTTGGGTCCTTGCATTCATGTCACTGTTATTTTAACAAGTACCACCCACCACATTTTTGCAGAACCAGCACTCGTTCATCGCAACAGCACCTCCCCAGCAGGACAGTGCTCTTTGCTACACTGCAAAAACTGCTCAAAAACAAATTGAGAGATATGACAAAGAGCTCAAGTTGTTCATACTCCCCAGAACGAATAAAAGATCCTGATCCATTGAGCATTCATCAACAGGACCCAACAGATTTCCTGCCAAAATCTTAATGGCAGACACCCCAGAACGCCCCCATTTGGCCTGTCTCTGCATCCTGGTGGATCAGAGGTGTATTTGAAGCACAGTGGTAAACTACACAATGTTAACATGGGATTTTAATAGTTTTGCAGACTGGTGTCAATTCTTAATAAGCAGATTTCTTTACTTAAATGCAAGTATCCATGTCTGTTTCTTCCTCTTTCAATGGTCATCCCAGCAATAAATTCTGTATATTTATTTGAATAATATGTTTGGATGATAATTATTTGTTGTGTAAGGCTCCAAACTCTGGCATAATTGTGTATGTGTGTATGTGATGAGTGTGTCTCATTAGTGTCTCTGTACATTGCTTCAGGTTACACTGTGACATTGTTTTTGTCAGGTGTTTGTTCATTAAAGTGAGCAACAGATCTAGAGCTTAGAAACAACTCAAATCTGTTTTTTGTAGATGCTCAAACAATACACACATTGTAGTGTTTAGTAAATATTAATTTTTTTCCTTATATGTATAATAGGAATAAGAATTCACAGTTTATTCTAAAATTTCCCATATTTTTGTCATCCTTTGATTATCCTCCTCATATGCATATTTTGTCCCTCATATCAGTTTTGCTATTTTTCTCTGCAGAATATTTATCTTCTGCTCACATAGCTTTCCATTACTTTTAAAACCTTTACCATCTAATAAAGGTACTTTAGTAAAAGTCAATTTCCAGTAGTTATTAATCCCAAACACTCATCCATGTTTCTCCAAATATTTGGACGTTTTTGCCACAAAGACCTTCGTATGCCCTTTAAATGTTTTGGGTATTTTTGTACCATCTGTGAATGGTAAACATATGAATATTCTAATCTGGACCCATCCACTTCTGTTGCTACCTGGGTTAGGGTCTGTACTATTGACCTTGCTATGCTATGCAATGACCAGTTCTAATATAGAGGTAATACAGACAAACATGTTTAAACCAAGGAACTATTTTTAAGAAGAGAAAGCTAAATTATACAAGGTAGCATGCAAAGTGAAGGATCACAATTATAATGTATTCCCTTTCTAGCGCTTTCAGCGTTATTAAGAATGCAAGGCTCACGGCTGTTCACTTGGCTGGGAGAGCCCTGGGGCTATTTGTTGCACGCAAGCCCCGACCCAGTGCACCTAGAGGCTCAATGCTTGAGAACAGGAATATAAAACAAAAACGGAACAGAGAGAAAACACATTTAAAGACCAGTTGATGAACAAACCCATACTTGTGGTTTTGCCATGATAATGGTTGGAGCATCCTCCAACTGAACTCTGCTTAGCTGTTTCGGGGTTTAATTTGCAAAACAGATTCCAAAAGAAATGAGGGCTGCAGACTGGTGTCTTCTTTATAATAGACACAATGATGTGTCCAAATAAATCAAATGCCCTTCTGTTGTAGTTTAAAATGTTTGCTGCTAAGATATGAAGCCTTACACAATTTTATTTGGTGCTATCACAACCATAAAAAGAGTGTCACGTCTGCCATCTTCACAATGGCAAAACATGCCAAGTTGTTTCTCCACAAAGCTTGTGCTATCTTTTCATTTAATCAGTGTCTCACAGTGCATGCCGCCTGGCTGTAAAGCCCTACACAGCAAGTAGTGAGGTTCAGTTCTTCCACATTCCACATCAGTCTTCTACATCGGTTATACGGGTAGTCTGACCTTGTCTTTCTAAACTGGTGGTGGTGTTCTGCAGATTTAAATAAAAAAATACACAGCCACAGTACTCATGGGACAAAATAACAAGGTTAAAAACTAGATTTTCTTACTGAAAGGGTAATCTAAGTATATGTTGGTATTAATGCTTCTTGTCTACTTATTGTATGGACCGTTCTCACCGACATTACGCTGTTCATTTACACCACCATGTTGGGTGGCAAAAAGCTAGCTGGGACCCTGCTCCCGCTATAGTGACTATTAGCTGTTTCTCATGAGGGATGGCACTAGCGGACCTAACACTTTCCAAACCAGTTCAGCACTTATGTTGTCAGGTCAGACAACAATATTTTGAAATAAAAATGTGCACTTGTTGGTGCTCAAATGATTTTCCACATTTCTAGTTAAAAAACTCCAAAACATCTAATTGATGGAGATATTGCTACCTGATTTACCAGCAGCGCCTAGATCCAGAAACAGCAAACGGCCTGCCACTCTAGCTACGGCAGTTGCCATTCCTGGAGCAGCCATTGCCGTTTCCTCAACAGTCTGATGCTGTTCTAAAACGGCCAAAAACACAAAGATGGATGGGACATAGGCTGGGGACAACAGGTTGTCCCACTTAGGGAAGATAAAATTAACAACAACAACAGACTAACATGAAGTGTCTGGTGCCGGGACACAATAACTACTTAAACTACTGCAGTTTGCTTCATTTTAGTTATGCATTGCCTTAATTTTTCATAAATAAACATATTCTAAATTAGAGCAACACCCCATAAGTAGGTTTGGAAAGCATACAAAACAAAATTTTATGTAAACTTCCATTTCCAGTTATCCCGTTTGACAGCAGCAGCCCATTTAGCCCGTCGTTCAGGGTCAGCCGACAGTCAGTAAATTAAAATTCCATTTTTGGGATATCGACTAGAACATCCAAAGGCACAACCCGGATGTACCATTATGTTTTGTTAAAGCAAAAAGCTATCTGTAGCAGCTGTGCCGGGTAGAAGTATGCCTGCTTTGTTTATCTTTAGGCCACCCACGAACGTTGCCGACGTGCAAGTCACGTGATCATTGACGAAAGCTGACAAGTGTCTATACAATGTTAAATTCTACAATGTGCATTTTTATTATCTTATATTATTATATACACAATAATTCTGTGCTTGCAGTTACTTGGAGTATAGTTTCTATTGTCACATTTTGATGATTTTACATGATTGTACCTGCACACATGTTGAAATCCACTTAAAGGTGCACATCCTGATGTATAGCAGTTAAAATAATTTCTGAATCCAGCCTTGTTAGAGGAATACTTTTATATCTTATTGAAGCTCTCTTAGAAAGTGGGTCAACTTTGATAGTGTGAAAATAGGGTCATACTAATGATGTTAATCCATCAAACATCTCATCTAGTTTTAGGGCACTGAAAAGCATTAGTATGCAGCAAAGGAAAAATGAAAAGACAAAATGTAGACAGCAGAGTGGTGGCTTGATGGACACAGAGACAGCCATAGGGCTAGACTGTCTCACTGCATGAATTCCCCCATGTCTCCATTTCGCACCTTTTTTCTGCCTTCTGTGGCTTTTGTCTCCTCAACACACCCTCACCTGTCAGTATGACAGACAGTAATAATAGCTCAGAAAATATATAGCCAAAGTGGCAAAGTCACATGTTGTGCTGAGGTGTGAAAATGCCCGGGGGAAAAAGATGCTGTTATGTATTTCTGAGATGTGAAAATGATTCAGTTGCATTTGCAGATGGAGGAGATGCAAGATGACATCCATCATGCAAAAAGTTTCATCTTCACATTAGTAAAAGTGACATACAGGTCATCTGGGGACTTACAAAGGACCTAAATACATTCTCTTATTTCAGTTTGTTTGTGACAGGTTTCAGTGCAGGTTTGTGATAAACTGACTTATTAAGTGTTTTGAGTCAGACAAATTGTTTTGTTATACAGTGCATTATACATACTTCATCATGCCATTTTACCCCTGCTTGTTTACATTTAATGGCCAATGAGAGCTGACTTGGAGGCCTATTACACACCTACATGGTGCAAGGTGAGAGGAGTTAGTGTGTACTCTGATGATTAGGGTGAGATGGGTATGGTTAAGAGTGCCATTTTCCCTTTTATTTGCATCTACATTAAAAAAGATTGTTCAGTATTTTGTGAACATGAAAGATATGGCAATGACTGATATGTATGTGCTTTGTTTTTATTTCAGGTTCTGACATCGTACAGTGGATGATCAAGAATCTGGACATCGAGGATCCAGGTAAACTTGCAATATTGAGATGCTAAATATTGATTTAGATATTCAGAAAAAAGACTAAATAAACAAGACAACCATTGTAGTCTGGCCACTGATTTTGGCTCGTTTTAGAGCAGCGTTGGCTGATAGATTGGTAGCAGCAGATGCAGCAAACAGCTCATTAAGACAACTTGGCAAACACTTTTGCCACAATTGGCAATAAAAATAGCACTTAAAGGTGTCTAATTGCTTAATGGTGGCATACTTTAATAGTGTTTATTTGCCAAAATGTAAACAACTATAGGCTAAAAATAGAGCTGAGGTTATAGCCCAGAGAATATCTATTTATATTTTGCGGTGAGTCTGTTTAGCATGCTGTTTGTTTCTAGTGGTGATGGAGTGTACTCATCAGCTTTTAGGATGTAAATATTTCCATTAATCTGCACCAAATAGAGAGAATCACCTATAGGTCCTTCTACATCATGCACCAATAGCTCACTCATCTGCAGTCAGATGTCCACAGTGTTATTTTTTTTTGATCTTTCTTTTGTGTCCTTGGGCTGCAGCACACAACGCAACTCTTTTCCTCCTCTTTTTCTCTTTTATTATTATTATTATTCCATTCCAGTGTAACAGTGTAGAACTAACTATCAGGAAGCACTCAGAAAATAATTAGTCAAGCTTCTTCTTGTACACAAAGGAAAAATAGTGAAGTCTGATAAATATAAAATCAAGCAATTGTTTGCATTTAAGATGATGAGAAAGAAATGTTATTGCTGCAAAACTATGCAAAATTCATATTTGGAATTCAACACCTCCTACTTTTTTTGTGTATTGTTTAATTTGTTCACAAGGATCTGCATGGGGTCTGTTAATTCTATAAAGTGATATCATAAAGCCTGCTGATTTTGCATGGGTAATAATTACACACAAGTGGCTGAAAAAATGTTTAGGTGCTGGGGAACTGTTAAATAACTTGCAATATCTGTTATGCATTGCTTGACCCTGCTATATTTTATTAGAAAGAAAAGATACAGCCCCAGGCAGTTGTGTTTAATTATATACTTGTATGTCAAAGCAAAGACATGTAAACATGATATAATTTAAGAAAAGGCTGTCAAATGAGACCTGCATGGTTTGTTGGACTAAAATGCTAACTTGTGTTGCACTTTAAAGTTTTGTAATAGCAATAATATAATTCAAGTAACAACAAAGGCCTTTTACAAGATTATGCTGAACAAAATTGTCAAGAGCTTAACAGTGATAAATTGAAAGCATGGCTAAACAGACAAGAATTCCTTCAATGAAAACTAATTCTTTTCAATGCATGCTCTTTTTTCAGCTCAGACACAAAGCATGTTGTCAGTGGTAAGCACTGCATTGTGCAGAACCAAGTGACTTTAGCACAAAACAACTCCACCAGCAAATAAGAAGCAATTTATTTGGCCCACAGGACGATAGCAGTTTATCATAGTTTATTATGTAAATGCAGATGAGCTTATATTAAAGTTAAGTGGGCATCAAGGGTTTCTTGCTAAATTAGTGCTATAGTTATTACACTTACACAGCCCAGTTAAACTCATTATTATCTTATTTGGAAATCTTTGTGGTGTCCAATCCCATTTTCACTCTTTTTTCTGCACTGGATTTGCTGACAGATATTCTCCCTTTTAAAGTTCATCCCAAAAGCTTTGATGGTCTTTTGAGATAGTTTAGCATGTTTAGTATATCTTTCTATGTTGCATATTCACCAAAATCTCAATGTAATATTTGAAACCCAGGGTTAAGTGTAGCCCACAGCTAACTGACTCCAAACTGAGTCCAAACCAACAACTCCTGTTAAAATCCCCTGCAGCAGGATGAGAAACCTGGTGGCAAAAAATTCTAAATATATGAATCCCAAAGGAGAAGTGACAAAGTCCATGAAAAAATACATATTTTTTCAACACTTTTAATACACTCCACCAACCAACCAGGCTTTGATAAAGTTAACAGAAAATACTTGAATATCAAGAAAACAGCACATAAATAGATAGATTATAGATTGTCAAATTGTGCTAGGTGTTTTTGTTTTTTTGTTAAAAAGCCATGTGTCATGAATACACTCACACAACGGTAGCTTACAACATCATTATTTAAATAACTGTGGGATCTTTAGTTGTCAAATTGTACTAATTACAACATTTAACTTGACAAAAAAGTGTGAGATAAACACAGGAGTGAAATCCAGCTGCAGAACACAACAGACCATCAAATAAATAAATAAAATATAAATATAAAAAAATAAAAACATGAGATAGTAATCAGCCAGGCTGTCAGGGAGTGTGTACCTGTTAGAGTGTGATTTTGCATATGAAAGAACACCTAATTGGTGCTGTGAAACACTTACTGAGGGAGGACATGAGGCTCATCACAACAGCCTGGAGATGATGCATATGGTTCTCTATGATGATACTTGTCTTGTCTGTCAACCTTTTTTTTTTACACATCCTCCTCAATACTGCCCTGTAGTGGGACACTAAAGAGAATATTTTCCATCTGCTGAGATCACTCCTCTGCACCTTGCAAGGCCTGCGTACTGTATTTATAAAAGCTTGCAACTTTTGGAAATAATGTCTGTTTTTTTTTTTAATCATTACCCTTAATAGCTTATTTGCACATGGGCTTTAAATGAATGTATCGTCCCTTTTTTTGACTGAAAATAGTAGTGCAGCAAGTATTTATTCACGATGGGGCGGCATCTGCAGCGATCTGGACACTGTACCGGTTTGTCACACTGAAGAAAGCTGAGCTGAAAGGCAAAAAAGTTGATTTACTAGTTGATCTATGTTCCACCCCCCATGTATGGTCTGTGATTAATGACCAAAATAATGAGATTAAAAGTACAAGCAGTGGAAATTAGTTTCCTTTACATGATGGTTAGCATTACTTTATGACAGGTTGAGAAACTTATTCATTTAAGATTGGCTCAGAGTAGTGTCCCTTCTGTGCATCCCTGCTCATTTACAGTGAAAAATAACTTGAGTTAGTTTGGGCATCTGGTGAGGATACCCTCTAGATGTGGCCCAGAGTAGAGACATCCAGAAGGCATCCAGACTTTTTTGGTAAGTCCCACTTGGAAGAGGGCTTTAGAAATCTAAGGACCTGTTTTGTTGACTTGGAAACGCCTTCTTTATCTTGTAGAGATGGAAGAGATGGCTGGGAAGAAGGTGTGGAGATATCAGCTCAGGCTGCCTCCAAAACTTGTTCCTGGATAACAAATTGAAAATGGATGGATGGATATTAAAATGTAGTTGTTTAAACCCTTCTTAAGGATCCCCCTCCAACAGAATTAAAGTTTTTAACATACTTTTATATGGAAGCAGAAGTAATTAAAAACATAACTATAAATACAGAAACATTTTGCTTGTCTTTTGAAAAAGCTCTGCTGGAGGAATACTCCCACTCTCCTCTTGGCAGAACCCCAACTGCTGGGTTTTTGGCACATAGCTGGTAATATGATGAAATCAAACAGTTCTTTCCCACTGGATTTTGAAGTTGGTCTTTCTTGATAACTTGACTAAATTCACTCCAAGGTTTAGTCAGCACTGAAACTCATGATATATTACAATAAAATAAAGATGACAACTACTTCAGTACAAGGAATTGATCTTTTTAGAATCTAACTGGAAAGACAACATCATAAGGAGTATTGGTTAATCCCTTATCTACCCCACAAAAGAGCCTCCATTTAGGTGTTGTTTAATTTATTTCTTAATTTGCATATCATACTGTACTCTCAACACCCGGGAAAATTATTCTTTGCACTGGGGACTAAACAAACAGTCTTGCCTAGCTTACACAGACTGTCTGAAGTATATCCCTGTTCCTTCAGAGCTAATAATAAGCAGGAATATGTAATACAACAATACTGTATAGAAGGGATAATATTGCTCTAAGAAATAATGCTGTGCCTGAAGAGGAAGGGTTGGGTTTGCAAGAAAATAGATTTAAATAAAGTATGAGTCATTATTTATTAATAAATGGAGCTAAGTCACATATGGGTACAAACAACACACACACATGAACACACATAACACCCTGACCTCTCAGAGCTGTAATAGTCACTTCGCTGATAAAGGAAAGGCCGATCTATATTTATCTCCTACACACATACACCCGGTGTGTAAGGATATGCGTATGTGTCAGGGAGTGAGATAGCTGAGATGTACATGTTTTATGCACACGTGCAGTAAGCTTCTGCTACTGCTTTCTAAGCTCTGCCTACTTAGACTATGTGAGGCGTTTTAACCCCTGCATTTATTAGCTTAGTTAAGGTTTACTTGGTAGAAACAGACAAGGATTCCAGTATATGAAACAGTATGTAAATAAAGCATTTCCAATGCAGCTCCTAACAAGAAAAACGTGTCAGCATTACCAGAGAGTTGTCAACACATTAAAGGAAACATGAGTGATAGATGTCAACACCACATAAGACTTACAGGTTTTGAACAGCAGGGACTAACTGGTGGCAGATGAGACACACACAGTTGATGATGATGACATGTTTTCATTATCTGATGGTTTTAATTCAGGGAGAGACAACCATGTGCTGTGGAACGCCAGAGGGAAGCGGGTTTTCACTCCAACTAAGCACAACACCAGGTGATTTGACTGATGAGTTCCGCCTCTCCCACTGAAGGTGGGCTAATCAGGGAGACCTCATGCTGTGCTGTTTGGTTGGAATGGAGACCTGCTTATCCATCTGCCAAAGCTGTGTCAGAGGCTTGTAAAGCAGCACCTCTTAATTCAGGTCCTCGTTTGCTGTGGTTATAGTTATAAAAGATTTTGCACTTTGAAGTAGATGGTAAATAAGGTAGATTAACTTTGATTAATCAAAAAAGCAGAAACTGGTGTCAGTAAGATCATTTCTGAGAAATAATTAAAGCACTGAAGATAATTATTTTGTGTCTGTAAATATAAATATAAAATGTTGCGATGCATCCTAAACAAGCATTGAGGCATTTTGAGCCATTCCATGGCAGAAAATAAGTAGATTTTGATGTTGACTTGAGTGAAGGTATTTTTTTAACTTTGCAGACTTTTTAGATGCATTATAAGAGACAAGCAAAAAGCCCATAAGCATATTAAGGCCACTTAAAAATGTGTTTGCTCATGTCTAATAGTGTTGGGAGAAACACAAGCAAATGCGGATACACCAAGTTGTAAATTGACATTTGTCTGTGTTTTTCTCCCAGTGGAGGCACTTCACTTAGGAACACTGATGGCTGCACATGGCTACTTCTTCCCCATCTCAGACCATGTCCTCACTCTCAAAGATGATGGCACTTTCTATAGGTTTCAGGTAAGACTATAGAGGTGTTGAAATTTTTTTTTTTTTTTCAGACAATCAGGAGGACATTAAAAAAATCTATAATAAAATAAACAAATTGAAAAAAGGATATATATATATATATATATATATATATATATATATATATATATATATATATATATATACATATATGTTTGTGTGTGCCAAATGCATTTTCCTACACACACCATGGATTTAGCAGACTATGCATATTCATGTTGTTGTAGAGAATAAAGAGTGATATAGTGAGGTTTTTATAATGTACTCTTATTTATAAATAGCTGCAATTGTCCATGCTAAACATTTGAATGGATATAAGGTTTTTGCAAGTGCATATAATTCCACAATTATTGAGATTTATTAACCAGAAACTTACATCCACACATTATAAATGTGCATGCAAATAGCTTGAGTAATTTTTTTGCATCTAATCCCAGGACTTAAACTTGAAAATTCCTATAAAACACACAGTTTAAACTTTTTTTGTAAGCTGTTTATGTGGTGTTTTGCCAAGATTCATGCAACCTAGTGGGAATTTTGATTATGAATGAAGAAAAGGTTTTAATCTGGTGTTCTCTGATGTGATGATAGTTTTCAGAGAATGACAAATAAATATTTAATATATATAATTTACTTGTGAGTATAAAAATTTACATTTAACACTGCATTATTCCTAAATAAAACATTCAGAGCTACTTTCATGAATTTGAAAAACAAGTGAGTTGCACTTCGTAATTCTTAATGGTTCATGAATAAAGATTTAAATAACAGCACATCAATCTGGATGTCAATAAAGAGATTGACAGCTTTGGTGATTTTACCCCTAGTGAGTTCCCCAAGTGTGCTGCTCAGAACTAACTACAGTAAATCAATGCTGAGGGCTGTTTGTGTTAGTAGCTGACTTCACTTTGCTTTTTTATGTCTAATCGGTTCTCATCTGAAGGCAGTCCATACAATGCTGTCCTAAGGAGGGTCAAGATTCATGCTGGTGTCTGCTCTAAGTCCTTTTTGAAAGGAGCTTATGTCCCCTAGACACAATGCCAAGCCTATTATACAACACTGTGTTTTTTGTGATAAATGCAGCACTGTGACTGCATGCCTACCTCTCATGGCAGTGCACATTTTGGCTTGAAATACCATGTTTTGTTAGTTTTTTTTCTTTTCTTTTCTTTTTTTTATGTATTCTGTATGTATCTTTCCTTAGTTTTGTTCTTTAATGGCCTGTTTTCCTTTCAGACTCCATACTTTTGGCCATCAAATTGCTGGGAACCCGAAAACACAGACTATGGTGAGAGGGCTATTCTGTTGTGTAGTAGTGTAGTTTTCATTTTGAACATTGTGCAGGGCATTCTGTAGAAAAGATGCTGACTGTATGTGTTGCACATAAATTGTGTTTGACAAATAGACTCACTATCAGTAGTGATGCTACTCGAAGAAAATAAAAAAAAAATAAATAAAAGACAAACAAATCTGATGCAACTACTATGCCAGAATGGTAGATAAAAAAAGATTAAATGACATTAAGCTTTACTGACATGTGGTCTTTTCTTAGAATCACATCTAGTGCAGAGGGGATGCAATAACTCTGTATATTTCAGTGTAATTTATATTTCATATATTCATATATGATGTTTCCCAACCACTGTCAAATGCATCTGCCTCCGTCAGATTCTGACAGATGCAGTCCGATAACCATGAAGCAAAGCAGGGATGTGTCTGTATGTGTGCACCTGTTGTGCACAGTTGACTGAACATTTTAATGGTGATACAGGGATGAGCTTTTCATTGTTACAGCCAAGCAGAGTGAAGATAAAGCTTTCATAATGTCAGAAATGGTTTGGTGTGCAGTCGCACACTGGCAGGTCTTTCATTTGTTGCAGAAAAGGGAAAGGGCTAATGCACACTAAGGGAATAATCCTTTTTAGCGTTAGTGGAAGTCAGATGTTGCAGCTGATTCACATGAATGATGCCCCTTAATGAAAACAGTCTAATGGCATAATGACGGTCCCACATTACGGTCAGTTAACAAAGAGATGAAGGGATGATTATAGCACAGGAAGACATCAAAAGTCAGATGCGCGTGCACAGGCACATGCAGTGACAGATGCAGCCACACCATGCACAGTAAACGACCTTTGTCATTTGCAGGCCAGTTTAAATGTGCAGTTGAGAGGATTAAATGAATAAATGCAAGGCCACTTAAGGCTGTTAAAACAAAGCAGAGATCTTGTTTGCCCTTTATTACCTGACTTTCTGCCTGTCTCCCTCAGCTGTTTACCTCTGCAAAAGAACAATGCAAAATAAAGCACGTCTGGAGCTTGCAGACTATGAAGCGGTAAGTGAAAGAGGTCTGCTAGTGTCACCTCTCTCCACTTCAAATATCTCTTGTGGTGGCACTTATATTAAGGCCTTTTGCATTCCTTTTCTTTTATACTTACAATGAAAAAAAATGTTTTAACTGTGTGTCAGTGCTAAATGTGTAGCTTTTATTTTAATAAATAGGAAAAAAGCTATTTAATGAATTAGTTAGTCCATTAGTTATTTATCAGGAGTTTTTCTTTTGAAAATGAGCAGGGATCATTAAAGATGGCATCCAGTTGTGCAATGTACACACATAAACAACCCAGATCCTTCAACAGCTTTTCTCTTCCTGCATGTTCTTTGTTTTACTTACAGGAAAGCTTAGCAAGGTTACAGAGAGCTTTCGCCAGGAAATGGGAGTTCATATTTATGCAAGCAGAAGCACAAGCAAAGTAGGTTTCTATAAGCACCACACACACACTGAGCCATTGATCATGAGCCCCTTTACACTCTCATTATGGCATAATTAAACTTTGTGGTTTGCTTCAGCTTTAACTACCAGCCCACATCCTCAGAAATGAACTGCACATTGAACATGCAATGGATTAAGTTGGTGATGGATCAACCTGTATTCCCTGAGCTTCTCTTTTCTGTTGTTCCCCAGAGTGGACAAGAAAAGAGACAAAATTGAGAGGAAAATTCTCGACAGTCAAGAAAGAGCATTCTGGGACGTGCACAGACCAGTGGTGAGTGAAATAACTGATTGTGTTGTCATTAATCACCTCTGCTGGTACTGATATCATCACAAACACATCAGTGTCATCTTAATTGTTCCTGCAAAAGGGTATAATGTAGAAAAAAAGTATTTACCACTGGCCACAATCTGCTTCCCCTCCTGCATCAAAAGAATAATTACATGTGGTAAATAATAAGCCCATTTGGGTTTTTAATTTATTTTACACATCTCTCTCCAAGTAGGGCTGCATCAAGCTGTGTGACAAAGAAATTATGTTTTAAAAATGTCATGAAGTTACAAGCACTGTATGGATACAATTTATATGAGCTGCATATGCTACCTGTAACATTTAAATGGTGTAAATAGGCAAACACACTGCAAATCCCCCATCGTGTATTTGCCTTTGCCATACACATGAAATGCCACATCAATAACTGTCACAACACATCAGCTTTAACGCTGCTCTTTACCTTGTTCTCACACACTTACTCAGAATTAGCATTTAGTTTCCCCCTTAGGTGAAAGGGTCTCCTCTGCTGTGTTTCTCCCAAAGCTGCTGCTCAGCGGTTAATTGGAAAATAACAAGTTCAATTTATGCATCCTTGGAGCAACATAATCAATATTAATTCAAATTTCACAGTGACACTGTCAAACTACTTAGCGCTATTCTCCTGCAAGAGACCTAGATTAGACCACTTGTTCAATCAGCCAGGATCTGTACACTTAGACTCTACTTTCCCACTGCTTTACTTGTTTAGTAAAAACTGGCACATTCCATGTTTATTTAACTAGCATTTGACACATTGTCTAGGATACTTCACATCCCAGCTAAGCATACTGGATTTGATTAACTAAAACTCATGTAGTTGTGGAAAAAATGGCCCCTTAAGCTGTGGTCACTAGAGTACATACTATGTGCTAGGAGGACATACTTAAGGACAAATTTAATTAAGTATAAAGATGTATTCCCTGACAATTACCTGCTTTTCTCCTTTCTCTTTCATCAGCCTGGATGTGTGAATACAACAGAAGTTGACATAAAGAAATCCTCCAGAATGAAAAATCCACACAAAACTAGAAAGGTGCAATGTGCAACACATCGTCCTGTTTTCTCTTTCTTGTAAAACAACCAGAGCAATCTGATTTCGATTGATGGTTTATATTGTTGTTTCTTTGCAAGTGCAAAGCTTCTAGTATTAAAATATCTGTGTCACTGTGTTATGATTTTTGTTGTCTTAGTCTGTTTATGGGCTGCAGAATGATATCCGCACCCACAGCCCAACCCACACCCCTGCTCCAGAGGCCAAGCAGCCGACAGAAGAGGAACTGCAGGAACAGGTTAGACCTGCAGGTGGCATTGCTAGTTTAATGAAATTTCACCCCGTGACGAAAACAGTCTAGTGTCGGACCACATTATGGTCAGTTGACAAAGAGATGCAGGGATAAATATAGCACAATCCCTGTCAGTGTTATATTGTTGCTGCATTTTTATTTGTTGTTGTTTTTTTTTTTTAAGGGGTGGAGGGGATGGGGTTCGTCTTTTCATGAAAAGTATGAGTTGTTCATAACTGGTCCACACATAATGTTACATAATAAAAATATAAATATTTTTGAACATGATGTGTTTTTTGTGTCTTTGAGTATAGTTATGTTCTAGATATGTAGTGTTTTATGGAGAAAACTCTATTGTTTCTATTATACTCTTTTGTTTCAGATTACCTTTTGGCAATTACAATTAGACAGGCATCGACTGAAAATGTCCAAAGTGGCAGAGAGGTAAGCAATGATCTTTGTGTCTATTGAGTTTAGCCATCGATCTGTTTATTGAACTGTTAAATAAGCCTAACATGCCGTGGAATTAAGAACTTCAATGACCTTAAGGAGTGTTTGTAATCAGACAATGACTTCAGCTGTGGTCACCACTGATGATGCTGGATACTAGATGTGCTGTTTAAACATTTCATCATTCATTTAGCAACATGCTCTCTATTTTTGTGTCCTTAAAAGGGTCAACACTTCTACATTTAATTACAGTTTTAGATATTTGCTCTCAATCCAAGTTTAGTTTTGTTAGTTAGAGTTTACATGTAAACAGCTAATTAATCACTCACAGAAAGATGTGGCATTTATTTTATTTTATTTTATTTTATTAACCAATCACCATAACTTATGCACAGATTGTTCTATCTTATGTGCCTTGTGTTGTTTCACCTAAAAAAACAGTTTGCTGGGTTACACGGAGCAATATGTTGAATACGACCCCTTCCTCACATCTCCGGACCCATCCAACCCCTGGATCTCAGATGACACCATGATCTGGGAACTCGAAGCCAGGTCAACAAAGAAACTTTAGATTGACGCATTCATCGGTTGATTTGTTTTTGTAGCTGAGAGTGTTTGTCACATGCATACTTTATCTGTAAAATGAATATTATTTGTTGTTTTGTGCTCTAGTAAGGAACCAGGCCAGCAGAGGGTAAAGAGATGGGCGTTTGGTATCGATGAGGTTCTCAAGGATCCTGTGGGCAGAGAGCAGTTTCTCAAGTTCCTTGAGTCTGAGTTCAGCTCTGAGAATCTCAGGTACTGTATACTCAACTGTAAAAAATAAATTCATGATAAACTTAGCCTAACCCTAAAGCCTCAATCTACATTTGTCCCTGAAAGATGAATAAGAATGACACCAGGATCATCAGAGATTCTCATTAGACTTTAACTCATGATTTTTCAAATGATTATTATTTGTAATTTAGGTTTAAACACTGCAGTGATGATGGTGAATTATTTAAAGAAAAAAAAATTAGAAATAGTTGTCAGTTTATGTTATTGGTGTATTTGAAGACTTGTTAACAGAGTGGAGGGAGCACTAGGAAGCAGTCACACTGTATACAATAAAGATTTTTATAAATAATGAAGAAAAAACCTGATAATGGCATATTTTAGTTTATCAGAATAATCACTTGAATTTATTATTCATTTCCCATCTTTGGTCTGCTAAGATTTGTACAGCATTTTTTATGGTGCAGTTGTTCCCAGAAAGTCTGGTAAACAGATATTCATAACTTTCAGCAGATTAATAGAACAGATCACAAGTAAGCACTAAATTTAATTAACATTTTCCTCGCTTACACATAAAAACAAGGTTCCATCACAGGAGTATACAGTATATTTATTTTAACAATGACGGTTATAATTTCCATATGGTTTCTTGTGGATGAATAAACGAATGAAACCTACTGCACTTAATCAATAATATCTCTTTTGAATAGATTTTAATGTCTTTACAGGTCGTTCATGTAATTATACAGCCAGTACATATTCATATCTATATATAACAACATGAAAGACAGCACTGAATCATTGCTTCCTTAAACAGATGAAATATAACCTTGAGTTATATTATATATTCATATTTATGAGAATATTAATGAAAGAAAGAGGAAAAAATGTCTGCTTCTAATTTTTTTAAAAATATATTAAACTGTAGCTGTTGTGAGACAGGTATATTATACCAATCAATATACTTATAGTAACAGGAATACCTTGGAGCATCAAAGTTGCATACAAATGGATAAATACTATATGAACAGTGAATGCTGTGCAGGATTGCTCCTTTGCTCCCTCTAATGGCACTCACAGGAACTGTCAGTGCCTAAAGCTGATAATGAGGTCAGTTTAATTATTGTAAAATCTACTAAAGTTAAATATAATTTTAACTCTATTCTACTCTAAATCAGCACACGCATCAGTAATAATACTGTCTATGTAGTGTATGTTAATACTGTTATCTAAAACCTTTTTTAAAATGTGTTTCTAAACGGTCTATACAGAAGTGTAAGAAGAGATCCCTTGTGTTGCAGTTCTTGCAACATGAAAGATTACTACTACATTTATTACCCAATTTTTTTTTTATTTTTTTTTTTGCAATAATGAGAATATGATGAAAAGAATTTATAAACCAAATATTAGCATCTAAGCATTTTTTTTTTAGGACCAGACGTTTAATCTTTATTATCTTAAAACTCTAGCATTTTTCTAGTGTTTTTCTAGTGCCGTTTTTCATTGCTCTACAAAAAATGCCTAAACAGGTCTGAATAAGGCTTCGTTCTGACATTGACAAGCCAGTGTAAGACAGATGAGAATATCCAAGAATGGTAGCAGTGCTAATCCTCATGGGCTTACTTATCTTTTTATCTTGTTACTTATCTTGTTATCATCAGTGTTATATAGACAGCATCTGCATGTTGTGGTCCATAAGTTACTGTATCAAACAGAAACAATTTGACTCTTATGTAGGTTCTGGCTAGCAGTCCAGGAATTAAAGAAGCGCCCCATTAGAGAAGTCCCCACTCGGGTTCAGGAAATCTGGCAGGAGTTTCTGGCCCCCGGGGCACCCAGTGCCATCAACGTGGACTCCAAGAGCTACGACAAAACCACCCAGAATGTCAAAGATCCTGGACGATATGCCTTTGAAGATGCACAGGTGAGTGATTATTCTGTTGCAAATTGTACAAATGCAATAAATGATATCCACAGCTTTCCCAATATCAGCTTTTTTTTATTTATTTATTTATATATTTCTTTTTTTATGCTAAAGGGATCTTAGAAGTGAATCTTGCAGCTGAATCAACAACAGTATATTTGCTCATGGCATGTCTATGACTCACATTTGTCTAGGGATCAGTTGAATTTCTAATTCCTATTCGGAGCACTGTTTTAGCGGTCTAATATCTTCACACTGTGTTTACTGCATTTTCTTTCTGCAAAAAGGAACACATCTACAAATTGATGAAGAGTGATTCTTACAGCCGTTTCATCCGTTCCAGTGCCTACCAGGAGCTATTACAGGCCAAGAAGAAGGTATACAAACAGAATACCTGATTCAAATACACTGTGCACTCTGAAGATTTTAGAAAAACTAAAGCTTTTAATAAGAAGAAAATGCTAAACCTACACCAATTTGTTGGCACCTGTTTGTGTGTTTTCTCTTTTATTGAACCATGATTTGAAAGCAGTAACTATGTCAAATCAGCTTTCTGGTTTGCAAACAATTATGCTGCATATATTTTTTTTACCAGGTTGACTCCTCCACATGGCAAAATGATCTCATTAATTTGTTTTCCTGTCTCCACAGAAAAGTAAGAATTTGTTCTGAAGGCTCTTGGTCTCAGGTAATGCAAAATAAAAAAAATATTATACCTTATTAGTTAATAGCTGACAGTGATGCTGCTAACTGTAGATGCCATGCAACAGCCACTTTTTCTACTGTTAAGTATACAAACTAATACAACACAAAATGTGTGTTTTAGTGCCATGTCCAAATCAGGATGTAGTGGATACTACAAATGAACGAGTCATTATTTTAGATATAGATTGATAGATAAATATAGCTATTCCATTAAAACTTGTTACTTAAATAAATAATTTGTTTCCCTGGAATTTTATGTTTAGACATGTTATAAATCAAAACATGCAGCCATTTGCTGACATCAAGTTAAAAAAAAAATCTTTTGACATTTTGATAACACATCAATGGCTTTTGCTCAGAGGACTTTCCATGTCTACTTTTACTGTTACATAAATCAGAAAATACAGTTAGAAACAAATTAAATCTGTTTTCGATTTGTTATGGGAAATAGATTGTTCTACATGATTAGTTTTCAGGCTTTTCAGCTGGCTAGGTATGTTTTTGTTCAGCACCGTCAGCCTATCATGGGTATTTAGGCTTTTGTATAAATCTAGATATGATAAAAATGCAAATGAGGCATTATCTCAAACACATTCTTACATTAGAGCTGGAAAAATAATTCAATGCAGCTGACAGAATTGAATGTATAATTAATTAGTTTTCTAATTGGATTCACACACCCCTTCAGGAGACATTGGTAATGTTTGATAGCTGTACAAATCAAGAAAAAAGAAATAATTCTTACTACTAAATCTATTAAATCAGTTAGTTGAGTCATCACTTGAGCCATTAACGCATGAAAACCAAACACAAAACAAATATCAGTTAGTTCACACTGGAAAATGTTGTGCTAGAAAATACAGACAGAAGGGACAACCAAACTGTTTGCAAAGAGGCTCCTCACAAAAGTCCATCTCATTAATGGTGAACTGATATTTTTCACATTTATAATTTTTACTTTTAGGTTTTCACACTTCTCATAGATGATGCTGCTTCCCCTTTAAGCTAAAACCACATTTTAAAATGTTGACCTGCAACATACAAACAGTATTTTTCAAGTTACCTCCTGGCACTGAGAACTGTTATATCTGGAGACAGCAGTCCTTTAATGAAACCTAACTTGCATTATGGCCCCAACCAACTCTGTAAACAGTGCTGTGCATTCACATTAACTGTGCCTTTTTTTCTTTTCTGAGACTAAAAATAGCTTACCACATCTAAATAAAAGATATTATGCAAACTCTCTAAGTACTAAGTAGCTGGTTATGAGTAATTTAATCAAATCTGTCAAGATGCATTTATCAGAGAGAGCTGTGTTTTACTCTACTGCACCCTCCCCACAAAAGCTATGTCACAACCAGGTCACCCACAATGCTAATATGAATCATGCTTACATTTTATACAGGAATAAAATTAAATATTGGTGTGATTGGTCTGCATTAATCATAATTAGCTACACAGTTTTATGGGATGAACTGGGATTATGATTTATTCTCCAAGTATGTGAACACATACAAGGAATTTTTGCCAGCAGATGTTGTTACTCCAATAAGAAGTAGTAACATAAGCAAAAAGTGATAAAATAAGGAAATAAATACACTAAGTAGAAAGTAATAAATAAAATAGACTCTTATATGGCAGTGTCTACTACCAACAGAACAATTTCCATATACTATATAAAAGTACATAAGCACAACAGTAGAGATGCCCCATAGTCAGAGTAATTAAAACTAAATGTGTATTTTGGTATTTTTCTGTTAACTAATCAGAAATGTTTTCCCTCTTTCAGACTTTGAAGAAGAGTTTGTTTTGCCTGTCATGTTTTCTTTAATTTTCTTTTCAACTCATCTACCTGTCTTTTTCTTTTCCCAGTACAGGGGAAACCACTGGCATACGAGAGATTGACTAGTCGCACCATCATGGTAAAATGAATGGCTTCCCTCTCTCTGGGACATGGAGAGGGGGACCATCTCACCATCATCATTGTCCTTCATCTGCTCTTGGCTCAGCTGAGTGATAAGCCAAGCCGCCTGTTCGTCTTTTGTCCACAGGATGTTGCATGTCCATGGAGAGGAGGCTCCTGCTTCCCTCTCCTCTTTCAGTACCTGACATATTTCCAGTTTTCTCAGAAAGAAGGCACTGCTGGACTTGTGAGGACACTGAGAGACTGTCAAGACGAAACAGAAGAAAATCAATTCTAGTGGTCCAGTACTTTCACACCATAACTCCTGGACTGCAGCCCCCTCTCTCACTTTCAGCTGAAACAAATGATGTCAGAGAGAAAAAAAAACACATAGAAAAACTTAAAATGACAGATTAAACTAACCAATGTCATAGCTTTACATGGTATGAGGTTACAGATACTTTGTCACGCTATGGGAAGTGTTGTGCAGAATGAATATACAATATATATATATACATATACATATATATATTATGATCCTGATTATTATTTATTGTGCATTTATTTTGCTTTGCATTATTTTATTGCACTACAATAATTAGCACATATGGTTCTCATTGCACCTGTAAAGTCACATTTAAACTTACAAAATGTCTCCTGTCTTATGTAGAACATAATTCTTTGTTATTCTCTCCTGCATTTATTTTTATACCATATTTAAAGACACTTTTACTTACTTGTATTATTAAAGTTGGCCCTCTCTCTGTTACTTTTGTCTGTTACTTTCTTGTATGTTTGTTTTAATTATGGACACACAAAGTCATTTATAACAGTAGTTCTCAAACTTTTTCTAGTACTTAAGATGTATCATTTTCATTTATTATTATCAATGAACAAAGAAGCATCTACAGTGATTACTATTGGATCTTTGTCAAATATATATATTTTTTTCCTTTCATTATCTTCATCCAACTCAGTTTAGTTCTGGTCATTTGGTGCCCACCCTGCACTGACTGTAAGTCCACAGCAAACCACACTGTAGCTGTGAGTTTCACATTCAAGTCTACTTGAAGAATCCAGGAGATCTTTAAGCCATGCACTTTTACCTTCTGCCACTAGATGGTAATAATTTATTTCCTGCTAATTCAGTAACTGGGGTCTCCTCAACAGGTATCAGCAAAATGCAGATGCATGTGATATTTCCATGCAGAAGTGTCATCATCTGGACTGCTGAAAGGGTTGTTGTTCAAACTCTTCTGATGTTTTGCAGAACCTGTTGATGTTTCAGTTCTTTGATGGCAGAAGAAACCATCACTGTTATAAGAGTCTGTAACCAGTGGTCAGTTTAGCAAGAACCACAAAACAGAAACATTTTTGTCTGGGTTGCATTAAGGAATGTGAACTGTGGCACTTTTCAAAGCATGCTTCTAGTATGTCTGGCTACATGCATGCAATGATTAATGGATTGGAGGTTATGGGTTTTAATGTGATATGGTTTTAGTGCCAATGACAAATTATGATTTAAGGGGTTTGTAGAGGACCATTGTTTATTCATTCTCTCTACTTTTATTGTCTTTACTGGGAAAATCTCCAAAACTTACTTAAAATGGAAGTGAAAATGTCAAACACAGGGAGAAGGGACGGAGATGGAAAAGGGGAATGTGGTAATTTTTAAAGGTTTGGTCACGCATGACAGGGTATGAAAAATAAACACATATTTTACATTTATATTAATGCATATTAATAGACAGACTGAGGTAGAGACAGGGGAGAGGCAGACTTAAATAAAAGCAGTGAAGCTTGATTTGATTCACACAATGACCAGGACCAATAGGAAAAAACCCTCCCAGTTTTGAGGAAGGAGGTGGGGTGGTGGGGATTCAAACTAAGGCAGGCTTTACAGTGACTCAAACACTCTCAAAGACAGACTGCAGACAGTCTCCACAACACTAAGATATGGGCTTACTGTGAATGAACTGAAGCTTCTCTCTTAAAACAAAGACCAAAAAGACTTAAACAAAAAGAAAGAATTAGACTCAGAAAAACAAAGATGAGCTGTGACTTGCCAAGGACGATGGAAAACTGAGCAGGTACATCACTTCTTGCTGTTTTTAGTGGGGGAAAAGTGGAGCAAAGACAAGCCTGAGGATACTACAGACTATGTTGCTATGGAAACCAAAACCTGGAAGCGGACGCAAGGACCACTGAATGTGGACAATCTCCACTGAATGCTTCCTCAACACATTACTATCCAGCTGCACACTGTGGTGAGAGGTAAATGAGCCATATGTCATGCTTCACTGTGCTAACACACTTATTTCTCTACAGTTTAACACTTTATTTCAGGGTTAAAGAGACTGGTCAATAGTTATACAAATTGAAAAAAACTTTTAAAGTATGATTTCACTGTCAGCTACTGAAGCAAATAGCACACACTAAAGAAAATCAATAATTTTTATTGAATGTTTTTGAAAAGATAAAAAGACAACCATAGATTTACAGAATACATTACCCCTCTTTATCAGCTCAATTGTCACAAAAAATTGTAACATATAACAACGTTTTGGAGATGGACACTTAGGACAATGCACTTGGAGATTTTAAATATCAGTGAGTACCGGTATAATGCATCACACGTGATTTTAAGACTGGGTGACTGAGCGAGTGTCACAGTTACGAAGTACAGAACCATGTAATTGGAGAAGTAGCATTTGCATAGTTATTTCATATTTCTGTCAACAGAGATGGTTTGATTCCCACTGGGGCCACCCAATGTAAAAATATACCCCTTCAAGACACTACAAGGTGTCCTGGATAAGTGTCGACTGAATTACTATAATTAGGGACTGGAGGTTACGGATAATTAGTGTTATGAGTGAGAGAATTAGTAAGTGATGACAGCAAGTTGCACCCTGCTTCTCAGTAAGATTAAGAGTCCGTTTAGTCCTTGAAGCGAACAAGGAAAAGATAATGAGGCATGATTATGAACACAAAAAAATGTATTTAACATGTACAGAATTATCTTTTTTTCTCCGCTCATTGTTCATGTGTGTATTCTCCTTTTGTATTGTGTTTAATAATATGTGTGCCAATATATTCAAGTTTGAATGTGAATGTGTGTGTGTGTGTTCTTACAGTATGCGTGCGGTGAATGGTGGGGAGTATGCCTTCTGATCCTGCTTACGGCTCCGGTGACTGCACCACCTTGTACAATCTGCTCTGATGTCAAAGAGGATTTAGCACAAAGACACACTGCAGTTTCTTTAGAACAAAAAACACTTCAATGCAAGCCTCTAGAGATGAAATTGGTGTTTGATAGAAACCTTAATATGCGCAGCTTGCAGTTTACATTCTAAAATCTACAAAAAAAAAGAGGCTTACTAAAGATTAATACAATAGGAGGATAACACCTAATTTTTGGTGCTTGTGGCAACCTTGACAACATTAGTAACATATGGTTGAAAATAACCATTGTAAATCCTGTTTGGGAATCAAACATTCACAACTTATGCCTTGCAGCCAAACAATGCTCAAAATATATATATATATTTTTTTCAAATTCTATGAGATATCCTGTTATCAGAGACATGAAATATATGTTAAATGTTGCTTAGGGCATACAGAATAAGTATTTGAAGAAAAACAACCTCAAATCAGAACATTTTAGTGATTTTTAAAACACAAACAAAATCCCAAAACATTAAGCTTTAAGTGGAAATATAAAATCTAATGGTTGCCGCTAAATAATGCCATTTTGATCTGCAGAGGAATCATCAGTGCTATCGTAGCATCTGTAATTGCCCTGTATCCTCCACTAAAGCAGTTTATGTCACTGAGGCGAAGTAGCTGCATTGCATACTTGCCAGTACTTAGCTTGGAAAGCACTAATATCTAGGCTGCAAGTCATTATCAAGATGGATTGTGGTGACAAATGGCTGCCCAAAGTGCCTAAAGCAGCCTTCTGGCATTGTTGGCATTAGGCACATTTACACAGCAAAGCCCCCGAAAGGAGTGCCCCAACCACCAACTGTTAATGAGCCAACAGCCAAGTGTAGTTTGGGAAAATAAAATCCGCAAACACAGATAATGACATGGTTCCTCTTTGTGTAATTGGCTCAGAGTGAAAACACTTTATTTACCTCTTTATCCCATTTTTTTCTGTACTTTACATCCTGTGTATGTGTGTTTGAGCCTGTGCGTGCATGTGTTTGATTGCACAATGTGGTTCCAAAGGCGTGCATGTATGTGCGGCCGCCCTTGTGTGACTGAGGTTTGAGCTGCACGGTGAATTAAATGCAGTTCTACTGTAATTAACTGCACTTACCAGTCTCCGTATGAGACTTACTGACGCACCAATAATTGAGGCATCAGGTTTTGTTTGTTTTAACCTGCCTTTGAAGACATGCTGGGAAGACATTCACATGGTTTAGTGGAAATACATCTGTGTGTACAAATTAGAAAGTCTTGAAAATAATCTTTTTATTCCGTAACTTAACAGCCAAATAACTTAAATACGAACATATTTCACAGCCAGGCAGGAGACTGTCATGACTAATTGGAAAAAGGACCTATTGTTATCCAGACGGAAACATTACCATGGCATTATCATGCCATTCTTTAAAACAAAGCACAGCAAGTTCCCGCTGATGATAATAGTTGTTTTCAAAAAGGCTTGTGTTTAGCTCAGCACTCTCTCTGGTATTTGTTTCTGGTATTTGTAATTTCATTAGAGGTTTGAATTTTGGAACCAAGGTCTGCCACAGTTCAGTGAAGCAAATCCAAAGAATTTGTGGTTCTGGTAAAACATAAAGCTGTGTTTGTGGACAATATTAGTGTTCAGCAGACAGGGAAGTCCAGTTCAGTTCTGTCTCAGCATTAACACAAAAAACCACAGTCTCCTTCCGTCTCCAGGACTGCGTGATGATTAGTGTCATGAAAAAATAAAGAGACAAGCAGCCTATGTAGACATATGCAGTTGTGGGAGGAGGGCCTTTATCACCCATGAAGCCCAAGCGGTATTGGTTTTGTTTCCCAGTGGGTCATCCGTCCCAAACCCCACCATCTCTTCAACCTCTTTCTCACTATCGTTTTTCCCGACCACTAACCACCCATCTGCCTCAGGGATCATCCAAAGCCTCTGAATCCCTACCCCAAAACCTCAATTTGTCTTGCAGCAGAGATTAATGAGGATAGCTTGCCAGGGCCGGCACTATCATGCTTAGGCTAAGTTTGGGGGTAGAAATGGAAGCTCAGCTGCTGACTGTATGGGCCATCCGTCATGCCCTATGTACACAGTTGGTCAGGTCATCCCTCTTGAGTCCCTCGGGCTATCCAGGGTGTAGCTCAGCAGTCACGGGTGCCTCTTAGAGGGACTGATAGGGGTATGCACACAGGAGCAGAGCTTGTTCCCCTGACCTGGATTTTATGCAGTTAAACTGACACTCAGTAGGAATAAGACAGTGCTGTGTAAGACAAATGAGACTGTGCTGTACATGGAAGGTAGATCTTTGGAAGATGAAGTGGGGTCATGACTTCTTGATGCAGTAGGTGGTGGAAAGTCAGCGGGAGTCATACAGTTTTGTTATTCTAACCTCATGATAGGTATGAGTGGGGATGATATCCAAGATGGGAAACCAATTTGCTTAGATTTTATATAACTGCTGTCTAACTTATGGCAAGTGCCGTTTGGACACTTACGGAAAGACCTGAGTGCTCTTGTAGCTTTGACAGAGCAGCCGTGACATATGGGTTAAGCTCAGAAAAAGAAATCAAAACCTAATTGGATTGTGATAAAGTAATTTGTTTCATGTCACAGCAAGTTGCAGACAGGAGGAAGAAAGTTAAAATGCGCGCAGCAAAGAAGAGTCCGTGCATAGTAGCAGCCAATGGCCTTGAGGCAGTTTGGTTTCCCGTCAGAATTTCTGACTTGATGTCATGCAATGCTTGTCAAGAACAACATCTGCTGAAAAGATGCTTGAGTGATTGTCAAAAATGTGCTGGCAGAAATACTGACAGCATGCACATGGGCGGATACTCTGTCCTGAATGGTAGAGAAATCATTTCTCCAGATCTTTCTGGTGCAAACATGATGCAGGAGACACTATAGTGATTATGGACACTGTAGGTCACTCTCAGTTCAGTTTTCTTCATAGTATATCTCCAAAGTAAAAGAGTGGACTCCCAAAGGGAACTGTACAGTTCCTCAACTCTTCCCCTAACAACATGCAGATGGGCCCCTCTAATGCCTGTTTACATATCCGCGGCATAGTTCATGACTAAAGTAAGCAAAGCCCTAATTATTTTACCCAGCGACGGGACCAATAAAATCAACTTCCCGTTCTCGTTATGGGTGTTTAAGTGTGTCCTTTGATGGCAAGGTTTTGTTTATTTTTAGAAGAATTGCATAGCCGAGAGGAAAGCAAATAGATGTAATGACACAGGGATGCTGACAAATGGGGGCCCTGGTGATGGATTCATTTTCCCATTGATGCCTGGAGGGCTGGACTGCCAAGGTGGCTCAGCGTAAATATTCACAAAATTCAATCATAACTGAATTAATACAAATGAATATGTTGCTTGTGTGTGACTGTCCTGTATCATCTCATACAGCCCGATAAAGCTTCAGTTTTCAGAATTTACATATTTCATTTTACAGAAGATATTCTAATATTTTTTGGTTGTGTCACATTACCCTCTTCCTTTTTATTAATTTTTTTTTTTTTTTTTTTTTTGCAGAATGCTGTGGAGAATAACTATCCCCATCATACTAGCTGGGATCCTCTGCATCACTGCAGAGAGCAAAAAACCCCGTCCCCAGGGTTCCATCCCTTCCCCATACAAGACCAAAGGCAACCTATCGGCAGAGCGTCACCACCGGCTATTACAGCAGAAGCCAGAGGTGCTCTCTTCTAGCCGAGAGGCCTTGGTTGTGACAGAGCGCCGTTACCTCCGCAGAGACTGGTGCAAGACCCAACCCCTTCGTCAAACAATCAGTGAAGAGGGCTGTCGCAGCCGCACTGTGGTCAACCGCTTTTGCTACGGCCAGTGTAACTCCTTTTACATCCCACGCCATATGGGCCCAACCTCCAGTCAGGGACAGAATAGAGGCCAGTCTTCAGGCTCTGGAAGAAAGAGTCACAACAAAGCCCAGGAGCCTTTTCAGTCCTGCTCCTTCTGCAGGCCACATCGCATCACACAGCTCACAGTGCAGCTAGACTGTCCAGACCTGCAGCCCCCCTTCAGACACCGTAAGGTACAAAGGGTCAAACAGTGTCGCTGTATGTCTGTGGACATGAGTGGCCATAGGAAACTGTGAAGGAAAACTTAAAAGGCCTTTTGAATTTCAAATGACACATATGTGCTGTCTGAAGTCTTTGCCAAACATGGGCTGGTTTAAGTAGAACTACTCTACATCATGTTCAACAAATAATGGCAAGTCCTACTATGAAATGACATGGAACTGGTGTGAGACAAAGGCTAAACATTGATTTAATTAGAGACTTGCAACCATGCTGTCATGTCAGTACAGCTAAAAGAATTATTCTTGTGACTGTGCAAGAGACACTGATGATAAACGTTTAATGAGCAACTCTGCCCCTCCCATAAGGGAGATACAAAACATGGACACTGAGGAGGATTTTGCTCACAATACTGTCTTAAAAGATATATTTTAGAAAAGTTTTTGTTGGTATTTTGAGGCATTTTCTTGCAAGTGGGTCAAAGCTAAAACAGTTTGGCCATTTTTACCCAGTTTTACAGCTATTACATTATCTTTACCATGAAGTCGGGGATGTCTTTGAGGCTAAAGAAAAAATTTCACAAAGCATGATGCAGCATGATGATGCAGAGGGAAGTTTGGGTTTCCCTGCTTAGGCAGCTGCCCCCACGACCTGACTCCGGATAAGCGGCAGAAAATGGATGGATGGATGGATGGATGCAGCGCAACAGAGACTAGTTGCATCCACCTGCTTGTAAACTGTACGTTTCCCATATACTAGCCAGTAGGAAAGTACTGTATAATGTGTAATGGTGGCGAAACAATATATACAGTATATATATATTTTATGTATGTGTTTAAAATATATTAAATCTATTTCATATAAAACTAAATGTGTTTTGTTTAATCACAGCTTGACAAATGAGTTTGTTAAAAGTGGTTGCTTTTATTCAATAAATATATTTTTCACAGTCAAAAGGTGTTTAATCAGAACACTGATGGTATTGCACATGAAAATCACATCACATGGTCCTTTTGCTTTATTATTGAGTTTAAACACTCACACCAGGAAAGGCAACACTATCTGCATAGGTTTTAGCTTAAAATAAAGCACTTCGACAATACGTTTGGATAAAATAGTAGGAACGTTTTAGCTCGGCATGACCTTTTTTTGAATAAGAAAATAAAATACAATAGAGATGCTATTTGTAAAAAATGTTCTGATGGTTTTCAGCCTGTGTGAAGCTGATTTCTCAGTTAAATACAGATTAAGTCTTCGAAATCAAAATCAAGCCCTCTTTCTCCACCTGCATTTGCCTCCTCTGTGCAATAAGAAGGCACTTTTTTTCTGGAAGGGGATTCAGACTTACCCCGATGAAAATTGTAAAATTGTGTGATTGTCCTTAATAAGGCAGATGTAAGATAGGAAGTGTTTAAAAAAAACTTTGCTTGGGAAAGTGTCAAAGAGGCCATATTTAGTTAATAAAACTTTTTTTAAAAAAGTGAGCATTTTCTTGCTAAAATTATTAAATAAAATCTCACCTTAAGGATTTTGTTTCCAGTTTTCTATTTAAAAACGTGTGTTTTCAAAGTCTGACTGTGAATGAAGTGGTTCATTTGACTTTGACTTTATAATTTCCTCTTGAAAAAGCTCACCATAGAGCAGCAGATAAATATCAAAGACACAGACATGTTAAAAATGAGAGATGGGCAAAGTCAGATTGTTCTTCTGCAATAGATTTGATGATGATGTCCCATCTTCAGCTTCATATCTTCTTACCCAGCTTTGCTTTCTGTGAAATAAAAAACAGGTATTGGGTATTTACTGTCAGCAGCCCTGGCACTCATCCTAACATGTTACTGTAAACGGAGTATCCTTTCCCAACACCTAGACCAGCATTTGCAAGCAACTGAGGCTTTCAGGTGAGGACAAAAGGTTAAACATACTATTCCAGTGGCATTTTTGGTCGTCACATTGTAGGAAGCCTTCTGCCGGGCCTGCTTGAAATTCTCTTCAGCCATTTTCACCCTGAGAAAAGACCAACAGTAACCATCAGTGATCTTCAAGGCCTCAAAAGCAAATATTTAGAGAAACACACATTTATTCACACAGCTGAAATTAACCATTTGCAAAATTTTCAGCTTACACCACAGCCTTTGGTTATGTAAACAGAATGATTGTGGTTTGTCAAAGGGTCAGTTTTACTCTGAAATGATTCATACAGTTTATTGCTGCATGGAGAGGACAAGCAGGAGGATTAATGTGTGACAATTACATCTTGATATTAAGAGTATATACACCAACATATTTTGCATTTCTTGGGGCCATGTCATGTTTACAATTAATATAAGGCCAAATAAATTAATACATCTAGGCTTTTCTCCTTACTACATGTGCCTGTGCTACATGCTTGCATGTCCACACAACACAGGTAAGGATATATTGTTCCTCAGGAATTTACAAAGGAAAACCAGCAGACAGAAAACTAGGATGATTGCCTGTGGCAAAGGGCAAAAAGTTAATGCTTTCAAATTTATTTTTATTCTTTCCTACTGAACAAGCAAAGCCTGTGACATTTGAGTCCTCTTACAAATGCTATCACAAGTCAATCTTCATTGGAAATGATGGACCAATTTGCTATTTGTTGACATATGCAACAATATCTTTATATTCATCAAACCACTGGAAGTCAACTGGATGGTGCATGTGCTCCTCTCATTACTGGGGTGAGGACAAAGATTTGGGTCATTTGCCCTCTTTTCCCCTCATGAATTTGAATGAATCCGATAGGATCTTCAGTGAGCACAAGCTGTACTGTTAGTTATTAATAGCACAGACATGCAAGTTAAGGATATTCCAAAATGTAGGAAAACTGTTGCATCTGTGGTGGCA
This sequence comes from Melanotaenia boesemani, assembly GCF_017639745.1. Lineage (NCBI taxonomy): Eukaryota > Metazoa > Chordata > Actinopteri > Atheriniformes > Melanotaeniidae > Melanotaenia > Melanotaenia boesemani. The sequence goes on from NC_055697.1 coordinate 21,610,942, forward strand.
TTTTAAGTTTATTCTAATAATTTATTATCAGAGCAGGATTTGAGTTTTGATCAACAATAAACAAAGATTCTGTCAGTAAAAAAGGGTACCTCTGTCATAGTTTAAAACCTTCTTACCGTTCCTGTAATAACAGCTTATTCTGCTTCTTCCAATGCTCTTTAAAGTCTGTAGAAAACTCATGCCAAATGGAGAAGAAAGTGTTGGGAGAGACTTCCTTCTCTCCTGCTTTGGGTTTAACTGAGAAGGACACAGTCAGCTCCAAAAAGCTGAGGACAGAGAACAAAAACATTACTTCAAGGCCAAACTATTACAACATGAGATTACAGAAACCTACACAGATTGTTGTGAAACTTGGCCGAGTTACACCAATACACAAAATATCAAAGTCTTGGAATAATGTGGTTTTACAGAGAGTTGGTACGAGAATAACATAAAAAGCCTGAAACAATGGTGATTGCACATTTCAGAACATAAATAGAATATCAGTCAGTTAAGTGGGATGGCTTAGCTTTCATGGCTAAAACACATCCTATGTTGGGCTTTTGATCTCCCCTGTGTGCATAATTACTTTTGTGTGCATTTACATGTGCATGCAATATTTGAGTTGTGCTGAGAGAATGGAAAAGTAAAAAATATGACGAGGAGACAAAGTAAGAAAAAAAGAAAGAAAAAAAAACATGCATGTGGAAACAGATGACACATGGTAAAGTGTTAAATGTGGCAGCCATTTGCAGTGGATCAATATAGCGGACAGGTTGGGGTCTCTTTGTTTGGAGTCTGCCATAGGAACACATTCCAAGCCAGCAGAAGCAGAAGCCTGGAGCCATAGCTGTCTACTCTTGCTCCACTTAGATAAACAACGTAGACACCACACCGGGGGCCTCATGTCTGCTGAAGGCCTGCCATGATAGCCTGCAACTTTCATGCAACTGGAGGAACCAAGAGGTATAAATACTGAGATTATATTTCTTCTTTGCAGCAAGCATGTATCACTTCAAACTGGATAATACTGCATTACTGCTTTACTTTCAGATTCGCAGCTATGATCACTGCTTTGACACTCGAGGAAACAGAAATAGCTGCATTTGCGTTTCTAGCTGTGGATGCTGCAGAGAAATGTTTCAACAGAAAAAAGCACTTACTTCTTCTGAGTGTCTGCCAACTGCTTTTCCTGCATTTCCAGCTCAGTTTTGGCTGTAAAAGAGAGCATTTAGAAAAATAGAAATCACTTAATCTTGACATACCTGCAGCAACAAATCATTGTCTTATTGTGCAACTTGTTTAAACAGGAGGATTCAAGATGTCACCAATTTTTAACAGTCTTTCAGGGTCAACACTGCACTACCAGCTTATTAAGTGTTAGATTGTCTGGTGTTGCACAACTAACACATGAGCAGTGCAGATCACAGAACAAGTGCTTCTTTGTCTGCTGTTACTTCTTATGGAGACAGATGACTGCCTGCACAAATGTGCATGTCTGAGTGCATGCATGAGATGTGAGCAAAAGAAAGAATCGTAGAGTTTGGTAAACAGAAATTTCCAGCCAACCAAAGCACTTAAATCAGCATGCCATGAGCATCATTTGGACTACGTAGAAGATTATAATATAGTAAGTGCAGGTAAATGTTAACCCCATTTCATGTTCATGGGCTGATTTTTCAGCTCATTTTTAAATACAACAGAGCAGTGAGGGACTCAATGCACCTGTCTTCTTGTATCTTTATTGTACCACTGTGTAACTGTCATCAAGTAAGACACTAAATCCTTTCTTGCATCTCTGATCACCGTCAAATGACCCATAACCTGTCCAAGGCTTTCAGTGTGACAATGGATGAGACAGAGAATCTTTCTTGGCACAGATCTGGGCTCTGCTCTTATCCAGGGCATATCTGGTTGCAGTGTGTAAGTGAAAACCCTAATAACTGAGCGAGGCACAATGCTAAATCACTCCGAGGCCACAATCACGTTCCTCACTGCTAAGTGCTTATTAATTTATGTTTAAACATTGGAGGAAAATTATCTGCACTTGCCATAAATTTATTTTGATTACTGTACTTCATCATCAGGAAAAAAAAAAGTATTTCAGACAGATTAACCTTACCCTTACACAGTATGATTTAATATATATATATAAAAAAAAATAATTATGTACTAATTGTATTGTGATAAGATAATATGACATTGGCATGACTGAATTTATGAACAGTAGTTTGGGTTTTTTTTGTTGTTTTTTTTAAAGCAGCACCATGTCATTTTACAGGATCACGATTAACGTGTCCATATAATGTTTCATTTTACCATAAAGTGATAGCAAACTATTTGCAATTTGTTGTCGATTTCAGCACATTGGCTTTATTTATAGCTGACTCCAACAGTTTGACATCAGTCTTACTCGTAGTTTTCACATCCATCAGAAACAGATTATCACATTGACGGTGATCTCCTGCTAGTCATATTGGCTCCATCAAAGACCTGCATGCATGAGAATTTGTGAAGCGAGCGGAGAAAATCGAGCTAGACCAAACAGTCGAGCTCCAACAAGTCCTCTCCCACTGTTATTTTGTGGTTAGTTTCATGGTCAGAAAATAAACAAAAGTGGTTTAAACAGTGGAGCCAGAAACAGTTTAACCTCGGGCTCTTTAGAAATTACAGAAATAACAAAAAATAAGACATTTGGCTGTTGTTCATTTTACCGCTGCAGAGGAACCCCAAGAATCCCGTCTGTAGCCTTTTGAGTAACATATCCATGATGCACTGCTTACATTTTGCTCTCAAAGGAAAAACCTCATCATTTACATCAAAGAGAAGGCTCACATATTTTTCTCAAACACACATATAGGGAGAAGAAAAGAAACGGGATGGAGGTGGAAAAGGGAGAGGTGCTTTCATCTGCAGATTTCCTTCTAAGTGGACAGTGAGCTTTGCTGCTAAAGAACATGTGCTATGTATTATACTCCCATTTGAATACAAAAGCAGTTGGGAGAGGGCCTGCGAGCCGAGTCCTCCAGAAAGATTGGTCACAGTTAACTGAATATACATAGGGTCAAAGCCAGTGCTACACAAAGAATTATAATTGACTTGTTATGTTAAAACAAGCATAAAATGCTAAGTCACATTTGATGTGGACCACAATCTCCCAATATTGTTGTACATGTCAAATTTTTAAGATAAACATCTGACTGTCACATCTGGTAGACATGACATATAAACACTATTATATTCCTTGTGGATTTTCACATATTTAGACAAATAACTTATTAGTATTCTCCTAGCCTGAAATATCTCAAGAAAAACAACAATGAAATTTGGTATGGTGCTCAGAGGATGAATCCTATCACGTTGGTGAACCACTAATTTTACATCCAGTGTCACTATAAACCCAAAGTTTTCATTTGCCTGCCATCTGCTTGATGAATTGGTACGAAACTTTTCATCTTATGCCACCATGAGGTTGAGATTTGTGTTTTTGACTTGAATGTCTAGACAGCTATGTGATGGATTGTTATGACATTTGTTGCAGACATTTACTACTTCCTCACGATAGACAGCAGGGATTTTAGTGACTCAGAGCAACATTTTGAGACCAAATGTCAACTTCAAATTTTACCAAAAACTTTTTTATTCTGATATTATTTACATGTGTAAAGGATTAAATTACACAAAAATGGCCAACAAGTGCAGGTAATAGTTATCTACAAGAAAAACTAGATGGACCCGAGTCAAAAGCAGGGAGCTATTTCACGCATCCTGGAATAACTTGATAAAGTAAAACTGTGTGAACATTTGAAAAGATACGTCATCCAGAAAATTACATTAAACTGATCTGAAATGTCTCTGCAGACCAATACATCTTGCATTACTCTGACTAAACTACTTCACTTATAAGGTTTTGCAACAGGAAAAATAAATTTGCCTCTCAGTTTTTATCCTTTGATTGTTAAAAAAGGAGCAAATAAATGGACAAGGCTAAAACATTGCAAGTGTGATATGGAATAAAGGGTGGAAATTTCCTTACCACCAATTCCAATTTGTTAAGCCCCAAAATATATATATATATATATTTCTGCTGAACACAAGCAGTTTGGTCCAAAGTTAGTCATTCTGAAAATAAATTTAAATTTATAATGAATTTATTAGACTAAGAAATAATTTCTTCTGGCTGGAGATGAGAAAAGGGCAGTGAAATATGCAGTTGTGCAAAACTGTCCTAACATTTCACAGGCCCCCAGTGAAGTGATAAAAATGGTTCTAAAGATGATGAGCTTTTAACATATCTCCAGTCATCACTTCCACAGTCCATACATTTTGGGTCACTTGAGGTTTGAAAGGTTCTCTACCATCACTGTATACGTTTAAAATCCCAGTGCTGTTCATGTCTATCTGCAAACATTATCTTTTTAAAAATTAACTTGTTCATGTGTGTTTTTGAGGTTTGGTTTTAATTGGCTGCAGAACTAGTGACCAAAATTATTGTTCTTTGTCTAACCAAGATTTTTGAGTTGTTGTTTGTCTTGTTTGGAGGCTCTTTCAGTCGTCTGGCCATGTGGTGTCAGCCCAAGAGTCTGTCTTGAGATGTAAGTACCAAAATTGCTTCAAGACCTTTGCATCTTGGTGGGTTTACAGAAAAAGTTGATTACATTGAGATTCCATAACTAAATAGTTGAGATATTTGCAGAAGTTTAGCTTGGGGAGCACTGGATCTTTAAAGAAAACAAGTGATCACGATAGTTGTAACAGAGCACACGCAATATCTGAAGATGATAAGGGGACCTGAAATCTTTATGGAAATAAGAACCAGGATGATAGCAATGAAGCCTTCCAGCCTAAAAAACACTAGGAGATCAAAAGTTGATTATCTCATGTCCAGATGGAAGAAGGCAATTTGTGAAGATAATTTTTTTTCCATGGCTATAGAAAATCTTTAAATTGCAAAAATATAACTAGAATTTGACAAGGATACGTTTTTTTCCATTAAAAAGGTGAACACAACACAAATAGTGCATTTGTTAGGGATTTTGTTAAGCCTTGGATTTAATTTATTTTTAGTATTTTAGTATTTATAGCTGTACAGCAGGGTACTCTATATGGAACATAAATCTCTACAGTGCTCGTGTAATAGAAGTATGGCTTATTATCCTTTGATAACAATAGAAACTACAGACAAATCCATTAGATATCATGTTTTGACTACACAGATGTCAGACTTTAGTTTATGCCTGAATTTGGTACTTTTAGATAAATTTAGTTGACCAGGAAGAGAACAGAATAACCTTTACTTATTTTACAGAAGGTTTTCCTCAATAAATGTCAAATGATAGAAAAAAATAGACACACCTTGGCTGAGAAATTCATCCATCTTGTCCTTGAAGGGTTGCAGGCTTTCTTCAGAGGATAACTTGCAAACTTTCTCCGTTTCAGCTGAGCATGCTAAAAACACAAGACATGATCGTAAAAAGAGGGAAATAAATATTCCAGAGCTGGAATATCTCATCCAGCATTTGTATTGTAATTACAAACCATGCTGCACTTCAGCTTGGCTAAGCTTGCTTTGATAAATCTCTGCAGAATATTTGCTGAATAAGTGTCTGCAAACACATAATGATCCATAATGACTGATATGGTACCTCTAGGAACTAGATAGGCCTGCACTCTGGTCCCAAGAGAAACTTATCGTCATGCTCTATCTGCAGGGATCTACAAAGGTGGGGAGGCCATGAGATGCTTACGGGAACAGAGGTCATGACTGGGCAAATGGTAATTCATAGACCATATGGTGGCTCAGCCAAAAAGGTACATAGTGAGCTCCACCGACATTGCATTAATTGCTGACGTCCTAGGGCCAGCCAAGGCCATTTCTTTGCCGCTTCCCAATCAGAAACCCTCCTATGGAAACTGTCATCAAAGTCTATGTCTGTTAGAGCACTCTGCCTACTCTGCTAGGTAATGAAGAGGTCTGCAGCTATAGCATGTGATGATGTATTTATGAATGGCCAGCATGTGGCACTGCCACTGGGGTTGAAAGTCTGTTTCCCCTGCGAGCAACTCCATCTTTATGAATTGCAAATAATGAACAGCCTAAAGAATCATTATGAAAGAGGAAAAACAATATTTGGCAACATGGTTCAGGCACCTGATTGGTTTAGCAGCAAAGATGCATAAAGCCTGATGGAGAACAGACCAGGTTTGGGGAATAGTTGATCAGGTTGCAAGCTCACAACCTGACACTACAGACTCACATTTGTCCATTCTGTAGATTTAAACCAAAATACATAGCCTTTATTTATTTATTTATTTTAATCACCTCTTTGCACTTCAGGTCTTGGGAATTGTTTTGTGTGCTGAGAGACCTGAAACAGTAAAGACCAAGTGTTTCCTAGCTGATTCATTCATTAGGGCCCGTTTCACTCAACCAATCAGTTTAGCCTGTCAAGTATAAATTTCCACCCCTCAGGTATTGATATGCAGTAACAGCACATTTATTCTCGCATGCATTTCTCTGTAGCCCACTTAATTTATGTCTTTACTATTTAACTGAGACCAAGGCATTTATTTTAGCACTGTATAACTATTTTCCTCCATTTTTTTTATTGTTTTAAGCAAATATCTGTGAAAGAAAATTGTATTACAACAATAAATAAAAACTAATGTTTTTACTCTTTATTTTCTCCACAATAGACTACTGAAATTTGTTTACATCATAACTTTTTAATGTTTAATTAAAACATATTTTGGTGTGTGAAACTGAAGTAAATAATTTATTGGATGCATTGTTTTATACTTTACAACATCATTTTATGAACACTTGTAAAATGTAATGCAATCTGATCCAACAGCTCAGCTAGCAGTTATTTTTGTAAGATGTTTATACACTATCAAATTTTGTTGATGTTGTAATACTGTTGCTTGCTGTTGTAAAAATAGTAAGTCTGCTTACTATTAATTTTTGAGGTTCACAGTTGGTTCACAGTGGGGTGCAAGGTACTCCATTATGTTTAGAAATCTTCCTATTCTGTAGTAAAGCACATTCAAATACATAAAGACGATGGGATGAAATGTATAGGTTCAGACTATAAATTTACTCACTACGGCTGTCGTACAAATAAGTGAAAGTCAGTAAAGCTCAGTGATTAATTTATTTTTTAATCCTTTTTTTTTTTTTAATGAAATTAAAATAAAATTTGAGTTTGTTTTTTCTATCAAAAGCACAACAAAAACAAAAATGGGGGATACAAATAAATAAAATAAAATCAAAACACAAGTGAAATAAAAACATAAAAAAGTTTAAATCTGTCTTAAAGAGAACTAATGACTCAGTAGGTGGAAGCTGTGGATTTAATACAATATGTCTGATAGTTTTATATGCAAGATGCTGCTGTGAGACGGTTCAGATGTTGAGGTCTTGGTGAATGTAGAAATTTCATAGTGGGTCATACAGCTGATTAATGGGGGTATTTTTATAAATGCCTGTTCATTATTTTTTCAGTAAAATTACTCTATTCAGGCTTCAAGCCTTTAACTGTTTCCATTGTAATTCATTAGAACCTTGCCTGAAACTGTAAAGGTTTTCATATCAGCCAGCTATACTTCTCAGCCAACTGCAATATTTTCTGCACACAAAACTTTCCGTTAAAGCCGACATGTGTATTAGATTTCTAGAAGGAAATTAAAAATCATATGATTGACCTATTTTGTTTAGTTCTGCTAGCAACATGACCAATAGCTAAAAGATTAAAGAAGCCAGGGTTATAGTTAGTTAAAATGTTTAATTAGATTTTATTTAAAAAGAAGAACATAAGCATTATGGGTTACACGTTCATAAAACATCCTTATTTTAGATCAATTTAATTTCTCATCTTGGGGTCTGACAGAATGAAGTGTTGGTGGTTTGAGGTGAAGAATCTTTGAGATTCATGGTCAGGTTGAGATCTAGCGCCTTTTGAGGTCAACAGCATTCAGCTGAGGGAGCATGCTGCTGCTTCAGGACAATGCAATTATCATGAAATGCTCCAAAATGTATTTCTGAAGACCACAGCTACATAAAATGTCTCCAGTATTTACTTTATAATATTTATTTGAATCTTTCCCCTCTCTTGTCGTGATCAACCAAGTCATTTGCATTGTTTCCCTCTTTTCTTAAACATTTTCTTTTGATTAATACACAACATAGTCACTTGGGTAGGTTTTAAAAATTCAATACCCATTAAGGTAAAGAAAGAAGATGTATGGCATGCGTTTGAAAAACAACATAATTTATGATCGCTTACACCTGCACTTTCCTCTTAAACTGTCAATATGTCATCTGGTGAAACACACCAGCCTCCTTGGGCTGAGGAATGTACATCTGATATGTAATTTTAGCTTCCAGAAGAGTAAAATGATAATATATTTTCCTGGTAACTAAACTGTTCAGGGAATAACTGAACAGCGCAGGCAGTGGGAGCAACATGAGGTGAGTGGTATGTGTGAAAGGAACATCCACATAAATGCCAAAATCCAATCTTTCCCAGCAGAACATTGCATTGTAAAATGATGTCATTCACTCCTCCTGTTAGCGGCTTTTCATGCTGGAGCTAGTCTGTGTAGGTTTATGTGTAGTTATTGTTTCAAGACCAGAAAACATAAATTAATTAAATGCATTCAAAACAATTAAGCAAATTAGTTCATCCATAAATTTTACTTATGACTAAGTAATTGTGCATATCATGCGCAGAGACATGCAGTTCAACGGTTGTGTTTTGAAGTTGCTCAGGGAGAAGCTCCTCAACATTTACATTTCACAATAGCAGACACCCTTATCAGAAGTGACTTACAAGTAGGGAATACACAGAGCTGTGAGTGGTTTAGTATCTTGCCCAAAGACTGAACTTGAAGATTTGAGGAAGTCAAGGGATCAAATAAACAAACTCACAATTACTGAACAAACAGTTCAGTTCAGTAACAGTTCTCTCAGTATAACATAATTCAAATGTTATACAGAGGTAGTGAAAGTTCCCTGACTTTGCCCTGTTCACATTTTGATCTCAACTTCTTGAGGATAGTAAAGGCACGCCAGGCCCAACAGGAGTCTATATCTGACAAGTCACATCTGCCTCTGGTTAGCTCGTCTGTACGACAAACAGATGCTATCTCTCGTTGATCTGCCTCTTTAGTCCACACATGACCATAGCTGGTCAGGTTTGGAAACCATTTTTCTGTTGTGAAATTTATTCACCAGATAAGTGCATGTATTTATTCATGACTCATGGGTGAATAAACCATTAAAATAAAGGCAATGACATTTTCTGCATGACAAATGCTGTAAACTTATTCTTATGGAACAGTGTAGTCTACAACCTGGTAAACTTTTAGTAAATTTACAGTTTATAAATTGGACTTAAAAAAGAAGAAAAAGTGGAATGTAGGTTAATGACCATACCATTTAGGTCTTTTCTCAACTTGCGGAGATCTCTTTGAAAGTCCTCGAACTTCATCTGGGAAGCCTGGAAGAGGTCTTGGGGCTCAGGTATAGGGTAAACACACGTCTCCTTACCAGCTTCCTGATACATAACACACATACATGCACAAAAATATATAATGCAAAAACACACACATACACTGACTACAATGTCAAAGTCAATCTTCCTCAAATAGGAAAGGGCCTCTCTATACTGTACACACAAGGCAAGATTTAAAAAACTGCCTAAAGAGACCTACATGGACTTAGCAGTCCAAACGTCCTAGAGACAATATGGCTGCAACTACAACAAAGTACATGTGATTTCTCAGCAGTTAAGACAAGCCTAGAGCTACAGCCATGCCATGCTGGTTGATTTTGGCAAGGTGCATTTCTGAGTTCATCTCATCTGGAGAAACTAATTATTTACACTAACACTTCTTTGGATGCTGTGCCAGTGAACAGACTGCACTTTGAATGAAGCCAGACCAAAGCAGACTAGGAGCAGGAGATGAAGAGTGAAAAAAAAAAAAAGAGGGGGACTCATAAAGGAGTAACAGAAAGAAAGAAATTTGTCTCTGCTGCAAATGAGAAAAGAGAAAATAAATAATTTGATAAAAGGATAAGCCATGGTATCCTCTGGCAAGAGAGGAGATGAAAAAGGAGCTTTGGAAGGATTTCTAAGAAAATCAGACTAAAACAGAAAAGTGATTCAAATAAACAGGAACAAAACATACCTCATCAAAGTGCCTTAGATAGTAAGCAACAATGTAGGACAAACGACTCTGGGAGTTATCCTGAAAGAAAGAAAATAAATAAACCCAAAACCCCCTTTATTTATTAATTATTCATTTCGGAGCAGGGTATTTTAATTTGTGCAGACAAAAACAACAAAAGAAGAGACAGTGTTCTTAGAAGTTAGGAATCAATCATGACTGTGGAAAAGCAATACAACAAAACACAACAGTGCTGTGTTAGCTGACATAACTCAAGAGTTGGTGGAAAGTTTGATGTTCTTTATGGGTACCTTACTCCATCCACCACCACAAACACACAAACCACTGTGTCCTTATATGGCAGTGCGTAGGGCACAATGAGTCTGTTGTGATACTGAATCAGAACTGCAAACAGCTTCTCCTGTAAATCTACACAGCTTTGGTTCACATGTTTGTTAATAGTAAAGTTCCTTTTCAAAGCCTGGATTTTCAACTGGAAACTTGACAATAGACTGTAAATAAAAAATTAGTCTCCATGTTCCCTATTGTATAATAATGAATTACAGAGCAAGTTAAAGCCGAGTTTGAGTGGATTAAGATTTATTACATGAACTTGTCTCACTCAATTTTCACAAATTCACACAACTCTACTTCGGTACTTCAAGTTTACTGTGAATAAAACATCTGCTTTTGTAAAGAGAGGGATGTTTGCTTTTGTTTTGTCACACACACTCACGCTGCTTTTGACATCCTTCAGTTTTGGCAGAATGTCCAAGGTGAAGCCATCAGCCTGTCCTCGAGACCGATTACCTCCGTTCATGAAGTTGCCAAAAGCCAGGACCAGGCCAAGCACTTGCAACACACTCTGACTACTTTGAAGATTCTACGGTACATAAAGGAGATGAAGATGAGATGGATAACCTTTTTTTTTTTTTATTTTTTAAACAAAAAAGACTTGTCTTGTCCAGCATTGTAGCAAATAGACTGGAGGGGACGAAAGAAGGAGGAGGAAGATAGCAAAAAGCAAAAGGAAAGCAGAAAGAAGAGACAAAAACACAACAGATAGAAGGCAACGACCCTTCAATCCAAACTATCACCAGACAGCCGATATATGGATAAACTGATAAACAGAGGAGGAAATAATTGCAGTAAGACGTCCAGCAGCTCACCTTAACAACTCTCTGCTGGATTTCAATTTTGCGCAGGATTAAGGTGATACACTCATGGAAGGTTGATTGAAATAGGATGCAGAACACTCGTTCAGAGAAATTGGAGATTTGCGATATCTGGTATAGAAACCTGATAAAAGATAGATAAAAAGGATGAGATCAATCATTATGACATTTCTTTAATAAGTTATGTGTAGACTTTGTTTCAGGAGCTGGGCTTGGCTCTTACTGTTCTGGCTTGTCCAGTGGCTTGGCATCCTCCTTGTCTTGTGCTGATTTAATGTGCTTTTTAATGCTATCCATCTCATCATTTTGAGCTCTCTGTCAATTGAAAATGCTAATTTAGTGTACATGAAAATTTATGGGAAAAGATATTTTATTTGACATACTGCACATAAAAACTAAGATGACAGATATTTAGTCATGGTAAAAAAACAGAAGGAAAAATGAGCAGAGATTAAAGTTTGTTTTTTTTTTTTTGTTTTTTTTTTACACTTTTAGGTGTCCCACAACTCCTTTAGATTCATCTTAGAATTAATTTGGTTCATGCATTTCATCTATCTGCACACAATATACACTTACATACTGTGTTACTAACTGATTAGCTCTTGCACATCTTCTATAAAGTTCTATCAAGGATCTTGGATATGTTTCAACTTAGCTGGAACCCATCTGTGCCCAGATTTTAGTGAACATAACTAAAAAGCACAACACAAAACTGTCTATATAAGCTTTCACAGTTGCTGGTTTATATTTGAACAAGTCATAAAACGGAGAACTTAGAATCTGTTTCAATGCACAGATCTTGAGAAGTGATCAGAGGTAGAGGATGTTGGTCAGACAGTTAACCGATAAGCCAAGGGTCACTATAAATAGGAATTATATTTCTTTTATGGAGATCTGAGACCTTTAAAAGGATCAGCATAGAACTTCACCTAGCAGACTTTTTATGACGGTGTGACCAGGCAGAAGCTAAATGCCCACATTTGCCAAAAGGCACATGAAAGAATCTTAAAAACCTATTTGAAGAGATTCCTGCGTCCAATGAAACAATTTTGGAACAATTCAGTGAAAAACAAAAATGGGGAGAGTTAAGTAAGCTAAGCACTGAGCATATCTAAAGTAAAACATGTTTATGGCAGCATCATCTGGTGTGTTTCTGCCACAGGGGCCTGGGAGACAGAATAGATGAGAAGATTGATGCAAAAAGAAAGAACTCTTGGGTAAAAATCTTTGATGCAAAGGTTCATGTCAACAAGACAATAACCTGAAACTTAACCAAAAAAACAACAGGAGGGTCTTAAACAAAATTCAAAGTCCTCAAGTGACCCCGACTAAATCAGTACCAGAACCCAATATGTCATCTCTGGACAGACCTGGTATATGGCTGTGCATTTAGGGCTGAATAGTTACTTTGGTTTTTATTTATTTTATTTAAACAAAACAAAAAAAAAAAAAAAAAAAAAAAAACAAAACAAAAAAAAAACAAACATGTAATTCTTTTTTACCATGGCAGATTATGCAAATAATAATAACAATAATAATAATAATAATAAACACACTTAAAAAGTAATCAGTTCTAAAAATCACAATAAATGTAATCCTGTTCCACTAAAACTGTACACCCTTGACCTAAAGAAAAAAAAAAAAAAAGGTAGCGATAGATTTTTTTTAAGCATTTATACCATCCTTTAACATTGGGCTTTTCTGACATGTCTTCTATAGAAAATTCCTTCAGTTGTGAGATGTTTGAGGGTTTTCTTTCATGCACTACTTATTTCAAATTCCCTCAAACTTACTCTTGACCCGTCTACCCTCTAATTACTTTTTTGATGTTGTCAAGCTTTATCTCAAACACAAAAGAACTCTTAAATAAGTGTTTTATACATAAACTCAACCATATGCCAACCCATTCAATATAACTTTCACAAATGCTAAAGAGTTGCCTTCAGCCAGACTACATTCCTGACCATTATCCTGCTGCCAGTTGCCGGACCACAGTTTTTTTTAGAAGGTTGCTTACAAAAAACAAAAACAAAAAAAAAAAAAAAAAAAAGGAGTACCAAATATGCCCTTTCATTTCACAAGATACAAAGACAATAGATGTTAATGTTTTTAAAGAAAATGGGGAGAACAATGAAACTATCCTCCACCCCTAAAGTTAAGTCTGAGTCTCAGCAGTCTGGTTCTCCCCCTCCGGTTTCCCTCCATCTTTCACTCTGGAGTTTGGCCATGGTATGGATCCTTGGAAAACATCAAACACCAGCATCAAACGTACTGAGAGCCTGATTAGTATTCTACACACCGCTGCCTTGTGTCGGTCAGGGCAAGCTCTCCTTTGCCTTCTCTCGAGATGTTTTCAAGTGTAAATATATTTAACACAAAGCAGATCCTTTTCAAAGGGCAGCAGTGGAGCCCAGCAGTGTTTGGTGTAATTGGGGACAAGTGGGCATTAACGTGTGATCTTTGAATTGCTAGGGCATGTTGCAATGGTTGTTAGCATGAGAAATACAGTCCCATGTGGAATATCAAATGAAAAGGAGAGTAGGATGATATTTGTGATGCCAGAATTCTTGCAGTAGCGAAGTGGTATTCATTAGCCAGGTTTCTTGTGTGGGGCTAAACAGAGCCAGACAGAGCTTAATCACCATTTCTGTCACTCAATTTTTAAGGAAATAACATTTGTGAGATTCATTGTACATTGAGCTGCCAATGAATAGGCCCTAAATGACAAATTGCATTATGTAATAAAGACTATTCAAAGTCCTGCCATGCAAAAAAAAAAAAAAAAAAAAAAAGTTGTATAATGTGATCGTTTGTACGCTTTAAGTTCATAGCAAAGTCTATGAACTGACCTCAGTGACATTTAGTCAGTACCAGCTTTAAAAAAAACAAAAAAAAAAAAACAAGTGAACTTCAGACAACCAGCGTGGACCCAGATTATAGCTTAATATTACAGGGGAGGGGAGCGGTGTCCCACTATCAGTGTGACCCTTTTAATGGCGGTGGCTTTGTTCAAAGAACAGGAGTGGCTATAATCCGCAGCTCACAGACAGAGCGACTCTGCTTCTGCGAGTTTCTGTCTGTGTGCATGCAGTATAGTCTGAACACATTTGTGTGGTTCAAAATGTTTGTTTGTGAACATGTTTGTGTGAGTGAAAGAAAGAGCAGTCTGTGATCTAGCTCCTAGCACAGTGAGTAAGGGTGTAAACATTAGGAGCCCCTCACATTCCTCAAGACAGGCTGACTATGCTGCCAACTGTGGTTTAGGGGGCTGGAGACCCACAGACAGGATGGAGTCTCGCAATACAAAAGAGAAACAATTTGGCTCCTCGACTCAATAACACAGCCTTAGGTCATAAGGGGGAGAAGGAGAGAAAGAGGGGGCTTCAAGTCTCAGGGTGAGTGGAGAGGTTAGAAGACTTTTGATCCTAAGTTATGACACATTGGTTCATAACTACAGCTTGTTTCAAGCCACACAGTCTCATTCCCATGATCAACATTATTAATATGCCTCTGGCAGCCAAAGGTCCAGGCCTCTCCTCTGTAGATGTGCCAAAAAACAATTCACAGGAATTTCACAGCATCTTAAAAATGCATCACAGTTAAAATGTGGAAAACATGTTCATTTTCATGTTCCATAATTCACTGACCTGACTTAGAAAGGGTCCTGAACTATATCCGCAGGGCAGAGGGAGGTTGATGAATATGTATTTACTGTATATAAGAAGTCCTTCAAAGCCAGGACGGAGACATATTGGAAAGTGCTGATGACAGCTCTGTAATTCCTTGTTAATAATATACGATACAGTGCGGTCCTTTTGCCTGGCAAGGCTCACAGTGGAATCTTCTTTATTTTCCTTTTTCCCCCCAAAACTCACAAGCACAAGAAGCTGTATGACACAAATTCTGGAGTCTCCCAACTTTTATTTCCTTTCACACGGGTATTACAAAAGTTGAGTGAATTAGATCCAGTTTGCAGAAAACATGTTTACTACGTAAAAGTGCTGGTTTCCTTCCAGGCCTGCAAAGAGACCTACACATGACTGACACTGCAGCTAAACAACTTACATACCAGCATGGTTTGTGGCTCGCCTGTTTGTTTTAGTATCTAATACACACTTCCTTTGTTCATCCCTTTCAAGTGGAACATAGTGCAGGATCTCATTGTACAGAAATATGCCGACAGTGACGTGGCATTTGATTGACAGTCGAGTCATATTATGTTTTAATAATTGTGTAAAAAAGTGTCTTTTAGAGGAAACTATCTTATGTGGTTTATCTTTAGTGAAATGCCAAATAAACACAAACATATGATTAATATTTTATTCTGTTTTTATCATATCTTGCCGAGTCCTCAAGTTTCACTAAATAGAAAAATATGTTCCTGTTATTCATAAATGGCATGAAATGAAAAGTGTATTATTCTATTTGTCACAAGGAAATCATTTCCAAATAATAAATTTACTGAAAACCGCAGAATAAAAGTGACTAAGGGTTTCCCAGAAAAAGAAAATGCTGCAGTCAATTTTAGTTAGACTGAGTTGCATTACTTTGTGTAATTTCACTGGCTTTGTTGCTCACCATTGTACCGTTAAGAGACTCTGCATTGACAGGAAAATGCCAAAATGTATCTTAGTTTGGGATATTGTCTTTTCACTTGATTTCACTGAAACCACTATCCACATGTTTGATTGTCTTCCCTTTAAGAATCAAAATTCTGCAAAGTTAAAAATGTAATTGCATAACTTCACCATAAAGACGTGGCTCCAGTTCTAAGTTAGCCAAAAGAATGTCAGCATGTACTCACATTTTCATAAAGTGCTTGCAGAGTCTCCAGATCAACAACAGTGTTGTCCATATTTAGGACGGCTGTGGATGGAAGAGCAGGGCGACATGGTTAACGTTAATATTAGAACTAAAGCAAGTCTTGACACGTCTTTAGCTTTAAAGAACACCATCAACAAGTCAGAAATCAAACCAATACAAACAGACTTCCTCGCTCATAACGACTAGATGACAACATTTCTTTGGTTGACACATAAACCACAAAACACAGAACACTTTTCAAGTAAAAGTTTCCTGCTTTGCTGGGAGGGGGTGGCATGAAGCAAAGGCAAAATCCTCCCATGTCCTGTGTCGTATGCAGAGAGTAACATAGTTATCAGTTCTCATCGGGATACAAGGGGCCACATGCTAAAACATAAATATGGAGGACTTAGAAATCTGTCAAAGGTACAAAGATCTGTGTTTGAACTTCTGTGTTTGAATTCCTGGTGTCGCCTTTTTGTCTCGGCGCGAGGACCTGGCGCCCACAAGCATTAATCCTTTGAAAGTAAATGTTTAAAGACAAACAGAGCCCAGGGGTCTGCGGTGTTGAAGCTGAGGTGTTGCTGTACACACAATCACCAAGTGAAGCACTCAGCACCTATATATGTATTTTATCATGCTGTGGGTGTTGAAATTATTCACACCGTTTTGATCTGTTGATTTGCTGTTGAGGAGTTTGTGACAGAGAGGCTGAAGCGACTTGGGTGAAAAGGCTTTGCTCAGATATTGAATATGACTACAGATTATATAAGCTTTTCACAACATCATTTTAGGACAGGGGGATAAAGACACCATATAAAAAACAAAATGACAAAGAGGATAGGCATGTGGAAAAAAACCCTAAAGTGGCTGCTGTACTTCTGATGCTTTCTTTGATATTGTGTTCTTTCTTTTTTACGTAATCCTGTTGCCTTTTTAATCTCTTTAGTTCTGAGTCCCATCTATGCCATCTTTCCCGACCATTTGATGTCACTTTCTAACCTCTTACACACTTCTTCTCCAAAGCCACCACAAAAACAAGTTTTTGCTCTGTGACTCTTGCTTTCTCAGTTTCTTTTAACCATTTGGTTTTCATTATCATCTGACCCAGAGTCCGCCTGGATAGTTGGATTTGAGGCTGGTTTTAAAATTCATGAGAGAAAGCCATATCATTGCTGTGACGCAGACCTCTGACAACCAAAACCCAGGCCCATCTGCCCACATCTACCCCCTACTACTGCATTCAACCCCAGCATGGCGTCGGCAACCACCATCTAATGCTGTGACTGGCGCTCCAAAGACTCACAGGAAGCAGACGCAGCACGGAAGTGTCCTATGAAACATGCAGAGTGTCGGCCAAGTCTGAGAACAAACAACAACAGCTGTGAGCAGAGGAAAGGAAAAATGTGTTGACTTCTCAGTCAGTGGCTGAGCTGCCATAAACCAGCAGAAATAATGATTCACAAGTTGTTTTTCTTTCAAAGATATCCAAATGATGACATCAATATATCCAAATGAATCAACAGGAAATAAAATTAATTCACAACACTGATCGGGACAATTACAAAGCTTTGATGAATGAATATTTAGTAAACAAACAGTCTTTTGCCTCTTAAATAATTTTAAATCTTTAGTGACACAAAGAAACATAAGATCATTTAGACAATAGCATTGCTGATATTTATGCCTTTGGGCTTTCTTATGTGAAATAAAGAGTATTCTAATGGCTATAATTATTCACGCCTTGAAACCAGTCTGTTAAAATGCAAGACAGAGTAAAAGAAACACTTTCATGGGTATTTTGTTTATGCGAGGCTGCATGCATCAGACTTTTTGAAAATTTAGCACACAATATTGAGAATTACTTTAAACTGCTAAGATATTCTCTCTGTGATATACTGAAGTTTCCAATTAGTGCTAACTATGTAGCATTGTAAAACTGTCCTAACACAGGAGATGAATGACAGTGTTGATGAGAAAGGCCCACATTTGCCTCCTACTCTGACCTGAGATGGATGTATATTAGACATTAAAGCAAGTAACTCAACATGCAGACCTGCAAAAAGCAGAAAATACAGCAACTATCTCCAAGAGTAATTGAATAATGCTACATTTTTCAGGTTTGTGTGGTACTGTGAGATTAAGGTTTGAGGAGGTAACAAATGCTCTGCTGTAGAAGGACTGAAATAAATGAGAAACAGTGTTTGGACATATGGATGAGCGAAGACTGCAGAGCAATCAGAGAGCAACTAAAACAGGAAGGCAGTCTGTTCCCATCAGCATCTCTGGAATGACTTCACTTTAACAAAGTTGCCAAGACAAGATGGTGACAACTCATCAAAGAAAGACAGAGCCACAGAAAAACACGATGTGGGTGTTAAACGGGGAGAGATTACACAAAATCGGAGCAAAGAAAACCAGAGTGGGAGGAGAGTAACAAAAGGAGAAATAGCTGAAATGCCTTTTAACACTATGACATGTGATTAAGCCAACTAGAGGGAACTTTAGTAATGACTTCCAGTCCAATAGAGTATCTCACTCATTTTTCAGAATAAGAACATGTATCTTGATAACTGTAGCATCACTAAAAATTAATATTGGCTCAGTAAAACTTTGTGATTTCAGATTGGGATTAAATTATATTGTTTGCTGTATGTTTATCTGCTTTTTATGAAAACTGGCAATTGTTTCTTGTAATTTAGTGCATCCCCCTATACATATGGAGATATGTTTTGTTTTTTCCTCAAAAGAAAACACTGCTGTGAAGCTCAGATGAATGCACAAGTACATGTGAAGACAATGAGAACTAGTTTGCAGGTGTTTGGTTATAAGCAAATAAGGAACAAATCAAATGTTTGATTTGAGGACGGAAATTGAGTCTGCAAATTATCCCTTAAAATACTTAAGTTTAATTAAATAATTAAATAAAAAATATAAACTGTGTTAACCTTTACAAATTTGTTGTCAAATAAATAAATGATACTCCTTGATTGTAACAGAACAGAGATATAAAAAAAAAAAGCTTAAAGTGGAAATACTCAAAAGAAATGCAAGAGTTGGACAATTATTTTTAGTTTCAACTGCTGAGAACTGCTAAAGAAAAACGTAAAGAAACCACCAGCCAAAAGAATAAATATCCAGATTACATTTATTACCTCCGACTAGGTGGAGATTATGTTTGTGTCTGTCTGTCAAAAATAATGAACAGATTTTGATTACATTTTCAGGAACTCTCAGAAATGGGATAAAGAAAAAGTGATTTGATTTTGGGGGTGATCCAACTCACTATCTGGATCCAGGATTTTTTTTTTAAAGGATTCTTTATTATTGGGAGACAAGGACAATTTTGCTATTACAGCTTCCAACTCATCAGATAATGTTCAGAATCTTTTGCAAAAAAAAGATGCCATCATGATAGATGTATAATATAGCAATAGCTAACCCAGATTGCTGCCATTAGAGAAAATGTGAATTTCTTCAGTAACCTCAAGACTATCATCATAGTCCATAGTGTCTAAGGGTATGTTTCCAGATCATCTATCTGATGATAGAAATAGTGATATTAGTTTGAAGTATGCATAACTGTGTTGGCATAGGGTTGGTAACTGGGTGAGCTGTTGGGTTGAGGTTTTCTGAGGTGAGTGACCCTACGGCTTGATCTGCGCTCTGAGTGCTTCTAGTTTCTACTTTGTTGTTTTTTATTTCATTTTAAGTGTCCAAAGTGAACTAAATGAGGGCTTAACAACCAAATTACTGACATCACAAGGCAAAAACCGTTGTCAAAAACCTTACAGAAATGTTTTCAATCCAACACAATAGAAGGAACATATCCATTAATCAAGCCTATGAAACCATTGCTTAAATACATGCAAGGATATTCTTCTGCCTTTGTTATAGAAGAAAATAGGACATGCATTATTTTCCCTTCTAATTACCACTTGTAAACGTTCTGCACCAACCCATTTGTCAGTTAATCAATGCTGAGAGTTTGAACAGTAGCATGAACGTGACCTGAATGACTAACTGCAGGCAACCAGTGCCGCTTACTCTTCATTGTGCCAACAAAGTAAACTGCCCTTTAGAATTACTTGTCTCACAAGTGCTGAGGCTATGAGGCTGAAATTCGTGACCACATGGCGCCACTTACCATTCTGGATGTCCTTCATGTCAAGGTGTATGCTGGACATCAGGATACCAACAGCCTGAGAGCGCTTGTTGCTTAACAGTTTCACCACCTAAGAGATGATATATATCATTTTAGCAGCAGGGTTACAGCAGGTCAAAGAAAAGAGGGATGTTAACACTATAAACCACAATAACACAGAGCACTCTCAAGAAGACAATGCATTTAATATTTGACTGGAAACATTATTTCTCCCCAACGTGGGAGGAAAACTTATCATTCACCCGCAAATATTAGGAAAATTATAATGTTGTCTGGCTGAATTATAGTGTTTAATTTTTTCTTTGCTTCTGCACATCAATCAACTTTCCAGTAGGTGATTAAAAATTTTCAGATCATTGAGACAATAAGACTTTTTTTCTGTGCCGAGCATAATCTCATGAATTCAGTCTCTTGAACTGATTAAACTTACAAAGTCTCATACAAAGTTTTTGATGAAATTATAGTTTATGTAATTGCACAATACAGGAAAATAGTTCTAGAGGGAAACAAGCCCATCAAAAGTCATAACCATAGCTTACAGTCAAAACAGTTGAAACCCAGGATTAAAACATCTCAGAACGTTACAATATTAGCTAAAGTTAACTGAATAATAACAGCTTCCACTTGTCATTCATCCAGGAGTTGGATGTGTAGCCAGTGCTATTATGCATAAAGAACGACATCCAAGGGAGAAATTAAGAACCACAGCCTGCCTGAGTAAGCAAAAGTGTGTGCCGGGTTGCAATGGACAGGACAGGAAACCCGAAGCCTACTGTGATCCAGACAGAATGCTTCCATCGAAACCAGATCACACAGACCACAGACCTCTTAAACACACAGGAAGTTATATCACCAGGCCCGACTGTCTGTTTTCCTGGGTTCAACCACAGCTCCAAGGGGTAGGCCGACTGAGATGTGATGCTGACTGGCTTCCACAGTGAGTGTGTGGTACCTATAGAGTGGGGAGACTGCTTTGTAGTAAGTGATAACAAGCTCGCTAGTCATGTTTTCTTTTCCTCATGAATCTGAACTTAAAAAAAATCCCTTGAAATAAATCTGCAATATTATTTACAATGAAACACAGCTGGATTTATGAACCACCACTAAAATTATTTTCATGACTAACATTTGCAACAAAACAGTCCAGAAAGATTAATGTCCTGTGATGTTTTAACATTCTCACAGGAGCCAAGCGTGCATAATATTTTTGGCTTAAGTAAATCCATTTAATCACAAATATTACATGTGGATCTTTTGATCATTTTATCATTTCATGGTTGGCCAGTATGAGTTTTCATCAGTCTTGCATAAGTTCTTTGTGGTACAATTTGTCTCCTCAGAAGCTTCAAGTAAATTGAAAATGAAACCATATTGCAGTACTTTGTCAGTTGAACTAAAACTGTTCATTAACATTGAGTTCAACAATGTATAAACAACTACTGTGCATATATACAGAAATACTTAATATATTTCAAAGAGACTGGCAATCTAACATAAGTAAATTTATGAGCACTACAAACAGTTTAGCAAAGTAATGACAGTTTGCACAAAGTAAGCCATTACTAGTGATATTATTATAGAATAGTCCATTAGACAAGAGGCAAGGTACACCCTGGACAGGTTGCCAGTCCATCACACAGCCAACGCAGAGAGAAACAACCACTCACACTCACTCCTAGGAAGAGTTTAGAAATGCCAGTCAACCTAACATGCCTGTTTTGAGCTATGGGAGGAAGCTGGAGAACCTGAATAGAACATGAAATGCCACACAGAAAGGCCAGCAGCAGTTCTTACCAAGAATCTTTCTGCTAACTCAGTCACATCTCAGCACAGATTTGCAGATAAGTATATTTATCGATTCAGTGTGACTAAACTTTTTAAACATCTAGTATGTCATCCACAAAAAAATCATCCAAAAATCTGCCCAAAAATATGAAATAAAACTATCATAACATAAGAACTTGCCAAGAAATCATTGTTTTAAAATTTAATTCTGTCAGTGTGAGCCTGTGATGAATGTGCATCCATCCAGTGCAAATACAAATTTTTAAAATGATGCAATACATTATAAAATTTGACATTAATTTAGCCTTGCCCTCACAGAATAGTTGAATGCTGTTGTGAAACTTGTGTCCAAATTCAAAATAGAAAATACTAAAAAATGTTGAGGAAAAACACGGTGTGTCTTTCTGTGTCATCCCATCTAGTTTGGAAGCCGATCCCGGTCCTAAAGGGATTTTACATGAGTGTTGAAACTTGCATTGCACATACATCAAGAGTGGTATTTCCAGTGTTGTAGGAGACATCCTGTATCCAACTGGTAAACTATTGAAATGAATGATGTATGCATTTTTCAGTGAAGGAGGGGATGTAGATACCATTTCAGGAATTTCTAACCAATAATTTAACCTTTTTTTCCAATGGGGGGGGGCATACAGAAAAATCCTTATTTAAAACAGACTACTTTTTTTCCATGCATCTTTGAACATGCCCAGAGAGGTTTTTTTGTGTGTGCGTGTTTGCAATTTTTCCAGACACAAATGCCAAAGATGCAGAGGATTTGCAGCTTCTCTTTATCTCTTCAGATCATAAACTGAATATCTTTGGCATGCGGATTATTGCTCAGACGAGACAAGTGGCTTTTTAACTATTTCTGACATTCCATTAAATTGAAAATAATTGTGAAACAGCGGGATTTAAAGTTACGCATGTTACAGTATGTAATGTAAGTAAATGTTTTGTATTAATTTTTATTTATCACCTTAATGCAAACTGTATTCATCATATCAAGTCTTGAACAGATGTAAATCACATGGTATAAAGCAGCAGCATATTCTCCACGTCACTGCACTTTACTGTAAACTCTTAAATTTATTTTGCAAAAAGACAGAGGTTAACCTTTGACACCGGGCAGTGATAGTAATTCTTGACAGCTATTACTTATGTCAGTAGAGGCCTTAAAACTGGCCAAGTCAGGATGCCAAAGCTGCTCTCTAGTGGTATGAGAATATGTGGCTTCCTACCATGTGGAAAAAAAATGGGTTCACAGTGTACAAGAGGATGGGAATAGTTGAAAGTAGTTGGAGATGTTACCTGTCTAAAATTGCAGGATGGGTGTTTACTGGGGAAGTCACAGGTTGGCTTCAAATTGGGGTCACTCACAGTTGTTTTTAATATTGTCATTGTTGACTTTAGTATCTTTAGCACCACTGTTGCCACAGCAGTGATGACCAAGGAAATTTAGCAAAAACACAACTATGCTAGTTAGATGTTTTTTCTTAGCCTGCTTGATAACGCTTATTAAAAGAAAAATTCAATTGTTCAGCCATTTTGCATTATTGTCAAATTTGCTGAATATGAGTGTCAAGGCAATATAGTTTAAGATAGACTAAAATGAATGAATCCTTATGCACATTAGATAATGGGTCTTATTGTACTTATTTACTCCATTGTACTGGATTTCTTTTGATCCATAAGGGTAAATTACTTCTAAAAAGTTAAACTTTCATTCAACTTGAACCTTTTTATGAAGATTTTATATTTTAGTGTTGTGTTTCAACATCCCCATAAACTAAAGATTTCCCAATAATGTTTATGCCTGATGCTAACATTTCACCTCAGTAAAACTGCAGATGATTCCACAGAGTCTCAATTATGGGTGATAAGAGAAATGTTCCTCCCTGGTGAAACATTACTTGTAATTTGAAATACATAAATTTAACAAACAGCACATCAACTCAAATATCTTGACTAGAGCAGCTTCAAATTGTAGATCAAATGTTTGACTTGCAGATTGATGGAGTGACATAAAGCGTGCTGGAGAGGGAAACAGTATGGCTATTAAAGTAAGTCATACAGAAAGCACAATGGGAGGAACCGCACCATGAAATACAACTCCCAAGCTTCTCACTCCCTCCCTTATTTCCCCTCTCTCCTTCCCAATCTCTCTCTCAACAGTCATCATGGCCGTGAGGTTTCTTCACTGCACGCGAGTCATTGGCTCTGTGCCACTGGATGGTCACAAGGGAGTCGGTTGGGAGCCAGAGCTCACACCACATAATAACTGTCTGGCTGCAGCAGTTCCTCCTGTCACTCAAAGCGACTCGGGGAGCGACAGTGGGGAGAAATGGAAATGGCCGAGGTATGAGAGGAGTGGAAATGAAGATTGGGAAATCCCTGAAAGTGCCATATTTGGTCGCAAACACACATTTCAAGGCATTTTGAAAAAGGATAAAATCATCATAGATGTAGTATACTACAAACAGAAAGGAACACATACCTGTTTGGCCTTTGATTTGGTGATTGTGTCTGAAATTGGCTTCTTCTTCTCCTTGACAGCACTTTTAGAAAATAGCTCCACAAATTCTTCAAAATCTACAGTTGGCTCCTCAATTTTTTCCCACACCACTGGACCGGTATTTCTAAAGAGAGTAAAAGTTCAATTACTTACTTTACCAAGACATATTTAACCTGCCAGGTACACTGAATTTCTATCATTTCTATTTTTTTGTAAGTAAAAATTCAGCAGTTACGTTTTTGTCAAGCTCAGCAGCAAACAATTTCACTATGAAGTTTCTCACTTGTAAATAGATCAAGTAGTCTATTTCTGGACTTTCATTCAGCTAGTTTTCCAAGCCCTAATAAGGAAAGAAAACCTGGTTCAAGTCAAGTTTCTGCTTACCACAAGGCCTGGACTGCATCTTTTTATTTTCCACAAGGTTAGAATCTCCATTACCAGCATGTGCACGATTGCTATCTTAAGTGGACAAGCTTCCTCTTAAATATCTACTGTTTAGAGAATACCTTTTCGCAAATGATCCATATCTATCTTAGCATATCCTTACTTTTTAGCATGCAGCTGAATGCGGGTCCAGTAGAGTGGCTTCATTGGCTTCGGGGGCTCAATCACAGCCTTGGCAGGGAGAGCTTCCTGGACCATCATGGACGGCATGGGACCTGGTGGTGGTGGAGGCCCAAAGCCTGGGGGTGGTGGTGGAGGAGGGGGGCCCATTCCGGGTGGAGGGGGCGGAAGGGGAGGGCCTATACCCGGCGGTGGAGGAGGTGGGGGCGGAGGTCCGAAACTAGGTGGGGGAGGAGGTGGTGGAGGCCCAAAGCCTGGTGGTGGTGGTGGAGGAGGGGGTGGTGGTGGACAAGGTCCTACACCAGGTAAGGGAGGAGGCGGTGGTATAACAGCACCTGGTAAAGGAGGTGGTGGAGGTGGGGACATTCCCCCCGAGATTGGAGGAGGAGGAGGACCTGGCTGGATGCTGCTCTGTTGGCTCTGCTGGCACGTGCACACAAAGCCCTCTGTAGATTTAGGGATGGTAGATGACAAAGAGGACGACATGCTGTCAGATCCTCCACTCAAAGGCACATCAACCTTAAAGCCCTCCTCCACAGGCGAGGTCTGAACAGACACCTCCTGGCTCATCCGCTCTAATCTTCCTCCTTTGGTCTGTGGGGCCTTGTGGTGGCCATTGCCCAGGGCTACAATATTATCCCCACTGCTCTTTTCCAAGGGGGCCTGCTGGCCTTGCAACGCAGCAATCTTAATCTGCAGGTCATCGATTGTCTTCTCCAGCTGAGGGATGAGGCAGGTTTCATCCTCTGAGGATGACTGACCTGACTTCAACCAGCTGGATTCTGTCTGTCGGTGAACCAAACAAACAAAGAATAAAAAAGAAACTCTAAACTGCAGCATTAATAAATACAAACATTTAAAGTTGTGCTTTTCCACTATAAAAATAATTTCCTTAAGGGTGTGCACTATAAATATTGATAGATATAGATAGACTATAGACCATAGATCAGGGCTACTCAATTCGGTCCTACGAGGGGCCATGATTCAGCAGGTTTTCCATACATCCCTGCTTTAACACACCTGCATCAAATTAAATGGATCTTACAGCCAATCAAGTTCTGCACAATGACTAATTAATTAGGGTCAGGTGTGTTGAAGCAGGGATACATAAAAAACCTGCCCTCGTAGGAGCGAACTGAGTAGCCCTGCTATAGACCATTAATTTATCTAATAATATCAATATCTATAAACAGTAAAACATTCATGACACAAGGAGCTCAGCTTTAAAACTATAAGCCGAGGAAGGGTCAAGAAAGTCCATAATGTCTAGACTGCATCAGACCTCTGGCACCAGACTGGCTAAAGCAGGGATGAGGGGATACTGAGAGATTTGACCCCAGAGACAGCGAGTCTCACTGGGCCTCGCACTAAGATGGTTTGTGTCTCCTCCTACATTCTCCAGTTGTGGTCAGATTTTTGAATCTTAAATAGGATGCTCAGTCAGAAATGCCCTTATGTTTTTTTTTTTTCTTTCTACTATATTGTTCTAGAAAACAGAGCTTTTCTGTAAAAAAAAAAAAAAAAAAAAATCGGCACATCTCTTAAAACAACCCTGACCTCTGGTGGACAAAGAAGGACTTACAGCTGAGGTCAGGAACCTAAATGTGAAAAATTAATAAAGCAGAAGTTCAATACATTTCTGAACAAATAATACACATTTCAACAAGTGTACCCCCCTTCATCTTAAAAACACCCTTTTCCCTGCTGCCTCAACTTTCTAATCTGGGCAAAAGTTATCAGGAAGTCCAGCTCTATCATGAGCTGTTCTCTGGACTTGTTGTGGAAGTAGGTGACAAAAGGGTCCTGGCAAAGCTGCTGGACCATGAGTCCCACCTCCTGCAGGACGTGAGCAGATCTTCAGTGACAGACTGATCCATCTTCGCTGTGCGAAGGAGAGATCCCTCAGGTCTTTCCTCACTGCTGCTGTCAGACTTTAAAATAAACACATGCAACCTGTGCAATCTCTCTCTAACCATCTTTTAAAACCTGTGCAATATTTTCCACTATAATGTGCAACAATATTTCTATGCAGCAATTACAGCTTACACTCTTCTGCTATTTATGTACATATTCATATTTTCCTATTTATACATGTATGTTATGTACTGTCATATCTTACTGTACCTATACTGTTGAAACAATACAACTTCCCCACTGAGGGGCTGATAAAAGTTCTTATTCTTATTATTCTTCAACCAAATGAGCAAAATTATGTAAAATGATTTGAACTACTAGTTTGTTTGATGTTCAAACACTTTGCATAATGTTGTACATTTAATATGATCAAAATAGAAAGTTGAAGAAGAGAGCTTTTAAAATGTTTTCAGTATATTCTATAACAAACATGTTTTTAAAGCAGTAATTTTCCACCCTCCCTAAATAAGGGAAACATGCTTTAAAATATTTACTGATGAGGAGCGAGTGTAACCAACCTGAAAGTGCAGAGCACCAGGTGTCTTGGCTGATGAGCGATGCAAAGGGGACCTCAGGCGCTGCACTTTCCCTGCAGTTCGCCCCCCATAGAGTTCCCACAGGTGGGAGGACACAGGAAGGCCTACAGATGCCCAGGTATACAGCTGCTCCTCCTGCACAGTTATAGATTCAGTTATATTGGTCAAGACACTCTGGCAATTAAGATTATTTAAATTTGAGACTTATATCTGGATTAATTAATCTAATTATTTCAACAAAGGTTTTGGAATAACCTGAACATATAAAAAAAAAAAAAAAAAAAAAAAAACACAGCCATCCTCACCATTTATTTAGTTTTGTTCATGTAAAAATGTGTATAAATACGGTAACAATGAATGTCTACCACTTATATAAACATATAGCCTATTATGTCCATCAAGAGATGACCCATATAGATGTTGTTAGTGTTTCTCTCATTTCATATTAGGTCGACTTTGGTTCCTTACCAGCAGCAAGAAAAATTACTGTACACACACAGAGGTCAAAAATAAAACATTAACTCTTGTCCCTACATCGTATTTATAAAAAAAAAAAAAAAAGGTTTTTCACATGCAAAGAAACCGTTTCTATGT
The DNA here is from genome assembly GCF_017639745.1 of Melanotaenia boesemani. Classification (NCBI taxonomy): domain Eukaryota; kingdom Metazoa; phylum Chordata; class Actinopteri; order Atheriniformes; family Melanotaeniidae; genus Melanotaenia; species Melanotaenia boesemani. The sequence goes on from NC_055697.1 coordinate 21,639,139, forward strand.
TCTGCTAGATTCTTATCTAATTCGAATCACATTTTCTAAATCAGTGAAGCTAAAGAAGAAACTAACTTTAGACCGAAGCTGCAAAGATGGTTTCACTGCCATTTTAAGGAAGCAAAGTGGGGAACGAGATACAAATGATAACGGTAGACAGAAAATGGAGTGGTAGACATAGATGGGATAGTGGATGCAGATGCAGATGTAACTAATTCAAAAACAAAAACTAACAGGAGGCAGCACAAAAATATTAAAAAGAATTTAAAAGTAAAATATTGTAGACAGAAGAGATAAAATGACATTTTAAGAGGCAGATTAGCTGTAAGACAGAGAAACTTATAACTGTGGTGCTCTTAATGGCAGCAGCGAAGGTTATTCATAGTCGAGGTGAATAATGCAGGACTTCAGGGCAAGACTAGAGCAAAGGCAACGCTGTCCAATCCTGACACGACGAGCCTTTTGCAGGGGAAGAGCAGCCTGAGCCCAAGGCACGTGGTGCTGTTACATAACGTGGTCAGCAGATGGTCTACGCAAACTCGCATGTGTGTGTGTGTGGAGGAGATTTAGTGTAAGAGGGAGTGCCATTAATCCAAGGAAATGCTTGAACATGTATGAATGGCTCATGCTGTCACTTTATATATTAATGTGCATGCCTCTTTAGCATTCTCATATATAAATGTTTGTATTTGAGAGCTTTGTAGTTTGTAGAACATAGCTTCTTATGCATATTAGTCTATGCATGTCTATTCATGTACACCTACAGGGGTGTTTCATTTGTTGGGGGCAGAAATTGCAATAAGAAGCAAACCCATCCCAGTATTTCACACTAAAACAACTCATTCATTTATCTTGACTTCTTTAAAACAAAATGAGCTATGTGAGCAGCAGGGAGAAAACAGAATTCATGTACTGTATAACAGAATAATTTGACCATGTTTTCCCAAAGCTGCATATTATTACATACATATTTCCATAAATTACACCTACAGCACAATAAAATGGCTCAGTTGGATGAAGCAGCAAGGAAACTTGATAAAAATGGCTGAGAGGGGTGATGGTGTACTGTGCAGGAAAAAATGCACATGCAAGTAGGCCTGAGCAAGGCATTACTGGAATGGAAAATAAAATATTAAATCAGCTTTCACATGGTCACACCATCGACATGCATCACTGGTTTTCAGGTGATTTAATGAAATCCCTCCAACATGAATTACAATAATGCAGACTGGATTAACTTTGCAATGCATATTGTGCATAGGATGGTGTATTTCTTTCCTTATGACTAAGTGCTTGTTTTTGCTCAACAGCTCATATTATGCCACATTCTTACCCTGAACACTATATAAATATAAAGGTAGAAAATAATTTCATTCCAGCAAGATTGATCAGACCTCAGTAAGTAAATGTTTACTTAGAACCAGAACTGCTGCCATGCTTAATCATGAATGCACTATGACAAGCTGAACACCTGCTACTATTATTTTAAAGTGATTTGAATAAAAACTTCAGTAAAATGATTTAATGTCTGGTCAAGCTAATGCAATGAAACTTGTGTGTTATAATCTTTGTAAAACAAGCCTGATGAGAGATGGTGCAGAGCAAGGACTTACATTAAAGACTGCCGAGACAGTCCCATCACTGTGGTGCTCTGTAGTGCTGTCGCTAAAGGGTTGCAGTAGACCATAGAACAGCATCCGGTGACACATTTCTCTTGCCTCTACCTCAGCAGATGCATCTCCATGATTCAAACAAAGCCTCTCCAACAGAGTACGACCTGACAACAGAGCACAAAAAGGTTGTTTTTGTGTTATCTTTAGTTACGGTAAGGTGCGGTGAGCAACAATGACTCTGAAGACCCTTATGTTAATCTAGCTTTGCATATTTCAACTTTAGATGTGATAATTAAACACTTACATGTGCAAACTCTGCTCACACCATTGACATGTAGGTGATGAGAAATGGTGTTAATTGCGATGTGCAAAAAATTCAGAAAGAAATGTGATGAGACATTCAAGTAACTGAAGAGTACAATCAATTACATACAACTTTAATTTGACTTTGATGATGAGAAAGTGATCAGTGACTTTATATAGGACTACTTTTGGGTGTTTTAAACTGAATGTGGCTTAACTCCATAGTCTGATCATAGAGCTTGTCAATTCTACATTTGAATACAGATTACTGGACTTAAAAAAGCAAGTTGTCTTAGTTAGACTCTGGTTTTATGACAAGTAAAAAGCAGTTTGAGATGTGATATTCATCTTTTCCCAAATTTCCTGAGCAGGTTTAAATCCCAGATCATGAAGAATCCTGTTTCTTAAAGATCACTGCTGGTGCACCAAAAGGTTTGTAAAAAAATTACTGCATAGCAACTTGAATTTAGAGCCTGAAGCAAAAACACAGCTAGTGTAGAAAGTCTCTGAAACACTGTGCAGTCACAGTTGGTGATGCTGGGAAACAAGTTCTATTTTCCCCCTCTTTCTTTTGTTTAAAACATGTGATTCAGGGAACAGCATCATACCAATTAACAATGTCCCATGACTCAAGGTCATGTGGACATTGATTCTAGTACTTCAAAATAGTCTGTAAAAACATTAACGAAGATAATCCCCTGTCATTCTTGAGCAGTTATCTTTTTTTCTTTCTAGAACGGATGGATGAATGCTGTTTATGTTGTTTCTTTGCAGTAGTACTCTGTGCTCAGTCATCCAATATGCATGTGTGTGAAGCATTTGCAGGTCAAGACACATTATTCAAACTACAAATCAACTTAACTAAATTTTACACCTTAAAAACTTGAGTTAAATCATTTCAATGATCTAGCTTTTGTATTATCAATCACAGAGAAGGTTTTGTTAGGTGTTCAACAGTTAAATTTTCTCTCCCTGCCTTTCCACTCCATCCCAATAGGGTCAGATGTGACCTGGAAAAGGAATAAACAGATCCCTGTCACATGGAATGCTAAACTAGAGTGCAAGTGTGTTTTATATAAAACATGACACATTACATCCTACACAAGGACCAAATACAAATTTCACTGACAATATAATGAATTCCTCCATTGTTTGGTTGCAGTATTTCCACCTGATGAAATTAAACTGGATCTCATTTGATGACTTATTTTTGTCTAGCAGACAAACTGTCACTTGTGTTTAGCATCCACATATGCACACAGTGAATACATCTGTGTGACTGTGTGTGTGTGTGTTTTTTTTTTTTTTTATCTAATCCAGTGGAATCAGGATGGAACTGCCATGGGTGGCTGCTGCAGCTTTTTCTCCCTGATGTATGAGCACATGCACAGCTGAGCTCTTGAAAGGCCTCATAATTCAAAAGGACACAGTGGCTTTGTTTTTATTGCAGGAGACTGTTGCTCTGAAGATGTTTTAGTAAAAACCCTTTTCTCTTTCATCATGTTTCTAATGAGCTGTACTAAAAAAAAAGAAAAAAAAGTTAAAGTTAAATTAATTTGTATCATTCATAGGTAATTACAATTTCCATCAGCAGACAATTAATATAATCAGTTCAAAATGCTATTGCAGAATAACTTAATATGGGGTTGGAGTGCCTTAAAAAGCAATCGCATCTCATCTAACCTATTGGAGCTTTTCAGCAACTGTGGACAATTTATCTGAAATACTTTGATTTGAGGATTCTTTATTTTTTGCCCAATAACAAAATCAATAATGACTACCATCAGCCCTAACAAGGTAAGTATTCAAACATCATATCTGTGCCAATAATACCATGCTGGGAAATGTAATACTCCCAGTAATTAGAGGAAAATTTCAATAAATGTATTGTTCCTTTGTGTATCAGATCATTATTGTCAGACAGCTATTGACTGAATGCTGTGTTTCTTTATTACTGCAAACAAAGGGACTGTTGTTTCCCAAAATACACAATTGCACTTTTAAATCTTCTCTTTCAATAAAACAGTATATTTGAACTCCTAGATTAATGGTCAGAAATAATCTAGAATGGATAACATGTGCTCATGTCATTATGGACTATGTGGCTGTTTTCAGTAATCAGGCATTATTAAATGGGGTTTCTGCATTTAAATCTCATTTATGCCTTTTAGAAATCCTTTAAGCTTTGTTCTTTTTATAGAGTTAATTTGATGTGACTCACCAGAGAAGACATCCAGGTAGGGTGCTGTAGAATTAGAGGTCTTCCTTCCATAAGGTGCTCTCTTGGAGCCCAGTGTCCAGTAGTTCCCACCTGCATGACTCTTCTCTGGAGTTTCCTGCTCTGGGAATTTAGCAACACCAGTTTCACTTCTTCCCACCTCATCTAGCTCGACAGACCAGTCCCCAGAGACACCAGCGATGGAGCAAGACCTTTGCTTACGTCTTGTCAACCCATCAGTTCTGCTGGATTCCAAAGAAGCAACAGTGACATCTGATTTTCTAGGCACATTTGGGCTGGTAAGTGGGGAACCCACTGGAGAGGTAAGCTGCCTAGTAGTCGTCTTAACATAAGAGGGGTGGACTGGGGGGTAGAGTCTGACAGTTGAGGGCGAGTTAGCAGATGTTCGTCTGGACTGAGAAACAGGCAGGTTGTCTGTCAGATGGCTGATAGACATGCTACTCTTCCTTCTTGTAAGCGACAAAAAATCCCATTTTACACTATCCTCTTCCTCCCTCTCAACAGACAGGTCCAAACTGCTTGCGCTCTTGTGAGTTCCAATTGGACCTGTTACTACCAACATGGAGTCCAAATGGACAGATGGTAAACACACATTTTTGCTCTGTGTAGCCCGATTTCCTTGACTCTGTTGTAGATGGTAAACTGGACTCTCCAGGTCATCCTGGGGCTCCTCAGCACTCTCATATGAAGTGGTTGTTGTGGTGGTAGCAGTAGTATCCTGGAAGCTGTAGGTACTGTTCGTCTTTGGGAAAACACTGCCACTACTTCTTTCTGTGTCTAGCGCTGAAGATGGTGGTCCACTCTCTGCTGATGAATTTCTTGATATTGGTATGTTACTGCTTTCAGTATCTATTTTCTTATTGTCTAGTGCTGTAGGTAAAGTTTTTCTGCCAGTAGATGGGGAGTAAAGTCCCTGTTCTAGATTAAATAACTGGGGGGACACCGTGTCAGGGACTTCACTCACCTTAGAAGTCATGTGCTCATTTAAGGGCCTGGGCACTATTTCCAGTATGCTGTCACTGACCACAAGCTGATCTCTAATGGCTTGCTGGATGTCAGATAGCAGGTCTTCAGTTTCTGCTGCTGCCGAGTGAAAACTGTACAGGTCAGCCTCTGAACCCGAACTTGTCTTCCGGCCAAACTCTCCCACAGACTGTTGACCGTCTGCGGTCAAACGGTTCAAATCGCCCTCGACATCTGATAGCATGCCCATGTCATCAGCAGACTGGCTTGCCTCTGCACCAGGCTTCAGCTCAGTCTTGCCAACATGTGCTGATCTCCCATCTTCCAACATGTCATCCTTAGACAATCCTTTCACTTTGGATAGACTCTTCCTGATCTTCATTCCAGAAAACACAGAGCCCTTTGACTCTGACTTTGGTTTCTTCTTTGCATTATGTTCTCCTCCCACTTTACTTGTCTTATTGTGGAACTTCTTAGATTGTTTCTCCACTTCTCTCTCATCAGCATCACCCTCACAGTTGACATCCCCAGCGGCTCCACCACTTACTCCACCTTTTTTCTGTTTTGTTTCCTGGTTTCCCATATTCCTTAGCAGGCGAACACCCTTGGCTAACAGGCCATGCTGTTGAGGTCGAGACTGGGCATGCTGGATTTCCTCCTGGGCTGTTTCTAATGATATTCCTTGATTGGTCAGAGCTCTCCCAGAGCTGGATAATCCCTGCTGTCTGCCCACCACAGTTAACGGCAGCTGTGAGGATGATGCTGGCTCCCCCAGTACTGCTGATGCTGAAAGGAGGTGGAGACTGGCACTAACAGCCACGCACTCGCCCCCCCTCCCCTGCACATCTTCTCGCTCTCTTTGATCCTTTCTCTCTTTTTGCCCCTCCTTCCCTTCCCAGTCTGGTCGTGTAAGCTCGGCTGTCTTGCATAACGGGCTGCTCGTTGAACGAGCAAGCCGCTGATGCTCCGGAGTTCGCTGCCCTGCTCCATTTTCTGCAAGAACCGGATGAAACAGCTTAGGACTGTGCTGTCGATCCTCTATGATGCTCTGTTGTTGATTTAGAAACGAGTGTTGTTGTTTATGGAGGATGTGGGTGACACTGCTCTTCCTCCTGCCTTTGAAGGTGGAAGTGAAGAAACTCTCTTTAAGGAAGGGAACTTGAGTCTCGACTGTCTTAATAGTGTGCATTATGAAAACTTTGGCTCCAGCCAGAAGGGAGTGGATCTGCACACTGAAGTAAAGGCAGAAGTTAAAATCACATTGACATGTTTTCTATATAAGTCTGGACATACCTTTTTATTTTGAACGAAGAAGTTTGAACCACTATTTTGAATCTGAATACACTTTTTTTCCATACAATGGATACATTTTTTGTAAATAAATAATACCTTAAACCATTTTAATTGTAAGAATGTCAAGATTATTTTACCATTACATTAAAAGGTATTTAATTTTTCCCACTTTGCAGAAAACAAACATCCATACTGTACTTGTAAAGAGGTTATGATATTGACTTAAAATAGACAATTATTTGACATTTTTTCTAACAAATAAACGGCTAAATTGAAACATTAAAAATAGAAATATAATAAAGAACTAATGACTAGTGAGTGAAAAGGTAGATCTATACAGAATAAGCCAGATTTCTGCCTCTGCATCTGTGCCATAGCTTTCCTGTAGCCTGACAAACATCTTCCCAAAAGTGTAAGCACAGATTGAGACAATGCAAACTATAATAACTGTGACTGGTCTTTAATGTTTCACCACAGCATCAGTAAAAATGCTTTGAGGGCCTAAAAGTGGAAACTAACCAACATGGTGCAGAAGCACAAATGCACACACGAGCATAGCTCATGACAATCTGATAGTGAAGCATTAATCAAACTTAAAAAGGCACTCAGGGATGAGGAAACACACAATGATAACCACCACAGCTTCAAAAAATTAAAACAGGTTTGTTTTTTATTTTCTTGCTTCTAATAAATTGAATTAATATTTGATTAATCCAGAAAAGCAGAAGATTAACCAAAACTTTAAAAAGAATGAAATTCTGTAAATAAGATTGTCTCAAATCAGATTTAGGTTAAAAGTGGAAAGATATATTATTTCTTGAGATATATCTATTATAGTATTCATTAAAACAAAATATTGTTACAAAACATTAACACTTCATTGTAGCGTGCCTAATTAATTCTGAGGCGTAAGGCACAGTAACTTAAGCCACTTAACTATTTAAAAGAGAAAAAAAAAACTTAACTTCTTTGCATCACAATAAACTTGTTTAGATGCACAAATAACTACCAGCTATTTTTCCTGAGAACACATTGATCAATCTTAGCTGAAATCCAACGTCACATTCATTTTAACACAAGAAAATAGGGTTTTTAACTGGATTCAAAGTCCCATTTTTATAGCAACCAAACTGTGAAAAACAGGCCAAGTTTTTATATTTTATACAATGAAATATAATTTAAATTGTGGCGTACTTGCCTGACTTGTGGATTCTCCTCACTGGTTTAGTGCAGAATGAAGAAAATAACACAAATGAGTGTTTGTCTTCGCCTGTGAGCCGCTCCTTAGCCATGGGTCACATGAAGTTGGTATTTTCCTCATCACATGTCTAGTCTCTATGGCCATCTTCCATTTAGCCCCGTCTGAGACTTTCCTCACTAACTTTATCAGGCTTCATCAAGGGAATGTGCATAAATGCTTAAAAGACAAGACCATTCATGTTTTTTTTAGTTTAAATAAGACACTTAGAGCTGTAGCATACTGTTAAATAGTTGGACAGGAATTATATTCAGCACTTTTAACTAACAGATGATCTCTAGTCAGTCTTTCCATTTTTGTCTTAGTGCACCCTTCTAACTCCATCCTTCCAATCAGCAAACGAGTTTCAGCTGCATTCCCCTAGCAGAGGCAACCACCACACATGACAATTACCATGAAAAATACAAGTTTGAATTAAACCAGGGCGTCAGATTGTTTCATTACATGCGTAACATTTATAGAGATGACATAACCACAGACTGTTTCTCCTCTTCCTCTTTCCTTCTTTCTTCATAAGCGGATTCTTGATGGCTTCTTGAACCCTGTCGTGTGTGTTTATTTGCCACCAGAGTGCAGAATCAAAACATTATAATGTCACCGTCAGCTCAGCTGCAAGGCAACGTTATGTAAAATAATTCACCTTGATGGACAGGTCAATGTTTACTAAAAAATAACTAACTAAAAAAAAAAATAAATAAATGAATATTTCACATGACTTACAAAAAAATTAGAATACAACCCAAACATTTTGAGTAAAATATAGTTTATTGGGAGGCACTTAGGAAGTATTTTTTGTGACTGACTTTAATTACATCACTCCGGAGGTGAATCTAACCTCCACCCCGTCCTCCTCACTCTTCCAGTGTCCAGCACGCTGACATGGGGGCACACACTTCAGTATTAGGATGTGGATTTGAGGTCGGGACAAATTATAGAAGGGTTTTTATTTTTTGTCCTCCTTTGGCTGTGCGTCCTAACACAGATTGCACCTCGGGTGCTTGTCCACTTTGCTCACTTTAAATGTGTTGAAGCATGTCCCATTGTTCCGAAAGAAATACTTCTCCAGTAATATCTTTTTTAAAAAAAGCAATAATGCTTGAAGAAAATGTTTAATTATATAGTCACTTGGAACACAAATCAAGAACAAAAAACATTTTCATTCTATATACACTTAACTTTTTAAAACCTAAACTTTTCTGGAACTATCTACAAAATATAGACTAATTAAGTGTGAATAAACATTATGAGGAGCTGTAGCTCAGGGAGACTGTTGGCTCAATCCTCAACTCCCCAACCATTGGACCAAGTGTCCTCCTTATGAGATACTTTGGGGAAGAATCATCTTCCATATTATTAATAAAAATGAAACACCCTTACACAACCTTTAATAAGAAATTACCCAAATCACTTTTTAATATGGTCAAACTCAACAAAATTGACCTGTTTTTCCTTTAAAAGACCCAAAATTTGATACTAATTGGATTGGAAATGTAAAATGAAAAGAAAAATGTAGGTTGTAATGAGAAGTACATCACACTAGCTCACAACAGCTTTGGTTTAAAGGTTTAATTAGTATTTTAAACATCATCATGATTTTTAATATCAAATTATCTGAACATGTTGCAACTGAAAACAAACTAATTATACAAAACTAACCTAAGGCATGAAATAGGAAGATGGGACTTTTAAATTGGTACCTAGTATGGCTGTTAAAGGACTGTCATATAAATGGGAATTTGAAGAAGACCAATACTCAGTAAACATAAATTACCCGAATATCACTTGAGAAAATAAAGGTGAAAATAAATTAAAACATGAATGAAAATTGCAGTCATGACTTGTGGCATGAAACACAATAACTGACAAAAAGCTTTTTCTTTTGTTTGTTTATTGGCTTAAAATAAGCATATAATTGGCATACTTAAAATTAAACAAACTGTGTGTTCACCATTTGGCAGTTTACATTCCCAGTATTTAAGTATAAAACAAATCATGATTTGATGATGATTTATTATGACATTGGAGCACACCGTTTTCAAAGCAGGGAAATATCTACCATTTTTTTCTTTTTCACTTTCCCCCTGACATCTAATTTACAGTTAAGCATCATGTATGACCACTGTGTCCAGAATCTTCTCCCTAATTAAACTTACTGTTGAAGTACAGTTTTAACCTCACTTTCAATATTTTTTACACCATGTTGATGCTGAAAGAAAAATTTGAATTCAGCAACGAAGAAAAAAAAGAACCTCTGCATTAGACAAAAACAACATAATGTGCATTAAAATACAAATTCAAATACATTTTTCATGTTAATGTTGACTATTGTTTATTGGTGTGTGGAGTTTACCAACTGTATGTATAAGAAAACCTGATGATACTTAATACCAAAATAGGTGCCGACAATATATACAAATCATATGCTGCAAAGCTTAATAACAATTTCAAGGAAGTACTTCTTCAAGAAACCATAAGAAAAAAAAGTTAAATCATAAATAGGATACAGTCAATGATTGCGGCTGTTCTTTTTTAACATGACCTACATGTTTGAGCCATTTCATTGAACTAAACACCTTCAGAGCATGAATAACTGATGCACAATTGTGATGCAAATTGTCATTTTTCATTTAGGATATTGGCACTGCAGTTAGATGATGATACACAGTATTCTGGGTAACAGGTCTTTCTCTCAGCCACTAGAGGCTGCCGTTGTTCTTCTATATGTTAGGTGGTGGGCCTTTTATAAAAAGTTCCTTACATGAGTCAGTTGTAGGAATTTAAGAGTTAGTGAAAAATCAAATATTCTTTTAAAAATGGACATCGTTGTGTGTGCAATCAATCATTGTGTCTCAAGTCTGAAATATCCAAATATACATAAAGAGAATATCATCACTGTATAATTGTTACTTTTGACAGAAAACTGCAAGTACATAAAACACAGCCAATGTACTTATTGTCTCCACCATAAAACCACAACAATCACATTGAGCACAACAGCAGTTTACTGACTGTGGTGGCACACAGAATATTCACATGTTCATCAAAAGTTCATCAAAAGAATAATTTTCAGACTGGCTCAAAATCTCTGGAATACCAAGAAAACCAAAGATGAATATCACAAAAATAACAGATCTGTGTTGACCAAGAGTAACAACCCAAGAACAGTTTATATTCCATTAGACACAGGAAAGCTATATCCATGTATAACGTACAAAGGTAATCCACAAAAGTTAAAATCACATGCCAATCAAGAAGATGTCACTGCAAATCAGTAAAATGTGGAAGCCTGTGAACACAAAATTGGTTTTACCTTGGCTTTCAGTATCATATTACAGATAGATAGTTCTGTTTAAAATGCAAAACCACTCTGCACATTACAAATCTAGCTACCCACAGAGGGAAATGATAAGAAATGTGATTCCCCAACCCAGTGACATAGACATGCTTTCTATTTGTGTCAATTGCACTTCAGTATTTCTCCTGCAATGCATTTTAAAAGCCCTTTACAATTATTTTCCACTCAGTTCATTTTTTCTTTTCTTGGTAAAGATTTTCTCTGAGGAGAAAGGCAAAGCTTTCATCTCTAGACCTCACCTTAGGCAAACCTTCACACACATATACACCTTTTGCTAAATGAATGCACCGACACAATCACATACTGCAACACCACCACATAGGTTTGCTGTGTTCAAACATCACAGCCGTGAAGGACAGGCAAAGAAACTCCACAGAAACAACTACCTGGAGGCTTCTTTCTTTTTTCCTTGTCCTGTGTTTAATCTTCAAATTCTGTGATAAACTATCCAACCTTTCAGTCATTTACGTGGATTCCCTGGGAATGCTCCTGTGGAAGACCACCGACTGCCTCTGCTGGAACTGCTGCTTCCTCCTTTTTTTCTGGTCCCATCGGCATAGCAGTATCATCTTAAAGGTTGTACGGAAAGTTTTGTTGCACAGTGCGTAACACATTGGGTTGACTGTACTGTTGACATAGCACAGCCAGTATCCTACTGCCCACAGGGTCTCTGGGATGCAAACTTTGCAAAAGGCATTGACCAGCACCATGATGTTGTAAGGTGTCCATGTGATGATGAAAGCTAAGAGAATAGCGCTGAGAGTTTGAGCAGCTTTTTTCTCCTTCACTAAGGACATACGCTTCCTCTTAGTGATCTGAGTTCGAGCTCGGGCTGCAAAGCGCTTTGCCATAGCTGCTTCTTTGAAAGACATTGGGACAGAGGGGGACTTGGTGGCTGTGCTGGTGGGAGTGCAATCAGAGGCAGTGGTAGCTGGTGTACCATCTAGAAACCCTTGGTTAGAGTTAGTTTGGATAGTAGACATTGACTGAGTCTTGCGTGTGCAGAAGCGTTGGTGGTAGCTATTTTCCTTACTGTTTGTTCCCTCAGCTGTAATGGTGGCAGTGGTGTCGGTGGTGACTGTTGACAAGTTGTCTCGGTTATACTCAGCTCCCCTTAAGGGATCCTCCTCTGATGCTGCATCCAGATCCTCACACGAGGTGAGCTGAGAGTTCACAGCAGCCTTAATTCCAGGGAGGCTAAGAACAATGGAAAAGATAGCATGACTCTGGGAAATCATCTCTCTTCCCCCACAGTCCTCATCCTCTGAGGACCCAGAGTGGTCCAAAGACACAGCAGCATCATTGTTGTTCCAGCTGTCACTGCTGCTCTGGTCTGCATCGCCATCTCCCTGTCGGATACTACCAGGTCTCCAGGAACGAACCCCAGGCCAACAGTGGAAGCGCCCAACCAGCTCTTGACATGTGGTCTTTTTCTTAGACAACCTGGTCAACTCATAGCTACTGCAACTTCTTGAACTTCCTGTCTGATGTACAAAACGGGCTCTCTCACCCTCTACATTCCCTCTTTGTCCCCCTATCCCACCACGGGCCTCTGAACCCTGCAACCCGGCTAACTCTTTTGAGCGATTCTGGGTCTCTTTGTAAATACGCCAGTAGAGAACACTCATTATCGTCACAGGCAGGTAGAAAGCTGCCATGGCTGTGCAGAAGGTGATTACAGGCTCTGTGAGGAACTGAATATAGCAGTGATTTGGGGGCACAGTTCTTGTACCTACAAAATATTGCCACAAGAGAATAGCTGGGGCCCAGAGAACAAGAGAAACAAACCAGGCTAAGCCTATCATGATTCCAGCGCGCTTTGTGGTCCGTTTGGCCCTGTAAGTTAAAGGCCTGGTGACTGAAAAGTAGCGGTCAAAGCTGATGACCAGTAGATTCATAACTGACGCATTGCTTGCAACATAGTCAATAGCGAGCCAAAGGTCACAGGCCCAGTTGCCCATAGCCCAGTAGCCCATTATAAGATAAGTTGTATAAAGGTTCATGGAGATCACACCTATGATGAGATCAGCCACAGCTAAGCTCAAAAGGAAGTAGTTGTTGACTGTCTTTAGCTGGCGATTAACCTTGAAGGACACCACTACCAAAATGTTACCAATGATGGTGACCAGTGACAATGTGCCTGTCAGTAAGACAATGAGGACAACTTGCCACACATGGTGGCCACCCAGAGGGCCAAGGCTTGGCATTTCAGTCCCATTTTGTGAAGATTGGTTAAAGAGTTTGCTGGTGAAAGATGAATTATCATCAACAGGATCCACATTAGGGGCCAACAAGGGGGCTCCTGCGGTTTCTCCTCGATGGAGCACGTTGGATTGTGGGTAGGCTTTGGCCGAGGGAATGGCAGTCAGGAGGAGACCAGGGTCTGTACTGTTGGAGCTCATTGTAATGTTCTGGCATATTCTAAGGAGACAGACAGAAAAACAAGATAAGAAGGCACAAAGAGAGAGGGAGGGTAAAAGGACATGACACACAAAGGGAAGAAGAGATGGGGAAATGATAGTGATAGAGAAATGAAATGAGAATGAATACATGAATAGTTGACAATCCTTTTCATATCCAGTAGGTGAGGCTATAAACCTGCTAGACCAAGTTGGATGTACATGTCTGTCAAAGATGTTTTAGTCTGATTTGTCTTTCTCTTTTCTCTATAATTTCACTCATGGTCAATCAGTCTGCACACTTTAAATGTGATGGCAACCATATATCACACATCATCTCGCCTCATTGTTAGAAAGCTTTCATGGAAAGAGATTGCAATCAGCACTTCTTTCTTACCACACCCAGTAAATTGTTAAGACGTTTCACAAACAGTAAACACAGGTTCTGTACTTTCTCATGCAGAACACTGGGTCTATGGACAGGTTTGGATTTCTACTTTCAGATCAGATGTGGAGAAAATGCTGGAGAGCTTTGTACAAAACATAACTCTGGTGTAGCTTGTCAGTCAACAGATTGAAACAGTTTTGTGGAAAGTCCCTCAAACTCTTTCTCTAAAAAGTTTTTGCATGTATTCTGAGATTTTGGTCTTGCCTGGTTCTTGCTGGTTTATTAGGAACCAGGAGCATTTTGACAAAAAACTTTGGATGGCTAAAAAGAACAAAAGATCCTCCTGTTTATGTCAAAGCAGTTTTTGATAACTGAAATGATGACAAACTTTATTATAAAAACAGAGCTATTCTATTTACTGGTAAGGAGAAAACGAACACTTGGAAATTCAAACTTTATCTCAGAAAAAGCAGATTTCAAGTCACAATTTGTCTCACAAGTTGAGGCATCAGCATCATATACAAAACTAGAATAATTCAATTTTATGCCAAATAGCTTAAAACAGATACAAATTTGAAATACCTCTGGAAAAAACAAACATAATTCTTCCTATTTTGGATATAATGTCACAAAATGTGGTTAGATTTTATCATTTAATAGTAGCATTTAACAGCTACTACGACCATAGATCACATGGAAACAAATATATGCAACAAATCCATATATTTGTGGCATTCCCTAGAGGTGTAAATAAATATGCATTAGTACTTTAGCTCAGCTAACATTCCTAATCGTGTATCTTGAATTTTAGTATTATGCCTCAATACATTCAATTACTATGTTTTGAAAGCTGCTTGATGTTATGAAGTGTAGGCAAAATAAGATTAAACAAATTAATTAATGTTCACAAATTAATGGCAACCTCTGTCAAAGGAGCAAACAATGACCTGCTGCTGGGGGACACTTGTAAAATCATCTGACCCCTCCTCTCTAACCTATCTGCTACAAACACAATTTTCTCAAATGTTTAAGACTATAGCAATCACATACTGTATACAATTACTATCACTTGCACTCAGTATTTAATCCTGCAGGGAAAGACATTCAAAGCTGAGTGCTGCACCTGTGCTTTGACTCTCGGATTTCCCACAGAGCTGTTGAATAACCTCAGTAGCCAGCAGCGTCTCACAGCTGTTTGTAACACTGAGCACACACTTCTACAACTATTATTAGGAGACCCCCTGTTGTTACTGCTGCAGACACGCAACACTTTTTTCATGTACATATACGGACAGTATACACTCACATGTCACACATAAATCATTTCAGTTCTTAAGTACTGCACAGCCCCAGCATGCATAATCTGAAGACCCATAATACATGCAACAATGTACCAGGATTATTTTGAACAATAGTTTGTTAAGGAACAAAACCAGTATTTAAAAAAAATCTAATCATGTGCATGTAAAATAACAATGTCCTAAAAAAATGCAAATTTTAGGATAGATGGCAGATGTACAAGCCTCTTAAGAGAACAAAGTCTCCTTTAAATTTTATACATAGCTAATTCTACTTAGTATATGCAGCAATGTGTTAGTGATGAATGTTGAACCTCTATTAATTAAGGACAAAAAAATGTGTTTCTGCAAAGATAAGGGCTTAAACAGTAGAAAAATCTGTCTTTAATCTGCTAAAATGAGCAAATAAAAACAAATAGTGGCTTTTTTAAAATTATTATTAAAAGGACATTAAGGCCTGTAAAAGCATTGTGAACTATTGTTCTGTTTAGTGGAATGCAAACATGCCTAGTTTGCAGAACAAGGACGAAACCCTGGATTTAATGGAGAAAAGCAAAATGTCAGACTCTGTACATGTCTTCATGTCTATTTTGTGAGGTTCATTCATTGTGATGAAGGGAGCCAATTAGATGCAAGAATTAACAGAAAATTAAAAATGGGGGAGAAAAAAAGCACTGTCAAGATAGAGGACAAAATTAGGTGAAACATGTTTTCATTGCCTTTTCTTTACATCTTGCATTGATGAATCAGGTCTTTCTGTTTACTGCTACAGTTTGAACTCCTAGAACTTTACATCTGCACTCCTCAGGGAACGCAACCTTTGCATTGACAGTAGCTGATTTTTGGTTTGTCTCAAAATTGATCAGATTTTAGTGAAAAACACACAACTGGGAATGGCATTTTATTCTAACTTGTGTTGGCTAGATCTGGGCGACCAGTTGCTATCACAGTCGTGGCATTTAGGTGTCAGTATTAGGCTCTATAGTACCCTAAGTTTAACTCCCAGGCATACAGGTCTGACAGTTTCAGGTACACAGAGAGATCAATACTCATTTACTGTGCTGCAACACAACTTGCTCCATTTCATTTCACAGGATTTGTACCAGCTTCCAAACTAGGTGCAAGGATCCATCTAAATTGGGTGACTAGGCCAGGTAGTGGAAATTGGCCAGGTTTGCTATTCTATCAAGTTTCTATTTTCAGCAAACTAATTTAGCAGAGGAGAGATACAAAATAATGAGTGGATGAACCAATCCAACAAAGGGTAAAGCTGCTTAAAGTTAAACCCATGAGATCTACAACATATCTTCCATTAAAGAAATAAATGGGAGTTTAATCAACAGCGTGTGAATTTTTAAAATACTTGTCATTGCAGACTAGTACCATAGTGCTTTTTCATGCTGCTTGCTTAGTCCTTTTCTCACATGCAGGTTGTACTAGGATCAAATGCAGAAAGACATCTGGAGGCAGACAGAAGTTTTAGCACTTACCATAATCAGGCATTCTTTTGAAAACAGCTCAAGCATAAGCAGCTTCAACTCAAGAGAGTAAGCTGCCAAAGAAGGCAAAAGTTAACTCAACCACACACTCAAAACAAAAACACTCTGACCCTACAGGCAGTAAGAAAAAGAAAATAAACTGATCAACAATTGGAGGCAAAGATTTGATTAGATTTTCATGCACTGGCAATTTCAAGACAGCAAGAGGCTGAATGTATATGCTTTCGGTTGACCAAGCAGATGTGGGTAGTGGCTTTGTGATTAATGGCTGGGCAATTACTGTATCTCCATAAAATAAGTAGATCCCTGCATTGCGTCAAAAAGATAGGAATAGAGTGTGGGAGTGAGTCAAAATACTGGAGATGTATTCAAAGCAATAACAGCTTGGATTTACTCTCAATAAACATTTGTTATATTGATAAGAATCCATTAAATCTTCTTAGTAAGGCTTCTGCCTGTTCCTCAAAGTTAGGTGATGTGACATTGCACAAATCATGGTTAAAACTGATAGTTCAGGGTGACGTTGGTAAGGATGCTTGTTGAAAGGTGAAATGTAATCTGTGTAGCAATGCCACAACACTGCAAAATTATTGATTTAGTCTACAGCACACAGAAGAGCAGCTTTACAGAAGAGCACAAACTGGAGTACTCCGATGCAGGCGTGTTATCTTACATCTGCAAAATTATATGATGTAATGTGCAACTAGGATTGGTAAAACTAGAGACAAAGAGACAGTATATAGTATGTAAGTACTATATAAGAGTTTTTATTTCTACTTATTTTATATTTGATAATGACCAGTAATAAGTTATTAACCCTTTATTGGGCAAAGAACCATATTTGTACACTTCATTGGACATACAAATTGCCTTTGTATGCTAGTCAATGAAATCATTAAGCTATTTTAGAAAAAAACTCTCCAAATTTTAAAGTCTTATAATATCGTCCAATATTATATTAAAACTCATTTCTATGGTTGGAAATAATATGGTTGAATAATATGGTTGAAAAGTAAATTTCCAAGTATTTCAATGAGTGCCCGTTAGGGTTAGAAACACAAAGCTGATAGCTGGAAGAGTATATATGTGTAGAGCCATTCTTCCTTGATTAAGATATGAACACAGAACACTGCACACAAAGAGGGGGAAATAAACAACATGTGGTGGAAGTCGGCAGGCATAAATCAATAGTTATTTCCAAGTGATAATACCTGGAGTGTGTGTCCTGGAGAACAAAATTGCTGACTCTTTAGTTTCCCTGGATTCCAACTACACATCTTTGGGTATAGGTGTAGATTTCAGAGAGGAGATGCCGTTTTGAACACGAACAAAGACCTTGCTGAAGTACATATGAGCTAGACAATGGTTTATATTTTGAATTAATTCACTCATCAGTTATGTTAGTGCTGCATGCATATACAAAGAGATTACCTGCTCAAAAAAAAAACACGGTAGAGGAATGAATATCTGGTTTACATGTGTCAACTCAGTGTGGATAAAATGGAAAAAGTTGATTTGCAGAGGAGCACTTTTTTGGAATCAATACACATTAAGAGAAATACACATTACACAATATACACTGCTCAAAAAAATAAAGGGAACACTTAAACAACACAATGTAACTCCAAGTTAATCACATTTCTGTGAAATCAAACTGTCCACTTAGGAAGCAACACTGACTGACAATCAATTTCACATGCTGTTGTGCAAGTGGAATAGAAAACAGTTGGAAATTTTAGGCAATTAGCAAGACACTCCCCAATAAAAGAGTGGTTCTGCAGGTGGTGACCACAGACCGCTTCTCAGTTTCTATGTTTTCTGGCTGATGTTTTGGTCACTTTTGAATGCTGGTGGTGCTTTCACTCCAGTGGTAGCATGAGACAGCGTCTACAACCCACACAAGTGGCTCAGGTAGTGCAGCTCATTCAAAATGGCACATCAATGCAGGCTGTGGCAAGAAGGTTTGCTGTGTCTGTCAGTGTAGTGTCCAGAGCATGGAGGCGCTACCAGGAGACAGGCCAGTACATCAGGAAATGTGGAGTAGGCCGTAGGAGGGCAACAACCCAGTAGCAGGACCGCTACCTCCACCTTTGTGAAAGGAGGAACAGAAGGAGCGCTGCCATGCAAAATTACCTCCAGAAGGCCACAAATGTGCATGTGTCTGCTCAAATGTTCAGAAACAGACTCCATGAGGGTGGTATGAGGGCCCTACATCCACAGGTGGGGATTGTGCTTACAGCCCAACACCGTGCAGGACGTTTGGCCTTTGCCAGAGAACACCAAGATTGCGCCCTGTTCGCCACTGGCGCCCTGTGCTCTGTGCTCTTCACAGGTGAAAGCAGGTTCACACTGAGCACATGTGACAGACGTGACAGAGTCTGGAGACGCGGTGGAGAACGTTCTGCTGCCTGCAACATCCTCCAGCATGACCGGTTTGGCAGTGGGTCAGTAATGGTGTGGGGTGGCATTTCTTTGGAGGGCCGCACAGCCCTCCATGTGCTCACCAGAGGTAGCCTGACTGCTATTAGGAACTGAGATGAGATCCTCAGATCCCTTGTGAGATCATATGCTGGCGCGGTTGGCCCTAGGTTCCTCCTAATGCAAGACAATGCTAGACCTCATGTGGCTGGAGTGTGTCAGCAGTTCCTGCAAAACAAAGGCATTGATGCTATGGACTGGCCTGCCCATTCCCCAGACCTGAATCTAATTGAGCACATCTGGGACATCATGTCTCGCTCCATCCACTAACGTCACGTTGCACCACAGACTGTCCAGGAGTTGGCAGATGCAGGTCCAGGAGACCATCTGCCACCTCATCAGGAGCATGCCCAGGAGTTGTAGGGAGGTCTTACATGCACGTAGAGGCCACACACACTACTGAGCCTCATTTTGACTTGTTTTAGGAACATTACATTAAAGTTGGATCAGCCTGTAAGTGTGTTTTTCCACTTTAATTTTGAATGTGATTCCAAATCCAGACCTCCATGGGTTAATAAGTTTGATTTCCATTCATAATTTTTGTGTGATTTTGTTGTCAGCACATTCATCTATGTCAAGAACAAAGTGTTTAATAAGAATACTTCATTAATTCAGATCTAGGATTTGTTATTTTAGTGTTCCCTTTATTTTTTTGAGCAGTGTATTAATTCTCAATTGATTAAATCTTCTGTGGCTAACTGATGGCTAAAATCTTAAGCAAAAGCAGGAAATGAAGTGTGAATGCTCTGAGGGTTGATGAAAAAAAACTCTGATTAAAGTTTTTAACCATCGTGCAAGCTCCCAGATTTAGAAATGGTTTACATACATCATACTTCCTTCAGTAGTACACAAAGCACAAGTCTGTTGCTCCCTCCCGCCATAACTTTAACTCGAGTATACAGTGCCATTTCAGAGCACAGTTTACATCTGAGAACTTTGATTACATTTTTTAGACACAAAGTATGTGTGGAAATCAAAGACAATGTAATTTTCCACGGATCATCAATGGCAAGAATGATACAGCTAGGCTAAATAAATCTTATAGTTTCTGCACTGCTAGCAAAAAATGGCCAAATCTGTGAAAGTGCCAATGATCAAATGATGATGAATTAACAACAGAGATTTCTACACACACACACACAAAAAAAAAAAAAGACAAGAAAATATGATAAGGCATATCTTGCCCTAGGCTTGACCAGGTGATGGTGAAGTAATGGTATTGGTCAATGGTGGATAATGAGGCGACACCACAGTGAGTTGTATATCTCAATATGAAGCCAAACCAGTTATAGCTACTTTGGGACTTCTCAAATTACTTAATTGTCGTAAATAGCAGAGTTGTTTTACTAAAGCAGTATTTGTCTCATCAAATGCTCAACTTAAGTGAAGTTTACAGTTCCCTGGTTTAAAACACCTCACACTATGGCAGAGGAAATAACTGACATGGGTTTAACTATAATTAATGAAGCAGCAGCCAGTAAACGAAAGACTATGTCATGGCACATTTCTTCATTCATTTCTTTATAAGCAACGAGCTGCATGTAGGTATTGCAGAAAGTGATATACCCACACAGTAATCCTTGATAATAACAAATTATGATAATTTTCTCTTTTTTATTGTGAAAATGTAGAAAAAAAACAGATGTAGCTTTTTTAATGTAAGTAATTGTTAAAGTTTTAATTATGCACCATATAGCCTACTAAAGAGGAGCTGAGGGAAGGAGACCTTTTTGTGGTTCCTTTTTATGAGCTAAATCTATCACAGGCTGGTGATGATGGTGTTGCTGCCAGAAGATGGTAGAAAGGGTTGTGAAACAGCCTGAGGCCATCTGTCAGGTGCTCACGGCTGACAGAACAAGCATTTAGTGCTTTCTTGGCACAAGATGAACTTGCCATGGTACATGAGCGATGTTTTAAGTCAACTCTTTTAAGTTAAGATTTTCCTGACTGAAAATCTGTTAAGAGAAAGAATAACGTGAAGTCTTTAGAGCACCTACTCTGAAGAAATATAAAGGGATGGACAGGACAGCCTTGATTACCATGACAAACAGAGAAGTTGTGAATAATCGTTTGCTGAACTAAAATAGTTAAAAGGAAGGCATGTATTATAATCTCTATTGAGTAGAATGGAATTACAGTTTTACTTGTTACTGAGATGTTATTGGTTAAGATATTTAAGTTTGGACCCAAGCTGTGCACCACCAGACCCACTCTGTCAATTTATTAATAAATTAATATTGCATAATAGCTCCTCTAAAAAAAAAAAAAAAAAAAAAAAGGATTTTGAACATATATCTAAACTCACATTTTCATTTCTAAACCAACCCAGATTAAATTGTTTATTGCATATATGTTGTAGACATGTACTTTAGCAAAAATAGCAACATTTTATGTAATCATGTGCAAATATTTCTTTCAAGGGAAAACTAAATGTGATCAGTGTAAACTATTCAGCGCTGAGATTCAGAAAAACAAGAGAGTTTGTACAGTGGGAGAAGTCCAGTCAGTCATTTTATACCAGGAAGCAGCAAAGCATAATTATTCTGCCCTAACCTTGTTTATTCTCCTTTATGACTCTGGGCAGCCAGGAGATCTGCTTTTATTGAGGTGTCGTTTTTGTAGCAATCCAGATTACTGCAGCACAATGTCTGATTCCTGCTTACCCTGGCACCAAAATCCATAAACAGACTGCAGTCTGACAGAAGCTTAGTCTGATAAATAAGAATGCAAGGAAGTGAAATAATAATCACTGCAAGAGGTTATGCTCTGTGCCAGTGTGAGAGGATGGCTGTGCAAAGCTTTCAGCCAAAACTTGACAATAGAAGTATCTCTGTTGCATTAAGATTATAGGCTGACAGGGGAAAGGTACCACAACATGAAAATATAAGAAATGTAAGTTCAGCAAGACACTTCTGTTCAAAATATGTGTCTTTTGTCCTTTATTAGAACTGTTCAATTTTGGTCCACCAAAAAATGCTTTTTTCAAGCAAAATTCAAGCAATAGTGAATCTGAACATGAGGTTCTTTATGTTGCAACTCTTTCTCTAGTGCTCACGTGAAACTAATTTCCTTTTAATGGAACACTTCTTACCGAGCGGCAACATAGAAGGACAAAGAGGAGGCTACTACTAAGCAGGATTAGTGGCTTACAGAGGTAATCTTAGGTTCATTTCTGGATTTTCTGTCTTAAAGCTGGTTCATGTCTTACCAAGTTGTGTCACCCCAGCAACTTAACCTGTTCTGGAGCAGGTGAAGCACCACCTTTTATTTTTTCATTTTAGCTTATTAAATGAAAAATAAAAATACATTGATGTGTGGACGGTGAGACAATTTCAGCTCAACTCCAAATGGAGTCAAAGACCATTGGACCTTCACTCATCTTCATCTTTATGAGCGATGTGTCATCAGAAAGGTGCTCATGTATCCCAAACAGTCTGATTACTCTAAACCAGGGATCATCAGATCCCGACCTCTTGAGCCAGGTTTTAGATGTTTCTTCTGGTCTTCAAGAGTCTAGTGCAGAACTTGACAAATAGCTGTTAGTGAACCATTTCATTTGAGTCAGGTGTGTTGAACCAGGGAAACATCTAAAACCTGCAAGTCACTTGTCCAAGAGGTCCAGAGTTGGTGACCCCTGCTTTAAATCCTGCAGACTTTTGCAAGATTTGCAACAAATTTTATGTCTTTTTACTTTTCTGCAGCATATGAAATTTCCTAATTGCATCTAATAATCTTTGTATATTCAAATCTATACCCACATTCATCTTATAAATATTTTCTAAAATAATTAAAATCATTCAGTATGATTTTTTAAAATTATTTTATTATTAAATTGTCAGAATCTAACATGAAATAAACTTAGACCGACTGATCTTTGCCTATTTTACCTGAACTTGCACATATCCGTCAGGAAACCAGGGCTGACTGACCAAGTTGATAATAAGCAATGTAGTTCTGCTTAGCGAGCTCTCAATTGTTAGGGCTAGTTTAGGTGGAGGATATGGGCACAGTCTATCCTCATACTACATACTCCATGCTATCTTAACAAGAAAACACAAGTCTCAGTTGTTTTATGATTCAATATACAAAGTATGCAGCTGCACATCTGTATCTATGGATACAGATGTGTTAATAGTACTCAAAGTGACCAGTCAATGAATTGCAGATTCTTTTTCATATTAAGATGATGATAGGAAATTAGATATTAAAAATAAGGGTAAAGGAAAATAAATTTAAACATGTTAGTAAGCATAAATCAGCAGTCAATACTGTTATCCTTATGTTTCCCATTTAGCTTTTAGATCAGTTGTATTTTTATTCTGATAAATTGTCATCACCATTTATGTAGATCCTGTTCTGCCATTTAACTAAAAGTACTGTAAGTAATATAACATCTGGGTTTTTTTTTTGTTGTTGTTGTTGTTGTTTTGTTTTTGTTTTTTTGCACCACATTTCTCCTACAATACATTTGAGATTTTACACAGTATTGGGGAAATTTAATCATGCTTGTTAAGCTGAATCTCTCCAGTCATTCAGGAAGTCCAACAGAATGACTAATGAAAACCTATTTCTCATTTTACTGTTATTTTACTGTTAGTGAATACTTTTGATGGATTTTGCCTTCAGGCACGGTAAGTCAAGAACCGCAAACCCCCTAATCCCCCCCCCCCCACGAAAAAAGAAAAAACAAAAATCCCAGAGCCCCCTGCTGAGTCAGTCCTGGTTTTGGTAAGCATCCAAGGTTTATATTCAAGTATCAAGATCCTCCTCAGGCTGTAAAAAGTCAATCTCTAGAACAACTGTATGGCATTATAAACGGACTTGAAAACTCACACCCTGATGCTGCCTTTATTATTTTGGGGGACTTTAACAGAGCTAACACGAAAACGGTTTTACCAAAATATTACCAACACATATGTCTCCCCACCAGGGGTGAGCAGACTCTGGATCATTGTTATACCCCATTTAAGGACAGTTACAAACCCCTCCTCTGCCCAGCCTTTGATAAATCCGACCATAGTGCCATTCTGCTGCTGCCTGCTTACAAACAAAGGCTCAAACTGGAAAAAACGGTTCCCAGGCAGATCTGCAAATGGAGCAGTACGGCTGATGAGGTGCCACAGGACTGCTTTGAAACAATGGACTGGCAGATGTTTGCAGACGCAGCGGATGACGATATCAATGCGTACACAGACTCTGTCGTAGGCTACATAGGGAAGTGCATTGATGACACTGTGCCCAAAACCTCCATCTGCACTTATCCAAATCAGAAACCATGGGCTGGACCAGAGGTGCGTGCTAAACTTAAAGCTCGCACCGCTGCCTTCAACTCAGGCAACCCTGATGCCTACAAAGCAGCCAATTATTACCTCAGAAGGGCCGTCAGGACCTCTCAGAGGGTATACAGGGAGAAAGTGTAAATGTAAGTTGCTTTGGATAAAAGCGTCTGCTAAATGACTGTAGAATAGAATAGAATAGAATAGAATAGAAAGTGGAGTCTGCCCAACTAAGCCACGACCCGAGACACGTGTGGCATGGACTATGCTGTATCACCGACTACAAGGGGAGGAACAGGCCAGTGGAGCTGTCCAGCGCATCATTTCCGGACGAGCTCAATACCTTTTGTGCCCGGTTTGATGAGGACAACACCACGCCCGTCACCAAACCACATGTGGACAGTGAGGATGCCGTACTCTGTATAGACATGGTTACAGTGAGACGCGCATTCAGGAAAGTAAACCCACGCAAAGCACCAGGGCCTGACGGCATCCCCGGTCGGGTGCTGAGAACCTGTACTGACCAACTCGCCGGGGCGTTTACTAACATCTTCAACCTGTCTCTGAGCCAGTCTGTTGTGCCCACCATCTTCAAGACCTCCACTGTTATTCCCATCCCAAAGACCCCCACGGCATCCTGTCCGAATGACTATCGGCCCATAGCACTCACATCTGTCATCATGAAGTGCTTTGAGCAAATCATTAAGAGATACATCTGTGGCTCCCTCCCTGTCACCTTGGACCCCCTGCAGTTTGCATATAGAGCAAAGAGGTCAACAGACGACGCTATTGCTCTAGCAGTCCACACCTCTCTCAATGACCTGGAGAGGGGTTAACACATACGTGAGAATGCTCTTCATTGACTACAGCTCGGCTTTCAATACCATAATCCCCTCTAAACTGGTCTCAAAACTCACCGCACTGGGCCTGGAGAAGTCCATCTGCTGCTGGATATGGGAGTTCCTCAGTAACAGACCACAGGCAGTGAGAATCGGCAGTCACCTCTCCTCCACACTCGTCCTCAGCACTGGTACACCACAGGGCTGTGTTCTCAGCCCACTCCTGTACTTCCTGTTCACCCACGACTGTACCGCCAGGCACAGCTCCAACAGCATCCTCAAGTTCACCGACGACACCACCATCCTAGGCCTCATCACCAATAACCCTGTGCCGAAACTGCACATGACAATCTTGAAATCTTGAAGAAATACTGTATATGTAGCAAAGAAGGAAATGCTTCTTATCTTTGCAAAGCCACAACTTACGCAGAGTAAGAGTTTGATGAGGCTGGTTGGATCAACAAAGATTGAACTGTTGTATAGAAGAGGAATGCTTGTTTCACAATTTCCTCTAAAATGAAGGTTTCTTAATCAGATTCCTTAATCTTAATGTAATACTACACCTGTTTCCAACAATAAAACTTTGTGCTGTTTGTGTTGATGGTACACCAATATTCATTATGCGCATTCTTGCACATCCTGCAGCATCTCGAGGCTGAGAAACCACACTTACAACTGTGTTTCCAGCCGAGAGTATCACCTGACAGCTGGGTTTGCTTTGTAGCCCTATGTCCCATGGCAGCAACTGGATATTAATATTAACACACTGACCATTTCAGATGCATACTATGATGGATTCAGCAAAGAAAACTCCAAGTAACCTTTATTAAAAGAAGTGAGGAGATGAAAGAGAAAGACAAGAGACAAATTGAAACAAGAGTCAACACCAGACTGACTGGAGAGAGCTCAGGGAAGAGGCAGGATGCAAAACGGATGCTGAATTAAACTTTGTTAGGGGAAGCCAGGGTGAAAATTTATCAAATTTCAGTAGAGTTGATTTAAAGAAATAACTTTTAGACTAACAATAAACTTTCCCCACTCCAAAGGATGTATTTTTGTTTTTTACCTGCAACATTTAAAATTTAGAACATTGCATCATTTTTCACTGAAACAAAGCAACCTAAGCAGTCCTATAACCACAATGTATTAAATTAATCCAATAGTGCTGTGTGCGCATTGAAAGTATTTCTTGGAGTTTTATAGGCTTCAGTTGTTGAATTAGAGTAGCTGTGGGAGGAGAGAAATCTCCTTGTGGAAAGAGGAGCAGGATGTTGTGCTACAGGCTCATGGGATTTCACACACATCCTCACCTCTGTGGTGGGTCTCTGCTTTTTGACAGCCTCAGTAACAAGCTGCTGGAACTCTTTAGACATGGCACTCTTAGACACTTAGACATGCCTGTGTAGTTTGTGTGTATGTGAAAGCAAGAGACGGGAAGAAAAACAGAGGGGCAAAATAGAGACAGTAGAAGAATGGCTCAGGGATATGTCAAGCCAAAAAGATGTGGCCACTTCAGGATGACTGCAGGGAGAATCCTGAATTTACCCTTTCTTTCACTCTTATAGTAAATCTGAATCTGGATGAGTTGCAGTGTATATCTTTTGTGCGTGTTTTAAAACAAAAGTAAAGGTGCTGTCACTGAAATTAGACTGAGTTTTATGGTGAATGTCATGGAAGAAGCAGTTTGAGCATTAAATTTTGCTGCAGTGACATTGAGTTCCTAACATTCCCACAATTCAAACTATGAAATACCACACTTTGAAAAACAATGTCGTTTGGTGTCGAAATCTAACCTTGACCCTTTGCCTCGCTCCTCATGCTTACACTTCAGTACAACCCTACACAGATGCTATACACATGTAACCATTGCAATAGGCTATTACAATCAATCCTTAAAAGGAAGTGCAACCATCTGCCTATTGAACAGGCACTGAAAAGCGAAGCAGAAGGAGAAAAAGCACACACTCTCCTCTATGTAAACATGCTTCAGCAGGAGGAGAGGGGTCTTTAAATGCTGGAAGCAGAGATGCAGGGTTGTGAAGGGGCTATTGGAGACTGAGGATGAAAAGATACAGGGGGGGGGGGGGGGGGGCTTGGAATGTGTTGGGAGATGTAAGTAGTCTCACCTCCAGTATGCTACCCTGGAGTAGGATATTATGTGTTTATGTGAGAGAAGCAGAACAAAACAGATGTCTCACCTCAGGATGAAAGGTTGTCAGGTGATGGAGTCCATGTCTACCAAATGTTCTGTATGCCTCCACACCACATATCACACTTACATGTTCACTTGTCTTTGCAGATATGCTTACATAAGGCAGACATATATAAAAGTAACACCCTCAGCAGTGTTGACATTGTCATGTATTGTGCTTTTCTTTCACTAAGCGCAGGCATGCAAACACACATCATCAGCTGCCAAACCTCAAACACTTGAGGAGTGAGTCAACAAGGTGATTATGAGGAAGTTTTGAAAATGATCCAGGTATATTGCCACAAAGAGAGGTACTGCTGACAGGACTGGTTATAATACAGTCCAAACACTTCGCCTGGCGGATGTAGACAGGCTTACGTTAGACAGTTAAAGCACTAAATGTATTACAAACATGAACGCTCACAGGGATGTGGAAAAACACACACAGTCTTACGTCTCTGTCTGCCTCTTCTGCCTCATTCACTCAAACAAAGCTGACCCAGCCGCCTCACCCCTTCCCGCGCTCCACCTCCCCCCTCCAAACACACATAAACACACACAATGGGTGGATCCTATTTCCTCCAATAATATCAACCCAGGTGACGTGACAGTACCTGGCATTGGAGCTGAAAATAGCTTTTAAATTTGATTCCCTAAATTCTCTTGGGAAGTCATAGTGGTCCTATCTGTCTCTCAGTATCAAAAGCTTTTTCTGCATTTACCAGCTAAAGATGAACCCAAATACAATCTCCAGATGTGAAGACAGGTCTGATAAGAAGAAAAGGACATTAAATAAGGAAGAAGAAAGAAAGAATAACCAGCTCTAGTGATACAAATATTCATACAAATACAGAACCTAAACCGAGTGGAACAAGCAATATCAGCAAAGTCAGATTAGTTTTCATGACTAACCTGTTGTCTTTACGAAAATATATTACATTTAATCAAACTTTATATAAAACTAGTTTTTGAGCCATTGAAATATTCAATGGCATCAGAACGTTAAACACTTCCTGCATGAATTTGCTAGAGTTTACTTTCCAGTTAATATTTGCCACTCCAATGACCTTTTACTATGTCTGTTTTGCATTCTAAAAAGAATTGCATTGTTAAAACAAGTCTGAATATTTATTTGCAGGGGTTCAGAGTAAATTTTAAAGTTGGATACCAAACAAATGCAGATGAAGACAAAACTAGTGGCCTTCCTTAAAAAGTCAAACCTGAAATGTGACCAGACACAGACAGATCTTAATTCACTTTAGGCAGTGGGAGCAGTGTTATCATATCCATGTGTTAAAAACGTTCTGAAGTGAGTGGGAAACTTATCCATAGAGATCCAGAGGCTTTAAGACACAAATTTATGAACAGCAAAGTAAAATAACAGAAAAGGCTTAGAAAGAAATCAATGTCTTCACTCTTGCAAACACATATTAAACAAGTCTGTTTATTAAGGCAAATATTTACACCATGATCAGTCTTAACTCTTAATCTATAAGAACAAAATAAATTCAGTAAAAGAAATAAAAATAAAAATCAAAAAAAAAAAAACTGAAAATCTCAGATAAAATAAAATATAATTAAATATTAAATAAGTTGACAAAAAAAATAAATTAATAAACAAATTGATAGCAACAAATAAATACACATAAATAGATACATAAATAATATAGAAATAAATAAATACACAGAAGTAAAGAAATAAAACAAATATAACATTTTTAAAAATGTTATATTTGTGGTTTCTCATAAATTTGTGACAAGGGGTTAATTATCATAAAACTACAAACGAAAAGGAAAGTTATATAAATACATAAAAAGTAAACATATTATTTTAAGAACAGTGTGCAAAATCTCAATGACTGCATTTTCAGGTGCACTCTGGTTATTTCTGGGATTTTTGGAGTATCCCAGCGTGTGTTCTACATGTAAACATCCCATTCTGCTTTCAGAAACCTGGATAAGGTCTTATCCTGGTTGTGAGAAAAGTAGATGCTACTCGAAGCATTCAGACAGAAACCAGGACACTGTGGCATGTAAACACTTCGTCCACGCTTCTTAACATTCTCTGCTTCCAAATATCATAGTGGCTGAGATAATAAGAAATTTGACATCGTTGTAGATGGAAAAGAAACCTGGATACTTCAATGACAACGAGGGCTGGGATATGAATGAATGTGCTGAAAAAATAACAAAACCTGGTTACGACATAAACCAAGGCCAATATTGTGTATGCAAATGCACTAAATGTAATGAAAATGTGCAAGACTTAGCAATCAGTTCTCCAACTGAAAAAACCTTAAAGGTTTGTTCATAATCTAAAATGAAATCCAAATGTGTGTCCTCCAAACTGCTGCCAGTACAACTGGTAGGAGGGAGGTATGATTCAAATGAACATTGAGGGAGTGCAGATGCCATTTACAAGTGTTTCCTTCAAAGGAATTTAAATATCTATATAAAGCAGGTTTGTGTGTAGTATTCAGTTTTTTGCCAGCAGTAGAATGAAGTCTGAGCATTCTCTGACTGTTCCCTGCTAGACAAGCAAAAGCTTAAAGTTACCAAGAATAAGGTCACCAGCAGGGTTTAAGCATCTAAATCTACTTTAAAAGACTATATTTTAATGCATTGTGGCCATGTTGCTGCACGGTTGGCCTGCAGTTGAGAAGGTGTAAACAACTGTTTGATGCTGATTACATGTTGAGTTAATAACGTTACAACGCTACTAAAAACACGGGTTTTTGCTTCATTTCTTTGTTATATATATATCTTTTTTTTACTTTTTCATATGAAGATATCAGTGTTGGGAAAGTTCAATTTCTACATGGACTAATTCAAAGTTCAGTTCACACATTTAAAATGAACTAGTTCAGTTCATAGTTCATAATTCAAATTTTTTAACTAAGTTCACAGTTCTAAAAATGAACTAGTTCATAGTTCTTTTTTCCCAATATGTTGCTGCGAGCTATAACCATATGTCTTGCATTTGTCAAGTTCATGAAAGCTGAGGGTTTCTCTTTCCTCAAAGGCTGCAGATCTCTGACAAAATACTGCAAAAGGTTTTCCGGCTGTGGCTGGACAAGACAACAGAGCTTCTGCTACTGTACGCCGTTATTTAGTTTTGGGTGGTAGAGGATCTGCTTTAGTATGCCGTTGCCAAGTCTTTAGATTGTTTTTAGTGACATTTAGTTCACATACCTAGTGAAGGCTAGTCAGGTGCTTTATTTAAATATGTTGTTTCAGGTTTGCTGTTGACATTATTGATGTCCGGAGTTGCTTCTTGACACCTGCTAGGCAAAGTTTACACAAAAAGGCAAAACTTCTCCCTCCTGGCTCATCACTGATCTTTTCAAAAAATGATTTTAAGTGATCATACGAAGATGCTGTAGTGATCATTGAGGCAGAGGTGGTCCTGCTGCCGTCATTGGATTTTGCCTCCATGTTTCACAATTTGGTGACGCATACGCGGTGCAGCTCTGTGGTGGCTAGTGCCAGATTAGGTGTTTTTCACCTACATATTTAGGCCTGTTTACAATGTGTTTTAGCCAGGATTTTGCCTGGAAGGCTCCATGGAAATCTGGCACTCTCTTGAACAAAGTTCAGCGGTGAGAGAACGCCGTTCACAAACGTAAGAATGAGCGTGCTCACAATAACGTTCATCAGGCAGAACGTTCAGTTCACGTTCACCAAAATATGAACGAGTTCATGAATGATCGTTCAATGAGCTCGTTCAGGCACAAAACTGGAAGATTTATACCTATACAAATAATAATACAACATGACATTATTCTGTCAGGGCCTTAAACATTCAAAAAATTAATCAATTCCTTACAAATTAATCATATATCTAAAATAAATTATTTTACAATGTGTCAGTCAGCTTCATGGAGGTGAGTTTGCTGGTTGCTTTGTTTACACATAAACTCTAAACCAGGGGTGTCCCGAGTCAGTCCTTGAGGACCGCTGTCCTGCATGCTTTGGCTGTTTGCTGAGGTAGCAAATCTGAATCAGATTAATGGGTCAACATATTTGGGCAGAACTTAACAACAAGCTGTTGAGGAGATCCATTTCATTTGAATCAGGTACGTTGAAGCAGGGACACATCCAAGGATGGAAACTCCAGCTCTAAACTCTTTCGCTGGCTGAGATTTTTTTTAACCATTTTTAAATTAGCGATGCAGTTCTTCTCATGACCACTAGAGGCAGCAGCTTCATTATTATTTGTTTTAAAAAGCAAACAACTCATAGAGATGTTTTTAAGTGAAGGGCAGCCTAATCCTAACATGTTCATTTCTATACTGAAACATAACAAAGCTATATAAATAAAGTTTAGAGAAATAAAGCATACAATAAAAAAATCTGCAGTTCACATATTCAGACTTTAGAGGCTTATTACGAGTCTAAATAATAAAACATATTCAGTGAGTGCCAGTGGTCGAGTGCCACAAGAAAGTTTATAGCCTACAATTACATTTTATATTGGGTGCATGCTGACTAATGATCTATGAATGTTAATGACGACAGACGAGTGATGAATCAGGAACACTGACGACACCCTTTTGCCATCAAGGTTTGTTGTTATTGGTCTGTAAGTAAATATCCAGCACACGAGAGAGACATAAAAAATTGTCTGTTTGTAACCAAGAGACTTCCATCAGCAGCAAGTTGTTTTGAGAAAAAGCCAGAGATAAAAAACTGACAGAAATAGTTGTCTTCTGCCATCCTCAGAACAAACCACACAACACTTGAGAAGAACTCTGTAATTAGTATAACCAGGCAAACCGCTGCTAATACACAAACAGACTAATATCTGGAACCATAAAATAAGCAGCATTTATGTATGCTCCTGCAAAGCAAGCGATGTGGGATGTAATGGTTCCCATCCGGCACACTGACAGAAACATTAGGAGGATGGAGAATGATGAGATCCTCATAAGCCTCTGATACTGTATAGAGTCACACTGGGTGGAAAAAGACTCCTTCTGACTCCAGCTGCACTGACAACAGGCAAACCCATATTGGAAGGGACAACATGGACCACAAATGCAAACTGGTGGTTCAGCCATAAAAATATTTCTCATGTTTTAAGGAATGATGCAATAAACGTCCATTTTTAGATGTGATCACTGAATATTCATTCTCTCTTTATTAGTTCAAGATTGTTTTGACAGCATTCTCTTTTTCAAACACACATGCAACACAGCAAATAGCGCAAGGCCTGCATTATGTATCAATCAAATTTAGCCATAACTTGAAAGTGGTTATTCGTCATAATCATATCCCACATGCAGACCTGTGCAAGTCCAACCATTGCTCCACTGCTGTGTCACATGTGAGCTTAGAGAAAAAGGAGAGAACAGAAACTGTTGATTTTCTTTTGAGAATAAAATCATTGAAGGTTTAAAATGACTGGCATCTCCCACCAGAAAATAGTATTCATTTCCTACCTTCTGTAATGCCAAGAATGAAGTTTTCTGGGTTTTCTGCTTTGAACCACCTCTTTTTTTTAAACTCAACTACATTTATCTCACCCTCAGAAGGAGGCTCTGAGGCCCTTAAACTTATTTAAACAGTGCTGAGAGTGAGTATATTACTCAACATTGAGGTTAGTGGCTGAAGATAAACACTATAACTACTCAAGTGTTTCAGTCATTTTTGAAGACTATATGATACAAAGGTTGCACCCATGTTTTAGCCTTGAAACTTTAATATAATCATACTAACCAGCAAAGCCCTTCCTGGAATACAGCCCCTCTCTTTATCCTATTCCCTGTACAGATCCTCCCCATGGGCTAATGGCTTTATCTCATGCATTTCAATGGACTCATTTAAAATGAGAGAAAGAGGAAAACTGGAGGAAATGGCACGAAACAGTTCGACAGAAGAAGGAAAGATATTGTAGGAAATAAATCCCAGATATAACTCTTCCATCTTCTTATTTTCCCTGCCTTCCCTTAACCAATACTGTGGCAAGTTAATTTTCTAAATGATTGTCATCCATTAATCTTAAATCTTCATTGAATATTCCTCTCTTTTAACTATTCAAACAATTTAGCAAATGTGCAGAAGGCAGTGATTTGCTAATCACATCATCTTTTTTTTTCATAGCAAACATTGAAAAGTAAATACATGTTTTACCATGTCATGAAAGATATTTGCTCATCCTGAATTTGAGGGCAAAAGGCTGTAGGGACTTAAGCAGCTTATTGGGTTATCTGAAAGTAGCTCAGTAAAAATAACTATTTATAAAAAGAGTGCCTTAGAGAGTTTTTCAGAAATAAGAATGGAAAGATGTTCCACGATCTGCAACATAAATGTATCTACAAATTTTGCAGTAATTTTGTAATATTTTCCTCAATTTCCCCAATTTAAACGTGCAAAGACGGTCAACATTGTATCATCTATACCAGTTGTTCCCAATATTTTTTTTCTCTGGGACCCACTTCATGCATATAGTAAAATGCCATGGACCCCCTGCTCCACCCTGTGCCAAAACCATGCTTGGTTTTAGACTTTCAAAAGTGAGATTCTCACCATAAATAATATATTTTGGCTGAGTCCTGTCCTTTTATAAAGTCAAAGTAAACATACAGCCTTACTTTTATTCATTAAAATAGGGACAATTTGTGGACATTAATCACAATGGCTCTAATGTTCAAAGCCTCTGGGATCCCAGGCTGGGAACCACTGATCTATACAGAGCAAATCAGTCTCTGAGGATGTGGAACAGATCTCTGTGCACATGGGACACTACCAAAAGTCAATATTGAATGCTCATGATCTTCAGGCCCTCAGGTGACATTGCATGACTTTTTCAAACACTTTCAGAAATGATTGTGTGTGAACACAGTTCACTATGTCATCCAAAACCGCAGGTTAAAGCTGTAGCATGCAAAAAAAGAAGCCTTTTGTGAAAGAAGATCAAGAATCATGCATCATCCCTGGGCCAAGGCTTAAGACAAAGTGGAAAACTTTTTTATGACAAAACAAGAGAAAATTCAAAATTATGTTTAAAACTTGTGGATTAAAGAGGAATGAGAACATCCAGCTTGTTACCAGCACTCATAATGTCTGCGACTCTGACCGTATGGGGATGTGTTAGTACCTGTTGAACTGGCTTGTACTTGTGAAAAGGCGACATCAATTTAACACATGCTCCCATCTAGTAGTTTACATATTTGTCTGGGATGGATTTGCATATGTAAGCAAGATAACCGTGAAATATATGCTGCATCTGTTACAAAGGCAGGTGCTGAACTGGCCTGTATGCAGTCAGGACTTTTTACCACTTTAAAACATTTGGTACATCATGGATGCCCAATATGTCAGAGGAGACCCAGAAATTGTTCAGCAGCTAGAATCTTATTTTAAACAAGAATGGGACAAAGGTCCAGCAACTTGTCTCCCTGACTCCCAGGGGTTTACAGACTGTTGGTGAAAATGAGATGCTGAAAACTGGTGAACATGGCCAGGTCCAACTTTTTTTTTTTCTTTTTTTTATAGGTGTGCTGCTGACATCGAAATTTAAGATAAGCTTATACTTTTTATGAAATAAAAGTTTTTTGTTTTTTTTTTACATTTTCTATTTCTGTTGTGACTGAATCTGTTGTACTATCAAATCAGTAAATGATTTCTTTCTTATTTATTTACATTTTACAGAGCTTCCTACCTTTCTGGGAATTTGGGTTGCATTTTCTATAATATATCTCTAAAAAAAGTTACAAAAAAATGAGACATTTAGTTTTCTGAAAATTCATGTGCTCATTTTGAATTTGATGCCTGCAAAAGGGACATGCTTAGCTTTCTAGTATCACCTCTTGTTTTAGCATGTAACAGCTTTTCATGCACACTTTATCAAACTGTGTATTAAACATCACTTATTTTTGTGTAATCTTTTCTTGGCAAGTCCACATTGAGAAAAACTATTCTTATATTGTTTATTGATTTGTCCACAAGCTATTCCTGATAAATGTCTACTTTTTCCAAGTAATAGAATAATTAGTAAGTAGAAACTTTTATTAAGTATGCTTTATATGATTTAAATATGTGATCTGCAGGAATGCCAACAGCTAGAGCAGACAATTGCATTTTTTGAGCCACAGAATGTAATTCATGTTTCTTAGATCAGCTGACAACCGACTACAAGATGCACATGACTTAGAGTCCATATCCCGCCTGAATAAGCATGATGCTTCATTAACTTATTTTATCTATTCTTCTTTCATGTCCCAAAATGGCTAGACTCATTCCCTTTAAAAAGCTAAGTCCAACTGAAGTTCTGCACTTCCCTCGTGTGCAAATCCCAAAGAAGCCCTAATGTCAAATACTTTCATCTTTTTACACAAAGCCTTGGGGAAGAAAATGCCATTTTTGGAGAGCAATTTCTCTGGAGAGAGCACACAATCACGTCAGGGAGGTAACCTTTTCCTTTTTTTATCTGGCAAAGATAAAGTGAATATCAAACTTTTTAAGAAAGGTAATACTCCATCTCCTCATAACTGGATAGGAATGCTTGTTTCACTCTGTTGTCAGATGAATGAATTACTAAAATCAATACAAGATTTAGCTATTGCTAATAGACCTTTCCTTATTGGATTTTTAGGCCACACAAAGACTTTGAACCAGGAATCTCATGACAAATCCACATCCTGGACCTGTCATTTTAATGGATGCTTAGCGGCTCACTGAGCTGTTTGCTTTCGTGACACAATTCTCATGTAATGAGGGCTGTAAACACAGCTTACACTTACACATTTCTGCATGATGTGGAATTTTTCAAAACAAACTGTCCTTTACAGTCCTGATCTGGAAAAAAGTAATTGCACCTTTATTTCATCATGCTTGGATTACTGCACCACTTTTCTTCTGTTGGTGTAGCTGCATCAGCTCAAAGGCAGGACCACACAAAACAACACAAGTTCCCTGCAACAGATTCTTCCTAATTTTGGAAATTAATTTAAGCTCTAACAGTGTTATAAAGTTAAATTAGGTCTTATCTCAAGTTACCTTATTGGCCAGATGAACTTCTACTTGCCTGACAGCAATTAATTAACCTAAAAATGACCACTGTAAAATTCCTTTTGCAATCAGAAAACTTGAAGCTATATTTTAAATCTGTACGTCAATGCTTTACAACAAGTGCCACAAAAGTTTTTTAGTTACTCAGCAACTAATGAGAAACAAATCAGAGACTAATGATGCATTAATGATTATCTAAGCCTTGCATTCACGTGAAGTCAGATAGATTAGCCCCTGATTAATTCCTCATTAGTTACTGAGTAACAAAGCAGATTTTGTGGCTCTAATTACAAAGTGTTACCAAGTATTATTCAAGTCATATAGTATGTGCTATATAAGAGCAAGCCAGGATTTTTTGTCATTTTGTGAAAAGGATTGACGTTAGCAGAACTTTCCACTAATGAGAATCTGTGTTTCCAGTTATACCCTGAAAATTAAACATTCAGCGTGACTCAAAACTGCTTTTTCCTTTCTTGACATTAAGTACATCAGAAAATGCTCACATCAGTCATGTGGATTCATTTTCCAGTGTTATGATAATGTTGCATTTAGAGTCTGTTAATGTATCCTTACCAAAAATGCAATATTTAGCTCTCTATGTCTGTCAATGCAGTGGGCTTTTAATGAGTACTTTTCATAATGTAAAGGTGTGGACAGAATGAGTGTATTATCTGTTGGATGATGCACTCCAGATCCATACTGAAATTAATGTTTCGATTTACCACCTATATATATATGACATAGCTAGAAACCCAAACTTTTTCAGGCAGTAGTTGTGAGGCCATATTTGTTTTTGTTCTATGTATAATTGTGCATTTAATAAATGCAGCAAAGCACAGTTTATCTTTAGTATTGCACATGCTGATATGCAACGTCTGTGAGGTTAAAACTCTGTGAGGTAGGAACAACAGCTTGATTAGAAAAATAATGCAATTATTCAGAATATTTATTATTGTGATGTTTTGTACATCTTACCATCACCTAAACCCTTTCAGCCTAGCCTAACCAGAAGACAGGTAATAAGGACATTTGTCTTCATGTCCAAAAATATTAGCATCACAATATTTTTGAAAATGGTATAATAGCAACAGGTTTAGCATATCAGCAACCAAAGTTAAAGGGTAATGAGAAGAATAAGTCACCACCACTTCTTCATGTTTTAAGTGACTAAATCAACAGTGTGTAATGTGTACATTGTCACACTGAAAGAATGCACATGGAAGCATCTTTATGTCGCAGCACATGGCAGTTTAACACTATCATGTGACATTAATGTAGGTTGAAGTTAACTGTATGCATCATCACATAAACAGCATCTCTGTATAGACAAAAGGAAATGGTAGATGTAATCGGTGTGATTTTGGAACAACAAAATTTGGGAAACAGCAACATTTTTCAATTTTAGACAAAAATGTCTATCATATGTTTGTTTTGTTTTTTTAATGAGGAAAACTGTTGTCTACCCATATACATAGACCAGTTGGTACCTAGCTTGTCTACTAACTGTCGACATAGAACAACAATAATAACAGTCAGCTTTTCTGAGTAACTATGAAAATTTACCTACACACTATACTTTATAACAAATATACTTGAGCAGTCCCATTTTAGGCTGTGCTGCTTTATAACATATTTCCAGTAAACTACATTTCATATGACTGCAAAACTCAGAGGCCTTTGTAAAAAAACTGAAAACAGATTTACACATCTGCACTTTGTTTTTCTTTTCCCATGAATCCTCTCATGGCCTGCCATTCATCTTCTACCTCTATATACTGTTATAGGGTAGCCCACCTCCTGCATTCACAGCAATAACATGCTGAACAAAATGAAGCTGCAAATAACTCATAATGTCAATTATAATGATATAGCTGGTCCCTGTGTGATGGACCAGCGACCCATCAGGGTGTATTCAGTCTCTTGCCCAAGGGAGGTGGGATAAATTCTAGCACCCTCATTAAAGTGAATTAAGGTAGCATAGACATGGCAAAAGAATTTAATTTAAGCATGTAAGCAAATTATTCAGACTTGTAACATTAGGAATCAAAATCTGTACCCTTGACTTTAGTATTATCAGTAGCATTTTCTTAATTAAGCTGTCTTGACATTAACAGCAGAAAAAGGCTTTGTTGACGGTGTGGAATAAAAAAGGCAAAGATGACAGCCTGCCTTGGCGGACAACAAAAGAAACGTAGGCTGGTGTGAAATGACAGTAATTCTGTTAATTGCACTTTCTTGGGTCTCTCCTTTACTTTAACATGCATATTGCTATTATTAAACTTAACATAAGTGCCTTGTACTTTCCATTTGTCTAGATCTTTGACATGTAATATCTGAAATATGTAATTATCAAAAAAATAGTGGCCATATTTTTTAGTGATATGCAGATTTTGTGGTAAGTGTGCTGAAAAACATCAACAAAAATAATATTTTTTTCATAGCTTTCTATCGCGCTATCTCCCGATGGTTAAAAACAAAGAACATTAATAAATGTTTAGAGGGTAGCAAGCAGTTGTTAACTGAAACCACAAGGTAATGAGTCATTTTCTCTACAGGTGATGTTAATTTCATGTGTCACCTCAGCACACTGTTTTCAGTGATTGTCAGGGACATAGTTCACACACTGCTGCACTTAACACAGTTTAATTTTCTTAGAAGCAGTTTTTTTTTTGTTTAAATTAGCCTGCTAAAATTGCTTTCTGGGTCACAGACTTAAGAATTGTCATACCTGCTGTCACATAATGTTTATACAACTTCCTTTTTTGCAGTCAAATTAGTTTCCATAAATCATACACACCATGTGTAAAACATCAGCAATGCTCAAAAAATTTTAGGTTTCAATGTAGCAAACAAGACCTGTAAAAGTTTTTTTTTTTTTCTTTTAACCCTCTGGAACATTTTTGCCTCAGGGAGCACAGATCGCTGCTCTTTTGATGCATCTATGTCATACTATATTAACACAGACAGGCCCATTTACGACTAAGCTTTCCAGTAGGCTATTTACACTTTCTGAATACTTCCAGCCAAAAGTTTAAAGACAGTAATGGTGCATTCCAAGAAAAGTCCATAAAAACAGGGCCAAATGTACTGCAAAAATTTGAAGAACTTTTTTTTCCGCTTCCATTTTAATGTACCGTACATCTAAAAGAAGTTAGGGTTGTTGACTAAGGAAGGATCCAAAACATCTGATTTGAATTAAAATCTTTAATGTATTAATTGCAATAGGGCTGGATGTAAAATTTGTGACAGAAATGGTAAGACCTGGAGAGCTGTAGAACATGTACTCACTTCAAATTGGCACCAGCTGTGTTGAGGTGATGTAAACCAAAGCAGAATTTTTTGTGCATTGGCTGCCCAGAAGTAACCAATAAAGTTTGGTAATCCCAGGACCTGTCCCGTCCCGCATCATAGCATCAGAATGATGGTCTGGCTGCTGTGTTGTGCCGAACAAATTTGCTTTGCGAAGGGGAGCTTTATGGGTATAAGACTCCTCTTGATAATCTGATTTAATTTATTTGTTTATTATTATTTTTTTTAATCTTATTCATTTATTTAGAGTCCCAGGAGATCAGCAGCAATCCCGGAGCACAAACCCTAGCCACCCCACCACGAAGACAACCCCGGACCCACCCACAAGGTGGCAGAGGAAAGCCCCAGCCAGAGCTCCCCGCACAGGCCCCAGTGGGCCAAGATTGGCAGCTGCCGACCCAACCAGGCACTGGCCATCCAGGGCGGCCGGAGCGAAGGACCCAATTTTTTATTTGCACACTGCATCTTCTAAAAACTAAATATATCTGGAGACCTGTGTTCTAGACTGATCTGAGATTAGTTTTCTACTGTCAAAGTTCAGCAGTTAAGTTTGATATAGCTTTAGTATCCTAATAACATTCTCTTTTCTCAAGATTCACAGCTCCACTTTGTCATGTGTGGAAAGACCGCAAAGGCTCATGGGAAATGCATATTCAGCAGGAATTTAACCTTTTTGTGATTGTTACACTAATAAATTTGAGTTATGTGCATTACATCCTGTGCTATGTTTACATTTTGACAATGCTGTTGGGATGGTCAGCTCTGATTGAATGTTAAAGTTGGCAAAATGAGTGTAGTGGACAGAACAGGGAAAGACACCCACCAACACCACTAACACTAACTTATGTGACGCATCGAGGGAAGAAACAACGCTGGAAACTGATTATTGTCAAGTGAAACACGATTTTTATTGTGTG
Source organism: Melanotaenia boesemani (assembly GCF_017639745.1). NCBI lineage: Eukaryota > Metazoa > Chordata > Actinopteri > Atheriniformes > Melanotaeniidae > Melanotaenia > Melanotaenia boesemani. The sequence goes on from NC_055697.1 coordinate 21,679,760, forward strand.
TATTGTATATTTTGTGCTTTGTCTTGTGTTTTTGTATGGACCCCAGGAAGACTAGCTCGTCCCGCTTTGGAGACAGGTAATTAACAATAAACAATAAAAACAATGTCGGATAAAATTAATTTAATCATGTTACAAATGAAAGCAATCATTTAATTTGGTTCAACTTGTCTCTTTATTTCAGTGTGGTATTCTGTGAATGCAACGGAGCATATACTGTGAAAGCAGAGAATTTTCTGTTTTTAAATGAACAGAGGTGCCCGTACAGTTAACTGTAAAATGTACTGGTAATTTTCTGCAGGGACATTATCCAATTTTCTACAGACATTTTTCTTAGAATGTGGGATGAGGAAAATAGCAGCTTAAGCTTCCTTGGACCATTTCCAGAATAATGTGGAACCATTTTAAGGAAACGTTAGTCTCCAGAGGATGAAGACTCGTCCATCAAATAGCCATAGACCAAGGACATGATACATTTTAACTAACAAGGACGTTAACATACAAAAATTGAGACAGGAGTAACTGCAGTAAAATTATATCATGTTTTCTAATTAGAGATCAAATGAGCAGATACAGCATGGCTGTGGTTAGTGGTTGTCTGTCATGTCAGCTGCTCATGCTTGAAGACCTCTATGGCTTGTTTTAATACAAATTAGTGAAGCTCACTCGAGGGCACAACATTTGATATGTGTTATGACCCAGCTTGCAACCAGTTAGCTGCTTATGCATGTTGTCCAAGGACACCACTGCATCCCAGCAAGTGGAATCTAATTGGGCATTTTATCATTTTATCATGTGTTAGATTTTCTCCTTAGAGAAGGTCAAAGTCATTTTTAGGTAAACAAATATACGCGGCTGGATAGCTCAGTCAGAAGGGCATCCATCTCCCATGAGGGAGACCTGAGTTTGAATTCCACAGGGGACGAATATTAACACCTCCCAGTTGGGTCCTTAGGCAAGACTGTTAATGCTAATGCCCTAACCACCTTCAGATGTAAGTCACTTTGGAGAAAAGCTAAATGACAGCAGAAAATTTGAGTGTTGTGAATACAAGTTTTTCCATGATGTTCATAGAAAGTTTAGTAATTGCAGCATTAAAAACAAACGGTCACAGCAAAATGACTGAACACAAAGCGTACTGGGTGCCTAATAATCTCATATGATCATCATGACAGGTTTTGTACTTACTATATTTGGGTCTAATTTACAGAATTAGTTTACCTGTTAGCTATTTTTAGACAGACTAACAGACTTGTCTCCATTTCTTTAGATGGAATAGAACATCTAAAAATGTCTTATGTTCATTTTATCTTATAACCTAGCATGAATATTTACTGGATCTCTTTTCCCCTTATCAGTACACTAATAAGGCCACTGTTGTCATGATTTGTGGAGTTTATTGTATAAATTTGGATTTAGTTTTGGGTTTTTTTTTTTTAGCTTGTTCTGTTGTTTTCTTGTATATGACAAATTCTTGTATCCCTGCTGTTTTGAAAAGTTCCCATTTAGTGATGTGATTCTTCTAAGAAGAACAGTTAACTACTTAAGTTTTGCATCTTGTGTTTGTTTCATACATTCCCTTGCAACATTTACTATATCACTTATTTTCTTTAGTCATCACCTCTCTCAGTGTATTCCTTGTTTTCAAATTATTGTGTTTGTGTTTCTTAGTGGGTTTGTGATTCCTCTGTGCTTGTTTTAAGATTTTTGTTTTCTTTCAGTGTACAGTTTAGATGTTCTGCTGGGGCTGCATTTTCTGTTTTTTTTTCAGAAAGTTATAAAAAGTTTAAGTTTACTCTTCAACTGCTGCCTCCTTTGTTTATATGTATGTGTGGGTGCTACTTTCTTTCCACGCTCATGTCAGCTGTGACAACTTCAGAAGAAGTGTTTGTCCCTACATATATTCCATAAGTGTTTAAGGCTCTATAAATAGCGTGAAATATGGGCTTCTGACACTGTGCAGGAAGACAAGGTTTTAGGCACTTTTAGATGACTGTTCATTTTAGTTTTAAAAAAATTAATTTTACATATTCAGATAAGTTATACAGATATTTTTCTAAGATTTGAACTGTACTGAATACCAGTCTTCATAAATGTGAAAATACAAAGTGTATTTTGTGACATAGTAATGTTAGATAGTAACGCATCCATATGTTTTTGATCTTTAATCATAACCATGTATTTTGTAACTGCAACTAGAGGCAGTATAGAAAAGTTTTAATATGCATTATTATTTAAGTACAAATTAAATTTGGCTATTTTGAAAGGCAGACCCATGCATGTTGCAATTTTAAATTTCAGATGTAATTTTGCAATCATGTTTTTGAAACTGCTATGTTCTGTTCTGTGGATTAGTACAGATATTACACAGTCTCAAGTGAGACCTCATTGATTGTGCAACTGTGTAGTACTTACACAAATGAGTTACATTTTCTACGTCTTGGACTTTGTTGAATTTGTAATACCTATCTGTGCTCATGCAATGAATAAACATTTCATTTACACAACACAAGTTAAACATTCTTAAAAAAAATATTTACTTATTAAGCTGTGGCAGAAGTTAAATAGGAAGTAAAATGTAAAAAATGGTAAAATGTATATCACTGCATTTATTTGATGCTCCTACCAAGCCTTTACCTCAGACATGCAGCATCCCTGTTCCCAAAGAGAGTAGGAAACATAAATGAGGAATAATCTATTATAACTTTTTCTAAGCTTTGTCTGTCCTCTAAGCTCTCAGGAAACTGGCTTTGAAATGACATGGAACCCCTTTCCCACTATTGTTTACCTGAACTTTTGTGTATCTTCTTACAAGCTTGTCCCTTAATCACCCTCTTCCTGACTCCCTCTGCTCTTCAGACTCAAACACTTCATAAGTCTGTTGCCCTAGATAAAGGATTTGTGCAGTGATATCGCTGGTCTAACAGTAGGTTTAAATCGAGGCGCGACAGGGTTGGATAATATTTCATTGATCAGACGTGAGTGACTGGTACATTGCTTTGATTGGGTTGTCCCCTTCAGCTGTGGGTAGTATCTGTTCATCTCATACATCTGGACAATATTGCATTCCCAATTATATCTGGCATGTTTTTTCTGTACAACACTTCCTCACTTTCAATCCATGCTCACACTGTTTGTTTAGAATTGAGCCTCAGTCAGAAAAGATTTATTTTAAATGTCAATATTCAGTCTTGTTTGCAGACCAAAAAACAAACTCTGTGTCAATCTATCTATGTGTTCAGTTTTGTAGAAATAGTCCATCTTGCCTCATTATAATGAATGATAGGACTTAAGTACACATAAGATAAGAACAGGTAAACTATGGAGCCTAAGAGAAACTCAGTGTCCCCCGAGGAGGTGGAGGAGATCAAAGTCTTCGGACTTTCTTTTGGCGATTGCTGAGGAACACACTGACAGGAGAGAACCAAGGAAACCAAGGCCATAAAGGAGTCACTGGAGCAACATACAGCACACTTTCTGGACAGAAAGGTAATTGCAATCAATTGAAAAGACATTAAGGCTTGTCACACACTGCCCAGTAAAAACAAAAATGCACCTTTAGCAATAATCATCCACTTTACAAACCAAAAGAAAAAAACAGGCACTGCTAAAACAAAGAAGGAAAGGAACCGATGCATATATTAAAAAATGCTTAACCAAGAAGAACGCAGATATTACAAGTAAAGTTTGCATGCTGAGAAAACTTAACAGGATTCAAGCAACGTGGACAGCAAATTGCAAGATTTGCATCAAGCAAAATGGATCAACACCAGAGAAAGCAAAATAACACGTCATCAGAGATGTCAGGGAACTGGACAGGTGTGAAGCATGATTTGAGGAGGAAAGCAATACGTCTTAATGGAAAGAACACAAAATAATGGACACTGATATAACTAATCATGACTGAACATTTACCAGATTACCAACAATTGAACTTGGAAACCTACAGTTACACTGATCATAAAACACAGGACTTTGAAACTGATACTATCTGTACTGAAATATGAATACTGGTGATATCAGTTATACACTTATACACAGTAGGAGCCTAAATTTAAACCTCTCAAAAATCAAATACTGTCTGTTTGGTCTGTGTGTTTTTGGTTTAATTTTACTGTCCTGTGGGTTCATTGTCTTTTCGGGTTTCCTGTTATATTTTGTAGTTCCTTCCCCGGGTGTGTTATATTCTGTTTTCCTGTTCATTAGTACACCTGGTTTGGTTTTGGCTCCCTGTTAGCTTACCTCTGTATTTATACCCTTTGGTTGTTTCCCCGTCGTGTCTTCTTTGTTTCGGCCTCGTAAATGTTTTATTCATTAAAACATCTATTCCTCCATCTATCTGCCTCCTGCCTTCTCCATCTTGCATTTGGGTCCTTACATCCCGCAATCCATGACAACTGTGTACGACAGTTGGGTAATAAATTTATAATAATAGCAATATCAGAAACCTGGTTGAATGAGGAACAAGTCGGCATGGTGCAGATTAAGGGATATGAATGCTATTTTATAAATAGACCAGCAACAAAGGCAGGGGGAGTTGCCTTATATAGACAAAAAGTACCAAAGTCACATATAAGTTACATCAAGACAAAAACATCCAAATCAATCGTAATATTACTCAGTACCAAAAATCACATCAATTCAACTTCATTACATACTTTGTACTGTTCTTTCATACTCCCATACCTGACTTCTTGTGTGGAAGTTTGGGAGAGCACATACAAAACAAATACAGAACCCACACAATCCAGAAAAGAGCAATAAGAATAGTGTGCAATGCTCAGTAAAGACAAACCAACTCTCAATCTGCAAGCGCTCAAATTCTGGATCTATTCGATTTTAAAATAATGCGATTCATTGTAATCAATAATACATCAAAAAGTACCACAAAGTATCCAGGATTGTTTCAGATGAGGGAAAGTATGCTCTACGAGGTACAAGCATGCTAAAAACATTAATGGTAAGAACACAAAGAAAATTTCATTGTGTCACAAATACAGTAGTCGACTTTTGGAATAACTTAAGCGATAATGTGTAATATTAAGTACAGGGTTAGGCTTAGATAAGTTATTTCTACTTCAGCCTACTCCCTTTTTTCAAACTAAAATATGGAAAAAAAGTTAAATGTCTGAGTTTGAGACTACTCTATTTTAGTGTTTGGTTTTTACTGTATAGGGTTTTGTTCTTCTGCTACAGACACCCTCCTAGTATGTATTGAATTGCTGGGTAGATAAATGACATTGGAATCTATTTGAGGTTTTAAAAGTATTATCAGCAGAATCCACCACTAAATGTCCCTGTGTGGAAATGATAACATCATGTGAGGGGAAATTAATTAACTTCCAGTGACCCAGTCAGAACATTAAATAAGAAAAGCAAAATAGACAAATGCTCAGCAGACCACAGTTCCAATGTTTGCTGAGTTCAATCACACTCATGATCAACTTGTTTATCTTGCCAATCCATCCATGTTAGTGAGTTTTCTTGTACAGGATTTTGTCATGGATGATAGAATCTCCTTTCAATTGCCCTCATCCTTCCACATTCCTCATTATCCACTGCTGAGCGAAAGAGAAGCTATCACCTGGAAACCATACAATTGCAGCTCTAAATCCAATCTCATGCATTCTTCCAAAGAAAATACAATGAATGGCAGTCTCATGTTCCTTTTCAGTGATGCCTTATTTTTATATATGTATGTATAAAAGAAAGAACTTATAAACATGATCACTTTAAGGCATAAAAGGTTGTTATGGACTTCTTGCAGAGTGGTGCAATTATTTTCTTTCAGTTCCCTGCATTATGTCATAATTGCATTACATGCTATTATAACTATTTGGCTTGAAGCTGTAGAAACTTACTACATCTGCAGTAACTCTAACTAATCGTGCACTTGGTGCTGAAGTAAAACATTAAAACACATTTAACAGGCTGAATGGATGCCATGCAGTGTATTTGAGTTTCTTCCCTTCCTGTGTATTTGTCACAAGCTAATGCACACACATACACAAACACATCTCAGCTTGCCAAAAAACTTCATCAGATCAAAAATCAAGTACCAAAAATTACATTTGTTAACCAGACATTATCAAGTTAATTAACTGATCTGTGACAAAAGTCAAATCACTATACTATATTATTCAAAATCCATTGTGTTTGACATTGCTTTGCTTATCAAAAAGCACTAACAACCTTTCACAAGTTGTTAGTGTAAATAATCTTTGAACAGGTCTTTGAGCTCCACTCTGATGCTGCTGTAATGTTTTCTGTGCTCACCATCTTCTGCTAATTAGCACAGTGCAACAAACCCCAGCTGAAGCTAATGGTAATGTCATCAGTCAGGACAAATAAAGACAATGATTGCCAAAGTAATTACAACTTCTCCAAAGGAAAACAGAAATCTACGTTTTTGACAGTTGTAGCAAACTGGTAATAAACCAGTTTTCTTTTCTTAAATGTTTTTCCATAACATTTAAGCAGGGCAATGATTAGTGGTTATAAGACAAACAACAAACACAACATGCACACAGTATATACATATACTCAACTTTCAGTCTTCTTATTATTTCTCCTCTTGGTTCACTTTTATTGCTGAACCACTGAGAGCCGTATAACTTTTGCAATTTGTGGAAAACTTCAAATAGTCCTTATTTAAAGTGGAGGCATATAGGCTGGTTACTTAATAAAAGCAGAAAAGGCTGTCACTTGCTATATTCATCTTCAAGAATATGTTGGTGCTAATGCTAAATATTGAGGAGTTGAAGCAGGATTAGAGGATTTAAACTAATTTGATGATGTCATCAAGATGATGCAATCTGAATGCAATTGTGGAAAGGTCCTAGCAAATTTCATGGGTGGGACTAAAGTAAAACAAGAGTAAAAGTAATACATAGAGGAAATTGGTTATTACTGTCTTTGGTTGAGAGACTCAGGGGGGTGGGGGGTGGGGGGGGGGGCAGCTAATTAGGCCGTATTACATAACTGCCTTACTTTTGCAGGCTGGCAAAAAAATATCAGCGATCTTCCCAAATTTCCAAGTAAGGGTGTTTTCTTCTTAACCGAATGACAACATCAGCAGCGTAATTTTCAGTGGGATAATAAATCTCCTTTACCCTGGAGACAGACAAACGGAGCGTGTGTGATGGATGACCGAGTTGTTAAAAAGTGAAAAAGCAGAGTTAGAAGATGACAATTCAGTGCCACAATGCCAAGAGGCATTTTGCCAAAAGAAAACTACCCATTATCTTGAAAAATAATCTTGAAAGAAATAGGTAATTTAAAACTGGGTTGCTCGAGGAGACATTAGCAATGGCACAAAGAGTGAAAAAGATCATTAAAAATTTGTCTGTGACATAAATGCATGATAGTGTAAAAACAGAGGCAGTTTTACTGAATGTAGACAGCAAAGACAAATGAAAAGGAAATAAAAAAGAACATCTGAGTACAAACGAGTTAAGGAAGCTGAGGACAGAATTATAAGGAAACAGGATGCCAGAAAAAAAAAAAAAAAAACAAGAGCAAAGAGGTGTAACATTAGAATGTGAGGCGAGAAAAGGCACGTCAAGGAAAGGGGTAAAATATAAGCACATAAAACTGGTTATGACCTATTATGGAGTGAAGTGATTATGTGGTTATAACATTTAACTGTGCTGGTCGAGCAGTGGGGGCTGCAGTACAGGATTGGAGGTGTTGGAGTGGAAAAGGCAGGGAATGTATCTTCTCTTATGGAGTAAATTGTCTGTGACTGTTTTGTGTGTCCATCATTTCTCTCTGTGGTCTAATTACAGGCGGTTCCACCTGGCTACACCCCTACCGCCCCCTGAGGGCAACGGTGACACATGACCATGCTAAGATTCAGAGATGAGAAGATAAAGCTAATTATAATTTAGTCTTGGAATGCAGCAGAGTTTTATTTACTTCAGCCCTACACTCAGCTCCTAAATAAGTTAATTGCTTTCTGTTTTTTGGGTACTATAGAAGCTGATTTAAATTTAATTTAGGTGGATAAATTCATGCAATTAAGGAGTGTGTGTGTGTGTGTGTGTGTGTGTGTGTGTGTGTGTGTGTGTGTGTGTGTGTGTGTGTGTGTGTGTGTGTGTGTGTGTGTGTGTGTGTGTGTGTGTTAGGGGGGGGGCTTTATTTGTCTAGTAGATAAAGTGGTCTGCATGCGGTTTAATTTATTAAAGTGATAAGTATGAAACTTATCAAGCTGCACGTACATCAAACTACCTCATAATGTTACATTTACTATACCCTCACTGCTGAGCTCATGAAGTGTTTCGAGAGACGGGTCAAGGGGCACATCTGTGGCTCCGTCCCTGAGTCTCTGGACACACTTCAGCTCACTTACCGGCCAAACAGATCCATGGATGACACCACCCACCCGAACAAGCGCACAGGGGACTACGTAAGTATGATGCTCATTGACTTTAGTTCAGTTTTCGGCACTACAGTCCCCACCACGCTCCACTCTAAGCTGCTCGGCCTTGCAGCCTCAGGGGAGTACGCTGACAGGTAGGTGACAGCGATACTATAGGTACGTAGTTCTGTTTAGACGGCAGATTCACACCAGGCACACTCAAACATTTATTGATTCATTCAATTGTGTTTTTGCCAGTCTAATTACAAAATAAGATAAATAAATAAGATACACCCTGGAGCACAGCGGGAAGGATTTGGCCAGCCTGACAGATTTTATAGATTGGTGATATGACAGAATCATCATGGGGAAGCCAAACCAAACATCTAGATAGATAGATAGATCTACTTTGTAAAGATGAGATACGTTTTGGCTTTAACATTTGATTTGGAGAAGTTTACACCTCAGCAACTCTTACCAAAGTTGTGACCTAAGATAATGTTGCCTTACATGTACTCATACAATGAAAGGAACACTTTTTGATTAGTCTGGCATCAAATCAGTTAAACCTCTTTGATATTGATTTGGTCAGTTTAGTAGCATAGGGGGTTTGTTTTTCACTTTTAGCTACTTCAGTGTTAATGAAATTAACAACAGGTCAAGTGGAGGAGAAACAATGAGATGATCCCCAAAACAGGAATGGTTTTACAGGTGGTGGCCACAGACCGTTTCCCTGTCTTCATGCTTCCTGGCTGATTTTTGCTTTGCATTTTGCCAGTTTCCTCACCATTAGAAGTAACATGAAGCAGTGTCAACCCACAGAAGCTGCTCAGGTAGTGCAGCTCATCCAGGACGGCACATTGATGTGCACTGTGGCAAGGTTTGCTGGGTCATTCTTATGTTATTTTGTTCCCAACACATTCCACTATGTAATGAATAAAGATTTTCAACTGGAATATTTAATCATAATGATCTTAGATGTGTTGCTTATGTGTTCCTTTTATTGATTTGAGCAGTTTATTTGTTTATTTATCAGGATCCTCATGAGTTGCAGCAAATAACTCACTATTCTTCCTGAGGTCCAACTCAAGATCCATAAAGCAAGTAACACCTATAATGTTGAACACGGAAAATATAACGATAAAATACATAAAAAACAATCGCCATTTAACTCTTTAACCATAAAACCCAACCAAAAATCCCACAAATTCCTAGTACAGTGCATATTTATGCTTTTGCCTGACTTTTTGCCTGATCGGTGCTCTCCCAAGCAGGTGTGTTGATTTTCTTACAAAGGTCTTAGATCTTCTTCAGCCTCCTGCCTCTTTAACATCCTGAACACTGCTCTCAATCTGACTCTTAATAAAGGTGTAGATGGCGTGTTTGAGAGATAAGCAGTTTTAACAGTCAGGAGCAGCAGCTCAATGAATGAGCCTTAACAAGCACATAAAGTTACAGCCAAAACCGAGAGGCAAATTGGAACTTCAGGGTCAAAACTGTAAGTTATATAAGTACTGTACTGAAATCAAGAATCTCTAGCAATTTTTCTTGTTTATTCAGTTTAGTGAAAACAGCCTGTGAATGAATAGAACTTTATTCGTTATTTTATTTATTTATTTTGCTATTCAGCTACAGAGATTGTGAATGTTTTTGTTGTTTATAATAGTATCACAATAATATTCATTAAAATAAAACCTCACAGTGATGTCTGCACTTCATCAGACATTTCTCTTTTATCTGACGAGGGGCATTTAAACCTAAAACATCATCTTAAGGTAGATATTTAATAAATAGTCCTGGGAGCATTCATCCCAGTGAGCAGGCTTTACGTTTTTCATGACTAGTGTCCATTTTTCATCAGCACCTGGAGTTCATGTTACTGATGGTGCACCTATTTATTTTGTAATTATGATGTACCAATTCAGTTACTTGTTTTAAAACATGCCAGTCAGTCATAAGAAAAAAAAATAATAATAACAAGCCAGTCAGAAACTTTAACTAACAGCTTATATTGCTTTCTAACTGTGACTGGTAGTTAAATCAGAGAGGTGGTTCACCCATCATTATCACTCTAAGCCACAAAAGGATTGTGTATGAATAGAAAGCCTGAAAGTATTAGCAATAAAGCTTAGAAACCTGTCAAATCAATGAACTTCCAGCAGCTATTTTTTCCGATCATTTCTTTCAATTAATGTAATTGTCTATCAACTTTGGTGCAGAACAATAGGACTTTTTTGAAACGTCCACAGTCACTTTTAAAAAAAATGCTTTGAGATCTAGCAGAACTGCTGCTAAGAGGAGTCATGATGAAAAGTCCCTGACTTTAATATCTAATAAAACTGACACTTCTCTTCTTGTGCAGAGCCTGAATAATAAAACTGTGAGATTCACTTCATCAACAAATTCTATCCTTTTTATCCATGTTGTAGTTTCCCCTGACCCTTTAAAAGTAGTCACAGTTCAGAAAAAAAGTAATCAGAAGAGAAGAATAAATTTTTCTTGATTGGCATATTAAGCCAATGTCTTTAAAGGGAAAATAAAATAAAATACAAATCACCAATACTGCCTACAGGTGTTTATTATAAACAAAAATCTTGAATGGAGAGAATGTTAAAGTCTTTCAGAGCTGCCCTGCTCGGACAGCCAAGAAGAAATGTTGGAGCATATTCCCAAAAACAAATACCAGAAAAACAAGGAGATTTTACAATAGGTTTTCAGATTTGAATTTTAATTGCACAACAGGGGATAATACTCAGAATTACCCTGTCCTTAGTGGGCTCATTACTAAGAGAAGGTGATCATTTTAGCAGTCTATCAAACCCCTACCACCTCAGATGAATGACAAGTGATCCACATCATAATGCACACTGAGTCTATGCATGACATTACAGGCTTTGGCAAGCACACATCAAAATAATGATCATCTCACTACAAATCCTGACAGCTATGACTGAGTGTGCCAATTAAAACAAAGACAGCTGTATAAAATTAAGCAAAAGCTATAATTTAACAAGACAAGCACAACATATTTGGGGTTTACTACATAATCTGTCTGAATCTCTTTGCCAGTTATCATTTGTGGCATAATACAAACACCCTGCATTTCAGTGTTTTAACAAATACTACACAACAGGCAGAAGAGACTACATAAATTAAGAATGACAGGCACGAGGCTTTCCAACTGTTGCCATCACCAGCATCTAACAGAAGATGCACATGCCAATAAATTCAGCAGTACCCCCTTCAACACAGGAGGCTGTTCAATAAAGAGACAGGCTTACTAGCAGCTCAGAGTTACACCCACCTACCTACAGACACATCTGAGGCAGGAAACTTTTTAGCTGTTTTCATGAGTTGCTCATACAGGTTATCTCACAGGGGGTGACAGTTAAGTCATCAATATCTCAACACACTGTGCAGCCAGGTTTCAGGAATCTCAATCATTCAAGAAGACCAAGGGAATACTCTTCTAAAAGTCAACTGTTTCCTGCTACATGTAAACACTTTAAATTCAAATTGAGACCATTCAAAGGCATAATAATAAAAGCTACTTATAAAAAACAAGGAAATCCATTAAGAAAGTGGGACTTACTCTGATGACACAGCAGTCATCCCAGGCAAAGCTGCAGAGACTAAGGAAATGTGCACTGCATTTAGAAATATACCCTTTAAAGCCACCAGACAGGTCATATTAGATCCTTTTATTTCCTGCTTACCGTGCTGACAGTTTCTCAAATGGGCGTTGCCACATTATGAAGCACTCTTTGTTTGTTAGTTTGCTGTTTTTGCTGATTTATTATTATGAAATTAGTGCAAGATGGACATGTATTTGAGGTAAAACAGGCTTAGATAGTGTTTCATGTAAATAGAGTTCTAACTGTGGGAGGTGAGACAACAGAATCAAGTAAGCATTTTATAACCCGAGAGCCTCGACTAATGAAATACTGCCATGTGAGACATTTATTGCTATAAACCTTAAATTGCCAATGAAGCCATTTGGTAGTCAGATTTTCAGCCTCTGAGACCATATTTATGGCCTTTTCCTTCCCTTACCCACCTGAGAATATTACACAGTGCATGTCTGTATTAAGTTGGTGGATAAACAAATGGCATGCTATTTTTTGCCACTAGGTCAGCTGTTGGTTGCACCACTGTCCTGCTGTTGTTATTGTATTAGCACACAGAGTGACTTTGCTGTGAAGTAGATTACAGTGAGTTTATACAACAGGGATGTTTACTGAGCATCATTTAGTAATGAAACATAACAGATACAAACAGTGAGTAAAACTCTTGCTTCTATTGGAATCCTATTGCATTGAGAAAATAATAATAATAATAATAAAAAATGTAATCACAGTGGAGGAACAGTTCATGTTAGCAGAATTGATGTAGTTTGCACAATTTCATGAACGATGGAAGATAAACTAATAGCCTAAGCAATAAGCTAATAAGCCAATTTGAATTCTAGCAGCATTATGTAAAAAGTCAGGCAAATGACCTTTGAGTTGGGGGTAGAAAAGGGGGAGGCAATGTTACTATAGAAGTGCAACAGACATGTCAGGCATGTCATACAATGGTAATGTCAAATTGCAACTCAAGTCTAATTAATCTGAGCAAATGTGCATTTGCTAAATAGGATTCCATTTTCAGGGGCATCACTTGTAACCAGCGTGCCACTATGTTTGTCACAGAAAGTCTTTAGCTCAGAGACAAACACCCGTCGGTGTTGCTCAGTTTCTGCAACAGTGATTTGAACAGCAGACAGTTGCATCTCCTCCAAAGCTGCTGTATTCTCATTCTCTTCTTAGCTTTTTTCTATATTTAAATGTCCTCTTTTTAATCACCTCTGTTTGTTTGTGTTTTTGTTGTTGTTTTTTTTTTACAATCGTCAGTCCCAACTTTTAGACTCACCTCCATCTTAATGTGCATTTAAGAAAAAAAGGAAAGAGGATACTGATTTAAGACATTAGACTCAGATCGCTGTTGTGGTGGAATATCTCAGAATAATTTGTTAAATCTTTAGTATGACTCACCATCACCGACTGATCCTTAAATACAGCGATCTTTGCCATTCATGTTTCTTCCCCCTGTGTCTTTACAAGGACAAATTCATAAGCATGGTTCATTGAGCGCCCTGAGGCACTAGTTTTTGCATGATGTTGTTCTGGTCAAGTCATTAACACCATGTCACTGGGAGGTCTTTTGGTCAACGACCACACACACAGGAGGCTGTCAGAATTCACATCAGATCAGAGATGGTTTTCTCTGCTTTTGTCTCCATCAGTGGCAGGTGCAGAATCAGCTAAGCATTATTCATTGCTGCAGGTCCTGCTAAAAAAGACATTTTCAATCTTGTTGGAATGACACACACATGCAGCAAATGAGAGGTGACTGCCAAAACAAACCAGTAAAACCAGGAAACTGGAGAGGATGGGATATGTGAGTGAATGTGCTTGGGGCTTTGTAAGGGTGGGAATACCTTTAAAGGCAAATTCATCTAGCTCCTGACAAATCTACTTTAAAAGAGCTTTCATTTTATCTGCAAAGAACTACACACTTCTTATCATTGTCAGATAAAATGTGCAAAAGGTCAGCGAATTAAGGAAATTAATGCAAATTGTGACATTCTGTTCGCACACAATACAACATGATCAAACAGACGTTCATTTTCCAAAGCGCAGAGAAACTAGGGAAACTCAGCAGATCAATGGATACCCAGCAAGTCTATCGGAAATAAAATGTGAGTCATCGCTCCTCTAATCTGCACTACAGACGTTATATTCAACAGGCATAATGCTTTTGAATCCTCCAGAACATGTGAAATAAATATGTGCATGTGTTTTTAAGACATCACTTTAGCAAATGGACAAAATATATAGAAACTATTCACATAATCTTTCATACAGTATCATAGCTGAAGATTTTATCATTCAGTGGTTGTTGATGACTTGTGAGGTGTTTAACTGAAGCGGAGTAGCAATGGTAGTGGTGTGGTTGTTTTTCACAATGTTGAAATAAGATACTAGAAAAGCAGTATGCAATATTTGCAAAGTTGAGGTAATGTGAGGAGGATGCCATGTCAAATAATTCAACACCACTAACTTGATATCTCATCTGACAAACCACCATCCAGAGCTTCATATACAATGGTGGAAAGCTAACACAGCTAATATTAATTTTGTACAGAATGTGATCATTTTAAACTTAAAATTGATATTGGTAAATATCAATTAACTGCCAAACAACAACATTAATATCAGATATCATTATCAGCCAAAATTTTCATATCAATGCATCCTTATATAATATATAGGCTACACTGAGGAAGTTGAAACTAAATCAAAGTGCTGAGACCAAATGTTGTGTTTACATATAATATGTTATAAGGTGAAATAATATGCAGCAAAGTCTAAGTATCAGATTGAACCAGTGTGACATGGTGCTGAATACTGAATAATGCAGCCATAATACAGCAAAATGTTATGGAAAGTAGACCAACCTGGGAGACAAAAAAATGTTGTTTTTTTTTTTGTTTTACATTAACACAGCATTATGCTACATCATTTGTTCTTGGTGCAAGAATTTTATGGCTGTCTGAGATCTATAAAATCCTCTCCTCTCACAGTATGCACTGTACGACAACCATAGAAGTAACAGAGGTGAGGAAAACCTATTTGGGGTTCCTTCAGGGGAGATTCTCTGTGCTCCAAGTCACAGCTTTTGAGAGTTAGCAGTTTTTTAAATTAACTGCATGCCACTCAAAACTCTAACCTTTCTCCGTATCACTTATTTTATCAATTCAAGAGGGATGTACCTTCCTTTTAGTAGCATTCTCCTCTGCCTCACACTGCTGTTCCTTAGTATTGGAGTCCAACCAATGACAGACTCCCTGGTTCTATAATGCTGATGGAAGGCTTTCTGTGCCATCTGCCTGCCAAGAAAATATGCGAGTGTGAATGCAAAGCGCATGCATAAGTTATTTCAGATTTAACTGGCTGTACAATATTCAGTGTAAAGGAACAACAGAGGAAGACAAAAGGGGAGAACAGTAACAGGCAAAGAGAGAAAGACTATACTGGTGGAGGATAATGAACTTTCTTTCACTCGCTGCCATTTCTTAAGGTAACAGACAAGAGAAATATCATGAGAAATGTCAGACTGGTCTTAGCCTTCTTCATGAAATCTGCTGGGATAAGAAATGATCTATAGTACTGTTATTATATTGGATATTGCATCAAATCATAGAAGAAAATCTAAAAAAAACTGAAGTGTTATAAGAAGGTGTTTGTTTTGTTTTTTAATTGATTCTCAACAGTACTTTGAACTGATCATACATATTCAAACCTCAGTTAACTTCAGCTGACCCTAGTCTCACTGGGTGAATTTAAATGCTAAAAGCAGACGTGTTTGACAAGGCATAAAAATCCACTTTAACACAACGTTAGTCTTTGAAAATAAACCAGGCTTGCTTGCACATTAAATATTGGGTGGGCTCATGCGGTCTGTTAACATTAATATATCAATGAAGTTCTGCTGCTTATGACTGCAGAGAAAAACTCTAAGAGCATTAAGCTAAAGACATCTGTAACTAACATTAGATCCTCAGGGAGGACCAAACCTTAAAGAGGGTTTCTTTTCCCTGCCAAAGGGCTAAAGGGAAAAGCATGTAATCAGAGGAGTGTTATTAATTGCAGGACAGTGTGGTTTCGTTAACCTTAATAACTCACTAAGGAAATTATAAAAACTGATAAGTGATGTAATAAAAATAATTTACTCATGCAATTTTCAATTCACAAATGTGAGCATCTGTTATCAAATAATTTACTGATACTCTTAAAAGAAATAATACAAAGTCAAAATCTTATAAGAGATTACACATTTCCCCAACAATACAAGATCAACTTAAAAGCTATCACCATCAAACTCCACTAAGAGATTCCCTTCAAACTCTAATGTGCAAATTCTAATAAATAATCAACTCATATAATAACATAGAATATAATAGGCCGAATATAATAAGCAACAAAACACATGAGGGTAATACTACACCTCAGAGGAAAAGCTAATCAGTGTGTGAGATTGTTTATACACCAGCACACAGGTATCTTTAAAAAGAAACAGAGTCCATGGCAGCTCAGAGACATAATTTCCCATCCATACAGGCAGGAGACAGAAAGGTAATGAGTTGAATTACTTTGCTAAATGAAAGAACCTGGTTTATAACAGGGTACAGAATGACTTGCATTTTACTCTCTTTCTTTCTTCCCTTCAAACAGACAAGATTCAGCTGGGATTTCATCAGCAAGTTTAAACTGAGCTTATCGCTTACGGTTTAATCACAGGTAGCAACTGGGGAGGTTTGTGGTCAAAAATGCCTCAACTTTCATAAACATCATATTCCAACACATAGGCCACATTTACATGTGATTTTTAATTTCCTTTTAATTCAGAATAAAAATGAAATCCTCTTTAAAAATCACCTTGTAAACATCTAATTCTGAATGAAAATTACCATTCCGAATTAAACTTAAATCTGAAGTACGTTTCCTTGTCCTATCACGATGACAGTACAGTCTCTCCCTTCTCCTCCTCAGCTGGCAAAAGTTAAGTAGTGTGCTAATGTCGAGCTGCTGAAGAACTATAATTTAAATCAGAGCGTAAATGGTTTTTATTATGTGGTCTTCCATGCTGTAGACAAAACAAACAGAAGTAAGAACTGTACTTTGTTTTCTTCCGGTAGAAGTAAATACGTCATGTGTGCCCACTGTCCAATCAGAACCCTTCCAAACCCCCAGACCTAAAGATTAAACATGTTTTTAATGGAAACCACAATTTGGAATTACTATTTCCATGTAAACGCGAAGGAGACAACTTTAATTCTAAATTATTTATTTTTGAATAATTGATTCCGAATTAAGAAACTCTATCTAACCGTGGCGACTTTTGGGTCTTGGGGGGGCCCCAAGCAAAATTTCACAGGGGGCTTAACAATGACAAGTACATGTTAGTAAGGTTTTTTTTTTTAAAGGCATTGTTGTTACAGCATTATTTTTTTTTCTTTTCTACTGACTTCTACTTAATTATTTACTAGTACTAATTCTTTACTTTCATTAAATTAAACAAGAGCAAAATGATTTAATGTAGTTCCAATACAGAAGATTAAACTATTTGCTGAAACCTCCATTATGACTATTTAGGTTTACATTTACAGCTAATACAGCACATAAGTAGTTTTCAGAGGCAGAAAGCATACTGGACATGGAAAATAAAACATTAACACCACTTGCACACAATTACTTTAATCTGGGATTGCATACCAGATTTCTGGCCTATGAATTCTGTAATTCAACATTCTTAGATTACAGTTAATATGGACTAGATGGTTTTAATCTGATATGATCCAAGGTATCTGTTGTTATTTTCAGCCTTGTGACACCCAGGTTGTAGTCAGGAGGACAGACTGAGCTGCTCCGAGCTAAATTAGCTTCTGGATTATCTGCACTACTTAACACTGTCTCCTGTCTTTTTTTCTGTCTTTGTTTTGTCAGTGCCAGATATAAAATTTCTCATCTTTATAAACCTGCTAACTCCTGTTTGTTTACATAATGCTACTTGCAGCAAGACCGAGAGGTGGAGGTGGAGCTAGGGAGTACCACTGTCATTGCAAACTCTCCACATTGTCACTGCTCTGTCTTCATTCAAAGTTGGCTGACCCTCATAGGTCCCCTTCTGGCTCAGGGCCCCAAGAGTTTGCCTGGTTTGTCTGTTGGCAAGCGATGCCCCTACTCACACCCGATACTCCATGAACTAAATAATATTTTCCTTTTGCTGTTTACAGTTGTCTCAGTCAGTGGATCAACTGTCAAAGTACATTTACCTTCATGTTGTTCATATTTACAAACTCAAGGAATGTGCACTTTAGTATTAAGTATTCTTATATTTAGATACTTGATTACAAATTAGACCTTTTATTTTATTCTACTTTTCTCTTTAACATTTCCTACCTAATGAAAGCAATGCATCTCCAAATGTGGTGAAGGTAAATTAGAATTTTTCTGATGAGCTGAAGGATTAAGATCTTGTTTATGGGTGGAAAAAAATAGCTTATCTTTTTAAGATGAATAAGCTATTTTAAAATTAGCTGGATTAGCTGGAAAAATTAGTTTTCACAAATCTGAAAACCTTTCCCCAAAGGACACATGCTGATAGTATGACAGAGTGTGATGTAAATAGAAATAGTCACCAATATATCAAATAGAACACTTTGACACACACACACACACACACACACACATATATATATAAATCCATATAAGCTAGCTAGCTTCACACTCCATTGTCTCTGTGCCAGTTTTCTGGATGAGCGGGGGAGAGCTGTCTGTCTGCTGTGAGAGAAACCAAACTACGATGAATTCACATGTAGCCCGCTTAAAACGCTGCTGTGACAGTTTGTACTTGATGTTTGCGAAATAACCATTTTATATATTGCAAATAAAACTTCTCGGGATACATCGAGTATATTCAATATATTGCCCAGCCCTAACTGCATGTTATTTACTTAGCTCCTTTACTAATGTGAATGATATGTCTTCCACAAATGACAATTACCCAGAAAAATTAGAACATTATTTCCACTGATGAGAGGAGACAAAAGTCTGTCAGAGATAAAAGCCTGACTGGGGAATAGATAATTGGCACCATTAACTTCATGAGGTCCAAGCTGGTGCAAAGGGGAGAGACTAATGTAATCATTTGCTTTCTGTAGAGTTGAATGCATTGAGTCTTAGTCAAAAAGCCACACTAAGGTTTTAAATGCAATTTGGCATGATCGATGAAACTTAAACATGCAAGTTAAAAGCTGTTAGCTAGAAAGACACGATTCATTAATACACATAACATAACGCAGCAGGCAGTGAACTAATTAACCAAGATTAATCACTCAGAGTCTCAAATATGTTGCAAATTTTAATGTAAATTGTGTGTGGGAAGCAGAGAGATGGAGCGACTGCAAAACTTAATAATTTTCCTAGCAAAACTTATTAATCACTAATAGCAAATTACTTAAAACATTATACTTTATAGTTCATACAAGAGATACACTCTTGGGGTGATTATGTTAATGAGAGCACATTAACTTTCAGCTGCTTCAAAGTGAAGCCTGTGCAAGTGGATTGATATTCCTGCTCCATCAGACAAAGCAAAGAAGGCTTGAGGGTAGTGTGAGGCCAGCTGCAGTCTGTGTATGAGTACAAAAGTGTGTGTTCACATGTTTGTGTGCAAATTTGTATGTCTGTGTGCATTTTTTTTTTATCACAGCCTGATCTGAGTGCCTCCAGATGCTGGCGCCATTTGCTCCCCTGTCAATCAAAGGCCACAGCAGAATGGCAGATCCTCAGAGCCCTGGTTTGCAGGTACTTTACTTGATGTCAGTATTACGCCAACACTTGTGGCAGATAATTCCCACAATGTCAAGATCTTTTTCCACAGTTAAAAATTTTAGCCATTCTACTCAAACTGTATTTTGCTTGATATTGTCTGTATCTTATAAACCGCACAGATTGTAAAGCTGACATACTATTTTTTTTCTTTACTTTCTTCTCTGTCTTCATTGTTGTACAAATACAAATACAAATATAATACAAGTACCATCTAAAGTCCTTCTGTTTGATCTTCAAGACTTCACCTAACATGTATGGATAGATGCAAATCTGTTCAATGTATTACTGCACTTTCTGTCTTACCCCATGTTTCACCCACACATGCATTGTTTATGGTTAATCAGCAAATATACTAAATACTATAACATATACTATATACTAAAACACATTTGACCGAAAACTTGAAAAATTCTTAGATCATGCTGGTTTCTGTGAAGGTTCAATTGCCAAGTAAGTTGCTGTTTGTTTAGGTTTAGGCATCTAATTTCTTCTTCCACTTTAGCTCTGTAATTGGTTAGGTTTAGGTAAAAACTCCTTAACTGGATTTAAGCATGAAAATGGCTTGTTTCATATTAAGATTTTAATGTGCTTGGGCAGCCAAAAATTATCAGAGAACTTTAGTTCTACGCCTCTCCCACCAAATAAATCTTCTTCCATGATGACAACACTAGAGAAGCAAAGGCAACTTTGACATTGGGAGTAACTTTAGCTCAGGAGTTAAGGTGGTGGTTTGATGCCCAGCACATCAGAGATACTGTACCCCATATGTATAGAAATAAAAATATCGGTATAGAAGGGATATTGATGAGTATCATGGTTAGTTTAATATTTAAATGCTCACTAAAAAAGTGGAAGGGCAGAGCAGGAGAGAGCAGCAGGGAAGCTGTGGGCGACGTTCCGTATAACAGAGCCTTAGAGCTCTTCTTTTAAAAACAGGAAAAATCAAGTGCTTTCAGCCTGACAGCACACTGTGCCATTAGATAAGATTACATTATGCTTGTCTTAAATTTATTTTTGGGTTTATTTTAGGTTGTGATTTTTGTGTGTGTGTGTTTTAACATTTTTTACCATTATGTGTATCCACCAATTAAAAGAGTAATGTGATGATGCTCCTATTACACACTTCCATGAGACCAACCTTACAGAGCAGCATCCTATTAGTACAAAATACATAAATAACATAAAAGCTGCTCTTTATGCTAGCTAATTTCTTCAATTTCTTCAATTTCAACACTCATCTAATAACTAAATGAGAATAGAAAAGTGATATAGGTTTGACAGAGTAAATTCATATTGAGCTTTTTTGATCTTCAAATGTGAACAGACACACTATAGTTATACATTTACCACTATATAAGTCAAATGAGAGCCTTCAGAGATAATGGCTTTTCCAAAGGACTGGCATTCAGTTTAATTAAGTGTCTACAGGTGAAGCAC
This sequence comes from Melanotaenia boesemani, assembly GCF_017639745.1. Taxonomy (NCBI): domain Eukaryota; kingdom Metazoa; phylum Chordata; class Actinopteri; order Atheriniformes; family Melanotaeniidae; genus Melanotaenia; species Melanotaenia boesemani. The sequence continues at coordinate 21,700,991 of NC_055697.1, forward strand.
CTCTTACATACTGGGTTAATTGAAAAAACACTAAGACACCTGATACCAGCTACAGAGCTAGTGTTGAATGTACTTTATCACACAGATGATCCACCTTTTCCAACTGGGAGGGTGAGATGCTGACATCTTTGACATTTACACTCTGTCCCTAACAGCCTCAGAAAAGGCCAATTGATCGCCATATATAAGGCCAGCAGGCCTTTTTTTCTTTTCTTTTTTTTTTTTTCTGGTTATTACAAATTGTATCTTGATATCAGATATGCACTATGACAGAAGGCCTTTACCAGTAAACATCTATCTTGAGGAGCTTTTTCTTTCTTGGTTATAAAGGGAATGACAGTCGTGCAAAAAAGCAAACAAAGAAAAAAAAAGAAAAAAAAAAAAAAGATTAATTTCATATCATGGAGAAATGTATCCATCCCAATTGCATTGCTGATTCTGGCACAGATTAGCATAGCCTGTAAAGAATTGCTGATATCACTAAAACAGGCTATACTAATTAAAGCCAGAATCATCAATATAGATCTTCAGACACCTTGATTCCTAAAAATGGAAGAGAAGTTTGGTTCCAAGTGAAGCTGAAGTTGGAAACAACAACAACATAAGCATCAGGAAAAAGAGTAGTTTAATGTCAGATAAAACACACACGCACAAAAACATACACACAATGCATCCTTTTGTATAAAAAGCGGAGGTCAACAAACTGTTGAAGTTAAAAGTAACAATCTGACCTCACATAATATAAAACATATTCTGCTCATTTAGTCATGTTAAGGGGAAAAGGAGAATAACAAATTTTTGTTCTCAATGACACCCTGGTAATAAATGAGCACAAAACTGACAAAGCACATTTTTAATTCAATAACAGTTTCCCAGTGATCAAAAAACACAGGATGTCCCACATGGAGAAACTAAACAAAAGATGAGTCCAAAGCTCCAATATTGAAGTTTTTTTTTTTTTTTACTGATTATGACTTTCAGTCGTATTTGTTAAAGAGATAAGACTCCCTGTGTTTGGTCTGGCTTTCTCGCACAAACCCTGTGAATGTAACACCTGACAGCATGCCTGTTAGTCATAAATGCATGCTCTGCTCAGAAGTCTCAATTCTTTACTGCCTATCAGCAGCTTTGCAAACATGGAAGCTGCAGTCATGAATCATTGTAATGATACAGTGCTCTGCAGATACAGTTTACTGATTCTTCACTGTGACACATGCCTTGATTTCTATCACAGCCTTTAAAGAGGAAAAGTTCCTAAGAGATTGTGTAAGCTACATAACTAAAATGTTAAGACAGAAGTTCAAAAGATAAAATGAAGACAAAGTTATCTCTTTTTTTATTAGTTTCTATTTCAAGTCTTACTGAGTCATTTGATGAGTAATTTGAGAGAGGCTGGAAGACGTTTGTCTTTCTAAAGATGAGAAGCATGCCTGCTCGAGACATTCTTCTTTTCTTTTTAAGAGTTCTCTTATTTTATCTCTTGGATTTATGAAGATATGTCGATTACAACAGAACTGCAAAGTTGCAAGCCCTCCTCCACCTAATTTGTGTATCTGTGGCTTACACCACCAGACACTGGAGATAAGGAACCTGTGAAGTAAACTGCTGTCTTTTACTCAAATGGCTCTATGTTGTGACATTTCCTTTGAGAATACTAAACGTCTATTGCCATCCTGGCAGCTCTGCAGCATGAGACTGCACTTAAACAGAATAAAACTTTGAGCTAAATGCAAATGTCAACGTGATTATGCCGCTTGACTGGACTTACCCTGAGCCTTCCTGCAGGGATATACTTTAAATTTTATAGCACTGTAGCAAACTTCTGTTGTAACATTTCAATTAAAGCTTAAAATATGACTATTAAAGATAAACTTTAGAGTCCTGGCAGTACCATTATTCATTTTGTTTTCTCAGTTGTTTCTATTATGTCTCTCTATGTTTGTGTTTATTGTGACAAAACTGGATGTCATAATTGGCTGATCTTGTCTGTCTCTGTCTTGTTGCTTTGCACTGGACATCATTAATCAGACCATATCTGCCTCAGTATGCCAGATAGTTCTTGGTACAGTCATTGGTAACCCTTCATTACTGCAATGCTCTTCCAGCAGGTTTTGCAGCATTCAAGTTGATAAGCCAAAGCAGGTTCAGCAGGGGGTTTTCAGTTTTCAGTTTCGTTTATTTAAAAGGGACAATGTATATTCATGAACATTTAAATGTAAATATGCCAGAATTAGCCCGAAGGCTACTTTACATCTGTAGTCCCTGGCAGGTGAATGTTATTCCACTAGATATTGACCTTTACTTGTCAAGAACTGCTCAAAAGAAATCAGTTTAAACTCAAACATATTCTCCTGTTCTCATTCTGCAATAGTTAAAGGAGTTACCATCATGACCTTTTTACACTCGTCAATTTTATCTGTGCTAAACAGCTAGAAGCTCATTCTTAATACTGCTACAATGGGCCGACATCTGCAGTCCATTCAAAAACAATTAGTTAGCTTTATCATCTCAGAAAGTCATGCTTTTCAGATAGTGTGGTACACTAAAGCTTTGTAGGATACAGTGTAATTCAGTTTCTTGCTTTTGTAGCTTACAAGCTTTTTGGGTAGGTTCTGAATAAACTGTAGCATTCATAACACTGAAGATAAACATGCTACTGCTGGCAGTCAGATAGGATTTAGTCAAATTGTTTAACAGGTTTACCCACCTTCAAAAACCTTAATTAAACATTGCACTGTGTTAGAACAAACATAACCAGCAGAGCAGCAATGTACCCATCTACTTTCACAAATCTGTTAAATTCATTTCTGCCAAGAACATCTCCTCTTTCAGCACCTCTTTTATGCCAACACTCACACTTGCTTCACAACTCTTTATCTGTTATTTAAGAACTGCTTTTCTTTTGTTTTTACAGATAAATGCTTACACCAGGCTGTCTTACTGCACTGAAGGTTAAATATTGTGCCCCACTCATAAATGGCTTTGGTTAAAGTATCTGTGTAATGAGTAATGAGTGAGTCTGAGAATGATCCTCCATTTCATCTTCTCCACTTATCGGTACTGTATACCTGAGTCTCACCACCTCATCACTGCAGTACTTAAAGTTTTTCCTTTCATTTGTTCTCTAACTCTGTCTGTAATCCCTCATTTTCTCCAGTGCTTCAAATCCAAACTTACTTTAAGTCTGCATCCTGAATAAACTTGCCAAGCTCCAGTCTCACTCCTCAGTTTGCCAAACTGTTCCACCAAACCTGTCACGCTTTCAGCTCCATGCCAGTCCCACTTTAGCTACTCATTCCATTTGTCCTGGCTGACACACTCACCAATGCACTCAGCTGAACCAGCTCTTCCTGCCAGCCATACATTCTTACTAAACATATTCCTACTCTCTCCATTAAAAAAATTCAATACTCACTAATCCACAACAAAAGCAGTGCATTGTAAATCGGCTTTGAATGATTAATATCTGTACAAGAATTCAGGGTAGTCCACAGTACCTGTTTAGATATTTTTCCTGAACTGCCATGCACTGGCTGCTGCTGTGGCAAACTTTAATCTTAATAAGTTGCTGTTCATCTCACATATATTTGCAGCACAGTTTATCTGATTTAAAAGTATTCAGTGGCAGGCCAATTTCAGTGTTTAGCTTAAAGGAGACAGAGGAAACATTACGGAGATACATTTTATACAAATTAAATGGAGTAAAACAAGTAGACTTGCTGATGCAACTGCTGGCATTAACAAGCAAAAACTTTTTCGGCCTTCTTCCAGTCATTAACTTTTAGTGTTAAAGCAACACTTGAAGTGTAAATGAGTCATTCACAGCTAATAACTTTTAAGTATCTTGACTATGGTATTAGTCAGTCTAGGTAATAAAGCTCTGTGGCCTGAATAAATGTTAAAATAAGTCATTTAATTTTAATTAAGAAGCAATATACAATGAGTGGTTTTAATATAGTTTCTAGGAGCTGTATGTTTTCGTTCCTCTGAACATGTTACCAGTGAAAAAATATCAAATGTGTGAAAGTAACAGGCAAAAACTTTTACAAGTTACAGCTAAAACACTGGATAGAAACAAAAGTTCAGTATAGAAAGTATCCCAGAGTTTCCAGAGAAAACAAATAGGATGTATAAATATTACAAACGTATACAGACGTGGATGCCGGTTCCAGTCATGCATTCCATACCAGCAGAATAACGTGCACTGGTCAACTGAGGAACTGTATAAATCAAAACCACATATAAAAATATATTCGTGCCACTGAAGAAAAGTTAGAAAGACACATCTGGACACTGTCTGCAGCAGCCATGGTGCTGGCAGCTTAAACAGGAAGGATAATAAAGGCAGGGAATTTTTAAGAAGGAAGGAAGGAAGGAAGGAAGGAAGGAAGGAAGGAAAGAAAGAAAGAAAGAAAGAAAGAAAGAAAGAAAGAAAGAAAGAAAGAAAGAAAGAAAGAAAGAAAGAAAGAAAGAAAGAAAGAAAGAAAGAAAGAAAGAAAGAAAGAAAGAAAGAAAGAAAGAAAGAAAGAAGCTAAATTTTCTACACTATTTTCCCTTCAGATGTCACTGTGGGCTTTTCTTTAAGGAAAAAATGTTATAATAATAAAGTGTTGCTCTGTTTTTTCTTACAACATTTGTTTAATATTGGTGTAAGTGTATAACAAACTAACACTTTTTGCTTTTATGTTTTGATGTTTCAAACTGGATGTAACAAACTAACAGACGTGTGGAACTTCCCAACAGTTACGCTCTGAACTGCGAAGTATCTCGATTAAAATACAGCAGCTTGTAAAAGTATTCATTAGTGTTTTTCCTATTTTTCTATTTTCATACTTTACAACCACAAGTCTTTCACAAGTCGCACTTTGATTTTGCAGATTTTACATTAACCTATATCAAGTCTAGGTGCACAGAGGCAAAGGTCTCAGAGCTCATAGTAATAACATGATAACTGAACTGAAGGACATAAGAAGTTTATAAACGTAATAAGAGCAGGTACAGCAAAGGTACAGAAGATGAGTACTGCATGTGTGGCAATCTTTCTGCAGTAGGAAAATCCATCACTGAGAAGACACATTGCAGTGGAGCAAACACACTGACAAACAGAGGCAGGAATCTGAGCCAAAGCTGCCTTCAGACAAAGCAGTTAGCGGATGAGCTGGTTAAGTGCAAGAATGGGACTTGGAAATATGGCTGGAGACCAAATTAGACTCATTACGTGCAACATATTATGTGCTATCATGCCCGAACACCTCAGCACACGAGTCAGGGTGAGAAAAGACTGCAAGAGAATAGTAGGAGAAATTATTTGTTAATATGAAGAACACTGGTTCCATAAAAAAAAAAAAAAAATGGATAGAAAGAAATGACAAACTTTTTTCTTCACAAATACAGAGTGAAAGTCACAATGTATTATAGTTTCTATGAAAATTTTTCAAGAGAATGACACAGCTTTCATTCTCTGACATGATATCACCCATGAGCTTTGACTTCAGGATAAAAAGTCATCAGACACAATGTCACGGCTGAGGTTCTGCACCATCCCAGCTCTGGTACTTTTCCTTTCTTTAATACCCATGACTTCTTCAATCTGTCCACAGAGGCTTCATTTCAAACCCACAGGGCTGCTTCATCTCAGCAACCCTACTGTGAGATTTTGAAGTTCACCAGTGCCCCCTAAAGCAGCGAATACACAAAGTATAAACAGCACTTCACAGTAAGGAATTGTCTGAAAAACAGAAATTCACCGGATTCATGACATTAGATGACGTTTTTCTGGAGTGTGTTGTGGTCAGATCAATTGTGACTCCAGTGGATGTAAAATATAGTGTGCTTCATTTCTGTTGCAACAAATTACGTGGTGCTGTGGGTCAACAGTTTTAGAGTAGGTTTACTGATTGTTATGAGGCTTTCATTTACTCTGTGATTCAGTGTTTTGATTAAGCAGAGGTAAAGCAGACTGTATCCAAATGTAATTAAATTTTAATATGAGGGCTTGCTGTATTTCACAATTCTGCCAAGTGTCTTATCCAGAGAGTCCAAGGTTGTCCAATCTGCCCTTAGAGCAGCAGAGCTGATCCTGACTGAATATGAAGGATAGTTTTCATGAGTTCATTTAAAAAAATAGGGCTTAAATAGTAATACATTCTAGTTTTTAGATGTTAAAATGTGAGCAAAAAAATATAATTTTATTCATTTATAGGTTGACTCATATCTGCAGATAAAACAGATACTTTGTAAATCTAATTATCACTGCAACCGTCCTTGCAGTACATGTTTTCAGTTTCACAACTTCTGGATGCTAACTCTGTTACTAGCAGTGGAAATATTACACTATGTAATAGTGTGATACAATAAGTGAACTCTTCAGTGAGAAATGTCTCAAAACAACTAGATAATAAAGTTGTCCAAGAACAGCATATTTTTCTGTAATCACTTACAGGGGGAATATACACACAACCAAACCTGATCCATTATTTATTGGTTGACAAAAGATTCACAATTTAAATAAAATAAAATAAAAAGTCACTGTCAATCATTTAGAGAAAGAATACAACTTTTTTATTACTATGGTTGTATTTAATCTTCACTACCAGAGACAAAGAGGCTGTCCATGTCCTGGCCAAACCTTTCTGTCCATACAAATGATTACATTTACTTTTAAAGATAATTAAGCGAAAATACGGTACAGAAAAACTTTTTGCTATGCTTTCTGTGTTGGATAAATAATAAAAGTGCCAAATTACTCAGAGTAAATGTTAAATGACTTGGATCGTGATCATACCAGAGATGATTGGTGAACCTCTAGAAAACACACAAACATGCTTAAGTAGAAATAAAAGCTGATACACCCATTTGGCACAGCAGAAGGATTTTTATGGACACTGAAAACAAACACTGTTTCGTGTTATAAAAATTACTAATCCTGCTAAGGTTTCATCAAAACATTGTGTGGACAGCAAAGATTTAAGCAGAGTTTTCTCAGTGCAAATGAGTGCGTATACACATGTGTGTATTAATAGCATTAGACTTCCTTACTTAGCAAAGATTATTCGTTTATTCCAAGTATGAGCCTTTGAGAACTACAGCTGAATGCCAAATAGGTTTATTATAGTGTGTTAAGTATTAATATACAGAGCTCAGCTGGATAATGAAGTCCCCCTGGACTGGTTTCTTTACTATAATTCACCTTTTGTTCTCAAAAACCCCTTCATCAGTTTGACTTGGACAGATACAAAGATAGCAGAGAGATGATGACAGAAACTAAAAGAAACATGTGGCTTTAAAAAACTGTAAGATCTCTGTGTAGTCAAGGTTTATGAGCACTTTATAAAATGTGCTACTTTACACACTATATGTGGCAATGTAACACATGAACATTAAATTGTATAAACTGTAAACATGTAGAATCTAAGTACTGTCTAACTATGTATATTGTTACATCTAAACCCTATCATGTACATTAATTCTGATCCTATTTCCTTATTAACGCCGATCGTTAACCAGTCACAGGTGAGAACGAAGTGAAAGAGTATGAAGGCACATATGGGTGGGAAGCAGAAAAATGCATTGACTGTGGATAATATTGTAAAGAACAGCACTATTGATGTCATGACAGTCTTTAGATTAAAACCTTCTATCAACCAATATTTTCTCCTTATAATTATTTGTGGCCAAATTAATACTACTGAGGCATGGACAGTGGACCTTATCATGGGAACAGATTTGGAGACATTAAATGTTGATGTGATGACAGATCAGTACTTTGCCTGCATCATTGTAGGAAACGGTGTAAGGAAATAAAATAGAAATTCATTTATGGCCCTTTATTGTGCAGCTGCTGTGGACCAACATAAATATTTCATATTATCACATGAGATTATTGCTTGTAACTACAGTCATTTTCTAACTTGAAAATAGAATAAATTAAACTAAAGTTCATGTCTTATAGCTTCTAGGTTATCATAACCACCAGTATTTGAACAATTCTCCAGTGTAATGTTCAATAGTTAGTTTTAGAAAAAAATCTTAAAAGCCATTTAAACTAACTAAACATAATGAATGCCAAATAAATATAACTGATGGGTAAACAGATAAAATAAATTTAAAAAAAACTACAAAAAACTCATTATTTCAGATTCAGGTAATCATGTTCAATATAATGAAGTGACAAAAATGGTTAATGTGTTCCTGCCTACTCACACACAAATGTGTTTGTCATTATCTCTTGCATAACCATGTCTGTGGCTGCTGTTACCACAAACCCAAATTAAATGTGTGCCCACAGAAGTCTGTCCAATGCTTGAGTGCTTTTAACCAGTTTTTTTTTCTGTTGTACATACATTCAGAGATATGCTGGGTAACAAACTGTAAACCCAGTGAATTTTTTTACACAGTGACAGCATTTATAGTGTACCGTAGTGATAAATGAGCGTTGCCTTTGGCTGTTTTGCTTGGTTTGAATGTTTTTGTGTATGTTTTACTTACATAGATTGCAATAATTATAACCTGAGGTGTTCTACTTTCGATCTGATGTCTGACATCAATCATCAGTTCAAGACATACAGTAGTTTTTATACACAGGCACTCCCACGCAAGACTGGTGGGTAACTTTACAGGAGCCCTGTAATATTTATCATAAAACATTTTCTGCAGCATGGACCACCACATAATGACACCTTATCACCTTTATGCGTTACCAAGCCAAGCTGAACTTCATTACTTCCAATTTACTTAGTTTTTTAAGTGCTAGCATATTGTTTTATCAACAAAAATCTGTGTGATGAAAATCTGTTTTTATCTGATCATACTGTACAATTGTGATTAAAGCTAGTTTTACAACAAAGATAAATAAACTGAGTTTGTATGTATTGAATTATAAGTATTCAATTTTTGGCGATATTTATTCACAATAGCTCAAATTAACCTTTATATATGCTGTTTCTAATATTAAAACACTAGCAAATAAAACAGAGAAGTATTCAAACTGGCTGATGGAAGGTCAGAAGAATGAGTTAAGGCCATATAACCTAAATCCCAGCAGCTCCAGTTGTGATTTCAGCATCAAAAGTCATTTTACTTCCTCGTGACACTTGTACTTCACCTTCAACAATGTTTCTAGTGTTGTTATTTTATATATAAAAACACTTGTTTGCTGCACTGCATTTCCCAGGTGCTTTTCTTAGAAAGTTGCTTATCAAATTACCCATTATTATACATTATTATGAGAAGTGAAATTATGGGTAGTGTCAGTAGTGCTTTGGTATTTTTATTATTGCTGTCAGGCTGAAGTTATTATTATTATTATTAATAATAATATTATTATTGTTATTATTATTATTATTAATATTATTATTATTATTATTATTATTATTATTATTCCTCATTTATTTTTTCTTGTCTTGTGTGTGTTTACATTTCCACAGGTAATAACTTGCAGATGGTTTGCAACCACTGAGGGCCACTCCCCTGCATAGGGCTTTGTTTATCTAATAACACAGTGGAATGTACATCCATATCAAAATATCAAACATGCCAGCATTTTCACATGGGTACTAAAAGATCTACAGAATTTTCAAGGTTAAGAGAGGTGGCTTTTTTTCTTTTTTATTTTGGAGGATTGGATAAACTGATTCAAATAGTAGTTCTGTTATATTCTATATATGTGAACAAAAGTAATGGCTTTAGATCCTGATAAGTTTGTTTCCTTTGTCTATATATTGTTGCTCAAATAATAAATAAATACATTTTGGGGGCCTTATTTGCATTTTGTGCAGGTTCATAGACAATTCTTTACTGACAGTTCTGTGACAGACACAACTGTATGGAACAGTTTGTACAAAAGGATAATGTCCCAAGATATTTGATAGAGCTGAGATGGAACGTAAAAATCTGAATCATGTGAGACTGATAGGTGATGGATGTTCAGTCCAAGCAGCTGCTTCAGGGCTTCTTTTGGCAAGAAAAAAGCTAGAAAAATGCTGCATGAGACCAGGGAGGCTTGAGGATAGAAGAATCCAGATCAACAGGGAGGTGATCTTTGTACTGTGCTGCTTTTCATTTCTCACATTTAGCTTTTTCTCTAGTTTCACTTTCTTCAGCGTTGTAGTGTTATTTTATCTTAGGGTGTATAATATGACAGTAATGATGTACATATTATCAAAAGGACACGTTTACTGTTGCTGTGCTTTCTTGTGATTTCATCTAACTAATCAGCATACCAGGCCAGTTCTCAACAGGTTGTCTTCACACCTCAGATTAAATTATTTCTGATGGCCTTCATTTCTCCTGAACCTTGTTGTATCTTTGTCTTTTTAACCTCCATCAGGATCAAGCTGTGGTAATTTATCTTTGAGCATTTGGACTCTTCACTGTTAAGAGTTATGTGAATTCATATATCTTATTACTAAACTTGAGTCCATAGACTCAAGATGTAGATTTCACATGCAGAAAATTATACTGTATTGTATAATGTATATGCATGTATTAACATATATATATATATATATATATATATATATATATATGTTTTCCCACACTTGGCATCACTAGAATGAACTGCAATATGCTCTTTAAGAGATAGTTGTCTTGTGAGGATAGATGATGTCTTTACCAGGGGTTTGGCGTTCCTGCTGCACCAACTCAGAAAAATGGGCACCTCTGAAATAGCCAGTTTGTGAGCAAAAATCCGGCATTTAACAGTGTTGATAGTACTGTGTGTGGTGTTCTCTGATAATCTCATCATAGAACAACACACATATAACAATACGGTCCCCGTAACCAATCTACAGTCTAGTCCTCCGAGCCTGACATCTCGCGTGACCGAACGTGATCTAACAAAAAAGAAGAAGAAGAACCATGGCAACAACCGGAAAAAACAACACCCAGCATGGAGGAGGATATACAAGACGAGGAATGATGGTGGACTATTGCTAAAAGAAAAATCCAGAACTGAAAAAACTAACAGACTGGAGACAGCCTGAACACAGACTTTATACCCTTCCTTGCTCCCCTGCCAGCTCGCTCTCTGATTGGCTACATTCAGTTCACGTCACAATCCACACGATTCAGGAGTCGTCAGCTTTCCCCACACACGTGAAGACTTTTGGTCGTAAATATTGAACATGTTTAATAATTCCAATTGTTGGCCACAACCCATTTCGGAGTTGATTATCGGGACAAATTTGCACGTAACACACCTCAGACAAGAAAATCTTATAACACTCAAGATAATCAGGTGTTTGCCGTCCTTGGTCGGGAAGAGGCAAAATCGGGACAAAAACAGCCCGACAATCTTATGTATCTAAGTATGAAGGAAAAACTAATGATTCCAGTATTTTGCTTGCCCCTTCTGGGCTACAAGAACAAAGATGGCTTTGTCATGTCTTAAGGCTGGCAACCAGCTGCTTCTCTGGATAAAATGAGCTCATTCAACAGTAAAGACAGAACAAGGATTACTGACATGACATATTTTTTTACCACAGACGTCCTAAATGTCACACACTGGAACTTTATGCAGAGATGAAAAAATAAACACTTTAGGGAAATAGATAAAGATAAAGATAAAACAGTGAGTGTTAAATGAATATATCTTTTTCATAGAGGGATCTCTAATAAGAGCCAACATTACATAATGTTTTCTGTTTTAGAGGACTCCATTTGAAATGTCTAACATGAACATTAGGAAATGGCTCAAGGCTGCAGACAGCTGGCCGGAAGAGACGGTGTCATTTGTGAAAACATGGGATTCTCTCTCTCTTAACTCACCAAACGTTGTGGGGAGGTGAAGTGTATGGAGGTCACCTTTCAGCAGAGTGCCTTTCGGTGTTCATGCTGTCTACTGGGGGTGCAGAATTATCCTCCTCCAGCCGGATCATGGTGTCTAGGAGGCAGACATGGAGCAAGGAGGCAGAGGGAGAAGATGTTAGAAGACAATTTGTTAAAAAAAAATTATATTGTGTCCAAATTAGGAAGTGGAATACCTATACCAGGAATGACTTTTGCAGCATTTGAAACTGAGGTCAAACATCAACAGGTTGGAAGAACTATAACACTTCAAACATCCACAATGAGCCAGAATGGTTGCTCTTTCTCACCAGAAATTAAACATTTTCCATCATAAAGTGAAGCCAAAAAACTTCACTCAGTATTTGTCTATTTTTCATGTGTCTCGCAGTCAGATAGCTCATGTTGCTCTCTGTAATATACCTTGACATCTGCAGCACTGTTGAAATCTTTGTGCTTTATGCTTTATTTATGCAATATGTTTTAATCAAGGATCTACTCAAGTTATGTGGCTACCATTCCCCACTGGATAACATCTGTCAAAGGAAAGAATGGCATGTCTTTATGTCTAGGGAAGTGTTCATGCCTTATATAGTCTGGGTCTAGTACAGTTGCCTGCTGCACATAGCTGGATGTAGCCAGGGGCTAAGGAAGGAGACCTTTTGAGAGCTCATTAAAACAGTCTTCAAGGCTTGAGAGACAAACATGAATGTACTACAAAAGAATGAGCTTGCCATTAAAAATAATCAGAAGTAATGGAGCTGTTCCCAGACTGGAAATGATCTTATTAAAAACGGAAGTCATAGCTGGCTCCATTGAGGAGATGAAAAAGGGTGACAAAGTAGAAGATGGTCAAGGTTGGGGCTTGATACTAACAATAAAATGAATCCCACACATCCAGTAATGTTAAGCAAATGAACACTCCACTTTCCTTTTCCTGTTACAAATGCAAGTTACACCTCAAGGGTCAATTTGAGGAAACACTTATTTTCTAATGGGAAGCTACATGACATTTCTGAGTAAAGAGGGTTCTTTGCTTTTTTTTTTGTAACACTGACAATTTCTCTGGCTGCGTAGAGACTAAACATGAACACACAGAATTCAAATGCAAATTAGCAGCTGTTTTGTACCCTTAAAGGAATGCAACCCAACAGGATAGTGTACTTCATTCTAATACTGACAACCTCGCTTGGCCTATCTGCTCCAAACTTAAACTGAATCTGCAGGGGTGTTTTCAAGGAAGCCATAAAGAGCGCTTAACTGAACAAGACAATTACCATTTTCAAATTTCCACTTGAAATCTGTACTCAGACTTGATCCGACCCTCAATTTACATTAAAATACCCAAAAATGATAGGGCTTTTTTCACAATAGCATGACCTGGTTATGATCCAGATAAGGGAATGTGGATGAGAAATAGCTCATTACCAGAATATAACAGCAACTAGTCTTACAATATATGTGGGGGGGGGGGGGGGGGGGGGGGGGGGGATGGGGGTGGCACTCCTTTAAAGTAACAGATAAAAGGTCAAATAATTATATAAGTTTCAGTTCACAGTCTCAAAGCAGTTTATTCTGAGGGAGAAAACTGTGATCATTTTCAAAAGCAGCTGAAAACAGACTTTGTCGACCTGAGAAACTATGTATCTGTACACCAGGTATTTTGAAGGCTCAGTGGTGCAATACACAATAATGTTAAAATGCCCCGCAACATAAGTACAATCAGTGGTGACTGTAAGCTATGCAGCAACTCATAAAACAGGTATTTGAAACTTATCTTTATAAAATAATTGCAACATTTGTGCATGTAGGCTTTCCAAAAGTCACAGTGGCTACAAGCTTGTTTAATTAGCACCATCCTTTAAAAGCTTCTAAACTAAAGCAAAGTCTTATCAGCTTGTCAAGATAATGCATGCGTTAAAAAACATGTAGAAGAAACATCTGCAAACGAACAAGCCTTACTACAGTATTGTGCAAAGCTTACAGAAATTAAAAACAAAAGAAAAAACAAAAAAAAAAAAAAACGAAAGACAATATATATATATATATATATATATATATATATATATATATATATATATATATATATATATATATATACATATATATATATATATATATCCATTATATATTCAGGTTAACAATATAATAATTATTATTTTATTTTATTTTATTTTTTTTTGTTAAGTAACTAAAGAGACAGTTCTAATTTAAAGTCTTGAGTGCTAAATACACATTTATTAAGGCTCAGCAGCACATGTGCATTAAAGCAGTTGACTGAAATTAAAGTAGCTGTATATTAAATAACCTTTAGAATTACCAGGATTTTCAGTTTCTCCTGCAGTCCTCCCTCCCTCTACCACACTTAATCACCTCACTTACTGACCTATTGTTATTCAAAGCAGGTACTCAGGCAACTTTTCAGACCCAAAGAGCAGACAGCACTCAACACAGGCTTTTGACTGTGCACCTCACAGAAATAAGTTGAAATCTCTAGAGATGAATGTATCTATGTGCTAAATCTTAGATGCATTTAACATTAGAATGGCCTAGACGATCATTTTGACCATTTTACAATTTGCATAGGACTATTAAATAATTTTGTGGAATAAATTCATAAAGCCTTGCGGGTCCCCAACGTTTCCTAAAACTACATGAATTTGTATTAAAACTAGTTTTAATATTTAATATGTAAACAACAACATTTCTACCTATTTCTGCCACACGTGGTTATTTTGACCACACCAGACTTTGTACTGTTCTATTTTTAGACATTTTGGATCTGATGCTGTGGAAGTATTCCTGTAAAGGGTGGTATGCAGAGATGAATTGATGATTTTTTTTTCTTTTTGCTGTATGTATAATACTGGACCTTGTAGTAATAAACGTCCACATCAGTGCACTGAAACCCAAACAGCTCAAAGCGATTTTCTGCAGCAGCTGCAGAAGAACGTCCACTTGCCTCACTGCAGTCGTATCAACCACATGCACGCTGCCGTCGTGCACCAAGAAGAATGTGCATGTGGAAAGAAAGCAAGAATATTTATGCATTCATGAAAATCTACACTATTTACTAAGAGGCTAAAACACCTATTGAGAAGTCTCAGCACTGATCCAGTCTCTTCTTCTGCTTCAGCAGGCTTTGCCTCACTTGACATCAGTGTCAGAGTTTTTCTTCCCAGCTTTGTGCTGCAGTCCACTTCTAGACCTCATAGAATAAAACAAGACAGTGTATAACTAATCTGAGTTTTTGCTCTACTGAAATGCTTTTAATTGACTTTACAGATAACTGGAAGGTAACTGTTGTGTGTCTATTTGCTTTATCAGATGATCACTCTGATCGATCAACTGCTGCATGAAATCATTCCACTATCAGAGATCTGAAAATGCAGATGGAGTACAAATTTATATTTCATAACAAATATAATTTCCTTTAGTGCACTCAACAGAAATGTACAACGGAGACCTGAACTGGAAGTTAGATCTGAAGGAGGATGCGGTGCTTTCAGGAAAGCATTAATAGTGCTAATTTACACGAGAACACGTAGTTGATGAGATGTTGATGAGCCGCGGGGGACTTCAGCCTTATAAACATTTTTGCAGCTCTGGAAGTTCTATGCTCTCAAAAGAAAATGAATGAAAATACTTTTCAATGACCATAACAAAAATACAGTTGTGAAAAATGCAAAAAGATATCATACTTTTAACTCAAAAAAAGCTATCACCATATAAACAATATTGCCTCACTCTATATTGCCTTTGATATATTTAAAAATTTCAATACATTGCCCAGCCCTATTTCAACTGTACAACTGTACAACTGTACAACTCCTTCCTATTAATCCAACGACAGTGGAAGTGCACCTGATTACAGTGATGTGCAATAAAAGCGCCTCAGTCCTGGCTTGAAAGGTATGTGTGAAAAGGCCCAATATCTGATGAAGACGATAATAAAATGTCTTAACCCTGAAAATGAAGAATAAGTTTAAATAAAGGGGGAGAAGTCCAGGATGTAATGTGGTAAATATTACAAGCTGATTAATTTTAGCACAAGCCATTCTGTTTTCCTAAAACCTAAACCAGCAGCAAATGAAAAAGGAACATGTGAAATAAACGTATAGTTACAGTGTAGCTAAAAAAAAACAAATTTCCCCTGTCCCAAACAGTCCCCTGTCTGGCTAACATAAAAAATGAGCTAGAGAGGAGTAGCTAGTTGAGAGGGTCAATTTGTTAGATTTGCTGAGGTTGTTAAAAGGGGAGCTCTGACAAAACTTTACTATTCTTTGTTATCCTTAAAATCATCAAGTCCAACAAAGGAATGTTTACTCACAAAAAACATCACGCTCTGCTTCATTTTGGGCAATGTCAGGATGTTTTAAACAACCATAACATTATTGGCAGGCTAACATGAATTGTCATGGTGACATTAAATCTTCTAGCAACAAAACTCTAGCACCACATATTGGACACCATTTCATGTAGCTTCAAATCTGATGACTAAATGACAAATATTACGTGGGAACTGTGGTTTTCTCGGTAGCAGTTATAAGGTGGTCTGAATGACAGAACACTTAAAAGGTTTGATAAAGCTCAAAAGATCAGGTTTTATAAAAGGCTTACGAGTAATTCTGTACTTTTTTAAACCAACAGAGAGACTGCAGCACAGGGTCAACACTGTGTACGGGCCACAGCTAAAACATGACAGACTGGATTGTTCAGATTAAACATAAACCAGTTTAAATCTCATGACACCTTAACTCACAGTCCCATATCCCTCTACTTCATAGCTCAGCATAGGTCCAGTATAAATCTTCTAGCCAAGCTCTTAAAATTTACTGGCTGAAAAGCCATTGATATCCCCTTTCACTCACTGTTTATGCTGCCTTCTTAGAGGAACTACACAGGCCCAAAAACTGCCCTTGATTAATGTGTTTTCAGCTTTATGTTATGTGAGTCAAATACCCATTCTTGGGTTAAATTCAGCGCTGCAAGTTCTGCTGGGGCATGATAAAAAGGGGCTCAATCTTCATTCATTCGGAAAATAGGAAGAACGTTTAGTGAACCTGCATCTGATATTAACCATCAAGCATCATCTTAACCTCAAAGCAAATACTATGAATGGCTCAGTATCAAATTACTAGCCTTTAAGGGATTTCCAAGAGTTGCTGTGTCTTAGAATGGCTTTTAATGATGATGATAGAGTGGAAGTCAGATGTGTGTGTGCATGACTGCATGTGATAGAGACAGAGAGAGAGGGATTATGATCAGGTGTGTGTTTTTAAAATTGTTAAGTCATATACTTGGGTATGTGAAACTTGTGTTTTTAATGTGCCATGTAATAGTATATATATGCAAAGCACTTTTTGCTACTTTTTGTATAAAAGTGCTACATAAAATTTGAATTGAACTGGAAGTGTGTGCATTATCTGCAGCTATAACACTGCATATAAGAATGTGTAGGAGCTAGGCAGATTGTGTGTGAATGAGGCAAAAATGTGCAGAAAGGCAGGAGGGCAAACACAGCAACTATGGGTTTCTTATAGCCCAACTGTGGCTGAGATGCAGCCAAGGTCATCCTTTTACTTATGACATACATGGAGCCAGACTTAGCCTCTCACTTGGACGCTCTCCATCTGCTTCCACTGATAAGACTGGCTACTTCATGAGCAGCAGGCAGACACCATGGCTCTCTATTGTGCATAATATAGGGTGATTAAACCAAATTAATATTCTTGTGGTTTGCAAAAATGAAGATAGGATTTTCACACAGTATAATGTTTAATTGAGATGCCGATGCTTGTGCATTTCTTTAAATATATATTGATGCTGGTGTAAAAATGTTCTGTATATGAGTAATGGCAAAGAAAATGAAAAACAATGAAGTCTTACCTCTCTTAAATAGGTTTTTGGACAAATGTGGACAGGAATATTCTACTAACTGGTTTAGCATATCAACCAGAAAGACAGTAAGCAGTAGAAGGCCAGATCAGCTTAACAAAAATATTAGAACCTTAACCAGACTGTGTGGCCTGCCAACAGCACAGAAGATTTTACTCTTTTTAAGTTGTTGTAAAATGGGAGAGGTTAATATGTGTGCAGCTGGCTGACCAGTAGAAATGCTCTGCCTTCTGCCGTTCAACACTCTACTTTGTGAGCAAAAGCTCGCTTTAAAATTCATGAGAGAAAAAATATATCTCGCTGTTACATCAGTGAGGAGACTGTGGATTGTTCTGTGAACCTCCCTTTTGTTTTACCTCATGAATTCTAGAAATAGATTGGTTAAAAACAGGAGCTCTAACAGCGAGGGAAATAAGGGTGATAAATACTGTATGGGAGTGACATTACTGTTTAAAGAGATTAGAGAGGTGCCATGTTTGTGGCTGTCATAAGTAAATGCATGATGGTACTTACAAAAGATAATAAAATGTTTAAGAACGTGGCAATAAAGTAATGAAGACTCACACTATATGCACTGGGAGGATGTTTTATATTGATTCTGCGTGTTGTCTGTGTGTGGCATGTCAAACACGCTGTGCTTCAGCACACCAGAAACAAGTTCCTGGATCAATAAACCACAGAAACTTTGGTAGCAACCTAACCACAGGCATACTGTTTTGTTCATTAACATTTCACACTGTTAAAACGAGTCAATTTGATGAGCCATCTGTTAAACACTGCTATTTCCTCTCATGCACACACACACACACACACAAAAACACACAGATCTGTCCAGAACTTCAAATACCAAAATCCAAGCAAAGCTTCTCCGACACCGAGCGGTTCCCAGACTGATCACCATAACTACAGCTGATGATCTCAACATGCGATGCTTCCTGTTAAATGGGCCTTAACCCATGGAGGTGGACCAATTGGCAGGAAATGAGACCAAATTGATTGGGAAACAGATGGAAGAGAAGCAGCCACAATAAAGCCCATGAGGCTGTAAAGGAAGGAAGAGTGAGGATGAAAATGAGAGTGAAAGAAAGCATGAAATCAAGGAAAGATTATTTTTTTCAAAGCTTAGTAGAGAATAAAGATACTTCTCTTTCAAACTGTCAGCCTTAAAAGTGAAGTCCGAGTTTTAGCATTAAAGAGCAAAAAGTGCAACTTTGAACAGTAAGGTTTGTAACTGCTGCCTTCATTTCAAAAAGTTGCAAGTCTTGAAAAACCTTTGTATTTTATGTAATCTTTCAAAAAAAATAGGACACAAGAAAAAACAGAGAGGCCTTGAAAAGTCGCCAAAAGCAAAACGTTTTTACCTTCTCACATTTCTAAAAAGACATCTCTGTAAAGAGTTCCAACTCCTACGACATCTCTATAGTCACAGCTCATTTTCAGACAGATTTAGGCACCATTCAACCTCCGTTTTCAGATATATCAACAATGATGACAGAACAGGTCTTTGTGACCTTCCAAAAGCAACAGCATAAATGACTAAACAGTCAAGATCCTCAAAGGCATAATCAGCGATCCAATTATAAACACATGGGTCAGAATTCAACAAGGCCTTTCTGAACATTATAAATTAACTTTATCATTATTATTATTTTTTTTTTTTATTATTATTTTTTATTATTATTATCAATCCAGCCAACATCCAGCTCTCATTTGTCAGTGCTCTGTGAATCATGTTAACTTAGTTACAGGGGATTTTATTATTAATTTAATGTGTGATGTTTGCATCAATTTCCACATGTCTTGGCAAATAATAAAAATACATTTTGGCTATGTTATCACTATTAGCACAGCCTGTTTAGTTTTCATCACACATGCATGACAGAGCACACATGCTTTGTTCCTAGTTTCCCACTTTTACAATGATAATATCAGAAAAAAGAAACCTGGCAACGCATCAATAAAAGCGAGGAGAAAGCAAGCTTCAAGACATGCCTGGCATATATTATTCCATTAATTAGCTTCTTAAAAGAAATCATTAAGGATACATTCACGGTATCATAGATACAAGGTCTGCTGTGTATTTTTTTGTGTGTTTGTTTAATCCACAGGTTATTTTGAAATTTCTATGACCTTTGCAAAGTAATTAAACTGAGGGATGATTACCAGTTTCACATACAATAAATAAGTTTTGAAAGAGAGCGCTTACTGAATGGCCAGTCAGATTTAGTCTTCTCAATGGCTTATGATGACCAGATAAATGCAAAACACACACTTTTCAGTGTTTTTCTAGAGGACTTCATTCAGATTAACTTAGTATTTTGCTGTTTTATGGCCATGAAAGTTTCTAGATAGATAGAAAAGACAAAAAGAAAATACAATTATTTTAAAAGGGTGTTTCTTCGCTGTAAATTAATTATAAGTTCAAACAAGTCTGTGTACCAGTGAATATTTAATGCCATTACTGAATTTAAGTGGTGTCTACCACATGTCTGCTGCTATTGACAACCTATTGATCCTGGTGAAGCCAGATAATAACAGGTCTATGCCAAGTTAAGTCAACTTAAAGTCAAACATATTCATACAAAGTGCTTTAAATAAACAGGTTGTTAGCAAAGTGCATGAATCATCGGTGAAGCAACGAGTCTGAGGTTGATGGTAGTTATCTGCTCAGGGTGTGAGTTTTAAAAATCTAAACATGGTCTACAGATCATTAACCCTTCAGAGCTACACTGACCTCAAATGTTCATTTGATCTCCTCATGTTTTAGTGAGTGTGGAAGTGGAATGGGGTGAGATTGTGTGGGAGGGGGCACCACTTTGATGTTGTAATGCAACATTTCTTTTATCTCCCACGGAGCGTTTGAGACCGGACCGGCTGTCCAAAAACTCAATTAGAGACACTCTGAATGTGAGCCGACAGCATAAGAGGAGGCGTGATCCACAGAGGTGTGAACAAATGCAATTATTACTCCCCAAACGACCACAAACTGAGAAATACAAACAATAAGGAGAAATTTTTAAGATGCAATCTGCTCTTTCTTTATTGCAGTGGGAAAAAGACTAAACAGAACATATATATTTCAGCAGCTTTCTATATGGCAGCAAGATGACTAAAGAAAAACACTTTTTCTGTTTAAGAGGGGCTTTAAATATGTCCCACCTGGCCAGTGTAAAAACAAATGTGTCATTAGTGTTCAAATTATTGGTTAATATTAAGTTGGGTGGATAATTGAAGGCAGCCTGCTTGACAAATGGTGTGTATCCTTGCTGCATGGAGAGAATTCTTCATCCCATTTTGCCAGATGTCAGCCAGGGTTTCATCATCAAAAATATCCCAGTGCAGAATAAAAGAATTCTGCAGCTCAAAGCGCTTAGTGTGTTCACTCAGCCAAAACTGCCTGTGTTGTTGTTACTCACTTCATTAAATATAATGTACCTTAAAAACATGATGAAAGAAGAAGTTGGAAGGGAGAGAAGCACAAAGGTAGAAGGGATGGAAGGTAGGAGAAGCAGAAGAGGTGGCTGCATCTATTTGCTGTTTACATGAACTGGATTGGCAGACCCCCTTGCATTCTTTGATGACACTGAAAAGATGCACTGCAGCTTAGGTGAGGAGGGAGGAAAGTGGAGAGGAGAGGATGTGGGGAGGAAAAGAAGCAGAGGTACGGCTTTTTACATCAGGCCTTTCATCTCTCTTCTGCCATCGGTCATCAGAAAAGGGAGAACACTGACTCCCAAACACCGCTCCTCATTCCAATTTCATTTAACTCGGGACTGGTTGAGAAACAGGACTATATTACAATGTCCCAAAAGGCGCAAAAAGAATTATTCATGCACAAAGGAATTTAAATGCATTGTCAGAGCGCCAGTACTAACAAAAGAATATTCTTGGTTTTCAAATAAAGCTGGTCCTCCATCAGGCGAAAGCTATTTCTAACCTTCATTCTACAGTAATGAATTATTTCCTGTGGCCACAGCGACAAAACAAAAAAGAAGGCTAACGTTTGGCGCGAACAACTTCAAGAGAATAATTTGGTCTCTTAAATCACAGGACACTGAACGTCTCAACAAACACACAGAGACAAAAAAAATGTCTTTTTCTCACACATCAGTGAGCCTGACTGGGTGAATTTTAATATGTTGTAGCTATTATTAAGTATGCATAAGGCTAAGAAGTGTTTGTGTTTTCAAGGAATCCCATCAGAGAATCATATGTTTGGGAGTGTTATGAAAATTTGCCTAAAGAAATCATGGGAACAATATATGTGGGCTATTTGTTTGCCTTTTCACAAGTTATTTGTGCAGTTTAACCTTCTAAGTCTGCACAAACAGTTGGTCATATACAGTCAGAGGCAGACCCAAAGTCCCCACTGCAAGAACTTATTAAAAACTTAGCAATAACGGTGACTGAAGTAATGAGTAGAGAAAAACCAAATGGCTGGATAAGAAATCAGCTGAAAAAACAAAGCACAAGTAATGCTAACTAAAAGAAATCTCTGGCAGCTCTGGACTCAATGGTAAACTTCCTTTTAGTGTATGACACATCTTATGAAAAAATACATAACATACCCAAAAAGTTAGACATAAAAAATGAAACATTTGTCTTTTCTTTTATGTAGCATACCTGATGGATCAAACAGCATGTCTCTACAAAATTATTGTCATTTATGGACATGCAACAGACTAATAGCCACAATCCGTGGCAATGACCAGACACTCTCACAGACAGTGTTGCTGTGATTAATGACCAGGATTGAAACATAGAGGGGGTGCTGTGCAAAAGAAACAAAGTCTAAAGACAGCAGAAATGAAAATGAGTTAGATCTGGACAGATTTTAATAACATTAACAACTCTGGGGATGAGTGTAAAATTTGTAAGATATCAAGCAGGCTCTACAGTACAATCTTTATAGACATATTAGAGTTTTTACTGAAACACATCCATCCATCCATCCACCCATCCATCCATCCATCCACCCATCCATCCATCCCTTTTCTCTACCTACTTATTCAAAATAAGGGAAGAAGGAGCCTATCACATGATTCCTCTGAATAATTTTAATAATATACACACCTAATGTGTATGCATACACACTAATCATGTGTCAAAACTCTGCTAAAATTGGATAAATCAAAAAAGCTAAAGGTGAAAAGAGCCATTTAGGAGCCAAAATAATTGTCTCTTTAACCTGAGCTCAGTCAATTGATCTGGATCTCTAAAGAAGAAGCAAAGTTCCCACTTGCCCAAAACCCTTTGTTCAAGACCCCATTGATGTTCAGACAGAATCACAGCTGCAGCCAACCTATAGCCACAGCAAAGACACTTTAAAGCTTGTTTTTCAGGTCACAGTGGGCTCCTCGAAAGTATCGGAGATGTATATTGATATTATCCATGGACCGGAGAACAGGCTGATGGGGCTGTCTGTAACTGTTATTGTTAGAATAGTGGGAGAGACAGTTATCTATTTTTTAAGCAACTGAAGTCAAGTGAAGTCAGTTTTATGTATTTAACATATTTTAACACAGCAAAACTTTGACCAAACTGCTGCACAAAAGATTATATAAGATAAATATGAATAACTAGTGAAAACTTAAAATATTTAAGTAAAAACATTTTGTTGATAAATAAGCTGCATTGAAAACTGCTAACTGAACGTCATATAAAAAGTCAAATTTTCCATTTAAATGGTTTTAAATGTGCAAACTGAACAAAGAACCCCAGCTGCTGACTTGTTTTAAACAGCATCACCTTGAGAAATCTTTTCTTCTCTCTGTTATAGTCTGTTTTTTAGTGGTTAACAACATTATAAAGACCATCTTTTAAAGAGTGATTGATTTCTCTTTGCAGCTGTCTCATTATCCATTGGGATACCAAGGACCTTCTCTGTGGGACACAATTTATTATCCTGTGAAAGGATAATGATATTTGGAGTACAGGCTCATGTTTCCACAACGGCTGTTTTTAGTTATTTAGATTTTTCTGTCAATACACAGAGTGGCAACATTTATCAATTATTTTAAGCTTTTTCTACATTTTAATCACAACTATTCACAATACTGACTCTTTGACAAGTTATCTTTTAATCTTTAATCTTTTAATTGACTCCACATTTTCATTTAGTTTAATCTAAAATTTTGAATGCACAAATTGTGACACTTTATGACAGTTTTTTTGTCATTTATTTTTTCTTTTAATGAGAAACAGCTAAATATGAATTAAAAAGAGAAACTAAGCAGTCTTTCAGCTCTTCGTCAGAATATCTTTGAATGAAGTTATTCATAAAAATGTGGCAAATATTTTAAATTTTAATCAAAAAAGATCATTTTGCAGCCTGTTTTCCAATTTAATTACTTCCAGTGCTTCTATGGCACAGCAAAAATGTTTTGTATCCAACAAAATGACGAAAATAAATCATGACCATTTCGGAGCAAAGTCAGAACAACACACAGGACTGAACAGATAAATATTAGCCACTGTCATTAGTTGATGTTACAGATTGGCTGATTCCAGTCAACAAGCTGATATCCATCAACAGAGATGTTAGGCTGATACTGTATATCTGTGCATCCCTAATCACAAAGGGTTTTTTTTATCTATCCCAAAGGTACTGTGAAAGTAATCTATACTCTGATTCAGGATTTGAAACTGAAACAAATAAGCACTTAAAGCAATGCATAAAAACCCTACAACATAAAAATCACATGCTCCTCAAAGTTTGATGCAGCATAGATGAACCAAAAATCATAGAATAATGAGAGGCAATAAAATAATACTGATGCAAATCGCAGTCAAAACGACATGCATGAACTGAAGCAGCATAACAGCTTTAATAAATCTTCTCATAAATAGCTGTTTGGTTTTTTGGTTTTTTGGTTTTTAACACATGCAGAGCGTCTTGTGCTCCATTTCTTTGTTACTCTGCTCTGCTGGATCAAGAGTTAATTCTGCTCAGAGAGACTGTGGGCTGCAAGTGACAGCTGTAAATTAATGATTCATTATGGCCAGTATAAGCAAATAGTGAGCCGGTGATGGAGCAAAATGGATTTACATTCACATCCAGCGTCGACCATGACAACTCTTCATGTTAAAAATTTTTCACAAGGCCATGTGGAAAGATTTTAAAAGCAGCACTGGTCTTTAAAACCACTGGATTAAAAAAAAAAAAAAGAAAAAAAAAAACTAAAAGAAAAAAGCATATGGCACATGTTCTGCTTAGATTCAACTTCTGACAAATCTGAAACCCAAAAACTTCTATGCTCATAATTATCCATTATAAATTTGATATATGGATTCCTCGGCCTGAGGCTAAAGCTGAATTTTCCATTTCCTTTTCACTGAGGACAGTCACTCCAGCTCTCACTACATTTCCATCACACCATATATTCAGAGACGCGAGAGCAATTATAACAGTAAAAAAGAAAAATCGGATTCTGTTCAATCTGCGGGATACTTGACGCTAAAGAGGACATCATAAAATTTTGATAGACTATTTCAAAAATTCTTCCCCAGCATTGGATTAATAAAGAGAAAACTGCACAATTGCAGAACATGTTGTACATGCATATTCACTTAAGAGATACACCACTGATTTTATTCATGCTGTGCTCTAGGAACAGTTTGTGTCTGACACAGGAGACTATTTTCTTTGCTTCAGAACTCCTGGCATAGCAATAAAGCAAAAGCTTTTTGAAGGTCCACACATGTGAGTCTACAAAATTCTTAATCTCCTGCATCCACAGATGCACTAATGGCTGTAAATTCAGCCAAGCATTACAGATTATTTTATGCATCTTTACTTTCTTTATTAGGGAGGCTGTTGCTCAAGCTCACATTACAGTATATCACCCATTCCTCTCACCTTTTCCAATTTCCACTTGCCTCACCATCTTTTTAGAGGACCACAGGAGTGAGTGAATCGTTAAATTAAACAAAGGTATTATAAGATCTGGGAATTTTCCATGAACATGTCTGTTAAAAAGTTTAGAGAACAAATATAACCTATAACCAAATGTTTAAATCTCTTAAATTCCTCAAAAATATACTGTTTAAATGTATTGTCTTATTTGGAGAGCCACTCTTGACGTCTCCTGGACGTACAATCAACCGCATATGTCTCTCTGATGGATGAAGCGCAAGCAGAGATCGAATGACTTCACTGTTTAAACATGTGTTGTGTAAGGTTGAGCCACATCCTGTCCTTTCTTCTGACTGATTGCAGCAAACGTAAAAATGCCCGTACAACCCGTACAGGACTCGGTTAATGGCAACGAGGGTCTACGAGGGGCAAGAGCGGGGGAAAGACTAATCAATGTGAAGCATGCAGGCAAGATAAATTAGAAGAGAAGGTAAAAGCTGTGAGTCTGATTATGTGCTGCTAAATCTAAAAACTAAAGAAAACAATGCCCCAGCAGCACTCCGTGAGTAAATAAATTGAGTGAATTTTGAAAGACGAAGGACTCATTTGAGTCCTGTGGAGCCCTCAAAATTGTGTTACTATGAAAAATTTAATTTTTCTTTTTTTTTTAGATATCCTGATCTCTAAAGAGTCAGAAAGACACAACAGATGTTAATAGGAGGCTTTGGGTTTATTTAAAATAGAACGATCTAGTTAACAATAATTAAAACATTTCTTTGCATACTTTCTAGATTAATTTCTAGCAGACGAAAAATATTTATACTGACAGAAAACACAAGAATTATTGTCTTGGAGGCATAACATTATCTGCCCACTGGATGCAAATGTGATCATTATTTTTCACTCCAAAAGTTTCCATGGCTATACAAAAAAATATCACAAAACCACAAAGGGATTCTGGAAAGTTCCCAGTTTCTTATTGAACCAGTCAAAATCAATAGGCTAGTTTGGTTAGTGCACTTCAGAGAGCTTTAGCAATTGCATTACAGTTTGCGCACATGCAATAAAATATTTCCTCCTGCTCTGAATTGTTCTAATATTTCCACAGTTTGATCCTATAAATGGGAAAGTTAGAAAGATGGTTCAGCACATTGTTAGGAAAAATAAGGATGTTGTTAAACCTTTTACATGTTACCACAGGAAACCCTAATACGCTTCTAGTTACAGGGATGCACGTCAAATGCATTTAAAGCATCTATCCCCATAATTTGTTCCGATTAAATAAACTGATTACAACGTTACTGTCTCTGAAGCATTTTGACAGATTTCTCATTTCACCCCTCAGCTGCTCTCAGACGCATTTAACAGGGAGACAAATAAATCCTGGTTTAGACACCTGGCGGTGCAAAGACTGAGTCAACACAAATGAGTCAAGGAATTTTAAACGTCTGGAGTCACTTTCATCAGTATTCTTGCCTTGTTAATGTTATTGTTCTCTGTATCTCATGCAACAGCCAAGTGGTCTAGACCATCAAGCTGCTAGCAATTAAAACACATACACATAGCAGTAATGCGATTAGGTTTCTTGTCATCAGCACATGATAATGCTTGGAAACTAACCATGGAATTAAGACAGAGCTCAAACACTGGATTGTGAACAATATAAATAACCTTTGCCACATCCTGATTATGATATATGGAGAGCAAAGTTCTGTGCTTAAACCTGCTGCCAAAACTTAGATACAATAAAAGGGTAATTACCAAACCAGGGCAGTGACTCATACTCCGTTCCACTTGCTTTACAAAGAATGGTCAATCATTGGTCACCTATTGTATCAGCTAAGATCCTGATATCCAACAGACAAATAATAAATAGAGGCAGCGAAGTGGTCACAGGGTTGTTCCCCTCCCCTGTAGGTTCTCACCTGCTGAGGATTAAGGAAGATGTGACTGGTGTAATGATAGAAGCATAAGGAAAATTAAGCAGATGGCTACAAACTCTAACTGGCCCTCTGTGCCTCTACAAAAAAATGTGATTTAATAAGATTAATTTAAAGAGCTTTACTGAGACTAATCTGACTAAAAATGAGTGGTTAAACAAACATGAACAGTGGGGACAGAACAAAAACGTGGTACAGCCTGAGAGAAAACTCAAAAGAGCTTACTCAGGGTCATCAAAAACATGTAGTCTCTTTTTAATGAAATATCACTGTGAACACAAGTGTGTGAAAGAAGAGCTAGAACAATTGATCTTACCAGCTTAAAGCTTTCTGTAATTACACTCACGCTTTTTATTGCATCCCCTAGATCTTAGTGGCATCCTAGAGGTTTGAAGCTGCAATGCTGAGAATTAAAATGTAATTACAAAGTTTAATAGATTGCTCTGGTGCCACAAACTTCTGTTTATAGAAAGATTAAACACTCAGGGTAAGAACATGCTTGTGGTATTACAGTCAGTGCTTTTCAGTGGCTACATGTTGCTGCTCAAGTAGAAGTGTATTTTGGTAGGTTTTTGAGGGGCCATCAGGCACAGGGTGAGGGACCCGAGAAGAGGCAGGGGTCCAAAACTGCAATCATTCACTATAAACAGATGTAAAACGATGAGAAAAAAGTAAAAATGGCTCACACTACTAAATGGGAGACTCAGAATGAGCTAAAAACAACAACAAGGAGCATGTTAGAAACAGAATATATATCAAAATACTTAAAACAAGTACAAGTGGACTCAAACCAGCAGCTAAGAGAGTCCCCCTCAAGCTCACCATGAAAGAAAAAAACTTAAAATGATTTCAAAAACACAATTAATAAAAGAAAATAAATAAATAAATGAGAAAAATCTGAATATGGAGCATTGCCAAAAATGACTAAAAGAACAAGTTAACCAAAAATAAAGGCAAAAAAAGCCTGTCAACAACCACAGTGAGAGTAAAATCACTGAAATGAAGACACTCAAAACTATAACACCGAGATTAACCAGAAAGAGATGGGGCTCTTAATGGGGGGGCCTTTTGCTCTGATTTTTTACTCCTGCACAGCAAGTTTGACTGTTGGATTTGAGTAATATTTAAGACAAACGCAGGGTGCCGAACCGTTCCTGTCTACATTACATCAATAATAGAAAGACATCAACATGCATTCATATCAATTATGGTCATCAACAAACAATTAAAGATTGGGCTTTTTTTTTAATTGTTCATATTATCAATCCTTTTATACTTTTATTCCAGAACAAAAGTTCAAATTAAAGTGGTAATACAATGCATAAATCAACAAACTGTGCATGATATAAAGTCTGCATCATGACTCCTAATCTATAAGAACACAGTGTCAGCTTTGCTCCCGCAAAAATGTCCAAACTCAAACTAAAATAGAGCCCCGTTTTGTGCTGCTCCCAGCTCTACTACTCCACAGCAAGAAGCCATTCTCTCTTTTGCCTTCCTTGTTTGCAACTTTCATTTATAGAGATTTAAACTGAGCCCAGGCCAGGAATCCTAATTTATAAATCAAGCTGATTTAACCATTGTAACCATTAACCACTGTATTTTCATGTTTATGCCGTATTTTCAGCTGACAAAATATTAATAAATAGAAGATCCCACAACTCCAGTGTGTCGCATGTATATGCAATAAATATAGCCTGCTCCTGTTATGATTACATTTCAAAGAAACACAGAGGGTACCAAGCCAATAAACTGTTTCTATTTTTTCTACCAACATTACCCTGCCAAAAACCTTTGTATGGAGACATGCCAGGCCATTGCATCCATCCTTTCTTGCTTCTCGACTGCTCCTTGTCCAAAAGAAAGCACTATAGTTAATGCACTCTGCCCATCCACCATATCTTTTCGTTTCTAAGAAATTGTTCATTTTGCTCTACAACTTTTTAAAACCTGTTTACCATACTTCTACAGCTTTTCACTGATAAAGCTGCTCGAAGTGGGTTTGCACAGCTGATATGGATAAACACAACACAGATGACTGATTTTAAAAAAGCAGCACAGTGATTCATGCTTTTTCACTTCTCCAACAAAGCTTTCATATCATGCCAAGCTACACACATTCCTGTGATAAGCTTGAGATTATTATCCCTTTGCTAAGTGGAAGTAATCCCTGCAGACGTGTTAAAGGTTTACACCAATCCATCCACATGTAGGTGTGGAAAAATCATCCAGGGAAAGCTGGAATTCTCTCATCACCCAGACATGGATGGTTGCCTCAAGGGACTGAATCAGCCATTTTTTGTGCTTTATTTAATTCAGTTTTCCTTCAGTTAAAGTTTAGGTGTTGGCAACTATAATCCATGTTAACTGGCTTTTTGTCTGTTTGGTAATGAAGGTTCACTCTCTGTGTGTGAGCTTATAGTCAAACCTGCGTGTACAGTGCTACAGAGACATAAGAAACACAGTATATTATTCACAGTGTAGTTATATTGCTGCTTAAGCCCTACAGCTCCAACTATTTTTTTAAACTTCAATCTGAAAAACATCATGAAACTGAGTCAGTAACAGCTCCTCAACTACAAGATCATACCAAGAAGCTTTTGGCTTCGGGACAGTTGGAAAGACACTCTTTGTCCTTGTCACCAGGCCAGAGGAAGATTTGAAAGCACCATTAAAAACTGATGTCACAACTTATAAAACCTGGACATTAGAGGGTGAAAAAAAAGCTTTACACAGCAATAAGTCAGTGGTACTGATGCTACTAAACCTGGTCTAAAAACTACCAACACTCAAGTCTAAAAAATCTTTTCACATTGAGTTATATTCATTACAGTTCTCTTGTACTAAAATGTGTAGCACTTAGAAACCTTCAGCAAATGGCCCTAGTTAAAATACTAATTACAAATCAAAGACACAGGGTTACACAAAATTAAATAAAATAAATAAACACACAGCAGTGAAGCAAACTGCAGCTTTACTACAGACAGCAACATTTTCAGTTTGGTTCATAAACCAAAACAAATTCTCTTACTCTATCTTGCTGTGATCAGATGTTGTTCGCTTGTTACCATTAAAAAAATTAAATATCCCCACCATGTGCATCTCTCCCATTTGTCTAATAACCTGTCCAATAAGAGTACCCAACTGTGCCACAGAAAAATAACAAAGTATTGACCCAAACACCTTCTGAGGCATTCACAGACAAGATAGCAAATTGGAGTAAAATTATTTCTGTCTCCTAGTATTGCTTTAGACACATGTAAATGTCATATGCCTGGAGGCTGAGGGGTCTTGCTGGCTTAAATTAATTTTTCTACGCAGAGTTTAGCCAGAGGATTCACTCTATTTTTCACAAGCCCGGTATAAGTTGTACAACTCCTTGTTTATTTCTAAAATGTCAGACAAGCTGAGGAAAGGGAACGACTCAAAGACAGATGTACTACACTGGATTCTCTTAAAGTATGATACAGACCTGTTTGGGGTGCTTCCAAGAAAAAAAAACATCAAGACACTAATCACAAGATGCATCACTTATTTTACTTGATTTTGAGCATGTGGCTCCAACTTTGATGCTCAGTGCACAATTTCACCAACAGCTACCTTCAAGCATCACTGGGCACACAAGAAGAGCAAACAAACCTTATAAGATGGATTATTCAGGTGAATGGGTGTAATGACGTTGTGTAAACAACTGACTCAATCCTGTCTGTAACTTTAAAGATCAATATTTGATTTTCAAGGCATGACTGCAGTCACTACTCAAATTTTTAACGGTACTATTGAGGGAAGAAAACAAGGCCTCATAAGCACAACTTATATATTTTGGCTAGAGTCATGCATGCACACAAGACCTGGAATATTGCTCACAGACATAATTCAACATAAACAAATACAATAAATAAGTTTTAAATACTACTCCTCATAAGGCTTGTTAAAATGGAGGATATGCTGTGTGGTAAGCTCAAGGAAATAGAGATATTTTGCACAGAAGCCAAGTCTTATGCACTCGCTCATCCTTTAAAATTGCATGGCATTATGAATATGCTTTAAAAGTGTCCTTGTTCTACATCCTCTGCTATGATCATCTAAATAAAGCTCATAGACTCTTTTGCTGCTCCTCAAGGAGTTTTTGTTTAGTTCTGGTTTGGAATTGGATCACTCTCTGTTTTAATTCTGTAACAGGTGTAAAATAAAAGAGTGGCAAAAAAAGAGGGGGATGCATTTAAAATAACAGCAAGATAGAGGAGCAGGCACATTGCTCAAAGATTAAACAGGCATGATCCATGAAAGGCACGAGGATGATCAGTCGTTCTGTAAATATATGAGAAACATTGGGCTAACCAGTAGCTCTGATGTCCAAAATGCATCACAACCAGAATCTGAAAATTGGCTGTTTTATCAAAGAGTTGTTATAATCCTTTTTTTTTTTTTTTTTTTTTTTTAATTCAGGCTTTTTAGACAAAAAAAAAAGTCTTAATTCTGCTTCTGCACTAAAATGCACTGATCACTGCACCTTTTATTCAGCTATTTAACTGGTTATTTAACTGGAGAAGTGAAACACATTAAGATCATAAGATGGGAAAAGATGCAGATGCTGTAATGAAAGCCAGAGAGGTCTGCTGCAACAAGATTGTTAGTAGTTGATTTAGTAGTTATTGACCAAATTAAAGCAAGGGTTTATTCGTAGAATATTCTATAAAATAGAGGCTCATACTAATTAATTTTCTAATCTGACTTTAAGATTTTACTGATAATGTAGGAGAGATATAAGCTAAAAAGTAATTCTGCATCACCACTTAAAAGCGTGGCCCCTATGATAGTGTGATGCCCAACCTATACTGTAATTGCAAAGGTTATTTGGTTGCAGATGTCAGGTTCAGCAGGTTCAGAGAGTTGAACTTCAGCTGGGAATCTGCATCAGGAATTTAACTTTGATCCAAAGAAATCACTTTTAGTTTAATTAACATCTATAGCAAATAGAATATTTCATAAATGAAACACTGAAAAGTCGCCACTGAATCCACATTTTTGTGATTGAAATGTCAACATTTGTAAACATCTAGATGTGGTTGAGGGCATTTAGCTCACCTGGTAGAGCCGCCGCCACATTTACAGAAGCTACAGCTCCTCAACACAGCCAGCCCAGGTTTGAATCCCAGAATGGGGCACTTTGCTCCCTGTCATCCTCTCCCACTCCCTTTCTTGTCCAAGTTTCTAAAAAAAAAAAAAAGTTATATTTTCTTAAATGCAGTTGCGTTTTCTGATGCACTGTTTATGCACATATTTACAGGCCCATTGTAAATATGACACAGAAAGCTGTCTTCTATGTCAGCTTAAAACAACAAGTGAATGCAGGTGGAAGAAAGTTGCAGAGATGAAAAAAAATCATTTACTCTATGTTAGATCTTCTTCTCGCTCCATCATGACTTGGTGATAGATCATTACAAATGCAAAAGATGTGATTTAGCCAGGATGTACTCTGTGCCTGGTGTACAATTTACCACGGTTGAAATGTGCTTGATGAACTGTATTACAAAAGCATGAGGGAGTCTGGCAGAAAAAAGAAAAAAAAAAAACAAAAGAAAAAAAAACACAAATGGAGGTAATGACAGAAGGTGCAGCATACATTTTTCAGATCTAATGTGTGAAACATTTCTTGGCAGAATCCTAAAAAGAACGTACATACTGATACACTCTGATAGATCTGTTCTGACAGGACTCTAATCACACAGCAGCATTTAATCTAACTTCATGCTGGAATTATTTGACTTCCAATGTTTTTAGTTTATCTTTAAATGAGAAGATTCACGTTGTGACAGCAGTAAAGCAGAATTCGTATGCAATCATCTCAAACCGATGATGAAAAGGTGTCCTTACTGATCCAGCAAAAGTAAGTGCCTGAACACATTAAGTCACATAAATGAGAGACAAGTGAAAGGAAAAACTCTCTGTCTTTGTAAAGGGCCACATCTCTGTAAGTCTACTGAAAGGATGGAGCTTCATTCTTCGTGAACATATTTAGTGTTTTTATAGTACTGATGGAGAGCACTGTCACAACATCACAGCATATGATTCACATAAGTTTCATCGAACCATTCAGTGACCCTTTGTGATTTGTATGAATGGGAGAATTGTCCTCCTAAAGGAGCCTGACACCTTCAAAATGGAGATGTTTCATCAAAGGATAAAGTTCATCCCTCTGAACTATTTTGTATTGATTTGGGCCCATCAATGCCAGGAGAAAGCCCTTTGACAAGAAAGAGCCACTGGGTACTTTCACCATGAAAGAGTCAAGCGTTCCCCCATTTATAACATGGTGAATCAATCAGGAAATCACTGAAACCACAACACAATATTTATCTAAAAGTAAGTGTCAGTGTTTTGTTCTTACCAACAAAGTCTAATCACGTCCTGCAGTCGGCTATTCCTCCTTCCATAAAGTAATGCACAAGCACCACTGACACCAAATAAACCCTGTCGACCACAATTTCCTTCCCTATTTAAAGATCCCAAGTATTTAAAGTTAGTGTCACTTAAAAAAGAGTCACTCTACAGAGTTTCTGTTTCCCTTTGTGAATGATGCTTCTTGCTTCAGCTTCCTGATCAGATCTTACCCTCCTTTCTTCTCTTTCTCATTTCAATACAAAATCAGAATCAATTGGGCCTGTTTACAGTTTTATACAAGCTGCAAAACATGAGGGGATGCTAACTATTTAATTGTACCGTGCAGAACATCTGTGGAAAAGCATCTGCTTCAGTTATGATGCTCTTTTCTTTATTATCACTTGATCAAATTGAAAGGAAAACTCTGGAGATTACAATCAAGTATTAGATGTACTTTTTTCATTCAGTGGGAAACCCAACAAGTCAGTGGACCATGGCACAATATGTTATATTATTTAGATTATTGTAGTATGAAAAATTCTATAAAATATCCCACTGACAGATATTATTGTGTCTTTGCAGTCAGAACTGCACATTTCCTTGTAAATAGTGTTGCCTTTATGTTATGAAAAAGCTGCATTTTGTGTCATACAATATGTTTAACCAGTCTAAGTAAACAGCGTTTTAGACTAAATAAAACTTGTTTTAAATAATAAAAAATTGCAATTTAAATGTATTTGGCTTATGTATTTTATTTGTTCTCTTCTCTCATGCAGCTTTAATTCATCCACAGTAGTGTTTAACCCACCAGGCATCTAGTTTCTCTTCTTTTAACACATCTTGTTTTGGCTGTTTTCAGGGTTATTAGATGTGGAGCTTTATGAAAGTGAAGCCAGTAACAACTGCTGTCTCAATAACACTTTAAACTGCAGCCACTTCATAAAATGAAAATGGTAGACAAACTACAGAGTTTATTAAAATAACCAAACATTCAGCTCAAATTACCTCAAAATATTTATGGAAGAGCCCATTCTTGTTAAAAATGTGTTAGTTTTAAATAAAACTTAATGGCACAAAGCTGCTGTGAATGTCTTCATATATATCAATATCAAGGTGCTGTATTGAGTTCAGTCTACAAAACAATCTTTAATGTACTCAATGCAGTGTGAAACTACATTAACTCAGGATAATAAACAAGGCATCAATGACACCAACATAAATTGGATTAAAGTAACATGTGGATGAATACTGAAAGCTTGCGCCTGGCTCAAGATACAAAATTATATATATCTATATATATATATATATATATATACATATATATATATATATATATATCTATATCTATATATATATATCTATATCTATATATATATATATATATACATATATATATGAAGAGAGAGAGAGAGAGAGAGAGAGAGGATGAATGTGAACTCCATCAAGTAAGATTTGCTTTGTCAAGGGAGCAGCAGAGGGTGAGGCAGTGTGAGCAAAGCAGTGGCACATGACAGAGTGTGAGCAGAAGTGAAAGACTGACTAAAGATTTGAAAAGAGGAAAGAAAAGGAACAAACATGGAGCAAAATAGAGTGGTGAAAAAGGCAAAAAGTTTACAAAAAGAGCAAAGATTGCAGTAGTGTGCAGCAGGGCTTGCTGGAGATTTAAAATCTGCATGGAAATGCTGGCATCTGTAGCAGCACTGCAGGTTGTTTGTAAGGGTAACATTTACACTTGCACTGGAGCAATTCAAACTTTTGCCCACCTAGGAGACGTACTGTACATGAACCTTTGTTGACTTCCACTCCGCCTCTTAATTTCCTGCCCAATAACTGGCCCTCAAACTGTAATTCACTCGCATTATCTTGACTTGTGCATGGATTATTGTGTGCTGAACATACACAATATCCTAAAGTAAACACAGAATAGCAGTGTTAACGGCCATGAAGTGAACACCTCATTGCTTCCTATGAAGGGTTGCCTGAGCGAAGGTTATGACAACTAGCAGAGGTCAGGGAGTGATGAGTGTGACTTTAAGAAGCATGTTATACTGGCTATAAAGGCTTGAATTGCATCCAGAAGGCGCCATCTCTGCAAGTAATATAACCATGAAACAATGAATATAAAAGGTTAAGTCAATAGCACAGTATTTGCATAAGGAACTAATATAATTATGATCAAACTCTTCTGTATGTATTGTATCAAGATTAACAGTCATATAAAATGTACAATATTTGTGCCTAAATAATCTCATATGTCTAGCAGAAGTCTGTTTCTGTCTTCCCAGCACTGTGTCTCTGAAGCAAAGCAGGCGCCATGAATGTGGGACAACAACAGTAGCTGCCCAGAGAGCGGAGACAAAGACAGAGGCAAAACACTCACCTCACAAGGATTTACTGTAATCACACCCTCCGGCAGCATGTCTGCTTACTGGAGGAACCAGAGGAGATGGGAGAAAGAGTGCGGAGTTGCATAAACACAGCTGTTTATGGACAAGTTAATTGAGCGGACAGTGATTGACAGCCCTCTATCTGAAACTGGAAACCAGCAGGCACAAACTTTACACTGAAATCCTCTTCAACTGAAACATTTAAAGGCCAGCTACAGGGAATATTCTGCTGTTGTTTTAATAATTGAGCTGAGATGGAAAAGTTTCAGCCTGTATGCTGTCTAAAGATAGACACTGTACTTTGCTCTGCTGTGGTCCTCGTGGCTGTGAAAGTGGATTAAACAGGCTTTAACATTAAGACAAGCTCTAATGAAACCCAATGGGGGAGTTTGCCTGTCTGTTTAGCCAGCTGACTCCTGTAAAATACCCATCACTGTCTCCTATTGCCTGCTCTAAAAGTAGCCTGCTGGTGCCAGTAAGTGCACACTGTGGCCTGATGGTTGTATTGTTACAGCTTTGTCTGTATTTTTTTTTTTTCTTTACATTATTTTAATCACCCAATACTTTTTCCGCATTGTCATTATTTTTGTCATTATTCTGTTATTCTAAGAAACTGCTGACCTGGTCAAGCTTTGCCTTAGATATCTGTTATATAAGCCTGAGCACTATTTCATGAAAGGGGGCTGATAATCATTTCACTAGAAGAGTTTAACATTTAGGGAGATTTCTTTTCATGTTAACCTGCATATGATAAGCTTAACTTAGCACAAAGACTGGAAGAAAGAGACAGAGCAACCTTAAAATTCTGCTATTGCTTATTGTATTAATATTGCGTGGAAGCTTCAGAATCTGTACTTGAAAAGGCAGTTCCCACACAGAACAACAGATACAGCCAAAAGGGAAAAACAGAGACATTTTCATCCCACTTGGAGCCTTCAAGACCGCCGTCACCAGGGTTGGTGTGATCAGTGTACTATCATCCACCCACAGCCCATTTAGAAAATTTATAAGCATGATCAATACTGTGGTAGCACCATGCACAGCAAAGCCATCTATCAAAAGAAAAAAATACCTCAAAAGATATTATTGACCAAGACACAAACAATACATCAGTCCATGAAAGCTCTATTGCAGCTCACCTTTCTTTCTTATCCTCTCTTTCACGTGTATTTTTCTTCTGAATGTCTCCTGCTGCATCTCTCCACACAAGAAGCAGTGAAAAGTCATAATCATTTAAACACATTCCTGCTCCACCTGAAACTGACTGCACATACCATGGCACAGAACTTAACAGTACTGGTCTCCAGTAGGGCTTCTTTTTTTTTTTACATATTGATGTAAAAACAAGCAGGCTGTGTTGATATAAGTAATATATTCAAATGTGAGGTCCAGAGTCACGGTGAATAGTTTGTGGTTCATATGCAACAAACTGTGATGTCAAACATACTCTGGCTTCTCTAATGATGGATAACTGCAGCCCAAAAGGAAAATATTTGCACCATGGTACAAATGCCATTCTCTCTGCTCTCACTCTCATTATGCAGCACAATGTCAAAGTACCCCATGGTCACTGACAGCGAACATTCCTTCACATTGCCATCTACGGGCTTCATAAATAAACATTCAGCCTAATTCATGAAAGCCTTCAACTTGCCATGTAAGGGAATGATTAACCTGCATCACTGTCCTCACCGAAATAAGTCTCAGAATACCCAACTTTAAGAGACAATATATTTTATCTTTAATCTGAATAACTTTAACTCTGAGGAATCCCAGCGATATACAGGTATTTTCTTGTCGTGTTTTGTTGTCAGTTAACTTAATGTGCGCATATGCCTGAGAGGCCACGTCGTCTTTTTGGAGAAGCATCAGAAAGGAGCCGAGGGCTGGGCAGGGATGCTGAGCTGGGCAGCGGCAGCACTTGTTTGCCAAACTTACAGTAAAATCAGAGCGCATCTTAAGCTTACGTTTGCTTTACAGTTCTGCATCAGACACAATCCCTCTGAAGACGTGTACGATTTCTTTGCAACTTTTAAGTGCGTCGTTGCGCGATGAAGCAAACGTGGCTTAATCGGTTCTGGGAGTCGATTCCCTTCAAGATCACTTGGACAAGATATTTCCCAAACTTTACGGTTTTCATCTCCGCTTACCTTATATCAGTCGCTGATGCGCAGTCAAATTCAACACAAGTAAATGGGGAAAATGACAATCCAGCTCAAACTTCCCTCAGGT
Organism: Melanotaenia boesemani; assembly: GCF_017639745.1. Lineage (NCBI taxonomy): Eukaryota > Metazoa > Chordata > Actinopteri > Atheriniformes > Melanotaeniidae > Melanotaenia > Melanotaenia boesemani. The sequence continues at coordinate 21,739,471 of NC_055697.1, forward strand.
CCATGTTTGGCTCACAAACTGCGCGGCAGTCCAATCTATTCACATGTGAAGAGCTAACGAGCCCGAACACACAAGGTTCGCCACCTTCCACGGTTGCCGAGCCGTGGATTGGACGACGGTGTGAGGAGGACCGCGGGATCTCCAAGGGCGCACGGAGAGCCACTGTGTCAGGATTGGACAAGAGGAGCCGTGACGCACCGGCAGGTGGCACACCCGTCGAATAGAAGAAGCCAGGATTCATTCATGCACCGCAGCTCAGGGCGCACACCGGTAGTTTAAATATAAAAAAAAAAAAAAAAACATGCTGGAGACTCAAACAAGATCGAGCATTTTGTCTTCTTCATATTTCAGCTCTGTCGGTAAAATTAGCCTAGTTTGGTCATGATAATGTAACTTCGAGCGGTTTAATTCACAATTAAATATTCAGGTAAATTGATTTTCAGCTAGCCTATATCTTTTGCTGGAAGCAATGCATTGTGTTTAAATTTTTCCACAAATGACTACCTTGAGACTGCTTCTTCTGATATACATGCAGATTGTGTGCAATAGACAGACAGACAGACAGACAGACAGACAGACAGAAAGAAAGAAAGAAAGAAAGAAAGAAAGAAAGAAAGAAAGAAAGAAAGAAATGTGTTTTATTAGAGCTAAAACAAATTTTTTAAAACACTGTTTCACCTCATATAGAAAATGAATGTGTGATGACAATTGTCTGCATGCACCACAAGAAGCCAAAGCAAATGTTTTAGTAATTTTATAAATACAAATTAGGAGTGAGTGCAAATCCTTGGAGGAATGTGGAAGCCAGTGAAGGCTGGCTGCAGGGACATGTGGAATGAAAAGCTTCCTGCTCAGAGTCATTGCAGACCCTGGGACCACATTTCCTGTTCCCAGTGAATGGGTAGCAGTCCTATGAAAACACAGAATGGTAAGAGACATGGATAGGATATTGTTCCGACTTCCTCCAACATTTGCAGTAGTCTCATCAACCTAATGCCTTTCAGGCTGGCTGATACTGTGTCTGTGTGTACTTTCGCATCAGGAGTGTTTGTATCCTGTGAAAGGAGAAGCAGTTCTCTCCATCTGGATGTTGGTGTGTACAGTATGTGTGGGGAGGCTTACATAATTTTGTGTCTGTTGCAAGTAAGTAGATAAGAAAGATTGAAAGTTGCTGATCTGGTTAGTGGATGTTCTGGAGTTCAAGTTGGGTGTGTTGGATAGTGTCTTATAGCCACATGCATATTCATCACTTACTTAACAAATCTAGCATGTTTTGTACAGTACAGTACACAAAAACAATTAGGGCAGAATGTGTAAAAATACTGACATTAGGACAGCTTGTTTAATTTAAATATTAACTATAAAGGCCAAGAAAGTTGCTACTGGAATGTAGGGCTCCAAATGAAGTCTGCGACATTACTGTTCATCATGCCATATGTGTAAATTGTGTGTTAATGGAAAAATATCAAATGAAGAGTCAAGCATATCCGGCTAAGATACAGTCTGCAGTTCTTGTTCAGCACACCTGCCAAGTGAACCTCGATAAACATAAACTCTAAGCTAAGCCTCTACATTTACCGTCCTGCAATTTCACACAGTCTGATTCCTCAAGAACTGCATGAACACACTGATAACAAAGTAAATGTAGTCCACTGGTCTGCAGAGACCGTTTTCACTTCATCATGGCCTCTTCCATCAACTCCCCTTCTGAAAGGTGTCAGCAAAAGGAAAAAAAAAAGAAGAAATGATTACATGGAAAATATCTGGAAACACTGAAATAATTTCTGACTTGTCTGGTATCAAAAGGAAATATTTGACTTCTACTGAAAGGTTCAAGATTATAAAATCAGTCTAATAAAAAGAAAAGTCCTTCTTGAGAGACATGCATCTGTTCCAATCTCACTAGTATGAAGTACTGTAGAGGAGGAGGTGCTTGGCATTAGAAGGTGAACCTGAAGTCAGAAAAATAAACCACAATTGTTTGTGGTAATAATCAAACCATTAGCCCATAGAAAATAAATGATTGATACAAAATCTTAAAGGCTAACCCCCCCCCCCCCCCCCCCCCCCCATATAATAAATAATTTTAGATTTGATTCATCTATTGCCTGTAAATATCAACTGATAATATGCAAGACTATGATCTTTGCTATTTCTTTATTTAGAAAATGCTCACTTCTTCCACCTGATGAGGTTGAAAAATAAAGTAAGAAAACAGCATGAAAGAAATCAATGTGAAGGATGAAAGTGCTTTTCACAAAGCATCTTGGGAAAATGACCTCTTGGGGTATATTCTCAACATAAAAAGGCTAAAGCTTTTAAATTGATCCATCTAGGTTCAAAATAGGTAAATTCAATATGATGTGATTTACACGATAACGCAATCCAGGTCAATGTCTATTAACACCCATTAGTGACTTCTGTGGCTCAACCTGTAGTGTTGGGGTCATTTAAGGGGTTTTTAAGGGTACCAGTTTTAATCCAGTTCCATCCAGATCTACTCAGAGACAAATATCAGATATAAAAAACAATAGAAAAGCTCTATATAAATTTAAAATAGTCATCTAAGTTGTGATCTTTGTACTATTTTCAGCTAAATATGGAGTTTAAATAATTTAATAATCAAATTATTGCTGTAAGTTAACTAAGGATCCAAAAAAGTACTGGGAAGCTAAAGAAAATAAATTAATTGTGGTGGTTTTGCATAATTAAGCTGCTGTTTAAGTTTTTGTTGGCAAAATTAGTTATTAACTATTCAGTTAATATTTTTTGGTCAAACTGACTCAGTCTGACCATAAATTCAAATGTTATGAGAGAAAAAGGATAAAAAGTTTTTCTGGTTATAATTTCTTAGGTTGTATTCTGACAAATTTAAACCTTCTGACTCAGATATGTTTATGATTTCACAACATGAGTAATTGTCTTCTGATACTTTCAAATAAAAGAGACCTCAAACTTATAAACACATTTGAACTGAGCTTGCTGCTACTAAGAGCTAATTATCACTTTTTAACATAACCTGTAATATAAACCCAACTTTTATTTATAAGCAAAAACAAATAAAGGAAAGTAAATTATGTTGTTTGTGTGCCCATATGCTGATGTTGGCTGGGCCTTGGTGTGGATGTCATGATGAATACTATCACTCCTTAATTATCTGGGGGGGGGGGGATTTTCAATTTTGAATGGATATCTGTGTACAGTTGTGTGTATGTGTGAGCAAAAATAATCACTAGCTGACACCTCAGGATAATTTCACTGTGTGTGGCTTCTGTGTGGATGTGATTGTGTCCTTTCTTGACAGGTGCAATAAGATATTAGCATATGAATGTGAATGATGTGTTGAATTATCAACCTATCCCAGCTCCCCATTTCTTCTCTTCTTTTGTCTTTCTGTTTTGTTTAGTTTTTCATACCCTGCCCATACACATTTTATCCACTATTCTCCATTTACAGTCAATTCTTCATTCCTATTATCAAAAAAACAAAAAAGGAGGGAAAAAAGTAATCCCATCACTGTCCACAGAATTCTTCATGTTTTTATTTTGACATTTCACCACTGACCTTGATCATAGCCTTGCTACTTGTCATCCCCATCCTTTAGCAAGCTGTTAGAGGAATATTCAAGTAGGCCCACCCTCTCTCCATCTCCTTGCAGAATTTTACTATAAAACCTGTCGGTAGCATTCTTGGTCCTGCAGCATAAAAGCTAAGTAGTGAAGACTGCTACACAAAATTTTAGGCCACATTTTTATTAATGCACTAAGCATGTTTAAAAACTCCACACCACGGGTTTGCAGTGCATCCAAATTTTTGAGTCAGTATTGGTGGTTCATTTACGACAAAACCACGGGAGGGACAATCAGCAATCACTCAGAGGTCAACAACCTGTGGTTAGAGTTTGTGCCTTGTTGTGACAAAGCGTAATCACAATCAAATAGAACTAAGTGTAGAGAAAGTACTTCTTTCTGACTGGAGAAGTGACACTTGCTGATTAATGTCTGAAGTCAATCAGTTTCCACTCAGCTTGCATTCAATTGTAAGTTAGTTTAAATTCTTATTGAAAATTAAGGCTGGCAGCTGTGTGGTAAGGCTACAGACACCACCCATATTTAATGTTCAAGATAAAGGTCATGCTCACATAAAACAGTTTATTATATTGTCATGAAGATAACTTGTATAGATAAATCACAAATAAATTGATAAATAAACATGTTAACCATCCCTTTACAAACTGTATAAACATATAAATTAGGGTTTGTGAAAATTATTGTGAAGTGAATGCTATAACATGATACCACTATTCATGATGTTGAAGTTAAATTTAATGTCTGTGTATACAGAAGTAAGCCTCACAACAAGCAATAACACAATACGGCATATAACAAAAGACATCACATTCTTTACATGGCACTTTCATCAAAGCTTATCTCAGGTCTTTACACCCATCAAAGCATCCTTCAAGATAAAGTTGAACTCCAGCAATTTAGAGTTGTACTTACTCAGAAATTCAAAGTGTGGGTATTTTGAGCTCTCAGTGTCAAAACTGCAGCAGCACATTGCAAGTCGCCCTGACTTTTAGCCAAAAAAATCCCGCATTCTTTCCACAATATATCTTCTTTCTTCTTTCTTTCGTGTGATGCTCACACAAATACCCACATTGCTTCACAATTCAAGTTGATCATAGAGGTTCAGTCAAAACTGAGAATAACTATAAAAAAAATCCCAATTATATAATCAGTGATAATTCTTCAGGCATGGGAAAGCACTCCCAGAACCACATGAGACATAAAACAACTGTTAACTCAGCAGCGCTGGTCCTTATAACATGTAAACTAACCTTCAAGTGTAAAAATGATAAAAGGAACCCTGAGTTTGTTTCCACTTCAAAAGACATAAAATCATATGATGTACAGCTACCAGACGATTTGAGATCCTCCTAATAGCCACATGTTTTGTTAGTGATCACCAAGTGTCAGACTCAAGGTGAAAGCGCTGTCAAAACGGCTTCATTGTGATGCATCCAACACAATGTCCTTCATAAAATCCTACAAATGCTTCTTTATGCAGTTAGGAAAAATTAAATGACTGCTGAAGTGAGCTGAGGGGCATCTCTGCTTTTGTAAACATTAACAAAAAGCAATGCAAACTCTGCAATCACCATGTGTCACCCTGGGTTTTTCTGTTGCCCCCGTTTTACCATGCCCCATTTGTCACCATAGACAGAAGCTATTCAGTCTGAACAAAAGTCAGATTATCAAGTGTTTTAATTACACTGAAGGAATAAGCTAATTAGTTATCACTATCAGCATTACGAAGCACCCCTTTAGATAAATAATGTGAATCTAATTATCTTTTGACCTCTCTGTTCCCCAAATAAGCTCATCAACAAATACACAGTCTACACACATCATGCGTGAACTTGAAAGTCAAAATTTTATTGTCGAATTTTGCAACAAGTCACGTTGACTGGCATTTCTTTTGTCTCACAAGCACACAGGGGGACAGACTAAAGCTTATCCATCCCTAAGATAACATAACAGCATGGCTCGGAATTTTGACAGACTCAGTTGGACCAAATCCTCCCTGTGCCACAATAACAGGGCTTTCCCCACATTCAACAACACAATGCCAAAGAGCATGAATCGCTTATTTGTATCAGCATGTCATGGGCCAACTGCTTGCTCACCATATGCTGCTTTGTCTCTGTTCCCTAAGTCCCACACCTCTTCTCTCCTAATAATTTACCAGCTGCGCACCTGGCTAATCAAATACTTATTTCCCAATATTCATAAAAGAAATATACCCATTGGGAGTTTTAATGTGTACATTTCAAAATCCAAGCTCTCATGGGGTCTGTGTGTGTGTGTGTCTGTGATAAGGAATAAGAGTGTGACTGTGAGAAATCAAGCAGAAACAAAAAAAAGTGGATGGTGAATTGTGACAGAATGATTTCTGCATTTTGAATCCTTCTATTCTGGATAATAGCAGAATCTTAAAAGCCAAGAAAAGGTGCTCATAATTTTAGTCTGTAAAGCATATTCTTAGCTTGGCTACATTTTCTGAATTGGGCATCCAGATGTTGAGCTGTTAAAAAAAAGATCAAACATATTGGAGAAATTATGAATGTCAGAAAGTCAAACAGAGGGATGCGGTACAAAAGCATGTGTGTTGCCTGCTCTCAAATACAAAGATGGGCCTGTCTGCATGTCCACTTTTATGAACCCAAATTTATTCTGTTTAGCTCTTTGCACTTATACAATGAGGTTAAGCACTGATAAATGTCCCCCTCCTCCTCCTACTCAGCCCTCTGAATAAGACCCACATCTGGTCTGGGTTGTTAGACTCATATTATCTCCTCATGCAGGTTTAATCATGGCCATCCCAGCCGGGCTTGCAGGATGGATCATACTGTTTTGATGGACTGGGAGACAGAGTTCTGCTCCCAGTTCATTATGTCTCCTAATATCATAAAGAGACATCTGCAGATGCTGTTCTGTACAATAAAATATACAAGATGTGATAGAACTGATACAAATGCATTATTTTACAGTCCTATGAAGAAGAAAGTAAGCCCTCTTTCAGTACTAGGGTTTTACATCAGGACATAATAAAAAATCTTAATAAGCTTTAAAAATTAAACTAAATCAACCTCAGACAAACAACAAATAACATATATAACAAGCCAAAACACAGAAGCAATGTGTCAGAAATGAGTACATACTATGATTTAACACCTTAAAGAACCCCACAGTATTAATTTTTTTGTATGATATTATCAACCTATCATCTTTGGGGAGGACTAATGCTCCATACCTCTTTATAATGTTGCTTCAGATCATTGAAGCATACAGGTATTTGTTCATGTGCATCTTTCTATAGATCCCATGACAGCATTTCAGTGGGATTAAAGGCTGAACTTTGACTGGACAACTGCAAAATTTGCCCTTTTTTCTTCTCCAGTCATCCTGCTGTAGCTTTGCTAGAGTGTTTGGGGTCATTGTTCAGTTACAGGAGCCAATTTCAGCAGAACTTTAGCTATCAGACCGACGGCCTCACATTTAACTCTAGCTAAAAGATTTCATGATTGACTAGTTGACAGCATGGTGCTCAGGTCTGGGCTGCAAAACAAGCCTAAATCATCTTTCTTCCACCACTGTGTGTACCAGTTGTTAAGATGGGTTTATGTTAATAGGTTTGGTCAGGTTTTTTGACATATTGGGTTCTGTACACTAAGGTCAAATCCCAAATTTGGTTTTATTTGTCAAAGAAATTTTGTGGTTTGATCTGTGTTTTATGCTCATTTTAAAAAAGAAGCTTTGTCACAGCAAGTCTCTATTAAAAGGATTTACAAAGGGAGGTAATTACAAATGTGAGACAATTAGCAACTATATATAGCACATTTCATGTAGTCATGAGGCCACTTTACATTTTCTTGAATAAACATATCTTTTGTGCATTCAAAAGTCAAACGTTTGATATGCCTCAATTTATCATAAATGATTTAATGCTACAGCCTAGTTTTCAGATTGTTTTATTTAAACACTATAGACATTAAGACTGGGGTAAAATCTGCAATCGCTGAGCAGTGTCTGCCAGTTAGGCATCATGAAAATCATGGTGTAAAAAAGCACATTTGATCTTAAGTTATTGAAACTACACTACCTATCACATCATAATACCACTTGATCTTCCAACAAATTTGAGGGAAAAAAAATTTAAAAATTAAACTTAGAAGCAAATGCTTTTGAAGTTTTTAGTACATCAAAAGTCAGGACTATCTTCCCTTTAGAATCTCAAAATAACTTTTTTAGGTGCTCATCAGGAATGATTCAGAAACCTACAAACGTCTGAAAAAAGCTTCAGTCAAAGTTAATTTAAAAAGTGGATGAGACACCAAAAAGTTTTGGGCAGATAAGTCTGTTTTTAAATTGCTTCTGAGCTTCAAATGTTTTCATTTGACCTTTAGATAAATTTTAGATAAATGAGGCCACTTTGTTTGCCATCTATTGTAGATAAATCAAACGTAACGAATGTCCCAGTTTCAAACCCAGAACAGAATTCTCTCATTACTTCTCTCTGTAAAGGATGCTTTAAAATCAACGATTCACCTGTAGAGCATTGCTCTCTAGTAACTGAACCCAAAAACTACATGTTCAACCTGATCTCATAAATACGTGAAGGGACCACAAGGGTGGAACGTCATTTTTTAACAATTCCATAAGAAACCATGTTGTTAATAACTTTAAACTTAATTTCACTAAATTATCTGTGGTACTCTAAGAAATGTTTGCTCTCTAAATATTCCATTTTGTTTGTATATGTATGTCAAATTTACCACTAATATACATCCACCCATCCATTTTCTTTCGTTTATCTGGGGTTGGATTGCAGGGGTGGCAGCTGAAGCAGGGAAGCCCAGACCTTCCCTCTCCCCGGCCACTTCTTCCATCTTGCCCTGGGAGACCCTGAGGCTTATCCACACAGCGTCATCCCTCCGGTGTACCCAAGGTTTTCCCCAGACCCTCCTTACAGTGGGAATTGTTAAGAACACCACATCAAGGAGGTATTCAGGAGGTAAACATCTAACCAGATGTCACCACTCCACCTATAATAAAGTACATAATCAGCAAGACATATTATGCTAAATTGTGGTTTACATAAAGTCTCCTAGCTGAAGTGAATTTGGATTGTAAAAACTACTCACAGAAAGCAATATTGGACATAAAACAGTCAGTTTTTGCTTGTGCATAAGTAATGAATAATGCACCGCTGGGGTTTTAACATAATACACTAAGTCCATTTTGATAAAAAAAAAAAAAAAAAAATGAAAGTAAAGAAGTTTAATGAGGGATGTGGACTATACAGACCTGTATAACCCCACATTAATCATGTTTTTATAGTAATAGTTGTAGATTTTATTCACACACACACACACACACACACACACACACACACACATACGCACACACACACAGTTTTTCAACTATCCGTGTAGGTAAGTGTAATTTCAAGTTACAATCGTGACATAAATACCAGGCCAAAAAAATCAAGTGTTTTATTGGATGTCACTGCAAACTGTAAAAAAAAACAAAAAACTAAAAGCTCCTGTATATTCCTGAAATATACATGAAAATAGACACAGACAAAGTTTATAAAACTCCTAATATAGCTGGCTGACAGTAATTTGATATGGAACGCAGCCCATTTAGTCAAACCAGGATTGGAACGTGCCATGCGAATAGCAGCGTCCATAGAAAAACACATTAGCAACGATCTCGTGAGACCTTAGAGAATCTTTGTAAATAAAAAGACTGTTAGTTTTTTTTATTCAATAATCTTGTCCATTTAAGGTCCATTAGGAATGAGAAGTATGGAGGACCAGGAGGGTCTTTCAAATAGCAATACGGCATTTTGATAATAAGAAATTAGCAGAAATAAAAGTTTTAATTGATAAATATGATTTAAAATTCAACAATTAAACTAATAAAGTTAATTGTTTAACTTTTTCTGTTGTTACTGGCCAAAATCAATATCTTCATGTATCAATGGTGTATTATGACATTCATACCCACCTTGAAACTACAGCCATGGGGAAGGGACAAATGGAACCAACGTTGAATCCCTGCGAGCCAGCGCACAGTGATTGAGACGCAAGAGAAGATAAATGAGAGCTGCTTATTACCCCGGCAAGTTGGAAAGTTGTTAAATTGTTATTCACAAAAATGTAGGACCATGCAGCAGCAGCTCGGGAGCCGTTTTCACCTTCGCCAAGAAAGCAAAAAAGGGGACTTAAAAGGCAGCATAACCAGACAATACAAAAAAAGAGGATCAACATCACGCTAGCCTTCCCCAGCTGGAAGGAGGTCAAGAAGGAGAAAAAAGGGTACTTAAGTTGCCAGCTTTCTCCTGGACAAATAAGTCTACACTACTGCCTAAATCAGCCTAACTTTTTTATTCGGTTTATTAGACAGTGTTGCTTGTTAGCATAACAGTAGTTTCTACTAAAAGACACCAGCCTCAATGGTACAGAAGTGTATTTTTATATGGTTTCAGTCGCTGAAGTAAAAGCCGATGTGAAGGTTTTATAAGCTGGCTTTTACTGTAACAAAAAGCCGGTGTTGTGTCGAGGTCAGTTTCCCTGTCGAGATCCGTTCCCCCTCTGAGAATCTTCCTTCTAAACACAGAGGAACGACATCTGACAGTTTGATGGGATGCAGTTTGCAATATTTATGAACTCACGAACCTCTTCAACTGAGTGAACACTCCATGAACTATAAGATGACATGCTTTCATCTGTGTTGTCGAGGCTTTCTGAGACATGACGGCTACCATTGTTGTAATACATGTTTGAGAAAGTGAGATGCTAGAGTGCACTACACGTTAGAATGCGATACACATTTCCAGTGTAGATGGAAGTCATTCTTACACAATGTCTTTTTAATTAATTGGAAAAGACATCAAATTGCAAAGTGTTTTGTAATTACACATTTTAAACTGAAATATTAAAGAGGAATTGCATTTTGAAATATTAATTTATTATCAAATACTGTTAATGTATTTTCAAATGTTATTTCTAAAAGGAAAAATAACACAATTCATACATTTGATTATGCTTTTCTATTTCATACATTTAAAAATGTAATTTCCCTTTTTGATTTCCTTTTTCTTTCCCCCCTTGCATTTTTAAGTCCTTTTTGCAACTGGATTTCCTTAATGATTTACCCTCTCCATTTGGATTTTTGGGTGACATTGTGGGGTCTATATCCCATATGAATAGGCTGAAAACCACTGATACTGTCAATTCAATTGAGCAAGAATGTCTGAACTAGGAGCCCATTCAATGCAAGCACCTCATTGGTTGGTCCTACTATACTTGTTATTACCAATATTACTGGGGAATTTAAAATAAAATTATCTTTACAATCACTTAAATTAAACTATCCAAGAATCAATGGTCAGGTTTCGTTCAAAATGAGCATAATTATTTCAGTAAAATTATGATTAAAATGTTAAAAACTTTTACTTTTTTTTTTTTTTTTTGGTGCATTAGAAAACGTAACTCATGCCTTTATTTTCTTGTTCTGGAACCAGAAAAGTCATGCAGACACTGCCACATAGCTGCACCATTGACTTAACATTGCCCTGATTTCTTTGGTCCCAGCACGTAATTTTGAACAACTATGTGCCACAAGCACATCAACTGGTGTTGAGACCTCGTGGTTATTTCACATACTACTGTGAGATCAGGTTGTTCAGATAAGTGGGACAAAATATGTTAAAGCTAAAGTCCAATGAATGAAAAATGTAAGAAATGTACAAATGCTTATCTTATTGTTATTTATTGCATTCTATTTGTGCTTTTCTTGCACCTTGTTGCCTCTATTTTGCTTTGTACCTGTATATATTGTGTCTTGTGCTTGTCCTGCTTTACTGTTGGTGTTGTATAGCTGCTGGTATCCAAGTTTCCCTGAGGACTCTCCAAAGGGATTAATAAAGTATTTCTATTTTATTCTATTCTAAATGCATCAGCTGTGGAAGGATCGTAGCGCATTTTATATGCTATTCAAAAATAAGGGAACGGGCTCCTCCTCCATATTCTCATGTAGTCAATTACCAATGCTTAGAGAGCTCTGTAACCTTTAATGAGAGCGCCTGTATTTCAGATAATAATGAGAAGGGGTACCCAATGAGTGAATATGTGTCACAGAGGGAGTCTTTTCAAGCGGACAATTAAGGATTGAGAACATGCTGACATGTTGCAACATGATGTGGCAAAAGGTGAGTGAGCAACACAAAACAGTTTTTTTTTTTTTTTTGTTTGTTTTATTAATTTTTTTTTTAACCAGCATTGTGTAGGAGTGTGCATATTAATATCACTTTTTACTTTGTGCCAGGATCCTGTTGTGTTTAGCATCATGCCTCTGTGTTATTGGTTCTGCAATGAGAACTGCCAAGATACTGCCACAGATGGGGGGGGGGGAGTTGGATATGTGTGTGTTGCAGGTGCAAATAACATCTGGGAGGAAGAATGCCCACAAAATGAGGACTAGGCAAAAATAGATTCAGTCACCTACATGCCTGGGCATGAGTACCTCTCTGATATCATTTAAAGATTACTATAATTGAATACAATAATGTAAACTGAAAAAAACAATTTCAAATAAAATATGAAACTTTTAAATAAATTCTGATGTAGCCCTTTTTACAACACAGCTGATTATGCACTGAAAAGACAGTTAACAGTTACAACAGCAGGCTGATGCATGAGGAGGCTTAGCACGTGGGGAAAATAATTTCAAAACTGATACAGCAAAATGTTAAGACAGTCATTTTGGAGGGATAAATACTGGTTAAAAGCATGTTTATGAAGTCAAGGACAACATGAGAAAACAGGATTTGACTAGCCCTTCTACCTGCATTAATTGACCCAAAGCTCACTGTCAATGATGAGAATGCCATGTTCATCCATACCTTTCTCCCCCTTGTATCTCTCCTCTGACCTCCTGTTCCCCACTTCGTCCATTTATTGCCTGCACTCACACCATCAATAACCTCTCCTTCCATGGAGAAATTGTGTTTTTTTCCTCACAGCACCTCTTGCTCATAACACACTCCCCACCATCCCCACTCCACCTACCCATCACTGGATTCCTGCAGAGAACTCTGCCAGGATCATCTCCAAACTCAGTCACGTTGCCTAAGTATGCAGCACAACTGTAGTCCATAAACTATATCAATATCAACCTTGAGTGGAAAAATCTCTTTACTTGAGAAGAAGACCCACTTACCATTAACAATACTGAGCTTGGTTTCAAAAAACATCAAAATATAAAGCTGTTTTATAAGGAAATAGTTGCATCTGAAACCTGTTATAAATTTTGAGTAAACAATAATGTTTATTTTTTTTTATTTATTTAACCTTTATTTTACCAGGGAAGTCCCACTGAGATGACAAAATCTCTCTTTTTTGCCATATTTTTATATTATTATAAATGCCCTAAATAGGCAGAGTGTTGTGTTTGTTTTCCTTATCAGAGACAATAAAGGGTTGTGACATGCTGGCTGCTCACTTCAAACTGGGCTGTAAGGAACCAATTAGTGCTGTGCAGAACAGTTAAAATTCTCATCCCCTCCTGTGCCAATCATCATAATGCAATTTCAGCTGGCAAATTTGTGGAGACAATTAATATAACTACAATCTAAAACTAGGTGGAGTCCCTCTTTTCTGTAGCACAGTTTCTGTATGATTTTCCTTTATTAAAAATAAACTGCAGAAATCAAACGATAAGCCTTTATCGCAGTACGGTTGCAAGTCCTTGTTCTATCCACTTACGAAAACAGAGGAGCAAAAAGAGCCACAAAGAGGGAGACACAACTGAATCAAGACCTGTAATACTGAAGATGAGCGTCCACAGATCGAGGTATGCAAACAATTCTAATAGCAAAGCAGCTGTCTGTCTGTCGCCTCTGAAGCTGATTTACAACATGCAAAGGATCACGATAAGAGGCAAAGTGGAGTGTGTGTTTAAGAGAAGGAGTTTGTAGAGGTGATAAAGGAGGGGAGCAGCGAGAAAACACATCCTATTAGAAGGAAAAGCTGACAATGAATGGCAAGTGTTCAGGACAGATAATAAGAGCAATCAATAAATGTCTGAATGCAGGTGTGAAATTGCCTCAGAAAGATAAAGAATCATTATTTAAAGGACAAGACAGCTAGCCAGATCAAGTGACTACCACTCTGGTTTGAACAGTACCTCCTCTACCTTTACATGCGAGCAGATAGAACATAACCAACTTAATCTTTGTGCAAGAGTGTTATCTCAACAAGAACCCGAGCTAAAGGAATTTAAAAGGTGTTTGTGTCATCCTCATGATGATTTTTAACCTTAGCAATTATCTGACTTTTTTCTATTAGTGTCATCTAATATATGAGCATTCTAACATGCTAAAGTAAAAACTGCCACATTGACCTACAAACAAATTAACAAATTAAACTAATGAAAGGCCTAATGAAAAATGTCTTGTAGTGCTTTTAAATGGAAATTGATCTCACATGAAAGACAAAAACAGGCTGTTTGGAATGGAAGAAATTATATGCTATTTCAAAGTGTTTTTAAAGGAATCAAATTATAATTCACATCCTGTTGTTTTTGAGACATGAGTGCCATCTTGTCAGGAATATTCACATATTACATGTGCCTGCATCTTTTTGTTATTATTGCCTGTAAAGTCTAACATTAAGGTCACATCTAAAAGAGAAGAGAAAAAAATGTAAGAAGTAGAATAAAAATTAACCTCACCTAGAAATACTTAATTTTACTGCCAAAGAATCAAATAAACAGAACTTTATGGTGGGCTGGATTATTGATTCTGGTGAACTATAGTACCTAATGTCACATTCTAACTATGGTTTCGAATTGAATGGATGCACTTAGTGAGTTTAAAAGTTGCAAGTCAAAGGAAGCTCATGAACAGCTTTGCAGGGGTTGTAAGATCTGCAAAATAACAATCTGACCCCTTTTTTGACTCATTTATTAAAGTAAACCAATAGTATAACTTCAAAAACATGTAGCTGTGATCTGATTTTGTTTGATTTTTGGCAGTGTGTTTTATCTACCACTGTATAAACCGTAAATTCTTTAATCTTGGAATTTGTTATAAATATGTTTTAATGTGGTCTTGTTGAGAATGGATTAAATTAGGTTTGTACCCAGGATCCCTAACAATATATAGTGTCAGTTCAAGTGAGATTTTTATGGCATGTAACCAATAATAAATAAATAAATAGCATTATTTCAGAAAATTCTCATTTGATGAATTTATGACTGCAGAAAAAATGATTGCTCTGTCCAAATTCTCCCAAAATGGATCTGGGAATACATAAATTGCATGTAATTCATTTTTACATTCATCTAATTTTCTAGGTTTCATGGCGTGCTGTAAATGAAGCACTGTGATCCTGCTCCAGAGTAATGCTTTTAGGATGTATGTTTCATAGAAGAATAAAAGTGTATTCATTTTCAATTACCTCTGTCTCAGAGGACAAATGTATCCAAACTGTGATGGCCACTTTAAAGTGTAAGAAAGCCACCAGATGCCCTCGCTTTCAGGATCAAGGGTTCAGGTTATAAATACGCCTGCATTTGTTATTATTATGAACATATTGGCGCATAGACTGTACAACTCAAAGAACATAGAGTACAGCCTTATATTATTTTAATTTTGAAGACAGGTTCATCTTCTTGTCAGGGACCAAGCAGTAAAGCAACAAGGACACAAAGTAATTTCAAAACTGGGTTTTTATTGACCCTGAATGAATACAATAATCCAAAAGAAAGACTAAACTAGCCAGCCAATAAATGAGGTCAACTAAATATAATGGTACTCAAAAGCAAAACTTAAACAAATCAAACCTAAATGAGGAAAAACTGACCTGACCCAATGAGGGTAACATATATAGTGGTTTGGCCAAACCAAATAACACACACAGGGGAAAACAAAATGGATTGGTTAGGCTTATTCACAAAAGCAAAAACGCTTGGTTAGGGTTAGAAAAGAATCGTCACTTAGCAAAAAATATACTCTTGAAAATCATTCCTACCCTGCTTGTTTTAAAAAAGTAAAAAAAAAAACATTAAATGTTGCCCGGTGTGTTAAAGTGGCAGTATGTTGAGTGAACCTTGGCTCCATATTCGGACTGCAGCATTCACTCTGTATCTGTGTGAAACATTTTCTTTCCCCTTCACTGACTGGAGGCAACACCTCATTCTGCAACAGTCAGGGGGAGTGGATGGAGACTGACAGACAGACAGAGCAAACTGCTACAGCTGTGTGGGAGCACTGTGTCCAATGATGACAACACATTCTTATCATAGCCACACAATGTTCTCGAAGTCGTACATCACATAACAGTCCCTGAAAAGCACCCACGGGCAAAAAATATTGAAACCTTTCCTGGCGTCTTTCAAACTGTATTAGTATTGTAGAGCTGCAGTCTTACTCTTCATAACCATAAATCCCTCCAGAAGTACAAATATTGAAAAAGAAGGAGCTCAGGGCAATTGGGTTAAACACTGAAATGAGTGGTTGCTTTGTTTGAAATACTAAAATATGTCTGTCAAAGCACATCATGAAAGCCATATTTAAATAAGACTTCACTGCAGCATAAATAAAAGAAAAAATGTGGATATTAAAAATTTAAATATTTTCAGTTATTAGTTTTGTTTACTGACATTGACTTAAAAACAGTTCTGAATCTTGTGTCACATTTTTTCTGTGTAGACTGATAAAGTAATTCATCCAACGACAACCACTCTCATTTGCACTTAACGTCGTCATTAGTGCACCATCTGCAACCTATGAACATTTAAGTTTGACTTTTTGGGTGTTTGTGTGTGCGTGTGGTTGGTTGGTTGGTTGGGAGCAGGCACATTCTGCAAGTTATAGCAAGGGTTATACAACTTGTATGTAAGTTTTGCATTAGAAAAAAAGTCCCTTGATTTCCATTAGAAAATTAATCTTAACACATAATAATAAAAAAAAAAAAGAAGAGAAAAAAATCTATTTAATCTTTGTTCAACAGAAAACTGCAACAAAAATGGAGCAGAAGTCTGAAGATAAAAGCCCGAGACTGGAATTTGTTAGAAAAATGAATTCCACATAAAAAGTGCTTATTATAGTTTTATACTAAATCCTCTTTAGATAAAACAGGCTATTTTTATATTATTACCAACTGCTTTGTTACTTTTTCTAGGACTTTATAACTGGAGCTGAAAACTGGAGGGTTGAGCAACATGAAGAGAATTAAATTATTAAGGAATAGACAATAACATGGAATTAACTTTAACTAACTAATCAAAATAACACACCTACATACAGTAACAGGCTAATAAAGAAAAACTGTGTAAGAATCACTTCCATTTACGTTGGAAATGTGTTGCATTCTAACATATAGTGTATTCTAGCACCTCACTTTCTCAAACACCCATTGCAACAACAGTCTCAAAAAACCTCGACAACACAGATGAAAGCATGTCATCCGACATGGAGCGTTCACTCAGGTAAAGAGTTTTGTGATTTCATAAATATTGCAAACTACATCCCATCAAACTGTCAGATGTTGTTGTTCTGTGTTTAGAAGGAAGAATGGTTCTCAGAGGGGGAACGGATCTCGACAGGGACTCTAGCCTCGACACAACACCGGCTTTTTGTCACAGTAAAACCCAGCGTATAAAACCTTCCCACCAGCTTTTACTTCGTCTTTACCATGACTGAAAGACGGTGTTTACTGTGACTATGACAGCGACAGAAACCATGTAAACGTACACTTCTGGACCATCGAGGCTGGTGTATTTTAGCAGGCACTATTGTTATGCTGCCCATGGTAACGAGCAACACTGTCGAACAAAACAAAATGAAAGAAGTTAGCTTTAGGCTCATTTAGGCAGTACCTATGATTTGTTTGTCAAGGAGAAAGCTGGCAAATTCAGCGTCCTTTTTAAAATCTTTCTCCTTCTTGACTTCCTTCCAGCTGGGGAAGGCTAGCATGATGTTGATTCTTCTTGTTTGTATCGTCTGGTCATGCTGCCTTTTAAGTCACATTTTTCACTTTCTTGGCGATGGTGAAAATGGCTCCCATGCTGCAGCTGCATATGCATGGTCCTGCATTATTGGTAGTAAGCCGCTTTCATTTATCTTCTCTTCCTGCATCCCAATCACTGTGGGCAGGCTTACTAGGATTCAGCATTGGTGCTATTTTTGCCATGCCAACGGAGGCAGTTTTAAGATGGCAGACCATCATGGCGCCTCCCCATCGGCTTACCCGTCATATGTATGAACAAATCTAAAATTCTTCACTTACGAGAATGTGTCAGATCACTTGGAGAGGTCATAATACACCAACGATAATACATGTATACATGCAGACATTGATTTTGACAAGTAAACAACAGAAAATATTCCACAATGTCCCTTTAAATGATCAAAGACAGTAAGTAGCACTGCCACTGTAGAGCAGGGATTATTAACTCCAGACCTCTTGAGCCAGTGTCATGCAGGTTTTTGCACACCTGATTCAAATAATGGGTCGTTAACAGGCTCATGCAGAACTGCTGTTGGAGAACCACTTCAAGTGGACCAGGTATGTTGCAGCAGGAAAACATTGAAAACCTGCAGGACATTGGCTCAAGAGGTCTGGAGCTGGTAATCCCTGCTGTAGAGTCTTGATAAAATCATGACATGCAGGTGTGCCTGCAGGGGTTCATTCAGGAGTAGGGACGTCACAGGACAAAAGAGGACAGGAAAAGAATGGGAAAAGTTAAGAGGGCTCCTAACTAAATGAAATGATGTGGAAATATCCAAGTGTCCATGAAAAAAGCTGTTCAAATTGTCTATAAAGGAAAGGAGCTTCACTGGTTTTTGTAAAGACTGAAGGTGAGTGTGAGCAGTCTGTGACTAATTCTTTCACTTTTAAGGCTTTTCTTTACTATTTTAAATGAGCAATGTTAATGATGCTGTAATATGTTTTATCGCCATCTATCTTCTATATTTGGTTATTCCAATATAGAGTCACGGGGAGGCTGAAATCCCAGTTGAGGTCAGATGAGAGGTGGGCTTATACCTGGTCTATCAAAGGTCCCACAAATAGAGACAAATACCCACCCATGCTCACTCTATACTTAGGAGCATTTGGAATCACTAGTAATTAACCTAAGATGCATGTCTGGACTGTGTTAGGAAGCTAGACTATCTGGAGTGAACCAAGATGAAAAGAACCCAAGAAAGGCCCCAGCCAGGTCAAACCAGAAACCTGTTCACTGCAAGGTCATGCTGCTGACCACCACACAATTGTGAAGCTCCTTTTTTGATCCTATATGGAGATCTAATATGCACTTTTATGAATTACTGACAATAGTCACTCTCTCACCATCTGCCTGATGTTTTTTGTTGTCATATAAGGAGTTTGCTTTTCCTCTAGTCATTGCTTTTCTTTTTTACGATTCTATTTCTAAATTCTTATAGAAAAGCTTGATGACGCTTACAGCAAAAGTCCTCGATTATTCGTAGAATTTGACATGGTCACATTGATAGAAATCAGGAATATTACCCAGAAGGTGAAGAGAGGCAGTTAACTTAGAGGTACTGACTGCTATCACCAGATCAAAGGAACTGGACTAAAGCAGCCTGTGATAACTAACAGCAATCAATTTGGCACTGTGTAGAAATAAGGTGACTTAATTATTCTAATTTAAAACACAGATGAGTGACAAGGACAGACAGTAGTTGTCATTCAGTCAAATCACAACCCTTGACATCAAGCCCATATTTATATTCAGAAACACCCGCCAGCCAGACATGCACGCACATGAAGTTTAATGAGGAGGCAGATTTGATTGCAAGACAATGAAAGGGGAGGCAATGTGCGAGGTTGAGGATGACCGTGATGTTGACTTGTGTTCATTGTGTTGTAATGATGTTATGAGACTTCTGCTCTCTGGTTACAAAAGCGGAAACGAATCTTTGGGCTGACAGGGACAGCACTGATTTACTCAACTGAGTACATAGAAAATAAATGATCAACAATTGTCTTTGGATGGATTAAAAGTTTTTAAGTAGGCACGGATTAAGCAAATATGCAACCTCTCAACATCAATAAACCAACCTAAACTGTGACCCTAAAGGAAGTCTTGTGAGATCAGTGTCAGTTAATGATCAAGTCTGTCTATGATGAGTGATAATATCTCAATGTTGGCCTCCAGTGACATGCCTCTGTTGACAAAAACAGTAGTTATCTTGACCTGGTCAGCAATGCAGGTATATTTCTCTCTGTGGCTGCATGCAAGAGATTATGAGACTGTTGCTGTGGCTGGTATTTATAGCCAACAGCTACATGATAAATAAACCCAGACTGAGAAACTTTGCCAGCTTGTAAAAGTCAGTATTGACTGATACTTGCAAAGCTGATTTTTGAGCATTGACTATGATTTAAACTGACTTGTGTATGGTTTGTCCTTGATGGGCTCATATTTATTGAAGAAAAAACATAAATGTGGGTGTTTATTATTATAAAGAGGCAAATTCCCACCCTCCACCTTGGCAATATCTGTGACATTTTTTTTACAAGACAAGGAACAAAAAGGTCTTTTGTCAGCATTCTCACCAAAAAGTTGCTATCAAAGTCAGCCAAAACCTGCCACCCTACAGTGTGCGGTGGCCAGGTAGGGAAGAATCGGTGCAGACTTATCGTTTACTCCCAGGCTGCAAAAAAAACTGTTTTTAAATTACCATTTCTGCAACCTTTTTGTGCAGTGTATTGAATGTAATATACATATACAATAACACTCGAGTAAAATGCATTGTGTTATGGAGGAGTGGTGCAAGGGAGGTTTGGATGCTAGGGTTCACATTACTATGCAAAACTGATGCTCAGAAAATAATGAAGAGGATGACTTCTGCATCCATGTGTTATCAGCCAGCAGCCGCTGCCTTGCATTCAAAAGGACTTTAAGCAGCATGCTGGCTACAATTTGCCACAGTATCTTTACCCTAAATGTATGTTAATTTTATTGACAGAAATCCTGATTAAGTCACAATGAGTGGTACTTAAGTATTTTAGAACCATTTTAATTAGGATTAATCAGTGGGGTTTTCTGTATGAAAGGGCAGACTTTCAGAAGTTGTCACTTTTTTGGTCAGATGATTACTGTATAAGCTGTCAGAATATAGCTTGGACGGCAAGATGAAATGTAAACTACCAGGCTGGAGCCTATTCCAGCAGATACTAGGTGAGAGGAAAGGTAAACTCTGGACAGGTTGCCAGTCCATCGCAGGGCTATCAGAGACAAACAACTACTCACACTCAATCCTAGCAATTAATCTAACAGGCATGTCTTTGGACAGTGGGATGAAGCCGGTACCCATGCAATCAGGGGGAGAACATGCAAACTCCACACGGAAAGGCCCAGCCTGCTCCCCCAGCCAATGCTCAAACCAGAAATCTTTTTGCTGTGAGGCACTATTCAATAATATTTAAGACTAATTTGTGGTTTTATTCTCAAATATGACAATATTCTCTATTAATATCTAACTTAACCTTGTATTTCTTGTGCCACCCCTAACACCCCTCAGTGATTGACAGCACAGTACTGCACACAGGGTAAAAAGATGTTGGATTTGATTGGATCAGAAGGGATTCAGATTTCTCTCTCATGTCACAGTCACTATTGTAATGGACTGGCAACCTGTCCAGGGCGTACCTGCCTCTCGCCTCGCCTGCTAACTGCTGGGATAAGCTCCAGCTTCCCTGCAACCCTAAATTGGACTAAACGGTATAGAAAATGGATAGATGGATGGGTCACTCATGTAATGTCAACATCCAGCCTTCCTACCTACTTCTGAGCATTTTTTAAGATGTAACAGTTTTGCAATAACACAATATGAACACTGTCAATCATCTCACGTTTGTAAAAAAAAAAAAAAAAAAAAAAAAAGACATTAGCATTTAACATAATTTTTTTAATGTGTGGAAATGGACTCATTTTACAGTTTTTGAGGCTTAATTTTGAAACTGTTTTGCACTGTGGACCAACATAGTTATTAGATCATTTGAAGTTAGCATACACTGACCAGTGAACAACAACAGATTTAAATGGTGGATCACGGGCAGTTAAGAAATTTTTATTCCATTGGTTATTTTTCTGATGGGAAAGTTATATTCATTTGCAGCACTGAAAGGACTAACTGAATAAAATAATGACTGTAGATAATCAAAGTTTTTCAATCATAGTGTGAATATATGCTTGTTTACTTAATCCTCACTTAGTATAAACCTTTGGGCTTTAGACTGTACAAGAACAAAACAAAAAGGTCATTAAACATCATCTGAAGCATTTGTGATTTCAATTTTAGTAGTTTCTTACATTTTAGAAAAAATATAATAACCTGACCAATCCTCAGATAAATTGGTAATAAAAATATTTACCAGTTGCAGCTGTAGTTTCATTTTGTTCCAATTTGCTAAAAGTATCAAGTAGCCCTGAAACACTATTTATATCCTAGAACCTATTATAATCTTAACTTTATAAAGGGAAATGTCATTACTAGGGTAGGAAGGCAGACGTGAATGATTTTTGTGCTTGAAAGGAAAATTAAAACCAGTAGAAAAGAACAAATTAACATACAGCAGATTGAACAACAGCTGATCAAAGACAAAGACTATAAGGCAGTGTGAAAGAATATGCATAAAGACACATTCACTGCATTTGGTCCAACTGGACATTTGAGTCTAATCTTCATTTTCTTGATGTTTCTGAAAGACATGAACATCTATTTTTCAGCTGCTCTAAATGCAAATTGTTAATTTACCACGCTACATGACAACTTCAAACATTCTTTTAAATGCATTATATGGAAAACGGTTTCCAATTTCAGCTTTCTATACTGTCCATATGTGGTAGTTTATGGATATTGATGGGTGAGTAAATTCAGTTTGCAACAATAAGTTATCATATTTTAACCTTGAATCTTCAGTTTTTTTTTTGTTTGTTTTTTTTTTAAAGAACACAGAGTAAACTCTGTGACTTAAGAGGACATTATAATTACTTGCATAAATTTCTTGGAGAGTTCTTAATTTACTTTCAAACACAAATCTACTTTTTCTTTTGAACCAATCTAAGCTTTGGTTGAAGTCTTTAGCAATCTAATAAAAAACATTTCTACATAATTTTTTTGTCCTCTCATCAATCTTCCTTTTGCTGTATTGCAGCAGAAACTAAAAGTCATATAAGTCAAATAACTTCTGCCAATAAACTAATGCTCCCCAACCTTAAATTTTTAAAAAGGGACATAATTCCACTTGGCTGGAAAATGGGTCATTTTCACAACTGCTTGAGCTCACCTTTGAGTGAGCCAATTTGCCAGCTTCAATTATTAAAAGCAGCACCTGTCTCCTATCAAATTTCAGTGGCTCAGATCACTGTGCGAACACCCCTGCAGAACCTAAATCTATACTGTCTGCACATCTGAAAGCAAAGCCACTGAAATGAAATAAGATGTAGCATTCACAGTGATGCAAGGGGACCTCGTCCACTGGGACATATACTCATCTTCAGGCCTCTTCTATCCTTTCCCCTACTAAACCGTCATTGAGTAATTGGCTTTCTCTTGGCATGGAGTTGTCCAATTTAAATGGTAATTTAGACAGCTTGGTGATAATCCTTGTTTACTGGAAAACAGTTATTGGGTGTGGTGGGGGGAATATTGTAACAAGAGGGAAGAGGTCTGAGAAACTCATGAGAATGTCCATGTCAGTCTGGTTCATAGCACTTCATGTGATGAACATATTGTCCAAAGGGCAACAGTTGTAATACCAGAGAGGATATATTAACATGTATTCCTTTTTTACTATAACAACTTATTTTCCATTACTTTTACTCACCATTAAAGCCCTCCCTGTGCAGAGTCTGTGTTCTTTTCACCTGTGATCCCCAAGTGCTTTGCTTTCATTCCACACTCAGAGGTGGGTGTTTTGAAGTCTCTGAAGTGACCACAAGCATATATTTTCTTTTTATTTGTATTAGCTCTGATGGATATGACTTGTCCAAGGTGCCTACCTGCAACCTTAACAGAAAGTACGTAAAGAAAAAACAAGATTTCCCTTTAGATCGTGTATATATATATATATATATATATATATATAATCAAATTAAACAGATCATTTGCAAATCTCAATACTTTAACCAAAAACAATATTTTATTCACAAGAACATGAAATCCAAGTCAAATGTTAATAATAGAACATTTAATACAATTAGGTTAATTAGCAACAGGCAGTGATTGGATTAATACATGTATTAACATAAAAAACTCACAAAATTGACTGTGCACATAGGTTCAGAGACTCTGTTACACCTGACTAAAACTGTTTTATGAGATTTATGAATCACTGTACTCTGTTTTTGATATTTTACGTAGTATCCAAATTTGTATTAGGGGTTGTAAATGTAAAGCAAGTTTAACAATATTTTAAATGTATTACAATGATTTTAAAGTAAAAGGTATCTGAGAGAAATGTTAATAGTCATGCCCAACAACAGTTCCAACAGTTTTTTTTTTTAATCTTTTACTTTCGTTGTAATAACAGAGGATGGAAACGGTGAGTAAAGGAAGGAGCATGATTTTGAGGCCCATTAACACAATGTCTTCTACTGCTGTAGCTTGGTTTTATGGTCAATTTAAGAACTAATTCTTTAAGTAAATGGCAGTTTAGTAATGCCTCAAAGCATGATGATAGGGATTAATGGAGCAGTGTTTAAGCACTGGGGAAATAACTTATCACATAAAAAAAAGGGGTTGCTGCAGGTACTTAATCTGCTTCAATCACCAGAGAATTTCACGGTGACAGTTCATGTAAAAAGGGAGCCAGCTTGTTGCTTTTATGCTGTTTAATTTCAAGGATTAATGTTTTTTAATTACACCTGACAAAAAAGCCACTCCTGAAGTGTGCAAGTCTTTTAAAGATGCTCACAGTGCTTGCATTTTCAAAGCACATATTTTTGTAGATAGGGACGCTTGGTTTGCAGAAACACACATTTGTTTGGCTGCAGCAGGGTGTTTTAATCAATAAACCCAGAGTGTATCAACATGCACCACTGGAATTTGTTTTGATGCATTTTTAATGTAGAGGTTGTCTAATTTAGCATAGTTTTAAATATTGAATGAACTGAATAGTAGGTTATTGTTTTTTATAATGTTGTAAATGAGAAATACTAGCTACAAAACAAATTAAAGTCAGTTTGTCTGCTCACTGTCATTCAATTCAACTTCATTTCATGAGGGAAAAATTTACATCTTGTTTTCTTAGTCAATACTGACATGTATTTACCAGACTTGAGCCTCTTTAAAACCCCATCGCTACCACAACTTACTGGTTTAAATCTGAAAAAAGTTGACTTCTTGTGGATGCAAGACCAAGAATCAAACCTGTGTGTCTCTTGAAGCAGCCCTCATTTACTACAGAGGCAGGCAGGCATCAAGTGATTTCCTGACGGGTCAGTGAAAAGGAACTGAACAAAGAAAACGGCTTTAGGAAGATAGTCTAGGGATGACAGCTTGGATGAGAAACTACTGCCAGTTTAATATCAGAGACAATTTCTTTTGAAGGCACAAACTGAAGTATTCTCTGTGCAAGAGTCACAGTTTGAGACAGAAATGCAATTCAGGATACTTGGCCTCAGATATGACTAAAATCGCACTGGCTGTCTCTCCTTGACTTTCTTTTGTCTTTTAATTTTTTACTGGTTTCTGACTTGGATTTTATCTTCATGAAAATGTTGTATTTGGGTACTGAGACATTACCCTACAAGGAAATAGCTGAGGCAAACTTCAGAATTATCCAGCCACATGCCTCCATATCATTTTACAGTGCCTATATGAAGAGCTAGCTGATGCATGCCAGCCTGAAGACATCTGGCTATGAATAATTCCTAGATTCCTTATTATTGGATACACACACACTACATTACCACGATGTTTTATATTAAACCTGAGGGCTATGCATGATGTATCCATATAATTGATTTTCAATCACAGACTGTGAAATATGGCTCAGTTATGCATAAATTTTACTATTCTGTGATAGGGTCAGATATGTTTAGTGTGTATTATTTAAGCCTCCAGGAGACCCACTGGGTTTTAATGGTGATGCAATAGAATAGCACAAACATTAAAAAGAGGTGTTGAATTTAGCATATGGAAACACTCATACATACAAATGAGTCTGCTCATTTTTATGGACATCACTTTTTAGGCTACAAATTATGTTAACTACAGATAAAACCTGTCCATGAGGCAATTAGGGATGTAGCAATAATCATCACCCTCAACCGTTTTGTATGAAATCCCCTTCTTTTCAGTTCATGCTGTGAGTCAAGTGATTAGCATTATGTCTACATACAAACTCAAAATGAAAATTCAAGTATGTGAATTATATTCCATCATTTATAGTATGCGAGAATGGTTTGTGTTTAAGGCTGCTGAGGCAAAGCTGTGCCAAATATGTATCGACACAGGCATTGAGATTCAATTGACCTCCCTGCACAACCAGGACTCTGCTCATTCTAAAAGGACAAGTATGTTTTTAAACTACATGGCACACCCTTTTATCATAACTTCACACAAATTTAAGCCCGTCCCACACAATAGCTTTTACTTAAACATTTTAAAGTTAACTTACAGCTTTAAGTCTTTAAGCTTGACTTAAACCTAACCTTAAAAACTTGTATTCATCTTAACTATGATTTGCTAAGACCATGTAGGGGAGTTTGGTTAAGCACTTTGCAACTGTAGATACCCACCTGTGAAACTGCAAGCTTCTAGTTACTTTTGTCATGTGCAAGTAAGTGAGAGTTTGTTTAAATTAGATAGTTGTTTAAATTTTACATAGAAAAAAAATCCGAAAGTTTATTTAATAGTTTTCCTCTGACTTCATATATTGCACTTGTAACCATAGATATATTTTGTCATTTAGCTAATAACAAGCTGATCAAGATGTTTTTGTTAACATCCACTTTTTCAGTGCCTGTAAATTTAAAACTTTATTTATTTAAAAGAAAGAAAAAGAAAGAATATGTGGGGTTTGTTTGGTTGTTTTTTCTACCGTACTTAAAAATTTAACAAACCATGAACCAACAGGAAAGGTAAGATAGTGAATTTTGTCCATAGCTTCCTCAGGAAGCTATGTTGGCGTGCTCGCCTTTTGAAGGCAGAACCTTGCTTCTGTCCTGTTGTGCTATAAAAACTGCAAACAGTTGTTACTGGTTTTCAGTTCAGAGACTGGATTTCCTTTAAGTTAGTACTTCATGGCAGCACAGTGTGAGATTTTATCTCAGACGCAAGTAACTTATGTGTGTATGTCTGGATAAAGTTAAGTGTTGGTAATTTGAGACTGATGGCAGTGGTAGTACAGCTAATCAATACAGTAGTGGCTGTCATTTATTTCTCATATTTTGGCAGACAGTACAGATGAAGTCATCCTTTCTGAGAAACAGAAACACCTTGGGTGTAGTTCCAGTTATGTTGCAATGGAAACCCAAAGCTCATGTGCATAATTTTTTTTCTAAGACATCAGGGACCTGAGCTGTGTCACGTAGTACTACTCTACTGTTATAAATACATCCACACAGTGAGCTGACAGCGGAAATTCCAGAACTGAGTTATGCTCCACAACCTAAACTACATCCACCTTTCTGGCCTTGGCAATACTCAACCAGAGAAAATATCATGAAAAATTGGAGATGTCAGCAGCTACAAACGAACATCAATCTTAACCAAAGTATCTCTTCATCAGCACATGTGGCAATTCTGCTCTGAACAGTAGGTTTGTTTAATTTGGGATGTTTTAGAGCAGTAAAGTCCTGTTATTCTGCTATACAGTGTTCCATCAAATCAACTACTGGGAGGGAACTTCGGAAACTGCACCGTGTTTGACCACCAGTTATGATGATATAATTGTCCTAAGCCTGATATGATTGACCTTTTAGCTTAGAGTCGGGCTGCCAAAATCTTCATAATTACTGAGAACAAAACCTTAGATGTGCTCCTACTCAAAAGACAAATCCATCATTTAGTCCTTTTTTCTTACACAGTAACACCATCTCCTTCCCCTTAATAAGGGATGGTCTGGTGTTTCCAATGCTGAGATAATGAAGGAAGCGCTGAAGCTCCTTGTCCTAGTATTAAGAGAATTCAGCAAATTCTCCTCATGGCTGCCACAGAAATACTTACAGTCATTGTATTTAGTTAGAACATTACTATGCAAGATGTTCAAGCAGACCCTATATTTGAGGGTATGTCACACAAGCTTGTTTCTTAAATATAAAATAATTCCATTTAGTGAGATAACAGTTGTTTTTCTAACATTGTAGGCCTAATTAATAAATAAATAAATCTGTAAGCCACCAAAGAAAAAGAAAACTAAAAAGTGCTGTAATTACAAAATTAAATTTTACCCATTTCAATCATGCACCCAGAAATAATATGTTTACCTAAAAACATCAGCACATTATGCTCCAATTTCCCTCAATGGGGTGGTATAATTTGTCTGGGTCAAGGTTTCAGAATCTTTTTATAACCAGGCATATCATTTATCAACATATTTATTACCTCATCTTTACTAATGCTTTTGCTACAGCTTTAAGATGGACTTAAACTAGGTAAATGTGGTTAAGAGTAAATTAACAAAAAATAACAAATAACTAAAAGAACAAAGAAAATCTAATGAACTTAAATGACACACAATAAAATAAAGACCCAGAAATCGTAACAGTTGGAAATGTCTAATGTGAGA
Source organism: Melanotaenia boesemani (assembly GCF_017639745.1). NCBI lineage: Eukaryota > Metazoa > Chordata > Actinopteri > Atheriniformes > Melanotaeniidae > Melanotaenia > Melanotaenia boesemani. The sequence continues at coordinate 21,767,816 of NC_055697.1, forward strand.
AGCTGAACAGCAACAACAAGATCTGAGCTAACAGAACAGAAATTAAAGATTCAATTTATTTTAAGTTACATCTGCTCTTGTGTTCATTTATTTGGGCATCAGACCAATAATCAGAAATTGCATAAGGTTTTAGTTGCTTTAGGAGCAGGACTGAATGGTGAAAAGAGAAACAGACAGATGATACACTATAAGATCTGGACTGGTGAAGGACAAGACAGACTTAATAAAGCCTGTCACAGTTTAAAAGCAACTTTTGTTACACAGTAAAAGCAGAAACTCTCATTCTTTCTTTCTTAAATTCTTACATTTTTACTTAGAATGGTGGAAATCACAGCAACGATTTCAGACTTGGGCTACACCTCAAATGTTGCAAGATCCAACAACACCATGTTCTCATCTCATCTAAAACTTATACTCAAACAATTCAAACTAAAACTGAGCAGCCAAGGCAAAGTTTTATCTTATACCCCAGCATCCCTTTTTTGGCCCATGCCATTATTCTTACAAATCATTAGTAAAAAGCATCACATATCTGGGAACTTAATTTTGTGGGAACAGTGTTTCAGACTTGAATAACGAGCACAATGTCTTTAGGTGGCCCGCCTACGACCGTCATCCTACCATTAGACTCAATGTGTTCCAGCAGTTTAACAAAACTTATCATGCTGTTTTAGTAAATGGGTTATACATGGGAAATCCCCAAAGTCTTTCTTGGCCATCAGAGAGTGCTGTCATATTCATCATTAAGCTCAAATACCTATTTCCATGACGGGTGTTATGACCTGAACAATAGGATATCCACTGGAAAGCTAGTATAAAACTGATAATGAGACAGAAAAAGAGAAGAAGATGAGGAGTGAGAGGAGAGGGGAAAGGAGGGGGATCCTAAAGACATAAGATCATCCAAGAAAAAAAAAGAGTTTTGAGAAAGAGAGCAGTGTAAAAATGCTAAATGCCAGAAGGAGAATGTTTTGTTTTGGATGTCATGCATGAGGGGAAGTTGTGATTAGAAAAACAAATCGGTTCATTCATGACAAAAACAAAAGAACTTGCTAACAAAATGCTGTGAATTAGGATTTCCAGCTCAACAAAATACTGCCACTTTATTCTAAATTTTAAATACCCATAGGACTCCCAAATCAAAACCCCATATTAATTTTGAATAAGAACATCAACAAGTGGTTAGCTTGTAATTTAATAGGTTGGTTGGAAATATTAATGTTCAAAGGAAACAAAATCACTCTAAAATTTAATATCAGAATAGTGTAAACACACATTTAAGGTAATTTAGTGAGTCTAAAGGCAACAATCAATGCGGCTTCCGTGCAATAACACTATCTAAGGAGGCTTTTGACCTCCTAGCTTTTCTTTCATCCCAGCTGATCCTCATATTGCTTACGGAAACAGTCTCCCACAGGAAAGAATTCCCAGCAACGCTCCTGGTACATTTTCCACACATAGGATTCCTGGTAGAGTCAACAGAACAGACATGTATCTTGAAGTCACATCAAATGTATACATTCATTAAGGCTGAGCTCACTGGATCAGTAAAACAGCAGTCAAGACAGTCAACAGAAAATACATCTGAAGTTATAACTTCCATTTTTTCTGTCTAGCATGCCAGAGGAACATTTTACACATTCCACCAAGCAGCTCCTCTTTGAAGTGAGAGAATTAAACCACTGAAAGAAAACACACAATATATCTAGGAATAAGTCCCAATACCCAGTTCAATATGGAAATACCACCCAGATGTCTAAATTGTTTCAGGCTGATTTAAAATTTTCTATTTTCTTCTTTTGATCAGTTGTGCAGCGTTATATTGAAGAGGCAGTCTGTGCCAAAATCCAAATTACAAAGTGAGAAAAGAAAAAACTTATTAGAATTAAACATGTTCTTATCTAGTGAGGCACATGCCCCTTTCATTGACAAACAGCTTGAGACAAGAAAGAGAAAATGCACCTCTTTTAAAGGAGCTGAAGCAGATAATATTTACTGCAAACACTCATCTCGGCCCAGTGCAACAAGTCATGCTCGATTTGTTGAAACAAAGAGATGAGAGAAGTTAGTAAAACACCTTGAAATCCATTCTTTAATGTATAAGTTAAACATAACACCAGTTTATGAGTACAAAGAGAAACTGTAATCATGCGGTGCATGTCTGGCATGCGCATTATCATTAAATGTGCAAGCCTAGGGTCATATGGCTTTTGAGAGATGGTGTGAATGCAAATTTTGTCTCACTTGAAAAGGTTACACTACAGCTTAGTCATTATTATGAAAAATGCTAGAATTAATAGGTCACCAAGACATGGAGGAAGTGGAGGATGCATACATTAAAGGAAGTGATCTTGCAGTAACAGTTGGGATTGTTTAGGTTTGTTTCAAGTGCCCCCCAAATACTTGCTCTGACTGGATCATGCAGTATAACAGAAGAAATAGTTATCATGGTTATCATACCTGTCCTGTGTGCTCAGTTTCATCCTTGTTAATAAGATACATAAAAAAAAATCTGCAAAGACACAGAGGAGGAAATCGTGTAGCAAGTTAAAAATCTCCCACTCATACTTGGAATTAACATGGAGTAGAAAACATTTGTGCAGAAATTTGCAGCATTAAATTAGCTCCTGGGATTGTGAGAGACAGGAATCCAGTTGTGCATTTCCCACAGAAATATAGCAACAGAAAACAGCTGCATTTTGACAAGTTTGATTAAATATTCATTTTAATGCTGGCAAATATTAAAAGACTGACAAGAAGCAAGGAATAATGAAAATTACTTTTCATTCTGTTTATCAAAACATGAATACTGATGATTCAGATGGCAGACCTTTATCTAGTGTGCCAAAAATGTCAGCTGAAGCACCTCCATACATAAATAAAAATGAGCACGGAAAAGTCAGTCAGTCAGAGGATGAAAACCATCTTGCAGGATTCACAGTAATTAGGCTCGGTTAGCTTTTGTCCATGAGGAGGAAACTGAGGACATTATAATACATTTTACTGCTGTAATTCTTTTCTGCATTTCCTAATCTTTGCTGGTATTTCATCTCATTTTGATAAATTGGTATTCTTCTTTGAGTGTCCCTTTTACACTGAAGCATTTTTTTTCAGAAATAAAGTATAGAGGAAGAGTTTATTAATAACATCCTGTGTACTCTATCTGCTCATCCCGATGTTTGTATGGTGGTGAAGTGCCTTGACATTTTAAAAAAAAGAAGAAAATGCAGGATTTTTTTGCTTCCCTTCAGACTACTCAGTGTCATTTCAAACCCATGATGGCATGATGATAATTTATGCACACATTACTGAAAAATGAATGCTGTCTAAACAAGATCATGATTTCAATCTATCCTACAAACAGCAAATTCAGATTCAATAAGATAAGTTTACGATAAATAAACACTGTTTACAGAACTTTTCATCAAGATTTGGTTTCAAGACAAGTAAATTAGATACCATTTTCAAGTTTGACAGAAATATTAATAAAGACTGACATTTAAACAGCTAAGAAGATAAAATCAAAGGTTGTAAAAATGGTGGAGTTATGTTTAACATTCTTATTTTTTGCAAATAAGAACAGAGTGTAAATAAACTCACAGATAGTTGGCCAAGTTGTGCTCCTGAAGAGTGTGAGTCTCAAAACCGTGAGGGATGGTATCAAAGTACTCACTTCCTATTCCACATATAAAACATTTGGTCTGCAGAGAGAAGATGTGAGACACCATGACTCATGAAAAACTTCAAAAAAGAATCTCTAAATCCAAACCTCAAGACCATAGTCCTCTTGTTTTTCAGTGGTCTGTGACTCTTATGTAGTTTGTGATTTGCAAAAACAAAAAACACCTTTCGTTTTGTTTTTTGTCATTTCATTTGTTTCCTAATGCTCCCTCCACATTACTGCATTTTTGCTAAGGTTCCGCAACATTGTGTTGATACTAAACGTACAACACAGTCTAAATTGGCCTTGCTTGTATTTTCATGCTGGTAGAAGCAATGGTAAAATGTTTGTTTTGGGTTTAATGCAATATATGTGTCAGGTCACTTGTATTTAGAGAGACAAATTATGGGAGGATGGAAACAGCAGCTGAAACCCATTTATCATTTCTGAGTGCAACAGAGCATAATGGTGCTGAAATTTAACATCTGGAAAAATATGTGTAAAATCTGTGGCACTGTCATTGTAAGAGTGAGAAATAAATCATATAAAAACTACAAGATAGCACATATGAAATAAAAAGCATTATAAAAACTATACCTTATTTTAAATTGATAGTGTTATACACAAATTTCTGTTCTGTTTAGCCCACAGCAGTTTGTAAAACACTTTGGTTATGCTTAAATTCCTTTTGAATGTGTGCAGCCCAGTGAACCATAGCTCTCTGCTATTTTTCATGCATTATTGTTTTCTCTGTGAATGTAGAACAGCAGATGATGACGTTAAAGAGTTTGCCAAAATGTCAGAAAGGAGAAAAAATATGCATCCAGTGACATCATACAAGTATTCTTTATGCTTGGAGTTCAGCTAACCACTGTTAGACCATCTCGACTGCATATTTTCCATTGATTACTTCATTGTCTCCCCTGCAGTTATTTTGGTTGATTGGTTGTGTTTTTTTTTCCTACTACAAACTATAGCTGTTACTGAGTGTGGGTTTGTCTCAGGTTCAACCATGCTTGTGTTTTCTGCAGTTTGATCCAGAAAGGTTGTGTGTGGCTGCCTGGTCCACTGGCTTCATCAAAACAAAACCTGCAAACAACTTTATCAAATACCAGCAATGCAATATTTGAGATCACACTGAAATTTGGATTATAAAGAAATTCTATGCTTGTCAGAGGTAAGACTTCAGTGTATACAAGAGCGTATTTGGTAACAATATGTCAAACTGTCTCACCTCCATATCCTCTTTCACCTGTTCCTGCTGATCTCGAAGTTCTCCAAAGGCATCAATTATCAAGCCTGAAAAATTGCAGAAGTGTGTGTCTGTGCATCATGTTCAAGGCTGAACTTGCATGTGAATGACAGGTGTCAGTAATACTTAAGGCCTTAGCAGAATAAACAGGTAGGTGGCCCATTTTACAAACTCATGAAAAATTCATGAAACATGTTTCAAACATCAAAAACAGATCTATTTGTGCGTTCTGATATGAATGTATATGTGCATGTCTTCAAGCTCAAGCGTACATGCAAAACAAAGTCATAGACTCACCCTGGATGATGGCAAGGAGGATAACAATAACGAAGAAGAAAAACGTGATGTCAAAGACAATTCGCTCAACCTCAAACTCATCTCCAGCAGGATCCTCAATCTCGTCACCAATACCACCGCCTGCACGCACTCCCACATACATGTGGAACATATAACACTAAGAAAGAGAGATGTTCGTAGTTAGAACTTTGAATTTCACTTAAGGATGAAGAAATTTCTTCCTTTAAAATGCTACCCCCAAAGAGACTTGGTCTCAGGCTGTATCAGTATTCTGCACCTTAGACAGTTTCCCTGACTATTAAGAATTAACATACAAGCAAGGACTTTACTCTGCTTCAGAGTACCAAGAATCAAAAATTATGCATTTTATATGACTGAGGATTTAATGTAAAATCCCTTAATTCCTATAGAAACAGTGTTTTTTTTTTTTACTGCTATCATTATATATGTCGCCTGCATATGTGACTGACAGTGGAGTCTAAATCAGAATAGAGCAGGCGGTCAGGTGTTAGCATTGTGAATGTGCAAACAAAGAACTATTCTGAAGCACCATCGGCTGTCTTTTTTCCATCTGTCCATCATCTTCTGAAAAGGTAAAGGAAAGACAAAGACAAGAGGCTGTTTTCGCTTTATAATTGGGGATCACCATCAAAATCCTTCTTTATTATTCTTAATCTAGTGTCAGAAAATGAAGTTAGTAGCAGTGTTTGTATTGGAAAGACAAACAGAGAAAGATCATGAGGAAAGATGGATGTAGATAAAAGCGAGTGTCGGTGTCAACCTCCAAATTGAACTCACAGTAAGCATGTCATTGCACTTCATATCTTGGGTGTTCTTGTCGTCGCTTTTGTTGTAAAACTTCCTGAAGAAATTGAAGGCTACAACTGTGTAGAGATACACCACAACAGCCAGAAGACCCACAGTCAGGACCAACTGACACACACACACACACACACACACACACACACACACACACACACACACACACACACACACACACACACAATTAAATAAAAAAGGATGAGCTTAAATGCAACCTTTCAAATGCAGCTCTTCCTGACAATTCTTAAAATAACACAGTAGCTTTAAAGTAAACATTGCATGCATCCTAACTGAACATCTGAATACAAACTGAACCAGATAACAAAGAATAATGTGTGACACACATTTGCAAACCCACACACCTGTTTCCCATTGTGTGTAACAGAGGAGAGGATGGTACGAAGTGTCTTAAAGCCCATAGCGATGTCCAAAAGGTGGGCAGCAAAGAAAAAGTTGTTATAGTGACCCAGAACTGACATGGTCATGTACCAGGCCAAGTACAAGAAGGACTGAGGCACACACACAAGCACAAACAGACATAAAACAGCCAACATTAGATTACTGGAATAGATAGACACAAATGTGCACTTTAGATAAGGTAGAATCACAGGATATTACCACCATCACTTCTGCTGCATGTGGATTTGTATAAAACAAAATCTCAGCGCAGAAGACGGATGGATTCAGTCATGAAATAATGGAAATATTTTACACACAATGCTCAGTCATAACATATTATTAGTTAACAGAAATTACAGGAAGTGACACCTTTATCTGTCTTTTGGTAGAACAATATAGCAAAAACAAATCAAAGAAAAGTCATAAAGCATTTGATACATCAAAACTTACATTGTCAGTGAACACAACTCCTAGTTTCCAGACCTGGTACTTTACATCAATGGAGGTAAATCTGAAATAAATAGCATTACCAAAACGATACATAATGATAAGAACCTTAGGAAATAAGGTCAAAATGTCCATGGCTAAAATCAGATCCCTTTTCTAACAGAAAGTTTCTGTTATGTGGCTTCTTCTCAGAATGTCCTGTTCTTCCTCAAGTACAAGATAATGTTCTTGGACCTTCTTTTGTCTGGCCACTCGTTAGATAACACACATTGATACATCCTCACAATCACATAAACCATATTGGTGGAGTGGTTACAAATAAATGCATGGGCTATTAATTGTAATTTGTCCGAGAAATTGATTCAAGATGGCACACAGATAATACATAAATTAACCATAAATAAGCCCAAGGCATTTATACAGAGAGTTGAGAGAACCCATTTATTATTATGGGTTTCATTCACATCTACACAAAAAACACCAACTATAGTAAACTAAACTAAACAAAGAAACATAATAGAAAGGGCAGAATTGTTACCTCGTTTTATATCAATATCAGGCTGTCTGCATGCTAACACACAAGCTGCTTTTTTCTAGAGCAGCAAGCAACACTGCAAACACCCCTTTAAGCTAGCTGCCCAGCAATCAAATAAGTAGGACAACAAAAGGCAGCATTCTTTTTGCATCTTTATTTGCATGAAGGAGAATACTATTATACCGGAAATCGCCATCTTCCCCCAAAGTGTCTTTATGGCTTCAAGATCTTATTCTTTTTTTTTTTTACCTGGAAAACATCAAGTATACCTTGAGGGGTTTATCTACAATATTTGGGACTGCTTGGGGCCCTGTGACTGATTACATAATAAAATTGAAAACATTACAAGATAAATGAAATACTTATTAATGAGGCAAACATATCTAACCCTGTGTCACAATATATATTGATCTTTGTAGTAATACCAAGGATTGTGAGCCCAGTATTTGAAGTGGGAAGTATGGGCAGATTATTCTTTTTGGCTTTGACTTTTGTCTCTACTGGGGCTATGGGAGTTATTATGAAGGACCAGGGTGGAGGAGGAGGAGAATGTCACTGATTTTCAATTAACTACATTGTATTGAATTGTATTGTATGTACCTGTTGGATGTACAAAATAAAATGGGCAAACTATAAAAATGTATGTGAAAAACAAAAAACATACAAACAAAAAAAAAGTTAAATTTAGCCTGAAACTATAGACACTGCTAAATAAATGCTAAACTAGATGTTTGAACTTTGATAAGGATCTTATTAAGAATGCAGAATTGCAAAGACTTGGGCATTTCTAATACTTTTTCTACTCACAGTGTACTCCAGGCAGATTCCTTCTTGAGCCTTTTGTCTTTTCTCCCAGAACGGAAGTCTAGAGCGGCTTGGTCTAGGCCCAAGAGTTCACTGATCTTCTCACAACCATAAAAGTCAGCATACTTATCCATCACCTGAAGGGACAAAAAGATGTTGCATGGAAACAATGGAGTTTGTTTTTCGGTGTGTTTTGATTTTAATATAGTGTGACATGAGATCAGTAAAAGTAATTGGGTGCACTTTGTGTACAGTCTGTACCGTAAAGAGACAGCTTAGTTCAGCTGACAATATGATGTGCTGCTCATACAGTAATTAAAGCTGAACTGAAAGGATTTTGTCATATCCTTACTGGAAATGCATAATGTTTTAAGGGAAGAATGATTGCACACCAAGTTGCAAATGACATTGTGTAAATGACTGAGGTTCATTCTGGTCTCACAGTATATGAATAATTAGCATTAATCCAGGCTTTTATTTTACCCTTTACCTTATACTTGTTTGCATAGCATAATCTCCATTAATACATTTTCCTAATTTGATCATCATTTAGATACAGAGAATCTTTGGTGTACTCTCAGGATCCTATGAAATGTCATGATACTTGACTAATTAAATAAAAAGAGAGCTAAACAAAGTTTAGCTTTATCATAGAGCCCCTTTTGTAATTGAAAACAAAATTACTTTAGCATGTGATAAGTATTACAGCAAACTTTCATAGTGGAATGTGGATTACCAGAGACGTGAAGTCATTATACCGTCTAATTTACTACAGACTCAGACACAGTGATGCAGTGCAAGTTTTTAAATGTAAGGTGTACATGATGGGTGTACTCTATATGACAAAGTGCCCACCCTGGTGGCAAATAGCCAAAGCTAAAGTGGGAGCTCTGTCATATGTAAATTAAATTTGATACAAAGTCAAAGCATTTCTGCCAATTCATATTATAGGCCAAGCCATTACTTTATCTTCCTTAATGTGATGGTCTGTACATAACGGAGGACATTATTTTACATAAGATGGACTGTGCTTTATAGAGATACTTTTGGGCTATCAAAATGAACTGTAGTGTTTGTCATTGTTGTCTGAAACACCACTCAGGTCAACTGATGTCCAACTCTGTACTGCTAGGAGACAACAAAGCATCCAACTGATCAACAGACACAACATTGCGCCTCTGCATGCCTCAATGCAAGATTTTCTTGGTTTTGTCTAGACTGGTTTTATATCACATTTTACAAACATTGGAACTGCTTATAAATTGTGTTTAACAATGGCACATCATACTTACAGGATAACCAGCAAATGCACAGCACAAATTATTAGATTTTTTAACATGAATAGGGCTGAATATTCTTGGCTATATTGAATGTATAAAAGTCTTACACTAACAGATGTGCTGTTGTTGAAATTTCACTTAATTTTTGAATTTTAAAATGTGCTTCCAAAATATGATATTTTAGTTAGTTTTTTTAACACTTATTTTACCAGGGAAGTCCTGTTGTGATTAAAAAATATCTTTTTCATTAACTACAACCACAACTCCTCTCAGAAATAATATAGTAGAGTTCTCCGTGACACAGAAAATATTCCTAAAAAGGAAAAAGGATGAAAACATATTTCATTAGAACAATTGCTAGTTTAATTCATATCCAACAAGCTCTAACACAACAATCTGAATGAGGAGGCTTACAGTGTGTCACTGTTTCAGGACAAAGGGAATGATTACAACTTGCAGCTAGTTTTGTAATGCACTGTCACTGTATGAAATGTGCCTATAATCAAATACAAATTACCTTCCTCTTCACAAATTTGTCCCAGTAATTACTTGGAAATGATCTGAAAAGACAGAGATGACATCACAAACATGAATTAGCAAAATCATTAGAAATCATTTTTAAATACAGATACATGTTTGTAGTAACAGTTAAACCTTTAACCAGACTATAATTGTTTCCATTAGCAGATTTCTTAGATTTTTTTCTTTTTATTTGATTTTAATATAATATCAGAAAATTGTATCATATTAAATTAAGAAGCCATGAACATACGGCGTATTAATGACCAGTCGGTCCCATTGCCCTTTGATGTCTTCTTCTGGAGGCTGCTGTGTCACATACAGCCCATCAAACTCCAGCCTCCGGGCCACCTCTTTCTCACGTTTAAAAATCATTAAAGGAACCTTTCAATCAAATAATGTGGATTATTTACTTGTGTTAACTGTTAAGTTAGCAAAGCTTTAAAAATTTTAAACCCTAACTGATAAAGATGTACTAATATCCAGTTATTCTATAGTTTTAAAAGATCTTTATTGTTTTTACGCTGAAAAGAAACTGACTTGTTACAGTCAAAGCAATTATTACACACGTGCAGAAGATACTATTTAACTTCTATACCTTGAGGCAGTAATAACCAATAATACAACAGAAGGAGACGATTGTGTGTGCAATAACAAGGAGCCGAAGGGAAGGTTCCATGTATCCACTGCTCTCTTCCAGCACAAAATAAACTCTGCCTCTTCTGTCGTCTTCAGGAGCAGAGTCCAGTTTTTCACTGTAAACTGATGAGGTTACTCCTTCATCATCTTTGGATACAGGCAAGGATGCTACCTGGGAACAGAGAGATCCAGACATAGACAGCATGTTACTTGAGATGTTTCCCTAATACAATGTAAAACAATTCAATAAGACTACAATACATGACAACTTATATGGGAAAGGTAATTATACAATGTCTGGAAAATTCAACTTGGAAGTTTATAATTCTGCAAATTAACCTTTTATCCTTCAACATAATTTAGGCTTCAAGCTTTACATTAAATGAGATCAGAGAAGGTTAATTAGACAGACTCAAGCCATTACTTTTACAATATGGAGAAAACTTACAGCTGAGTTGGAACTATTAAGATCCTTTGATCAAGTAAGTAGGTTTCTTTTTAATTCAGTAGTCAGATTTAATATTTGGTTTTATTATGAATAAATGAACAAGTGGATTCATTTGAAGTTCTGTTAAATGGAACAGATTTTAACTTTTTTTTTTTTTTAAAGTAATGGAATCATTACTTAATTACTCTTAAAATGTTCTAACTCCGTGACTAACTTTTTGCAAGAAGTAGCTAGTAACTATAACTAATTACTTTTGTAAAGTAACATGCCCAACACTGCTAATAAATCTAATAAAGACACACATCATCTCTCTCTGAAATTTATTATGGTATGTAAATGAAGCATCTCGGAATCAGGCTCTCACCTTGTAGAAGAGAAGAATGAAGTTGATTGCAAAGGCGACAAACAGAGCCAGCAAACGCATGTTATAAAAATTCCTTGCAAAGTAGTTCTACAGGAAAAAAAAGAAAAACATTTAGGTATATTCTGTCTTTACATCCAAGTGCTTTTAAGAGGAAAATTAAGTGTATGCAAATATGAATCTTTATCTGTGTTTTTAATGTGTGTGCATTACATGCATAAAAGCATGTATGAATGTATTTGCACAATACCAGCAGGCTCTTGTTATGCAAGCTCATCATCTCCCAGAGGGCAGAATGTTGGCTCTGTGGTTCCTTTGACTTATTAGAGCATCTCTTGGCTCTACATTTTGCTTCTGCTGTCACATTTTCAGTTTTCTCCTCACATTTCTTCCTTCTGCAAACAATACAAACAAACAGATGGAAGGTCAAATAGCTTTACTTTGACATGAGAATATGTAGGATAGAGACAGGAGAATTTCCAGTTTTATGAATGTGCAATAAGGCTTTGTCTGATTCAACTAACACACTTTAAATTTTTTTAAAACATCACATGCTGTACTAATTCACTTTTAGACTAAGAAAAATCTAAGAATAATATTGCATTAAATATAATCCCTTTTATAATGGGAAGGAAAAGACTCACTCTGTTCTCTTCGTCTCAGGCTTTGCTTCATGATCAGCGGTTTCCTCTGTGCTTGAATGGTCCTTGAGGAAAGAAAACATTAACAAAGCATAACACACAATGAAAAAATAAAATATTTAAGAAGATGAAAAAGAAAGCAGCAACTAGGTTTAACACAAAAAACACAGAACAAAGTCAGAATTAAAGATGAAAAAGCAAACATATAAATCATACCACACTCTGGTGCTTCTCAGAAATATCAGTGGTGACAATGGCTCTGGAGGCTGTGTTGAACAGGTCACACAGACTGCCAGTGAGGTCTTGCGTTACAAGTCGGTATTGACCTCCCTCCTTCTTCAGTTTGAGACCAAATATGTCTGAAAGTACATTCACCTCTCTGGGAGAGGTCACGGCAGCTATCTGCCCAATCTCCTTCAATTCTGTCCTAGATGAGAAGCTGGCAGAGTACTTCCTTAGTCGATCCACTCCACTTGGCACCTCCATGACCTCATCGAGAGTTGGTTCAAGGATACCACCAAGCAAGTCTGACATCCTCATCCTTTTAGCTCCCTCAATGAGCCCACCACTAACAAAGGCTATGTACAGCACATATATGATGCTACGAATGATGACACAAATGCACCGGACCTGAGCCAAGCAAATCCATCTCAGGACTAGGATGATCGACATGAAGATATCTTTTAGTGTCATCTTCATCAATGTCCTCAGGTTTTTAACAGAAAGTAAAGATGTAAGCAACAGCCACCAGTAAAACATAAAAAACAGTCCGTTATGGTCTAGAGTTTCATCTTCGTCTTTACTCTTCTGTTCTTCTTTTCCTGTAGACCTCTCTCCAGAGTTAGAGCCAGAGATCTGGGCTGCCAGCTGCATCTCAAAGATGGTGTCCTCACAGAAATTGACAAACATCTCCATTTTCTCCTTCTCTCCACCCTCATTGACCACATCAAAAATGAACTGTCTCTTAGACTCTTTGACCTGTGGTTTCTCCCACTGTGTTCGACTATATTCACTGATCTCAAAGTAGACACGTTCAAAGCGCTTCCCGCTGCCAAGGATCTCAATGCGCCCAAGACATGGCTGGAAGTAAGTCAAGACACAGTCTGCCAGCTCCAAGAATGTCTTCAGCCTAGAATCTTTGGGCATGTGCTCGGACAAATTGGTGAGAAGCACAGTAATGCTGAAGCCAATGTCTGTTGCTGGCTCATGGAAGCGATCCACAAAGGCCTCATAATCCACAATTTCACTATCACTGGTCTCCATGCAGGAGAGCAGGAAGTGTATCTCAGCTTGAGAGAAACGCTTGCAGTTTTCCATGGCTTTCTGGAATTCCTTCCTAGATATTCTGCCTTTAAAATCAGGATCATACTCTCTGAAGGCAACGGAGGTGGTGAGATCCTTAAGTTTGAGGAACATATCAAAAAACCTGAGAATCATCTCCACATTGCCTGATGATTCCACCAGCATATCCACCATCTGCTTTCCAATAGTTCCATTGATGACATTACCTGCAAGGAGAAGACTTGTCATTGATTAATAATGGCTACCTGGAACTGAACAATGAATTCAGTCATCTGCTGTGAAAACAATGAAGCCACTGTATAAGTACTGCGTGCAAAACAACTAATGGTTCCTTGTTGCTGGCTCGAAAACATCTCTCTCTCACTCCTTTCAATCAGTGTGCTGGTTGTCCTTTGTCCTTGCCTAATGCCATAATAAGTAGGCATTAGTCCTCAAAGACAGGTGTTTGTCATCACTGACTAAGTTAACAAGCCTATTTTGATCTATGACTGTCATTATTTGTTGGTGGTAATGTTGATATAGCTGTAAGTAAAAAATGTAAAAAAAAACAAAAGTTGGAGAAAATTCAAATTAATATTTCTGGTAATGTGAATTACAGAAGCATGCTGATGCCCGAGCCAACGTAACAGTGTGTTGACAACTTATTACTTTTGTTGTGTCAAACAGATGCAAAAATGCATGGCTTAAAAAGGGTAAAAAAAGAAATAGTTACCTTCCAACATGGAAAGAAGAAACACAACCATATCCTTCTGTAAATCCATCAACTCTTTCAGAAGTTCAATTTGCCTTGAATCCTGGATAACGAGAATGTATTTAGGAAACTGTATATTTCACAGCATACACTGGACATATTTAGAAAGCACATAATAGATGGTATGATTAATATTTACATCCCCATCAGGCTAAAATGAAAACACCTGGGGTAGATAACCTATGATAGACTATCGCCAAAGGCATTATCAATTTTACTTTGGATGTGTTCCAGGGAGGAATAAACAATACCTGAGAAAGCTTCATCTGCAGGTGTGCAAAGACATGGAGGAATCCCACAACAGCGTCCCAAAGACGACTGTGAGCTAGACTTTGTTGATTCCCAGTACATGGACCCTGCATGAACACATACTGATATAAGTAGCTAGTGGAAAAGAATGAAGGATGTAGAAAAATAAAGCTGTGCAATACTCTTAGATAACTTGGAGGCTTCAGGTTTAGATATACTATTTTTTTTCAGTGTTTGATCAGTGCCAAATTCAATCTGCAGCATAACATCAACCACAGATGTACTAAGAATCTATCTTCAGCAAGAACATGCAGTACTGAAAGAAATCTTGTTTCCCCACAACAAAGTCTGAATCTCTTCATTATTCAGTTAGTCTGGGATTCAAGTTACACTGTTTACTGCAACTTGTATGTAGGTAGCTGATGAATAAGAACTACTCATTCTGATACCAATATCACTTATTAAACTGTCTTAAACTTTTGAAGAGTGCTACATACATTAAGGCAGCTATTACACCTAAAATCCTAATAAAATTACACAAAAAACATTATAATACTACAGCAGATGATGGAAACTGACCTGTATGTACTCAGTGAGTGTATTGAAGACCTGTTTGGCTACTTCAATGGCCTTAGAGAAGTTGCGCTGACCTTGTGTATCAATGACATCCTTCCCTGAGTAGTACCAGTAGAAGTCACTGATTGACTCCTGTAGTGTAGCACACACAAGCTTTTCTGGTTAATTAGATTGATGCAAATATTATTTAAAGACTAAATGTAATCTAAAAAATTATTAAATTAATTTTAAATTAAAGAATTCAGAAACAGGTCGTTGCCATATCAAGGGTCAACAGCCTTCATTATATTTTAATAATGTGGTTTGATTTCCTTCTTATGTCCAACAACATTACCTGTACTCTTAGTAAATAGTCCACGGTGGAAATAATGATGTTGACTGTAGTGTTGTTCCCAGTTTGTGTTCTTAAATAGTTCTGGAAATCTACAACATAAACAAAATACGAATATTAAAAACTGCATTACTTTATAATAACTGTAATGTTCCATGTTGGCAATATGACTACACAAACCTGAGCAAAGGCAAAACTTTTTTCCCCACTTACTTCTGAACACTTTGTTTTTAATCAACATCAGTTTACTTGTTGGGAACTTTGTGATAATGGGTTTGTGGATCCAACAAAGGACCAATTACCTGAGTTGTGCCCTTCACAGAGAAGTTGCAGGAAACGGAAAAGGTCACAAGTTAGGTCTTTATCAGGCATCACCTTCTCTCCTGAAAGGATGGGGTAGATATGGTCAAGAACTAAAGTGATCAAGTGACAGAATTACAAGTAATTAGTAGTGCTACATCAAAGTAAAGAGACCAAATGAGAAGGAAACAGCCTTTGACAATAGTGAAGGAGAATAAAAAAAATTTGAACTTTGAACTGAACAACTGTTCAAGGCCAGGGATCCTTCAGCTGGTTCCTCTGCCATGACATGGATTAACAGTAATGGATTTTTTTTCTTTTCATTTGAATACAGTACCTGAGCTCTCGTCCATGGCCATGCCTAATCCCTCTGCTTTGTTCTGCCTCTCAAATGCATTCAGATCCAAAACGCTGGATGGCAGTCATGCATGCGCGCACACACACACACACACACCAAAGGATAAGTAAAGCCTTTTTAGTCTAACCATTTTTATCAAATCGCTGAAGAAAGCCTCCCACCCTTTGTCACATTTGACAAGACAGTTTGTTTTTTGGGTTCTTTTTTTCTATGGCTACTTACCTACATGACTGCATGAGCCCAGCCATGCTCTGAAAAAAGTCAACATCCCGCTTCTCTCTTAGATAATTCAGCATTTTCTATCAGGAAAAAAAACATCAAAGATGAGGTCTAATAAATGGTGGGATGTCTCATTTGAACTGACTGATTAGTTTGAGATTATTGCTTTATTACTGCAAGTTTTACTACAGCGTGAGGTTTATTGTTATAACTGTAAAAGGAACTTCACATGCTGAATAGAGGGTGATTAAAAATAATATTCCATGTCAAAGTCCTCTATGTAAATGCTGGGCTCTTTTTATTAAATGAACATGGATGAGCGTTAATATTCTGATCACTCATGAGTGAACAGTAACAATAGCACAAGGTAAGACATTGAGGTTTTAGTAAAAGTGGACTGGTGATTGCCAACTAGCAGTGGCCAAGGAGAGACAAATCATGGTCCAGTGTAGTGAAGGGAGGTGTCTCAGAGTTACTCTAATTAAACCTGCAACTCAAAGGACTCTGTGTGTTTTTGTTTTTTTCTTTCTGTTGTGGTCTAGATGCAAACAATACATAAATGGACCTTGTATGCATTTTCATAAATAGAATAAGGGTTTCACATATGAGACATTGTGTTTTAATTAATCTACCAGTTCTGTAGAATAATTTGAACCTCCTGAGTCTAGCAGTTCTTCAGCAGAGCCTAGTCTAATAGGCTACCCCCACTACCCCTTTTTTGCATTGTCACATATAATAATAATAATATTAATAATAATAATAATAACAACTTTATTTGAAAAGTGCCTTTCAAAACATCTAAAGACACTATAATAATAAAAACAATAAGAGGCAAGAACAATAACCGTAAAATTCAAGGATAAAAACACAAGATATATGAGAATTAAAAAAAAAAAAAAAATCAACTGAAGAGTGATGAATAGAAAATGGAGTTATGTGGGATAGGCTATTTTGCACAGATAAGTTTTGAGTCTGGATTTGAAAAGAGGAAGGGAGCTGATATTTCTGATGTCAAGATGTAAAGAATTCCAGAGCTGGGGAGCAGAGCAGCTGAAAGCCCTGCTCCCCATAGTGGCGAGGTGGGCAGAAGGGACAGAAAGATCAAGAGAGGTGGAGGATCTGAGAAAACGCAATAAAGTGTTGATCTGAACAAAGTCAGACAGATAAGGAGGGGAGAGGTGATGGATGGCCTTGAATGCATACAGAAGGATTTTGAAGTCGGTACAATATTGAACCGGAAGCCAGTAAAACTGCTGCAGAATAGCGGTGATGTGATGGATGGAGGGAGTTCTGGTTATAATGTGAGCAGCAGAATTCTGGACCAGTCAAAGTTTACAAAGGGATTTTTGAGTAAGATCATGGAAGAGTGAGTTACAATATTCAGTTCAGGAGGTGACGAGACTGTGGACTAAGATGGCAGTGGTATGGGTGGAAAGGGAGGGTCGAAAGCGACTGATGTCACGTAGATGGTAGAATGCAGACTGAGTGACGTTATTGATGTAAGATTGAAAAGCTAGTGTGCTGTCGAGGATGAAACCCTGACTCTTGGTGGGGTAAAGAATTGTCAACAGAGATTGAAACGCAGTCAGTTTTGCATAGTGTAGATTTAGTTCCTACCAAGGGAAACTCTTCATTTATTGTTGTTGAGTTTGAGAAAATTGGAAGAAAACCAGGATTTAAGTTCAGTAAAACAGAGAGAGAGAGGGAGAAATGTGGGAGCACAGAATTTGGCTAAGTGGACAAACAGAGCTGGGTGTCATCCGCGTAACAATGAAAATTAATATTATATTTGGGGTAGATAATAATGAGGGGAAGGAGACAGATGATAACAAGAAGAGGCCCAAGGACTGATTCCTGGGGCACAGGGGAGGGTTGGGAAGTGCATGATTTGAGATGGATGAACTGAGAGAGGTAAGATTTAAACCAGTTTAATGGGTCGTGTGTGAAACCAATTGAGATTAATCTATTTATGAGAATGGAGTGGGAAATGGTATCACAGGTCGCACCCAGATCGAGGAGGATGAGAAAGGAGAGGAAACCGGAGTCAGCTGCATGACGAGGTAGTCTGTGATTTTTATAAGTGCTTTTTCTGTGCTATGGAAGGGGTGGAAACCAGACTGGAATTGTTCATAGAGATTATTATTAAGTGAGAATGGATTTGAGTTGCAACACCTTTCTCAACTATTTTGGATAGAAATTGCAAGATGGAAATTGGTCGAACATTTTTAACATCATTAGGATCTAAACCAGGTTTTTTCAGAATGGGTGTGATAGCAGCGGTTTTGAAGGAGGCAGGAACAATTCCAGAGGTGAGAGAGGAATGGATAAAGGCAGAAATAAGGGGGAGCAGAGAGGGAAGGGAGGCTTAAACCAATACTGAGGAAATAGGATCTAACTGGCAAGTTGAGAGTTCTGATTTACAGATTAGATCTGATATATCAGAGGCAAAGGGGAGCAGAAAGACAGAGCAATAAAGCAATGACAAAAAAGTACAGGAGGGAATATCAGGGGTCAGATCTTGGTGAATTTTTTCAGTGAAAAAAGACATTAAAGAGTTACACAAGATCATCTAGGGAAAGGATGTTGAGGTTCGGGAGAGTAGAAAAAGCAGAGGAAAGGGTGTCTGGGTAAATATTCTTAATATCTCAGAAAGACATTGTGCAGAAGATCTTTGCTATGGAGTGTTAGTTTGACTTTAAAAGAAAGAAGCAAATGATCAGTGAAGGGAAGGTCGTCAGCTTTAAAATTGAATGGGATCAGTCCAGAGCAGCAAACTAAATCTAATATATGCCCTTTAGCAGGGGTGGGAAAGCGTATATATTGTTTTTAACCAAAACTGTCAAGACAGAAAGCAAAGTCTTTAGTAAGACAATGGTTAGCATTATCCAGATGTATATTAAAATCACCCAGCAGTATTATACTAGGTGATGTGGTGGATAAGTGGGTCAGGAGATCAGCAAATTCATTCATGAAGTCAGAATTGGGGGCAATAAACACATACAACTGTAGTTGGAATAGGTCCTAAGAGTTGACAGACAGTTGATTCAAAGGATCTGAAGACTGGTACAGACAGCAGCTGAGCTTTCAACTGTTCTTGGTAAATTACTGTGAGACCTCCTCCGCGGCCATACACGTGAGGTTGACAGGTGTAAACAAACCCTGGAGGAGTAGAGTTGTTAATCTGTGAAAAGTCACTGGGTTGTTGCCATGTTTAGTCAAACAGAGGAAGTCGAACTTATAGTCAGTAAAGAGATCCTGGACGAGATGCCCCTTGCTCGTAAGAGAGCGTATGTTCAGCAGACCAAAGTTGACACAGGTGTCGGATTTGACAGGGAAGGCATTAGCCGACCTGGTCAGGCTGGCCATAGCAGTGTGGTCATCAGCCCTGCTGAAATTCTATGGAGGATAGCGAACAGTGTACCAGAGCGACTGGATAGGTGTGGAGTTGTCATAGTGAAAAGAGCGGTGAGAGCCCTGATGAATGTACTTTCAACAAGGCAGGAGAGCAGGAGCTGCATGGAGGTAAAGCACAACCTGTAGAAAAGGCTGAACTAGGTCCACACACACGAACACATGAAAATAAAATCCCTTGGATTGTCAGAGCAATTCTCCCCAAAGGGTCTATTAAAAGTTTTTAGAGTAAGACAGCAACTTAAAATATTAAAATATTCCAAACATACTGAAGAGCAGCAGCAGCAAGCAGTGCGCCAGCATTCACTCAAACCCAGAAGCAGACCTTAATTTAGAAAAACAAAAACAAAAAAAGGAATAGAATAGACTAACTAGAATAATTTGTTTCACAATTAGAAGCTGAACTGTGTGTTAATGCTCTGTAGAGTAATTCAGTCCAGATTTGAACTAAGTTGTACAGGACCTGGTCTGGGTGGTCTGGGTCCCCAAAAAGCAGTGGATTCACCCGTTTTGTGTATTAAAAGATGTTCAGAGATGCAGCCTGACGTTGATTACGTTAGAAAGCTAATCAGGCTGTGTTCTATCCAAGCTCATAGATAGTTGAAAAACTAAATGGACTGATGTTATTTACCTTATTTAAATGACGCCATGTTATTTTAGAATGCACATGGTTGCAAGCTCACAATTCTCCTCTGCCTGGATGTGCAAAGACAGCTGTGCACGCTCACGTAGGTGTGCACACACCCACCAGCAGACAGACAGCATGTCTTTGAAAATATGTGGCATCAATAACAGATAATAACCAGGCTTCACAAGCTTACCCTCCACCCCACCAACAAAACTGAGGTGCCAACGTTTACAGCTACAGTATTCAACAACATCTCTGCTCTATCGCTTCTAAAGAGCCAATAGCGTAAATCTAAACTGCAGCTGGATGTCAACACCTTTTCCAAGGCCCCGCTCAACTTCTGATTGGTTAGTAAAGCATTTGAGAGCAAAGCAGCATTCCTCTCATACCACTGGTAGATGAACTCCATGTGACAACATTAGCGCACACATCAAGTTATTAAATTGTCTCTCCTTTTTTTGTTCGTTGGAAAAACTCTTCATGCCAGAGAACCGGCACAGTGCCTTTAAGCCCTGCGCATAGCCAGCGGTAAGATGAGCAATAAATTTAGAACATTGGGAAGTCTACTGATGTTTCTATAAAATCACAAATACCTTCAGTGACTGAAATATAGATATATTTCAACATTAATATGTTTTGGAATTGCCTCAGTTGGATTTATTGTGGAATTAGTTACAGACATTTCAACATGCTTGGTTGTGTAGGCCAACAGACATGACACAAGAGAAGTAAAGGAGTAGGAAATAAATGATTTGTTGCACATGAAGTTTTTAACCGTTGAAATTCTGACGGCTCTTTTCTACACAACTTAGCTGTGCACATCAGTAGCTGCACATGTCACATACCATCGGAAAGATAACTTCTCTAATGGAAACCATTTTCTACTAGTGACAAGTGTTAAATCAACACTGATCAGCATACCTGCATCCCGAGCACAAAGTGACTTGGTAATCCACTGATCAATATTTTTCTGATAAAAATGGCCTTTTTTTAATTAACAAAAATCTCAATAGTCCTGTCTTTATTCTGTCTTATATATCTGGTTTGCCAGTAAACATTCATGATACAGTCATTTTAAAATGTGGCCAGTATGATTAGCTTTTGATTGACACCTCAGTTGAAATTAGGAGCCTCCATTTTATGTCCACAGGATATAATAGCCAACTGTGCAGCAAGAAAATGCATGGCTCTATTCTGATACATGCACCAAGCCAGCTGTTCAGGTTGAGGCCTGTTAAAAGGCGACTTCCAGGACCAATTGCATAATTCTGGTGGATTAGAAAGAGGCTCACTGCTGCTTTGCTTAGCCTCTGTAGAAACTGACATAAAAGTCAAGCAGAAGGTTTTCTGTGAAGTAATCATTTCACGAGTTTTGACACTGCTTTTTGCACCATTTATGCTTTCCAGGAAACCAAAAGAGGATGAAAACACCCTTGTGGTAGCTCTGCCTACATAAAGTCACCTCAGGTCAGTGGGTTATTCCTGAATGGACTGCATTCAGAGAAGTAGTGTCATAGACCACCTCAGAAAAGTACCTGAATGATAGGTTTGAATGTGTATTTAATCTGTGTTGAATGAGTTTACAGCTGTATTTAGAACTATCCACTTGAGCTCTTATAACACAGTATGGCTGTTATCAAATGTGAACAGCCTCTTTGTCGCAACAGGTCAGGCATTACAGACCAATATAATAAATGGAAAGCTTGGTCATTGGCTTTAAGTGGTTATTATGCAGCTGCTACAAATGTTTGTTTACAGAGCTCTGTTAAGTCTTGTTAAAAATAAGACATAGCAAATGTCAGCAACAGTAGATATGGGAACCTGTGTTATGGATGCAAATAAAAAAACAACTTGGATAGTTTTATACCAGAGCATCATCATTACCTGCTGAACAACGGCATTCCCCCCATTGAGAAGGGCGATACCTAGTTTCAAAGTAGGAGCAATCATTGAGCCCACGGCGCCTGAAATGAATTAAAGTAAAGAAGCTATACAAAACTTAACAAAAAGAAAAAAATAATAGCACATGATTCACATTTTAAGGGAGGAGCTAATCCAACAAGGTTTTTCAGATCAGTCTCAAGAAAGTGACTATATTCTTATATTCACTATCTACCAAAGACTTTAATTTCATCAAATTAATTCACTCAAAGAGCAATCGTCTGAGCTTAATGTAAGTGATTTATTTCAGTTGTTTTATGGTTTCCTACCTTTGCTGACACTTATGGTTTGCAGCACCATCTCAGAGGCTCCACGGCAATGCAACCTAGCCTGCTGGTACAACAGCTTCTGCTTCTCCATCTCCTTCTCCTGTAACACACAACGTGCAATTTGAAATAATTGAAATATTTAATCTTATCAATAAAAGAATATCATCCTCACAAAATATAAAATTAAGAAAAATTAGGATTAAAAAAGTTCAACATTAAATAATATCAGAATTTTTTTTTCAACATTTAGAGAAAGTTTACTCACTTCAAAGGTTTCCACCTCCTGCTCTTCGTCATTATCACTCTCTCTGCAACAACTCTGGGAAACCAAGCATACAAGGCCCAGTGGTGATGTAAAGAGGTAGAAAATGCAGTAAGTCAATAGAGGAGAAATAAAATATTTACAAATCCACTACACCTCATTTCTGACTGTATATTTTGTTATATACTCCATGTGACGTGCACCAGGACTTCAAAGCTAAACTAAAAGCCTATTAAGACCTGATGCAACATTCAAGTGCATCTGTACCGATGCAGAGAGAGACCCTCAGGTCTGAATGTGTGTAACACTTTTGTATTTTCTTCTCTCTGCAGTGTAATTTATTATTACTATATGAAGTGGTAACTGGCATCCAACTCAGTGAGTGAACATTTGAGTTCTTTCTATTATGCATTTTGTCTATAATGAGTTGAATATTTCTCTGATTTCCAGAACCAGAATAAATATTAAGACAAGATTACCACACAACATCTTCACAAGACTTTCATTCCAATGATGAGACCTTTTCCTTGCGCTATATTACCTTGGCCATAATAGCAACGTAGGACGCGTAGAGACTATCACTTCCATTCTTACTGTGAATAAAGAAAAAGGACACAGTATTGCTGTATGTCAGGGTATAGACAAATAAAATATACTGGAATTACATGGTCACTGGGACTGAAGTTGTAAATTATTCTTTTGGTTACACTGTTAAACATGACATCAAACAACCTTAGTGTGTGGCACTGAATTTGTTCACTAAATATCATCTAGGGTCTAGCCTATTTGATTACATCCTTGAAACAGTCCAGAAGAGAGCATTTACAGATTAAATAATTTCCTCTCCAGTTACACTTACAGATGGCATAGCACAATGATATTTCATGGAGCCAGTTCAGCATGCATCAATAAAAAAAAAGATGCAGGGGAAATAAGCAGGAATATTTCTTAACCCTTTGAAGCATAGTGTCTACTACAGGGGAAAGCTATTTAAAGAGTGTTTTATGATATGCATGGGTGTGGATGGTATATTTGCAAACTAGCCACTTCATTGGACATGAATGAGTGATCCAATACACTGCCACTTACTAAAGAATAAATATATTATAAAATTTCAAATATATACAAACATTGTAATCACTGAGTTTTCCTCAGTGATAAACACGTCAAGAAAATTAATGAAGCTGCTTTTATATGTATAAATATTTTTGTCATATAAATATTAAAACAGATTATGAAATATGCCATATTATGCCACATTTCATATGAAATATGAAAGAAAAGATTGGATTAATAAACCAGATAAAAAGAGTGAAATAAGATTAATATACAGAGAAGCATCACTGTACATATCAATAGAACTAGAATATTGCATGTGAAAACATTTGAAACTTTTTTTTTAACATTTTATGCATCACAGGGTTCATTTTTTCTATTTCATAAAGCAGATTAAAGCTCAAAATATTACACAAAAGGACATTTCCATTCCTGATGTCTATACATGACCTGACTTTAATGAAAATACACAATTTCACTACATGGTACGGACCACGAATGGATCTACTGTAAGAGGAAAACATGCATTACCTTTATAAGAAAATGCTTCTGGGGGCAAACCTACATTTGAGGCCCTTCCGAGACCTAAATAATATTATTTATTTCAAGCTTTCGGAGAACAATGGGCAAAGCTAAAAAAAACCCCCACTTCTGAACAATTTTGTATTGACTTTCATGGGGAGGAATCTGACCAGTAATAAAAGCAGACAAGTTTTTACTGCATGTAATCTTTTATAATGAGCACACACCTGCTTTCTGTCAGGGCGTTTCGACTGAAGAGTGTAATGAGTTGTAGGAGGGGATCGATCGGCTTGGCACCTTCTTCTACATCCTTTACATCTCCTTTGTCACCTTCACATTGATTCATCATTCCCCCCCTCTGAAGTCCAGGGAGAGAGAAAAGCTATTAATGTGTGGCTTTAAATGATTATATTATACACTGGCCACCCACAACCTCTTGAGGCTGAATAGAATTTAAACACACATGGTTTGCTTTCTTGCAAACATACAACCTTACATGATAATTTTTATGTCCAAAACGAAGACAAGGATTTGCCAACATTTACTGCGAAGCATGCATGTATACCAATCCTGTCCAAAATATCTCTATATTCTAACCAGTTTATGTGTATGTGCTAATTCATGTGTATGTGTGTGTTTCATCCAGTAATCCCATGAAAACTAATTATATACCAAAAAGCACATTGAATTTGTTTGGGTGTCATGTTTGTGAACAGTGTTGAGATGGCAAACAAAAATGAGAAAAAGCAAAACAATTACATCTTTGGAAAAGGGGGTTCGATACGTATTTAGTAGATTTCCAAAAATGGTTTAGAGATAAATTTGTATAATTTCATATTCCAGTAAATCACATCCAAACTGCAAAACCACTAAAGTGAACCATTAGCATTTAAAGCATTAGTGTTTAGTTCAGGTACCACCTACTTGGGTCAATGTCCTGCAGGTGTGAGATGTTACCTTGCTGCAACACACCTGGTTCAAATTAAATAATTCTCCAGCAGTTTTGTATCAAGTTCTGCACATGCCTCTTAATGACCCAATGGTTTGAGCCAAGTGTGCTGTAGAGGGGAAACATTTGAAAAACCTTTGGGACACTGGCCCAAGAGGTTTGGAGTTGGTGATCCCTGGTCTAGTTTTTTTGGCAGAGGTGTTGTAGCTGCAGTTAATGTTTAGCCCAAAACTACTGCTTTAAACTAATTTGGGCAGAACTGTGAAAAATGTGTCTTTTCATATCAAAACCACAAATGTATGAAAATATGAGGGAGAAAAAAGTAAGTTGTCTCAGCTTTTTTATTTGGATAATTGAAATGATATAGTCAAGTTAAAGAAGTTAGAGATGTGTTTGTTGTCTTTTAATAATCCAACATATTGTTCTGCTTTACTCTTCAATCGTACAGAACTATCTTTTAACTCACAACCATAACCACCCAGCCTCCAGTTTCAACTTACAGCTAAATCCTCCACAAGCCGTTCCTCAAAGCTGTGGTGTTCAGCTGATATCCAAGATTTATTGTAGCCTTGGAGGAACAGGTTGACAGCTCGGTGCCTGAAGGAAAATAGGAAAGGTTGAAATATGTGAGGAAAAACTTAAAATAACAGCAGGCAGCCTAAAAGAAAATTATTTATTAATAGAAGAGCTTTCATTAGATCCACTGGCACTCGTTCATCAATGGATTGAGAGTGATGATTATTATAACCACTTCAGAATGTGGATGAAATGTTCAGTCATGGAAACAGCACATCTAGGGTCATCTCAACAAAAGGGAAGAATGTTCACATTTAAACATGCCTTAGACCAACTAAGGTGTCTAAGTCCAGTC
Organism: Melanotaenia boesemani; assembly: GCF_017639745.1. Lineage (NCBI taxonomy): Eukaryota > Metazoa > Chordata > Actinopteri > Atheriniformes > Melanotaeniidae > Melanotaenia > Melanotaenia boesemani. The sequence goes on from NC_055697.1 coordinate 21,793,916, forward strand.
CTCGAGATTTACTATCCTGCAACTTTTAGACTCATCCCTTCTCCAACACACCAAAATCAAATGAATGGCTCGTTTCCAGGCCTTTACTACATGACATGCACATGAGGGAATTCAGCCAATTGATTCAGATGTGTAAGAAGGGATGCAACTAAAAGTTGCAGGATATAAAATCTCGAGTACTGGACCTGGGCACCCCGCATTAGACCATGTGTACACACAGCTTAGTGCATTAGGTGTTTTACCTGGGTAAGTTGTAAATGGGAACCATCCTAAGGCAGGCTACCACCGCACGTTTCCTTTTTTTAGTTAAGACCTTGTTCAGTGCAGGTTTTTTACTTTTCTGTGGATGTTCCACCTGAAAACCAAGAGATATTAAACCCTTTGGGCACTGCTGGTTTTAAAATAAATTGTTATGTAATGTTAAGGCATACTGTAAATGAGAAGAAATGCTGAATATGAACCACCTTATAATAGCAGTAAAATTACTCATCTAATTTTGTATTGTGGCCTCATAGGTTGGCAGCTGTATTAGATTCCATAACTTTCACAATGAAATATGGCCTATATTAGGGGTGGGACTTTAACACGTTACTTGCGATTAATTTTTTTTTTTTTTTAATTAATGCGTTAAAAAGATTAGCACATTTAATAGCAGTTTTGCATTCCAAACACCACAGAACATTTGTCAGTGCACGTTTTTTTTTTTATTACACCGATAACAGCGACATACACATCAGAGCTTGGGTGCTACATTTAGCAAGTTAGCAAAAAAAAAGTCCCCCTCGATATTATCAAAAACAGTAGCACAATCCTTAGTATCAGTATCGAGTTTAAAATGTTAGTGTCATGACAACCCTATACTGTACTAATAATAGAAATAAAAATAGAAATTGAAAATGAGGCTGTATAATAGCAGTTTTCCAACCTAGGTCCAACAAATATAATGTCAGGGGTCCAATCAATGCAGGGTCCCCTCCTTGAAGTTAGCCAAATTTTGCAGAGAAACACTGTTTAAACTGGGAAGAAGCGCCTGATTAATAGCTTAGATAAGATACATACGTTATGATATGCAAATCTACGGTGACCGACAGGTGCAAACGCGCCGCAAATACAGAAACGCGCTGCAAATACAGCTCTATCTACAGTGATCATTAAATTAAATACAAAAACATCAACAACTTTCCATATTAAATAATTACCTATGTGTTATCCTGGATGATAAGACAGAAAGTTCAGGAACAAGTATTACTACCTTCATTTTATTTCACCTCGGTGAACAAACACATTTCTCTGCACAGTCTAATTGAGAAAGACGGATCCACTCGATGTCACCATATTTACAGAGGCCAAGAAGGCAAAGGATGATGGCTCTGCTCAGTCTTAATCATGTTTTTTTTTTTTTTATAGAACAAAGAAGCTTACCTGATCTAGGTAATAAAGGACTCGAGCTATTTCTAGAATCTGGTTCACAGTCCTTTGTGTGTCAGTGATGGTCTCAAGCTGTATTGATTTTTTTGTGTCATGGATCTCCAGCTTGATGCTGTTTGATGCCTGTAAAAAGGAAGAGGGATGGTACATTTATATCTTTTGTATCAAGAGGACAGCTCCTAATGCAGTCCTGTGCATCGATTTATTCCAAAAAGACTACTAGTAAGCACCTTTTGCAAGAAAACACATAAAATATTGAACAGAAATAAGTAAATAAAAATGTAAAAAGGTGTTGTTTCAAATATTATCTTCCTAACTAATTTTAAATTTCCAGAGTTGGATATTTTAACAACTACTGAGGGATATTATAATGACATATTTGGAATTTTTAAGTTTTATTTACCCTCGCTGCACAAATTACAAGTTAAATGAACTCAAGTATATCAAATAATAAAAATACCTTCAAAAAGTTTAACAAAATGTGCACCTTTGTATTAGACACATTTAGTGCACATGTGTACTGAAGGTTTAAAACAAAAAAAACATGTAACAACATAGACAAGGTGCTGTTTACAGCACTGTGATAAAAGAGCAGCACAGCCCCATTAAGGTGGTTCTAGAGAGAGAGAGAGAGAGACAGAAAGAGAGAGAGAGAGAGAGAGAGAGAGAGACGCACAACACGTCAGCTAAATGACACTAAAGCCCAGGGAATGTTAAAAATATAACCAAGTAAAAAAACACTTGTGTATGGAACACACTCATTATCTCCTAACGAAAATTGAAGCGTGTGTGAGATATTATTTGTATAAAGTATTTTTCATTTCATTGTTGATGAAACTGCAGTTGACTGGTGACCTGTCCAGGATGGACTCTGCCTCTCGCCTGCTAATTGCTGGGATAGGCTCCAGCTTTCCCTCTACCCTGAATTGGACTAAATGGTATAGAAAATAAATTAAGAAATCAGGATGACATTACAACTAATCTACTTTGACTGAGAATGCAGAAAAAAGAAAAGGGGAACTCGCTTGACTTGAATCATAATTGATGACATACTGTAATTGTAATTGTAATGAAAAAAACTTGTCCAAGATTTTAGTGGCGAAAATAACGAATACAGACCCAAATAACATATTTAAACAATGATGTAATACTAAAACAGAACAAATACTTAAAACACAAAAATAAAAATAGTACCTGATTCTGAAGATTTGTAAGACCACTCGAAATATGCTCTCGAATCTCATCTTCAGTGTATTTCTGTGAAGGGCAAACTTGTTGTTAAAATTAAACTAATTAAATTAGTCTTAAAATTAGTTAGTTTGAAAAGTCTACATTCATATTCTCTCTCTCTCTATATATATATATAAAAAACAAAAAAAAAAAAGAAAACAGGGCTAGTTTGTACATATTTTGTTTAAATATGTTCTTAATCTTAATCACAATATTGACAAATGAAAGTTGGTAACCCTGGAGTGCAAGCTTGGTGGCCCCATAGACTACATTGGGTACATTTTACCCACACTTCCTTTGGCCTTGAGCTGCAAGATGGCTCCATGTAGATAATACAAATATTCCCATCATCCGAGGTCTCAGAATCTTCGGCATTGCCTTTCAGCGTTTTTCATGTGGTTTTATTAATGCTTTTTTTTTAAAAAAAAAAAAAGCTGCCACACATCTCTCTTTCTTTTTTCCATTGCCTAGATATGCTTTAAAAATAATAAAATACTAAAAAAAACTTAATATTATGAATGGGGATGGTTGTAACACTGTTAACATAAATGTTACAACCCACCCCAACCCTGTCGGCCAATGTTTAGGTAGCTGTGTTAGCATAGTGATTTAAAATTAGCAATGGGGGGAAGCATCACATTTTGCCTAAAAGACAACTTTTTTATTTACTGTAAGTCATATGGTTTTATTTTAAGTTACAGAAGTACTAAACTAAATTAAGTGTTGGTAAAAAAAATTACTTTCTTATCCCAAAATCAGTTTTTAGTCCATAAAATCAGCATGCATGTGTTTTCAGCCTTGTTCACTGCCATGTGAGACTGAGAAGGAAGTGGGCAAACACTGGAATGATCATCTGACTCCTGTCTCATTCTTGATTGGTGAAAATAGTGGCGTTTCAACTCTCCCCATGTTACAACCATCCCCGGTCTCCCCTACATCACAAAAGTGTAATGGAAACACGTCATATGACGTAGAAATCACATGACCAGTAAAGATGGCGCCGTATTTATGGACAGAGGAGGAGACAGAAATCGTTTTACAAACAATTAAAAGAGAAAAATATAACTGTCATCCTTGTAAACAACAGCAAAATGCAGTTTTACAAGGAATTAGAAATCTCCTTATTTCTCAAGGTGGAGTCTTCCGGGACAAGATTTTGAGAGAATTACAGCTAATGTGCTAAACACCATTCAATGGAAATACCTGCAAATCGCAATTGTACTTTGCCCTTTGCCAAAGTTTTAAAAATATTGTTTGTTTTTTTGAGAAAAACTAATGAAAAAGCAGCTAGTGAAAACCTGCAGGACTGCGGCCCTCATAGGACTGAACTGAGTATCTGCTTTTAGGACTGAGTGGTTAATTGATAAAACTGATTAATGAAATTTTCTGATCATGGCTATTTATTTTTATGAAAATCTGGATTTTTTTTATTTTTTTATATGCACTGCAAACACCCTCCTTGAGCTTCGACAGTTGGCAGCCAGCTCTCTGCACCAGAATGGTGTTTGTCTGAAAGCACTAATAGATATACAGTGAAGTGAGCCATCACTCGTGCCTTGAATTCAGCTGCACATATAACCGCAGAGAGACATGCTGCTCTCTTCGAGATTCAGAGGACAATTTCAGCCCACAAACACTGGTTAAGAGACAACCAACATCAGGGGAATTATTTTTGCAGAGGATATCTCTAAGCAAAATACGAAGCCGTTAATTCGGTGGAAAAGATGTATTAATCACTTTTTTGCTGTCATTCAGTCATATAAATAAATAAACACATTTTGAATGCAAAAGCTTTAAGTTTACTGTTGTTTTTAATAGGTTTTACATGGTTTTTAAGAAAGAAAATGAAAAAAAATCTATTAAAATCAGAATCAGATATGGTTTTAAAAAATCTGGAGATTTTATTTTTAGGCCCAACTGACAGTTTGCTGAATGTGGATTTTAAACTAAGCTATTGGCTCTGAATTTAGAAAGTGTTCTTCCTTTCATTATCTTGAATTATTTATTCATTCTCTATTTATTTGAAACAGGCATTCTCTTTTCAGTCTTTAAACAATTTTTAATGTGATTTAAAATCCTTCATCATCTTCTCTCTCTGAAGTCTTAATGGCTCTTGTTTGGGGTTAGATTTGTCTCTTGGATGAAATTATTTGCATTTCCTCTGGCTTTATTCAAGCAAGGCTGTCCGTCAAGGCCCCTATTATTTGCTATGGTTATGGAGCCTCTATCAATCTACCTTAAATCTCATCCCCATCTCTGCAGCATAATGAGGAAAAGGCTTGAGCTGAAGGTTGCGTTGGATGTGGATGACCATTTGTTGCTGATATCTAGCCTAGCATGCTCTGTTCCTGCTGTGCTTGCAGTTTTAGAAAAATGTAGCAAGAGTTCAGGATAAAAAAAATAAATGTTAACAAAAGTTAATCTTTTCCTGTAAATATACTAGCCAAAGAATATTCACTAACAATTGACTTGTTTAAAGTCTCCAGGTCTGGTTTTGTCTATCTGAGAGTGTATTTGGTTGACACCTTGATTAATCTGAAAAATTTCTTATCCTTGCTTACAAGATTTTTAAAGATGGTCCTTGCTTAAACTTTCTATTGCAGCTAAAATTAACTTCATCAAGATTAATATCTTACCATGCTTTTTGTATCTTTTATAGTGTTTACCATCTGACATTTATCTTTCTTTTTTAAAAAGGTAGACAGTCAGACTTGGATTTTATTTGAAATAGGAAGTCACTGAGGCTGCAACGTCAGACTATACATAGACCCAAGGCATTAGGCATAATGGCTTTGCCAAACATTTTGTTTTACCATTGGACAGCCAATATAAAGAGCTTGAACTACTGGCTTCAGTCTAAAAGCCTCGTCTCTTTTACACTACGGCTAGTTGTTAAGATTCAGTCCACCCAGTAACACCGTCACCTCTGTTGTCTGACACGACTCCCTACACTAAAAATGTTATGGTAGCCTCCTGCTTAAAAATATGTGCCCAGCTTAGACACTACTTTGGTCTACAAGGACACTGTCTGAAAGCCCATTAACAAAGAATTGTGTATTTTATTGTAATTTTTGCTATTTGTTGCTGTCTTTTACTACTTTTTAATCCTTTTTTTTGCACCATTTGCAATGCTTTTAATGTTTTATACAAAGCACTTTGAATTGTCTAGTACATGAAATGTGCTATATAAATAAATTTGCCTTGCCTTCCCCGACAAACGAACAAACGGATGAACGAACGAATGAACAAATGAATGAACTTTATTGCCATCTTTTCAACAATTAACAAGTTCTCATTACCTTTTTAGGTACATACTTAAAACTTTGAATGTGGTCATTTCCAAATTTTCCTGCTGTTCACACATTAAAGAGGGCATTCTCCACCACTTCTTTAAATATTTGTAATCTCTGCTCAGGTTCGTTTAATGCTCTGAGAGCTACTTGGGAGACTGAATACCTTTGAAGGGTACACAAATCATCTATTTCCGCTAAACATCATTTCACTCACTGAAGGATCCTACAAGTCATTGTGCTCATTATACTAAGGCTCTGGGTGCTAATAATTTGCTGCCCCCCTCACCCGTGTGATACGTGCTTTTATGCCTCTGCAAATAATGTTCATGTTTTGGCACTGTTCATCTTCAAGGGTTTATTGGACTAAGATCCTTGATTTGCTTTCCAGAATAACTGGGGAAAAATATTGTTCCTAATGCTCCAACTGCATTATTTTGTGTACCATCAGCGCTACCTAAACTAGCCATTGCTCGTAAGGACTTGATAGCATTCTCAATGTTGTTAGCCAGAAGGCTGATCTTGTTCAGATGGAAATCCCAACTCTGCCCTCCCACATAAGGAGGTGCTTTATTTTTTTTAAACTGGAAAAATTAGACTGACCTTAACTGGAGCTGGGAAGACATTTGAAAAAAGACTTGGAGCCCGTTTTGTAATATGTCAACAGCACAGCTTATGCCTAGGCTTGGACTTTCTGTGAGTATCCTGCAGGTGTAATGCAGGGTCTGCTAATGTTCTTTTATTTATCCTTGTCCTATGTTTTTGGTTTTTTTTTCCTCTCTTGCTTGTAGAGAATATGTGCCGTGGGGTAGGGGGGAGGTGGGGTTGTTTATATGTTGCCTTGTTTCGGTTTATCTTAAAAAGAAAAGAAAAAAAAGTTGTAACAACAATTTGAAATTTACATATTGAGGTTAAGAAACTTCAATAAAAAAATTTAAAAATCTATAATAGATACATATTTATAGAAAAATGTATATATTTTTTGTGAACCAACGATTTTACTGGACTACTTTAACTGGGCCCTTGCTGATGTGACCAGACCAGTTTTGTTGCAGTATCATCTGCTACTGGAGTACAGTGTGGCTTCAAAGGTAAATTCCATTGACTACTGGTCAGAAATAAGTGTTTAATCTACAGTTATGATTATGGACTGGGATGTTATACATCATTCAAATCTCAAGAATCTTAGCTTTCCAATTGTGTATAATGTGTAGGTACTTGCAAGGGACAGTGAGTAAAATACATATTTATTTGTCACATCCCACCCCCACAGAACGTCTGGTACTACCGGGTTAAAATCTTCATGCCACTGTAGTGAGAAATGTGAATATGTAATATTCTGTACAAGGATCCAAGACAATTTAGGAGAGGAGAATGAAATACGTTCATATCATCTGTATCTCCAACTGACCTGAACGTAGCCATCCTTAGCCAAGTTGATAAGACTCTGGTCACTTAGAAAACAAACCCGGAGTCCCACAGGAACCAGCTTCTTCGTAGAAGCCACAATGAGAGAGGTGTGTGCAGCATACAAATCCCCCTTCCTCTTCATCTTTCTCTTTTCAGGACTGAACTGGGTATCAAGAAGCCATGAGGACACATGCTGTTGTTATTTTCCCAAAGCTACTAGTATTGTCACAGCTATTCAAAGAAGTAGTCCTTGTGCATTGGTATATGCATAGCAACAGGATCAAATTGCAGGCATAGCTGACCTTCAACATTTTGTTTTTGGAGAACAAGAAAGCCAAGTTGTTGATCTTATTGTGGACAACATAATTCTGTTCTTCCCATTTGAATTGCTGTTGTAGAAAACACAGGTGAAAAAAATGTAAAAGCTTTATGAAGTAGAATATTCATTTGCATATTTCTGGAATGGCAGGAGCATAAATAAAAAATGCTGTGTGCCATTCTCACATGAGATTTGGCCCAGAATATAAAGACCTCTGCCACCATGCTGAACAGCTGCTCAGCCTCAGGGATCGGCTCTTGCAGCCATCTGGCTCTGAGACAAGAAAGAACAAAACATATTAACATCACAGAATTTACTCCTGTAAAGTTAAGCCTTCCCTAAAAAAGAATAATAATAACTTAAAGCATCATGTATTTTTTAAAAAACATATTTAAACATAACTTTAAAATAAAATAAAAAAAACACGTCTTTTGAATTTTTATACTCTTATAATTTAGTACAGGCTATTAAATTGAACAAAAATCTAAAATTTCAGAGGCTAGAGTATAATCACTATAGGGATAATATGAATAAAAAATAGTGACTAGAAATTGTTTAATTTTCCATAAACGCACTTCCTTACTGTGGAAGCTTCAACTCCTGAAAATTACCTTACTTTTCCACACAATAAATCCTCAAGTTAATAACTTACCGATTAGAATCCGTAAACTGGATGAGGAGTGGGTAGAAAGCGTAAATGTCTCGCACCAGCACTGTGTACTTCTCCTGCAACTGCAGCTCTGCTTCAGATGTACAACATTCTTCTGCTTTCATCTGCTCCTCCTCTAACACTACAGATTCTGTCCTCTTCCTCAACTTCTCCATAAGAGGAAGGAAGTGGCTCTTCAATAGCTCAGTGCCAGCCTTGAATATGATTGGCTGAGAAAAAACTTGGATATGAACGGGATGTGTTTATAATATGCATTATTGAACTGAAATAATGAAATATATTCACACAATGTACATGATCCGATACCTCCAACCTGTTTCATCCAGTCTCCCTGGCTAGCACCCACATGGTTGTGGATAATGCGGAGGATGTGGCCAAGTAGATCACTAGCATGCTGAGGGATGACAGCAGTGAAAACAGGGCTATCTGGTTGTCCCTCAGGGCCCCATTGCCACCAGTGGGAAATGTAGCTGCACAACAATGGCAGAGTGACCTCTGCAACATGGATGTAGTGAGTTTGGTGAGCTCCAGCTCCAGCGCAGGCCAACTCCTCCACGTCCCTCAGTGCTTGTTCCAAAGAGGGCAGAAAGGGACACATGTCCTCTACTTGATCTGGCAGTCCCTGATCTAACAGAAGAGAAAGCTTAGTGGCAGTACTTGATATCCACAAAACAAATGTTAAAAGCATCTTTTACCTTTTATCTCAGTTGCACTCATAGTGTTGTAAATCGAATAAGGGTTGTTTTGATTTAGACCTGGCTCCAGGAAGCATATAGGAAACACCCCAGTCAGGGCTGCAAGACATGCACCTACTGCTGACCTCTGCCTGTACAGAAAGGCAGTTTTACATCTACTAATTATACGTTCTTTGAGAAAAGAAAAAAATATGACAAGACAAAAATGACAGTGGCACATTTTCTGAAATCACACAGCAATATAAGCAGTACCCCTCCATGTAGATGCTGCTACTGGTTCCAAGAGAGTAGAGGCTGTTCAACATCCTGTAACAAGACACCTGGATACTGCCAACTGAAGAGACAAAGTGTAGTTAAAAAACAGAAAATATTAAACATTTTTTCCCAGAAAGAGCCAATGACATTGAGATGTACAAGCTGAATGCTTGATTCAGGAACAAATGGAACGTGGAAGGTCGGGATAGTAGCGAGGGAGATATGCCCTGGCTGTAATGCGGCCATGACTGAAACTCTTAATGAGAACTGATTTCAAAGATGTGGAAGATCCCCGAATGAATTTGGGGGTGTGGAAACCAGCTGTTCATTCAGCTCCTTAACATACGGAGGTAAAAGGATGAGAGTACGGAAAACACATGTGACAGTTCCATGTTTACTCTCTGGAGATGACTGAAAGTGTCTTAACATGCACTAGGAACTGGCTAGGATGATCTTAGCTATATATGTTGTAAGTAGTATGGATTACATGGTCTTCTGTATGATGTTTCAAGTCCCCACCCGCACTCCCCACACCCTTTCTGTCCCTCTCTCTCCCCTCCCTCTTCTCTCTACTTTCTTTTCTCTCTCTCTCTCTCTGTCCCCTCCGGTCGAGTCCAGCATTAAGAGTCTGATTTAATAAAGTTTTTCATGTCATCAAGAGGGACTTTATACATGTAGTATAAATCCCTGCTTGATAGAGTAAAATTGCCCAGCACCAGACGGCAGCCAGACAATCATTCTGTTTGCAACGATGCTGGACAAGACAGGTTAAAAAAAAAAAAAAAAAAAAACATGCACTAGGAACATTATTTTTAGTACGAGAAATTCTTCCTTCATCAAGGCCAACAAGAATAGTTCTTACCCAGAATGTCCACTCCATAGTTTCGGTTACCAAGATGGTGGAACAGAGAAGTGAGGGTGGGAAGAAGAATGGATGTTGTGTAGTTGACAATTTTGGCTACCCCTTTAGCCAGTTGGCCTCTACTCTGAGGCACGGAGACCAGGGTTTCAGAAATATTTTCCACAGTCATCTCCAAATCAGCTGCCGCTGCCTCAAAGTATGAATGCAAAGATGTCTGAACAGACACTGGGGCTAACTTCATCAATGCCCTAGGATGAGAGGATTAAAAAAATATATAAAAAGTTATTCAACTTGCAGAAATTTCTGGATATATGTTGAATGTATCAACATATACATTTATTTTATGCTAAAATAAACTTTGTTAAAAAGAATACTGACAGGTGTAGAAAAGTGAAAATAACAAATATCTCATGCTAAGATTCTTTTATCTTCCTAACATAAAAACTAACTAAAACAGTTGCTAATCTATTCATTAGTTGAGTCTTAATGGTATCAATCTCTGCTGAGTCAAAACTGTTCCAGCGTCATGCTTCAGAGTCGTTGTCCTCAGGGAGTTATAGTGAGATCTACCACAATTAGATAGCATCAGTGTATCACTGGCTCAATTACACCAGACATCTCATCCTCAGACATGGAGGTAGAACACTGATAACACTGCAGGCGAAGCGCAAAGATCGATTTAGCCAGTGTGACTGTAGTGCCATCTAGCTACCTGGCATCAAGAGCCTGAGTCAGAGCACAGAGGCAGCTTGCAACTGCTGGTGCTTCCTCACCTGAGAAGACATATGTACCCATTGTTTTCAGATTAAGTCACACAGAAAATGCATCACAACTACAGAACATAAAGGAACTTACACACAGATATCAACTGTTACATCTTGAAAAATAGTAACATGCTGAACATCATAAGAACAAAAAGAATTGAATGAGATAAAAAATTTCTGATTGAACTTTATTTCTACATCCTCCTTACCAATAAATGAGATCCTGTGTCTTACCAGAGATGCAAGCTTACAAAAGAGGCTGGAAATGAAAACAAGTAATAAGAGAAATGGAGAAGATTTTTACCTGACACAAAATGAGAAAACTGACGACAGATAACAAAAAGAGAAAACATTAAAAGGACAACTTATACTAAACAAATTGGAGAAACTAAAATCAATAACAGAGGCACAAAACATGTTAAGTACAGTGTTACGCATGAGTTTGTTTTTTTTTTTTTGCCAGAGGACACATACCATGCTACCATCTCTTTTTCCTTTTTTAAAGCATGGCTTCTATTATCATTCAAGCAGATAGAAGATGACAGGAAATACAGATGATGACTTTTTACATATTGCTCCAAAAGAGGAAGGACAACCTGTGGAGTAAGAAAACCCATTTATTACAGACATTCTCTTCAAATTTCCTCTAACTAGTCTCACAGTGTAATCAGAAAATAAATGCATCATCATTGGGACAATCTGACCTATGTGCCAGATTGTCCCAATGATCCATTTAAGTTATACATTTTTAATGCTTAGAAACAATTCAACTTTTTATTTTTCATGCTGTCACATTTGTCTTAATTTCAGCCTGAGAGATTAAACATTCTGTGATCCTGACTAGAATTCAAGAGAATGCATTTCCAGTGTTTGATTAATGGATGCTGCTTAATTAGCCTAATTTTATTGTTAGACCCAACATGTACGATGCTTTGGCAATTCACAGACAGACAGATAATTAGACCTGCCTGTATACATGAATATGTTGTTGAGTGGGAGGCTTAGGGTGCAGAGATAAGAAGCATGATTGTTCACAGTCTTGGCTGACTGGGCCTGACTCAGGGGGTCCCATCAATGAAAAATGAACCCATTTCATTGCCGCATCCTTGGAGGCAGAGCAGTGTGGGAGGCTTTAATCTATGTCCTGATGGCAATCAAAACGCCCACATGGATTTCCAAAATAGTTAAATAAATTACACAGCCACAAAGGGTTCTGCTTAGAGGGGTTGCCCATGGCAACCATCTAACAAAACTAATTAGCAACATAAATTAAATGAGAAAAAAAGGCTAATGACAAGAAATAAAAGGGAATTGAAAAAATGAAATTGAAGGGGGGGGGGGGGGGGGGGGGGGGGGGGTGTTAAATCAGTGTCAGAGATTTCTTATCACATGGTAGTCTTTGACTGGGTTTCAAAATGCATTTACGATGAGGCAAACCTTCTGAAAAAAAATTACTGGTTGCTGGTCTGAAGCCCTCTCTCCTTTGGAAATCTGCCCTCTGGCTTGTATCACCTCTGGAAAGGAATAATATAGTAAATCCACCAACTAAACTAAGCCTTACAAATACAGCAAATGAGGAGGAAAAAAATATTAATACTAGCATACAGTATTACAGTATTTAAAAAGTGTTTATTGTAATCCTGTAAAAATCGTTAAATATTTTTTATTTTATTTATTTATCTTTTATATGTTGCACTCTGTTGAGTTACCAAGCTTCAACATGTTCTCTTGAGCCTCCTCAGTATGAGACAGCAGTCGCTGCAAGACAGTGTATCCAAAGCTGTTAGCCGTGGCTGGAAAGTCCATATCCACGATCTTTCGATCCCTATAGAGTGAGCACAATCAAAAGAGATTATCAGTGAGCTTGTATGTTCAATACTGTGTAATCTAAACCATATGTTTTATGCCAAGAATTTTAATGCAGTGTTGCAGTAGGAGGATAAAAAGGTAATACATTTATCTCATGCAGCGGTAGTGATTAAATGCAGCTTGTGACCTGTATGAGATGGTGTTAGAAAAACAGTCGGGGATGTAATTACCTGCTGCACAATGTTAAGGGAGCGATACATAAAAATTCAACATCTCACTGCTTTCCACTTCATACATACTTTCACAGTGTCCTTTAATAGTGTTAAACCTTTTCCTGTGCACCGCTCACCTCCACACCGTGTAGCCATTGAGCAGAAGGAACTTGATTATTTCCTGAGCTTTTTCTACAAACTTGGCCTTCTCCTTGGCAGTCAGTGTGTCATAGGGTACAAGCATTGAATGGCCACCCCCTCCTGAGAATGGAAATGGGTCAAAAGCAAAGGAGTTTTAATAGCTCTTCTGTTATTCTTGAGAAGAGAGAAGATTATAGGGATAATAAGGTTATCCTGAAATGCGGTTGTGTGAAGTACTTATGAGGAGTCATTGCTAACCTGTAGCAGATGGCATTCAGAACAGTCTTAGTTGAAGAAGCAAGTAAGAAGGTTGGAGGAGGAGCCAAGCTAGAAGCTACTCAAGATGTGGACAGAACATGACCATTTTCATCATCTAAATCAACCTAAACCTTCTGACGATGACCTTAAAATACTATATTATACACTGCCTGGATGCTGGATTTAACTAAGCAACTGCCAAACTGATGAGCAGTTTCAGATTCTTTTTAAACAACTATATAAAAAGACACATCATGTGATCATGAAAATGATTAATCGTTTAGTGAAATCCAGTCAAAGAAAAAAAAAGCAGTAAAAGTCATGGCTATGTCTAATAGTGAAAGTACAAGAAAAGACTTCAATTTGCCAGGGAGCATAAAGACTGGACTCTGGTGCAATGGAACTCCAACGTGAGCAAAACCAAAGAGATGGTAGTGACCTTCACTAGCAGGCAGAGAGAGCTAGCTGCATCATCCATCACGACAATCCACAGGAAGCCTGTGGAACTGGTGGAAAAATACAAATATATGGGCACCACCTTTGACAACCTGCTGAAATTCTCCTCCAACATAGAGGAGATTCGTCACCAGTGGCAGTATCTCCTAGGGAAACTCAATTCATCTGGAGTCAACAAAAACATCATGCTAACTTTCATTGAAAGCATCACCACCTTCTACATAACCTGCTGGTTTCACTCCATCAGCCTCCAGAACAGAAACTGCCTAGAGAGCATAGTCAGAGTCTGCAAAAGTCTCCAGTAACATCAGAAAAAGTTGCTAAATTTGTTGCTTCTTTGAAATAGAATCACTAGATGGGTCTGAACACTGGCTAAATATAGCACCAAAATAGTTAAATTGGCAACACTGATTTAGCCAAATTCTGTCGTGTGTCTCAATTTAATCGGAAATCATGCAGTGAAAAATGTTTGGAACGAAACTGCCATTAAATGCATTCATTTTTTAATGCATTTTGGGGGGGTAATTAATTAATTAAAGTTTACAGGTTAAAATCTCTCACTTAATATATTTATTTATATTTTTATGTCTGACTGCAATACTGGTTTACTCATAAATAGCTCTGTTTCTGTTTATGTATCCTGCCACTTTGCACCTGCTCTTTGTGTGTACTACTGTTACGACTGCTTTTAAATTGCCCCCAGTGGACAAAGTTTTTGAACTGAAATTGAATTGAATAGAAGAAGGCCACATGCTCTGATAAGTCCTGTGTGATGGGTGCATCAGGGTAAGAAGAGAGGGGGATGAAGTGATGCAACTCATGCCTCGTGTCTACTGTACAGGCCTGTGGAGGCAGTGCTATGATCTGGGGTTGCTGCAGGTGGTCAGGTCTAGGTTCAGCAACATTATGTGTCCAAACAATGAGTTTGGCTGACTAACAGAACATGCTGAATGACCATATTATTCCATATATGAATTTTCAGGGTTCAGGGAGCATGAGACATAATTTTCACAGATAGGTCTAGACTCTGTGTTAGCCAAAGTCCCATTGAGAATCTTTAGGAAGTGCTAGAGAAGCCTTTGTGCAGTGGTCAGACTCTCCTATCATCAATACAAGATCTTGGTAAAAGCAATGCAACACTGGATGGAAATAAACCTTGTGACATTGCAGAAGCTTATTGAAACAATCCTACAAAGAATGCTGCTGTAATCAAAGCTAAAGGCTGTCCAACAAAATATTAAGAGTGAGTGATCTTTTTATTGGGTGACAACTTTTTCTGGCGAGGCAGTGTATATTTATACTACACTTTACTTGGACTGTTGACAGTTATTTAAATCAGCACCATCATGACAGCTCTTATCCTGTTACTTTCTGGAAAGTTGTTAGCTTGGTTCCCCAGGCAGAATTCCTCCTTGCTTCTTTAAACTAGCGAGCAGTCTGACCACTGTCTACTGCAGATAAGACACTCACTAGTGTAAAAACTTTAAACAACCCCAATATTTTGAAAGGCCATAGCATACCTTTATTCTCAATTTCCACTTTCTTATTTCTAGCACAGGTGTTGTGGTAGTTTTCAGCCAACTGTTCAGCCATAGCCTGATGACAACGATATTATTTGGATTATTCTTTAGGAACTACTCAATGTGAACAGATCATTACAAAAGAAAAGAAAAAAAGCTTGGAAAAAGCAGAACCAAATCCTCACAAACTCTAAAATTAAATAAAGACCAATGAATACAATTTGAGCTTACACATTGATCCCATGATAAGATGATGCTGCTCATGTCCACAGGTTTAGGGCTAAAGGTTGATGCTCCTTCAAAAGATAGCTACGAGACAACAAACTGTTCGTTACTTAAAAGAAATAAAAGATTAAATGAGTGTGGGCTGTGAGTACGAACAGGTACAAACCTGGCCAGACTGAGATATCCTGCGAGCACAGGCATGCATGCCAAATGCATCTCCTTCTTTGGTCCTCTCTATAGTCCAACCAAAGGCCAGCATACTCTTTATTGTTTCTTTAATTGCCCAGCGATATGTTTCCTTCTCCTGGTAAATTCATGACAAATAATGACAAAATAAACAAATGAATGAGCTTTGCAGAGTGGAATTAGTCATCATCTAAAGACTGCAAGACACATACTTAAGTTTAACTTTTTGATATTCAAAAAACAGTGCTGTCCCCTCCAAGGAGATTATAATAAAACTAAAAACTGAAGAACAGCGTTTACTCTTTTTACATTACACACACCACATTCAGTATGCAAGTGCCTCTGGGGTATGTCAGTTCACAGATTTCATTACTGAAGTACATTTGTGCACACAAACAAACTGACTTCTCGCTCTACCTTCTCAGCCAGAGCCCTGTATGGCTTGAGGAGAGGATGAACTTTGGTGTTCTCACATAACTGCTCCCCATGAACCCAGCCACTGGCAAACTGTCAGACAAAGCACAAATTCACTAAAAATCAGGAAAAACACAGATGTTTTGACACTGTCACAGTCGAAGTAGATTTTAAAAATGTAGTCATAGATGGTTCAGTCAAGACCAGAATATTAATTATCAACTCATTTTTAGTTAAAACAAGCTGTTCAGCTGCGATATTACCTTCTCAAGAGACCATTTCTCATGAGTATGCTCTGCATACTTATTCACAACAAACTCCAGTTTCTCTGGCACAGACACACTGGAAGGTGCAAGGACAGAAATAATACATCACTTGGTTTTATTATACGGTAATATATCTGATGTTGAACTGAATTGAATGAGCAATTGAATGTTATCTCTTAGAGTATAATAAAATATGTTTGTAATAACATCTCTTAAGATTCTGACACTGAGCCAAAGTTAAATCTGAGCTTACAGATAACGTTCTCTTCAAAATATGTAATAATCTCACTGATATTTCTTGTCATTTAATAATAAATATTTCTGATCAGTATCTTACTTAGATATATCCACAGGTTGGGGGTCAAAGTGTCCATCTGTATCCATGGAGGATTTTCTCTCCATTTCAGACAAACAGCTTTGCTCCACATGGTCAGGAGGCAAGGCTTCGGAAACTGCGACAAGGCACTGCACACCCAGCCTGAACAACTGAGGCATGTAGGGCTGCACAGTTCAAGAAAGAATGGAATGAAGGGAGCAAGAGAAAAAACTGGGTTCAGTAAGAGCTCTTAGGAAAGACAATATAATGGAACATCAGTTCAAATTAGTTAAATACAGAAAAAGCCAAGTTTGCCCAAAGTTTGGTATGTTGCAGAACTGGCATCCAAAGCAAAACAACATGAAAGGGAATGTTCACTCTCTACATAAGTATTCATATTTTTCTTCTGACATTTAGTGCAATGTATCCATCTGGATCATGTTGGTTTGGTGATTAAGCCAATTTATTTAGCTCATGTTAGTTTATAAAAATAATTTCATAGAAAACCCTCAGTAATTTATCCAGCAAAAGTTAGATTCTGGTATACTAACATAATTGTACATGTTATAGCTATTAAGGATCCCATTTCTTCCTGTAAAACAATGCATGTAAATAAAGAGCAGAATAAAAAAAAAGAAAAAATAAACTAACAAATTATGTAACAAATATGGAATTTCATCTTGTACAAAATATCTACGTATTCAAATTAACTTATGAAGCAATTTGATTCTAATACTTTTCCATCTCAAGTTGAGCTTCAGCTAATTTGCACATTTAAAAAAAAACCTGGGTAGTTAAATAACAGCACATCTAAGCTGCAGTACATGTTCAATAATATGGTATAATAATATCTTTCATGAATAATTTTTTTGATGATTTCCTGTTTCAAATTACTTAGATAACCATTTGTCAAATAATTTTAGATGAACTGAAAGAACATTCATTTACTGATTATTACTCTCACTAGTCACCAACAATTCTGTGTTAGAGTCAGGAGGTTTTATTTTAGGATATGAATAATTGATAATCAAGTGTGTTCCTTCCATTCAGGTTCTCAGAGTGCACCAAAGTAGGACTTCAGAAATGCATCCTGATGTTTATCCTTAAATAACCTTTGAGAATGAAATAAAAAGCTGATAAAATCAATAAAGAGTTTTCGTCTTCTGCTTTCATATCAGTGCTAAACAAAAACATTTTAATATGTGTTTTATATCAATATTAAAATGAGTATCATGTGTTGTTTACCTTCTTTGCCAAGGCCCTAAACACCCCCCAGAACAACTTTCTTGATGTGTGGAGTTCCTCTTCAGAAGCCGAAGCCTGCTTACCCTGCCCGCCAGCTTGGGAGTAATACTTACACCTTTGCTCAAAATGGCTGATTAAGAGCTGGAACATGAAAGTAATGATCACAATTATACACAGATATTTTAACCTGGGCTACTGATTGATATTTACATAAGCTATAACAAATTCTAATATATGTTTCCACCTTCAGCTGCATTTTGCTGTGGTCTGTGAGATGGAGAACATCAAAGACAAGCTGTCGAAGAAGAGGCTGCATCATAGATGGCTGGAGTTTGCTGAGGACATCAAAGCATGCAGAATTAGATAAAGAAAAAAAAAAACTCCATGTCCAACACAAACACACAACAAAGATGTTTTGAGTGATTGTCTCATCTCAGAAGAGTGGCAATTAAAATTCAAATTTGGCTGGAATTAATTATTTTAACATGTTGATTAAACTTGGGCAAATATATGTGAAATGGGAATAGTGGACTCCAAAATGACTAATTAAGTATGAGTGGGTTCATCATTGATCAAATGCTAGGTGGGGTAATGTTTCAAGAAAGACTTCAAGAATGTAAAAAATTGATTATAGGAAAGTGAAGTATTGTATTCAAACCACATCACAAATTTCTTCTGGAATTATTGGAAGTATTTTTCATTTCATTTCATTCATTTCATAAAGATTTGTACTCAACAACATACATACATCAAAGGTACCAGAACATTTCCAACATCAGAAGCAAAATAAATAAAAGACCCGTGTGGAGGAACTGAGAAATACAAATGTATTATTTCTCTGAATCTTCTTGAGTGGAACATCATGTTTAGTTATTCTTTAAAAACCTTAAAACAAGGTTCAAAGAACTGAAAAGGATGCTTTGCCACCCAAACATTAACTTCTGTGAGCTGATGTCTAACAATCACAATACTGGCTGTTGCTCTGTCAACCTACTTAAGATCATACCTGCACAAAGCCAACAAACAATCTTCAGTAGTGTCTCTCTGAGCCTTGGTCAAGCTAAGAGCACTTGAAAGCCGGTAGACTGCCTGGATGAGTGAATCAACCAACAGAATATGATCCTCTAAATCACATAAGAGAGTGGAGTATTTGGTGAGCAGGGGAAGAACAGCTGTGCACAAGTATCTGTTAAGGGCCAGGGCCATGTCAGTGGATCCTAGGTCAGCCTGCAATGAAAAGAAGAGGTTGTGCTTACACAGAGTGCAATTAACTGAGACTGAATCTGAGATTTACTAAAGAAGCAGCAGGAAAATATAGCAATTCATTCATTCATTCATAAAATTAACACTGGAAAACCTAAAAGGTAACAATTGGATACCTTATAACTCTAACTACTAAAGAGGTATCACTTTGATACCCCTCTCCAGAACCAGTCGGACCAGTTTTGAACCTGTGCCGACCATTATGCTAACCAGTATGCTAACAATGTTGCACTGCTTTATTGGGCGTTGATGGCCGATCGTCAGAGCAAATGCAAATGTGAAGACAAAAGCAGCAAGTTTTTATAGCAACTCAAACTAACTTCATTGCTTCTGACTCCAATCTTCCTCTTGAGAGCTTGAATCTTCCTGGTTTTTTCGTAAATATTTTGCATTGCTTAGATTGGACTACATAAAAGTTCAATTTAGTAAGAGAATGAAAACACAAACTAGAAACTGCTTATTTCAAATGGTTTATTGAAAAGTTTAAACAAAACAGAAAATCCAAAAATTCACACAACACAACACAATAAACTGTCCTTAGTCTGCGCAGACCTTGCAGCGCCATGGCTCTTCTTTTTTGCACATTCCACATGTGAACTTGCTACATTCAACACATCTTTTTGCAGCAAGGTTCTTTCTGCACTGGTTCCTGACTTGGCACTTTTTCCTTTTGGCAGGTTCCTCTGGTTCAGCAGCCTGTTTGCGAAGACCGTTGTCCCTTTCAATCTGCTTCGCTGTCACGTGAGACGCGGCCAACTCACTGGCAAGCTGCATCAAAAAATCTGGCCGCCTTTCCTTTCTTCCTGTGCAGGCTTGATAAAGCACATAGGCGTTCAGGGCTGCCATGTCCACCATGTTATAGAACACAGCCACTGGCCATCTTCTTGTTCCAGCTCGTACGGAGTATTCCCGCACCATCTGGTCCATGGAATCCACCCCACATTTTGTTTTGTTGTACTGGGTGATGGTGGTTGGTTTTTTTTTGTGTGTGTCCTCAGTCTGAATGAGCCCATGCATGCTGCTCATGACATAGACCGTCTTCTTCCGGCTGGCTGCGTAAACAGTCAATGTGGCGTTAGTTGTTGTAAACACCTGAGTGCTGAACTCACTGCAGTTTTTCACTTTCGCAGAAGGAGGAATTTCTCTGCGAATCTTATTGACTGTCCCAATGATGGTGGTTTTCCGGCTGAGCAACTTTTTGGAAAGTGAAATTGACGTGAAGAAATTGTCCGTTGTGACGGTTCTGCCCTGATCCAGAAATGGTTCAATCAACTTCATAACCACACTCTCAGACAGTCTCTCTTCTTTGGGACGACTGGGGTCTTTGCCAACATAGGGATAAACATTGCAGATATACTTGGATTTCAGGTCGCACGCCACCCAAAATTTTATTCCAAACTTATCTGGTTTTGTGGCAATGTACTGCAGAAAAGGGCAACGTGTTTTTGATGGGTACAGCTGTTCGTCAATGGTGATGTGCCGACCAGGTCTGTAGAATTTGACACAGTTCTTCCGAAATGATTCCCATAGTTCTGAAATTGCTGCAAACCTGTCTGTCTGCACTCGCTCATGCCGGGTGTCCTTGCAATCAAAGCGAAGGTGTTGCATGATTTTTTGGAAGCGGTCTCTAGCCATTGTTGCCATGATCTCTTTGTTTCCATACATCTTGGACCAGTTGTCAGACAAGGATGGAACCTTCTTCACCCCTCGCCAGATGATAATTGCTATGAATGCCATCAATTCTGGAACAGCCATGAACCAATCCACAGTCTCTGTGTCTCTTGCATGCTGAATTGTGCAGGCTTGAATGGTGCGAAGCATCTGGAGGGAAAGAAAGCAGAGGAAGCTTTGGAGGCGAGTTGTGATCCTTGTTCTGGCTTCAGGTGTTGGCTTTTGTGTCTTCACATTTGCATTTGCTCTTGACGATCGGCAATCAAGTCCCTAGCAAGCTGTGTTAGCTTACGAATGTGCATTGTTTTTCCAGCAGGTTCGTGGTTGGCCATTGAATTGGCCATTGAATCTCAATAGGGATTAAAATTACTTCCTCATTCCACAATATTCAGTTCTACAGGGTATCGCCACGACACCAGACAGGAGAACAAGTTAGTACGGAAAAACACCAGGTTTCCCAGTGTTAAGTCTTGAAAATAGTGATGTTGTGATAAACTCGAGTTGAAGCAGAGTTTCGATATGATTTTTACTTCATCTGTTGCTTCTTCAATATAACACAAAATTTTCTAAGCAGGTGAAAGAGACAAAAAAAAAAAAACTCACAGTGTCAAGAGAGACAGCTGCCTGAAGGTCAGGTAGAAAGCCAACTTCCAGGAGGTGGAGAAGAAAACTCTGGCTCTCAATGCCATAAACTCGATCCAAAAACAAAACCATTGCTGCCTTGTGGTCTGGGCAGAACACTGTGGATAAGTCAGGCTCCACCAGCAAACCATCTAGACAAATAGATCTAGACAAAATTAATATTTTTGTCCAAGATCTTTTTAGCGTATGACAGCATATTATTGTAAACTTGGTTAAGCTTCCCATGTCTAATAACCGACATGCAGTACTTTTCTGATAAAGTTTTCATTTTTAATAACTAACAAAAGTTAATGCAGGTGATTTCTTATTACAAACTAGTGATGCAAGATTTGCTGATCTGGTCTATTTAACCTGCTGACACTGAAGGTAGTTGAAAAGAGATGCTGATGACTCCTTCAAGATCCTGCACAGGGATGAGAGACCTCAGAATAGCCCTGATGCGGATGGCTTCTCCTTTGCCTCCTTGAATTAACTGGACAAAAATTCATGGAAAAAAACAAACATCAATTAGTCGTATTACGTTTAATACAGAACTACAGAACTTACACAAAACAATATATGCATATATTGAGTCCAAATCATTGCAAATTGCACCACTTGCATCAAATATAATTGATATCTAAGCAGTATTAGTCATGACCAAATTTCCTTTATGTCCCATTTTATGAAATTTTATTTTTACTGACTGATTGTAGAAGGACTTCACATGGAGTTATTTGCACTTATCATCTTATCTCCCCTGTGGACCTTAATGCCACAGTAGCAAATTGCTTATAAAGATTATATCTAAAATGAATATTCTAAGACTTATTCTGCA
Source organism: Melanotaenia boesemani (assembly GCF_017639745.1). Taxonomy (NCBI): domain Eukaryota; kingdom Metazoa; phylum Chordata; class Actinopteri; order Atheriniformes; family Melanotaeniidae; genus Melanotaenia; species Melanotaenia boesemani. Next base: position 21,816,280 of record NC_055697.1, read on the forward strand.
CATGCTACCAACCCCAACAGAGCCAAAGAACCAGACACAATGCAGGTGGCTACAGTTATATAATACTGAGAAGATTTACCCAGCTTAGGTTTCATATTGCATCAAGAGTAAAACGAAAGGTCAGCCAGTACTGGCTTATTGTTACACACGTGTATTGACCTATGCTATATTGCCAAATATGTATAAAAAACTGTACTGTAATATGATTCTGGTTGTTAAAGATTTCTGACAACTTACCAATTCGTGTGTAGTTCTTTAAATTTTATTCTCTTCAATAGTGAATCTTTTTTTTTTCAGCACCTGGGGTTGCCTTATGTATGAAATGTGCTTTATAAACACATTTGCCTTCTATGGCCTTCTCACTTATTCCCAATGTTCCCCATTAAAACAAACTGAGTGTTGAGTTTTGACCATATGCCTTTCACTACATCCCACCTGTGTGGCAGTATGAGTAAGTTTATTGGTATTGTAATTGGTATCTAAGCTGGTAAATAATGGTAAATATTCTAGGGAAACACTCACGTGCATCTCTGGAGCACAACGGCCCAACAAGTCAATAAGAGCCGAGTAGAAGGTCATAATGGCGTTCCCCATGTGAATGAGGTCATCCTCACTGTCCTGGACAACATCCCTGTGAATTTTATTTTAAGAGATTTTAAACACAAAAAACCTTTACAGTAAATTTGGGTAGATTTTTAGTGGTGCATATGTTTGGCCTGAAAAATTAGTGTCAAATGGTTTAGTTTTAGTTTACATTACGTATTTCTGTGTATTAAATACTGACAGTGTTCTGTTGGACTGGTGAGTGACCAAAGGTCCATCCATTGAAGGGTCCTCAGCGATCTTGATGGCTTCCTCCATGGCTGCAAGGAGTCCATTGCCCCCATCACCTCTAAGTGCAGGGCCAAAACACTCCGGCCGACGAATCAACAATCTCAACACTACGTAAGCATTCTCCTCTACACTTTCACCTGTAGTCAAGGAAAGCACAGAAGATAAAGAAGAGAACTCTTATGATGTTGTGAGTTGTATGAAGTAGAATACTGAGCTGGCTATTAATCTTATTTTTCTTTCTACATTCTACTATAAAAAGTTGTTATTGAATTTGTAGTTCAGGAAACTGATAACCTGAGAGCAGCAAGAGGATCGACACATATTAGTATCTAGATTAATATAGAATTTAAGTATAGAGAAATTCAACTTAAATTACTTAGAGACATTTGCTACTAAAAGACAAAGCCATCTGACTGAACTGTAAATGCCCCCGAGGGCAATTTGTACAAATGACTTTTGGGCACTGCTTTAGAGTAAGGAAAAATCAATAGAAGAGTGAATTACTTCTATTGCAAATAGCTAAGTTAATTGGGAGCATAAAATGATGCAGCTTCTTGTGTCTTTTTAGCTTTGCATTATGCTCTAAGCACTGAAGTCAAAAGTCCTACAACCAATAAACTCCTTGAACACTGTACAAATTGAAATTATAACTACATATATAAAGACATAAATATTAGCATTTAGAGTAATGATTAAAACTGCTGACTACAAAAACTAAAAGCTGCACTTATTAAGTTAAAGGTACCATTGCAAAAGACAGCAAAGCGTAGAAAATCCAGATAACGTTCTCCCTCCACAGGGTTCCAACCAACATCCGTGTAGCCTTTTGCCACCAGCATTTGACAGCTCTGGAGACCACATCCAGCAAGGTACTGTACCACCTGAATAGTACGTAAGATAATGTCATCAGAAGCAGTTGCATCAGCAGTTCTTGCAATTATTAAGTTTTGACCTTATGTCAGCTTTGTACTACCACGTCATCTGCACCAAGGGATTTTAAATTTGCAGTGTTAAATGAATAAAAATATTCAAATACATTGATTACTTTCTCTGAATTTTCAAGACAACAAGAAATTCCCACCTTCTCTAGGTCAGGTTCCCTCAGAGCTAAGGCCAGTTCATTATTATCCATAACAGAGGCTGCTGCAACATCTAAGGGGGTGGATCCGCGCATGGACGGTGAAGCTACAGGACAATGGCATAAACCAATGCTAGCACAACTTACATGTTGCAATATTTCAGGCTTGTTTGTTTTGTTTTTGTCTTGTTTTTAACCATAGGGCCAGGATCTTAACATACTCAGAATGGTTGTAACACATTTAAACTCTCAAAGAAACAAACCAGAAAAAATGTAGTATTTACCCAGTCCAACGCTACTGTTTTCTAGTAGGTAGCTGAGGTGGTCAAACAGGGCACCCTGATTGTAACGGCTGATACGGCAAAAGTAACACAGGAATCGACAGCAGCTAGCCACCATCTTGGGAAAGGTAATTTCCTATGTAAATAAAGTAATAAAAGAAAGTAGGCCACCCATTAATGATTCCCATGTGTGAGAACACAACTTTTTTTTAATACAATTTCTACTATTAAAGTACAAATGAACCAGTAAATTTTAACAGCTGATGAAATACTCTTTGATTATCATAACTTTTGATTAATCGCTCACCTTTGCCCTTTGTCCTTCTCCCAGCACATTGACCATCACCTCCATCACAGTCTCATGCATCCCTAAGGCCCTCATCAGGTTGGGATGTTGGTAGAAAACTTTATTATTCATTATATCTCTGTGTATATCCCAAAAAAAGATACAGTATACAGTGACATATGTGTTAAAAATATGTCAAAACAAATATAAGAAGATAAGGTGTCAAAAGAAGCAGATTACGCTTGCACTAACAATCTCTCCCTACCCCAGTCTTCTGATCATCAGCTTCTCTTCTTCTTTTCCCATGTGGACACTGAGGAGAGAGCGAATTTGGCCTAGGGAGGACAAGAGACTCATGGTGTCCTCCACTGAAGATTGGCTGATTGTATATGCCTTTGAGAGCGGTCCCTCCATTTGGCCCCCAAGGCCTTGATACTGACGGTGCAGCAACGAGAAGATAGCCCTCACCAGTTCAGGGTCTTCTACCTCACTCTCTTGAGCCCAGCGTACCATCGTGTCAGAAATCAGCTTTTTGAGGGACTCTGTAGATATGCCCGCAATTGAGAATTGGGGATAAAAGCAGAGAAATAAAGTACTAATGCAGATGTAGTAGATCAGCCTCAAATTAACAGTCTTAAAGGCAGGTTATTAGTCCTCATTAATATAACCACAGTCGCCACCGTTTTCTTGTATTATAAAACAGCTATATTTATATATAATTTGATCTTGGACAAAGAACATGTTCCCATATGCAGGTTAATAACACAGTTTAAATGTACAAATTAATAAAAACCAACCAAAACTTACTGGAAGCATGTGAGCTACACTCTGTTTCCACAGGTGTCTTTTTAAGTCCACAGACTCTTGTCACAAGACCAAGAAGTTGATCTTTTAAAGACATCTCAGTATTATCTTCATCAACTTTCTTACTGGCCAATTTAATGCCTGTACAATTACAGAACAATAAGTTGAGATTTCCACAGAGGCAATTATGTTAAGTACCTCCTCAGAATGTTTTCATAATTCCCTGACTTAATGAAAATGTATTATCAAATCAATAAACGACAAGAAATATTCCTACCGCAGTGTGTGTTGAGAATATGATGGAAGTCTTGTAGGAGCTGCTGGATTTCTACTGGACATGGACAGTTCTCTTCTTGCTCATCATCTCTGAAGTCCAGGAGCATATTGATCTTTGGAAATGTCATAAATTACAAACAACATTAGGTAATACTTAAACCGATATCTCATAAACCAGAGTGATTCATCATGTCTTCTTTTCGGTTTATTCTGTGACAGAACAAAACTCCTAAAATAAAAGTATTTTTACACCTCAATCCTTTTATTTAATATTTATAAGGCCATTTAGGTCAACTCAACCTGCTCCTGTGGAGGTAGGCGAAACTCCTTGGTCTTGCGAGCAGTGAGTGCTGCAGACATGTTGAGGGCCTGCATGACCTGATTGTAGCGAAAACGTTGGTTTTCCTGCAGCTGATGCACACAGTTGTCAGAGAAGGCAATCACAGCTTCTACCCTGTGGCGCACCTGGCAATCACACAGGTAAGACAACAAGTGGCAGAGCTAGAAAGAAAGAAAATATTTCCTGATTAGTTTTTGACAGGTTATAGCAGTGTTTCTCAATCCAGGTCCTCAGGACCCACTGCCCTGCATGTTTTAGAAGTAACCCTGATTTAACACACCTGATTCAATCTAAGACATGCAGGGTAGTGGGTCCTGAGGACCTGGATAAAAACATATTAACTTAAAAAAGGTCTGATAACGCACCTCAAGTTTAACAGCTTCTGGAAGCTTCATTTGAAGAAGTCCTTGTTTAATGGTGACATCTTCTTGTGTGTCAGTGCCTTTTCGTTCTTGGTCATCATTCCTAGTTTCTTCCTCCTTCTTTAGGATTTTGGCATTTGTTGAGAACACACTTGGCTCTACTAGTGTAAGAACCTTCCTGAGGTCTTCATCTTCAAACACCCCTATAACCACAAGACTGTACAACAGTCTTAAAAGAGGGACTAGCAGAAGTTCAACATTGCCTCCTGGAGGATCCCTCACAGCTTTATCCACAGCTGAAACTCCAGCAGTCAGCATCTCCACAGTCAGATTCTTCAGTATGTCCAAAGGGATTTCTGGGCTGCCTGTGCAGGCCTTTTCAACCGCATCCTCTCCTTCCAACCCATCACCCCTGACAAAACATGGAGATGAAAAATGCATCTGGGGTTTAAGGGATGTGCTATGACTAGTGCTGGGAATTCCCTCTGGAAGCAGACTATTCCCTTCATCAAGAGCACCATAAACAGGACTGAGATAAAGAGAGATTTCTCTGGTTTGGTCAGTCATTGGAACAATGTATTCATGGTTCATCATAAGACCTGCTGTGGTGTGGCTGCTCAGATAAATCTGAAAGGCAAAAAGAATAACTATTAATTTATAAATTCAATGACCCTGTCAATTTAGACGTACCCAAAAAAAAAGCATGACATTCTACAAGCAGGTACCTGAATAAACAGCTGATAATACGCAGAGCGGAGTTGACCGGGGAGGTGAGGGTTCTGAAAGGCATAAAGGAACTGCGGCTGATCGACATGGCTGCAGAGAACGTGGCAAACTCTGGTGTTGGTATTAGCACATAGCGAGCAGTACAAGAGGAGGGTTTTCAGGTGAAAGGTGAGGAGGTCATCAAGTTCCGACAATTCCAAAATGTCAACGCACCTACATGAATGTCATCAAACAGTAAAGACAATTTCAGTGTTGCTCTGCAGTCAGAGCATCTAATTAAATCAAATTAAAACTTGTTCACTATTTGGAATGAAGGCATGAATTTGCAACATTTGCTGCATTTTTGTCGACATCCACGTTTAGTGTGATACTTTGTGCTCACAGAACAAAAAATGGATGAGATGATATACATATTATAAACAAACTAATCTCTTGTTGATGTTCAGCTTTAAATACAAATCCAAAAGCATATCTTTTTAACCTTTTTTCATCAGGGATCTGAAGGGTCATGACTTGCAGGGGCTCATGGCACTGGATTCTCCAGCCGTGGTGCTCATCTGGCCGGTCTACCAACACCTTCAATGCACTGTCTGGTACTCTAGTCCACGAAACAGGGCTCAAATGCTGGACCTGAAACCTTGGAGGACACTGAGGTGTGGGATTCCTTCTATGACTGCGCAGCAAACCAGAAGACAGTGGCATCACATTCTGGATTGAAAAGAAGACATTCAACATTGTACATCATCAAAAATTGCCAAAACCTTTAACTTCCCATCAAATATCTTTTCTCATCCACAATGCAGCACAACTGTTAGCTTGACATTAAGTTTTATGGCAAAACAACATGTGGGAAAACTACTATTTAAAACTTTAAGCTTTTGTGGACACAGATCAGACACACCTAGTGGGCTGTCTCAAGTTCAAGTAAAAGGTTGAGTTTTTCTCTAGAAGTTAGTTGTAGCTATTACTGAGATTAATGAGAATCAAATCAAAGATTTTATTAACATAAATTGTTTGACAAGTTAAAAATCAATAAAAATATATTTGTGTAAATCATGTTGTGAGACAAAAAAAATGGCGGGTACTCTGTTTTTAAACATCACTTGGTGTACAGTGTAATCTTGTTGCAACTTTGCTCTCTGCCACTTTCACAGGCATGTCTACGTGATGCAAGGGAAAAAGTGATGAAGAGATTTATCAAGACATTTATGTTACACATCTTCTATCTGAAAAGGGCTTTAAACAGAATAAACCATTAAAAGTTTCATTACCTTGATCCGTCCAAGCTCAAACTGAAACATGTTGCTGGTGGTGGGTTTGATGAAAACAGCAGGAAACAGCTTTGTGCTTGCCTCCACCTGGTTTTTAATAATACAGTTTTATTCTCAGTTTGATAATGTAATGCATGCAGGTAACCATAGACTGGAGTTAACTGTAGCAGTTTGGTTTCTCATGTGGCGTTTCAAGGTATGGGCTTATATGTATTACACCCAAAATGTTAAACACAGATTTGCAAATTGCACCATTATTAGAAGAGTTTGTTGTATGACCTACTTGGTAGAAAGTTGTCATCTCCACGCCATTAGAGGTAAAGGTGAGCATTCCAGTTGCTGAGTCAATCAAACAGCCAATTTCCAAACCTGCACTTCTTCGACTCTGAGACAAGCCTGTTGCCTCTGCAGCACACACCATATAACAGTTGCAGCGCTTCACACTGTGCAGAAGAACAGGAATATATATTTATTTTTATAACATTTCAATGCTACATTAGAGCATACAGGAATACAACACTGAGGCTGTTCCACATTGCAGATAAAGAAACTCATTACATAGCTGTAAGAGGTATTATAATAATAATCAGGTTATTAAAACTCATGGTTATTATTACTGTAAGAATAATTATGACCATAACAATAATCCACAACAACCCTGAGTGCAATTTACATTTAAACTTTAGGTAAAAGTGTTATAGTAAAAATTTGACACACACTAACCTTTCCTGAACTTTGCCAGTGTCGTCTCCAAGGGTGACAGTCACACTGTGGATTTTGTCAGTGTCAAACGTTGCATCATACTCATGAAAGTCAGAGGTCACCCAGCCAACCCACACATTAAATGGCTCTTGGCCTGGAAGAACTCTGACTGAGTAATAATACTGAAACAGAGGAGTCAGTAAGAATCAGTTTTTAATATTCAAATCTAGTTATGGTAAATGGTCTGTACTTATATAGAGCTTTTATCAAAAGAGCTTTACATGTACGTCACATTCACCCATTCACACACACATTCACACACTGAAGGAAGCTGCCATGTAAGGCGCTCAACCACGACCCATCAGGAGCAATTAGAAATTTGGTGTCTTGCTCGGGGACACCTCAACATGAGCTTGACAGGCCGGGATCAAACAGGCAACCCTTGGGCTGCAGGACGACCACTCTACCCACTGCGCCATGCCATCCCAAGTTATAACACACATTGGCTGTTTTTTCGCTGGTTATTAGCAAAAATCCATAGCACACTGTAAGTGCTGCAAGTACAAAAGCCTTAGAAAAAGTTGTTACAGTTTTGCCTGCTCTGCAGCAGCAGAATGAAAAAAAAAACATGTCTTTTAAGAATTTACAAAGTGCAAAAACAATGGATTTTCTAATTAGCCGTAGCAACACAGTTATGCCTTTATAATGAGGTGTGGTAATGAGAAAATCAAAGACTTACTCTGGAGCTCTGGATAAGGTGATCATGGTCATCTTTTTCAATGACAACATCTTCAAGCAGCCGTGCAGATGAGTTGCTGCTGACTAGGCCTGGTTTAGTCTTCTTCAACAAGAACCTTAAAAGAGAAGAGAGACACAGTTACCACAAGTACAATGATTTCAGAAGATGAATAGTGATTGTGGTTAAAAAAAGAAAAAAAAGTGAACATATTTTCTAACAGTTTCTTTTGTTAGTTTTAATTTCTTCTTCTTTCAGCATCATTCAAACTGGAAACTTGCTGCTGTCTGTGGACTCAGCAGCAGACAAATACTGAGATTGAAAATAACTGGAGCATAATTATCCTATATAAACCAAAAATAAATTGTCAATATTCTCTTAGTTTCAGTACTTGACAACATACATACCGTTGTTTCAGTTTTGATGCTTTTTCATGGCTATGATCCTTATGGTTGAGCTCATCTCTTGAGCCAACAAAGCTGTGTGCTGATTTCATCAGAACTTCAAAGTCAGAGTCAGTGTCCTCCTGCTCTCTCTTCCCTTAAAGGACAACATGCATTAATTACAGCATGGCCCTTGGGAGCTTAACCAGAACAATTCACCAAGGTCATAATGACAGAATATCAGTAATCCAGACAGTGGATAATCTGTATAAATTAGATCTCACACACAAATTACAATATTCCACCCAACAGCTCAAAAATGTATACATAATTCATCAGCTACAGTGCTACTTGTTTGAAGTTTTGGCAAGCTAAGCAAGTCCTCATTGTGTTCATTTGCAAATCCTTTAAAGTCCTCCCTGTACTAAACTTACTACATACTAAATAACACTGAACCTGAAGCTGGAGGTAGAGAGTTGGAGGCCCCTGGAAGGACACCCTCTGCAGGACTTTTGAGGATGGCAGCACATTCTATGGGCATGCTGAGCCTGTAAAAGCCCATCTCACTCCCCACACCATGGTGTGCCAACGACCGCTGAGACACCCTCAAGCTGGAAAAGGAATCCAGAGAGCCCCTGACTCTAGTAACCTTGAAAGAGATTTTGCATTGTTTTTAGGATCAGTTATGACTTAACAAAGCTCTGTTTAAAGCTCTCACAGATACTTACACAGAAAAAAACCTATAACAGACTACGTCTTTAAACAAAACTACTAACCATGATTTTATGATCTTAAAGTGTGTACACACTACAGGATAATCAGGCCGATTTTTGTCCAGATCCGATTGTCGGATGTGTGCAAAAAACATCATGTACGATTTTCCTGTGGTATGGGATGTGTTAAGAGTGATTTTGTCCTGTGCGATCAGTTCGGAGGACCTCAAAAGGAGGTTGTAGATAATGAACATGTTTTATATTTGCAACTAGAAATCCTGTAGTGTGTTAGGTGCTCTGAGAGGAGTCGAGTATGCACAGTGTGTAATGTCACGTGTACTGGAACCAAAGCCAATCAAGGTGCGAGTTGACTCAGCTGATTGATGGAAGAGGAAGTAAAAACAAACAAAAACATGCCACTAAGTTACAGATCAAGATGACTGGTTGAAAAACACAGCTTCAATTATAGTAGCGCGCCACATTGTAGGCAGAAATGGTAACAGCATTATAATGATGGGAAGAGTAAAAAAGTAACGCCATTATTTTAATGTATTGCTGTTATTCACCATCCCTGGTTGTTAGCAGAAAATTTTTCCATGGTAATTTTTCTTTGTTGTGTGTTTTTTGGAAAGTAAGAGTTGAGATTTGGAATATCTAAATCTATTAAGATTTGAAGAATCCTGTAATGTGTCCCAGAACTAACCTGCAAGTTGTGATCGTCAGGCAGTATAGATGTAAATTGAGGCTGTTTCCAACTCATCCAGAAAGCTGGGTCTCTGGCCATATTGACAGCAAAAGGTTTGTAGCCCTCTTGTAAGCCACACACAGAAAAGTACCGCAGAGAGTCCACTTGGCGGCCTAGGTTCAGCCTCCCCACCTGGTTTACCCCAACACTAATGACAGGCAACAGGCCTAGAAAAGATAGCAAGACAAATGTTTAGAAAAAGAAAATGTGATTGTAATTTAGTCATAGCTACATCAAAGTTGGACTTTTATTATTTTGATTAATGATTCAAGTTAATAGATTCTCAGTGTAAAACATAATGCATGAAGTCAAGACTTTTTCCAAACCATCTCTGATATTGAAGTCCTTGGCAGCCACCTCCGACCCTCCGTCATTTAACAGCAGCTCTCCATTGAGTGTTACCATCATGGTGCTTTCAACCATGTCCACCAAGCAACCCACGACATCGCCTCGGAGCCAAGGGCGTCCCAAGGGCTCCCCACCCTGATGGTACCACTGAGCCTGACAGTAAAAAAAACGTGGAAGAAGAAATAAGATCTTTCACTTGAGTAAACGTGACAATCAAACAATCAATCAAACTTTATATATAGATTTTTTAAAAAAGCGATGCATGAAAAAAAAAAAATCCACTTAGGTAAAGAAAACAAGAGTTTACTCCAACAAATGTAAAATTAAATTAAGGTTTAGGCTTATCTGATTAATCATAGAGCACATTAGTTCATCAATAGTGAAGCACAACTACATAATTAGTCAATTGCTGTAGAAATAGCTTAAGTTGGAGCTAGTTTGAACAATTTTTGAACCCATATTATATATGGGGACACCACATACAACTCACTAATCACAACATGAATGAACAGGAGAGGGAAAAAAGCTCTGAGAAAGAAATCTGTTAACAATTTTAGGACTTCTTCTCTAATCTTAAATTTTTGATTAGATGTTCAATCATTTGCTCATTTATTGAAGTGAAGAAGTTTAGAAGTTTAGAAGGAAAAGTGGAGTGGTAAAACCCATAAACACATCACATGTAACCCTGACTTCACACTGCTTTTGGCCACATGTCCAAACCCCAAATGCATCCATTTAGTTTACTCAACATTTAAACAGGTAGGTACCTTAAATAGTTTTCAATATAGAACTGAGCAAACATGCTTATATTTCACCAACAAGAAAGATACAATACATTACAGAATTAAAGTGTAATAGCTGTATAAAGCCTCCCGTAAAAAGAGGTAGCAGGAAAGATGCAAAATATGTCATGTTTATTATGCAGTGATATTGCTTGTGTTAATATCTATTGACTCATTAATTATATAACAAACAATGCAAAAAGTATCTGCTGGATGCTGAGCTGCAGATTGTGCACTACTATAAATGTCTAATAAACTTCTGTCTTTTACACACTGAATTGCTTGGTTGCATAAAAATGAAATTGTTGTGGACTTTCTGATGCTTGATTAAATAAAACAGATGGTTGTTCTACAGAGTAATGTATGCTCTCGAAAAATAATATAACTGAAAATAAAGTAGACATAGAAATCAAGAAACAAACTTTAAGTCCAAATAAAAAAATAAAAAAAAAGTAGTTTGTTTTGTTTTTGTTTCTCCTGAATTCATACTGTGATTTGGCTGGGATTATGGTTTCAATGAGACAATAGTCAGTGATTATCAAATTTGAATGCCTCACCTCAAATCCATCAAAGACAAATGCCTGGTCGTCTAAGCCCAGCTCTTTATCTGGAGTGCAGCTTGGTCGGACCCAGCCCACTTTCATTCTCCCTGCTGTCAGTACTTCATATTCAAAATACCACTTCCCCCCGGTCACGGCATATGATTTATCTGGTCTGAACACTCTGCACTTCTCCTCAGAGAAGAGGCATGGCTTTAATAATGTGGCTGTCAGTCAGAGAAACAAAGCAAATATGGTTATCTCCAAAAATAAAAACTGAATTGCACCTAAATCTTTTTAGTTCATTTTTCAATACAATGCTAAATGTCACAGTATCGTTAAATACTTTTTAAAACTGTGTAACTAATAGCATGTTATTTTTACTTGGTGAGAAAACAAGCTATGACTTAATTAAATCTATGCTAATTCCATTTTGCAGTCTACAATAAGCAGACCTTTAATAAACTGAATTGTGAGTTGATTAATTAATAAGCTTTAAGACATACTCCGTTCCTGATTGAGGAGCTCCAGGCTGTAGCCAAATGCCAGCAGGGTACACACAGCCTCTCTGACACTCTCCCTGCCTGTTCTTCTTGTACTTTCATCAAGAAGGCTGTAAGGCACAAGGTGTGGGCTCCGCTTTGCTTTCACATCCTGCAAATACAGATCAAAAGTGCAAAATGGGCAGTCATATTTATCAGAAAACTATACCAATGTTTTACAATTAACATTGCTTTTTAAGTGCATGTGTATACGTGAGATATGTGCTGGGAATACTATCTAACATTCTTTACAGTATCAGCAGTTTCAGCACAAAACAAACACCTGTAAGGCTCCATAAGTCCATCCTTGTTTGATTCGCTCTTTGGCCCATATGTTGTGCTCATTCTCTGCCAGCAAGTTAACCACGTCCTCATCGGCTGTACTCAGAATAACTTGGCTTAAATCTATGGGAGCAGGTCTGTAGCCACTGGGCAGCTCATACCTGAGACAGAGAATAAAAATCAAGGCATTGATTTTCCAAGAACAGCACTGAATTTAATCAGGATTATAAATAGCTATGATGTAGACTGGCTATAATATGATGTAAACTAATATGGCTGCCAAAATGGAAGCTCACCAAAAATAAAAAACAAAAGCGAGTAAACATAATATTAACTATCTTACTTTGTGTGAAGTCTCATGTATTTGACACGTTCCTCAGCACGGTCATCCATCAAACCAATGTGGAAACCAAAAGCAAGCAGAGTCCTCAAACGGTAAAACAAAAAGCATTCACTAAGGCAGCAGAAACTGAATGCCAATTATCTTTAAATTTTAACTACACAAGGTCTGCTGGCAATCATACACACTCACCTGAGGGTGTCTTGAGCCATCTGAAGCCTCTGGTTTCTCTCCTGTTCTGGCAGCTTGGAAAACTCCACCAGACAGGGTTCATGCCGTTTTCCATCATCTCTCACCTGTTTGACAAAAACAACCATTTTTCACATTGCAAGTACAATTGAAGCACATGAAATGGTACCATTTCTCTTAAAATTTTATCACAAGATTGTGACACTTTCTTACTGGTCCATGTGTCCATCCAAGATCAATTTTGTCCTTTACCCAGAGTTCATGAATATTCTCTGCCATTTTTTCACGAATATTCTCAAGTTGTGGAGGCAATACAACCTGGAAGAGTAATATGTTTAAATACCCTATAGTACATCTACACAAATTAGCATCAAACCAGATATAAATACAATACCAGTAGAAAGTCTGGACACACTTAACAACACTCAATAAATCCAGTGCGTAACTGTGTCCAAACTTGATTGGCAGTGTCTATTTTAACTAAAATATACATTAGTGATTCATATTCTTATCAGTAAAATAAATTAAAGTGGTGATTAATACCTTACTGATGTCTATTTGTGTGGGAGTGAAGGTAACTGGAGTTACTGGCTCCAAGGGGCCAGTAAAATCTTTTATTCCTTCTCCACGAGTCAAGATGTATTTCAGGCATGGTTCTACCTTCAGTTTCACTTTTGGAAGCAGAGCTTCAGAGCATGAGCCATAGCCTGGAGGGGGTAGGAAGCGAAACTCTCCATGTCGTCCCCCAAACAGAAAACGAACCCTGAAAGGGAATAACTGTATTAAAGACCTTGTAAAGAAAAAGAAAGAAAAAAAAAAAAAAATGTATGTCTTCAACAATATTAGTAACTGCTACAATGATGGGACAGTCAAGTTAAAAAATAGATACATAATCGCACTACTGAGTATAAAATGACCACCAAAAACCAAAACACAGGCATGGAAGAGTTAAAACATTTTGTCGCTGCTGACCTGACTCCAGCAGAGAAGCTGACCACGGGATAAAGAAGTCCATTAGCACCGAAGTTCTCCAACATGCCCTGCACAGGCAGGCCATTAACCCGGAAGGAGATGCACGGAACAGTGAGGTCAAGACAGCAGCTCACTACATCATTATTTTTCAGCAGGTGCGGAAGGGGAGAGCATACTTTCCGGCACACTGAGCCTTGAATTCAGGAGACAATCATCTCTGTTTAGAAATCCTTTATCATCTAATAATTAAAGTCCAATATTTAAAACAAAACAAAACAATAAATACATTTTTCTTGAGTTACTGATTCATGTAGAACACATTATAAACACTGAGGCCAAAACCTCTGGAAAGCACACCTCTGGCTTATCTCCAAGGCTGATACGTTTTTAAGATTTAATTGAGGCATTTACTGTTATCGCACTTTATAATCAGTGTTGCTACAGTACAATTCCTATTTCCTGACCTAATCATAATGTTTAATAAACAAATATAATTTCTGCCAAATATTTAGTGTAAGTGCAGCTACTCAGAAGGATAATCACTATAATCTCCCCAGTTTCCCCAGAAAGTTCATGCTTTCAAGAACAAATAGGATAATGTTCGTAGCTCTTTCTGGATGATTAAGTGCTGATGGAAACCAGCAGTCACTGTTGTTATTCCAAAATTGACTGAGATTTCAAATTTTCTAAATAAGGACATATTTTTTACCTTTTGAAGCTTAACTATTTACAGACACTAATGCATCTCCACAGACAGTGATACTCGTGTCATAGATATGAAGAGCAACTTCTTTTTTAATCTTGGAATTCTATGATGGCATCATTTACCTTTCAATAGATGAAAATGTCATTTCAGATGAGACTATATCAGAAATTTTAATATTAATGATCTCTAAGAGCAACTTTGTATTTGTATCTGAGTACTTTTTAAGAGTTTGAGTAAAACTCAATCATAACAGAGCCGTAAGATCACCTGGTTGTGGTTGGTCAAGGGTTTAATTTTTTCTTAATCTGGCACCCATCTGTGTGTGGATCATGAAAAAACTCTAAGGATCAGGAAAATCTTGTTGTTGCTCACTTTTTATACTCTGACAAAACAGGACTAGATGGATACAAGATTATACAAACATGCTGCAGTGAGAAAATTCCAAACAAATTCCAAACATATGCCTGATGCTGACTCTTATCAGCCCCCCCCCCCCCCCCCCTCACCTGACCAGAGGTGTAGTCCATCAAACCCATATGAGAAGAGGTCGTCTCCCACTCCATTCCCACCATAGCCTTCTCCTCCTGTGGGCCTTGGCTGGTAGCCTTTAACACAGGCCCAGCCAACACGCAGATGTGTCGGTTCAGATGTGAGGAAGGGGTCAACATGATCCACCACCAACTCATAGTACCACCTCCGATGCTGGGCTGAAGACTCTCCCATAGCCAGGAAGATGTTCGGTCTCATGCTGTGGTGAGGTAGTACAGAGAAGAGTACAGAAGATTGTTGTTACATTCCTTTAGTAAGCTTTTAGAATACCTAGAGTGATCATATTACTTTTGTATATTATTTTGAAAAATGTAACAATATTATTTTGGTGTACACAGTACAGCTTAGAGTACAAAACATTTAGGTAGTATATTCACTTCTAGATAGGTCTTATCTGTAACTTATAACAATCATTTAACTTGAAAAATATGGTGCATAAGAATCACTGACATCTGGTGGTAAAGATGGGCGTAGAAAATACTCCAGATACCTACAACAGCTGTGAATAAATGGTGGCCGTCTGTGGACAATTTTCTTCCAGATATAAGCTTATTTTCAGGACCAAGTGGATCCAGTGGCCTCAAGTAAAGTGATGACTAAACTACTTCAAAGATGTGTACACGTGTGCTTTTAAATCAGGGTTCAAAACATTACTATAATCCTGCCTTTTATCAAAACAACTACATTGGAACTATTATTTCTTGTATTTTATCTGTTTTATTTGAGCTTTTTTACTGATTTTAATTATTTCATTTCTTTTTAAAGTTTGTTTTTAATGTACTTTTTATTGCTTCCTGCATCTTGCTGTAATGCTTTTAATGTTTCATGTAAACCACATTAAATTGTCTTGTACATGAAATGTGCTACACAAATAAACTTGCCTTGCGTCTGTGCCTTTTACAGTGTTACTTATTCCTAACTGTGCTCTACCAAACAAAACCAGTGCTACAGTTTTAAAGCTCAGAGGGTTCTCACTTCACACAGAGATGTTTGTCTATTCAGAGACACAGTAGTAAAATTGGTGGCAAGTATGGAAGTTGCCATGTATGTGGACCCACAGCAAGTGGATATAAATGGTTCATTCTAACAGAATAAAAAGTTATTTTAGTAAGTGATTAGATCCCAAGATAAACTGTTTTCAATGATATTTTAAAATTTTCTGTCACTGACCTTTGATTTTGTTACATACTACACCAGTACAATATACTACCCTAGAAAACCACTGAGTGTTGTGCTGTGCTGCAAAAGAAGTATTCAACTATCTAACTAGAGGAGCCAAAAACAAAAGGGAAACATAGGTTAGAGCCAATTAAACATGTCATAGATCCCTCTATCTAAGTAAAAACATACTGCTCAGACTCCCTTTTTAATAGAAAATGGCGAGTTACGCAACGGAGGGAAAACTTTGCTTTCTCTGACAGACTTGCTTGCACTACATACTGGTGTTGCCAAGGCAACTTTCAAAACAAAGAGCTAATGAGCAGGAAATACAGGACACATGGGGAGAAAGGCTCTGGTAAGAAAATCAATACAGCACTCTGTTTACTTAGCACATAGCTGTTTTGTTTCTGTGTTCTGGTTTTTAAAAATCATACACAGGAACTTTGATTAAAAACCAAATAAAGCTGCTAATCTCAAGTTACTGTTGGTTTCTGCAAACTGATGGACTTCAGCACAACGCTGCTGTGTGCTCACAGGAAGCAGCTGCGTAGTAGTATCCATCCATCAATTTTCTATACCCACTTATTCCTATGCAGAGTCGCCGGGGGGCTGAAGCCTATCCCAGCAGCTACTAGGCAAGAGGCACTTAAGGAGTTAAATTAATGTATATTTTTCATACTGACCAGAGCATACAGACCATTCTTATAAAATACTTCAACCATCATAACCAGAAAAGAAAGAATATCTACTCTCTTTTCAGACTCAGTCTGATCACTGATGTCAGTGTCAGTAGTATCCAGATTAAATTAATTAAGTTTACATCTTTTTAAATAAACCAAGCACATGAACTAGGATTTCTGACTTTAACATATTTGCCAGCATGGATAAAAATATTTTTCTCTCGTAAAAATATGAACATATTTGTCAGATTGAATAAAATGGACCAAAAGAGATTCATATATGCGAGCATATGGACAAAAAAGTCAATATAAGGTGGATGAGGAAGAAAAGAGAAAAAAATAATGGCATTATGAAAGTCTATATAAAGAAAATATACTGATAAACAATTTAACTTATTCAAAAGTAAAGGGAACAAAATAGAAATGACTACGGAAGGAAGTGAGCTTGAGAATGGACTAAGCAGGTGTGAAGATTATTGAACAAAATAAGAGATAAGTAGTGAGAGACAAATAAAAGGGGGGGCTGCCAGTAGAGAAAGGCATGATAAAATGATGCAGATTTTACAGAGAATAAAATAAAATAAATTCAAAACACACATACTAGTTCACTGTAGGAGAAATCAAAATGGATCAGATGGATCACACAGGCCTAACCCTAACCCTAAAACCAACATATTGAAGAAATGAATATGAAATATGATGAAACAGAATAAAATGTCCAAAGTTTAAGTTAGTTCATTCATACTACCTCAGGCAGTGAGCACCTTTATCCAATGTCTGACTGAAATAATCCAAGATGAAAACATTTTTGTTCTGACATCAGCTTTCTATCTCTGATCGACTCAGACAAAAAGAAGTGGTTCATCAAACCAAGAAACATCAATGAATAAGAAAAGACCTCTTGAAAAAAGGCAATAAAAGGAAGAAGATTAGCTACATGCCCCCCTATTCAGTGTTCTCTGAAAGAAAAGCAGGTACAACATAGCCAAGCAGATAGGGCTGGGGGATATGGCCTAAAAATAAAATCTCCGATTTTTTATAACCAAATCCGATTTCCGATTTTAATCGATTTTTTTTCCTTTGCTTTTACAAAACATAAATAAACTTATTAAAAACATTCATTTGTTTATATAGATGAATGTTAGCAAAAATAAAACATATAATGTCATAGCTCTTCCACCATATAAACGACTTCATATCTTACATTGAAATATGTGACACAATGCATCCGTGATCTCTTTCCATCTGGATCCTTATCATACAGGATCCACTGCAGAAATAATTCCCCTGATGAAGGTTGTCTCTTAACTAGTGTTTGTGGGTTAAGTTGACTTCTGCACCTCATAGAGAGCAGCATTTCTCACTGCAGTCATACGCACAGCTAAATCCCAGGCGTGAGTGAAGGGTCACTTTACTGAAAATCTGTCAGACAAACACCGTTCTGGTGTGGAGGGAGGGCTAAGTGCTGCTAACTAACTATGGAAAAAAATCCCGATTTTCAAAAAAATTAATCTCCAGAAATGGAAAATTCGATTTATCGATTTTATCGATTAATCGCCCAGCCCTACAAGCAGACTACAAAATTAAAGTACTGTGCAGAAGTCTTAAGTCAAACCTAATATCCTTTTACAATGAGGGCAGATATGTGCAGCACTTATTGCAGCAAGTGCATACATATATGTAAATGAACTATAACAGAACAATGTGGATGGGACCATCACTCTTCCAGACAGCCTGAACACTCTTAGACAAGCTTTCTTGAAATTTCTTTTTTGAGCAACAGTTCTATCAACTTCTTGAGGGACTTCCCAAAGCTCTTCTTTGGATGTTGGCTGGCTTGTTTTATAGTCCTCTGTCAAAATGATCCCACACTGCTTCAATAATGTTGAGGTCTGGAAGGAGTCATCGCTCCATAAGACCTGTTGGTACTTTTTTTCAGTCTCATTCTTGTGTAATTTGGAATACCTCAGGCTATTTCTCCCCATTTCTCAACATTTCAAGCCATTCTTAAAGCCAGTCTTCCCTTCGAATGGCTTTTTGACAGTAACACTTCCATGGAGACCACTTCTGATGAAGCTTCAGTGAACAGTACATGGATAAACTCAAGGGCAAGATGCATCTCTCAAGTTCTCTGTCAAGTTCCTTGTTGTTTTTTTCTATTTCTTCATCTGCTGTAGATAGTTTGTTGAGCATGTGGCCTTCCTCTTGTCCTCCATTTGTCCAGTTAAATGTATTTAAGGACACATCATGCTAATATATGCCCAGTTTTCAGCTAATAACTCTTTAGGAATAACCTTGTTGGTGCCTACACACTATTTCATGTCTTTAATACTGTTATCTTTAGCATATTTTTGAAGATACTATTCAAAATTGTAGGAACAGGAATTGTTGTTTCTTGTAGGAACAGCGTAGGAACAGTGGCTCCTCCCTTGAAGTGGCTCTCTTTTTATGCTTGAGTAATTCATATAATAAAATTAGGTGACTTAAAATACACAAACCAGATTATCATTTTAAAGGTCAGGTATAATTAATGGACTGAAAAGCACCGAATGTCCAAATGAAATAAAAAGAAAACTTGGGAACAACTTTTACATAAGACCTATTTAAAAGACTACCCAAAAGGTCCAAAAGGTTTTTCTAATTTTAATGAATGACAAATAGACAAATAGACAAAGACAGATAAGGTTATGTTCAGAGGAATTTGGAAAAATTGTCAATAATAAAGGAACAATAAAACTACAGGGAGGAGACTAACTCTGAGACATGCAAAAAATAAATACTGTTTGGGGTAAACATTCCCAAGTACCTGATGACCTGATTAGCCAGGCGTGTTTGGAGAAGCAAATCTCTGTCTGGCAGCAGGCTGTCACAGATGAGGTTCTGATTGGAGCGCACAGCCACACCATCGCACACACACAGAGAGCACAGCACCTCCAGCACCTGGAATACAACCCGTCAACACTTCATGCAGCAATTGCTCAATAAATGGAAATGATTCAACGCCAGGCGACATATTGAATATAGCTAAAAAAAAAAGGCTGCATTACGTCTATGTTTTTGCATTGGTGGAACAAATACATAAGCTAAAGGGAACATCTAAAACAGACATTTTTACCAAAATAAATAACAGGTTTGTCTTTACATCAAAGGCTTATTCTATATTATCCTCTGCAGTAAATAGAAAGATAGCAATCACAGCCCATTTTGTAAAGAGTAATGAAGTATGCACAGTACTTCTCATGACTCTTTCATTTACTACCTTGGGGTTGCATCCATGCTTGTCTAGAAATGAGATGATAGACTGAATGTGTCCATCTTTGATGCCATTGAGTGCTTCAGGACTTTCCACTAGCACACAGTGTAGAACCTCCAAGACTCCTGCAAATGCAAATGTCTTTTATTGTAGAAAAGGTTGCCAAACCAACATTAAACGCAGAGTATGCTTGTGGAATAAGTCAATAAACTGTAAATTATGTAAAATGGCCAGAAAAGGTTAAAAACATATCATAAAATGAGCATTTAAGCTTTCCTTGTTTTTCCGCATACTGTATTGTATAATGCAATTGGATAACAGAAACAGGATTGTGGATAAAAATGCCTTCAAATCCAACTAACCTGAAGATGCCTCAAGCCGGTCAAGCCTGCCAATCAGCCAGTCAATAGAACTTGAGAAATGTGCGCAGTTTACACGGTTTCCTCGGATCAGAGCAGCTGGAGGAGCAACGAAAAATGACAACCTTCAGTAAAATTACTTAACTAAACTCACTTTTGTTTTTTATTTCACTCTAGTTTTATTCTATTTAAGAAGTGTCTGTTCTATACCTTGTTTAATCTTTTTAGCACCAACAATTTCACTGTACCTGACACTAAAATGGCAATAAAGCCTATTCTATTCAATTCTATTCTATCAGTTGATTGATAGATACTGAGCAGGAAAAGTATAAAACTGTTTACATTATTGTAAACTCAAGACCACTAGGTTCTGACGCAGCTTCATGTTTTGTTGCTATGTGGTAGAAACAGAAGTTGTCTCGCATTAATAGATATTAATAGATGAAACAGGTGTTCTTCTTCCTTGTGTGTCTCATATTCTTCTTCAGTAATTCTTGATGCAGTACTGCCTCTGGCAGAGAATAGAACATGTCCAATTTGTCTGAGTAGTGCAGCGTGAAAGCAAAACTCAGTCCAGAAGAATGTTGCAACCCCAGACAGATCCAAGTCCCCAATCATCCAGTCTAGCGAGCTTTTCTGTTGTGAATGCACCCTTAGAAATGAAAGATAATAATAATTCTCACCTAGTAGTATATAGAAATGGTTGACAATGGCCTCCCACCCTTCTCCTGTGTCACTCTGAGCAGTCTCAGCAAAATGAGAAGTATTACTGTATTGGTGTAGTTGGTCAATACAATCAAGGACCAAATCTATCACACCCTGAGAAGAAAAGCAAAATTAGTATACTTAAATAATGAAAACTATTGAACCAGTTATGCTTATTGCTCCACTTACCTCTTCTTGAAACATATCCTGCCGTTTCTTTAATGCAGCCATGCTTTTCTGTTTATCTTCATGGCTTTGCCCCTCCAGAGGAGGTTGAAAGCAGTTGATAAGATCCTGGAGACTGCTTGTTACTATCTTCATTGGCAGGTCGATTGAAGGAATGTTTCCTTCTTGACTGAAACCATCCAGTTTCCTAAAGAAAAAGTGATGGATTTTGTTGTTGTTGTTGATAAATACAAATAATTAAAAAAAATTTAAATAAAAATTTAAAAAATCAGTTTGCATTATAATAACCCAAATTTCAAATTGTCTACGAAAACTGATCCATGACTTTTTGCAGTTTCATTTTATTCTTATTTAAATTAACGACCCAAGAGCTTCACAAAGTATAACAAATAAAGCGCTCTGTGTCAAAATAAATCTATGGATTTGGGCAACATAAATACAAATGTTTTTTGTCATAATGTTGACAAAGAGGAAACCAAAACTATATAGAAGTAGAAAGTTTTTTTAATTATAATGTTCTTCACATACATTAATAATATAGAAGTGATATAAATCCTACATTTTTAATTTTCTCCTCAAAATTCTTACTTGGTAGGCCATGGTTACAAAATATACTACAAATTATTATAATCCAACCATGTCCGTCACCATGCTATCCACCAATCACTGACAGTCTTGAAGCGTCCGGTACCTTGTAAAACAGGTGAACAGGAGAATAGCGCTACGGATTAGTGTGGCAGTGTGAGAGTCTTCCCTTTGACAACGAGACAGTGTCAGTCCGTCGTCCATATGACCCTCACTGTGCAAAATGGCCTGAGGGAAAAAAAAAACAAACATTCGGTTAATGCTGTTCACAGTAAAAGAGTAATACTAATTTCATGGATTTACCTTCCGCTGAGCTCCCATGCGACATTTGGCATCAGCAGCTTGGTAGGTCAACCAGAGTCCAGACTCTACATGTTGACAGTAACAGACAGAATCTCCATATTTGATCTCCGGGATTCCCATGCCATCAGCACTGGTCTTTGTGCCAGTGTCAAGTTTTTCCTATAAACAAAAATCATCTCTCAGGTATTAATACATGTGTTACAAACAAAAAGGTTATCTAATAAAACACCTTCACATAGGCCTGTCACGATAACAAATTTTGCTGGGCAATAAATTTTCTCAGAAATTATCGCGATAAATAATAATAATGCACAAAGCGATAATGTTGTCATTTTGAGACCATTTTCAACTAATGTAAAGACAATGCCATAATAATGCAAGTACACCCTTTCAAAGATCAATGAACTTTCATTTCTAAAGAAAATTTTACATTTGAACTGGAAGACATTTTTAATAACAAAACAAAAACAATAAAAAAAAGGACTCTCAGTGTCATTAACAATGAATGAAAAATATAATATATTTTTAAAAAATATTTAAAAAAAATATTAAACACGAGGCTCAGACAGGGAAAACTGGCAATATATATATATATATCTACATACATTGTGCATCGTTTGT
Organism: Melanotaenia boesemani; assembly: GCF_017639745.1. NCBI lineage: Eukaryota > Metazoa > Chordata > Actinopteri > Atheriniformes > Melanotaeniidae > Melanotaenia > Melanotaenia boesemani. The sequence continues at coordinate 21,838,919 of NC_055697.1, forward strand.
AAAGCTGAAATATCTCCCCTCATCGCTACGAGTCAGACTGATCTATGAGCAGTGAGTTAACCGCAGTGCTGCGACGCCACGCTGCAACACGCCAGGGCCAGGGCATTACAGGGGTTAGTGCAGTAGACCAGGAAATGGGGGCTTTGTACTGACATCGTAGGCTACATGTGGGGAGCAGTGAAACAATAAATGAGGAAGGGCTCGCAGCTATTATTTCTCCATTCGACTTATGTACATATTTCAGCATAGGAATCGGAGCTTTAGCGCGAGAGCGTGAGAAGCCACTTAAATGCGTGAGTCTCACGGCCAAAGCGTGTTGGAAGCCCTGCAAAACAAATGCGGCATACCGGCTCGCACAGGTGCTTCACCACGGTCTCATGCTGCAGTCAATTAGACACTAGATTATCGCGACCGGCAAACTTATCGCACTCATTTTTTCTTACCATGCAATTAATTGACTTATTGCTTATCGCAACAGGCCTACTTTCACTCATAAATTGGAAAATGATACACTAAAATAAATACACTCCTGGATTATGACCTAATAATGATTTAAGAAATTTAAATTTTCATTTTCAGACCTTTGATGATCGGAAGCAAAATGATGTTGTCCCGACGTCTGCTTTGTCCCGATCAACCAGATGAAGGCCCTTTTCTTCTTTAAGGCCCAGGTATCTCCCACTAGTCACATGGCAAAGTCTAAACGGCTGGCCCCAGTATGTATGCCTGCCACTCCAGCTAGGAAACGTCGAGAACACTGTTCTGTTGCTTTTGTTTTCATTTGAAGGAATTCAACTAGTCCATTTAACTTAGTTTCTCATCTCTTTTGTTGAAATGGCTCACGGGTGAACAGGGTAACTAAGAGATTTCAAACAAGGGTCCAGCAAATCTTTAGAATTGCAAGCGGCAAGATAGAGAATAAACAAATTTTCTATGCACTTACACAACCTGTAAGATTTCCAGCCTCCACAGGGAGCGGGCATGGGTAAAAACCGATCCACTCTCGTAAAGCATTAACCTAGATTAAGAAAGCATGTATGGTCACAAAAGTACAGTGAGGGACATATTCTCACACATGACATGAGAAGAGGCCGATCTTTTAAACTGACCTTTGCAGCTCTTCTCCCTGCTCTGTAGGAGGAATAGTCAGGCATGCATCACTATGGCTGTGGATCAGCCGCAATGTTTCACCTCCCTTCAAGTAACCTGAAATTAGCACCCAAAAAAAAAAAAAAAACACAAACTACACAGATTATGTATTGAAAAGCTATTTGCTACATCAGTTAAACTAGACTTGCTGCCTACAAGGGTTTTTTAAACAGGCAAAACAACAGAGGATGCTTCTTTGTATTGGAAACACAGTTGTAATATTAACTAACTGCAGTCAGTTTTAGAGTTGTGCTTAACATTGCTGTGCTACTGTTAAGTACATCTAATTTTTTAGTATTGAAAAGTAGTTAAGTTTGTTTATAAATGTCCCACAATCCACACAAATTGTCAGGACAAAAAGAAAAAAGCCATGGAGCCCAAGGAACTCTGTGGAGGCCCTGCAAGAACTCCATAACAAGAGGGAAAGTGTCTACATGTGTCTCTAAAGCTGAGTGCTCTCAGTAGCACAGAGGCCTCTCTAATTATGAAACGAAAAAAGTTCAGAAATCCCTCATCCTAGAAATGGCTGTCTGGTCAAACTGATTAAACAACCCCAAATGGCTTTGGAAGGAGATGTAAGAAAGTTCCTAACAGTCACCCTAGAAGAGCTTCAGAGGATTTTTTAGAGATAGGAGAACCTCTTAAGAGGATCACTATCTGAACAATCAGGCCTAAAATGTGCATATTAAAAACAAGAAAGCCCCAAAGTTATATAAAGCTTTTTAGTTCTTGGAGCACAACTCTGAAAAGTACAGCACACTAATGGGCACTATTTACTGCCTGAAGCATGGTGGTGGTAACCTCATACTAGCAGCAAGAACAGAGACTGGTTTTGTCTGGAAGAATCCCAGTAAGCATTTTGTCAATAAAAAAATGACCCAAAACGACTGTGGCATCATGTATAGTGGACGTAGTGTAAGATGTAAGTCCATACGTAATCTGCATGTGCCTTTCATCCAAGAATTTCCAATTTGACATTAATACATACAAATGTCCCCATTACAATGGTAGATTCTCCTTGGCAAAACACAGCCTATATAGTTACCTATTCATCACATACTAAAGTTGACCTTTGTGACACAATGTTTCTACAGCATTTTAGCAGACAGAAAAGAATTTTCAGATATCCAGGCCCAATATCACCTGGCTGTCAAAATAAATCAACAAGAAAATCCCAGTTCTTTACCAAAAAAGGTAAATGCAGACAAATACAGAAAGGTTATAGTTCACCTTTAAACACAACAATGAGTTGGAGCATAAAACTATGGTAGCCTCAAGGCAAGCCTCTGACTTTCCTTGACAGTTCAAACAAAGTTTAATCTTTGAATAAATGTGAAGACATTGAGATGACACTTTCCATTGAGCAGATTTCCTGGGAAAAATGGGATAAACTATCCAAATACAGGTATTTGCAGAGATTTCCAAGCTTGGCTGGAAAAATCCTTAAAATTTCAGCAAAACAAGCTGCGCAAAATTGAAGCCATTGATTATTTTCTGAGACAAGTCTTTCTTGAATAAAGCACACTTGCTTGAATTATATCACTTCAGAAATCACTGGCTTGTTTACTGACATACTGTGAGCAAGAAGAAAAGAAAACTTGCCATGAGCAACTGCACCTCCAGAGCAGATGGGAGCAACACTCCATAGAGTCTGCTGGAAGGTTGCATGGACAATCAGACTGTCACTTAAGCTTTTGTTGTCAGATACAGTGCCAAAGGACAGGTGCTGAGAAGAAAATGAATAAAAATTAAACAAAAAGGCTCATCAACACTAATAACAACTAATGATTTTTCTACTATAAAAGTGCTATCATAGTCAATTAGGCAAAACAACTCCTCAAAGGCACAAAGAAAACAGGTTTTCAGCTTTTGCAAGGAAGCAATGGTAATTTAATTAATTACAAATTCTAACAAAGAAAATTAAACCAGAAATAAACCAGAAAAGGAAATGACAAATATTACATTACTAACTACAAATATTTAATTTGTGAATTTTCAATGTTTCTTTTAACAGGTTACAATGTTACTTGACACAGGTATCATATCCATTAGTGTAACTACAGTTTTTGTCTCTAAAACTAAATAAGTGACTCACCAGATATCGCTCTGTGGACACACTGACCAGTATGAGATCATCTCCAACGTGAACCTTCTCACCCTCTGACCTTTGTCTGGATGCTGGATGGACAGTCCACCAACATGCTTCCCCTGATCCACACACATACACACATATATATATATAAAATTGAAACAAAATTTTCACTCCCAGGTAAAAAAAAATCAATAAAAAAGTACTATAATTCATATAAACAGAATATCACATGGAAGAAAATTAAACAATTGTCCCAACAAGGCAGTAAATAAACAGGTCTAATACTAAATACCTGTTTTATCCTCTTGCAGACCAACATCAAAAGCCAACTTGTCATTTGAAGATATAGATGAAGACAAGCAGCTGAGATACTGAGAGCATAACAAAAAATGGAGATAATTTATATTTCAGTGAATAAACTAATATTTTTTCAATTTTGACACAACTGTTAGAAAAGTAAATTAAGGCACAAGTCTTCAGGTTAGTATCTGAAACAGAAAACCGGACTCACCATGCCACTGTATGAATGTAGGAACAATACTGCCTGCCCATAAAGGAGGGTGCGATGGCTACCTCCAGCTCCCACCTGTAAATCACATCATAAATGAACTGAAAACAATTTCAATTTAAGTTTTAGTAAATACTGAAATGTATAGCAATCTTATCAGAAAACATCTTTTTTGTTAGTTATTGTCCACACTCTGGATGCCTGCACACTTTAGAGTTCATTTAAAAGTCCTTTAATTTGTTTTTAAATCTTTTGGTGGCTTCGCCACACCTAACCTCTATAAGCTGTAGCACCCTCCCAGTCGTCCAAGTCAGCTGACCTGGATGTGCCAAGTACACAGCAGAAGCTCAGAAGGGACGGAGCTTTTGCTGTTGTCGCTCCCAAATTGTGGAATTTGGTGCCATCATATATTAAAAAAGGTTTTGACCCAGAGTGAGCTGGTCATTTTATACTGATTTTATTGTTTTAACTTGTATTTTGCTTTTATGCTTTTAACCGTGTATCATGCTTTTATTTACATTTCTTTTTTTTTTTAGATATTTAATACATTTTACTTATTTCTAAGGCATTTTATTAGTAGTTGCTGCTGTTTTTAAAGAGTTTTATGAATAAATTGGTTTGGCTTATCATATATATGCTGTTCGAGATCACTCGTTTGACAGTGTTATAACAGTGTGCTACCCCATAGACTGGAAAATGGGGACAATGTCATTGTGACTTTAGCCACTGGTTTATGAACTGGAATACTGAAGCCTAAAGTTCATCATTTGATAAGGACAACATCCAGTGCACTATTTCTTGACCTCAGTGGAAAATGTTTTGGGGTTATGGAAAAATAGTAAGAGGAATTCATAAGGGCTACAGAGAAGATAAACCTGCTACAACACAAATATTTTTTTAAATTAAGTCTTAGAAACAATGCAAATTACAGGGGATTGGCAGAAAAAATGTTTTAATACAGCCTCATAGCACAAACATTTTCATTAGGGTACACTGGAGTAAAAAACACTCTCACTTTTGCTAGTTGTTCACTGTGGGCCAGCATTTCCTGCAGGGCTCGGACAGAGAGACACTGGGACAGGACGAATGCACATACAGACAGGTCTGGTGGAACATTCTGGTAGAAATAAAAAAGACAGCATGTCAGTGTAGTAGTTTAATGTCTGTCTATTTGCTACACAAGCCAAAAACTATTAGTGACCAGGAGTGCAACAGACTTGAATCAGGTGATCAAAATGGTAGAAAAAGTCAACCAAAAGGTGTTCAACATTTTAAGAACTAAAAATACTTTACTGTAAATCATCAAAAGGAAATTTTAGAGAAGCAAACATTCTGTTTCTTTCAAATTACCACCAGACATAATTAGCTATTTTTGTTTGCAATTTAAAATGAGATTTTGTGAGATGACATTTCTTTTTTGCTTGGATTTAAGCTTAAAGAATAAAGTATTCTTTTGACTTTTTAATTAATTATATGAATAATTTCAGTCATTGCCTTTTGCATACCATTAACTAACAAATGAAATGCTCTGGCAAGGAGGAGCAGATACAACCGAGGAGCAGCTATTTACCTTGCAGTTGGAAGTTGGCTCAAGCCGACAAAGTCTGCTGCCAAATCCTTCAGCTGCAAGACAGAGCTTCAAATGTTCCCCTCGTGAGGAGAAGGTACTTTGTAAAACCACCTCATCTCCCTGAGAAAATTACACAGAAATGAAAATTTAATTAATATTCTTTTAAAGTTACAATGAATCAACAATAAAACAAACCAAGAAATTTATGTGTGAGATGTATTTAAGCCTGTCATGTTAGCATGAGTTTTACAACGGCAGGAAGTAGTCTTGTTCCAGTGAAGCTGCATGAACAGGAAATTTCTGTCATTTCACATTAATCTTATCTCCATTTAAATGCCACATGGACCATGTCAAACAAATTAGGCATATCTTTCTATCTATTTAAGGAACTGCAGAAAAGGAAAACAGATGACCAGGAATACCAACACCTCCCTGCAACCAGGCTACAAATCTCCATATTGGGAAGACGGTGCTATATCTGACCCCTGATTCACCCTTCTTTCCACTCTTCATATCAGCAGCACTCTGCAATCAGTCGAACACATTTCCGAGGCACTGAGAGGCATCCTGAAGGCTTAAGCACTTAGATCTATGCTCATGCAAATGCAACAGTCTTCCACGTGTGTTGATATGAGTTTTAGACTGCTTCTGGAAGATATTACAATCTATATATTGAAGGGGTCTATCAGTGTATTGTTATAATGGAGGGCAGTCACCTTACCTCAGAGATCACTTCTGAAAACATCATAAAAGTAAAACTGTTTGAAAAATCAAAACAGTTTTGCTATTTCACTGAATCAAATATTTGATAAGTGGGAATATCAGAAAACATTTTACCACAGCTGAGCAACAGCCTAAGGGAAGCCCACTAAAATGCATGGCAGACATATCATGGAACCATCTTACTAAAGTAATTTACTCCAGTCTATCAATCTGCATCGCTGAATAGGTGTTGGTGTCTCGTTTGCATACCAGACACTCTCCGTGTGAGTCCCAGTTATCGCAGGCGAGAGATTACAATATGTGAGAGGACATCTTACAGCTAAGCCACAATGATAATATCTTAAAGAGGAAAAACAGAAATAGCCGGGGATCTTCTATATTGTCACAAACATAAAAACAAGCGACCAAGATAACTAAGCGAGAAGCCGGGAGTTGCATGCTAACAAAAAAACTAAAATATTTGTAATAATAATAATAACGTTACCTTTTTTAATTACAATTACTATATCAAGACAGTGAAATGTAGCTAATAATATTCATGCAGAAAGAATAAATAGCCTTTAGCGCAAAGATTTTTTAAAAATGAACATTTAAATTAGCACTTTTTTCATTTGAGAGTAGCACAAAAATAATAAAACCTAACTATATTATTTATATCAAACTGAATAAAAGGTTGTCCTCTTCCTAAGATGAAATTTTTGCAGTTTTCATCTCATTGTTGTTTAGATTAGCCTAACTAGCCAATATCTGTCTATCTTGACTACACATTAGCACTACATTTAGTTTGAATGGTTTCTTACTCACTGTTCGTAAAAACTGGAATTCATCGTCGCCCTCCCCAGTGTCAGTCATTATTTCAACCAAACTGGCCACATTTTACAGGAACTGTGTTGAGGAGACAAATGAGGTGTTAGTATACAAGCAAGAAGGTGAACGCACGGCCTTTGGTGAGTGGGCGGAGTCGACGGTTAACCGTTGGGAAAAACTGGAGTGTCTCTCGCGAAGCCATTATTGTTTTTTCAACAACTGCTGTTTTAGCAGGAGTGGAAAAAGAGAAAAAATAATATAGTATTCGAACCCATAGCTCACTAGTGAAAATTGTGGACTAATTCTTATCAAGAGACGCCGCTTTATTTAATGAAGGTAGCTAAACTTGAGCATTATTCCAGCATTTTCTGTTCCACCCACGAAATTGATAGTGTTTTGTCACTCTGCCAGGTCACAACACTACTAGTTCATGAAAAAGCAATTGTTGCGTGCACGTTTCCGATCCGCAGCAAAGGGTTATTGCCTTGTTATGGACAGCTGAGAGAATCAAGAGGGCTTCATAAAGGGAGCAGGGCCACTTCAAATATGCAACTACACTTAAGAAAACAAACCCACAAATCTGCAGCCCGCGAATGACATGTTTCCAAGAGATTTGACAGAAAAACTAAGTCGCTTATAAAAAACTGACTTGGCAACACTGGAGCAGACACTTGAGCACCTTTTCCGTCTCCTTTAATATTCTGTCTCTATGTGCCAGCAGTATTACTTAAGCCTGTCACATTATGACTTGTGTAGTTGAAATAGTAACTGATGAAGATGGAAATGATTCATTCTAGACGCCAAATTACACTAGAAATTAATTATCCAAGCTTAATTGATTGGAAGCACTGCCAGCTTTATGCTATATGCATACCTTATTACGTTTTTGTTGTTAATAATTTCTAATAATTAGAAAATATTTTTTAGAAATATTTTATAATAATTAGAAAATTATTAGAAAAAAATGTAAATAGAGACCAATTAAATCTTATTGCTTAAGATGTCTATCATCAGCAGCATTTTTTCCATATCTTTAATCAGGCCATTTTCACTTAGTATTTACTACATCTACTAAACTGCCTGTGAACTTCCTTGACATTATATTTGGATGTATGATGTGTAGGGGACAAGGACTAATGCTTTGTGAAGCATTACTGTGATATTTTACCTCGTGCACCAAAGGTGGATCTAGAAGTTCTTATGGGGGCTAAGGGGAACATACTTCTTCTGGCCCCACCTTTAACCAGGATGGATCATTTTTCCCAGTTAAGGTTATTTATTTATTTATTTGTTTATTTATTTAGAAAAGATACCAGCTTATATGTTTTCTTCATTCTCTAAGAGTGATCCATGTTTATTGTGGTAATTATACAAGCTGAAACTAAAAATGCATATTCACATCAAACAAGACTGCATTTGGATCTGATTTAGAGTTGGTGTGCTCAAAAATCACTTTGGTGCAATTAAAAGAAAACATTCATGGATGCCCAGTCTGTCTTCCTTGATTTTTCATCACATTTTGGTAATATGACCATATATCCGAACCTTAGTTCCATCTAAATTCCTTCTGCAGAGAAGATATTGGAAATAGTTACAGGTTGACTTTTGCCTACGTAAAACCTACATTCCTGCTTTTCAAAGAGAGATGAATTCCTGAAATTTCACTTTCACTGGCCTGTTTGTCAGTGAATTGACAAAAGAAATTCTGTTTTCCATTTCAAATACATAAAAAAAAAATTATATAATAAAAAAAAAACTAAAACTGATTGAAAGCTTTTTCTTTAATCCAGTTGTGTCATATGATGCTGTATGCTTCAACCCACATAACAAAATTAAATGTATACTTTTATATATTTGCATCCATTCAAGCCTCAACCTACAATTCTGGAAAATAGAAATACTTTTATATTATTTGGGGAATTTTCTTGGTTAAAACATAAAAAAAATTCAGACACAAATCCTGATTTAGAGTAAACTGTTCTTTATTGTTTTTGTATTAAAATAAGTCTCAAATAGTGTAGGTGTAACATGCCCTAAGAAATCTGCCACATAGGCTTGCATTTACACATGAATTATGGCTGCACATATTTTCCAGTATTATGACGAATTGCAAAGGAAAGACATAATTGAAGCAATAAATTATCAGGCCATAGTGAATGGTTGGATTAGTCACAGTTTATTGAATTAATCCATTACCGATGTACAAATTAAATAAGCTGTTTGATAACAGAGCCAAATACTTTCTTTAATGTGTCAACGTTGCTTGAGAATCTTTATTTTGCTACCAGTATATAACTAATTAAATTTAGATGAAAAATTAGAACATGTCTTCTAGAGATAATTGGTGTGAGTGAGTTTGTCAGTCACAGTAAAATAAAATGTTAAAGTAGATTGCTTGCTTTTGAAATCTGTTTTACATTCCCAGCTTGCTCTTCTATTTTGAGTTAGGTTTTTTTTTTTCTTTTTGGCCAATGATCTTCACAGAAAATCCCATTTGATAATTCCAGTATTTTAATTGTTTTCCAAATGAGGGTGAACTCAACACAGTTTCTATTAATTCTTTTTTCACTAAGAACATCAAAAAGATGTTTTTTATAGAATATAATAATCAAATAATAGAATATAGAGATAAGTGCACATACAAGAAAATTTTTATTAGTGTATTCAAATACTCTACTTGTGTATGACAACATGGAAATTATTTTCAAATTTATTGAACACTAGTAAACTAAAAGAAAGCAAATAGCTGTATGATGTGGACAAGGATGGAATTAGTATTCAAATACCTGATTTTGTAACATAAGGACTTCACAGGTGTCAACAAGGAAAACTGGGAAACAAGTTGAAATATTTAATCAACACTCCTTTACAGGGACATAACACAAGGATGGTTACAGTGTTTATGCATAATTTTAAAGCCAACATTTCTAAAGCAGCAACAAGAGAATAAGTGCTTACATGTAGTTAAAATATTGTTTAGAGGATGCTTTATTTGAACTAAAAAGACATGTCAGAGTAATCAAAGATGTGTTAAAGGATATGTAGCCGTCCGGCTGTACAGTCATTCCTCAAGCACAAGATCATCTCTTTTGTATCAAACTCAAATAATTAAAGTGAATGGGAATTTGATCACCTTGCTAACATTTACTCATGTGTTGCTCTTTGACAGATATTTCTGATGTACATGAAAGCATCAGTTTATTTGTTGCTGCTAGAGAATGTTTTAGATTACATTTCTCCAAATTTGAATATTGCATATTTAGTCTTGTGTGTTTTGGTGCCTTGAAACCACTGAGCCTTTGTAAACATTTACTTTTGCATTCATGCAGTTTCCCATTTTCCTCCACTCTTGGTAATGCATTTTTGGGGCCTTTTGGGAGCCCACTGTTTATTGATGGATAGCAGTGGATCTGAAACTGTTTTGACAAACTGTAATCCACTTTAAGTAACTCAAAAGGCCTTGTCAGAAGAGTTTATTCCCAGAACAAAGACACTGTGAAAACATGAAAATATCGAATACTGCAAGCAAACAGGACTATTTCTTTCATGATAAAACCACTACAACATTATAGTCTTGCTGGTGTCTCATAAATTTACTATAATGGCAGATTGTTGTTCAATTGTTTATATAGTTTGGCTTAATTTTTCCAATTTTACTTTACCTATGAGAACATAAAGACAGTACCAAGAAACATAACATTTATTGGCATGATTGCAGACAGATTGATGCATCAAAAAATATTTTAATGAAGGCTTAGATTTAATTCAACATATTTATTCTGCTGTGTTTTTAGGTTACTTGATTTCATAAAGACATTAAAGGCAGATAGTTAGGGATGCTGGGGAAAAGTAAAATAGTCAGTACACAAGAGGTTTTCTGGTTAGATTAAAGGTCGCTCTCTCCATAGAGGGCAGTGGAGAAGGCAGTGTAGTCTAATGCGCCTGGAGGTGCTCCAGGGCCTGCGTAAGGCGGCATCCTCATGATGCAATACTCAGCTTGTTCAGGAGGAAGCTCTCTCCTGAGCTCATCCACGAGTATGTAGGGCTGTGTTGCAAAAAGAACATTTAATTTAGAATTCATCCAAGTACCCTTTTGTTTTTTCATTTTGTGCACATGGACAAGATGGCAAATACTTGGGGAAAATTACTAAACAAGAATAGCATTGGCTTAAAATATCTGCCTGTACGCCAGCAAGCTGCAGCAGCTGAAATGCACACATACCTTATCAGCTGCCAAGATCCGGAAGGATGCCACAACCTGCTCGGCAGTGTCTGTATCAGCAGTCTCTCTGGTCATAAAGTCAATGAAAGACTGGAAGGACACAATCCCTGTACTATTTTGATCCACCAACATCATAATTCGGGCAAACTCCACCTCTCCCTAAGACAGGCATGATTGGAAGAATTTGAATGTCTGCATGCATGTAGAGTGAATAGACCCATACACCCAATGTCAGATACCATACCAAGTCATAACCCATTGAGATGAGGCAGGCTCTGAAGTCATCCGTTTCCATGGCTCCATTCTTCTTCTACAACCAAATGTAAACTTTTAGGTTCATAGCAGGGAAAAGTAAAGATTACAGTCCATGACATACAAGTATTTACTTAAGTGATGCTTATTCTGCTGTATGTTCAAATAAATAAGATCAAGTAGACTGCTCTCTATTTCAAGCACCTTACCTGTTAAAGTGTGATATGGGAATAAGATGAAAGGTCTAATGATGAATGAGATTTCTGAGCATAAAATAAGTAACTGTGTGCAAAGAAGTTGTATGCAAAGATAAGACTTATCAGCACACAGCTATATTGTGCCCGATTCTGGATGAGATTTCAATTTGTTTCAGGCTGTTACCAAAGCAATGTGAGGTAGAGCCACTCTATTTAATTCATACAGATAAAACTGGAATAATAGTAGCTTCCATTTTTTTGCAGTTTCACCACAGCACAAGAGCTGTAAAGTGCAAAAACGTTATAGAATAATGTTAAACACCCCACTGCACAATTACTGCTAGTGTTACAGATTATTTGCAAAAATTCATGACATCCATGGTTGAAGTCTAGCATCTTTATCCACCCTCTATTAAAAATGACAAAAAAATTTAATCAGCTTTAGAAAAACCTGCAACAAGTTAAGACTACTGTAGAAATAACTTTGTGGCTTTTCTTGTATAAAAATAAATAAAAGACCTTTGTGGTGTGAAAAGGTAGAGTGCTATACCCTGTCAAAGTGGTTAAAAGAAGATCTGAACTCATTCATCTGTTGCTGGCTGATACCCTTTGCATCCCGTGTCAGGATCTGGGTCTCGATCTCGTTGATGGTTCGGGCAATGGTTGTAAGGAGCAGCTCCCATCCGACACGGATGTGCTTGATGTAGGGACAGAAAATGTTACCACAGTGAAGACTAATATGGATGCACATGAAACCTGCACATCTACAACTATGCTGATATTGATACAGATAAACATTTGTAAATATAAATATAGTTTGACATTATAGTTTATAATGTGCGCACTCCTGTTCATTCCATCTATATGTGCATATATTTGTAACCATTTTCCACCATCCTGTACCTCCATAGTGTAGTTGGTGTGTTTGTTGTCAAACACAAGTGATTCTTGGATTAGTTGGTGGTCTCCCTCCAACTTGTCGATGTTGGGTTTATAAGCAACAATGACATGCTCAATTTGTTTCAGCTGGGTCATCTGGTCCTCCAACGTGCCTCCAATCTCCAGGGAGCAGCGCCCAATTTCCTGTCCACATAACACATGCAACAGGGTCAACTTAATTTTAGGAGCAATTTAGATCTTAGATGTGAGTCTAAAGATCTGATGCTTTGCAAAGGGAGCTATTAACTTGCAGCAAACAAAATCTGTCAGGATATGATAAAGAAATTTTGTATATGTATAATTACATTTAGTACATTAATGAGCTGAAAAGTCACCATCACAGCTTCTCAGTTTTGTATGACAAATTAGAAAATATTTATCTTCCATTTTTGTCTTTTGTTAATTGAATGCTAAATTTCTTATGAAGTCTACATAATCAAACCTCCATTCTGGTCTGAATCCAAGGTCCAATTAGATTAGCCTGGGCAGCAAACTGCCTTCTCAACCTTTCATGAGCATGCTGGCGAGCCATCTCCTCCTGGAGGGCACCATCCCTCTGAGGAACCAGCTTCTTCACCTAAAATGAAAACACAGATGTTAGATATTATTGCTAAATTGACTCCTCTGAAAAAGGCTTTAGCATTTAACAGACTAATGTTAGTACACTTTGATTATGCACTTGAACCGAACTGGATACCAATGCTTCAGTTGTGTAATAAAATCTTTGAGTAATTCTTTATTACAATCATTAAACTTAAACTCTGCTATATATGCTCCATCCTCTATAATTAGGACATCCTGTCTAAATTATAAGTTTTGAAACTCTAGCTACCTTCTCCCACTTGTTGAGAAGCTCCTCTGTTGTAATGGTGCTGTAGGGGTTGATAATGTTGGCCTTGATCCCATAGCTCTGAGAAATTTTCTGCACCTCATTGTGGATTCCCAAGATGGCCTGTCTCTCTGTATCTGCCTCAGGCAGAGTGGCTTTGAACTGCTCGTGAGCTGCGATTAGACTCTGGAGGAGGAAGTAAATGGTGAAGTTACTCTTACTTGGACTCAGTAGCAGTACTATAAAATATTACTGGGGGGGGGGAGTACTGTAAGCTTACCTGGACCTCTTCAATAGTATGAACTATGAACATGTCCTGCAGATCTTCCATGGCCCCTTCCATCCAGTTGTTGAAAGGAGCTGTCCTCTTAGCAAACTCCAGGAATAACTGATCAATAGTCTCCAGTAACTTTTCTGTGCGCTAAGAGGATCACAGGATATAAATGTCTTTTCATATCTTAATTAAAAATAGTACATGGAACATTATTTAACACTGTCCTCATTTTTATGTCTCACACATCCAAAACATCCCATGACCTGTTTTGTTGAATAATGCCGGGGAGCATAACATTGTTTTTGCCACGTTAATCCCCCCCCAATAAGAAAAAATCTGGCGTGCTTGTTTCTGACACAATCCTTCCCCTCAAGCATGAGTATAATCAGGAGCAGGCGGTTGGACAGAAAGAGTCCCCTGTCACTGTCATTCAGAGTTAATCCTTGGCACTTTTCCCAGACCCTCACACATTTGCAGGTCTGGAATGACAATCATGGATCAGAAGAAGTGGCTAGTGGGCTTTGAGCCAGTCACTTCCTGGACAGAACTATATTTCTCCTTTATCCAATTTGCCCATCGATTTCACACTTCTACATGGGTCAGGAATTTTAGAGGGGATCCAGTTATGTCTTCACTTTTCAGGTCATTGACAGACATCTAAATGTGCTTATGTTAAGGTTTGGGAAGCAATATCATTTGTTCATGGAACCATAGCACACTCTTGTGGGGACACCACTCTTGAAAACTTAGAATCTAATGAGCTTTAAACAAAAAGTTTTAAATATGCCTCTCACTTGCTCTAAAATCAAAGGGTGTGTCTGATGTCTGACCTCCAGTGCTTCTCTCCTCTTTTGAGTCAGAGTTCCCAGCTTGTCCCATGAATCACAAATGTTCTGGCAACGTTGGTTCACAGAGGCAACATCATGGTAATCCAGCTCACTGAAAGAGAAACCATTTTAATCTGCATTTGTCCCAGATTTGAATACAAACCAACCTTGCATGAGAGTCAGGGGGTAAACTACATCCTTTAACATTTACTGTATTAATCCGCCATACATTAAAGCAGCACTATACAAATTAAATTGTAGTTTAACAGCACAGTCCATGTACATTTCTGGACCTGTTGCAATGCAGCAATTTCACCAAAGTCAAGGAACTTTGCTTCCAGGACTCTGGATAATGTTTTGCTTTATAGATGTCATATGCCAGCAACCAGCTATAAACACTGGTAGTGTTAACCACATGTTGCCCGATTCATAAAAGATACTGAAGCAAGCAAGGAGTGTTAAGACAAGTCAACTTATGACCAACCTTTACTGGCTGGAAGGGAGCACACTCAATAGTAAACCTACTAGTTGGAGGGGAAGAGAGGAAAAAATAAAAATTTATGACTGCAATCATGTTTGCTTGATACTGTGATGCAATTTTCTATGCAAGCAAATAGCTTAAGACGCCAACTTAACCGTAAGGTGGAGTACTGAGAAATGAGTTCTATACTCATTTTAATTTCTGATCTGAACCAGAATATGCATGCAGGGGTGTGAGGGAGTCAGACAAACGCAAGAATCCATTTAAAGTTTTTATTTAAATGCAACCTCTGTTTCAAACAGTAAACTGCAACAATCACCGGACCTGCCTTCACTCATTTGTAACCTAAACTCCTTTTAAACTGTGAAATCCTTGACCTGTTTGCCAGTCCATTGGAGCCTGGGTTTTGGGGGTGTCAGGGTTCTCAGGAGTGGCAGGTAGATATTCCTCATAGCCAACCTGAGTGGTATGGTCTCTGCCAGCCACATAATCTGTCTGGACATGGGAGACTGTGCCAGGAGAAAGTTGGCCAGTCAAGAAGAGATAGAACAGATTTGGAACTGGTCCCACAGACTCCATGTGGCCTCCCATAAAAGGACTGAACATCTGAGGTGAGGCATAAGGAGACAAAGCCAACTTCTGGCCTTCCACTTCCTGCTCAGAGTCCCCATGTTCAAAGATAGAGGTTGTTGTACTCAACTCACCACCTTGAGGGTTAGGTTCTGGATATGAAAGCGGTGGCAGCATACCATCTTCCTGCCCAGTTACCCCCTTTTGGGCTCCCTGCTCCAAGCTGGTGTCAAAGTTAGAGTGGAAATCTCCCGTCTGACTAGGGGAGATGTTTACAGCAGGGCTGTGCTGATTGCTGGAAGTCAACTGGACAGATGTAGAGTCTTTCATAGGTACTTGTCCAAACATGGACCTGGATGGAGACGCTTCAGAACTCTCACCAACCATCCATGACAAACTAGGACCTTGTGGACTAGAAGCAGGAACAGTCACTTGTGGGACACCACCACCAACCAGCGACAAAACTGCAGGACCCTGTGGATTGGAAGGAGGACGTGGCAGTTCTTTTGAGACATAAGCAGGCAATGACACAGGACCTTCTGGACTAGCAGAAACAGGCCATTTTCCTTGGGGGACAACCATCCATGAGACAGCAGGACCCTGTGGATTGTAAGGAGGACCTGGCAGTTCTTTTGAGACATAAGCAGGCAATGACACAGGACCTTCTGGACTAGCAGAAACAGGCCATTTTCCTTGGGGGACAACCATCCATGAGACAGCAGGACCCTGTGGATCGGAAGGAGGACCTGGCAGTTCTCTTGAGACATAAGCAGGCGATGACACAGGACCTTCTGGACTAGCAGGAACAGGCCATTTTCCTTGGGGGACACCAGCCATCCATGAGACAGCAGGACCATGTGGATTGGAAGAAGGACCTGGCAGTTCTCTTGAGACATAAGCAGGCGATGACACAGGACCTTCTGGACTAGCAGGAACAGGCCATTTTCCTTGGGGGACACCTGCCATCCATGAGACTGCAGGGCCTTGCAAGTCAAGGGGAGGGCTAGGCAGATCTTTCTTTGTGGGTTTAGTGGTCATCCATGCCACACCTGGATCAATATCAGCTGAACTGCTGGTCCTAGGGTGAAAGTAATGAGGGAATGTATTCTGGAAACCAGGATTCTGCACCATGCTGGAAGGACCCTTAACATTGTGCTGGGCCTGGCCTGTAGAGGGGAAGCAATTTGGTAAAATTAAGTTAGCCAAGAGCTTGAAAGATTGTTAGGCACACACTCTTAATCAAATTAAAGAAGCACTTTAGTATAGTTAGTTTGCAAGATGTTGCCTTACCTTTGGTAGGATAAGAGTAGGCATTCCAGCTTAAAAGAGCAATGAGGATCAACTGGCTGAAAAAAAAAAACAAAACAAAACCAAAAACAGTATGGTTACAAACTTTAAGGTAAAAACTTTAATATATGATTCATTAAAGCAAACAAAAAAAAGTCATTAAATCAAACAGAGCCTCACATACCTTGAAAAGCTCCAAGAAGCCATTTTCCATGTCAGTTGAACCACTTCCTTCCTTCTTCAGAGTGCCAGTTAAATATTAAACAGGGTTACTTTGTGACCAAGCCCATAATGAGAAGTTAACTATGCACAGGTCTCTCTCATTGACTGCTGATTGAAAACGCTAGCATGCTCGTCGGCCACACCTTTCTGCTTTTTGTTCTGGTTTAATTCAATGACATTTTAAATAAAAGAAAAATCTACCAGAGTCTGGAAACTTTGTTTTGCCCAGCAGCAGTCATCTCAATCATCTCCATCAAAAATATCAGTTTAAAGTTTACTTTTACTTTTGATGTGAATACACAAAACAGAAGATATTTTTTCTTTTTTTTTAACCTCTGAATTCTCGCATGCTTTATGTAAAAACAGCACAGTGCCATGCATATATTTATTGATTGTCATAAACGTAATTAAACCAGGCAGTCATGGGTATAGGTTTTATAGTGTCTACTTCCAATTATCTCTTAGAATCATACTAACAAGAGAGAAATAGAAAACAGGACTGCAAAAGTTTACTTTACTATTATCCTCCTTCTTCTGATTTTACATTGTTCTTTCCGCCAAGACGGAGGTTGTTTTCAGCTGTGTTAGTTTATCTGTCTGTCATAATTTAAACAGTAATGGGTGGATTTTGATGACATTTTCAGGAGGTCTCCAAAATGGAATAAAAAACTAATTATTGATTAATTTGTGATTAATGTGTGATTAGTGAACTGGATCACAGTCTGGATGCAGGAATTTTTTAATAGGATTCCTTACTTTTGGGAGATAGGGATAATTTTACCATTACAGCTTCTAATTCAACAGATATTGCTCAGAAACACTGGCAATATATACATATATATATATATATATATATATATATATAAAATGGCATCATGGTAGATGTTACATTTGCTTCATCTCGGTGTCTAGGGATATGTTTCCAGAGCCAATGATTCTAAATGAGAGTTGTGGCATCTATCCTGATTATGGAAATAGATAATGATATTAGCTTGAAGTATGTTGGGCCTTTTGAGGTTTTTCTCAGGTGAGTGACCCTATGGCTTGGCAGAGGTCTGTGCTCTCAGAGTGCTTCAAGTTTTATTTTGTGACGTAGGTCTGTTTTAATGTGTTTTATCTTTACACTTGTTTTATTTAAAAAAAAAAAAAAAAAAAAAAAAAAAAAAAGCATGAATTTCCCTGCAAAGGATTAATAAAGTATTTTTGATTTTATGTCATGTGTCTGCTCTTATAACTATTATTTGTGCCTTTTACTTTAATTTTCTTTATAGCACTTTGGTCCAGTGTGGTTTGTTTTAAAGTGCTTTATAAATAAAGCTGGACTGGATTGGAGTCTCCAGAAAATTGCAAGCATCTGCTACAGTGGGTGCATACTTTAGCTCCTGTGCAATGGCAGCAATCTGCTCCACTCTGTCCTGATGGGCTGCCAAGTCACTCTCAAAGGCCTCATGTTTTCGAAGCAGTGCTCTGATTTCTGTCAAAGTGGCTGTTTCATAGTCCTTCTGGGATAGGATCACTTCTTTACCTGATATTGCATAAGAGAAAGAAAAATGTAATTAATAGGTTTCAACTAAAACACAGGCCTTATTTAGTCATTGCAGATGTAGAGAATATCCTGTTGCAATCCATGACCAGTTGATTGCATTGGACAGACTCTAAAACCTTTAATTACATCTCATTAAGAATCCTAAACAAACCCTAGAGTTAAAAGAAACACTGAGAAACAGGCTGAGAAATACAGATGGATGTAGATACACAAAGACCTCATAAATCAATATGAACAGATAAACAATCAGACCTATAGACCTGAAAAAACTGAATAGTAAGCATGAATGCATTTTATAATCTAAATGTTCAAATCAAACTAACCATTGGCCCAGTTTTCATGACTGGTAGCTTTTTGGCGGAACTTTTCTGCCAAGTGGTCCAGCCTCTCCAATCTACGGATCTCTGTGAGGAGCCACTCCTCAAAGCCTTTCTCTGCCTGCTCCAGGCCCTGCCATGCACTGGTTATATCCTGTGCACACAATGAAAACAGAAAATCACATTTTAATTTTACTTACACAAGAGTTTTTGAATTATTCCTAAAGAAGGATATTTTAACAATAAATGTTACATTGGTTGGAAAAAGAGAGAAAGGAAATATTGTCCATGAGACTCAACATAGAAAGTGGTTAAAAATGTTTAAAAACTTTTTTTTTTTATTATATATTACAACCAGAGAAAAAGTTTGAGCTTGTGGCTTACAGAAACCATCTTCCCTTCAGAGGGCATAAAAGCAGGGCGATTGCTGATGCGCAGCTTGGTCTGTAGGGTGTTAAAGTTAATCTCCAGCTGGCATTTCTCCTGCACTTTAGGGGGCTTGTGCTGGCGTCTGTAGTCCCTGAAGTCCTCCAGCTTTCGTTGCATCTCTGCCATGGTCTTCTCAGGAGTCCGGTTCTCCAGCCAGGGAGTGGTGCAGCGGATCCACTCCAGCAGCTGGGAAAGACAATGACAATATGGGACAAGGTGGAGAAGGAAAAAGCTCCACATTAGAACAGATTCTTATTTCTGTAGATGGGAATCAGCTAATTACATCAATAGGATACATTAGTGGAGATAAGAAAGATACTTTTTGATCTGAATTTTGTGGTTTTATTTTGAGCATGTGGTGATATTACCATTATAAACAAAGATTCATTAAAAGAATCATATATTTCTTAACAGAAACTTTACCTCACTGGCCAGTCTTTCATACTCTTCCATCAGTTTCTCGTTTTCTTGGTTTACACCAAGCACCTTACAGATCCTGTTGGCAGCTGTCTCTGCCTGAAAGCACAGGGCATGAAAATAATGTAATTAAATCAGGAGAGTAAGACAGCAGGACTCACCCCAATGGATCTCTTTTTAATATATCATGAAAAACTATTATCTTTACAGCACATTTGCTGATCGACAAGCCATTTTCAAATTAAAGTCACAATAGACTGCTGCACCTGATTGTGTTCTCAGAAAACATTGGTACAAAGATCATCAAAAAAACAGTTAAAGGGAACGAAACAAATTCAACTTCGATACCTGTTCAGCTCCAGCAAAAGCGTGGTAAAAGCAAGACACGTAGGTCATGATAGCTCTCTCATCAGGCTTGGGGGTGTTGATGATATCTGCAGCATCAAGAGTGAGGGGAGGTCAAGATGCCAGAAAGAGAGACACAAGCAGAAACTACAGCTAATTTGGAGAATAGAAGAGAGCAGACTTGCCACATTTATCACAGTTATACTTTGTTTGGCTTACAATTTATTTTCCTGATGTTTAAGCTCTTTGCTAAAACATATGGTTATGCACCAGAAACATGAGGACATATAAATATTATCATCTAAAATAAACATCCATTTATTAGTTTATAGCCAAAAAAGCAAATGTGATTTATAAAAACATAAATGAAAGTATATATGGCATGACTAGAGGTTGAATAAATCTAACAGGCTTCTTCAACCCTGTCTGATGAAGATTTCTTGTAATTTTTCTGAGTTATCTTCAGAAGTTCTCCAGGCTTCTTGAAAGACATTTCAAAGCTGTTCTTTGGATGTTGGCTTTCCTATATTAGGATTTCCTGGATTTATGTTTTCTGTTTCTTAAGAAATTTATTTTCAGATACTGGTTATCTGCTGTAGTGTTGTTTTTTTTTTGTTTGTTTTTGTTTTTTAGTTGTTGTTGTTTGTTTGTTTTTTGGCATACTCCTTCGTTTGTCCTCCATTTGGTAAAAAAGCAGCTAATTTCCAAAGAAAAACTTTAAAAGGCCTTTAAAAGGTCTACAGAACTATCCTCCAGACCACTTTAAAAGATAATAAGTGAGTCTAAGGACTGGTACACACATAAGTTTTTTTTTAATCTGATGAGATTTTTTTATTTGTTCGAGACCCCACATATGAAGATAAAAAATCAGGCATTTAACAGTTTTGATGGTACTGTGTGTGGTGTGTTCTGATAATCTCATCACAGAACAACACACACATAACGATGCCATCCCGCAACTGATCTACAATTTAGTCCTCCGAGCCAGAAATCTTGTGTGACCAAACATGATCTAACAAAAATGAAAAATGAAATTATAAATGTCTTAATGGTCTTGGGCCTTCTTATTTATCGGACCTTCTTTTAAATTTTGAACCCTCTGGGGTCCTCTGGTACCGGCCTTTTAGTTGTTCCAACAGTAAGCAACCAAAACAGGCGAGGCCTCTTTCCATTATCACGGTGCTGTTTTGTGTGTGTGTGTGTGTATAATTTAATTGTTATGTAATCTATTTTGATGTGTGTAAAGGCTTGTTTTACTTTTAATATGCATGAATTGCTTTTTTTTATCATGTAAAGCTCTTTGTGTTGCCTTCAGCATGAAAAGCGCTTTTTAAATAAAGTTTGATTTGATTTGATTTGATTTGATTTGATTTGATTTGATTTGATTTGATTTGATTTGATTTGAAGAAACATAGCATCAACCGGAAATCACAACACACAGCATGGAAGCGGATTTACAAGACGAGGGAATGATGGTGGTCTTGGGACTATTGTTAACACAGAAAGCCAGAACTGAAAAAATTAATAGACTGGAGACAGCTTGAAGACGGACTATAATTCCTTGTTCCCCAGTCAGCTCGCTCTCTGATTGGCTACATTCAGTTCACGTCACAATCCAAAGAGTCACAATTCAGGAGTCATCGGCCACAACCCGTTTCGGAGCCGATTATCGGGGCAAATTTGCTCTTAACACACCTCAGACAAAATTATCATTTTATAGGAAAATCTTATAAGACTCAAAATAATCAGGCATTTGCCGTCCTTGCTTGGGAAGGGGCAAAATTGGGAACAAAAACAGCCTGATAATCTTTATGTGTGTACAAGGCCTAAGTCTAAAAGATATATAAAAAATCAGGGGTGGCTTAGGACTTTTGCACAGTGCTGTAGTCTGCCTAATAATCTTTATTTATATTAGACACATTACCTTCTGCATCCAGCATCTTGGGAATGTCCAGGTGTTTTTCAGCTATGTCAAAAGCCAGGTTCAGGTTCCCCAGAGGATCATCCTAAGAGCAAAAACCAAATTCTATGTCATTGCACAGCCATGTCAAACTTAAAATGCCAATGAGCTGCTCCACATGCAACTGAGGATATAAACTCCTTTGTTAAAGCTTTCCATTCATACAGTACCTCACATGCATATTAAAAGGAATTCAAAGACTGTATTGAGCTTTTGTATAGTCATGAGATTTACAAGTCATGTAAAACGAACAAGGACTTCACAGGAAAGTCAACTTTTAGTTGCTCATTTTTTCTAATCTGTTACATTTATAAATGATTTTGGATTAAGTAACTGATATAATAGTCTTCATAATCCAAAACCAATATCTTTGAGATTGGAAATAATAACTGAAAAGCAAAACTTCACATCTATTAATCTTATTTAATTGCTAAGTTCTGCTTTATAATTACTTACATGACTAATTCATTCATGTGAAACTGTGATCAAATATTTAACTTATATTACTCCAGTTTACTCCATTTAAAATGCTTAAATGTACATCTGATATCTTTTGAAGTGTCAAAATGTATTCAGGACTTTCCTCCTCACGCATCTCTGGGAGTAGAAATCAAGGGATTGGTCCACTAAGTTGACAGCTGACATCAAAACCTTTGCTGCTAAGGCAGCCAGGTAAAGAGATCATGCTATCATGCTGGTGCTATTGTCCCTGTCCCTGTGCAGCTTTTCCATAAAGGTAGCAGGTGGGTGGCACGTCACATGACACCACCAGCTGCTCACAGATCCAGTGCAGAGACAGATAGATGGATGGATGAATGATAAACCAGTGGGATAGAGGGATAAACAGAGGGATGAACAGAAGGATATCCCCACCATTAGAGACTGAGCCTGACCAGAGATGTCTCAGCAGGGTGTAACAAGTTTAATGAACATGCTCACCTGGAGCCAGACTCAGCAGCTGCCTGGCTCACAATACAACTGTCTCCTGGCAGCATGAGCACAACTGAGAAGTCAAAGTGTGATTATACAGGTAAATATGTATGTCAAACACACAGGCTAAGTGAAGAAAAGGTAGTGGAAAGAAATTACATAGGGTACATCCAGTCCTAATTATGAAATTGGCACAATCCTTGGAGAGCTACACAAGATTTGACAAGTAAATATCACAGTCATTATTCTATAGGCATCTTACTTATATTTATGAGGACCAGATGCCTGTAACTAGGGAACACAGCGTGACAGAAGAGGTAAAGCTTAGCCTGAGCTCTGCAAGGACTACAGCTCATGTTTCTGGAAATGTTCAGGGTCAAGTCTGTGTCACGCCATTGAGTTGCGTGCTGAAAAGTGCCTCCCTTTCCAAAACAAATGAATGTCACTCTCTATATTCAGCCACAGTGTTTCCCCGCTATACATTTACCGTACGAAGACACAGTTGGCCTGGGTAAAGTAAATGTTACTATTTGAGGTCAGTTATGCAGGTTCTTCTAAATACACATTGCTAATTAAACATTAATAAATTTTGTTTAAAATGATATTTTTAGGCTAAAAATCCCCATGAAACCTCACTGGCAACATTTATATGGTGAGGGATCTGAAAAGAGGACAAGCTGCTTTATATCACACTTCAAAGCAGAAGACTGACACCTGCAATATTGCAGCAGCAGGCTTGGCCTTTCCATCAGGCTAAGACAGCACCTTCTTCCAGGAGGTAAAGGGTGATTTGCCTGTGTTTTATTATGTCTTGACAGATGTGGACAGGGGTGTCAAAATGCTCTCTAGCTTTGCAAATAAGCTGTAAATAAGCAGCTCACTGAGGCCCCCATCTGTTTTTGCACTGAAAATCCTGGGCATCTATTAAACCAGGACATTTAAATGAGATGTGGATGTTTTTCCTGCAGACACATACAGCTCAAGTAATATGTGAAATGCTGGCTATCCAAATGCATGAAAAAAGTCACTTTAGGGTGAAAGGCCACATATTTTCATCATTAAATCCAATCTTGGGATGGATACAGTGAGGTTGCACAAAAGCATGGTTCAAACTAAATGCAGCAGTCTTTTTTATGCTCATCATGACTGAATTATAAACTGACTGCTCTGCTTAGGAATAATGAAGCATGAGGAGAGACTAAGTGAATGCAATTAGGATAAAAACATTCTGCTGTGAGGATGAGACATCCTTAAATTAGAGTAGCATTATAACCATTAGCAAAATAACACGCATAAATTAAACTAGAGTTGAGTCCCTTTAGACAGCCTACTTTTTGTAATTATAAGGAGCAACAGTCCCAACAAAATAATTCAAGTTCAATTGTTAGTTATAATTGCCTTTGAATCAAACACTAAATAATCTGTATATTAATTACGTAATGAAACAGAAACAGGTGAGCACCGCAGGTGAGTTATAAACGGAGAAAAAGAGGACATGACTAGTTTTTTTCAGTGTTTCAAAATATAAATAAACACATATTATCTCAGATTATTCTGTTTTCTTTGTGTGCACCATTTAATCAGTTCACACTGCATCATATGTGTTAATTTCTTGAAAATCCGTGTGTTAGTGTGCTGGGCTAAACACAGCATCCTGGTTATGGGTGGAACCACACAACACCTTGTTGAGCTTAGAGAAGTCGAGGAGGTCGGGTCTGTGCCTATGAATCAGGGCGCAGAAGGCCAGGCCATCCTTCCAGCTTCACCAGCCAATAAGCAGAGAGAACCAACATGTCAGTTCAGAGAGGGAAGACTTCTGGTGTCCAGTTTCAGCATTAATAAAAAATGGTATAACAGCACTTGGTTGCAGCCAAATGTCACACTCAGGTTGTGATATTTCTGTTGTTTGAAGTCAGCTGAAGTCAGACTAACACCAATATTCAGATTTAACAACATCTGCAACCAAAGAACAATTAAAAGAAAAAAAAAACACAGGAAGCAGTTTATTGGTTAACGCTCACCTGACATGGAAGTTTTGGACATTAACATTCCTGTAAGGGGCAGTCTTCCTTTGACACCAGAGAAGAAGACCTTCCTTGGCAGATGTTTCTGTTGAGACAGAATTCCCATAAACTTGTAGTTTTATTATTAACGGAACATAATACGAAGCTGTTCTCTACTGGTTCATGGTGTTCATGTAAACAAAAACCCCTTTCTCTTGTAAAAGTTAAACCAGTGCATCTGTTTTCAGGACTGATAAAGCCCTGAAATTGTAAAGATAAAAATACTATCCATCCATCCATTGCCTAAACCCACTATTCCAATGAAGGGGTGTGGGAGGGGGGACTGGAGCCTATCCCTATTACCATCTAATGAAAGGCAGGGTAGACCCTGAAAAAGTCCATCACCAAGACAAACAATCCAAGGAGGAGTTTAGGATTACCACTTAACCTAACGTGCATGTTTTTAGACTGTGGGAGGAAGCTGAAACACCAGGAGAAAATCCAACAATGCAAAGGGGCTTCCAGCAGCGTTCCCTGGTTACTGATTTAAGTAAAAAAAAAAAACTAATTTAAATAAAGTTTTTGAAAGAATAAATTTGTTTATCTGTGGCACAGTAGCCGTTAGCACTGATAACCTATAACTCGTGGTGTGCCCAATCAGATTGTGCTGTGGGCAGGATATTGTTCAAACTGCACAAAGAGAGAGAAGAGGCTGTACCAGAGCCAAAGCCATGCATCTTCAAATTCATTTATATTTTTTATCAGGAATCAGTTTAAAGCAATTCTGAAAATTGGAAACACTTGTAAAAATAAAAAAGGTATGACTCTGAGCCAGTTCCTTGACTGTTTAATCTGTTTTAATCATACACCCTCTAATTCTACCTTTAGGGGTACAAAGAATTGTCAATGCTGTTGTACCCTCAACAGTGCAGTTTGTACCTTATAATTATAATTAATTATAATCATTTAATTAAATCTTATAAAGACCAGAGGTACAACACTATTCTTTATAAGGTATAAAGACTTCATTTTCTGGGAGTGTACGGTAAAGCATGTCTCTTCTGAGCTTTAGGTGTGCAAATTTGGACACAATATCTGTAATTGTTGATGTTCTCACCTTCCACAGATATGTCCTGAATGGCGAAGCGGAGGATGATGGTCCAAATCATTCCTAGAGTCATCTTTACATTTCCATCCACAATCTCTGAAATACAAAACACAGTTACAAACAATCTGCAGAGGAGTATAAAATGAAGTTAATCTCAAACTTTTCATTCACAGATGAACAAAATTTACAAGAAATATAAAGTACCTTCAGCTCCAATGGAGACCAGTTTCACTCCTTTGCTTGTTATGAACTCCAAAGCTTTGTTGACATTAGCAATCTTGTGAAAACGCATCTTCCCTCTGTCTGGCTTGGGTAATCTTTCTCCTGCAAACAGAATATCATGTGAAAGAGTCAGACAAACAATAACACAAAGGAAAACAAGCAATCACTGAGGTCTGAAAACAAGAAACGTAATATATTCCAGTAGTGCTCTAACCTGAGATGACTTCCAGGAGGAGCATGAGTTTTAATCCATTTCTGAAGTCCTCCTCAATGTTTTCAATCTGCGTACCAGCTTTCCTCAAGTGAGAGTTACACCAGGCTGTGAAGGTCTAACAGGAATGGGATTCCCAGGTTAGATAAATTCACAAATTTTAGGACATGACAATAGTATTTTTTTTCCAATTCTGTTCATTTGTTTTTAAAAGAAAGAGACAATTTAAAGTCTCCTTTAGACAGAAGAAATTACACTATAAGCACGGTAAACCTAAACAAATTCAGAGGTAACATCTTAACAGCACTGAATCCTCAAGCTGTCGACCTCTTTGACCAGGTTAACCATCAGCATCCAATTTAAACTTTTCCTAAATAGCTCCACAGCTAAAGCGGATCAGAACAAATGTACTGTATGTGGCATCCTGAAATACTGTAAATCAAGTTAAGACAGGATCATTATCTTTCCCCTATTTTTGTAAAGTCTCCCAATAGCCAACAGCAGAGTTCAGAGACACTCAGTACTGTACAGATGAAAGCCGGGAGCCGACCAGAGCACATTCCAGCCGATATAAGGTGTTAAATTTAGACTGCTCTGTTGTGGCTCACGATAAGAGACCGAGAGCAAAAACGTCAAAACGTCTCGCCATGCCCACATGAGGGAAAATGTCACACAGATACAGAACAAGTTTTCCTTTAGCGTCACTTTCTGTTGCTATTTTGCCACTTATATTATGACGTTGATGTGCTACAGCTGTGAGGAGATAGCTCTGACATGTGTGCTGTTTACATGCGTTCGTGTGGAGAGGTATGACGACAGGAGGGAATGGATGACAGAGAAGATTAGAAAAAAATAGTTGATTTAACTGATTTAATGTGGTGTCATATATGTTAATGTCTGTTGTATAAGATGTGTTTACATTCATGCCCTGATCAACAGATTGTAAAGCTGTGCAGCTGTTGACACTTCCACAACCTCTCACATTTACAAACAGTTAAATCTGAATACGTGTTTCTTTATGGTTTATTACAGAGTTAACATTCAGGAAAAGATGGAAACATATGCTAGCTTTACAATTACACATTTAGCTTCACTTCAGTTTGGATTCTATAACTTTATTTGACTGTTTTAAGTTCAGTGTTCTATAGGAGGCAGCAAAATACGCACAGCTTGAAAATTTAATTTGAACACTTTTTTTATTTGCACATATACAAATTTAGCAAAGTGATGTTTTATTTTAGCACTTAAATGTCTTTGCTCCCAGTGGGACTGTATGTGGGTGCTCAGCCAGTCACTCAAGCTTCCCCCTTTGGGTGCTGGTGCAAAAGCAGAATATTACAGGCTTTAGAGTGAAGGCCCTTCACATTCCACACACTGAGCCCCCGGGCTGTATGTGACATTGTACTGCTGTCCTCCTTGTTTAAAAAAAGCGTGGCCTGCTGGTCCTCCAAATTGGACTCGACCACAGTCGCAGAACACTATTGCCCACTTTCCAAGCACCCCTAAGCGCTGCAGCACTGCTGCCCGGTGACGATTAAAGTTAAAAATATTCATGAATCACATCCAGAGAAGACCAACCCCTGCTACTAGACTGACTGATGCCTTTGGGGCCTCACTAAGGGAGAGGCTGGCAGGTCTGTGTCTGGGAGGATGGAAAATGTTTAACTAGATGTTTCAAATTTTGGAGAGGCTTAACCTCATCGATGAATCATATTGTTCCCTTGTGTTTCTTCTATAGAACATAATCAATGCATGTATTCTTTAGACTTGTACTCTTTCACCTAATGAGACACAGTCCCCTGGCAACACAGACCTGGTTCTGTCTCTACAACATGAAAGGTCAATGGACTGCTTATCCATCCCTGATAAACTTGTATGTGTCAGACAACAGAATGAGAAAAGATCCATATAAGCAGCAAAGAAAAACTACCACGGCTTTTCCACAGGTTTTGAAAGAAGCCCCCTTCATTGTGGTTTGATAAAAGTAAAATTACTCAAAGTGACAAAGAAAAAGACCTTAAAGGAGAAAACAAAAGTGATTTGGCAACGTTATTGATCACTGGGATATCTGTGTGGCTGGAGCCCACAGCAGTGCCCAAAAGGAAGCACTACATTACTCAATTAAACCATCACCAATTGTTAATTTTGCACATCCATCACAGCAGAAAAACACTCTCCAATGAGCACTTCCATTTCCAAATTATAATCAGTAAAGAAATAAATGAGCACAGAAAAAATGTAGTGTTTATGGAAGGGAGACGTGGTATCATGTTGCTGCCTTCTGTTGCCAAAAATAAACACATTGTCATTCATCCCTGAGAGGGCCACATGAGGTTATAGAGGGCAAAGAGTTGATAGTCTCTGATAGAGCTGGAGTTTAAGGCCCAAGTCAAATATTAAAGCCCTAAAACCAACTGTGAGAGGCCGAGGCTATATTGAGTTGAGCTGGTGCTGGTACAATATATCTGCGTGTTTTCTATAAACAAAAGAATTCCGCGCCAAGGACACTGGATTAACCCTACTATAGTGCCTTTTGGTCCCAAGGTTAAAATTAGATGCAGCGTTCATTCTAATCCCAAGAGCGTCATCGTGTGTTAAAAGCATCTGTTGACAGCTCGCATTCCGCACGTATCAGTGGAGAGGCAGCAGCTTGGAGAGCCGCTGGAAGGTACACCTATTGTTAGCTGGTACCCGCCGCATCCGTCCGTCAAGCTGCCCTCTCTGCACCCAGGCTGAGTTAAGTCCGCCGCACTTAAGTAGGACTCCACCGGAAGTTGAGTGATGTCATTCTTCATAATAAAGAACACGTGAGGGTTTTTTTTTTTTTTCTTACAGGTAATAAGCACCTGGATATTTCACGGTCCTTGCTCTGGCGTCTGACATTTCAGAAAGCTATGCTTTTTCTCAGTGTAGCTCCTTAGATGTAAAACTATTACTCTGAGTAAAACATTCAAATTGCATGAGCCACAAGAAGATATAATAACCTTATAGTTAGTTTAATTGCTTACTTTTGTTTTGCTGTTGTTAATGTATCTTGGTTGTTTTCTGTCTCACTACATTACATATGTGATCACTGTCGGCATACATTTTTGTTGTTTGTATCTGTGTTGTTTGTTTAGGAATGACTGGTTAAATTGTTCCCCTTTGTTTCTTTTCATCATCATTTTGCATCTCTTTGTGGTTGCTGTGTCTCACCTTCGCTATTTTTTTTTAAATCTTAGAGGTTGTTTGCATTTCATTTAGCAATTTTGTGTCATTGTCATATGTTTGCATCTCTTTCATGTCAACTTTGGGCCACTTTTAGTCTCATTTAGGTCATTTTCAGTAGATTGGGTGAAATTCTAAAACTAATGATTTTGTATGTCTTTCTTGATATTTTATGTCTCATTCTGGGGATTGATTTGCTTCTCTTGGTTGACACAGACTCTTATGGTGGATGGTTTTTGTGCTCATCCTATATCTTATATTGATTGTATAGTGTTTGTTTCTTGTATATTTATGTGATGAAACCAGGAACCATGAATTAGTTGCATATCTTGGCAACCATCATAGTACTGTCTGACAGTTGAGTGATTTATTCCCACTAGCTACTCCTAAAGTAACTGTGAGTTGTTTTTACATCCTACATCATCACAATGAGCCGAATTACATTAATTCGTCACTCTTTATTAGTTTTACTTAGCGATAGCAACAGGTGTTTTAATATGATAAAGGCCGGACCGGAAGTTACTTAGCTGCTGTAACAAACTTATTAGTGCTTCTGAACACTTAAATACGTGCATTAAAATATACTTTAAGAGATTATACCACTTTCTCGGTTAAGAAAAAAACTTAAGTTTTTTATTTAGTTTTTTTTTTTTTTTTTTTTACTAGTGTGTAAGTTTAATTAGCTGACAGTTTTTCGTATTAAAAAAGTCTGACATACTTTCCTCTGCTGTTGCTCCCAGGCAGGGTCCAGCAACATGTCCCTGTCCCATTCGTCCTCCTGTATCATGTACTCATCCTCGTAACCGTTATCATAGTGCACCGTTGTCTCCATCTGGGTCATCATCATTGTGCCGTTATTTATGTTTTTGT
Source organism: Melanotaenia boesemani (assembly GCF_017639745.1). Lineage (NCBI taxonomy): Eukaryota > Metazoa > Chordata > Actinopteri > Atheriniformes > Melanotaeniidae > Melanotaenia > Melanotaenia boesemani. The sequence continues at coordinate 21,869,433 of NC_055697.1, forward strand.
TTTTTCCCCACGAAACTCAAACGCGTTATCCGTTCAGATGTAGCTGATGAAGTAATGCTGAGAACGGGATAGCTCCCTGATTTTTTCGTCTCAGAGTCGCTGCTGCTCGGTCTCTCTCACCCACGCTTGCCCTTGTCCAACCGACCTGACGCAACGTCTAGCCCTGGTGGCCACGGGTGGGCAAATGTCTCATTTAGTACTGGGCAGTGACGTGGTAACTTCATACCTTCCCTCAAATTCCCCATCACTCAACCCCACCCAAACCAACAGCAGCCAGACGTCGTTATCTTCATATCAAACAGTCTTTATTACAGAAAAAATAACACTCCAGAGTTTTATAAAGGGCATAAAACAACACAAACTGGTTTGGGACATATAAATAAAATGCCTTCTCCTTGGAGAACCTACACAATCTCTTTCTGAAAACAATGGCCAGACACTTAAAAACATACAATCACTAATTAAAATTAAACTTAAGACTGTTAAAGAACAATGTAGTGTTTTTGTTCTGTTGCTCCTTTCTAGTTCGGGTTCAATGAATGGCAGCTGGTGTCCCTTTATTTTCTTTCCCACTTGGACAATCAGGATAAACAAACACCAACTTTATTTTATCAAACACTTAATTTGTATGCATCATTCAGGGCTTATGTAAATGCCAGTTATCTTGGTTTAAGCACAACAGTTTGAATATGCTATAGTGTAAACATTGAATTGAGTGATGGAAAAAAAAGTGTAGCAAACAAACAAGAAATGTGATATGTGATAAAGTATTGCATAGACTTGGCAAACAACTCAACTCAATACCCATTTTCCCCATAAGATACAGTATGTGAAGTGTTTCTGTCTTCCAATAACAAAGTGACCAGATCATCCATTTTTTGGGGAGGTGTGACCTTTTATTCTTTATATCTAGTAAGTCCATTCACACCTGCCACTTTTTCACTTTTTTCTGAGCTGTTGGAAACAAGAGATTGCTGCCATGAGCTTGTAAACCAAGACGTTTCTTTGTAAAGTCATATATTAGACAAAGTCCATCAACATTTTAGTTAAAAAAAAGATGGCAAATGTAGTCTGGGTCTGCTTGAGATACCTTCTGTGGTGCTTTATAAAACTAATTTGAAGGTATAACAATTTCATTACTTAAAATGTTTTAGAGGATTCTTTCATTTTCTCACCAACGTCAAGGTCCACGTGCTCTGGCAATGGCATGAATGGAATGAGGGCTGGCCTCTTAAAACAGGAACTTTCCCTTTAAGGTTCAAACAGAGGGGACGAAAGCTAGTCCCTGCAGTCACTCCTGAAAGATGACCTCACCACAGAGCTTTAGTTTATTCAGAGTGCAAAGAACAATGCTCTAGCATTTCTCAAAACCATCTAATAACCTTAAGAACATGCTATCTGTCACAGTGATGCTGGTACAGATCATGGGCTCGACATAAACCAAAACAATCTCTGCACTAAGAGACTAAAAGACGGGGGGAAAATATGAGGTGTTTGCCGGGAGGGCTTAACCTTTTGGGACTCCATATATCATCTGCAATCTGCAGCATTGTTCTTTGGTCCTCGGTGGTTAAAAAAAAAAAAAGTAGAGATGGGAAGGGACTTAATGAGGCGATGGCCATTCTTGTCATTCTGTTTCACTCAGGCCACATGGTCGCCGCCATTCCTGGCCTCGTTCATGGATCCACTTGTTTGATACTGAAAGAGAGGGAAATTATTAGACTTAGACTAAACATTTACTCCTCTTAATATATAATCTAAATATCTTGTAAATTCACCATTCTCCACAGATTGTTTCACTAAGTACTAGCTCCCAACCTAGGGCTCCTTTAAGGGGGGTCCTTACACCAAAGAGGTTGTGTAAATCAGACACACACATATACAAAATCATAACATACTTAAAGGATTTTTAGTAGTCTGCCTCTGCATGGAGATGAAGCACATGTCACACTGTGATTACACACAGATGCAAATTGGTTGTAATGTGCTTATATTTGATGGAATTTAAGGAAATTATATTTTTCTTGAAAGAGCACATGTACAGCTCTGTACAACATACACAGCTGACATATTCATGTAGAGCAAAACACTACATGCACGAATTGGAGTAGAAAGTTGGAGGATTTTAAAAAGGCATCTCCACCTATTTACCTATTTAGAGTGTAGATAAAACAGTCTGGTGGTGTAATTATACTGATTGTTCTCCCATTTTCAATGTGTATCTAACAGCTTTTGCAGAAATTAGGTAATTTTACTCATATGTTGTAAGTTTTGTACTTCCAAATGAGTGTCAAATAATTACAAATATATAAAAGAGTCCATGGTGAGTTTTAGATTAACCCAGACTGGACAAACACACACTTTCACTTTGTCCCATTCAGCTATATGCACCCATTGGAGACTTAAGCCTTACAAAAAAAAACAAAAAACAAATGCTGGTAGCACTTCATCATGAACGTCACACCTCCCTAAATAGACATGTGCAAGCTCAAGGTGGCTGTTTGGTTGTTTTTATAGAAGTGAGTGTGACTGATTATTCTGGAAACTTGAGACAAAGAAGTTTTATAGATGATTCTTTCACTGAACACACATATAGCTTGCATGTTTGGCAGCAGGTAGAGGGTTTCATCTTTTTTGTAAATATGAGAGGAGGGGGTTTCCAGGAAAAAGGTTGGGGGGTCCACTTTTACAGGGAACCAGTGACAGAGAAACTCACCCCATTTATTGCCTACCAACACAGGACAAGCTGCATGTCTGGTGCTGTAGTCTCCCTCCCCACTGGCAAAAAGATTGTACCAGAAAACAGCAGTACCCTGAAACAATAATCAGCAAGTAAAATTTAAATACACAAGCGTGTGTTTGCTGAGCTATTATTTAAGTGAGAAAAGAAAAAAACTGTTTAGAATGTTGGAAATGAACAAATAGGTCATTAATTATTCTACATAAACCTGATTTGCATAGAAAGAAAGTCTTACTAAGAGACTTTTGGAATATGTGTATAGTAATGTGTGTTTTCTTTTATGTGAGTTAATTCAAAATAATTATATGTAGATTTGTTAAACAGCAGGTGTTTAGCTGGTCACATAATGCATCTAATTCAACTACTGAAGATAAACCAGTAAATGTGCACATTGTTGGTACAGGTTTACCTTTTTAGGCCAAACTGCTGCACCTACATCAGGAAACACCGTGGCTCCTCCAGCAGCTACATCACTCATCTACAGCACCAACAGGAGAAGCAAAATTCAGTGTCTCCCCAGGACATATATGGCTGCAGTTGAGTAAGTATAAAGAAGGTAGAAAACACGCTGACTTAAGCTTTCTTTTGATCTTTTGGATATTTAAACTAGCTAAAATTTTGCTCAAGTAATTACTGCAACAGCCCAGTAGGTCCAACTTTAATTAAAGAAGTGTTGAGCAAGTCTTTTTTTCCCAAAACTTTCCCACTTCCAACATTTTCCTTTGACGTTAAATTATTTTTGATGAAAAAGTAAAATTAAAAAAAAAAAAAAACGTTTTGAGGGATTTAATTATCAAGTTGCAACCAGAAACACAAAAGATGAGTGTAAAATTTTCACCTCAATTACTGAGCAAGTATGAGGATTTTTATAAGATTCAGGTGATCAAAACCTGAAGAAAAAAAAAGAGAACTAGATACTGTATGTAAAAAAAACAAGCTTTATGCCTTTTTTTTAAAAATCTGGTAAAAACAAAACAAGTAAACACAAAAAAAATAAATTTACATTTTCTTACAAACACATACCTGTTGAGCTCTGTACAGTTTCAAGGACACGTGGTTAAACGTGGTCAACACTGACATCTATAGATAACTCAGGAATTTCAAACATCCACTTCTGAATATTTCCAAACATAAATAAATCAACCATGGGACAAACAAAAAGCTGAATTAATGAAGATAAAATTTCCATACAAAGACGTGTTATTTTCAAATTTATCATTACATTTAATGACAAACTTTGCTTTCATGGTTATAAAAAAGTATTGAAAGGCTTAATTCTCCTTAAATACATTTTATTAGTCATATGTCACCTCAAGGCTAATTTTTTAAATGTATAAAAAAATGTTTGTGTGAAAATATGAACAGACATTATTTAGATAGAGGATGAAAACACAGGATAAAGTGTTAACCTAATGAAAATCACCATAGAGCTTCCACATCAAATTACTAACATATCCAATATTACTGTACAAGAAGTTTCTGAAACCCTAGGTTTGACTATGTAAATGAGGTGTTATTGTATCGTATATGCACCGATTAGCATAAATCTAAATAAAAATAAAAATGTCAGGTAAGTTAAAAAAGGTGTGGCTGTTGTGACATCAAAAACAGAAAAAACAAGTAACTTATCTACATCTAATGCAAACACTTCAATAATAACTACAATCTAAAACAAAGACTGTCTTCATAAATTAACAAAGAAAAAAGTAGGATCTATTGACCCAAGAGCGTTTTTATTTCTCTGCTTATTGGTTGATTTAAGGTTGATAACTTTGGGTTTTATAAGAAAAAGTAAGAGTTTACTTACATAAAAGAGCCAAGTTGCAACACGATTCCCCGTGCCCAGTTCTTTAAAGGCATCTGGCTCATCTTTCTGTGCAGAGATAATAAACAAGTTTAATGTCCTTTTGTATTAAAGCCACAATAAATTCACAGAAATTAACTTTACTCAGCTGTGATGACCGTACCCTTCCAAAGTCAAAGTGAGGTTCATATTGTCCTCCAACACCATAATTTGCAACCTACAAAGACAAATTAAAGTATTTGTAAGTATTACAAATACAGAAATCGAGCTCAGTAAACAAACACACACAAACAGAGGCATAGGAGACCGAGGGATTCAGCTTTCCTTGGAAAAACATGAAATAACTCTTTACCTGCAACTCTTCTGCAGTGTCAATTTCCAGCCCTGTGAGATCCTCAATTCTCTGGTTGATCTTGTCAATTAATGGATTATCATAGCCAGTTAGCCAAGCACTGGAATACAGAAAGAAAAGCAGAGAAATTGAGAGAGAGAAAAAAAGAAGCTAATTCTCTGAAATAATTCTGCAGGACACATATTTGTCCACTAGATGGCAGTAATGATTTCTTCTGAAAATGCAACAGGCACATGCCATGCTGGAGCTATGCTAAGAAAAGCTTCCATTAAAGTTATTTTCAGTCAGATGAGAGAGAAAGGAAGATGAGATATATATATATATATATATATATATATAAAAATAGAAAAGCTCGAAAAGGCCTGCGATTTGAGATTCAGAATCCCCAGTCAGCTCAGGGTACAGGGCTGTGGACATTTCCAGGAGTTTGGATGAGGACGGCGGCAAAACATTTTCATGGAACTTTTCTGGCCTCACCAGTCTGTTTGCTAATCTTACATCCAAGTCTGATATCATTTAAATTTGGTCTAAAACACCAACAAAACAAAAAAATTCTAATATAAGACAGCGAGAGACAGAGATGAGTCATCTTTTGACTTAGAGCTTCTGTTGGTGTTAGTCTAATGTTGCTGGAACGCCGAGTCAAATATGAGCCAGCAGATTTTTTTTCACCTAGTTCAAAGAGCGGTGAAACTGAGAGTTCTTCTGTCTGTCTGTTACTGCTGCTGCTTACGTTAAATTAAAAGATGTGCTGGGTAGCACGTACACAGACAACAACTTTGGAGGGACACCACGCCCTTACTCCCACATCCACACATATACACATTAATTACAGAGGGCAGAAAAATCCAAGAGATGTGGGGATCTGTGTGGGTTGCAGAGCTTGCTATTTTTAGGATATGATTCAAATTCAAGGCATCTATAAAACTTAGTTATTTTGTTATAAAGGGGGAAAATAGATCTACAGTTGGATTTCATCTAAAGCCCTCCAACACACAGTAGCACAGCAGCTGTAACCAGATATTACTCTTTCAACTGGTGAATAGAGATCATCTCAGGAAAAAAACAATGGCTGGGGGACAGTTACTTGTTTAATTGAAGTTCCATGAAAATGGCTAATTTGCCTGGTAAAATAAAAAATACAAAACCAACAAGAGTTTTGTTCATTATCACTTCAACTATCTTTTGCATCAGCAATAAAGAGATTTAAAAAAAACAATTTATATCGTTAGTTTTTAAGGTGCTGAACATTTTCATTCTTCTGCATCTCGTTTTCTGGTTGCAAAGCCAAACAGGTGTTCCAGCCACTTCACGCAGATAAAAATGAAGCTGGGTGAAGACACTGATACCTTCCCAGTGACCTGTGACCCCTTACCTCTTGGAGACTCTGTACTGGGCTGTGGTAAGTTTCCCAGTTTGGGGGTCATGCACCGTGGCTCGCCTTAACTACGGTAGTTCCAGAGGCACAAAGACACAAACGAAAAGGACAGAGGATAAAAAAGAAGGAAAAGGGAGAATGAAAGGCGACACATATGAGAAGGATGGGAGGAAGGAGAGTTGAGAAGAGAAAGAGAAAAGTAGATGCGGTCACTAATTGTCAAAGTTATTCCTGAGAAGGACCAGAGTGTCCCATGAGGCAATCCCAAAATCATCAGTTTTTTACTGAGTGCCTCAAACACAACGTCTGGCTCACAAAAGCTGCTATGTTAATACTAACTAGCAGAAAAAAATAACACATTTTTCCCCTCCTTCATCTCCTTGTGTTACCTTTCTGTAACAGACTCCTGAGCAGAAACATATCCATAACAGATTCCCAGAACACTATACTTTAATCCAAACCATTTTTTTTTTCATTTTTGAAACCACAACAAGTTCATATAATAGCTTTAAAATCACTGCAATGCATTAATAGTCTACAGATGTCACTATAAGCTTTATAAAGCCTTGATCATCCTCAGCTGGATTCTTTGCTTCAGTTCAGGAGCCTTTAAGCTTTGGAGGAGCAAAGAGATGGAGACAGAAGAAGTACAGAGAAGAGATGGGATGAGTTATTAAGGGGAAAATGAGGGGAAAAAAAAAACAACCAGATCCCACTTACTCCCTCTCAGCTTTTTATCTGTATACTCTATCGTGGCAGTTTCTGGCTCTGTCTTACCTTTTGCTGATCCTGTAAGAAGCTGTCTCCAGCACTCCAGTGATGGGGTTGGAGATGGTTGCCCTGCGTAGCTGAGAAGCCAGGGACATGATTTACCCACACACAGATGCATACACATATACACATGTGCATGCCTGCGCGCTCGCCTAACTAGCAGCTGGCCTCACAGGTGTGACCTCCCACCCCTCAGCATGATAAACCAACAATCAAGCTTCCACCCGACAAACGTTTCCGATACTCAGAATTACTTACTCGCGGTTTTGCCAGCTGCTTGATTTTCTCAATTTCTGCATCTGAGACGATGTCAAGGTAGCGAACGATGTAAGGACGGTCCCACTCATCTTGCTGTTTGACAGGTGCCAGGACATATTGGGGGTTGCGATTGTTGTCATAGTAACGACAAAACAGACGGCTCTCTCTGCGGGGTGTCTGATTGAGAGACGAAGATAGAGTACAAGGAGTTGAAACTCAGTTCAAGTTTGGAGGGTAGAGCCTGTTTTTTGTGTTTGTGTTATCTTCCTCACCATCCTGATACCTTCCCCCCGACAAAGCATCTCATACTTCTTTCTCTCTGGGATCAAAGACAAGGTCTTTTTGGATTTCTGCTTCTTCTCCTTTGTAGCAGTTTCTTTTGTTCCTTGCTCCTTCTGCTTTTGACTTTCTTCCACTGCTGCCTTTTTCTGCTTCTCCAGCTGGAACTCAAAGTATTTCAGGTTGCCCTTGGCACGCTGGTGCTCTGGGTCTAAAAATGAGAGATCAATATAAAAAAATGACCTAAATAAGAGCAGTGATTACAAATCACTGACAATTACAGCAATGTCTCCTCAAACCAGCACACCATATGAAATCAAAATATATCATGCTACCAACCTAATTATACAGAACTGCCTTGAATGAGATGTAAGAAAGCATCTCTTCACAATGCAAAACAGGGTTAGCTGAACTTTTTTTTTCTCAAAATTTTACCTTAATTCAGAGTGTGGGGGGACTCACCCAGTTCAAGCAGCCTCTTGGTGTACTCTAGTGCATGCTCTATCTCTCCCTGCTGGTAGACAGAATAACTAAGGTAATCCAGCACGGTGACTTTATCCAACGTAGACTCCTCTCCCTCATCAAGCTGTCTGAGGGCCTGGGCCATCCACAGCTCTGTGTGGTAGTAATCAACCTCAGAGTAGGCAATTTTCCCCAACTCATAACAGTCCTCCACTGTCATACGGCTTTTGTGTATCACTCCTGACATACAGCAGATCCAAGAGGGAAGCAACAGAATATATATTAGAATAATCAAGATCTGCTACTAGCACGTAGGATGGACAGAAAACACAGGCATTTTGTAAACTTTGTGCCATGTACACTGTTAGTGATGTGCACTGATTTAAGGTCTTTACCAGGTAGGTCTCCTGTGGAGATGGTGTTGGCATCCAGTCTATATGTGTCCTGTAACCGGAGAAGAGCTTTAGCAGCCCCGGTTTGGTCCTCCTCTGTGGGAAAGTACTGTCTTTGGATGGTCAGGTTGGAAATAAATCCTGTGGGAGTTGGACGGGACTGTTATGAGTACATAATAAGTCAAATGTACAGTAAATACTGCTTCAAACTGTTTTGGTTTCAACAGTTGAAAATGTAGTTATATCTAGACAAAATGAATTACAATAATCTACTGCAATAACTACAACTGAAAATACTAAATAAATGTGTGGGTTTTAGCTTTTGCTTTGCACTAAAGCAAAAACAGTGTGACTAACAACACCAATCAATATCAGGAAATCTAAATACATTTTATTAACAATCTGAAATTAAAACTGTTATCTTAAGTAAAAAAAATATATTCTAACTGCGACTAAAAGCATTTAAGTGATTTCCTTAAACTTTTCGTACAATATAGCAGCTAAGAACTCAGGTAAGGGACGTTTTGGTTTCTTCGTTCATACCATCAGTGGTGTCTCTAAGTACAAGACTCTCCAGGTCCCCCCATTCTGTGTTCAGCCTTTTCATCAGTTTGAAGGCATTTACAGGGTGGCCCAAGAAACCTTCAGGGTCCTGTGTGGCTGTGGCTGTCAAGGAATCTAACTTATCAGCCCACCTGTCAAAAGGAGTTGCACTGATTACAAGCTATGAATTATAGATTCACATTGTCTAGTGTGGACAGTACAGACACCCTCAAACAGTCAACTTTTACAGCACAACTTATGTTTGTTTTTTAACAACAGTGTAAAGAAATGCAAAAACATCTGTTCTGACATCCTAAGCCATGACTGATTCTGCCCTGTGACTTATCTTTAATCTGTTTTACATGAACATAAACATAATTTGAACCAAACAGGTTTGAACCAAAGATGTCAAACTTTGACCCATAAGACTATGTTCCAGTTATCTTCAGTCCAGCGCAGATAGGCCCTTGACCCACTATCAACTCCTTTTTATTGTCTTGCCTCAGCAGAAAGGCTACAAACCATCTTACTCCTAGCTCACCTCTGCAAGGTGGTGCCAGGGTGGGGTTGGGTACTAGACCAAAATCAAACAGGCTAAACATAGGAAACACTTATCCTCTTCTCACGGGTAAAAATCATCCTGTGCTTCCCACTGTTGGAAAGGTCAGAGTAAACCAGTGAAATGATGATGAGCGAGTACTTTATAAACTGCACCTACTCAAATTTTGAGTTTAAGACCATTTCTTTTTGGGTTTATCCTTCTTTTCTTATTTCAAAGAAAAGCTCATTTTTATTTCTTTAAATTCATGTTGAAATCTGGTGTTAAAAGTCAAATTTTTTAAGGACTTCTGACAGTCTTGAAAACAACATTTGAATTATAGAAAAATTGAGCAGTACAACCTGCACACCCAGACCATTTTAAAGCTCTTCAATCACTCTCTGATTTAAGCAATAAACCATGTACTGATTCAAAGCTTGTGTCAGTAACTAGTTAAGCTTTCCTTTGCATTGTTATATGTCCATATGACAGAAAAGTTGTGCTGCAAAAAATGAACTATTTAGGTGCTTTTGTGCTCGATGTGTGTAATCTTGTAATCACAGACTCACCGTTTGACCTGCTCTAGTTTGTTCTCCTCTGCTCTGATGTAGTCCTTCAGAGATGTGACAAGGTCTTTTTCCGTGTATAAAAGATCTGTCATCTGGCCTGAAGGAGTACAAATCAGACACACTTACACAGTAATAACACAATACTAGATTACACAAAGCATCACTAATCTTACTACAACATTTCAGGATTCTGTTTAATTTTCTTTTAAAAGAAAAACAACGTGTGTGGTTTTACCTATGGAGGTGAAGAAGTCATTGTGGGCGGAGAGTGACTGCAGGCAGCTCAGCAGCAATAAACACCAACATGGTAGCTCCATCCTGAAGAAAGAGTAACAGAATTTGATCAATTGACTTGATTGATCAAAGAATAACAAATTCAACTTAAAGCTATCATACTTTTTCTTATATTTTTTGTTATCAGATGTCTGTCTTACTCCTTCCTTTCTTACTTGCATATCATTACCTTCCCTTTACCCTCACAATAAATTCAATACCAAGCTGTTGTCGTCTAAACCCAATAATCCATAAACCTTTTACTCTCTAGCAGAAAACAGCTGCAAATAGAACTGAGTGTAGTAAGAGCTGTAAATTGTATAAAACAATTAGGGTATCATTTCTGGAAAATAAATTTAATTTACTGTAAAATACTTTTCAGTCTTTTTTCCATGGTTCACTTTTTATTTTACCTTTGCTGTGATCCTACATTGCACAATATATTATAAAATGAATACTTCTACGTTTTCTAATAATTTAAAGTGTGTTCATTGTTATTATTACTTTGAATCGTGTTTTAGGGTCTGTTTATTTTCATTCTGTGTGATGATCAAGAGTGAAAAAGGAATTTCCGTTTATTTCCGAAATAAATACATTTCTCTGATTTTGATCCCAACTCTGCTCAGTCAGTCAGTCATTCCAGGAGCTATCTCAACACTTGTAAGATAAATGTAAGATAAATACCATTTATGCTAGTAAATACTAAGTAATAAGACAAAATGTACATTTCCAACATGAGTGAATGGACTATTCAGAAAACAAAGACAGAAAATCAAATAAACAAGAAGAAACACGAACTGCTTCAGCAAAAATAAAATAAAATAAAATAAAAAAAGCTATTGAAGCCTGTGACTGAAAAGATGAAGTATTTGTTTAATCTCTTTATATGTCCTGTCTCTCTCCGTCCACATAAAGCATAAAAAGTCAGTGGCTTTTCTGTCACTACATCCGGTTAAGCCCCAGATTTGGTTTGGGCATAATTCCCAGAGGGCTCCTGACCTGAGAGGAATGCCACTGTCATTTTCTGCATATTCACAGTCAAATGATAAGAAACAGAGAAAAAGAAAGGCAAAAGTCAAAAGTAAAACAACAAAGCAACGTGTATGAGTGTACTCAGATATCCACATCATCTTGTAATGTGAACTTGTTGGTCAAAACTAAACACCATCAGGGTATAATTTCCATTTTTGTGCCACAGATTTGTGACTGCTGCATCAAAAATACTTCACCTGTTCTTCAGCTAATGACTTATTTGTCTAAATAAAACTATCAATAACATTCTTTTTAAACTTCTGGATGATATAATGTGTTTAAAAAAAAAATCTTCAAATGCAAAGACGTAGAAAACATAAAAAAATATTCCAAAAGAATTAAATATACACACTTCAGGGCCAGTGGCAAAGTAAAGGTCATGCAAGAGAAGCTGTACCTGCACGGTTCTGTGAAGTTTTTATATTTAAGCAGACGACAGGCTAAGACAGGTTCTGACTTAGCCACAAGTACAAGCCTGGAGTGAAAATAAAAAGTATGACTTGTGGGATTTCTATTTAGGTCACCAGCGTGCAGCAGAGAGGAATAAACATCTGCCCCCGTACCTCATACTCAAATACTAAGGGAATTTTTAAAAAATGTGAAAAAAAATGTAATGAAATGGCATTAAATACCAATTAATCTCAGGGGGAAAACTGCAAATTAATTATACCATTATACTTAATGCATGGAACTATTTTTTATGTATGTATTTATTTGTTGTATAATCTTTGGTGTCACTCAGAGAAAAACTAAGAGAATATAATAGCTGTAATCACTGCAATGACTGAGTAACAGCTGCTATGTCTCCTCCTGGAATAATGTTGCATCAGAGTAAGGAGAAGATTAAAGCTGCTCATTTTCATTTTGATCCATCAGTGAAGGGTAGTGAGATTGTTTTTATCCATAAAAGCTTGTGGATGACGTGAAGACGTCATAGACGTCATCCACGTGAAGACTGCGTAACCCCAATTTAATTTTAACCTTAAAAATAAAATATTGAACCATAGTGCTCTTATCATTAGGCATCCATTTTCAGAAATACTTATCATGCACATGAATCTTTGGCATGAAGTTAACCCATCAAAACGATAACTGCAGGGAAGGATTAAAATATAAATGTAAATATCTTCATTATTTAACTTGTTTCAGGAACAAAGGGCACTAAAAGGGCACTATTTTCTTTTTAAATCTCATAATTAAAGCCTCTTTTAACTCAATTTTTGTCCACTGGCCAGACAATATAAGAATCTTAAAATAATAAGTTTGTTTACAATTTTTGGACATTTATCTGACAGAGCTATTAATGATTCAATCTTATAAGTAATTTTATGACAAAAGCTCAAACCCCATTTTGCTACATACAATAACTGCGTCAGTTTATTAACTGATAGTTAAAGTATTATCTCTAGAGCATTATTTCAAGTATTGAATCAACAATATCCAAACAGATAATTTAAAGTTTTTGCTTTAAATTATAAATCTATAGATTTTCTTCTAGACTTTATTACATTCTACATCGGCACTGTGGACATTTCCAAACCCCCTTGATGGTTAATAAACCGCGAACAAATCAACGATATACGTTTTTAACAGGGTTTTTTTTTACTGCTTCCACTTTAGTTTTAAACTAAATATATAGCTTAGAATAATGTTTATTTTCGACATATTTTTCAAATGTGTCCGTTAAGTTGTACAGAGTGCAGCTGTGGAGTCAGACTGGACTCAACACACAGGATGTGGATGGAAGAGGAATGCCACGTCTTCGCCCCTCCCCGCCGGGGAAAGTGTGAGGACGGCACACTGTCCAATGGAGTCCAGTTTAACCTGCTCCAACCCGTAAAAAAAACTGGAACCTCACTACAGTCAGAGTTTAAGGAGGTTTTTCCTCTGCAAGAGGGCTGCTGTTTGTTTTATTTGTTTATTTTTTTCCTATGCAACTCTAGAGACGTTGTTGCATTAATTAGCTTAAAAAAATAGTAGCAGCGTTTCTAATAAATATTATATGACTATTGCTGTGATGTAGTGGAGCATGTTCTGCAGTGAACTCTGCAAATGAATGTACATAATTTATATACTGAATGAGTAGTTGCTAATAAATTAGCAAAAGACGCTAACAGAAGCAAGCAGCATTGCTCTGGAATGCCATAACATGAAAGCCAGCGTCCCCACCTGAACCAAACTGTGCTCTCTTAACTATTTTGGACTTTTTGGCTTATAAATACATTTGGCACATTACAGATCTGCCTCCAGCAACCTTTGAAAATAGCTAAAGTTACATCCTTACGTTGTTTTCAGCTAAAGGTTAGAACCGAAGACAAAAATGCTGCTAGCAGCCAAGAAGGCAACATAAGCGGACATTATAACAGCGCTGAGGTTTGTATGGGCTTGCTTGTCTTAGCTTATCTGACTCGGGGGGACTATTTACCTCGTCCAGAGCATCCCGTAGCAACAGCAGAAATGCGTCCGCGGCCGTTGAGTCCTCTGAAGTTTCCTTACAAACGGACTGGGTGATGAAGTTAACGGTGTGTAGATGCCGCTGGTTCCTCCTATTCGTGATGTTTCGGTACGCTGTTGGTCATCTGGTGGCTTAGGGTTGGATTTCTAAAACGTCTGTGCCTGAATGCTACGTGCAGACTCGTGCGTACAGTTTCCTGCTAGTTTCGGGGGGCTGTCGTTTGTAAATTGCGTTTGCTAGGGGAGGTGTCTGTAGTTGTCTTGACCTGCAGTGATACGACCAGGGACGATTATTTGGGGTTTTGTCGAAGTGGGACAATCCCTCCTGCTTGCCACGTGTTGAAAAAAAAATGCTGCAAACTTAAGATGTGCCAAGTTTCATCTCACTGTGAAGCCAGCTGGACTGCCCAGACATTTTTTAAACCGTTTGAAAACAAACTTTCCCCAAGATTATGTACTGTGCCCTCAATAGATGCGTTCAAACTAACGTTGTGGATAATTTTATAATTTTTCACCATTTTCATCTATCTATTCTTTCTCGCACATTCCAGAAAAATCCCTCCTCCTCCCAGGGTGGAGGTGGATCTGTGTCAGACAGAAGAAACTGATAACTCTTAACATTTCTATGCCCTCACATAAATACTGCAGACTCAAATGCATTGTGAGAACTATTGGCTTTTTGCATTTTTCCCCCTGGTTTAAGCTTTTACATGAACATGAACTGCATGACTATGTAATCAAGAAAAAATCTTTTCAAGAGAAAATGACATGGAAGCACTCGAGCTGCCTGCCTCTGCTTTAGCCAGCACAATAAATGAAGCAATGACAGGTGCTTAATGTGGAAGATGAGTCCATAGCTGCAGCTTCTGCCCATGGATGCTGCCTCAAGTTCCACAGAGCGGTGGATAGAAAAACCAGGGCAGATGATCACTATGTGATGTGTAAATTCTTGATTATACATTTATGCATTGGAGAGTTGGGAAGCAGAGCCCTGCAAGAGAGTTGCTTCCAGGATCTCTGAGGGGTATGATTGTGAAGGCTTGTCACCCAGATTAAAGTCAAATCATATGTGGTGATCAGAGGAAAGTGTAAAGGGTTTGAAAGTTTTAGAACAGGTTTCAGTACCAGTCTGAAAAATGTACAGATGCACTGAATGAATCATAGTATCAGAACAAAGAAAGAAAGAAGGCTGTACAATTGTACAAAACAGACAACAAAGTTGCCCTGTTGTTAACTATGTGAGGCTGTGAAGCAAAGCCATCATGATAATACTGATTATAGGAAGTAAAAGCAGGATATAATCCTATTTAAGGCCTGGAGTGGGAAATAGCAGCTCATCTGACTCACACGGGCCCTAGAGATGACAGAAAAACAAGAAAAGCACAATCTGTATTTGTGCACATATAAGTAAAAACAAAAGCCGTATTATGCTGTGAACAGGTATGGCAGAGGAATGGGCACAGTTTACTGCTTTCCTCTATTTTAGAGACGTTGCTTAGTGGGTTTAATGTTATAGCATGCTTTCTTGAACTGTTTTTCACCCTGGTGTGTATGAGGCAAATGTAAGGAGCAATGAGAAGTTGGATGTGGTAAAAACATAACTCCAATTAAATACTCAAATACATATGTTGCAGACATTTGTCTTCTTCTTAAAAGACAAGAAAGACTCTGTCACATCTTATCGTCCCTTAAGTCTGTTCAAAACATGATCCCCAAAGTGCTCAAAAACAGATTCAGTTTTACTCACCCAGTCTTCTCTTTTCACTATTCTGTTTTCCAACTATAAGCCTCCAGTTAATCATGTTAAATCGGATTTCATCCTTCATAATTCCTTTAGGATCATAATCTCATTCTGAATTATACAGCGAACCAATACAAAGATGCATTTAGCAAGCATGTAATCTCTATTAGACATTGGCTGCAGAATTTTGGATGAACTGAAAGATTTTCAGGAAAACTTTTTAAATATTGGCTAAAATGGCCTTCAGAGGTCCAGCCTGGATGTGATAATAACAAGGACCAGATTGTGAGCTAGAAAAAGATGTTGATGACATGATGTAGATAAAAAAAATAGGCTCTTTACTGGAATCCAATTAAATGAAGTCAACTAGAGCAGCTAAATGCTTTAATAATTATTTTTTAAGAGCTTAAAACAATCATGACAGTTTCCCTTAGACTTAAAGTAGAAAATGATCAAGGTCATCATGTCTCTATGACAACCCTGTAACTTTGGTAAATGATTACTTTTCCCAGGTTTTTAATGATTACTAGAGCTGGGTTCCATCAGTACAACAATGAAACTGTTAATCAAGTTTCCTAGTGGAACTGAACTGACCCCACTCCAGTAACCTGTTGACCACTAGCTCTTCTATGTCTCATGAACACATTTACACTACAAACTAGTGTAAATAAATATGGTTTAAACCAATCTAAAGCAATATGTGCTTAATCCATAAATGTTTATATGTTTGTAAGAGGATGTGGTCTGCTGAGAGAAATGAGATCTAACAGTACCAGCACAGAGAAAATATCATTGTCAGAGACCAAAAAGATGTCAGATGAGGTAAAAAATAACATTATTGACGCATTTTCAGTACTGTAATGTGCTCTTAATCCAGGTTGAAACTCTTCATTTAAACCAACATTCTGTAAATAGGCATTTTGTTTTAAGACAGCATTTTCAAAGGTTTTGAGACAAAAGAAATCGATTGTTTTGGGTAAAATATCAGAATCAAGTGTGGGCTTTTTAAGCATTAATGGCTAACTTATACACCTGTGGCTTTAAAATGAGGGAAGTTGATGGGAATAAATTAAACTGATTGGCTTAAAGTGTTAATAAGGGGTAAAAGTTCATTTAGGATGAGGTCAAACAGACTTGTTAAAAAGTTGGAAGTAATGGTAATTGAAATTAACTTAGGGAGGTAAGTAAGTGTTTTAAGCAAAATAGGCAATAACTATTTAAATTATTCACAAAGTTTAAAAAAAAATCCTATCTTGGAGGAACTATTTGATATAGTTGGGTACCTTCAACTCTAATATCCTAAATATTTTATGTTTTGAATGTAAAATGCTCATCCACAAAGTACTTTGTAGATAGATTAATAGTAGTAAATTATTCAATTAAACTTTGTCATTTCAGAGTAAATATATATTGTGGACCAATCGCATCCAAAGTACATTTTCTCATGTTCTTTGCTTGACTCCTGTTTTTCTTGCCAACTTGTGTCCCAGCATTTAAAGGTTAAAGTTTATGTTACTACCCACATTAAAACGGAGCGTGACTGCCCTCTGCTGTGCTCCTGGGTGATTTTAATGCTAACATTTTCTGAGATGAGTGATGAATGACAACGCATATATCACTGATATTTGTATAAACACATCTTAGTTAACATTAATCATACATACAGTATGTACTTGTAAATTATGCACACACCATCGATTACCACCTTCCATCTGGTGTCAGCTGACTTGATGGGTCTAACATGTTTCTGTATCACTCAGGCTGGTTGCTATAGCACTCTGGATCAATAAAAGGACTTCATGCTGCTGCTGTGTTTGTCTGAATCAGGGTGCATACACTTCTCCATCCTTTGTCTAATGTCTCTGTTTACCCAAGCAGACCCTCACTCATGCAGCCATGTAGCAGCAAAAGGAATCCAGACAGAGTGAAGGGGGGGAGGGGAGCTGGGAATAAAAAGCTGGGAATGGGTCGGTCAGGAATGTGTCAAACAGGTGTGAAGGCTGGAGAGAGCATAACCTGGACTGTCCTCCCACTTTAGCTAAATTGATACTGAAAAAGCTAAAATTCTCTCCTTACAACATATTATTGTAGGTGGAATTCCTGTCATGAAGTTAAAAAAAAGCTGAATCCTTGACACATCACTAGTATGTGTAAGCAAACAAGTGTCTATACAGGATTCCTCAAATGTTATCTGCTTGGCTGAGAAACCAGCATTTGAAATTTGTCCCACGAGATTGCTTCTTTTATTACATGATGACAGCAGAGTGAGAACAAAGTCCATCTGGAACTGACGTAAAAACAAATGAGGTGAATGCCCCCAGCTCACAGAGCAGGTTAACACAGATGGACAGCGAGCAGGATGGTACAGTTTTATACGGTTTTCAATTGTTAATAACGTTATAACCTTATTATTACTAGCACTAATGTCTGAAGATGAAATATGACTATGAGGAATTACAAATGGTGAGTAAGAAATGTTTTCACACTTTTTTTCCTGATTTATCCAAAAACATGAGCATTTTTAGTGTAGTTTGCTATGCGTTAGCTATGTTTTCATTTTAAGGGCATAAGCTGTTTTTGCAATGTTTTTATAATGCATAGTATATATTAATTGAGTCTATTAGTCAGTGTAACTGTTAATTATGTACAATTCTTTCAGAAAACATTTAGAAAATGTTACCACTATTTCCATTATGATTCATTATGAATTAGTTGGAACTTAAAATAATGTTATTTGTTATTTGGAGAAGATCTTCTTTCTAGTCCACAGTGTGAATTTCTCCTCCTACCACTGCAGATAACGCCTCCACCAGGAGAAGCAACCTCTGCACAGAATGACATGTCTTTTAGGTAAAAGGTAATTCTCTCTTTTACAGGTATATCATATTGCATAGTATAAGTTAAATGAAAGTCAGCTGTATTCATGAAAAAACAAACAGAAAAATGTATGCATGGTATTCAAACACATTATTACCTTTTATTGTATGATCCATGTCGGTTATTTTCTGTATTGCAGTTCAGGCAGATGGAGGACAGGATGGTGTGCATCAGTGGTGAAGAGGCTCTCTTCCAGTCATGTGCTGAAGCCCCTGTTTCCAACCTTCTGCCTGGTAATTGTGATTGTACATGGCCTGGCTGACAAACTCAGAAACTTTGTGGTGGGCATCTTTATCCCACAGTACCACTACCCGTATGCTGTGGCTTTCTGCTTTACACAGGTAGGTGCCTTCAGCTTAGTTTGTTCCAGTCAATTTCTGCTTTATGCTGATTTAATGATTAAAGACATTGTGCATTCAGGAAACTAGATCTTATGAACAGGAGCAAGCATGTAAAAAGCGTGTACAAAGTCCTGATAGCAGGCTATTTGCTTTTCCTGCAGCAAAATTTATGGTATGTCAGTAAACATAAGCAAAGTTATACAGCCACTGGTACCTTATGTTGTTATTGAAGCACCATACTGGTAATAACTAATGATAATACTGAGAACAGTGTACCTAGCACAGTAATTTCCTTTGATGGATCGTTGTTTACTGATGTAGTAAATTTTATACAGTGTAGTATCAGCTGTTGGCTTTTTTTAAACACTGTTAGTGTGTGCTGGTTTGAAGGACAGAGCAGAGACTGTCAGTTGGTGGTGAGGTGAGACAGAAGGTGTTTAGTGTTGATAAACGTTTAACCAAATGCCTGCTCTAAACACTGACATGAGAATGTGACCCCATGCAAAGGCCGATCACGAGTGAGTTTTCTGGAGGGGAGTTGAGCCAGAGAGTTTCTACATGCACCTTATGTGTTTGTGATGAAAATAGTCCTGAGAATTTCTGATTTTATATGCTGTCATTTTACGGAAAGAAAATGTGTGATGATGGCATCGCCTAGAAAATATTGAAGATGTGAAGATATAATGGCTATGGTTCACAGTTTAACACTGCACTAATTCGTGTGACACGTTGTTCTCAGTAATTTCAGTGAATGACAGGGCGTGGGTGTGTTCCGCTTCTTATCCACACACCTAGGATCCAAGTCCTCAATAAATGCCTTTATTGATTGTAATGGAACTTTTGCATCATAGTTCAGAAGAAAAAAAAAAAAGATAAAGACAAGGTCATGAAGTATGTTAGTGGAAGTGAAGCTGAGAAAGACAGTTTGTAACTTGCACCATCATATTTGAATGTGTGAAAAAGTAAAATACAATTTATTTGTCAAAATTATGGAACAAATATGCCTATTACTTTTATCTAATTGCTGTTAAGTCACAGATAAAGGGAGTTATGAGTCTTCTGAGTGTGCAAGCAAACCCATGTGGAAAAGTACTGCTACACCCATGGATAACCAGCAATTGATTAGTAATAAATTAGATCAGTGTGTCAAACTGAGCATCTCCACTAGGAATTAAATTAGGTATGTAAAAGGCCAGAAAAGAGCGTTGTACTTACACAATTGATCTATAGCCTACTTTTAGATTTAACTTGTGAATTTGATTTATAATTTCAAACATGCAGATTTTATTTGTATTTGAACTTCTTTCACACATTCAAATATGGTGATGTTACTAATCTTATGCCACTATTCTAGCGCCATACATGCGCAATATATTTTTAAAATAGCAATAACAACTAATGTAATTGTTTTTCAAAAGCTGTGGTGGGCTTTGATGATCTAAACACCTGGTCCATTGTCTTATCTTTTGCAGGTTCTGATCTCCCTCTTATTCTTGAACCTTCTCTATGTCCTGGGTTTGGTGCCTCTCAGACGTTACTCCAGGGTCCTGGGTGAGAGGCTGTTGCTGCCTGCGATCTGTAGCAGTGTTCAGTCTGTGCTGGCCATGTGGGCCAAAGCCAGCAGCTTGTATGCCAGCCTCTTCCTCTTCACTGTGCCGCTGTTGCCCCTGGTAACCATAGGTTTGAGTTTCTCCCTGAAGCTAGCATCCCCACCATCACATCACTCTTCTGTTCTCATTTCCATCTTGAGTGGGACATTTATTATACTTACAGGTAAATATCTATATGCCTTGTGCAGGTGAAATTGTGGGTTCTTTACTTTTTGAGTAGTTTAATCTTTAATGGGTTTCCCCCTCTCTCTCGCCCCCAGCATCCAAGGGTTTCCCAGCTATTGAGCCTCTGGAGTACATGTATGCTCCTCTGGCTTTAATCCTTCACAGTATTTCCCTAACTTTCCTGGCTAAAGTGTTTGAAGATGAGCGACACCGCCCTTGTGATGCCCAGGCCTCCGTTTTTGACATCTATTACACCCAGCTGGTCAACCAGAGCTGGGTGCTGGGCGTGTTGTGGCTGCTGCACCCTGACAGTCCCTGGCAGGTGTTGAGGCATAGCAGCTGGCAAAACCTGCTCTTCCATGGATACTTGCTCGCTATTCTCCTATTAGGGATGGTACTAAACTTCATGGTCAGCATGTCTGCTCTATGTGTCTCACCAGTGGCTGCTGCGCTGCTTTACTCAGCAAGACCGATGATGCAGCCATTTTTTCACCTCCTTTAGTTTTACTGAACTGTAAAAACCTTTGAAATGTAACACACTGTAAGCCGAGGGTATGTAAATGCACAAAACTTTCTGATGAGAAATGGAAAGTGTAGGTTCTCGCCATGTTTGTTTAGTTTCTGCTATTTTGGATTTTATGAAAAAGTTAAATACAATCCACCACTAAGAGCAGCAAAACCCATCCTCAGACCAAATCTTAGAAATAGTTCTATAGATTTCCAAAAGCCTTTGTCTCTATCAGCCAGCTGTAATCCACAGCTAAGCTAAGCAGATAGTGAGGTCTTATCTCAAATGTCTGATTAATCAAAACTTAACTTGAGATGTGGACTCTTGGCCTCATTTTGAAGAGACACAAATTATCCTGCAGCTAATCAGCAGGGAGAGATGCACCCAGCATAAATGCATTTTTCCAGTTCATTATTAATGTGTCTGATAGGAGAGGTCAGAAGTCTGAGACATGACTCATCGTTTCTGACTTTAAGACCTTATTGAAAGATTTAAAACACTTTCATGAGTCTCAAATCTTTTCCACTGTTCTTTTAAACCAGGAAATAGATAGTAAGATTCCTCATTTCTAACATGTTAAACACAATCTGCTGAACCATAACACTTGTCCCTATCTTTTTACTCCAAAGCCATCAGCGATGACTTATAGGTTGCTCCCATTACATCACACCCTTATCATGACTACTAACACGCCTCTTGCCTCTGTCAGATGTTGCTTACGCTGTGTAAAAATCATGAGGACTAATTATAAAATAATTACCAAGAAGTACCATGAAGAACCACAAGCTCCCCTTTCCACTCAAAAACATGGTGTACGCTTTCTTAACAATCAAAGTCAGACTGGTTCCCTTACTGGAAACAAGTGCTTTGAGTCAGGAGGTAATATTGTGTATACTCATTTTTTTTCATTCATAAAAGTCTAATTGTGGCAATGTTTTAAAAGTGAGTTAATTTATAAGAAATGGGCTTTTTTGACTCCTTTATATGTAACATAATCAACAGTATTTAAGGGATAAAAGTCCCACTTTTCTTCTCCAGTAAGCGAAGTTTAACCAGATCTCCTTTCATGATTTCCTTAAATGATTCTGATAGTTTTCAGATGAGAAGAAATAATGAGGGACAGGCTGTTTGCACTGGGTACACATAGTTAAACTTATTTGATTACATTTTACTTAACAGTGTTAAAATAATTAACTCATTTCTCTGAGTGAATTTTCAACCAATGGTTGGTTAATATTTTCCCTGAATGAATCTGCTCAGTTTTCAGATGAGAAGGGGCTCACTGTGAGAAAAGTTAAATAGTTGCTCTCATGACTGTTGTTTTCTTTGCATGTTTTAAATTATTCATGTATAAACTGTCCAAAAATGTAAGAATAAGCTATTATTAGGATTTATGAAAATAAGTATATTGGCTTATAAAATGAGTTATTTCACCATTATGTATACTTTGAAAATTAATGTGAAAAAAGCAGCTGCAATAAAGAGAACGTGAGAAATTAGTGAAATAAAAGTTTAGAAAATATATTTATTCTGTTATGCTGGCAGTCATTAATACATTTATTACAGCTTTACACAAAAGGGGCATGTATTAATAAAAAGACCAAAATAGTTTATTGCAGTTCATTTTTAGTTCACTGTCACTTTAAACATGGGCTTAACAGAGGAAAATCTTAAATGACAACATTTCTTTTCCTTTTGTTTTCAGTGCTATATTTTATCTCAACAGTAAACACTTCAGATTTTATAACATCTTAATATATTTTTGAAGCTGTGTTACAGGAAATGTCTTCAATATACAATTTTAAATACAGAGTTTGAATGTGAAATTCATGCAGCTCTATGTAATAAAGGCAGTTATCAGCTGGACATGGCTGCCTGTCATTTATCACCTCATTAAACTCACTTCCTCTTGTCCTCTATGAGGGATCAGAATTGGGTGGGAGGTGTATGCCCAGGCTCTGGAGCAGGTTGGAAGCGGGTCCGGCCAGCCCAGCCTGGCAGCTCAGAGACTCCAACAGGTTTGCGACTAAATTGACATCCACATCTAAAGGCTGGATCTCCTCTTCTTCTGTCTCTTCCACTCCTCCATCCTCCCTCGAGAGACCGTCTCCAGTAGATGAATGAGAGGAGCCGTTGTCCAAGCTCGTCTTGTTGTAATTCTGCAGAAATAGAAAAATATGCATGGAAGATGATGCATGAACTATGTCGGTGCATTTGTTTCTAACTGATATTAGCTTGAGGATGAGGAAGATTCACAAAGAGAATTTACCCTTTGACTGAAGCTTTGTCCTACATTCGTGCTCATCAGCTCCTGATCCATTTGGTCCATGTATCTTTTGAGGCTGTCCAGAGTTTCTGTCCCACTCATATCTGCCTGATTAGAGGAACCCTCCTCTTTTTTTTCCACTTCTTCGTCATCTTCTCCATCAAAATCTTCATCTTCCAGATCGTCTGAATCTAGCTCTTCATCTTTGCTTCCTAATAATTAAAAAAAAAGGGTAAATGGAGGAAAAATTGTCAGATTTTAAATGTCAGAAATCTTTTAGAACCTCTACATACCCAGTAGTCTGTCCAGGGAGTTGGTCACAGAGTCTGGGTCAAAACTAAAAGGCTGAGTTGCACTGCTCCTGGAAAACAGAGGAAGGCAATATGACATATGAAAGAGAGACTAGTGATGGTTCTGAATAAATTAGCAAGAAAGTTTTTATGCTTTGTGAATAAATTGACTTTTTTCATCCAAGCAAAGCACAAAGAAAAAATTAAGCAGCATGTAGCCACATGCACTTGAAAAAAAATAAAAAAACATGCTAATCTCTCAGCAGTTATGTCTTAGCTGGTGTAATAATAATTCGACTTTTAATCACATGTGAATGTGTGTTAGTCTGGATATGAGAGTTTTTGATTTACATGCATTTTAAAAGTCTGGTTTTGATCTAGATTTATCTTTTTTTTTCCTTGCGTCATTTAAACATGCTGACATTCAGTCATTTAGTGAGTCTCTCACCAAGGAAGTTCAGCCCCCTCATGAGACGACATGGCATTAAGGAAATTCTTCAGTCCTTGACTGACTGCTACCAGGCTGTAACCAGCCTCCTCTTCCTCCTTGTTGTCTTCCTTATCCTTTCCTCTCTCCTCTGCATCCCTAATGTTCTGTGTCTGTTTAGTGGAGCAGGATTTTTTGCTGCTAACATCAGCTCCGCTACAGCTTCTTTCCTGCAGCAGCTCCTCCAGATCCTGAGCTGTGAGATCCAGCCAGCTGTCACCTGGAGAATGACACAAAGAAAGGCAAATTATGTGAATAAGAAGGTTGGAGATATGGGAATGCAAACCAACAAGACAGAAAACTAAATGAAATAATTGTTTAAAAGCAGATACTTACTAACAATGATAGTGTCTGATTTCTAAAATAATTATCCAAACCTTACAACACCAACTTTAATACATGCATATCCTTACAGGCAAGTTCAAGCTTTCACAGTGAAATGAAAAATCATCACATGTAGTAGGGATATTGCCTCAATGGCAATATCTCACAAAATATAATCTAAGGATCCAAATGAAATAACAGCCATATGTATGCAAAGACTGTCAGAAAATGCGCAGCAGGGATGGTTTCTACATTTCTAAGTGAAGTCAACCAAAGTTTTCCTTTTCAATGAAGTTCGGTTTCTATTTGATCCAGGCAAAAAAAAGAGGGATATCTACTAACTTTGAATTTTTTTCCTGTCAAGTTAACATTGAACACTGGATACATTCTTTAGTCAGACTTTTCACTCACTGTCCTCTTGGGGGAGCTGTGACTCGAGTTTCTTCATCTCCTCCAAGTTGAATGGACTGCAGCTGTGCAGCACCTGGAGAACCTCCTCCCCCGGGGACAGAATGCTGAAACGACATTCACAGCATGCATATTCAGACCAATGCACAAAGGCAGATATACTCACACACTTTAAGTCTTGCATGCACCGATCAGTCACAACATTTAAATCATGAACAAGTTAAAGAAATAACATTGATCGGTGACAATACAAAGGTAGGCTAAATACGCGAGCCCTGGAGTAAATATCACACAAAGCCCTCCACCCAGCCTGCAAACTCCCCAGATCCCAATCCAATCAAGATGCTGGGGTATGATCTGAAACCAGCTCAACAGTCCCACTGGTTGCTACCTACACATTACACAACTGGTTTTGATGTTGTGGCTGTTTGGTGTACATGTGTGCACAGACATACTCCTCACCTGGATTTTGAGGCAACAGAGAGTTTGAAGAAATTTTCTGCAGACCTTGAAAGTTCTTTGTAAAGGACCGAACCTTCCAATTCTCCCTGCATTAGGGGATACAAAGAAAAAGTACATTATGAGTATGCTGTTCTCCCATTGCATCCTTTTATATTCATAATATAAAAGTCGTTTAAAAAGCGTCACTCACCCGGAAGTAGCCATTTCTTTCAAGACTTTCCAAAAAGCCTTTCCACTGAGGATTGCAACTGACTGGTGCATTAGGCTCTGAAGATGGCAATCTACATTTAGAGCACAGGATCTCAAAGCCATGCGCCTGGCACAAACACAGACGTGAAACGTGAAACTCAAAACACCTAGTTATCTGCACCCTTGCTGGCAAAAAATGCATAAAGAATGAAGAACAGCACAAGCTTACCAGCTTCATGCCAAGCTCCTGAGCCTTGTACTGTGGATGAGAGTGAGGAGGCAGGTTAAATCCGCTTCTTCGGTCTGGAGTGAATTGCTGTTGCTGCAGCTGGGCATACAGGCAGCGGGTGAATGTCACCTGTTACAAGATTGAATAAAGACAGTTCACAATACCTATATATATATATTACAAAAAAAAAAAAAAAAAACAGAAGCATTATTTTAAGACATGAACGTTTGCCATTCGAAAAGGTAAACCTTGTTTCTTTGCTTTAACCCACTACACTTATGAATGTTTACATCTTTTACCAAGGTGAGGACTCTTGTTTCAGGAGGAAAGGTCTTGAAGCTCCGACAGGCCTGCAGATCCACAGGATCCCGCAGGTAGAAAGCTGAAACTGCAGGTGCAACCAGATCTGGTCGCTGTGCCAACACAGTGGCAATACCTGCAGGTATGAAGCAGTGGGCACGATGGAGACCACTTTTAATCTTCTCTGGGTACCTGTTTGATAAGTAGAGATTGACATTTTTGCAGTTTGGTTTTTGTATGCTCCTGCAAGTGCTTTATTAAGTTTGTGATGAAAAGTTATCCCCCACTAATAATTTAAATCATACATTCTGACATTTAAGACAGTATAACACACAAGCAGTTGCTCTTGTCGTTAACGTGTAATTTGTTTCCACTTGTATTATAGGAGGAATGCACAGTATTTAATAGTTTTAGTTTCAGGCATAGGCAGACTTTTATTATGTGTGGAAACCCTCTCACCCTTGTAGCCGTTTCCTCACGGCTGAACATATCTTGGAGTTTGGCCTGCATGCTTCTGGTTGAGTAGAAAGTAGTGCCAGAGCTTGCACTACACTGGGTACCACATCATAAGGGAAACCCTCTGCACTGGATTTGGAGGGACAGGGCAAGATGTGCAGCTCTCCCCTGTACAGAAAGACCTGCCAAAGAAAAGAAGTGTAGCAATTAAGACAGTGTCAAATGGATATTTTAAGCCTTAGCCAATACTTTTTTATTTGTTTCATTTTTATTTCCCTCTTGATTTAGTAAAACCACAACAAAAGGTTTTTTTTTTTTAATGATCTCATTCCTCCCAAGCAGTCATTGCTTAATACCACTTCAAAGCTTTTGAAATGTAAACAAAAATGCACGCCATTCTTAGACTACCTTAAACAGATGATCTTCTATAATGAAAATAAGTAAGTGAGGTGGTATCTGGGATACAATATAATCTGCCGTTTAATCTAAGGTTTACTATGAATTTAGAATCTGCATCCTAGGGCTGTACGATCATATAATCATGCTTAATGATCGTGATAAATTTCTAATCAATCACAGTGATCAGCTGTGAGCCTATTTACTTGTAAATGTGCACGACAACAGCCAAATGGAGCCTTTTCCTGCTCCGCTTCCATAAGTTGCTGGATAAGTTGAACCTAGGCAAGCAGAATGACCGAACGTGGAGCTGAGAGCAGCAAAATAGATGCCAGACATGACAGAGTTATCACCCGAAGATGATGTCATTATCGAGAAGAAAAGTTACTAAACGTCATGTGACAGTGGTTTGGGTATCTCCAAATATATATATATATATATATATATATATAAATATATATATATAGTGATTATTATTATTGTTTTTTTCCTCAGGTTTGATCTTAAAACTAAACAAATCAATTAGAATTGTGATACGATATGAACTCAATAAAAGTCTATCCTCATAGCTACCATTTAATTGGAATGACTCACTCTATTTTCACTGGTGTCTGGATTCAGCCACTTGGGAAGATAATCTGCTGCTTCAATGAGAAGAAACTCCCCATCATTGTCCTCAACTCTGCAAACACAGGCATTAAATTCTAAATTGCAAACGAATAGACAATGATGCACATTTGAGCTGCAGGAAAACATGTGATATGCAATAATACTCTTGAAAGTTGTGGAGGACCTGCTAACAGCCAGTATGAGAATATGATACACAAAGAACACACACTGTCTCCTTACCTTGCTGCAAGATCTGGAAAAACCTCAGTGATTTGCTGCAGGAGGTAGACAATAAACCATTCGTCCTCAACATTGTCTCCAAACTGAGTGCTCCCCCCAATGTGAGCAGGAAAATCTCCTGTTAATCAACAGAAACACGCGAGTATTTTGTGAGTTGACCTATTCACCACGGGATAAATACTTTAACCGGTGTGTCCATGTGTAGTACTGTATACTACCTTTCTCAGGATAATACTTCAGGTTGAATGATTGATGCTGCCAGATGTATTGTGTTAAAAGAGGGGCAACTTTTGCCAAGATCTCTTCTATCAGATATTGAAGGCGTTCTTCAGTCCTTTGAAAATCTGAACCGTGAGGCTGGAGCAAGAAAAGTTTGTACTCAACCATATCCTCCTGAATCATCCTCCTTTGCAGGGCGTCCATTATTAGTCTTATCTAAAAACCTTTAAAAGGGACAAAAGGCCGATGTGATACACATATCATACGGTCAGCATGTGGTCTAAAAAGAAATGATTTCTTTAAGTTCAAAACCAAAACTGAAGCCCATGCCGCTAGCTAACTCCAGCTACGATTTATTACGTGAATTAAAAATAATAATAATTTAAAACTGTACGCCAATCTTACCTCGTCTTGTTTCTAAAAGTGAGAATATATGTAAACGTGAAGCGAAACGATAACAATGAAGGGTTCAATATCAAGGTCTGGTAATATGTCTGTGCGTTGTAACAACGCCATCTGCGACTATTTAGGTCCTTTCAGAATTTCTAGTCGACTGCCCCAAAAATCTACTGAAAATGGTTCCGACTTCATGAATTTACCTATTAAAGAAGTTCTCGTTTATGAAAGGAACTAACTATGCATAACTTATGCCGCTAAATTTGTAGGTACTAATCAATTAATCGCATAACTCAACATTTCAAGTTTACACGACATCACGTATGACAAACGGATTCATTTCATGAACGTAATCTAATTATCACAGTGAATGACGGGAAATGTAGTAAAATGACAAGAACAGTCGGAACTTCATTTCCCAGTAGCCCACGCGGTTACGCACCTGCGTATCCATGACAGCCGCGTTATTGTTGTCGTCGGTGGTGCTAATGTTAGCATAAAGAATTTCTCTAAGCTGATGATCGTCACTGCAACTTCAGTAAATTGTTTTGATGGATAAACATAGGTGTCAATAACATTTCTGACCACAGACAATTTTTTTTGGTGTTGTAAGATACATTTTAAGGGAAATTATGCTTTGTGGAATTTTTATAGTGTTACTGATGTCTTTATGACATTTCGTGCCACCATTCCTGTAACGTTAGTTAGCTTATTTTTAGGCGTAGCCTTTACTTATCATTACCTGTTGTTAGAGAGAACGTTAGCATTTGTATCCGAACCCCTGTCCAGCACCCTTGCTCTAAGGGCTTTTATGTCTGGACTAATGTTCAAGAAAATGTTGGACATCCATTTATACTCTTCTCAGGGGGTCCTGGAAGCGGAGACAAGAATGAGAGGTGAGGGCTTGAGCCCATAATAAAACTGAAACAAAGGAGAATGATTTCACGATACAACAGGAGACCTGTATCGCACAAGCTTGAGATGTGAGTACTAATAGGAAATTGAATAATTCGTGCAGCGTTCATGATGTTTCCAGCTATTGTGCTTTTTGTGGCTGCCCGGTAAAACATAACATGAATTTGGCTCGCTAGTTTAGGCTCTAAAAGCGTTAGTTTATTGCAATATTTAGTCACATGATGGGCAGAATGATCATTATGTATTATATCATTTGGACACTGTTATTTTCACTGGTGTCAGGATATTCTGCTGTTTTAATAAAAGGAAAGGCACGATTGTACTTTACTGACATTTTTTCCATTCATAATGTATTAATTTTTTAGACGCACCACTTATGTGCATTCGAAAATGTGGCATAATTGTTTAGTTGATCATTTATTTTATAACTGTTCTCAATCTGTAATTTGTGTAGTCGTGGATTGTCTCGAAGCCGCCTTGATCACCACCCTCTCCCAGAAGAAGCAGATGATAACCAAACTCCTCCACACTACCTCCACAACTTTCAGGAAGCTTCCTCTGCACACAACAGGTAACCAAGTCCTTGCAGGCATGGCTTCCTCTGCAAATAGTCAAACCTTTGCATGTCCATGATTAGAAAGAAAAAAGAAAAGAGCAAGCAACAAGCACATACATACACACTCTCTTGGGTGAGTGTTTTGTAATGCTACACCATCTTGAACAAGACAGCTGATTCTCAGGACTCATGCTATGCGACACCCAGAAGTAGCGGATTAATTAATATCACATTGCCTCCTTCAGATGTGCAGTTGAAAGAATGAATAATGAGGCAGCCTGTTAGAATATTCAATAACTCCTGACATTTGCTCTTCATTTTCCACTTTGATTATATACGCAGCTCCTTAAGCAGCCACTTAAATTATTTTTCCTCAACCACATTAAAGAGACTTTCTCTACATTTACAAATATGCAAGATCTTGATTTTTCAATATGTGTAGAAGGGATGCAAAGAGATGATCTGCTGCTGCTGTGAGATAAAAAGAATGTTGGAAACAAAGACTGTTTTCATTACTTTTCAAGCTCTATACAAACCTCACAACTTCCCTATTTCTTTGTTAAGCTCACAGGCATCTGCTGCTTCAGTTCACTCTGACTGCACCACTGTCATCTCAGTGGACTCCCACCAGTCCTGGTCAGGTATCCACAGCTCCACAGGTACTGGCATCTCCACAGAGAGAAGCTCTGTTTTCTCCTGGGGCTATGATGTAAGTCTACTCAAAAGAAAAGATTTTTCACATGTTCTGATGGTGGCAAATTGGTTCTGTTGGTCACAGATGACATGTTTTTCTTTGGCATTGAAAGCATCCTCTTATATTTGTCCTATTGTTTTGTTTTAAAATGTATCTATTTTTCAAAAAAAGCTACTTTCACATATTTTTTAATGTACATATTAGATTAACTCACCCCCTCTCACACATTTTGGAAAATGTGTGGGACATTATGTAAGCAAATATAACCAGTATCTGTTTTGTAATAACATGCTTTGGTTATCTCCAACTTATGTTTGTATTTTGGTATTATGCTTTGCTTACAACACTGAGCCAGTTCAACCAAAAATTTCTGGGAGTCAATGATTTATTTAGTAGATTGTCTTTAAGTTCCTTCAGTCGTAAAAGCTAACTTACTCAAAGCTCAGCTCTTTTAACTTTTTATTTGTCTCCCTTTTTTTATCTTAACCACAAATGCACATCCCTTGAGTTTGAGCTCATTGTTACTTCCACTGAGGTTTGCCTTAAAAAATATTGAAAAATAACAGTGATATATCAGCATTAGATTATGAACAGAATGAAAAGTCACAGCTTTCAGATGCTTAGCTGGAGAACAGAGGTTTAAGTAACTTTTTTGACTTCCATTCTTCTTCTGTTGTTTTGTCCCACAGGAGTTCGACAAGGCAGCGTCTCGGCAGGTGCAGCAAATGTTTGAGGAGATTGACAAAGAGCTGTATGAAGGGAGAGGAAGTGGGGGTGGGATACCACAGGGGCTGCAGGATGAATGTCAGCAGTGGACCACACGCTTTCCACATCTTCGGTATGCAATCCACTTTTTTTCTGCAGCCCAGTTAGTTCTGAATGAGTGGCAACAGTGGAATCTGAGATTAATGCTGCCATCCCACTCTTGTAGGACAACATTATTTTATTTTTTTTATTTTGTGTGTGTTACTCAGGATCTTGGGAAGTCAGCTGATGTGTCCCACTGATGAGGGCTTCCAGTGGTATGCTACTCCAGGGTCAGCCAGCCCTGTCAGCAGCACATCTGCAGGCAACGACAGCGATTTGAAGTCCCAGGACAAAGATAAGGGTGGTGCAGAGTAAGTCATGAATGCACTGACACACTTGTTTAATGCTGAATTTAATTAAAAACAGACACCTTTTTCTGGTATTCACATCAGTTTGTACAGGGATTTTAAACATACAACATTCTCCAGTTTTAAACTGGCATTTCCTCATCTTGGGTGAACTTTATTCAGCCTTTCCAGATAATAGATTGCTTGCACTGAATAAATTAGGGAACATTTACAATGCTTCTATTAAAAACTGCTTTTCACAAGAGTTACTACATGCTACTTTATTATCTTCTGTCTCAGGCGTTAATTGAATACTAACTAAATCTTGAAATAGCTGGATCTTAGGGGAATCCTAACTGACTATCTGGTTTTGTGACCTAGACATTCTGACTTTTCAGTCAATTCTTTGGGCCAAAGTCATGTTGTTCAGCTTTTGACAGGGCTAGGACTCAGACTGAACTCATATGGACTGGGCAGAGCTTCAATCTGATACAATGAAGATTAGATAAAATAGTGATGGATATCCAATTGTATTGATAGTAACATGATTTTAATTGTGCTTTTATGCCTTGTGTTGTCAGCTAAATTGTTTGTCAATGTCTATCCATATTTTTCTTTTAATATAAGGTACTTAATTATGTTGTCTTGGGGGGGGGGGTTAAGGTTGAATGTGCAGGGCAAGAGAGCTGCCCTGATCAAGTCCTCCTCAGGAGAACTGGATGGCCCTCTTAACAACTCTAGTGGCTCTGGCAGCCATGACAAACTGGAAGTGATTGAAGTAGAGGGTTTGATGGAGGAATACCTGGCTTTTGATAGCAGGGATCTGTGAGTTACTCACTTTCGAAAGTTGTTATTACACAATGAGCAGAATTTAAACTGCTCTTGCTGCTTATAGTAAATTAGATGCTAAGAAAACTAAAATTATTTATAATTGCTTTCCACAGAGACAGTGAGTGGGACCAGGATTATTCAGAGTCAGTTCGGAGGCATCGCTGTCTGCCTCCTGTGTCACCATATCGCTGTCGCCGTCAAGCTGTTCTCGACTTGCTGTTTGATGATGTGTGGCAGGAGCTGGTTGGCTGGATGAAAGAGCTGGTCCAACGCCACTGGGAATGCTGCACCACACGTTAGACTTAAGTTTCACTGCTTTGCTGACTTTAGATTGAACTCTAATATATTCACTGTTTTGACTTGAATTTAATGTGTGATTTCCAGATGATGAAACCATTTCTGGGAGCTTGAGCCCTGTACAGTCAGACTCCCAGAATCCTTTAATGCTGCTTTCCTCACTGCCCACAATGCTGCCCAAACTTAGCCAGAGCCGGGTCCCACCGCTCACAGCTGGCCCACAGTTCCAGGTCAGTGGACTGAGGAGGACTTAGACAAGCCTGAGGATTAGAAAGGACGTTTAATTTCTTTCATCAGTAGATCAGAATATCAATTCAAAACTTGTGATCTTGTTGACATTTCAAAGAATTAGTCTATTTTCTGTCCTTTAACCAATCCCAAAAGTAATATTTAATTAATGTCAAATTGATGCATTAAAACCACTGAGACTGAAGAGAAAGTGATAAAGAAAGAAATTATTTAACTTGGAAATTTTAATCTTAATGAATACAGAAGCACTGCAGAGTCTTATGTCTGTTCCAGATATACAACTTGAATGTTGCTTGTTTTTCACTCCTGTCTGTTTCTCTTCAGTCTCTCAGTTTTTCCAGTTCACTAACTTATTTATATCACTGTTTTCTTTCCTTCCCTCTTCATTCCCTGCCCTTCACCTCACCATGTTTGAGGACCTTTTCTTTTTGTCTCTTTTCTTTTGTTCTTGTTTCTCCTATCTTTCTTTGGTTCACCTTGTCTTCATTAATTCAACTCTTTGTTCTGCGCTCTTTCCTCCATCTTTTCTTCCCTGTCCACTGTCTTTTATTGGACATCCCTATTCTTCACCTAAAGAACACAAAGGCAAAGGGCTCAAAGCACAAGTCCAGACGGAAATCCAAAATGCAGAAAAAGCCTTCCAGTGTATGTAACTCCCTTATTTAGAGTCAAACTGGTGGTGTGTTGTATGCCCAACAACTGTAGACGGTCATTATCTTTATCTCTAGAAAAATGTGCTTGTGTCTGTTGATTAACTCTCAAGGATCCTCACTGCTTTTTTTTTTGTTTGTTTTTTTTTTTTTTTTAATTGCAAACATACATTGAACTTGAACAGCTTTGTTTCTCTTTAGATTGTTCTATTCTTTCATTAATTTTAGGACAGTTTTTTGTAGTTACTGTCTTCATGCATTTTAAATGTGATTGTTTTTTGTTTTTGTTTGTTTTGTTCTCTTTTTTTCTCACATAATTGGTGGCATAGCAGATATGAGGTCTTCCTTACTGTCCATCACTGCATGAAGAATAACCATTTCTGTTAAAATTATATTGCGTTGTAAAAATGGAAATAACTAACTCTGTGGTCACTGGGCTTCCCTTCTCTACTGTGTCTCCTTTTTCTTGTCTCTGTCCCTTAATCTTTCTCATCTTTTTTTCCCACATCCTCTACTTCTCATCCCACCTGTACCATTTCTTTCGCTCACTCAATTCACACCATTCCTCAGGTTGGTAGGGTGCCTATAGGAGCAGCAGCAACCCAACACAACCTGAATGACCTCATCATGATCCAGAGCATCCCCCTGCAGCAGAGGAATCTGGGTGCACTGGAGAGAAACCAGTATGGATGCATATGACTCTTCTAACCAACAAACATTTCCCCTGAAATAGGAAGTTAAATCCAAGTTAATCATATATTTTTAACACATAAGATGCATTTATCTTGCAAATGTTTTTCTAAGTAAACATTTTACATTTTGCGAGATGAATCATAAAAATCCTCCATCATACCATGTTGTTGTCTCTGATTTTTACACCTAACTTGGCAGAGAATTCACCCAGCTAAACGCTCCATTCTTCACCTTCCCACTCACCTTCCCACACAGAGAGCCAGAGGAGCGTATGTCTCGCAGGCCAGGCTCGAGTGTGGTCCTCTCCAGCAAGCCTCGCCCTCGCCGAGCCCTAGAGCAGAGCTCTTCCTCGCTGTCTCGCCCCGCACAGTCAGCCCGACGCAGAAATCCTCCTCCTCGAACCCTACTGCCATTGGTTCCCAGCTTTAGTCAGTCCAGCACAGGTGTATCCCTGGATGAGGTCATCCGTGGGACACGTCTGTGAGTTGAAGCATTAGAAGAATCCCACTGAAGCCCCTACCCTTCTTTTTTATGCCCTCATTCTCTTTTTTAGCCTCTAAATCTCTAAACAAATGAACTTGTCATGAATTGTAAACAAAAGAAATATAACATCATATTATGTAGTCATGAATCTAGTAAGTTGGACATTTCATCTGCATTTACTGTATCTTTCTTTGTGAGATTTGGATGAGATGTTTTTGTTTCTCAAAGTCAAATTCTGCCTGTGGAAGTAAACTGTGATGTGTGGAGAAAAATCTCAGTCAGACGTTGACTTTCATCCTCACAATTAAAACTGAGTGTTGCAGAACTCCCACAGTTACTCCATCAATTTGAAACAAAATGCAGAAAAGATCAAACAATTTTAACTCATTAAGTGTGTGGCTTCTTCAACAGAACAACAGCCAGCGATCATCTGACGTCTCCACTGTTGCCTCTGAGTCGAAACACACTCCTTCCTCCCATCAGCACCGGGGATTCAGAGCCATCTCATCCAGGCCAGCAGTCCAAGCTCACACAGGTACCATAACAGCACCAAGCAGGTTTTAGAAATCTACCAGTTATCCCCCAACATTCATATAAATAACAAACTAACAACTACATTGATTCATTTACTAAAATGTGTTGGTCACTTTTTAAAATAAAGTAAAATCCCAGTAACCAGCCATGTGTGATATTTTTTATCTTGCCAGCGTCAGAAAGGTGCATCCAGCCGTGCCCACAGTGCTATAAATGACGAAGCTGGCAGCTCATTACCAAGGGATCGTCACCACCTGCTGGATGCCTTCTCACGTCCCAACACAACTCACACATACAGAGTAAGATGCTTCACAGAATACAAGAACTGACAGATCACTTTCATGTTCCTTTTATTTTTTTCTAGCTATCAGGTTTATGGATGCCTCATCAGTTTATTAGTGTATGACCAGTGCGTTTGATGTTTGATTCCTGGCTCTATTTTCAGTCAGACACGCCATACCGCCGTTCCTTCACAGTACTCGACAACATAGGGCAGGGACGTCCAGGCAGAGCATCTGTGGGCATAGGTAAGCAATTCAACCAGAGTAGCTGAAGAGAAATCATTAAAAACCTGTAGGAAAGGGAAGGATTTAATACTCTGCAGGTTTAAATATAATCATTTCTTGGTGGCTCAGTTGTCTGATACTTTATATTTAAAATCCTGCTTTTTTTCTATGCTTGTTCTTGATTCCTTGGACGGGTTATACAGTACAGTCCAAAGTTTACTGTCCGAATATCCATTCATTTAAAGTTGTAGACGTATTAAAACTTTTGTAAGATAGATTTTTTTTAGTTCATCTCTTAATCACTTATGCATTAATTTATTCTTTCATATCACCAGACTCTCTGGGAATCGGTGTAACTGGCATCAGTCTCGGCATCAGCAGCTCATCTTTCTTGGACTCATTTTCTCACCACCCTCTGGGACACTCGCCCATCAAAGACGAAGAGGAGCCAGACCCACAAGCCTCTATCCCAGGTCAATAGAATAAAGTAGCTGGTGAAAAGCTTACAGACTTTTATAAAGTGTTAAAAGCTGGAGCTTACAGCAGCTGGCTTCCAGTTAAATTCACCAACTGAATGAAGGTTCATTAACTTTAGATCCTTTATCCCACAGCTCCACTGGTGCCTGTGTCAGTCCCATCTCGGGCGTACACCCGCGGAGGCGTCTCATCCAGAGCCAGCAGACCTGGCTTGTAGTTTGCCTCCCATCTCCACAATCTTCAGCCAGTCATCTTTTCATGAAGCAACACTGCAGCATCTGTGCCCACTGAACAGTTTTGTTTTACAGAAGTAGCACATTTTTTTAATACAGTGCTGCTTGGGTGGAGGTTTTTTTTGTTAAAGGCTTATTTTTCTATTGCAGAAATCAGCTTATGTGGCTGCCAAACAGCTAAAGTGACTCTGTCCTTATATACAATATAAGCCATCTGTGTGGATATATGCATGATCTAAATATGTTTGTGTGTGTGTGTGTGTGTATATATATATATATATATATATATACACACGTATGTGTGTGTATATATGTATATGTAAGCCACTGACAGGGATTGAGGATAAAACTATATTTCTTCTCCAACGTTACATCAGAATTTAGTACTGTACAACTTTTAAATAACCTGCAGACAAAAATCTTCATCTGCAGCTTGTGTGCATACAGGAGCCAGTGACAATAGGTGCCACACTCTCTATTGAAGCTGACTAAAAATCATTACAGGAAAGGATGTAGCAGCTGTATGAACTGAACAAGTGCTTCTACTAGAATTATCCTACAATGTAGGAATGTGTATATGAAGTAATTGTAAATAAATTTAAAGTAATGATTTCTGTACAAAGAACTGTATTAAATGTGATCTCCGTTTATCTGAGTAAAGCTAGGCGGACATGTTTTCACAGATAACGTCAGGATTACTGTATAAATGGTAATAAGGTGTTTATTTATCTTTAAGCTATCAGACAGCTGTGCCACAAAGGCAACAAAGCTGGAAAATCACATTTTTCCTTTATTCCTTTTCTTTAATTTGTTTTATACAAAATAATAAAA
This sequence comes from Melanotaenia boesemani, assembly GCF_017639745.1. NCBI lineage: Eukaryota > Metazoa > Chordata > Actinopteri > Atheriniformes > Melanotaeniidae > Melanotaenia > Melanotaenia boesemani. The sequence continues at coordinate 21,906,834 of NC_055697.1, forward strand.
ACAATACAAGTGATGTGCTATTTACATGCAAATTTATTAACATATGAAAACTTGAACAGCAAACAAGGTCAAAAAGCATTTACATTTTTGTGTCAAGACTAAAAACCTTCTAAGGTTTAAAATGACCTTTTTAAAGGTAGACATTTGGGATGTTGTTTGAACTTGACTGACAAGCCGTTTTCTGACATTTACTTCTTTCCTTTCTTTCCTTTTTGGGGTTTGGCACTTTTTTTGGAGTATTTTGCCTCCAGGTCTGTAAGGAAACTGTTGAAATTCTTCTCTCTGGACTGCTGTCGTTGCTGCAAAATAGGAAAGAAATTCAAGTTGGAATGAAGGAGGAAAATAAACAACAGCTCCCAGAATTATGCATGTATACATATACTACCTTCAGCATCATGACTAGACTATCATCCTGATCATCAAGCCCCATCTCTTTTTGCATTTCTTCTGCTTCTTCTCGCTCTCTGTCAGCCTGGAAGATCAGCAAGATGCTTAAATTGACAACACTTACTACTCAATGTAGATTATTGATGGTAAAGTGACAGACTTTAGCCATACAATGCCATGTGAGGAAAGTAAATCAAAATAAACAAGAAAAACTATGTCTGAGCTTTGGGTTTTTTCAAATTTTAACATCCACACACTTCTCACCCTTTTCCTCCGGGCCCTCTTCTTTTTGTCACACTCCTTAGTAAATGCTGGGAATGCTTCAACTTCTCCACTCTCTATGGCGGCATGGATAATGCTGCACACCCTGGGCTCATCTTCCTGGGAGAAGCACATCACCGAGCATGCGATTGCATCCATATCTCCTTTATGCTGCACATAAATCCGGATCACATCTTCCCGCTCTTCATCAGAGCCCTTGTATTTCTTCTCAAAAGCCAGAATGTCCTCCTTTGTGATCTAAGAGATGGATAGAGAGAGACAATAGACTATTAACTTATTATCAATACTTATCAAAATTCCTGGTACAGAATTGATTTACTCAAAGGCATTACAACAGGGTTCTCCAACTCTGAACAAAATTAAAAATAAACAGTTGCATGTGCAGAACAAGCGACTGAAGTTTACCCCAACAGCTTGTTGTCAAGGCGCGTTACAGCAGGGGAAACATTTAAAACCTGCAGGACAGTAGCTCTTGAGGACCAGAGTTGGAGACTGTTGTATTTCAACATCAAATGCGTATTAAAAAAATCCCTTCTTGCTCCCATACCTTAGGAAAGAGCAGTCTCCAGTATTCCTCCCAGCAGCGGTCTTGACTAAGGACATCAGACTCTTCATCCACCACTCCCTGCTCATCATAAATGGCTCTCTGCTCCTTATCGCTCAGCACTGCATACAGTTTTCCCAACACCTGGAGGCAAATGTTAAACACATACAGCCTTTACAAAAGAAAATGTACTTTTGTACTAATAGGATGTGGAGATGTTTTGGACCACTAAAGTGCTCTGAGCATCTGCGTTAGACATTAAGTTTACCCTTGGTTAGTTGTTGCTTTTCTTTGAAAGCTATCCCTCCTTTGGCTATGTGCATTTGAAATAATACTGTCATCACTGCGCTGGTATTTTTAACGGACAATAATCAATAAGAATAACAACTGAAGGAGTTAAGTCTGTTACAACACAAGACGAGTTTTATTTTTATTCATTCATTCAAAAGCCAAACATAAGCTCCTAATGCACAGTTGCAAACACAAACAGGCTGAGAAAAAGCTTAAAAATAAAATTGCCGCTACGACTATTACAGATTCTGAACGGAATACCTCGGTAATACTGGATTTAAGCTTAAAATTATCCAGTGGAAAAGTCGTTATGGTTGCAACCACTGAGCTCACGTTAGCTAGCTAACAAACCTAGCTTTCTGTATGCTCAATACGTATGTGCTTTCTGATGGCTAACAACACGGAAAGCTAACCTGAAACTTCTCTGTTGCCTGCGGGTCTTCAGGGGCCCGGTCTGGATGTACTTTCATCGACACTTTGTAGTAGCTCCTCCGGACCTCTGTCTCGTTCGCCTCTTTGTTTATTCCCAGCACCTCATATAAGTTGGAGGTCTTGAAGAGCTCCTGGCACCGCTCGAGCAAACCCATCCTGACAGCACTCTGATTAAACTGGACACGGATTCTGACCAGTGAAATGTCTACTATTGAGTGTTTAAAAGATTTGCGTTGTATTTTAATCTATTGGTCTCAGTGTACAAGTCAGATTAATCCTATTTCTGCTCTCTCTGTGTTAGCTACATTAATTTGGCGCGCTGGTCTGTCACGTACATCCGTACGTATACCGACGCGCTTACGTAATAACATAAGCGGCTTCTCATTGGTTGTCACGACTGAACTAGCCACAAACCGTGTAACGTTGACTTCTATAAAAATAATAATAATAATAATAATAATAATAATAATAATAATAATAATAATAATAATAATAATAATAACAAAAACACAAAAAACAACAAAAAAGAAAAAAAAACTTGAGATGAGCACTGCCTATTACAGAAAACTTAACAATGCACCAATTTTAAAGTGTACTTTGTTCCTTGCAGAATGTCACAAACACAAATCACTTGGTCCCATTTGATTATTTACATCTACCAAAAATACTAAAGATATATTTGGATAAAATTTTAATTGTATTTTCACACCAACCAAGTGCTATTATCAGAAAAATTTGGCATTTCTTGGCATGCAATGTAGGTAAAGTAAACAAACAAAACACAACAATCAAACAAAAAAAACTTTAAGTAAGAAATAGCTGACCCAAATCTATGTACAGTAAACAAACATTATTCAAAAGTGATATCTTTAAGAAACAGGGTCCTTGAAAGACCTGACACAGGACATGACAGATGTATCTGGGCTCACAGTTGATCCATCCGCTGTTCACCAAAGTCTCATCAGAAAAGATCTTCTTTGTTCTTGTTAAGAACAGGGAGAAAAAGCTGGTGTATGCCAAATTATAAACTTGACTTAAAATTTAGTAGCACCAGGTCTCATGAATCCTCCCCAGCTCCAGACTCCAACACCATTGAAGCAATGTGTTGGAGTCCCTTAAAAAAAAAATTATGATGAGAAAATGACAAGAAAACTAGTTTAAGTACGTTCAATCTGTGCTTAAATAAAGGTGGTCATACCAAATATTGATTTTCCATCTTCTGAGAGGAATACTGTATACACACGTACACACACATAAACATATCTATCTATCTATCTATCTATCTATCTATCTATCTATCTATCTATCTATCTATCTATCTATCTATCTATCTATCTGTCTGTCTGTCTGTCTGTCTGTCTGTCTGTCTGTCTGTCTGTCTGTCTATCTGTCTGTCTATCTGTCTGTCTGTCTATCTATCTATATATATATATATATCTATATATATATATAGATATATATATATATATTCTTTTGCTGTTGTTTCTTTGATTTATTCAACTTGTATTTTCTTTTTTTCAAGATTATTTTTTTTGTGGCAATCATATTATTAATTATTAAATATTGTTTTTCACATTAACATGTATGTGCCCTTAAATCAAATAGGCTCCAGTTTCAGGGGCAGCTTTGAATGAATGTTTTGTTGTTTAATAATGACTGAAATACTGATCTTCATTAATTAAAATTGTATAGAGTGTTCAGTTTAAACTCAATTAAAAATAATATTATCACACATTTGTACTTAGTCTCTTACAGTTTAAGAACACTTATGTTTGCAAATTACAGACATAGCACTGCATAAATCTGATTTCTTATTTTTAAAAGAAGCTATCTAAATCTACTTGGTGGCAGGTTTAACATTCATCACTCAGCCAAAAACATCTAGATACTGTAGTATTTATTGGTGAGTTTGAAGCAGCACAAGAATACATCAAAGACACAGAGGCAAGTCACTAAGTATTTCTCACTGCTTCATGCGAAAGCAGAACACAAAGATACACACTGACTTTGAAATTAGCATCTTTAAACTGCGCCCACCTGTGTTTATAAGCCTGTACAATATGCTGAACTGGAGATATACACTGCAAACCGTGCTGTCTCAGATGTTGTCAAATTATTGCCCCATCTGCTTCTGTTGCATATTCGGCACGGTCTCTGCTGTTGCTTTTCTATTGACTTTCTGTCATTGCAAATCTTGCCTGTCCTTTGTACTCAGACACAAAATAAGCACTTGGACAAGTGGCATGTCATTACCATGATCAACAATGAGAAACAAAATGACAAGAGCACACGAGTTGTACTGTAAATGTTATGAACTTTTGCTGGTGTGCTGATCCTTCTCATATGCTTTCCAGTTTGAATGTACCCACTGCTTCTCCAAGAGATCCTTTCTGTTCACAACAGTCAAATGGCTTTGTGCTCTTGGTCAGTCTTTACAGCATGTCCATGGCTGATGCATTTTCCCCTTAAACTGGGACAGTTGAAAAACTTCCTCTAGGGGGCAGCAGCTCAGCATTCCTTTCTGGTCTTCACCATCTTGCTGGCATACTTGATAGGGATCCCCCAGCGTCTCATTAGATAGACATCAAACACATAGGACGTTCCTGGCTCCAGGCCCTCGATCACAGCGGTAGTGACAGCCCTTCGAGGATTCAGCTCTTGGAAATACTTGCAGAGAGCCCTCTCAGTGTCAGAGCGTGACTCTGGCCCCAAACAGGGTGCAGTAAGAGTTGATTCTCCCCCGGCCTTTGCATCAAGGTTCTCAAGCTTTCTGTGGTACACACAGTACAGGCTTCTTTCCTCTGTGCCCATCCAAGCCAGGGTGATACTGTTGCATCCACGCAACCGGTTGAAGGATTTTATTTGCAGGGTGGAAGGCAAAGATGGGACCCCTCTGCGGTGGTAGGCTGATGATATCTGCATTTTGACTGAAGCCATCAAACCCCCTGGTAGACTTGGGTCTATAAAAGAAGAGGTCTGTCCAGCTCCTTCTCTCTCCAAGTGGATGAGATAGGAAGGACTTCCCTGAAGCCAAATGTGTGCCAAGTTTCTCCCAACACCCTGAGAGGTCAAAACTTGGCCTTTACTAGACACAGTTACCTTGATCTTTTCACCTCCACCACAGCTCTGTAAGGTAAGGAGGCCGCTTTGCTGCCAGCCCCGAGGATGGAAACTGAATAACTGCTCTGAGTTTATGCCTCCATCTTTAAATGTCACCCACCTCAGCTCTCCTTCTCTCAAAGGGGTGATTGCAGGTCGAGCCTCTTCATGTGTTCGAGCAAATGTCCCCTTGTATGCAGCGCTGGTCCCATTTATTCTGTCAATCACAAAAACGTCAAAGTAATAGGGGGAGTCAGGCAGGAGCTCAGAGACGGTGCAAACACTGTCTGTACCCTGACATATGCATCGGAGATCAGCATACTCATCAGAGAGGAAAGGAGATGGACTCTGGGCTTCAGGATAAGTGTCCCACTGTTGCCACCACCAGTCTTTCAAAATTGGCCACACTGTGACTGTCTTCCTCTCCTTCTTATCCTGTTTCTGATCTTTTTCCTTTCTCATGCTTTCTTGCACAGCACAAAGGCTGGGGTAGTTCTGAAGAGAGTTGACAAGGACACAGTAATAATAACTGTTCTCTTCATATGGAAGGCTGGTTACAGAGGTGCTGGGGGTCCAAGTGAGGGTGACACTTGTCATGCCTACACCTAACAAGTGAACTCGTGGGTCACCTGGGAGCAGAGGAAAGATGCCTGAGGGCACCAGGCCTTCATGGAGGTACACGGTAGCTCTGGTGTTCTGCTGTTTAGAGCGAAGCCTTAAGATGTAGATGGAAGCTTGGGAATGGGAAAGGCCTCTGTAGGTGTCCACTGCATTACCAGTGAAGCTGTGTATTTTTTCCTCAGTCCCAGGACCTCGCCACCACACCTCAGGCATACTCTTTTTAGTATTCCCTAAGGAGAAAAAAAAAAAAAAATAAGGATTGAAAGACAAAAGAATAAGCCACACTGAATTCAACTTCATGTTTTTCTAAACATGTTTGGGAGAACATGTGCAAATGCAAATCTTCACAATATTCACTACTGATTATCTGGACAGCAATCTTATAAAAAGTCAGGAAAACCAATTTGTGAATGCACCAAGAAATTCACTGGAAACTTTCTGCCAAGCAATAAAAATTATGATTTCTTACTCTGCTCTTCTGATGTCTGCGTTGCTTTCTTCTTAATAATCAATATTGCACATGGGTCAAAATATGTTATCTATATCAACACAAAATGAGTCACAAGCAGTACTTTCTACCCTTCTTGCGATGTAAACAAAACATTTCTGCATCATACTTTCTGCATGTTGTCCTGCTTCTTCTGTGTCCAGATACAATTTAAATGTAAAAAAAAAAAAAAAAAAAAAAATCTCTGGAAAAGTCTCACAAGATTAGTGTCATTTGTAAAAACACTTTAGAATGGCTTCTGGCCTTTATGTGCTACCGGAAGCGGTCCAGCGATCCACTGTTTGCTTAGAGTTCTGCTGAAGGGCCTGAAGGGTCAAGGCTCCATTTGTTGAAAATGTTTTGCTCATTTTGTTTTGACAGTTAAAGTGGAGAAAACTCTAACACACTGGTCCAAACTCTTTTTAATGAAATAATACAAAGTCCATAAAACACAATCAATGGCTTTAGTGATTCCTCATGCTTTGTGGATAGAGGAATAGTCCACTCAAATTAGGACTGATCATCAAACATAAAGATAACAAAGGATGAATGTGAATTTTGGATTGCTTTGCAGTGACCCTTGTTTCTAAGGGGACAGGTGTACCCAAACCATGACAACAAACATTCATCCTACCACTTATTAACAGAGCAACTGGATCCTCTAACTGTTGGGGTAAGGGTATGTTTCTTTCTGTAAAGCAGGATAAATTGCATCCAAAGTTATAAATTTTGACTAAAATATTTATATATTTAAATTTATTTATTTATTTATTTATTTTGCATAATTTTACTTAAAACAAGTTTGGAGTTTATTTAAAAATCAGCAATCTTATATTGGATTGGTAATTGTTAATTTTGAGCTAAATGAGATCCACGCCTGATTCGAAGTCTATCGGTATTAAGTTAAATTTTTTTGCAATTGGATAAGGTTGCCATGTAACTGGTGGGGTCTCCATGAAGTCACAGCACTCAGCCATTAAGAAATTACAACGAATAATAGATTAAAAGAACAAAATAAAATCTGTTAATGAGCTTTAGAAATAAAAGAATGTCAGGCGGTTTCTTACTACGTTTTCTGTATGCTAGGTAAAGCTAATTGGCCTCTTGTATTAAGAGGCAGGCCTCTGAGGCAGGACATTTTTTTACTCAAGGCTTTATTTGTGTCTAACATATTTTCTAAAGCTGTTGGCATTGGTTTTGCATAATAATCCAATGTAGAATAACTTGTTTTCAAAAATATCACTCGTGATTTTTTTCTCCCTGCTAAAGCAGTAGCTAACAGTCTGTAGCTAGCAGTGTGTTTGCTAGGTGAAAGAGTCCAAGATCTCATGGTAAAAACAATCACAGGTGGCATTATTGTGTTTTTTGCTGTATGTTAACCATGAGGTCAAACTATTATTCTTTGTTCTCTGTTTTTTTTTGTAAAAGCGTATCTATTTATTTAGCAGGCCCAAGTAACTAAGTATGAAAAGAAAATATTGCAGTTTAGTGGGAGATAGTTGCAACAGTAACTGAACAAACATGAGCAGCACGCTAGAAATTAAATTAAACATAATTAGCTTGTAAAATTACTTAATATTTATCTTTTAAACATAGAAGGTCTGCAATCCGTGTGAACTCAATAGAGTAACAGAAAAAACGTGTGCTTTAACAAATGAACATAAAATGTCAATTGCCACTTCAAAAATTATTACCAGTATTTATTTTGAAGTAGGCTACAAAACTCTTCAACTGAATGATGCTAGCAGCTGGCAAATAAACAACCATAAAAAAAAAACAGAAAAAGAAAACCCAAAACAAAACAACCCAAATATCACTACTTGTTTTTCACAGTTCATGTCTCCTGGAGCAGAAAAATCTCTCCTCAAATGAGACCAAATGTTAGAGTATCAAAGTGAATAATTCAAACCGGCGATGGGGACCCATGAGCTCACAGTCTGAATGATTCATATATCATTTTATAACTTCATAATGATGTTTTACATGTAGTGAAGGTAACCTGGAAAAGTGCAATACAAAACCCATGTGTGTGTGTGTGTGTGTGTGTGTGTTTCTTTCACAAATCTTTACACAGTTAATTTCCCAATTTGATTCTGATTTCCCTGAGAGTAGTTTTGAGTCACTGTGTATTTCTGTGCTGTAGTATATTTGATCCTATGAGTTAATTTAATTAATGAATTTTCGTTTTCCAGCTAAAGATCACTGAAATACTGCAAAGCTTAGTTTAATTTAATTGATTTTCTGTATTTAAATTGAGAGTTGTTGTGTTTCATGATATTTCAAAATCCAACACCTCTTATAACATTTATGGCAAAAAGTTATAATAACACAATTTCTGTCTCTGTCCTTCTCACAGATTCCTTTATCCATGCTTTGAACTTGGTCAGACGAGTATAATGTGCTGATAAGGAGATGTCTGGAGACAAAGTTAAGGAATAATAACTTTTAAAAATACATAACTAAAGTGAAATGACTATTCATAAAGGTCTGTTTTGAACAGTAGCAGTAAAGCTTTGACCTCTAAGTTGTAAAAATAAAGACACAACAAACATAAAAAAGTCTTTAAAAAAACATATATATGTTCCTAAAGACATTTTTCTTCAACAAATACAAAGTCAGGTAAGATTAGATGCTTTGCCCTTCGCTAAATCCCAAAACTGTCTTGATAATATCTAATTGATTGTCTCAGCTTAGCCAGATGTAGTGCTGATTTTCAGAGTGTGTGGAGGAGCAGTTTATGGTCTTCCTATACTCACAGTGAAGGTTTTTGAGGGGTTTGTCCTTCAAAGTGCGAGCAGCCAAGCTCCATTCAATTGGAAGGTCACAGGGGCTAACAGTCACTGACATCGCAGAGGCCTTCTTCTTCAGCGTAAAATATAACCTGTGAACAGACACCCAAGATAACCACAAATTGTGGTTTGATTCTTTACAGGGAATGTCAAAAAGATAACATCCTGTTTCCATTCAGCTGCAAAGTGATGGATGAGAAGACAAAATATCTTCTAGTGCAGTGTTCAGTATTCCTTCATTTTATTGGATGGATTTCAGATAAGGTGAACTAATTTCTTTCTATCTTTTTTACATTTAATTTTATTTTACCTGAGCTATTTCAAGCTTTTTCATTGGCTTTGTCTCCATTTGTCTACATGCTGATCTGTCATTTGACAAAAGATTAGGAAAGGTGACCTAGAAATCAGTTGATAAGTAAACTTTTCTGGATGGATATCCACAGCTAGCATTGCTGTTTAAGATGGACAGCAGATTTACATGTTCATGCTGAGTGTGTAATATTCTAATTCAAACCATCACTATTCTTCAGCCATCTTTTATGTTAATGTTATTGTTTTCCTCTTTTTTAAACAAAAGTGTCAAGTGAAATCTCTTATCAGTTAGGCTTAATGAAAATGAATAACTACATGCTGATTTCTTAACAAATATTTGTTCTCCTTCTGCACAAATGCAATTATTCATGAGCATGTGCAGATGGTGGTTATTTCCAAACAGATGTGCGACATTGTCATTTTCAAGGGCATTCTGTAGCATATTTAACAGAGTGATTAATTTCTGAATCAGTGTTTTTTTCTCCATTATTTGCTGTGTGGTTGTGCATGACTGCACTGGTGGACAGACTGCAGCACACAGGAAGAGAAGCATTTTTCAGCTCCCACTTTTCAGAAAGCATGAGCTAGCTAGCTCTGCTGTGAAGGTTTCATACCTGATCTTTTTCTACAGTCATGCTAGGATCAACTTCTGACATTTTTTAAAGAAAAATCACAAAAGTTCAGTAGCTTCAGCTCCTGAGTATTTGTTAAGATTTTCCTATAAAGACAATGAAATACTGTTGTATTTGCAGATTTGGTCACAGATCAAGAAAATCCTGGTTGCTTGCTGTTTTCTGACTTTGTGTAACTTTGAACGGTTCCCTGTCGTGCCATGACAATTGCCTATGAAAATGAGTTCATGTACAATGTTCAGCTCAGTTTGGATGAAGTTTAATCCTAATACGTTTATCTCAATACAAATTGACCTTTTATGTGTGTATTTGTTAGAGGTTCATGGTCTATACTCATGCTTGGTGATTTTCATTCCTTGGTTTGTGTGAACACTCATAAATTTTATACTCATGAATGCCTCTTGTAGAAAAACACATGCCTTTTAAAGCATTTATTCATTAATTATAAGCAGGTTTTTGTACTCGTCTCACTATTTACTAGCCAAGCCTCGTCACCTTAATCACAGAAAGTAAAATCTGAGGGCCACATTTCAAAGTGCTATATCATGTTATTATGATATACTGGATATGTATGAAAGATCATGTAAGTGCACATATCAATGTGTACCATCAATTTAACTTCCTAATCACAAAAAATGGAAAATAGAAACTTTAGTTACAAAATCAAAAGCTTATTGTTTCTTGCCCTAAAAGGAAAAGGCTATGAAAAGATTTTTCTGTTTTCAAACAGAGAACCAGAAAAATGGAAAAAAAAAGAAGAAATAACAAAGGACATGGCACTTGTTATTCAATGCTTCTGTGATTTAATCTCTTGAAATATCCCCAGATGGTACGTGCCCACAGGAGGCTTCATCTTTATGATTCCTATTCTCTGTATGGTATAAAAAGCCATGCAGTACATTCTGCTTTTGTAACGTTGTCTCTCGAGAGATAGGATGTCAAATTGCTCACTCTTAATTTGCAAGAAGCTGAATTCTGAGCCACTTTATGGAAATCAGGTGTGTCCAATGTGGACTTTGAACTTAAAAATGGGCTTCCTTGCCTGTTTTGAAATCTAGAAGCAGAAAGCCTATTATAGTGGGAGTAGTGGCACTTTCTGATGTCATGCATGAACTTATTTTCTGTTTAAGAAAAAAAGAGGACATATTACTTATCTGTTATGACACTGCCTTGTGGTATGAAATGACCACCCAGTTTTTGAACAAATCATGGCTCCTCTTAAACAAACATGATTGGCCATGATTTAATGTAAAACCTAGTTACCTTGCATGGTTAATAACATTGATATAATCCAAAGGTTAAACGTTAATGATTCATGTGGTGGACAAATGATCAGACATTTCACCTCTATTTGAATGTTGAATCTTAATGTAAAGTAAAGCTAAAATCAATCCAAACTTTTTTCTATTATACTTTGTTATGGTTGAGCTGACTTGATCTAGGAGAAGAAGCCACTCTCAAAATCATATAGAAACATCTTAAAAGAATGATTCAGGATTGAAAATCATCTTCTTGCAGCCCCAGAGACAATCAGCCATCAAACGAATGCATGATACCTGCGTGTTTTTCCTTTAGGGAGGGTTACAGACATGCTCTTTCCCTCAGGTAACCATGAAGTTGGTCGAAGTGGCACCTCGTTCTCAGGAGCCAGAGCTGACTGCACCTGGGGCCACGGAGTGCAACAAACCAGCAACAAAACTGCACTGAGACACCAGGATAGTGATGTGAGCGCCATTTCTGATTCCCTCTTTGACTTATCTTCCAAACTCTGAAAAGACAGAGAAAAAAGTCTGCAGCATCAATCAAAGTTTATCAGTACCACACAAAACCAGAAAGCACCCAAAGACTTAGTTGAACTTGGACTGTACCATTCACACAGGCACTACAGAGCTGAACTGGCTGATGATACCCTGATATGAAGAAACGTCCTATCCTATTCAGAGAGAATTATTCATGTCAGGGATAAGTAATTGCGGTGCTATATTACTGGCTATGTGTGTGTGAAGCACAGCTTGACACTCACTGTAAAAAAAAAATACCAATTGCACCATTTTTCAAAGTGTGAAGTGGGTTGCTAATATGGCTCTGAAGTCTATGCTTTTATATTTACATTTCTATTTTTAGTTGGAGGGTTCAAATAGGTTTATTCTCCAAATATCTTTCATTATGGGCATTAGCAAACAATTTTATCAGAAAAAAGTGATAACAAACTGATGTAGTAATAAGTACACCAACAGCATATTGAGATGCTTTGATGCAGCCAAACAGCAGAAATAGGAGTTGGTATCAGTTTTCAGTCTCTTTGTTGTCATTTTTCTAACTTTTTTATGTTCCTATATATGTGTGTGGGTGTGTTATTGTGTGTGTGTGTGGTTGTGATTCAGTGATAGTAGATAATTATAGGTCTCAGCATTCTTTCTCCTCAGAGAAAACACATTTGTTCAAAGTCACAAAGTCTTCACAAACACACTCTGCCTTCACCTAACAAGGTGTATTATGTCAGTGTGGTCCCCTATAGATCAAATGACAATCACAGTGGAATCATGGAGGCATCTACAAAAGGTACATCAGAGACTTTTGGGCCCCGGGACACTCGGAGATCTAAACTCACAAACTGTCGTACAGCTACAAAGTCACACAGAAGCTCCTGCTCATTATCCTCACACAGAAAGAGAGGAGTGAACGACCCATAAGGCTTTAACTAAGAGTCATGCAGTGAGAGAAAAACAGATTGAAATGGGAGGGAGGAGAGGAAGGGGAGACTCAGGGAGGGAGGGCTATGGAAATGGAGAGCAAGAAGAGGAGGATGTTGTAGTAATTAGAGGGAAAAAAGATGAAGAAAGGCAAAGCACTGAAAGTGACACTGAAGAAGAGATGGTTGGAATCGGTGGAGAAAAACATCTTTGCAATGCAATGAGCTCACAGTGAATGTGCATCTGAGTTTTAGCCAGACATATGAAGCTGATTGGTGTTTACTTTAGCCCTTGTGCCAATCGTCCAGTGTGCCACACATTACCAGACGGCTTCACAACCTCACAGCCCCTCTCACACACTCCCCCTCATTCAGTCTCGATGAAGATGAAGACAGAAAAAAGCTTGGCGGGCTTGTTTCTTCAAAATGCGCCCGCAGATGAAATATGCATACGGCTCCTCAGCAAATTATGGCCAATTGAATTTTCATAAGGCAAAAAGGCTGTGTCTAACAGAGAGAGGGAGCTTTGTGAACTTAACTACCACCCTTTTTAAATAAATACACACTTTACTTTAAACACAGGATGGTCCCATTTACTTTCAGCTCAGATCTTTTTTTTCCTCTTTTTGTAAATACAAGTTTCCTCTTTCTATTATGTTTATCTCAGATTCGGATGAATGCTTTAATTCTGGGTACTGTTCGGATTTTAATTAAGTCAAGCTCGGCTTTGTTTGCCCTTTTCTGTCTCTTTGTGCCCTTTCTTTTGCTGCCTTCTTATTTGGAAGTTGATGTAGGCTCAGTTTCAGTAGGACAGGTTGAGTGCTGTGTGCTATCTGTCTGCACAATGTATTAGCTATCTTCTATCTCTCCAGGCTCTGGCAGGACCATCTGCCTTCTGTTATCTTTGGGCAGGGACAGATTAAATGGCATGGGGTGGTCCCTGCAGGATCTGTTGCCCCCCCCCAACAAAAAAAAAGGAGAAGACATAAAATAAATAAATAAATGAATACAATCAAATAAGTGGCCTGTTTACAATAGGGGTTGAAAAGATGATGGCAGGGTAATATGCAAACACCTTGGAACTTGATAGAATTTCACGGCTGATTTTACTACCTCACTGCATGTACATATGAATATATTCAATGTTTTCCTGTCTTCTTACTTTTCAATGTCCCTTTGCGAGTGCGCCCCTCATTGTCCTTGTGTTGTGCATTTCTCTTTTGAGCACTTAATACAGTATTATGGCATTTTTTTTACACTTGTGATCTGTTCCTAACTCCACAATCATATTTTTATATTAGAACAATGTAATTCATATGAGAAAATACACAACCACAAGCTTTAAATACTCTCAAAATGTGATTCTGTCAAGATCAAAACAATCCTACTACATGGTAAAAGTGCCCTGCATCTATCTCCTCTACATACCACACACACACAGCTACACACACACACACACAAAAGCAACTGATTCAAAGAAAGAAGTTGCTGACTTACTCAACCAGTGGAAATTTGAGAAGCTGACACTCACTCACTCACACACATGCTGCAAGGACAACAGGCATGCTTGCATCCCCCTTACCTTCTCTCAGCACACGCTCTTCCTCTGTGGTGCAGGGAGTGAGGGATGGGATCAAATGAGAGACGGAGGGAGGGTTGTGGAGGAGGAGAGAGAGAGGGGGGGGGTGAGAGTCGGTTGTGAGGAGAGGAGGAGCGACAGCAGGTTGTTGTTGGGTGTTCCACTGACTCTGTCTCCCGTGAGGTGCTGCTAAACTCCTGTACTTCAGGAGGTGTCTCTTCCCAGCTCAGGTGTCCCTTCAGGGTTGTCCCAGCTCCTGTGCGCCCCGGTGTGGTACAAGGCTCCACCAAGCGCTCCCCTTACTCTCCCTCTCAGTCCTTCACACGTGGAGGCTTGTCCTGCCACTGTGTGAATGTCATCCGGTCAGTGAAGCTTGTATCATGTCTTCTCTTCTCATTTTCCCTCTGGTCTCCGTTCTGTCCTCCTGTTATTTTCACTTGTTCCCACCTCCTCCTGGTAGTGAACAGAGCTCACTTGCAATTCAAATAGGATCATGTGTGATTGTGTGTTTTGTGTATCTGTACGTGCAATCTGAGAGTGAGGGAGGGAGTGGATGAATGTGAGGGGGCTGATGGTGAAGTCAGTGAATGGGGGAGGTGATGAGAAGATGGAGAGAATGTGTTGTCAGAAGCAACGTGAGAAAGGGTAGATGATGTAAAAGTTAAGTGCATTCAGAAATCATCAATCTCAGGCAGGTTTGATAAGATCTGTCTTAGGAGACTGTTTCAGAAAATATGTTAGAGGTTACAACGTCTTTGTGCCCTTATCACTTGTTCATTCGGGCGCTTCTGCCTCTAAATCACCATAATTAAATGTAAGATCTGCTTATCGGGACTTTAATAGCTTTATGGGAATATTAAGTGGACAAGAATTGGCCGTTTCTGATTTTGTTTCAAATTGTAAGGAGAGATTTTTACATTTTTAAAAGAATAAAATTAAAAGAAAAAAAATTTAAGCTTTGTCTTCCGTTGATTTACATTTTTCATATTTTTAACTCTTTAAAACATTGTGGGGGTTTTTTTTAAACAAAAATATGACCTTAAATATCATCAGATTTTCACTGACACAAATCTTAAAAATAGATCAAAATCCAAGCGAACAAATGATAATATCATCACAACTTATTTGTCTCATAAAGATTGCACATCTGAAAAAAAGTGTGTAAATCTTTGAGTATTTTGTGTTGTCATTGGGAAAAACTAAACATTTCTGATTATTAATGATTAGTTCTGTACATCATTTTGGAGCAACTGTTCGCTTTAATTTTTTGGCTCAGCTTTAATCATCTGTAACCAGTCTTTGGCAGAAAAGTTTGTGTGGTTGGAATTTTTGTACCACTGCTAGTTTTAGATCACGTACAGATATCCTGTCATTTTTCTTTACAATTTACTGTTAATATAAATGAATCGTTCCATCAATAATATCAAAGTTTTCTGGCCCAGATGCAGTATAACAGGCTTAAGACATAATATCACCACTGTGTTTTAAAGATGGAAGACCAAAGTTCTGTTTTGGTTAAATCTGTCCACCAGCCGTTGTTCTATCAACAATAGCTGAGTTGTTGTAACTGGGTTGCTAGATATAACTACAACTACAAAATAATTCTGTTACAGATTGTTTTATCTTGGTCAAAGATCAGTTTTAATAAACAGAAAGAGGAAATTGTTTCTGCTGTATGCTGACTGCATGAGATTGGAAGTTAGTGCCAAATGTGTTAGCTTAGCCTAGCTTAAGACAAACATTGGAAACAGACAAAAATCAAGCTAATGGCATATTTTTAACTTATCTTATATATTGTATCTGTGTTAAGAAATAATCTCAAGTTTATGTGGTAATGAAACGAGGCTAACAAGTTACATATTTTTGTAATCTTTTATGGCTAAATGCGCTAGTTCCTAATAACATTTTTAACAATAAATTCCCCATACCATTAAAATTAAATAGCACATCTGTACAATTTACTCTGTGGACATCGTTGAAATCTAACAGACAGATAATTCAAGTCTGCAAACAAGACAGCCATGTTAAAGGCTTCTTGTCCTCAACCTTTGGGTCAAGTGCAGATCTCGGAGGACTGGAGGTATTCACATCAGTGGGTCTAAAACCCCACCCACTCCTCTCATCTCCACACAATGGAGGGCCTCATGTACCTTTCTCTTTCCTGAGCTCTTTAATCAATATCATCAGGAAAATAAAAAAAGAGCTGTGAGCTTACTCCCCGTTTCCATTTTCTGATGGGGCCTTTTCTCACTCTTTCACTTTGCACTTGAGTGTAGGGGTATTGAGGTTGCTCTGAATGGGACCCACTCCACCCTGAGGGAATATTGTCTGACTGCAGACTAGAATCTGAGAGACCCCCCCTCCCTTCCTCTTTCTGTCGCTTTCTGCCTGCCACTTCAAAGAAGAATAAAAAATGTGGCACATGAGCTCTATTAATAAATGTATCACTTCAACAGTCATAACCAGTCTTTTTTTTGGTGGGGGATGAGGACCTTTTGATGCGACTGGACTCTCTTGCAAAGCCACCTATCTTTCTCTCTCTATCATTTGCCATTCGTGCCCCATTTTGAAGTCTCTAAGAAGTTCTCAAAGTTGGCAACCTGGCAGAGCATGATACGGCAGCTGCTTTTGAAGCTTGCTTGGCGATTAACCTTACAGAGATTACAACACACATGTAAGTTTGCGTATGTGCTGTGTTTAAATAACTTTTTTTTGTTGTGTTTGAGAATAATACAGCATTCCGAAATATGTTGTATTATATTAGGAGAGCAATGTCAGTTTTTCTAAGACATCTGTTGAGCATCTGTAAGACCTGGAATGGACAAGATTGTGTGACAAACACTCACAAGCTCACATGCTATCTTTTCTCTGTTTTACTGCCACCATGACCGAACAGAATATTTTTTGTGATTCCACCACCCTTCATGTGTTGGCTTTTAATGATTTATCAACATAGAGACACAGGACAAATTCTGTTAGTAGATGAAATGAACAGCAGAAAGTAAGACTAAAAAATTAATTTAGCATAATTGCATAAAAAGAAACAGCAAAACTGGCCTTTTCATCTATTATTGATGGATGCTTACAAGCTATGCATAATGCAAGGCACCGTCTTTATGACAGCCATGTATTAAATATCATGTAATGGGGGGGGGGGGGGGGGTCTGAGGTCTGACTGTATACCTTCTATGTTACCGCTACTGTAGTTAGCTATGTAGTGTCCAAATAACAGACTACTAAAAGCAAAAAAAAAAAAAAAAAAAAAAAAAAAATGAGGAGAGGATTGATGGTGTGAGAAGAAGATGGAAAGAGATTGACAGAAATGAGGTGAAGTAAGGGGACGTGAGGGAGCTGACGATGGGTTAACAGGAACCTTTATTTTTAACAACATGTCATCACCAGCCACCCATCTGCTCCTGTGCTGTGTGAGTCCCTTGGGAACATGTGCATGTGTGTGAATGCATGTGAGATCGAAAGAGGGAAATGCATGAAAGCCCATCACAGACCAAATCACTCATCAGAACCCAAAGGAGGACCTGTGGGGAGGATAAGGTTAGAGAGGTGGGTGGCACACAGTTATCTCCCTCTTCTATCCAAGGTGAACGGGTGTGTATTTGTAGTTGTGTGTGTCAGAAGAAGTAGGATTAGTTGGGTCAATCTACAACTGCCCTTTCTGTGTTTGGTTGGGGGATGGAAGGAGGTGGAGATGGTGTTCCAGAGGTAATGAGAAGGAATCTATTAGGAGAGGAGGGGGAGCATAAGGACACACAAAGAGAGAACAGTGATGAGAATAAGGCTATGTTGGAGCTCCAGGGGTGGCCCCAACAACCCAATTTATTTATTTCTATCTGGATAAAGGAACTAGTCCCTGGGGAAGATGGTCCCCACTGAAGAGAGATGTTTAGTGGTAGAAGTAAAGGGGGAATGGAGTGAACTCAGACTGAGAACTAGTCGTTCCGCAGGTCACTCATCATTAGCAAATACAGTTCAATCTCTATAGCACACTTTAATTCTTTCTTCACGCATCTTACTCCTTTATTTTCCTGGTTCAGACTTGTTTTTCCCTCTGCACGCCAAGGCAAACCGCATCCTCCAGTGGTCCACTCCACTTTATCAAAAGGTTCAAGAGTGAATATGATGGAATGAAAACATCTTTTTATTTTTTTATTTATGATGATGCACTTGAATATTTTTGGAAAACATGTGCAGCCGCCACACTTTAGTCCTCATTTGATTCGTGTCAGCACTGAATCTGCATCACATATTGAGTACTGAGATCTTATCCCCTTCCAGTGTCTTTCTTTCTCTCCCTCATCCTTCAGGCATGGTAAATTTGAAGGCTAATTAGTCCAGAGAAACCATCATCCCAAGGAGTCCACCACAGGCCACACACATCCTCCTGGCAAACTAGAAGCACCAACATCAACTCAGCCTCATAAATTTGTGTACAAAAAAGCAAAAAACAGACAAGAAGCAACAAGAGTTTTTAGAGCAGCATGTTTTATAGATGTTGTAAATACACTAAAGTCAGCAAGCTTGAGGTCAAGTTTTTTTCAAATGTTCTGCATCACACTCCAAGATGCTATTTACAGGACTGTCTGGCTGCAAAGGAAATGTTTTGAAGCATCAAAACCTTTCTTTTTCTTGCTTCTCCTCTTCTCCTCAGTTCCCCCTGCTTTCTCAGACATCCCTTCCCCCATCTCACTCTCTGTTCTCAGTCTTTCCCTCATTTCTGATCCATTTTTTATGCATTACTCCATTACTCTCAACTCCCATTTACAGTGCATTCCTTCTTGCCATCTTTTACACACACTTTCACTCTCTTTCC
Organism: Melanotaenia boesemani; assembly: GCF_017639745.1. Lineage (NCBI taxonomy): Eukaryota > Metazoa > Chordata > Actinopteri > Atheriniformes > Melanotaeniidae > Melanotaenia > Melanotaenia boesemani. The sequence goes on from NC_055697.1 coordinate 21,925,809, forward strand.
TTCAGTCACTTTACTTCCCTTCTGCCCTCATTCCTCACTTTCCTCCATTGCATTATGACACATTTTGCCACTTCTCCACTTCACCCCCCTTTATTATCCCTTTGTTTCTTCTCTGGTCACGTCATCTCACACTGAGCATTTCTTCTACCCATATCTTTCTTTCCAATCTAGCTTGTCATTCTCTGTAGGCCAGTACATCATGCTATTTGTCTGCACTGCTACCATCCTCCCTTTTCAAAGCATACCACGCTAATTTGGTTTCTAGTATTGCCTATTGTCTCTGCTCCTTTACAACACAATTATACAAATGCCAGCCAATGTAATTAGCAGTAAATGTAAATGGTAGTCAGTCTGTTCAGACAATTAATTGTCCTGTTTGAGGACACATACTGTATGGCTGCACAGAGAACAATCAGGAGACGTTCAGTTTGGTGATGTCGTGAATCACTTTATCACAAGCATTGACACATACGTGAGCTGTGTGTCCCAAAGTTTTTCTTTTTTAAATCTGGTAGTTGTGATGATGTGTGTGCAAAGGAGATGCAGGAGTTCATGGCTGGTTTTCAGCTTTCTCTTTGCTTGTAGGACACAGTTTGCTTGAGCCCATTTTCATGGCTATGGAGAAGAGAAAAAGCAAATTTTAATTTTGCCTGTTGTTAAAAAAAAAACAAAAAAAAGTACTAAAGACTGGTTCATGGACTCAGAAAACCATTTTTCTTATATTAAATATTTTTGGAAGGTAAATTATGCCCACAAATAATTCAATTTGAATTAAAACTGAATAACTGAATATGAAACCAAATACTTTTAAAAATACTCATTTACAACAAAATTTTTGATAAACAAATAGTTTTAATTTAAAGAGAAATCTCAAGATCTGTTGTTATATTCTTTTAAAGTATTCAATTTCTAAACATGTTTTTCCCAAGTTAAAATATCTCAAATTCACATATTTGAGAGAGGAAAATTAGAATAAACATTATTGAAACAATAAAGCCTAAACTGTCCTTAAACCTGTAAAAACACGACTGTCCTTTTCAGTTAGTGATCTAGTACATGGAAATTAAACTGTTATAATTTTCCATTTTAAATTTTAAGTAAAAGTTAGGATTGCTTTGTCTCAACAGCATTTATTTTAAAACATTACAAATTAATAAAAAATCTGATGACTGACACATGAAATGATAGAACCAAGCCTCAGAACGATCCACCAAGCATGTTGTCCACTCTCTCATGGTCACCTTTTTATTCCCGTTATGGTCACATGACCTGCAAACACAGCACAGTACATTGACCTTATAACATAGCAACCTCAACCAGAAGAAGAATTTCAGAAACACACACACAACGCTGCAAACACATAAAATTAGAGATTTGTGTGGAAAGAATCTAATAAACACAGTAATATTAGACAAACTGAAATAGAGCTCCTCTATTGCCATTGTCTTTCCGTTCACTGTGCAGCATTATCTCTAAAGGATACTCCTTCAATTTTTGTTAATCCATGGGCAGCGGGGGACACAGTGGGTAATAAACATTATCATTGCTGGGAATGGCTTGACATTGACACAGACAGCTCTGCTCCCACAAACCTGTCATTGCAGATGAGCATAGAAATGGGGGTTGGGTGGAAGCATGGATGATAAAGAAAAAGAAAAAGAAGGACAGAAAAGTCAAAACGAAGAGGGTGGGGTGGGATGGGGAGTGTTGTTGGTAAAAGATAACACATTTTTTGTAAAAACAAAAGGAGGGTTGGTAGGAAGGAGGAAGGAGAAGAAGAAATGCTTGAAGGAAGAGTAACTTAATCGAGAATTGATGTGGTCATGAGATCGGTGGGGAGGAGGACACAGGATGTGTGGACTGGCATGGAGGATAGATGGATAAATGCCATGCAGAGAGAACAGGATGGTGGGAGGTGCAACTTGATCAGCTCTCAGCAAAATGCATTGTGGTGTGACATTTTTAACCCTTGGTGTTTCAGTAATTAGGTGAAGAATGACATATTGCAAGAGACAGAAGGTTAACACCATGAACCCCTGTGTGACATGAGATGATGGTAACATGAACATATGAGCAACACCTTTTATTCTAATTATAAACTAGGGCATTAACTGAGAGGTTTTACTACAATTGTATTAGGTTTGCTGTAAATACATCAAACACAAAAGATACTTAAGGGACATTTTGTTAATGGTATGATAGTACATGCTTTGAGATTTTAAGGAAAAGAAAAACAGTCTTGTAGAACTAGCTGGTAAAGACTGAACTAACTGGAAAAATGGTGTGGCACAATACTCCAAAGGCATCTTCTTGTAATGCAGCTTCCTCAGGTCCCTGCGGCTCAACTTGCCATCTTTGTTCTTGTCCAAAATAGTAAATTCTTGCTAAAAAGGGAGATAGAAGAGAGGGGGAGGAACAATCGGAAAAGAAGCAAACACATTTAAATCAATTCATTTGCAATTGTTAAAATAAAATCCACTGTTAGCAGCATGGCTATAGATAGCATGAGCCTGTGCTAAAACAAATAGCATCCCTTTCAAGAGGAGGAATCTTAATAAATTTGGTGATCACTAAAATGATCATTCTGAGATCAAATTTATTTGTTGTACTTATGACTTTCTTGTAAAACCCATTTCATTCTAAGAAAATGTTAGCATGCTACCATACTAATGCTAACTTTTTTGTCAAGAACATTAGCTTAGCTAAGCTAGCTTAGCTTTGTACCTAGCCTCACACGGTTGTTTGCATGGTTTTAGACTGCATTTCTTTAGGATCAACATTACTGAAAGCTGAAAATGCATATGGTATCTGTTCACTAACATATGTATCAGTTTTCATGTCATCAAAATAATGCATGAGTTTTCATTTAATTTATCTGATGCCGGAGGTCAGGGTGGCTAGTGAGAGGTTATTAAGTTATCTCTGTTTCACAATCTAACTGAATAATTTAGTGATTATTGACAAAACCCTATTTATACATGGTATTCTTGAGAGCTCCTATCTCATTCTGTGGACAACCATACCTCAAGCAACAGAACTTGCCACTTACAGTAGGTTGTTAATATCGATCACTCACTACAGGGCAGTTTGTGCACTAGCACAGTGGTGGTGTCTGGTGTGAAAAACAAATTCATGTTCAGTGTAAGGTTGTACTCGGAGAAAATGTGATCCCTTGGTATAGAATTCCGGTTATAGTTTCTTTAGCGGGAAATTTTGTTGTGGATATTTATTTAATTTGCGTCATGAGGTCATCATAGATTGTAAATCACTTCTTTCAGTCTCATTTCAAACTTAACGTCTGACCTGTGCCAGCTGTGTCCTCTGGGCGTGGTTGAGGCAGCTCTGGGGCGGGGCTGCAGGTGTATAAGACTCTCCCATACGACTCAGGAGCAGAAACCAGTCCAAGAGACGATATGGAAACTGACCTAACTCCTCCTCAGAGCATTTAGCCTTAGGGACTGTTTTGGAGATGTAACAGAGTTGCTTTGGATGGCTGCAGTGCACAGTGGAAATTGTGTGTCATGTTGAATATTGAGTGTGTTTACCCAGACAGGGTCCTGTGTGAGCCAGTCCGATGCGTCGTCTCTTTCTGCAGGCTTCTTTGTGAAGCAAACATTCATTCCCATAGGTCTTTCCTAGAACGCTGCACACCAATGCCCTCTGCCTGTTTGCATGAGTCAGTGCCCACATGCAAACATTAAATGTAAGGATGTTATAATAAAATTTTGTACTTTATGGCTTTATTCCCAAACTGACTCTTTTATGAAAATTATTTTTACACACACACACACACACACACACACACACACACACACACACACACACACACACACACACACACACACACACATATATATATATATATATACATATATATATATATATATATGTATACCACGGTACTTACCGTGGACATGACTGAGGACAGACACACTTGGGTATAAGGATTCCATTTTCTTTAACTACTTGGCACCAAGATCCAGTTGGGCTATGACATTTCAACAGTGCACAAAGCTTTTCTGGAACCGGAAAAAAAAACAAAACAAAACAAAACAATGCTGTTATTTATTTATTTTACAGTGGTATTCTTTTTTTTTTTTTTTTTTATGAGAGTGCCCTTTTTCTGTGTGTGTCTTTTTAGCTTTTCAAATAAATTTGTTGTTGATGGCAGATTCCTGTAGAATAGAAAGTATACAGTAGTTTTATGAGGAATTGTTGAGTGTTGAACAGTGAAGTGGACTGCAGTGAAATAATGACATTGAAATAATGAAATTGTGTGTGACTTAAAATGGAAAGCCTTTCTTTGACACACTATGAAACATGACTTTAGATTTGTGATAAACATGACTTAATCATATCTTCAACACCCAAGCTTGTCCTCATCATTTAGCAAGATTTAAGCATCATGTTCAAATTCTTTTTCTAAATAACTAAATTTAATTTACTGTCCTAGTGATAATTGGTGTAAAGATCATTTTCAGTCACGTCTTTTTAATTCATGTTGCTGGTAATAGTTTTTTATACTTTTATGAAAGGTACAGTACTGCTGCTTTTAGTGGGGAAAGTTCCTTCCAGTGAATTAATAATAGATAGAGATCTATGTTAAAAAAAAAAAAATTTACTTCCTTGTTTTTGTTTTTACTTCCTGCTCGAAAATGCAAATATCCATAAATAAAAGTGTCTGACAGGAATACAAACCTGACATGCTTAAAATGTTTTAATATCAAATTTTGTTCACATTTCTGTTACTGTCGACCTAAATTTTTTAAACAATTGTGGTAATCAAACACAGGTCAGTAACATGATTGTGTTTACCACTTTGCAAAAGACTAAGTGGGCAAACTCTTAAATAAAATTTTTGAGTGTAAGAAGACAAAGAACTTTATGATTTTACAGTATGCATGTAATTTGATGACAGAATATATAACAGCTAGTTTGTTCCACAAAAAAGATGCACTACAACCCAAATTCATTTTTTATTTTTTACTGGATTGTAGAAGAAACCTGGCCTGATAAATCAAAAAGTTATATTTATTTTATAAAAACAAGCAATGTTCAACAATTAAATATCTGATATGGTGTCATTGTTTAAAATCCAAGGGACTGTTATCTGATATATTTTATAAGCATTACTCTGCTGGGCAGTCTTACCTGGCTCCACTCTGCCAACATACGGTCTCAGAGTCTCTTCAGCTTGTCTTTGTCTGCGTTGAGCTCTGCCTCCCTGAATCACAAACATGTATTTCTGAAAGGTACCTATCATGCCTTTCAATGGACAATGAAGGGATCATGGTTTCTGTCTTAAAGGCACACCCTAAACTCAGGTGTAACTTTATCTTTCATTGAAAACTTAGAGACTAATTATCAATCTCTAATCTGATCCAAATATAAAACATATTGAAGTTGGTAGCAAGCAATAAAAAAAAAGAAAAGAAAATCAAACCACTGCATTTTACATCTCACCCACCTTCCCTCAAATGCCTCACTTCTAACCTTGAATTTTCTGAAACTTTGTAGTCGCTGCCAGGTCCACATCTGCCCTCAGTCTTTCCAGATCAAATAGGAAACAGGTGACCAAAAATACTGCAGTCATGCTGCCATAACTCAAGAATTTTTATTTTAACACCTACAACAAACAACCTTCATGACTACAGCAAGTAGGTGAAGGAAGAGAAGAATGCAAATGGTTTATAACTTCTATGTGTTCAGAATTATTCTGTCACAGATGTACACAAACAATCACATTTCATTTGGTGGACAAGGAAGACTTACCATGGTTGAATAAGGGTGAATAAGGAACAAGTAGGCAAACATCAAGCTCAGGTTCATGGTTCAGACATCAAATGTGCTAAAAGAGGAAAATAAGTTAGCCTTAGGAAGGAAACTTCAATCTGAATCATTCTGGTATGGCTGCTATTTTTATATATATATAAAAACTGAGTTCAACACATTTTACATGTGTTTCTAGCAGGATCATCCCTATTCCTTTTTCATGAAACACATTTGAGTAAGAACGATGAAGAAATTGTGGTGCAAAATGATCAATTTAGCCATATCATGTTCTGTTAATAGGTGCATTTTTCTTTTTTTCCTACTGTGGTATAATTTACTGACAATTTGATTCTGATAATGTAGCAGGAAACAATGCAGCTCATTGAGTTTGAGTAAAGCCTGGAAAATCCTGTTCCATCATTGAGGAAACAAAGTATAGAATTACACTGAGAAAACATCCAGCTTTCACTTGAGTTAATACACTTGAAAAAAAATCCATCTCTATCTTTTTCATTGCTTAAAAAAAAAAAAAAAAAAAAGAAAAAAACTTACCTGGGGCTTCACTCTTTTGTTTAGCTCTTATTCCCTTGTTAATGCGCTCCTTCTTCACCTTGTTGCCAGATACTTCTTTTCTCTCTGAGTCTCACCGCCTCCTGTCAGGCTGTTTTACAGACGACTGCAGCAGGTTTTTTTCCCCTTTTTTTTCTCCATTTGAATAATATTGTCTTCACATTCTTATCTAACCTGCTTTTTCTTGCCTGTTTGACTCTTTCTTTCACATTAGTTTCCTGTTGAGATCAACAGAGTACACAGGTATCTAAGTAGCATTAGTTGAAAACATTGTGCAGTTTACTGATGTTGTACAGAAGCATTGAGTTCTTTATGAGGTGGACTGGATTTCTTTGAAGTCAGTAATGATCCACAAGATGATTTACTCACCAGAGAGAACACGTGGTCATGCTTCTCCTCACTTTCTCATTGTTTTTATTATGTTGGAACTCCACATGTATGCCAGACACACACATGAACTACTCCCCAGTGGGAAGTGCAATGAATTTGAGCAGAAGAAGGATGCGTCTGAAAATATGAACCATCATGGGCAATTTAATAGTACAGGCTGCTCTCTAGTGGTTTAAATGCTCAATAACACTGTTGGGTGTACAAGGTAAAAAAAAAAAAATCTCAAACAAGTGTTTAGTTGTTATATTTTTCTTTGGTATGTGAATTTTTATTGTTTTCAAAGTTGGCTTTTTGACTGAGAGTCCTGAAATATTAAATGAAACCATGCTTGAAACATTATACCTCAGCAAACTACCTTTGTTATGCAGAGGAAACACTGAATAGTAAATTGAGGAGAAAACAAAACAAGACGACATTAAATACTGAGATATAAGAAATAAGAAAATACATACAATGTTGATTAAAAGAGGCTTTATTTTTGTGAAGTAGCTTGTTTGTTAGCTTTCTTTAGGCTAAATTGTAGTTGTGGTCTAAGTATGACAACATTGTGTCAAGTTAACACTTATGAGGAGGGTAAAATCTAACAATTTTTATATCTAACCCTAACCCATATAAAACAAAACAAAACAAAACAAAACAAAAAACTAAAAACAAAACAACAACAACAGAGAAACAAAAGAAAAGGCTCCACACTCTGCCTCATGTCAGTGATTGCCCTTCTTTTAAACTCAGGTCCTCCACCAGAGACCTGGGAGATTGAGGGTTCTGTGCAGTATCTGTCCTGTCCTGTTCCTAGGACTGCAAACTTCTGGACAGAGGTCTCTGATGTTGTTCCTAGGATCTGTTGGAGCCACTCTTCCACTTTAGAGGTCACAGCCTCAAGTGCTCCTATTACCCCTGGCACCACTGCTGCTTTCACTCTTCATATTTTTTCAACGTCCTCCTTTAACAGTTGGTATTTTTTCAGCTTATCGTGTTCTTTCATTTAATTTTTATGTGGTTGTCATTTGGGATCACAAATTCCATACCTACTGGCTTCTTCTGCAACTTCTCCAACCACTTCAATTTCCAACTGGTTAGGCATCATTAGTTTAGCAGTCTGGGTCTGGAAATCCCATTAGACTTTCACTTATTCATTTTTTACCGCCTTTGGTGGTACCTCCCATCTTGACCCTGAGATATTCTGCCCAAACTTTGCAGGATTGCTCCTCTATCCAATTCCAGTCACCTGTTTAAGGTGCTCCATGTATGCCTTACCTGCTGGCACCTTACACCCTGCACCCTGTGCTGTACTGGACTCACTCAGAGGCTTCTTTGCAAAGACAATATAAATGAAGAGAGCTTCATAACATGTCTACAAAGACATAAAATGACAAAGGCATAGAAACTGACCAAAATATTACCAAAAATTACATAGTTGATTCCAAAAGAAAAATACAAATAAGCCATATTATTCACTTCGTGATACAATTTAGATAAAGGCACGGCACAGCCAAAAAATAAATAAATAAAATAAAAATGATGAGTTCTGAGAAAACTTAAGCACAAAAATGCAAAACCACTATGGAGTACTATCTACTATCACTACTATCAAGATACACTCATGACCATATATTTAAAAAAACAAAGCACAGCGAAACAAAAACAAAACTATAAATAAAATTTTAAATGAGATTGCTGTTTTATCTGGATGGTCTGAGGCTGATTTGATTTTTTCACTCGTCTGTGCCAGAAAACGCCTCTTTTACCATTTGTCTACTACCTTTTATACCAACTGCCATAATTTCTTATTTTAATGAATGTCTTCACGTGCACGAATTTAAACCAACTTTGCACGCTTATGTGCTGACGTCACATCAACGGGTACCGGTAAGGCTGAAGTTCACAAGCCTTTCAACTGTCATTGTTGCTAGCTGCTGCTGTGTAAAAAAAAGACGTGAAAACTTTAAAAAAACATTGTTAGAGGTAAAAGCTAAGCGTAGATACAAATAGACGAATAAAAGTCGAGTCGTATGTAAGCAAACAACCGGTTGCAGCTTAGCGTGCAAAGTCACCCTTTCAGACCCGGTGACAGCTTCACGCTCCGCCCAGCAGTTGGAAGCGAGAGGAGGGAGGATGTCGGAATGACAAACTGCTGATAGTGTGGAGTCAGACTGTACTCTGTGTTGTGTGCTCTGCTGCTCCACGTAGTTGATCGTATGTGGGTTTCACATCGTTGATGTGACCGTGTTTTGTTCATTTATGCTCGCGTGTCGTTCTACGGAACAGTTTAATCGATAGTGTTGGACAGTTTGTCGGGACATTTACAGCGTAACTAACGGTTCAGGGACACAGACGCTTCGTGTCTTGTTTTTAAAGCCATTAAACATTCAATGGGAAGACGACTAACTCTAATTTTTGCTTTGTGGGTTTTTTAAAGTTTATACTAACTGTGCCGAACTCAAGGTAGGTTAGTTGATTTGATTAGTTGTTAAACACTTCATTCTACGAAGAGAGAAGCTTGTCACTGAACTTATGTGATGACTACAGGCTGTGGGCAAGATTGAACTTCTTCAACCTTCATCACCTCGCTGTCTTTTTTTTAACAGAAAGTGAAAGATTATCTTCAGTTTCTCAACAAGTAATTTACAAGACAGCAAGTGGACTATTTGGTGACACAACGCAGAGGCCATGAACACGCTTTTAGCTGCATAGTTCAGGTAAGTGAAACCATATCACACATCAGCTTAGACCACATCGGTTATCGGTTTAGAACAATTAAAACTGTGTTAGTAAGTATTTCCTATATGTATTTGCACAGTACACCGTGTCCGCATAATCAAAACAGTAACTCCCAATGAGCCCGTGATGAAGCTGTTAGCAGTCTTCCTCTGTGTTGCCCAGTGAGGCAAACAGGCCATGTTTTCCAGCATCATCCCCACTCCACAGCCATAACATGTCCTGAAAGAGTCATTGTACCATGAAAGAGGTTGAGTCAGCCTTTATGTAATGAGCTCATAAGGACATATTAATTATATAACATCATATTGTGTACACTGGCCTTATAGTGTGAAATATTGAGAGTATTGCTACTTGATGAGTCTTTCAGTCTTTGCATACTTGAAGGGATGTTGACACTGACATACAATATTGCTATTTTCTTTGTGCATATGTCATGGGATTAAAAGCAACAAGGATAACTCACACTGTCGTAAAGTTAGATTCAACAAACATGAGTTAAAATGTAACCAAGCTTTTTATACCGTCCTGACTACAGCTTTGCATAATCATATTTTTATACCACAAGTGAATTTGCTGTCAGTCTTTACCATGGTGTCTGAGTATGCATGTGTGTTTTATTTTAAGCTGTGATCTATTACAACCCAGACAGTGTAAAGCGCCATAGCATCAGCACACCACTACATATTAGGATAAGACGTGACTGATTGCTCTAAGCGTAAGTGAGATGGACACTCATGTGGTTTCTCCAATGTTAGGGTGGGGTTGCACACATGCAAATCCATGTGTGTGTTCCTCTGGCACCTGTTGGCTACAGTCCTGGAGCGCCACCTTGGCTGAGGGTGTGTTTACAGTCTGATTCCTTCCAGCAACAGCTGACCGTCTACACCAGTGGTCCCCAACCCTGGTCCTCAAGGCCCACTATCCTGCAGGTCTTCGATGTCTCCCTGTTGCAGCACACCTGATTCAAATGAATGGCTCATTAGCAGATTTGTGCAGAGCTTGTCACAGAACCATTTAATTTGAATCAGGTGTGTTGCAGCAGGGAGACATCTAAGATCTTCAGGATATTGGGCCTTGAGGACCAGGGTTGGGGACCTCTGGTCTACACTGTTCAACTGCTGCAAAAGACCACCCAAAAAGCAGTTCAATACGTGAGGGTTTTTCCAGTCTGTGAGTCTAATGTAACTCCCCTCTCTTTGCGTGTGTCCTTACAGTTCATAGAGGTAGTTATGTGTGAAAATACACATTATTCTCAATCCGCTGTGAATTGTAGTCATTTCTTGGTGCCTCATCAAGGGTACCCTTGAGGCAGATAAGAGGTATGTGGCTGTTTTCAGCAAAGAGAAGAGTTGAGTCATTTATGAGGCAGTGCCAGATTTATGCAGTCATCATTTCCCTTTTAGGTGTTGCACATTATTTTTTTTTCCTGATCTAGGTTATTGAAGCACTTTAAACACCAGTTTCTACTGCAATAAAAAGCCCAGAGATGTCATCCTTTGAGATTATATATTTTCCTTCATGTGTTGTGATGTTGTGCTCAGAGCTGATGACTCAACTTGACTTTGACTTTTATCCTCTTTGCCCTCTCCTCTCTCCGCATGTGGCCTATCATTAGAGCTATACTTAGCCACGCTTATCAGGACGGTCATCCCCAAGACCACAGATGTTTAAAGTCTCGGAATAGCTCAGTACACTGAGTGTAGACACTCAGATATCCCGACACAGAGTCAGAAATTGACAGCCCTTAGGGTTGACAGTGTTCTTTAAAAATCCAGAAATGCTGTTTGAATAAAAAATGTTTTTAGAGAAATGCTATTTTAGGGTGACTGTGTTTATTAGTTTACATTTTTAACTTGACAAGATTACTTTTAGTACAATTAAGAAAGATCTGAAGACAGCTGATATGCTAGTACAGGATTGACTGGACATAAACAGTTTGAGGAAGAATGAATTTCAATTAAATAATGCAGAATATGGGCTGCACGGTGGTGGTCGCCGGTTCGAATCTTGGCTGGGGGAGGTTCGAACCTTGAGGGCGGTGGCCTTTCTGTGTGGAGTTTGCATGTTCTCCCTGTGTATGCGTGGGTTCTCTCCGGCTTCCTCCCACCGTCCAAAGACATGCATGATAGGTTAATTGGTTATTTTAAATTCTCCCTAGGAGAGAGTGTGTGAATGGTTGTTTGACTATCTGTGTTGGCCCTGCGACAGACTGGTGACCTGTCCATGGTGTACCCTGCCTCTCAACTGTTAAAATGCTGGGATAGGCTCCAGTTCACCCGCGACCCTTAATGGAATAAGCGGTCAAGATAATGGATGGATGGATAATGCAGACTATAATTTGACTTTTGATGGAATGGATGGCTTTGATGGAAGCAGCAAGTCCAAAAGTTTGGATAGGGTAAGTCAAAGGCTGTAAAAGTAAGTGGTGCTAGAAAAAGGCTGAAGTAATGTGATGTGACTAATTAGGATTATTGGATGAGTAGTGTGATTGGATATGAAAAGCAACTTTAGAGTGGCAGAGTTGTTCAGAAGTAAAGATGGGCTGAGGCTCAGAATTGTGCAGGAATTTTTAGAATACATTTCATCAACATAACTGTGGAGATCCCATCATCTACAATGCACAATATCATCAAAAGGTTCTGAATATCTGGTGACATCTCCGTATACAAGAGACACAGCTAAAAATCAATGTTGGATGCCTGCAATCTTTGCTCCCTCAGGCAGCACAGCATTACAACACGCATAATGTTGTCATGGAAATCAGTGCATGGGACTAGGAATACTTCCAGAAATCAATGTCTGTGGCATCCACAAATGCAAGTTAAAGCTCTGCCATGCAAAAAAGAAGCAATGTGTGAACATAAGCCAAAAATCCCAGTCTTCTCTGGTCCAAAATTAATTTAAAAAAGATGGGCGCAAAAATGGAGTGATATGTGGTCAGATAAAATAAAAAGGAATGGGACCATTTGGCTTGTTATCAGCATTGATTTAAAAAGCCTGCAACTCTGGAATGGGGGTTAATTACTACCTATAGAAATGGCAAATTGCACATGTGGAAAGGCAGTACCATTCCTGTTGGTGTGGAGCAGTTGGAAGAAACATAAGCTGTCATCCAAACCCTGTTGTGCACTGAACAATCTTTCCACCTTTTAAGTCTAACAATACATGCTGTACCTGGTAAAGAATCATAAATACTGCATTATGCATTAAATGCATTAAGCTGTGACATACTTTCAGTCAATTTCAGTCGGGATTTTAAATTGAGAGAATATGACAAATGGATTTTACCAGGCTTATAATACATGTAGAACCCTCTGTTATCTTGTTACTATATTAGCATTAGGTAATATAAATAGTATTAAACTTTCACTACTATAGGTCAAAGGGTCACTTACCGTAAAACCTTTAAGTCTCATTGAATAATCCGTCACGTCTTTCAGTCACGGGATGAAGTATTTATGTCAGATACTTCACTGGTGCTGGAGACTGAGTGTGCTCCTATGAGATTTAGTTTGCTTTCATATTGTCTGCCTTAACATTGCTTAGTCATTGCTGGTCATCCTTTCCGACCTGCTTTAAATTTGCCATCTTCTGCTCAAAATATGGGTGATAACCTGATGTGAATGTCACTTGGTGTCATTGACTCATGTTTCTGCACCCATTTGGATTCTTTCCAGGAAAAACTTCCCCTTCTTACATGTATTGTTTTACACAGAGAACTTAATGTGGTACAAGATCTTGGATTTAGAGATGATGACTTAAGTTTTAAGCAAATAACAAATTATGTCTTAAGGTCAGACTGACATGAATGTGATATTAATTTTCCTGTGTTTGCATGGCAGGTTCAACTGCAGCATTATCTGATGTTGGCACATAATAGATTTCATTGTGCTTTTCTATATTCAAAGTAATTTACATAACAAGTAGACACATGAGTTTCTAGATATTTTATCCCACAGTGATCCTTAGATAAACAGAAATATTATTATTCCAGACAGTCTTGGATATTTTCTATCCTAATTTCATTAGTTAGACTAAATTTTTTCTGTACCTTGCCTGTCCAGAATCATGACCACAAATGATGGTCTGGTTGCCGTGTTGTGCCGAACAAATTTGCTTTGCTAAGAGGAGCTTAATGAAAATAAGGCTCCTCTTGATACTTAAGTATTACTCTTTATTTTTAAATTTGTTTACTGGTGACTTTACATACAGAAGAGAAGACGAGACAGAGTGAAGAGAGAAAAATGAGACAAAAGATAAGAAAACAACCACAAACAAAAAAATGAGACAACCAGCTGCTACACCTGTAAAGAATACAAAATATCCTCTGTAAGAAAACACAGCAGACAATGATCAGGAGCACCCACAGGAAGACAAATTATGAAAATTCATAAACACAAACAACCACAACAAGTATGTGTGTGTGTGTGTGTTTTGATTCTAATTTCATTAGTCTAATAGCTTTAGCCTCCAAGATAATTTTACCACAAAGGCACAGCATTTGATGGAAATTAACCACCAACTGTGGCCTGATTTAATGTGATGATGCTCCTTCTCTGACCCTTTGTGGGATTATCTATCAATGTCTTTTAAAAATGTCCAGCCAAAAAAAAAAAGATTGTAGTGACTGGGATAAATATTTACTAATAAGCACAAACTGGTAAACTGACTGGAAAAGAAGGAGGCACAGGAAAGAAGGAAGTGGGACAAAGAGGAAGTTGATCTAATAGCAGTGCATTGTCCATTCAAAGAGGGTAATTCCATTGGAGTCATTATCTTTTAAAGTTCATAGTCAGATTTACTGCATGTTGATTTTTTTTTTCTCCAATTTTACGTAGTAGTATGTGTGTTGGAAGGATTTTATTTTGTCCAATGTCATAGGAAGGACTTAGTCAGATTAGAGTTAGCAGAGGTTAAATCAAAGCAAATGCTCAATAAATAGCGCAATAGTTAGATAAGCTGGACATGCTCTGAATTAACTTACATATCATCATGAAGAGTTGATTATATGATACAGCAGAAAGTAATTTAATTGTTCTGGTATTGAAAACTGACCTACAAACAGCCAGGAGGTTGCTGTCATAGCCATATACCGTGGAGTTGAGCATATTCTTTAAATGTTTTTTTTATCTACAGTGTATCCTCATTTAAATGCAAGTTTGTGCATGTTATCATGCTTTTAGGATCTGTTTAGTGTTATAACAAGTATAGTATTGTAATTGTAATAGATCTATAAGTATAAATTTATACATTTTTATAGTAGATCATAAAATACACAAAAATACAAAACATTCTCTGTGTCTGCCACTTTTAAAATAGAGGAGTTTTTTCAGTTTGATAAAAAATGTTTATTCGATGTATTTCAGTGCTGCGGACAGATTTAGAGAGTGATCCCACCCATCTTTTTTTCACTGATAGGGTGGTGTTTTTTCTTAATAATGTTGCATGTGCAAAAATTCATTGTTGATCATTTTTTGTCTTTAAATTCACTGAAATATTTTCAGTTAAAAACCAGGACTGCATTCAGAAGTATAGAGAAAAAAAGTCTGTAATTGTGATTAGGGGAATTTCAGTTTGGTATTTACCACTGTTTACATTTTTTGTTTGGTCATTCCTTTTATAATTTAATGCCACAGGAGATGTTTGGGAAGTGCTTCACTCAGACCTAATCGGCATCAAACCTCTTGGAGTGTTCTATTGTGGTTAGCTGTATTCATAAACCAACAGCAGTTAGTGTGAATGGTCTAAATCCAACTCAAAACTTCACACAAACTATTCACTTCTATTTTTCCTGCAAGAATTGTCAAAACATAGGAGGTTCATAAAGATAGTTTGTAGATAAAGACCATGTAGCATGTTTTAGGCACAAGAAACTCCTAGAGATGGCATATGCATTTGGATAAAATTTACAAGATTGCAATCATGATTTGCAAGTCCGTTTTATGAAGCTCCAAGCTACGTATCTGTTTTTAGTCAAAACACCAAGGTTTGGACCAACCTCTATCTACTGGCAGCTGTGAATGCGTTTTCAGTGTGTTGACAGTCTGCTGTGGCAGCTTCTATTTACAGACAGACACTGCTCTTATTGTGACTTATTTTTAAATCACATTCTGTTCACATATATGAATCACGTGTTTTCTCGCAGTGGTATTGACTTTGCAGCATGAAACCAATCCAGGTGAGTCACTTTGAGACTTCAGCAGCTGGAAGTTGTAGCTGTTAATGTGTCTCTAGGAAAGTGGTTATATCCCTCAAAAACTAAACGTCAGCATACTATCCAGCTTCCCTTTGGCCCCCATCAGAATAAACACCTTTAATGGCCTTGCTGACAATGATTGACACTTGTTGTGTTGCACGGTGACACTTTTGAGCCTCTGTTATCCTTGTGGTTAGTCAGATGTTGAGGATTAAATGGGGATGTAAGATGTACAGCAGTCTCACACTGGTTCAAGTGAAGGTCATGTATGGTGTAGAGAACATATGGTGAAGTGCCTGTGTCTGTAAAAAACAAACAAAACAAACAAAAAAAAAACAAAACAAAAACCACTGTGGTGTTAGGGTTATCATGATAATGATGAGAGTGGACATCTGTGCTCCTAAGATTAGATTTATAGAAGAGCTGCCAAGACTTTCACTGCTCATAATCACACCTTGGAAATAAAAGTGGTGTAATTTTTACAGATAAGTCAGGGTAGATTATAAAAACAGTTTAAATTCTGTCACCCCAAAGTTTCTGTGTCGTGACTACAGGGTTGTATGACTCATATTAGCCCACACTTTCTTTGACAGTATGTTGCCTGAGTGTATTCAGTTTATCTTAAGTTAAAAGATGCTTTCCACCGTTGAGAGTCATATGGTAGAACATATTATTTGTTAGAATAAGCCCTCAAAATCTGCTACTTTGTACTTTGTACTTGGCACAACTTTAATTATGTAGATGCAGAACAATTCATTGTAACTGAACCATCTATTCAAAGCATTACATGAAGCAAAAGAAAAAAATGAATCTTTAGAAATTCCGTGTTTTAGTGTTTAGTTCTGCCTCTAAGATAATCAGTGCTGTTTCAGACTACATGCTGTGAATTATCCAGGCAGGTGGCATCAGACACAAAAGGAGACCTTGAGGCAATACCCACATGGTTTTACTGCCTGCATTTGAAAGAAATTGGTTGACTGATTGGGACCAGTATGCTGTCAAGTATAAAATGCAGAGGGAAACACAGAAAATCTTTATGAGAACCACAACAAAAAGTTTCTTTTTATACACAGTGGAGCTCTGTGCAGGATCTATCACTTTATTTATCCCCTCTGGTGGTCTCATGGTGTCAGAGCTGCATTTTGAAAAATCCTTCTCTAGCTTATAGATATAGATCTTGTGTTTTGAGGATTTTTATATGTGGCTTTAGTCTTTAGGCTTTGTTTGATATACTGTGTGAAAAAAATTGCCTTCTACTAATCTATTAAATGATTATACATCCTTTTTTTCTGCTGTTTTTCTTCGAGGCCTTTCTCTCTTGCTGCATGCTGGGTGGGGTTCCTGATTGATGCCCTATCAAATATTAATGTCCTTGTGAGGGCGCTCTTCTCTCCACCCACACACCCATCGTCACACATCACACAACTCATATTACACATAAACACACATGCGAGGGCAGTGCCAGACAGCAGATATCACATCCTCTGAAGTGTCTTCCTTTTCATGTGCGCTACTCTTTTTCTGGGTGAAGTTCTTCTTTCTGGTTGAGATGATGGAGGAAACAGTGCAGAGAACCAGGTTTAACTCTCACCCTGATGATTGATTTTGGCATGAAAATGATTTGGTAAATCAACTGAAGTTCACTGAGTTAAGGTAATGTTTTCTGTCTATTCTGTGTTTGATCTTAGGCAATTAAAATATAAATACAACTGAAAGGTGTAATCATGTTGTTTTATGTGTTTTCTTAGTGCTCTGCACCAATATAATAAAACCTGCAGTGCCCACTTAACAGAACAGGTTGCCACACCTGCTTTCTCCACTTTTATCCATTCATTGTTTCCTCAGTGGTTCTTTGTCATTTGATCTGCTGTAGTTAGTTTACAACATTACAGAGCTCTTTATGCTGTCTCATTGGATTAGCATTTTTTAGCAGCTGTGCAGCTCTGCCCAATACTGCTATCTCTCAATACATGTTTGTCTAGCATCAGTGCTGCCTTTCATCCCTGTCTCATTCTATTAGCCTGCTCTAATGGCACTCTGTTAATCTCTTCAGGGAGAGAACTATGTCCCACAACTGCCCTGTCCAGATGCCTGGCCTAGTTATTACTCCACTGTGTCGCTGCTCTCGGTCAATACATGCGGGAAACACTTTGGTTTGGATTCAGTATGTTAGAAAGTAACATGGGTTCTATTTGATTGATAGGATGTATTTATAATCCCCTTATCCATCATCTTTTGATTGAAAAGCTTCAGGCCTGTATAGTTTTTTTCTGATGATGTGTCTGCAGTGTGGCTGGTTAAAACAAACTTTTGAGTATGTTTCCAATCACTGAATCCAATGTGACATTTTTCTGTGGTTTTTTAACATGATTTAGGTGGTAAATGAGCTTTTAAACAAATTTATTTATTCACTGTAGAGCCTCTTGGATGATATTCTGAGCCACTCAAACAGGAGTAATTAATCTATATATTGACTGGTTGTGCAGCATAAAAGACAGATTAACTAAGATGGATAGGAAGAACATATAGAAAGAAAGAAAAATCATACACAGAGGAGATATAAAGATGCAGATGTCTTCCAGATCTTTCAAAAAAAAAAAGGCTAGATGAATTTTATCTTTTTCACTTGCTCTATCTTTCCTTCCTCTCGTTTCCCCCACCATATCCCCTCCTTAAGATATCTTTGTTATTGTCTTACAGTCCAGGTGGACTTGAAGTGCTCAGATCCATTTAATTTGTAATATATTCAGTTATTATTACTGACATTGTTTAGAAAGTTACTTTACTAATGTACTTGGAAGTTACAAACTACTCTTTACCAGAAATGGCACCTGTGAAGCTACCACAGTGAAAACAAAAAGTCATGCTGTGCAGGCTTTTAGTGTTAAGTTTTTCCAGATACTTTTAATGTGATATGAAGCTTTTAGTCAGTAGATACAGCTCAGACACTAGATGGTATTTATTTAACATGATGTTTTGTTTCATAAATCTGCACTTTTTAATGACAGAAAACCTTGCGCTTCTTATGATTAAAAAAAGTCAGACATTTTAAGTCTGTCTTTGAGACATTTGTCCAATGAACTGTCTTTTAGGGCTCTAGTATTCATTATTTGACAGTAGTGATATAGGAACATATTTGTATTTTGAGATACTCTCAGTTACCGTTTTGCTAGTAAAGCCCCTTTTCTGTGTGGGTCGGGACACATTTTTAGGTGTTTCTACATGCAAAAACTGGGCTGGGTACCCCGATATCAGACCCAACCCGTCTTATTTTCTTGTTAACTTCCGTTGGAGTACCAATCTAACCGACCCGACCTGAAAAGGTGGAGCTTGAAACATTGCAATCTGCTTGTACTGTGAGTGGGCATAAAAACAAAGCAGGAATGGCTCCCTGTTTGGAGTAACATATTTTCTTTATGTTGATTAATCTTCGTTTAAAATGGCGTTAGGCAGCACCTCCAGGAAGAAAGAACACAAGCTGTTGGATGACCACCATTCTCCTCCTTTGTTTCTGAGTTGTGTTGACGAGCAGTTTAATTAATCTGTATCAGGTGTGCTGGTGTTGAAAGCATCTAAAGCATTCAAGGAAGGGGGTCCCGAGGACCAGGACTGAGAAACAGTGACTTGATCCAACCAGAAAACGCATATCCTGCTTTGCCTGCCTCATGCTTTATATGTGTCACATAGGTTTGCTAGAGCTTGAAAGAAATCTGATGAAAGATTTCTTGACATAGTTCTCTGTGGACAAATGGTACTGAGGCTTTGTAATGATCTGGAACAATGAGCACTGGATGACAGGGATAGACTGACTGAACAGCAGGAACGGGGATTTAGTGTGTGTAGTAAAGCACCTCCATTCATGCGTAGCCCCAGTGACCCAATAGATCACAGCCCTCAGGCTGTCGTATCCCATCTCCATCCATCCTGTTACTCCTGAAGAATGGATTACTGTAGTTTGTGTGCATGTGCAGTGCCATAATGAAAACTCTTCTAGAGATGAACAACCATAC
This sequence comes from Melanotaenia boesemani, assembly GCF_017639745.1. Taxonomy (NCBI): domain Eukaryota; kingdom Metazoa; phylum Chordata; class Actinopteri; order Atheriniformes; family Melanotaeniidae; genus Melanotaenia; species Melanotaenia boesemani. The sequence continues at coordinate 21,945,468 of NC_055697.1, forward strand.
TATAACAGATCTGAGTTTTTAGCTTTCCTGCTTCTTTATCAGTTATTTTCCACCCGCTGTCCTCTTAGTTGGAAATGAAGCAAGGCCATATAGCCTCACTGTCAGGCAGAAATAAAGCTCTCTTTCCTTGTATGGCACAGAGTAAGAAGATGTCATCTCACTTTACTGATGATTTCACACACAGTGATCGCTGCTGAGCCGCTGGGCTGTAGGTCTGGCAGAAGATCTCTCTGAGGGAAGTCTGCCTGTAGACTCGTCTGCCTCTCAGTATCACTTAATTTAACAGACTGTCTTTTTTGCTGTGTAGCTCATGTCTCCTCTCTTTTCTCCCCATCTTCCACTTGATGTCACTGCTTTTGGTGTCTTTCTTGTGTAAAACCACAGAAAATCCATTTAAGCAGTCCATATTAACAGATGTTTATCTAGGCTTTTAATCTGATCCACACTACAGACAAATTCTCAGGTCTCTGTAGACGGCAGTTTGTATCAGGTTGGGGGCTTGGCCTTCTGGCCTTCCGTCATCTTTGTTCACAATGGGTTTTTTTAAGCATAATGTTTTAATTATACATATAATCCAGACATCAGTTTCAATATTTTCTTTACCATTTATTACATCACATGATAAACATGGGATTTTTATGCAGGCCTCATATGTTAGTCAAGCTTTTGGATATCTATGTACAGTACTTTGCTCAGGGGGAGGGCTAGACCAGATATGAAGGTCTGACAGATGACCTAAACTGTTTACTTCTCTACTTCTAAATATGTGTCCCTCCGTCAGCATCTTGTCAGAGATTATTTACATTATTTTTTAGCTTTTCTGACACTGACCTACAAATTTTAGGCACGGATTGGGACATACTTGAGGAACTTATTTCAAAGTGTTTCCTTAAGTACTGGAACCAAAACCTAGATATAATACATAAATATAACGAATACATATAAACAGGCTTACTGAATACGAAGATGCTGGCTGTGCTAATTTATTATCAGAAAAACATGCTCTGGTGATGGTAGAATCCTGTAGCTCCTTTAAATTCACCCATCTACAATCACTTTAATTTAGTGCACATAAAGCCTTTCGATACATTTCATGTTGATTTAATGTTTAGAGACCTAATGAAAGCTCTAATTAACCAATCAGTGATTTGGATGTCTTGACTTCTCTAATGTTTGCTGAATTAGTGCGCAAAATGATCTCATATTTGCATTTGATGAAATTACAAAGTTAATATCTCACTTTTTTATTTTCTGATAAAACAGTCTAAAAATTTAATATTATATGACGCAAATCGAAGCTGTGTGGTCTGATTTCGTAAATAACTATTTAAAAAAGATGAATGTTGAGTAACAACACCAGCAGTCTGGACAGATATCTTTTTATGGCTTTCTGATTAGAGAAATGAGCCAGAGATGAATGAACTTTTCCTTTTTTTCTTAGTATGTGCTGTTGTAAGAAAATGTTCTGTCATTCTGGATATGAATGAAGCTTGAAAGGATCTGGGGACACTTGACAGTTGTGACCCCTCCTCCCCATCTACCCATTAAGCATATACACACACAGTCACTACCCCTCCCCAGGGCAAAGAGGCTTTGGATTCCCTGCCTTCACATGTTGACCTGATTTTTTTTGTGTAAGTCTGTGTTTTGTGCTTATACCCATGTGTGTGTATGAAATGGATTAGGATAGCCAGACACTGTGTCATGAGTGGGTCTCTTTGATTGTGGACAAGTGTGTTTCTGCATGAAAATGTAGGACAGTGGGATGTCTTTCCTTTTTTTTTTTTTAAATAAAAGACCCACATTGCCAAAACAACACCCATCCCCCATCTCTTTAAAATCTGATTGAGTTATTGCTCCAGTGTCTGTGTTTGTGTCCTTGTGACAGTTTGTCAAGAGGTCCACTCTTGTGAGATTAACTGCTTTTTAACTGTGGATATGCAAGCTTGAAGTACAGAGTTTTCAGTTTCTGCTTTGCTTCCTGATGCAGATGGGTTACTTTCTGCTAACCAAAGCAGTCATTCGGATCTCAGCAACTTTTTAGTTCATATATTCCAGCACCTGCCAGATGGATGTAACAAGCAGGTGCACTACCAACACATGTGCTCTTGTCACATGGCTGATTGCAACTGAATGAATCTTAACAAGTGAGAGGAATCTGCCTCGTGTTTTTCCCTCCATTTCCTTTACATAATGTACATCCTTCTTCATTCACTATTCACGGCATGCTTCCCAGCACTGCCTTCACCTCGTCCCTCAGGCAATGTCTATCCGTTTGCCCATTCTTTCTTGGCAAAGTGTGTGGCTAGTGCCAGCTACAGCTCAAGTCATTTGTAAAACTCTTTTAAAATGAAAGTTTTTTTATTATTATTATTAATATTTTTATTATTATTTACTTTATTAACTTTTTACAAAAAATATCTAATTTATTTCTTTGCTCATAAGATTTTCTAAGATTTTGGAGTTTTTATGTAAGAGTTTCTTCATTGTAGATTGATCAAAAATGGTCATAACCAGAACACAATTTTCTTCGGTGCGCCAGATGTAGTTTTATGTAGAATAAAAATTTGCCATCTGCTTTGAATAGGGTCACAAGTACAGATTTGCCATATGTGAAATAAAACTGTAGTCATTAAATGACAGCTACAACAACAGAGTTAACGTTTACTGCAGTCATGTGACCACAACAAAGCATCAAGATAAACTTTTGGCGACAAGGTCTTAAGTCACACTGTAAGTCTGCTAGCTTAATCCCTAGTGCTACTCACAGACTTTAAGGAGACAGAGGAATCTGGTAGTCTGGACTGTCTTTAGTATCATCATGTGAGTGTTTCTAAAGTAGATTTCCATCATCATTAAATTGGTCTTTTCCTAATAATGTTCTCTGATGACAGGAAAAAGTTACTATGTTACAGTAACTAGGCAAATCGAGATAATGGTATTAGCATAAGGTCATAAAAAAGAAATACACAATTCATAGTAAATCAGGACAAAAGAAGGAAAAAAAAAAGGTATAAAAGGATGTCAGTGATAAAATGTAGAATAAACACATGTTTGTATTTTGAGTGATTCAGAAATTTTACTATATTGCTTTGTATTCATACATAATACTACTTGAAAATATACACATTATATTTGAGCATTACTGAGGATATTTAAAACATTTTGAAGCTATGAAGTCCAGTTATGTACACTTTACTAATCTTCTCACATTTTGTCTTTTGTTGGTTTTCTTCCCAGTTCTAAACATTTCCAAACTTCTCCATGCCTTTGTTGGCATCTAATGGAAGAAAAAGCATCCATTGGGCCTGCCATGGTTTCCAGATTACCCAAGTTTGGTGGGCGCCCCTCGACTAGTGGCACCAGCCCCCTGTGCAATGGCTCAACACAGCCTGCCACACCTACCCAGGATGGCAAGACCGCTACCCCAGGACCACGCCCAAATGGTTTGATCCGCCCCTCTCCATTTTCACTGAAATGGAAGAGAGAAGAAGGGATAACTTCTTCTAGCCCCACAATCCACAATAGTCCTGGAGACGGAAATGGAGACAAGGCTCAGTCACAGCCTCCCTCATTAGCTAAGGAGGTAAAGAATAGCTCTCCAGCAACGCCAAAGATGCGCCGGTCAGGTACTCTGATGGTGGCTGTCTCCAGCCCCAAAGCCATACCCAAACAATCCTCAAAGATGAGTCCCAGAGTAGGGGCCAAGTTAGGTCAAAGCCCACTGAATGGAGTTTCTAAGATGGGCCTTAATGGCCCCAGCATTCCTGCTCGGACAGTGTCTGAGTCACGCCTTGTGCGACCAATGCTGGGTTCCACTTCTCCTCGAAGCATCTCTCAAGACAGCCTATCCCAGTCCAATGAGAGTTTGAAGATCATGACAATAGATAACATGGTGCGTTCGAACAGCTTCACTCACTTCAAGCAGATTCCCTCACCCACTGGTGAGCCTATCACACGGTCTTTCTCTTTTAACCGTGCTGTGGAGCTTGCTAAACCTTTGGCCAACACCCAGCTCCGGCCCCCTAGGAGTAGTTTTCTCAAACCTCCACAGCTGAGCAATGGAAGAGTTGGTTTGGGACTAAATGGCAGCCTTGGAGGTTCAGGTTGTCTAAGGGTAGGGGTAGGCCATCAATACAGCAAAGCCCCTGCAGTGGCTTCCTCTCTGCCAAACCCCTCAGTCTCTCCAGCACCAGGTACTCCCCGGGCTCTGAAGAAGCCTCTGCTTCCCAATTCTGTACTGAACAAGTCACTGGCTAGCACTGGGGGATCTTTAGGTTACAGACTGGCTCAGTCAGGACAAGCCAAACAGCAAATACCTCTTTTTCCAGACCAAGTCAAGCAGGATGTCAGATCTTCAGCTGCCCCTGAATATGAAGGGCTATTAGGGATAGCAGTGGACAGTGAACTGACTGAAGATGCTGGAAAAGAATGCACTTACTGTGACAGCGATGAAATCTCTAGGAATGGAGTGGAAATTGGTGGAGAAAGTGGTGTGCAGAACTGTGGCCAGACAGCAGGCGAGACCCTAGAGGACATGTCTTTATCTTCTGCCTCGTCACTAGACAGAGGGGACACCAGTGAGGAGTTTCTAGATGACTTTGACAGTGTGGGAGATGTGCTCAGTGATGGCGACGTGCCTGATAACAGAAAATCTGACAGCTCTACCGAAACCCCCTTACACAACGTTGTCAATGAGGCCGTTGACTGGGAATCTGTGAATCTAGCTGGTAAAAAAAATATAAATAAGTCAAATTACTCATATGATGTTAATTTCTGACATTTGTGGAATTTGTTTAGCGCAATGTTCATGTGATTTTTGTCTGCAGAACATAAAGAAGAAAGCCCTATGCAGGACTCCCAGGAATCCTTGGTGTTGTCTCCAGAGCAGGGTGATGTCCCCCAGACATCGTCTGTGGAACTATCACCCTCCAACAGCTCTGGTGGAACCTACATGTGGGATGAAGAGGGTCTTGAACCTATTGGAAGGCATGGAACTAACCCATTAGACAGCTATGATGACTCAGAATTCAATAGCATGGTGAGTCCCATGTTTTTTTTTTTTTGTTGATAAGTTTGGACTGAAATTAGGAAATTTGACAATTTGGCCTTTAACATCTTCCCGTTCTGGAAATGAATATCCATCTTTAATATACTTGTTTTAAGACAATGCTGTGAGCTAAGTTGAGAGACAATAGCTCACTGTATTTTTCCCTTCACTACTTTACTTTTCAAGCATTAATTGTAAACAGATGTGGATGTAGGAGTCCAGAGAGTAGCCTCTGCCATCAGGCCCTCGGGTTCTCAACTTTATCTTCAGCTTCATTTTATTTTGCACATTGTTCTTGCATATTTCTAATGAAAGGGGTGGAGAGCAATCTGAACCTTTTAGCAATGGTGTGGTTCTTAGAGTAAGGACGAAAACGGTTAAGAAATATCTTAAGCTGTTGTATCTTTAACTGATTGAAAGTTGGCACAGAGGGGGCTGGAGTTAATTTTCCAGAACTCTAGTCTTTCAGAAGGTGAGAGTTAAATTAAATATACAGGTTATGAGTCATTTTGTGTAATCTGGCACTCATTAAACATCATCAAATAACCAGTTCAAAAGATTTATTGATTTCTTTGCTACAGAATGCTTGCTTTGTAGTGTCCCTGTTTCCCAAGATTAATATTAATAATGTATGTTTCAAATCCGGTTATAACTTAAAACTTTTATGCATGAAAGATTATTTGTGCTCATGTTGCTTAACTCATATAGAATACTTTCAAATCAATCATTTATAATGGAAAATGAAATAATTAGGTATGAACAAAGGAAAACAACATTACCAGTAGTTTTCAGTTTTGAGTTTTTTTTACTGCTGTTTTGATTCCAAGACCACTCTCTCACTTAAAGGAATGCTGACCTTCCTGCCAGCTGTGTGTTAACAGCATCACCGGCCTCACTTTGGTTCTCTGTATTCCTGTACCAGGGCACCTGATCTCAGGAATGAATAAAGAGCTTAGAAATTACCTGGATTAGAAATTATATAATGAGCTTCCTGTGTTAACCACTTTTATAATATTATGTTGACACAAACTTGAAAATGAGTTGTTTATCTTATAACAATGGCTTTTGAAACATGTTTTAAGTAATTAACGGTGTGTATGTGTGCATGCAGTGTCTGTATTTAGTCTTTTAGTGCTGGGATTAGTAGAAGTACATGTGCTTGACCACGTGTTTCTGATTAAGAGTCATTCACTTTGTCTTAGGGAGTGTGTGTGTGCATGTTAGTAGTTTGAGCACAAGCTGCCACCATGTGAGAGTTTGGCATTTTGAAAAGGCAAATTGTTGTTGGCAGTTCATGTGTAATGGCAAGAGTGCGTCTTACCATTCTGTTCATCTTCTAAACAATGTATTATTTATTCAGGTAACTACAAAAGTGTATGCAGAAAAAAACACTATTGAAACATGATTAAATACTTCTTAAAGGGTTTCAGTCCCAAAAGATTTTTTCTGGTACAATCTAGAGGAAGTGGTTGCAGTTCAAAGTCTGTTATCATTAGCATTGTAATTGTACATGATGTCATGTAATATTGAAACTAAAATAAGTGAATAAAAGCATGGGTAGGTGCTGCATTGGACTGATTAAAATCTAGTTCTGTTCTACCTTAAAACTGCCACAGGGCTGCTAATGGCCTTGCTCGGACAATGACGGTATCCTGTTTGATATAACCACAGGCTATTCCTGTATTAGTGGTAACCATCATTTGCATCCTTGTATAACCCCCCGGAAATCAGTGGAGAAATCATTTAATGCAGAAAGATGTCTTTGGTTTGTGCAGATCTCTGGTCAGAAGAAGGCAGTGGTGATACAGCCCATGCTGCAGGGCAGGGCGGATGTCTGATGAGTGAGTGGCAGAGCTCGGGGAGAAGAAAATTGGAAAGGAAAATGGAAGAAGCTGAATGAAAGAAAGAGAGAGAGAAATGTAGTGGCTGATGATGTGTGAAGATTAGCTCTATGGGAAATCTGCCTGTAAGATATTTAACTGAGCTATTTGATTAGATGAAATGAACCCACTTACTGTAATTGGATGCACTGAGCTCCCCCAATCTCCACCCCTTTTTTCTGCCATTTCCTCTCCATCTGTTTGTGTCTCACTTCTCATTCTACCCATGTTCACTGAGTAAATAGTTGCTTGGAGTGAGCTGAAGAAAGCCAAAAATATAACCCTGTCACAAGGCTATGTCTGCTTTCTGGATGATTTATACAAAATAATGTAATAGTAAAGCCACTTGTGACAAAAAGTGTGTACTATGAAAACTTGATTGATGGGTTGTTGAATGAAATGCTCCCTGCAGCAGGAATTAGACATGGAAGTATATTTATTTATTTATTTTTTACATACTATGCATGAGGTACTATGAAAAAGGCCTGAACTTAATTGAAACACAAGGGATTCAATTATACTACTAAGCTATAGAGAAAAACAAATCTGTGTTAATAGTACTTATGTATCTGGAACTTGCTTCTCATGTGTCTGTCTTATATCAGATACTGCTTATGTTGGCAGTGTGCAATGGCTTGTTCAGTCCACTTGGTGGCACTGTGCATCCTTAAGGTTGCACCATGTGAGTGTGCGTCAAAGTGTTTCTTATTTTTGTGTGTTGCTTTTTTTCTGTTGATTTGTGGCTGTGTCTGTATTCATATACCTCGGTGCAAAATCAGAGAGTGAGCTACCTGAGCTTATAATGACATTCCTGTGATGTGCAATGCTGATGAGCACAATACCTGCTTTGCAAAATTGCGGCTGAAATTGAGGGACACATTTCACAATCACTTCATGCTTTTCAGGCCTCAGCTCAGTGTATCCACAGAATCAGTATACCTGCACCCATTTCATGTTTAAACTTCTGAAGTATTTTTTAGATGATGGGATTTCTTATTTATTTATTTATTGTAGCACCTCATAAATGATCATGAATGCTTTGGATAGGACAGATGCTGTTGGATGCTTACTACTATAGAGCCAGATTTGGACACGGGAGCAACACTCACAGTGAAGTTTAACATTTCTGTTCAGCATTTGTTAAACATGGTGCTCACAGCTTGCTGGTAACACATTATAATCATGGTGTATTGTGGTAGCAGTATTATTAATAATAATCCCCTTTATGCTACAATACAGAGTTTTCAAATTCCTGAAGCATCTTGGCTACATAAAAGTTTTTGTTGTTGTTATTTGTTTTTTTTTTCTTCTTCTTCTTTTTTTTAAAATATAGAACATCAATTATTGTGACCTTTTAAATGACCTGAGGTCCTGTTCTCTTGTACAAAGATGTTTTTAAAATGTTGTTTTGGACCTTTTATCCACACAAAAACAAAATTTTGAGTAACTGAAAAAGCAATTCTTGTGATAATCTTGCTCCAGGGTGAATATATTGAATTCTCAACGGGAAGAATCTTAAGGCTTTAGGCAAGTGATTATCCCCCTTTTTTTACTCATGGCAGATGGAGGTAAATGTCATAATTGGCATTATAGTTTTTGATAAAACACCAAAAAACCAACATGTTGGTCTGTTGATTTTGTCAAGTGCTTGACGGTGGTGCAGATAAGCTGTTGATAATTCATGCGAATGTACTATTGTATGGAGTGGACTTTAAAAATTTTATTATTTATTTAGGTTTAAATGTGTGTACTGTGAAGTTCTGCCGGTTTCATTAAGTATACATGTTGAGAGGTGTCTCATTTGACTTTAAGTTTCTTTTATTGGCTACTTATAATTTTTTCAAGTTTTTGTCTCTTATATGATAACTACTGTTTAAAATCACAGGTTAAAAAACTAAAAGACCCCATCAATTTTATAACCCCTTCGGTTTCCCCTTTTTAACTTTTCTCAAAGCTGAAGAAGTGCTGCTGCTTCTTATAGCTGATTTTTTTACTTTGTCACTAATGGTGGGCTTTTGTTGAGCTAGGCTGAGACAGGTCAATTCATTAGTGTCTAAATGAGTGAGGTGCTTAAGCTGTTTGTGTGCAGAGTGCTCAGCCATTTATGAAAACATGCTGCTAGTACACAAGCTTTGCCATTGCATTAATGAGGCTTAAAACTCTTGCTTTTGTTTGTCAGTTTTACTGACAGAAGCAACCCTTTAAGAAAAAAAAATAAATAAAAATTGTACCTCTTTCCCATGATTCCCACAGCGATGCTGTTCAAAGTGACCACTTATTTGGACCAAGTCAGGAAGAATTATGGCAATAACAGCAGATATGCAGGATAAAACCAAAACAAATCACTTTCAAGTCAAGATTGAATTTAGCATCTTGATAAATTAATATGGTCTATAGAATTTACTGGCATTGCTGTGGTTTTCTATAATGCTCACAGTCCACACAGTGCATCTGTAACGACTTGCTGGTGCATTTGCTCAAACTTATTCTATTTTATTGTAAACCTTTCAGAAAAAAATCACATAATAGCAGTGGGACTTGATTACTGTGCTCAAACTAGAACTTCTTTTTAGTCTTGATTTCCTGATAACCACTTTTTGTTTAGTGAATGCACACCAGTCAGCTACAACATTATAGCCACTGTTGGGTCAAGTCAAGAACTTGGGTCCTCTTGTTTTAGAGCAGAGTTCTTCAGAGAAGTCCCAACCTTAACCTTAAATCAGTCATTAGAAGAAATTACTCATTGTATCTTTTTCAGTCACAGCCTTTCAATACAAGTCACTCAAGTGTTCATGAGTATTCATTCTACTCTTTTTTTAAACCCCATTTTTGAACATTTTTAAGTATACAGACATATAGAAGAAAAAATTCAAATCAGAGGAAAATTTACATGATTGTGGCCTGCAGCATTCCCTATTGTTCTGATTTAATTTAATGTAATTTAAAATTTATGTAATTTAATGAGTTAATGTAATGTTTAGTGTAAAAAATGCATTTTATGAAGTGCTTGAATGAAATGTAAATTAATACATTAATGACATGACCTTATTAAGTTAAGCAAAGCTGTAGCTTACTATATTCCTCATATTGATTAGATTTTTGTCACCAGGTTATTCCCATCATGTTATTACATATGTGACAATCTACAGGTGACAAATCTATTCAGGATGGAACAGATAACACATTTTTATGCTGACAACAAAACATCTTGAGGGCTAACCCAAATGGGAGAATGATAAATCTTGGAAAAAACAAACTGCTGATTCAAGAGTTCCCTACTCTCTTGTACAGCTGCCATTACTCACTTAACAGTTTGCCTTGGTAAGTCTCGTCCGCACTGCCTGTGTGTCCCTGAATGGTTCCCTGTGCACAGCATAACAGCAGAAACAAAACATGAAATTAAGACTGTTGTTATTTTTAGCAGCATCAATGTTCCCATGACAAATGCAAACAATCCAATAGAAAAATACCTCATTACCAAATCACCAAACCTCTATATGTCTCAGTGTGTCTTATATTTTTATTTTATTTCCATCAACAAGTATTGTACTGAGCTGGTGACATATTTGTTGTTTTAAGCTTTTATATTAGCTGACATTGGATTTGGCCAGGCAGGATAATACTTTACACGCTTGTGATTGGTACTTTCACTGCTGTAAATGGTTATTTTGCTGTCACAGGCTTTTATCATTAGGGGTCTGTGACATGACACTCAGAACAATTCTTATATACATTTCTGAAAAGTAATTGTGTTTATGTATGTGTGTACTGGATTTTCCTGTATTATTACAGTAATGTTATCCCCCCCAGGTACAAAGTAATTTTGGAGGGTTTGATTTTATGGTTGTGTAAGACTTAAGGGATATATTGTGTCAAGGGAGAGACGCCACAGTCATATAGAGCTGATATGTGTTTGTGTGTGTCTGTGTGTGTGTTTGTGTGTGTGAAAGAGAGAGAGATAGCTTTGCTTCTTAGACTTGCTTTGTATGTTTTTTTTTTTTATTATTATAGTGACACACACACAGAAACTCTAACACGCATGTCTGCAAGCTGGGAGCAGCCAGTTCTTATTTGTCAAGTGTGAAATTCTGCTGTTCAGTGGGCACATCCTTACAAGCATAGGGTAACTCTGGGCCTGACTCCACCAGAGGTTTTTTCCCATCTTAAAATCACGCAGTGTGTCATAGCATTGCTAATTCACTTACAGATGTTGAAATCTGCTTTCATGCTTTCTCATGCTGAACATAAAATGTCTTCCTTTCCTCACCTTTATTAAGCTTCGGTATTAACATTCAGCAGCTTACGGTCTCCACACTTGGGGGAGAATCTTTGTACATGCCATTTTCATGTTATTTTGTTTTATAGATGCTTTTCTTTAAGCAAATGAACAACGTCTTCTTTGAAATGACAAAGCAGTTGTGGTTAGAATTAATAGCATATTAATTTGCCTGTTATAATGACTTTTTTCTTTTAAGCGCAAATTCAAATGTACTTTTTTCTTAACAAAACCAGTAGTTATCTGGTATTCAGTATTTTCTGATATTAAAAAAACCACATTTTACCTTTTGCTTACGGCTGCTCTCTTATAAAAGTAATATAGTTTGTGTCTCAGCTCTCCTCTCTGGCTCACATGACACAAACAGGCACCAGTTTAACATTATACTGAAAACTCTGACACACAAATGAGTTGGATATGACAGTTACATACAGAATTGACTGAGGACATGTCCTCCATCAAGACCACCAATGAGTCTAAACAGAGAAAGACAGAGAAGAATTATGCTGCTGAGTTGGACTGCTAATGTCACACTTGAGATACATACTCCACACTCTCTTGCTCTCTTTCTCAGTGTAACTCACAAACATATTTCTGTTTAGTGGTGTGGTATTGTACTATTTGACATCATATTATTTTTTTAAAGTATTTGGCACTAAAAATGAATGATTTGGGGAAATATAGGTATATTTGATGCTCATGTCTGTCTGTCAGTAGCTAGGTTGATATTTCATAAGAAAGTAATAGTGTTACTGGGTCAAAAAGAGCAGCCTTCTTCATATGAGCGGAGAGGAAAAAAATAAAGTGAAGGACAGAAAATGTCTTGAGAACAAGTACAGCTTGTCTAAAAACTTTTCAGTTGTTCAGTTGAGCCAAAATTGAGAAGTCCTACTTTGCTAGTTTCCCTGGTTAAATGATATTATGCTAATTTACAACTTTTAACAGAAGTCCCCAGAAGATGCGTTCAGAGCAGGCATTGGCAAGTTGTGAAAGTGAGGTTATTTAGCCACCCAGGCTATGTAAGTGTTCACTGACAAACTGAGAAAACTTTAACCTCAAAATGATTTTCAAAGCTTTGATCAGGTTTTTAATCTTGCCGTGTTTATTTAAAGATTCAGCTGATGTTGAGAGCAGAGTTATAAAACAGACTGAAGTGGAAGACCTTCACCTAGATTTGAAATGTCCGTGCCTGCTGGATTTGGTTTGGTGGATTAAATCTAAGTGTCTATAGTGTGTATGGCATGTGGGGAGCTAAAAATACCTTTCCGATACAGCTCGACTTTAATCTCTGAATTCACAAATCAAGCAATTCTTAGTATTCATTACTTGACCAAATGTGTTTAAGGCCTTTATAATTGAAGGAATTTCAACAACTCGGCCCAGTAAGAATAACAATGTGATATTTTACTTCCACAGTAATACAAACTGAAATTCAGTTTAGGTTTTTATATGGTGCCAGGTCACATCAAAAGTGATCTTAGTGAAAAACCTAATAGTTCTTGCTTATGTATTGTAGATTACCTGTGTTAAATGACATGTATGGAAACAGAGACTTTTTCCACAGCATTTTAGCTAATTATTTGATCAATCAACCCGAGGCCCTGTCTGTGCAAGAGATGTATTTCCTTCATAAGTTAATACTTTGAGGTGTGTGAAGACTAGAGGGGTATTTTGGACATAGACCTTAATCCAATTGGCTGTTCACTCCCCAGCAGAGGTTGCCCTGAATTTTTCAGTGCCTTAAGCTGCTTTGGCCTTCCACATTAAAATGAATGATATTGCTCTACAGGACGGCTGTGGTTCACCCAATGGAGATGAGAGATTTGTCTCCTTTGCTCCTCATCTTCACATGTCTAAACGCTCTTTGATAGAATTACAATAACCATTAACATTGTGATGAAATTATAAATATACCTCACAAAGTGACGCAAGCTGGATTACACATGCAAATATTTCAGTCTTCTAAGCAGATTTTGATTTTAGATCTGACCAGACTTTCCAGTTTTGTTTTTGTTTTGTTTTGTTTTTTGTCTCACAACCACTCTTGAAACCACTCAAGAAACCTGTTGGTTTTATTTCCCTTATTCATAAAATTATGTATTTTGAATAATATCGATTTGTAGCTAGTCTGTCATATTCCAGTTGGAAAGGGTGTTGATTGTATTACAAAATGCTTCATGATTTAGCTCTCAGGCTCATAATTGGAATTTTGTGAATAATTTGAAAAAGGCGCAGTACACTGAATGCTTTTATCTATGAATTGGACTGGTGCAGAAACAGATCTATCAGAGAATGATCAGCTGATCATGACTTGGTACTATGGAAAACTTTGGACTAGTAATTTTGCAGTATGATGCAATTGCGTATTGTACAGAATATTATATCCTATACAGACACTGTATATAAAGAGATTTCTGAAATGGCTAAATTGTTAAGTCACAACACAACACATTTACTTTCTACCTTTATTGTAATATTTACAAAATTATGAAGCTAAATATGTTGAAATTCTCTGCAGTATTAAATATAGCCTGGCATGATCAGTAAATAACTGGTCACAGTGCAGATCACTACTCAGGATGAACAAACACTGTGTAGACAGTCTAAGAGGCTTCAAGACCTTATTGCAGGAGATGTGGATTCAAGTTTTGCCTGAGACTCTTTGCTGTATGTCACCCCTTTTTATCCACTTTAGAGCGCCTCAAACCCTCTCTAACGAGCACACCATCCACAACAAAAGTTGCAGGTGCAAATCTTCTGTAGGAGGCTGCTTTATTAGTTGAGCTGCCTGGTACCCCCGGACTTGAGTTTTTTATGCAAAATCTCAGACAGTGAAAGTTTGAATATCTTGGTTCATGGAAGGATGCAAATGTACCTCAGCACTGTATCCTAACATCACAGTTTTAATGTTAGTATAATTCAACGAAACACCAGAACACGGTGACTGAAGAGCACGTCTCTCATGAAAAGAGCTTACTTCCCAGCAAAGCTGCTCAGGGCAAAATATATGTTTTAAAATGTATCTTCATGAACTGTTTCATCAAGGAGTTGCTTGAAATAAAACATGCAGAGGGCAAGAGTTAAACAATGAGTAGCAATAGGGTAATAGGATGAGGGTGATGGAGAAAGAGCTGAGTATAAATGAGAAAATAAGACACGGGAAAATAAAACAAAGAAGATGGGTTGATTTGTACACAGACTCTTCAAAAAGCAAACATTCCACCCACATCCTCACTGTCAGCATTTAAAAGACTGCAGAAACGGATTTTGTTTGTTCCATTTCTTTCATTATTCCTTCGTCATTAAGTCTGAAACACTCAGCACCATTCAGTTATTGTGCAATACATGAGATATTCAATAAAGACTAATTTTACTCTTGTGTCTTCTAATCAAAGCCTGTCAACTAAGTTACATAAAGCACAAAAATGTCTTGAAAAGAAAGCTGTGAACTATTGATTTTTCTGCTTTGAAATATTTGGTACACAGTAACACAGCACTCAGACTAGCTCCATATTTTGAGGCTGTAATGAGAAGCTTTTTTGTTGGTTTTCAACGCGTTCCACATTATCATTCATAATTGGATGTTTTTTCTTCCAAATCTATGGTTCTGTGTTATGTGTCTTGATGTAAGGAAAACTAACATCTTCTGTTTTTCTGTTAAGAGGAGGGAGTCATATTAGAAGTGAAAATGTATCATGTAAAACATTATTGATTATTTAGGCTATTAACACATATAAATTGTTAATAACTTAAATAATCAGGAAATAGAAATAATTATTAATTGAAAGAAGACGTTAAGCTACAAATGTACAATTTATTCACTGCACATGGTATGTGCAATAGAAAAACATGATATGCCATTCAGTTTCACACTGACGTCAATCATAGGCTTAGAAGGCTCATATTATTATTGCTTCATTATTTAAGTGTCATGTGTTGTATTTCCGTATCTGAGAGCACTTTGTCCAGAAGCAATGGCTTCTGTACCAAAAGTATATGTATATATATGTGTGTTAGGATATTTATTTCCTTATAATGAAATTTGTGTTATCTACCATTGTTGTGGTTCTTAGGATATCCTAAACAACTTGGACCCTCCAGGAACTGAAGATTTGGATGATGATGACCTCATGCTGGATGTGGACCTCTCAGAGGATGGCTTTCACGGTAAGCACACACACTTACACACAGTTCTCCTTGTGCTTGCAGTTATGCCACATAGGATTAAAATTTGTGAGGTAATTATACGGCCATGGCAAATACTTAAGTTGCATTGGCTGGAGGTTGTCCATTATTTTTGTATTAGGAGTTACCTCCAGCAAAACTGTTTTGATCATAATTGTGAATTAATGTATCACCAAGGTCTGAACTTTCCATTTCCAGCGCAATCCTGTTGTGGGATGTAATAGCTTGAATAAATTTAATCCTACTTTGCCTTGGGTGAAGATTTGCTTTTGCAAAATCCATTGAACTTCTTTAATGGATTGCTTGTTGCATTATTGTGGTGCAGTCTTTGTTTTAATACTTTTGTTGAAAAATGATTAAATTACAACGGAACACTTTGGATAAATGTTGTTCAGTGAACTTGTATTATTCAGCCAGCTGTCTGCTTCTGTTTATACGATCGGGTACCTACAGGTGTGCATGATGGTTTTAATACAACTTAAGTAAATATACAGACTTTATAGTATATGTACAGTTTGAAGTTACATTTCTATTGACAGGAGTATTATGCTGTGAGGGTGATTACAGTAATAGCTTGTATGTACACATCACCCACTTCCATCTAGAAATTCACTCATCTTCACTTAACTCTTAATCAAGTGCAAGCATTGTAAAAAAACAGTAAAATTGCTTCCTTTCAGAAAAAATAATCATGTCACATAAAAACACTGTTGAGATCATTATGGGTTTTTTATGGTATTGTGTTGTATAGAAGAGGAAATGAAGGGATGAGGACTGACCTTTTCTGTCATGAAATATAATGAGTTCTTGAAAACATTTTTTCCCTCTTTTCTGCTGTCATTCTCTTTCTTATCATAGTGCCATTCACTGCTAATGGGTTTAATGCACTAGTTCACTGTGAATGACTCTGTCATGTCAGGCTTATAATCTATGAACAGGGCTGTCTTTAACACCGCACAATATCATTATATATATAGTATATAATGATATTGTGCGGTGTTAAAGACAACCACTGTGTATATATATACACAGTGTTGGGGTAGTTACTCTAAAAAAAAGTAATTAGGTACAAGTTATTTATTACTTGTGTAAATTGTACTGAAATTACTTTACCGTTACTGCATTTAAAAAGTAACACCACTACTTATTACTTTACTATTTCTTAATTTACTGTGTAGACATGGACAAACATCATAACTGAATCATCACTGCCTGTCTGCGTAGTGTTTACTGTATATTGTAAACAAAATGGATTTGAAACCATAAGAACAAATTCCCTGTCTGTGGGAAGAAATGGGCACACTTGTCTTATAATCATTTTATCTAGTATTTTTCTAAACCTGGGAGATTCATGAGTCGACAGGGGAAGCACGTCTCCTACAGTGAACCCTGCAACTAGCTTGTTAGCTGCTGCGCTCCAGGAAATGTTGAAAAAAGCTTAGCTTGTTTAGGCGGGTCGGCTGCTGAAGGACTCCTTCCACTGACCGGCGAGCAGGATCTTTCGCCGCAAGTTTGGACTGAAACTGGACTGAACCAAAAGCCTGTATCTCCGACTCTCCAGCTTAATTTTTCTTTCTCTTTAGTTGGCGCACAATCAGCTACGTTAATCGATCTCTATGGCAACGTGCCCAGTCAAGCACACACACTTAAAACAGACCAGAACTTAACACATACGCAAACACGTAATTCAGAAAAACGTGTTACTGTAGTCCAGTAAAGTAATTTTACTACCAATATTTTAAGTGTAACGCATTACTTTACTTCGTTACCCCAAAAAGTAATATTGTTACTTCCAACACTGATTGACAGACAGACAGACAGACAGACAGACAGACAGAAAGTTATGACCTTGCTCCTCAAAAAGGAGTTGAAGAGAGTGAGGGGAATGTTCTCTCTAGAGGAATGTGAACAGAGCCGTCATCCCTTCCTATTCCTCTTCGGGTTGCAGTCATATTTATAGCTCCGGGTAGAGTTAATGTCATGAGAAGCAGAGTGAAAACAAGACACACTGCAAAGTCCAGTTAGACCCAACCCACAGGGCTGGCCTGGAGATGTGGCACACGGAAGGGTGTTTTTCACGAAGACACCCTGACTGCCACAAAACAGGAAGAAGGAAAGGGGAGAGATGCATAGAAGACAACTCATGGAGTGTTTTCATCCAGCTGTCAGATCCCTTGATGGTTGCGAGGCCACAGCTTTCCTTTCTCAGCTGGTGACTTCCTAGCTTGGACGCGAACCAGTCACCTCCATAGAAATCTCTCCCCAGCTTCAGTTCCAAGGGAGTTCCCAGAAAAACAAGACTGTCAACAAAGACGGGGCCAGACAGGCTGGGAGCTGGGATGACTTTCTCTCTGGCCCTTTAACAACTCATCAGCTGACTGGACAAGGAGTTATTTCTTTCCCCTTCAGAGTTCTTCTTGATTTTGGGGTTCTTTTTTTCCTATTGGAATATATTCAGTTTGTATAACTTCTTTTTTTCTGAGCTGAAAACAAGTCATTTGAAGCCACTAAGTTTCCTGGTATGTTACAGGTCTGTATGTAAAGTATTTTAACCACTGTTAAATAAGATTTGATCTGCTTACCTGAGCATCTTGCATAGAAAGTCAAGGGTCTTATTGAGTGGCTCCAAATGCTGTGTTGCTTTGTAGTGTGTCCTTGAAAATGAAATGGCTTGTCACTCTGTGCCAGCAAATGTTTGTTTTCATGGTGGAGACAATTCAGAGAAATCGAGGATGAAATGAGTCATCATGATTTTAATGTAGATATTAAATAAATTTGTAAAACATTGCCACAGATTTGTGTGGTGTATGTGTAGTCTGTAGTTGTAAAAGAAAAGAAGTAAAAAAAGAACCAAAAAATAACAAAGATCTGACTTAGAAATGTTTATTTCATTTTAAACCACAAATACAGCAGCATCAACAGACGTGTTTCAGTATTATTCTGTGTATTTTGCAATATATTGCTTTTAGAATACATCACTAACACTATTAATATTAGGACAGAGTGCATTATATATGTGTTTTTATGGTGCATATTTAATAATTCAGTATAATTTGTTTCTATATAGACTTTAACAGAATGTCCCATAATGAGCTCCCGGAGCGGGCCAGTCGTCAGGGACAGCGGCGTAAACACCACCGCTATAGTGGACCAGACCACTTCTACAACAATAGCAGGTTAGTCAGACTTGCAGTTAAAGGTAATGCAAAAGTGAACAACAGATTTAAAAGGGTTTGTTCTGGCTTTCTGTCTGTCAAATAGCTTTTAAACATTGTTTCTTTGTCAGGGCTCATATCTTCCAGCATTATGGTGGACTGAATGCCTCCAGGATCTCATCAGGGCCTGTCCAATCTGAAGGCAGGCAGCATGACCTCACACCAGTGCTGGATGAAGTTGCACTCGAACACATGACCCAGGACTGCACCTTACTCAAGAATCAGCTGCTCAGACTTAAGACATTACTACAGGTTCGAGCCACATTTTCAGAATGATGTAAACTTGTAAGAAAACAAAAAAATAGGATTTAAAAAAGGATTAGAACATGCTGATTAGGTACACATACACACTTTCGATATCTCTTATATCCTTTTTATCTTCCAGTGTTGCTGTGTCACATTATAAACATGCAGTTAACAGGCAGAGGATTTTGGATTTGAACTGCATTTTTGTCTGTTAAACACAGCCTTTTACTAGAGAAGCAGTTTGAATGATCTTTTTAAGTTTGCTTAAACTTCCTGTATTACAGTGTTCAGCATTCGTGATATCAAACACATTTTCTGATAAAGCTCAAGTAGGATGTGAGAGATAATATTGGTTATAGTTAATGTTTTAAAGAAAGGAGGATATTAATACAACATCTGCAGGGTAAAGAACATGACGTCTTTGACTAGTTTTATTTAAAAGGAGCATTTGGTGAGCAAATTTATATTTAAAGCGTTGAGCGTTTGTGCTTCTCTGCTGTACATGTGTGCTTGCATCTTTGCTTGAGTGTAAGCGTGTGTGACTCTGAAGCAGATAATTTGACAGAAGCTGCTTTGTCAGTCAGGCAAATTCTTAGAGAAAATAACAAGATAGGATGAGAAATAAAAGATATCAGCGTATGAAAATGTGCACATAGATATATGATGAACCTATAAAACCTGCACTATACAAAAACACAGTCCAGTCTGTGCAGTTAAAGCCCTCAGCTGCACACTCCATAAAACAAAATTATATTGAATGCCCTAACTGTTTAGCTGCTGTATGGTGGATATTGATGTTTGTGTTTGCATCTGAATCAAATGTCTCCTTCAGATATGTTCAACATGTTAACTGCAATTAGGCAAATACTGTCGGCCTCAAAGGGAATAGAAATGTATCTTAGTGCATCACTGGACTAAGCATCACACCTACAGGACATGTTTTTTTTTACACTTGCAGTCAAGCTTTCATTCTCAACTTGAATGAATATCAGGAGGAATATAGTGTAGATAAAGTGAGAATGATAAAAATAGATCTTTTTAGTTACTTCTGGCAACATAAACTATACCATTTCTAGCCTTTGGTTGGCATTTATTTTATTTTATTTATTTATTTTTGTTTACTGTTTAGTTTGTTACTGTGACAACAAGCAAAGAATATGACTGAAGATTGAAGGAAGCAAAATATGAAACCTTGTAGGAAAAATACATTCAAGATGCTGCATTTATTTAAGTATACTAAAGTGGGGACATCTTTTTGCATGTGATAACATGAACATATCAATGTTCAATGATATACTGTGCTTCTGGCATCTAACACATGCTGCTGACTGCTCAGGGTCAGAGCAGTATTTGTGCAAAATAGTAAAATTTGTTCACTGAAGTGAAATACTGCTCTTGAGGCATGCCTAAGGCAATTGATTTTGCTCACTGACTACTCTACATCTCTCTGTGTGTGTGTATTGTTTGTTTCCAGCTTGAGGAAACAGACTCTACAACAGATGTTTCTGAGGAGACTGAAGACAGTACCACAGCATCACAAGTAAGAAACTTTACCTCAGGTATTCACTGATGTTGACTACATACAGCTACATGTTGCTTGTGTGTTTTCAGTTGGATGTCCTGCTTAAAGAAGTGCAGATGCTTAGAGAAGAGCTGAGGAGCAGAGACAAGACCATTGCTCATCTCACATCACAGTGTCAACAGCTACAACAACAGCATCAGCAAGAACAAAAGGTGAGTTTCTGCAAACAGGTGACAAGTGTGTCAAAGGGATTCTCTAGTAGAATCATGGGAAATTCAGTGTAACCATTGGACTTCAAAGTTGCCGTCACTCTTCCTTACATGTAGGGCAGATATTAAAAAGAAAAACAAAAAACATGATGCTCTGAAATATTGATAGACAGAATGCAATGTTTTGAAAATCTTAAAAAAAAATATTTTTCCCTTTTTAAACAATGCCCCAACATTTTTTCTACTGTTCACCAAAATGAAGTATAAACAAATAATCAGTTTCACTGCCGATTGCAGACAAAAAGTTGAAAATCAGTTGACAACAATGTTATGTTTATATATCTGTTGACCACAGTTCATCATTGCCACAGCCATAGATACAAAGTTAAAACAAAAAACAACTGCATAAAACAAAAACTCACCAACCATGATGTTGCCATCGTTGCACATGGCTGGAGTAACTTCTGTATCTGTCAGAGTATGTGTTTCATGAAAAAAAATTCTCATTTTCAACATCTAATATGTTGACCTGTTTGTATTTTTAGTAAAAAAAATAACGATTTGTTAATTACTGAAAGTCTTGCAGTTTTTTTAAGTGAACACGACAGTTTTTCTTTCAAGTTTGCCTAGAGTAAACTTAAACGGGTGGCAAAGTAATTGTAATGTGGAGTGAGAAAATAACACTTGCATATTAATAGCTATTGTTCTATTTACCTCCACCAAGGTGGGAGTCATGCAGTGTCGGTTTGTCTGTTAGCCACATAACTCAAAAAGTTATGGATGAACTTTTATAACATTTTTAGGAAATCTCAGAAATGGAATAAAAAAACAAGTGATTAGATTTTGGGGATCCAGATCACCGCCTGGATTCTTTACAATGGGAGCTAGGGATAATTTTGCCATTAGAGCTTCTAAATCAGAAATACTGCCCACAATCATTGGCAAGAAAAAAAAATTGCAACAGCTTAGCAGCGGTCTCTGAGTGCTTCTAGTTTGCACTGTGCAAGAGAATATGAAAAATGTCATCAGAGAAAATGTTACCTTGAAAGAATACTTAATTGTAAATTACTGAGCAAGTAGCGCAGCTGTAGGGAATATATGATCATCATTTCAGACATATTCTTCATGAAGTATTTATGAGTCTCAAAATAGTCATAAATAAAGTACGCACTGTTGATGGAAACTGAATTATTATGGCCCAGACGGCGCAACATGCTGTATATTAATACAGACCAATTTGTTGTTGCTTTCATGTAGCTTTCCTTCTGACACTTCATCTCCTTCATATACGTTCTTTTTGCAGATCTGAGATAGTTAAGCACATCTGCTATTGCCTTCAATGTGTGCTGTTTACACGTATTCTGCATTTATTAGATCTTACTAAAAGATTTTATGAGAGACAAAGACTGCATGATTACCGCATGCCATGTGACAGGCTAAAAATTCATGGATGGGCCAACTGTTTGGCTTCCTAATGGTAAGAGAAGACAAGTTGTAACAGGGTTTATTGTGGATGTGAATTCGGTTTCAGATGGGATTTTGCTTTAATCCAACATGCACTCCATTGTGTTATCCCTGCCTACCAACAATGTCTGTTTTGTTCCATTTTGACTGGCTCCATCTCCACTTTTCCCTTGTTAGCCAAAAAAATAGTATGTCTAGCTGACATTATTCAAATCCCTGCCATATTGAGAAATACCAAAATGTCAAAGCAAGGCCTGTCCACCAGCTTAGCTGCCGCATACTATCTGTCCAATTAGAATTAACACCCACCCACACCAGATTCTTCACTGAGCACAATATTGTTACACCCTTACACCCAACAAGCACAGGCAGCAAGCCAGGACATGTTCTAAGATCTGTGGCTAACTTTAATGTGCGTGGAGACTGTGAATGTGAAAATATTAGGGGAAGTGGGAAGAAAATAACCTGGACCTTCGATTATTTACTCTGATTGTGAACTGAATCATCTTATAAGAATTCAGCACTAGAATAAAAGATGTTCTGTGTGCTGCTGCTCTGATGTTTTTTGAATTGCAGGACTAAGGTACAATGGGGGAAAAGGTGTAAGCAAACACACCAGGCTTGAACTGGTTTAATTTGTTGACCAATCCATCATTCTATATTATGAGAAAATAATCTTTTGAATTGGAAACTAGTGATGTTTCTGTTGTATTAAGAGTTAAAGAAAGGCTACTGAACCTGCTGTTTGTCCCTGAAATTGGTTTTAAGATCATGTAAAGAGAGAATTAAAGGCTGAACAGAGAATGGGAGAGAAAAGTAGAAATATAGTTGACTAAAAACTGATTTTTCTGCCTTACTTAATGAAAGCCGTTTTACATTCTCCACCACTGTTTGCTCAGACTCTTTGTTCTTTTTCCTCTTGTTTGAACTGCAATAGAATTTTCACCAAGACTGTTAAAGCTTGCAATTTCTGTCTGTTTGT
Source organism: Melanotaenia boesemani (assembly GCF_017639745.1). NCBI lineage: Eukaryota > Metazoa > Chordata > Actinopteri > Atheriniformes > Melanotaeniidae > Melanotaenia > Melanotaenia boesemani. The sequence continues at coordinate 21,968,497 of NC_055697.1, forward strand.
ATAAATATTAGTGCTGGGCAACAAATTTGTAATTGTGTTTAAACGCATGAAAATTTTCAGTAGATTTTGGTTTACAAACACTAAATCAGGGATCTGCAACCTGCAGCTCCAGAGCTCTCTGGACCTTCCGCAATGGCTCTTAATACATGGCTAGAAATACTAAAGAACTTTTTTTTTCACTGTCTCTGTTCCCTGCTGCAGCACTGCATCTGATGTAATCAGGAGAGAGCGGGTTTATTAATATGAAGAGACGTTTTCTGTCTGGAACTTAAGAAAGAACCGACACTTATCTTTGTCTGTCCAAACCCAAACAGATGCGTTGAACATCGTGATTTTTGGATGAGAAACTGCTCCCAAAAGACAATGAGAAAGTTTTTGTTTATTTAATAATGTTTTTTAATAAATGTGGTTTCAATTCAGGCAAGACAGCTGTGGAATCTGTGAGATGTGAGCTTTCAGTGGGGGAGTCGTGGAGACGGGGAGACATTATCTGTGTTTACATACTTTTCGGACTTTGTGTACCTGGTCTTTTAATTACTGTCATCTTAACTGTGTTTGTTGGTGATAGAAATGGTTTTACTGAGCTGGTAGCTGAGATTCTGGACTTTCTGTGGATACCACACATGTTCACAGTTACATTTACAGACCTGACGCTACACCCGGAAACGAGATGTTAACCTCTTAATTCCCGGTAACGGAGTTAAGGGGTTAACATCTGATGGTGCAGAGGTGAAGCGAAACAGTCAAGCTAAAAATGAAAGTTTAGAGAATTTTATAGGCCAGAAATCTGGATAATGAAGCACTGAAGGTGAATGGATGGACGTTATTGTGCATATTGTGAATATTTCTCTCTCCTCACCATCTAGAAGCTGTGAGATTCTCATCCTGCTTTCTGTCTGTTCACCTGATGCTGATATTCATCACATATTGTTCCTTCTGTGTTTAGAAGGAAGCAGCTTCACAGCTTTAAATTCATCCTGCAGACTTTTTAACTTTTAGTTAGTATATCCTGAACATTTCACCCTTCTTTGTCATAAATATTTGATTTCATAAATATTTATGAAGAAATATTTTAGCTGTTGGTGTTTAAAGAGAAAACTGCTGCTAAATCTGTTTATGTGTGTAGTGCAGGGGTCTGCAGCCTTTTCAATCCAAAGAGCCATTTTTCCCTCAGCCAGCTAAATAAAATTCGTTTAGATCTGCAAATGTTATGAGACCTTTGCAAAAAGGCAACTTAATAGATATATTTTTAATGAAGAGCCACCATAGGACGTTTGTTATTTTTTGAAGAACCACATTTTTATTTATATTTTTAGGTTTTAAACTAAAGAAAAACATAAACTTTTATAAAAAGAGGGATAGACACTTTCTTTTAATGGATGTAGATATTTGTGGACAATTATGTAAAGTTAAAAAAAAAATCCCTGGTTTCCAACCTAATGACAAAACAGATTTTTGAAAAATATTTTAGCCACGTATTTAGAGGCATTGTGGAAGGTCCAGAGAGACACTTGCAGCTCCAGAGTCGCAGGTTGGAGACCCCTGATGTAGTGTTTGTAATCCAAAATTTACTGCATTTTCTTTATATAGCTGTAGGCCTTCTTTTAAAGGAAAGATACATTTTGCTCATAACGATTAATTACAATTAAGAATTTTAATCGTTGCCCAGAACTAATATGTATATATAATATATCTTGTTGCTAGGTTTAGCATCAACTTTAGGCTTTTTTTAAATATAATTTTCCATAAATATGTGCTTCCCATAGAAGAAAGTCTGTCTATCCTCTTTTTGCAAAAGTTTTATGTTTTTCTTTATTTAATAGAAATAGAAATAAAAATGTGGTTCTTCAAAAATGACAACAAATTTCCAATAGTAGATATTTATTAAAAAATGTAAGTTGAAAAGGTCTCTAAAGTAGTTTTATTTAGCTGGCTGAGGGTAAAATGGCTCTTTGGATTGGAAAGGCTGCAGACCCCTGCACTAAACAAATAAACAGATTTAGCAGCAGTTTTCTCTTTAAACAGCAACCGTTAAAATATTTCTTAATATATATAAAATCAAATAATCATAACAAAGAAGGATGACATTTTCAGTATTTACTAACTAAAAGGTAAAAGGCAGCAGGATGAATTTAAAGCTGTGAAGCTGCTTCCTTCTAAACACAGAAGGAAGAATAACTGATGATTATCAGCCAAAAAACACACAGAAAGCAGGATTAGAATCTCACATCTTAGAGACTGTAAGGAGAGATAAATATTCACAATATGCACAAAACCTTGCATCCATGCACCTTTAGTGGGTTATTATCCAGATAGTTGTGCCTATAATTTCTCCTAACTTTACATTTTTAGATTAACTTATCAGCTTAACCTCTTGCGCCTGCACCCTCCACTACTGGGCGTTAAAGGGTTAACATCTGGTTTTACAGGTGTAACTTCAGTTCTGTAAATGTAACTGTAAACATGTGTGATATCCACAGAAAGTCCAGAATCTTAGCTAGCAGCTCAGTAAAACCACTATGATCACTAAACACAGTTAAGACAAACAAAAGACCAGATACAAAAATAATATTTTAACACAAAATATGGCTCCGCGTGTCCATCTGACGACATGAACATAGACAACACCTCTACTGAAAGCACACATCTCACAGATTCCAGGATTCCACCAAGATTTACCGAACCAGAGGCAAAGTAAGGCCCAATTTATGCTTCACATTTGTAAAACATTGTCATAAAATGTTTTACCTTTGCTGTCTTGCCTCAGAACTTATATTCACCAGGATAAAACTGAATTCAGTTAAAAAAAAAAATTAAACAAAACTTTTCTCATTGTCTCAAAAATCACAATTTTCTGCCCATTTGCAGAGTTTTTGACGGACAAAGAGAAATGTTGGTTCTTTTTCTTCTTAAGTGCCAACAAAAAAGTCTCTTCATTTTAATAAACCAGCTCTGCCACGATTTATATCAGACACAGAGATGGAGAAGGAGGCATTGGACTGCAAGCCTCTGCATGTAGTTTCTCTGTGTTCAGAGTCAGTGAGCAAGAACTTTCAGGAAAAAAAGAAAGTGCGTTAACTTGCAATTAAAAAAACTAACAACACAAATTAATTAATGCACATTAATGCAATAATAACACATTAATGTGCCTAGCCTTAATAAATATGTGTATGCATTTTTAATGTTTTATTCATATGTAAGAGAGGAATTGAGAAAGTTTGCATAAAAAAAAACACAAAAAAAAAAAACTTTCAAAATATTTTGACATTTTGAATTTTTTAGGAATGGCTTTACTTGTCAGGACAGCTTTAGACTGAAAGCCATTGTGTTATAATAAGATGAAGTTATGAATGTAATAGGTTTGTATGTTTAAATGTTATGAAAGTATACCTTTTTTTTTCCCTCCTAGCCATATCAAGGGCAACAGGTCAGGTATCAGAGCCAACACCAGAGGGCTCCCTCTTCATTAAGACAGAGTGATAGGCAGATGGACAAACGGACGCAGCACCACTATGACAAGGCTACCCAGACATACTGGAAACCACCAAGCCATTCTGTGAGTCCAAATATTATTCATGCCAGTTTTGTTTTATTCATATACTTATCTTTACTGCAAAAAAAAAGTCACTTTATAAAGAACAATTCAAAACAATTCCCTTTGAGCTAGTCTGTGACAAAAAGTCTGTAATTTTTCTGTTGAATAAATTAAGAAAAAAAAATTATCCATTTAACTGGTCATTTGCAAGGGTTGACACTGCTGGTTGACTGCAAGTATACAATGTGTCAGCCAAGCTCTGTCCACAACTGGAAAGACCCCTGAGGGTTAAATCGCTGAAGCATGTCCTCTCCATGGAATATAGTTTATTAGACCACCAGTGTGCTTGTCACGGCATCTTCCACTCTTAATGAACATGGAGGCTGCTGGTAGTGATGGAGAAAGAGACACAAATATAAAGGAGAAATAAAGTAGACAGAGAGAGAGAAAGGTGGGAAATTGATAGATGCGTGTTCCATGTTTGCAGTATCATGGCACAATAGCATGCAGTGTGGCAGCTAGTTATTGATTTTGTAGCTGGAGTGCTGCAGGCAGCATGCCTAGTAAACACTCTCCTAATTGGCCCACCCCTTAGCTACAAGGGCAACACAGTAGGCAGCAGGTATTAGCAGGCATATATAAGCATTATCAAGAGAAAATAAATTACTTTAACAAAATGATACCATATAGGTTCTTACGTGCTTTCTAAACTGCGATATAAAAATGTGTATAAATAATGTGTGGTCAATAATCTGAGTATCTGCAGTTAGTAAATATATATTTTAATGTATTACATAAAGACAACAGGTGAAAAATAAAGTAAAAAGGAAGCAAGCTTACTAACTGAATTAGATCCCTGCTTGCTACAAGAACATATGGTTTAACAGTTGCTATGGCAACTATCAAAGCAGGGCTATACTGGAAGGAAATCATCTCTATGGTGTAAATGTCTATCTTTGACCTGTTGTATCTGGTGCATAATGGCCCACTAAAACACAAAACACATCCAGATTGTTTCTCTGCTTTCCACTTCATGCTACCATTTTTTGATATTCCTTTGTTTTTCTCCATCATCCAATTTTTCTCCTTTAATCTACAAGACTAATCTACAGGAGTGCAGACCATTTCCTGCACCCCATTTTACTGCACTGTGGAGATCAACATGTTATATTACAAGCATTTTGTAGCTTGCAGTTGCTATTAATGGTTAGCTGGGAGCTTTTGTTGCTTTTTAATGAGAAAAAGGAAAAGAGAATATTGAATGACCAAACAACCAAAACAAAGAGATTTCTATGTCAGACTTTCTTATTTCAGGGTTTTATTTAAGCTCTTGGTATTGTGCAAGCATCCTCAGCAGACTTGGCTTTGGTGTTTCACTGCAATTGAGTTCAAAATCTTTGGCAAATGTTTTTAGCCTACCTGTTTCTGTCGCAGCTTTATAAACAATTTAGACATATATATATATATATATATATATATATATATATATATATATATATATATATATATATATATATATATTTATATATATATTTATATATATATATATATATTTATATATGGGAGTGTTTACTAGGCATATTTATATATATATATGCCTAGTAAACACTCCCATAAATACAGTGTGTGCAGAATTATTAGGCAAATTAGTATTTTGATCACATCATCCTCTTTATGCATGTTGTTTTACTCCAACCGGTACAGGCTTGAAAGCCTACTACCAATTAAGCATATCAGGTGATATGCATCTCTGTAATGAGAAGGGGTGTGGTCTAATGACATCAACACCCTATATTAGGTGTGCATAATTATTAGGCAACTTCCATTCCTTTGGCAAAATGGGTCAGAAGATAGATTTGACAGACTCTGAAAAGTCAAAAATAGTGAGATGTCTTGCAGAGGGATGCAGCACTCTTAAGATTGCCAAGCTTTTGTGGCGGATCATCGAACAATCAAGCCTTTCATTCAAAATAGTCAACAGGGTTGCAAGGAGTGTGTTGAAAAAACAAGGCGCAAAATAACTGTCCATGAACTGAGGAAAATCAAGCGTGAAGCTGCCAAGATGCCATTGGCCACCAGTTTTGCCATATTTCAGAGCTGCAACATCACTGGAGTGCCAAAAAACACAAGGTGTGCAATACTCAGGGACATGGCCAAGGTAAGGAATGCTGAAAAACGACCACCACTGAACAAGACACACAAGATAAAACGTCAAGACTGGGCCAAGAAATATCATAAGACTGATTTTTCTAAGGTTTTATGGACTGATGAAATGAGAGTGAGTCTTGATGGGCCAGTTGATGGGCCCGTGGCTGGATCAGTACAGGGCAGAGAGCTCCACTCCGACTCAGACGCCAGCAAGGTGGAGGTGGGATACTGGTATGGGCTGGTATCATCAAAGATGAGCTTGTGGGACCTTTTCGGGTTGAGGATGGAGTCAAGCTCAACTCCCAGTCCTACTGCCAGTTTCTGGAAGACACCTTCTTCAAGCAGTGGTACAGGAAGAAGTCAGCATCGTTCAAGAAAAACATGATTTTCATGCAGGACAATGCTCCATCACACGCATCCAAGTACTCCACTGCGTGGCTGGCCAGAAAAGGTCTAAAAGAAGAAAAAATAATGACATGGCGTCCTTGTTCACCTGATCTTAACCCCATAGAGAACCTGTGGTCCCTCATCAAATGTGAGATCTACAGGGAGGGAAAACAGTACACCTCTCTGAACAGTGTCTGGGAGGCTGTGGTTGCTGCTGCACGCAATGTTGATCGTGAACAGATCAAGACACTGACAGAATCTATGGATGGCAGGCTTTTCAGTGTCCTCGCAAAGAAAGGTGGTTATATTGGTCACAGATTTGTTTTTGTTTTTTGTTTTTGAATGCCAGAAATGTATATTTGTAAATCTTGAGTTGTCATATTGGTTTCCCTGGTGAAAATAAATAAGTGAAATGGGTATATATTTGGTTTTTGTTAAGTTGCCTAATAATTATGCACAGTAATAGTCACCTGCACACACAGATTTCCTCCTAATTTACTAAAACTAAAACAGCCCCACTCCAACTTCCAAAAATATTCAGCTTTGATATTTATGAGTCTTTTGTGTTCATTGCGAACATAGTTGTTGTTCTATAATAAAATTAATCCTCAAAAATACAACTTGCCTTATAATTCTGCACACCCTGTATATATATGTGTGTGTGTGTGTGTGTGTGTAAGACTGACATGAACCAACAAATAAACATTACCGTCTACAGCTGTGAAAGGGCACTCTAGGCTTGCGATAACCATGTATTTGCTGCTCCTGTCACACTGAAAAAAATTAACTAAAAACTAACTAACTAAAATATTACCTTAAAGACAACTTAAAGCAAACAAAATGCCACCAATTTTGAAAACAAACACTGGAGTCTCAACTGTCTGTCCGGTTTCTAGTACGACTTGCTCGAGAGTGACAGAAAAGAGGTGAAAGACCAGAGTAAAGCTTGTCACATACTCCAAGAGAAGCAAAAACTTTGTTCTTGTTCTCGAGGCTGTTTAAAACGTTTGTTTTTGGTCCGGTCAGTTCATACTCCGTGAGAAGCTTAGCCCGCAATGGGGCGGGAATTACTGCTGGTGCGATGTCTGTGTCTGACACATGTCTGACATTGACCCGGTTATTTAATATTTAATGTAAAACTTTATCGGTGGTGGGGGATGGGGTTGTGCATGCGGTGGTGTTGGTGTCTTTAAATTCCAAATGTGATATTTTTGTACTTTTGCAGCACCTCATTCAGCTATTAATTAAGTTTAATGAGGAGACTAGGTCTTCCTCACAGTTAAAAAGAATAAATCCTGAAGAAAACCCTGGTGTTTCAATAACACCAGCCTGTTCCGTGTGGTGTTGTGCAATTGAATAGCTTGCCTTTCCAGATTAAATGTTTGTTCTTGGTCTTGGATTTTGTGAAATAAATTTCTAAATAAATGTGACTTCTAGTCGAGTGCGACTTTTTTTCTCTTCATAACGTATTTTATGACCGATGTGACCTTTAGTCCACAAAATACGGTATACGTTTATAATATGGTGTCATAATTATATATTTTTTCCTGAAGATGTGTTTGGATAAATATGGATGTCAGAGGCCAAAGATTTTTTATCTTTTTACAGCATTAGTTATATTGTATTTTTGCCTTATCAGTAGTTGTGAGGTTAAAATGTACACTGAACCGTGTCGAGTCCCAGGCTGTGTCCTGCCAACATATTGAACATGGACTTCTTAGACTTCTTACAGTGCTTTGAACTCCAATCGAGCGTACAACAAAAGAAAGCGCTCATGGCCTTTAACTCTTGGACATGGCTTATTATGAGCATTTACTTTTTAGTGTGTAGTTTGTTGTTCACACAGTCTTTAAACAGTCTGCATGTATAGCAGTCATTCAGTCCCTATATTTTTTTTCTCAGAATCAAAAAGGTTGTGAGTTGTTACCCTAAGGGCTGCTGTAACCCATCTCCAAACTTTTTCACAGTCTGTAGGAAGAATTTGGCAACATATCCTAACCTAAAGCTTTTGACAGCAGCTCTTTCAGCTTTTCATTTTTAACTCTGCTTGCAGTTCAATTTTGAGTCCAGCAGCATGCTCAGGATAAAACTGTCCAATAATAAGAAATGAGTATGTCTGTTAATGTACAAAGTAAACAGAATATTGGTCGCACTTGTCACAGCTAGTTACATACCAGGTGTCACATTAGAACCTTCTTAAAGCCACTTTTACAAAAGTAATCAGTGTGAAGAGCTCCCTGCAGCAGCAGAAAGTTTAGCAGTGAATAAAATCTGAGTGGTGTGAATTTTATTAGATTCAACTCTACAGAAAACTATACAGCTTTGTGTTTGCTTGTGATTTTGCTCTGTGTGTGATTGTTAGTGGGATGTGCCCCTTGTGCTCGAGTGCAGAGCACACTCAGTCAGTGTGACTGAACAATGAGTTCATCCGACTGAGGACTGGGGAGCCGACCTTCCTAATAACCCAGATAAACAAACATGTAGATGAGCAGCTACAGTGAAACAATGGCAACACAATAAGCAGCGTTACATCATTGGCAGACAGAGAGGATAATTACAGCTACACCCCTACTCCCTCTTTGCCTCTTTAACATCCTCTTCTTCATCTCCTTTTCTCCTCTCACGGCTCCCTTCATGTCTTTTTATCGCTCCTGCTCTCTCTTTTGTTTTTGTTCTTGCTTGCTTCAGTGATTTCTCCCTTTCCTCGTGTTTATGTCCGTGTCAGTCTGCTTGAGATAGCTACTCTTCTCAACCTCTTACCTTCTTTGTAATTTGATCAATTTGCTGTCACTGGAAGTGAAAGGACAGGGAAGAGTGATGAAGTGTGTTGAGCTGCAGGTTGAAACTTTTCCACCTCCCAGATCTTGACACTATCTCTCCACCCACGTTCTCTCTGTCTGCTTCCAGACAAACCTTCACAAATACACTCTCATTTATACACACTTAGTCTTGGACAGGTGAAGATTTAATTGCCAAAGTCAGTGAAGTGAGTCATTGTGGCCAGACTTGAGTATTAGTTTTAGCCTGCTACATGAGGCTATATACAAAAGGAATCCAAGAGAGAGAGAGAAGCTGCTCTAGGGACACATCAGAGATTTTTGAATGCTGTTATCTAAAGAAAATGATGTACACTTATAAAGGATAACTTTAATTTGACTTTTAAATACTTGTTTTACTTATGGCAGGTTTCACCATCTGCTTTAGGGACAGAAACGCTTTAAGAAAGCAACTGTGAGAAAACATACTTTCAACTATGAATACTAATGCGATTGTTATTTCTGATGAGAGAAAATTTCACACACGCACACATTACTTTCTTTATTATTTTTTCCATCTCTTTTCATATCCTTAGATAAATTACATTTTATAAGCCATTATTAAGCACCTGTTGAGTCATTCACTAATTGGCAAATGACACACTCAGAGATTCATGATATTGGTCTCATCTGAATGATAACTTTTCAATTTATTGTCTAATATACTGTTGTTGAATTCCATGTTCCCTGTAGTGCTTGTCGTTGCCACTCAGCTGAATGGGCCGGACAATCTAGCTTCCTCCTGAGCTTTAGAAAGAGAATGTAATGCAATGTTTGTTAAAGCATCACCTCATTGCCAGGTGAATAGTTAATCTCCTCTGCAAATGTCCAGCCAACAAGAGGGAGTCATAAGGCCAGCAGTAAGGATGAAAACCCTTTCTGTTTACTGGAAAGAACTCAGACAGATGTATTTCTACCAGATACTTCAAACCCAGGATTTCTGGGCTGGTGGGTGAGAAATACAAGCCGTTTCATGCAGTTGATAGATGGAAGATATGAGGAATGGCTTTAATAGTTTCTGACTTTCTGGCTCACTGCACTTGTGATGCTCTGTCAGTCCTTGAGTGGCGAGTATTTGCAACACTGGAAAATGTAAAAATCTAACAGGCCAGGCTGCTTTGCAGTCCTAATAAAACCAGATTCTGTCAGAGTTGTTTGTTCGCAAGCTCTGCAACCTAGACTTTAGTTCTTATTGCCTTTTCCTCTCTGCAAGTAAAGCCTCAGCAGGAGGCTTCTGTCAAGACCTCCTGCTGAAAGAATTGTTGGTGTTCAAGGAAGGACATGGACAAAAGCAAATCAGGAAAACTCATTCCTCCATCCCTAGATCAGTCACACTGGGAGGCCCTGAAATAGACTTGGCTTTACCTGCTAGGAAGTCAAGACCTTCCTCTTTTCATCTTTACTTTTTCTCTCTATGTCTAAAAGACTTTGTTCCTCTCTTTACTGTATCAGCATCCTGTTTGAGAGGTGGCTCTCTCCACAGCTCATGTTGAAGTAGCATTTTCTACCGTTTTAGTCTGCCTTCTTTACATGATGGCCCAGCGGCATCTTCACTTTGTTTCACTTTTGTTTTATAATTTTGCAAAACATTGCAATCCTCCATGCAGAGAACGAAGGAAAAGAATATATATATATATATATATATATATATATATATATATATATATATATATATATATATATATAGTGCTGGGCGATATGACGATACATATCGTGGGGACGATAGAAAAGTGTCTATCGTGCCATTTCTCTTATATCATTTCTATCGTTTCTAATCTAATTTTATCAATTATTACAACAAATATATCATTAAATAGGCTGCGACGATTTTATTAACGTTGTCTTGTCACTATGCATACTCTAAGTTTTTATAAGTGAAAATAAAGAAGAATAAAAAAAGATTTTCTGCAAAGAAACTCCGTCTGGTGGTTTTGCGACATGACGCTGCTTTACGTTCTTTGATTCTCACGCGGGTTTGCAAAATGCTTTACGTTAATCATGAGTGCTGAACCATAGATATATATAGAACGCTAGATGCCTCGTCCGCGTTGCCAGCCAACAAAGTCGAACGTCCGTGCCTGGCGGCCATCTTACCACAGGTAGCTCTCTCACCCATAACGCTGTTGGTAGTGTAAAAGTACTTTTCAGAGGACCATAACTTGATCAAATTTCAACAGATTTTCAAACTGTTTGGTTTGTTATAAACATGGGTGGATGTAATAATTATACTCAATTGTTATTAATGATTATGTTGTCCTAAAAATAATGTTATGAAACAGGTAGATTAATATTTCCTATTACAAATAGGCTATAAGAAAGGCTCTATGTTGAAATCCTTTAATGATTATGTTGTCCTAAAAATAATTTTCTGAAACAGGTAGATTAATATTTCCTATTACAAATAGGCTATAAGAAAGGCTCTATGTTGAAATCCCCACCCTGTACACAGATGTATATACTGTAGACACTGCATACTTGAATAATTGAGGCCTTGAGACCATACATGTAGGGGATAAACTTAACTGAACATTTTACCCACCTCTGACAATACTTCATCCGCCTCTCAATATAATGCATGCTCATAATGTACCATAATCACAGAATACACAATATAAATTTACCCCTTTCATGCGTAGCATCCACTACGGTGGACACCTATTTGACAACTGTTTTCTAGTATATTCTTGGGTGGATATTTGTAATTTTGCCACTTCAGGGGACATCAGTGAGTCATGCAATACACTGTCACTTACTCTAGAATGAATATTTATATATGTAAATTCATACATTGTAATAACCAAACTTTCTTTAGTGATAAACAGGAAAATAAAAATGATAGCCATATTTTTATAGAATAGCCAGATAATATAAATATGAAAAGCTTATCTAATTAATAATTTTGAATAAACTGTCAAAATACATTTAAAAAATAAGGTAAAATATGATCAAGAAATAAAAAAGCATCACTGTATGTGTCTCTGGAAGTAAAATACTGTATGCAAAAAACATGTGGCACTGTTTCTTATAATTCATGCTTGAAAGGGTTAATACCACTAATATTGGTATAAACAGTAAACGGTAACCTTCAGCATTATCAAATGTCCTCAATGTACAGTATAATTTACATTTACATATATGAAATCATAGAAAACCAGTCTGAAACACATTGTTTAGAAATATTTAATTAGGAGCTGAAACTCGGTGTCCGAAGACCCAACATCCACATTGCGCTAATGCCTCGTTTTCTTGTGTCAAGACTACGATGATTAGCGCAGCCATAAGCTGCACAAAAGTCCGGCATGTTCTCTTTGAAAAACAAATTTCCTGTAGAAATAAGAATGGAAGATGTTTTAAACAAACCAAACCCAAATTGAAAATCATGTGCAACTTTAGTTATATTGAAAAGAAAAACCAATTCTGCCTCTGACTTCGACGTAAAATTACTAGGTGCTAGCTAGCAGCCTAGCCATACACAACGTTGACTAAACCGTTTTCTGAAGAGAAAATCTGCGATTTCAACATGTCCAAGCATCCAGGATTATAACCACGTTAATACTGTTTCTAATAAATCCAACCATTTGTAAATCCGTCAAAATTTCATCGAGATAAGAATAATAATGTTTCAGCATATCACTGACCTTACCTTGGTTTACCTCAGGTTCGACAGATTCTGCCAGGAAGCGAACCTGTGGTAAGATGGCCGACCTGTGATGCCGTTTAAGACTCCGCCATAAGGCATCTAGCGTTCTATATATATCTATGTGCTGAACGATGGACGCGCAACAGGTTGATGTTTCATGCCGGGAGTCGCAGATAGAGACAGCTACGCAGGCAGCCCAAGAAGAAGCACTTTTACCCAAAAGAGGGGGTACGTCTGTGATTTGGTTACATTTTGGGTTCAAGACGTCCGACACGGATCAGAAGACGGCCATATGCAAACTATGCCAAAAGACTATTCCTGCGCCCGACGCCAACACAACAAACCTCTTCTATCACCTTTAGAAGGTCCACGAAAAAGAATACATGACAATCCAAAAAATCCGAGCTAAACCAAGTGGAACAGCGGGGGCAAGTTGCGAAAAGAAAAACTATAGCCAGCCGAAGATAAAGCAGTCTTTCGCACAAGGTACGCCATATGAGAAGGCGTCCCAGCGCCATAAACAAATCACATGTGCCATCTCGCGTTACATCTGTAAAGGCATGGCTCCCGTGTATATAGTTGAGAAGGACAGCTTTCAAGACCTTAATTAATTAAATAGTGCTTATTTTGACAGTTGAGTTTAAATAACTGTATGATTTTGAAAAAAATGTGAAGGCTACTGTACCTCAACCACAGCTGTTTTCATTTGATACATTTATACTGCTGCACTAAATTGTATGTTTCTCATTTGTGACAGTACAGTTAAATGTCACTTCAAAATAAAGCTGGAGAAAAGTAAGCAATGAAATTTTTGTCAAACTTTTCAGAGAATAACTGAAAACATACTTTATTGTGGTATATCGTGATATATATCGTTATTGTGATATAAAATAATCCATATCGTGATATATGATTTTTTCCATATCGCCCAGCACTATATATATATATATATATATATATATATATATATATAAAACTTAGACTTTCAGCAATTTTTGTTCAACCAAGGACCTTTTTCTGACTGAAAATGACACAGGTATCTCTCAAAAGGTACTAAGACAATATGCAAGGGGTATCATTGTATGTCGAAAAAAAAAAATGTTTTTATTTATATTTGAACAGAAAATAGCTAAAAATGTAAAAGCCTGTATTGCCTGTAACAGCAATGAAACACTTATTATAATTGCTGACAAGCTTTTTGCACATCTCCACTGGTATTTTTGACCATTTATTCTTTGCAATGAGCTTCAGGTTTTGGAGGTTGGAAGGCACCCTTGCCATTACCTAAATATTTAGTTCCCTCCACTGATTCTCTATTGGGTTCAAGTCGGGACTCTGGCTGGGCCGCTCCAAAACATTAATATTTTCGTCGGCTAACCATTTCTTCACAACTTTTGCTGTGCGTTTTGGGTTATTGTCATGCTGAAATGTCCAGTGTTTTCCAAGGCCAGGTTTCCTCTGTTGTTGAGAATCTTGACATAGTCCTCTTTTCTCATGACACCACTTACTTTGATTAAGTTGCTTGGCCCGCTTAAAAACCACCCCAAAGTATTATGTTCCCACCAGCATGCTTTGACCCTGGGGATGGTGTTCTTGGCATTAAATGATTCTCCTTTTTCATGCCAAATAGAAGTGACGTTGTTGTGGCCAAATAATTCTATTTTTGTTTCATCTGACCACAAAACAGAAGACCAGAAGTCTTTATCTTTGTCCAGATGAGATTTTGCAAAGGCCAAAGAGGCCGTTATGGGCCTTACTTTGAGAGGTGGTCTGCGTCTGTGGAATCCAGCTATATGCAGGTGTCTGTTGGACTGTCTGCCTTGAGATGTTGCTAGTTGCCTGTATTGGTTATAACAGAAATAAAACACTTATTATCTAAGCCAAGCTAGTAGCATGGCTTAGATTCCTCAGGATCCAAGGATCACCACCAAGGCCGGTACTGTTACTTGAATTCTTTTTGACTTATCGCACCATCAGCCTTGAAAGTGCAGGTGTCACTAGTGACTTCCTACCGTGTCCTCTGAGATTTTCTACTGTGTGGAACAGCTTGTATTTTTAATAATACTTTGCACCGTGGCCACTGTACTGCTGCTTTTCACCTACTGAGTTGATGAAAACAGCTCAAATAATCAGAGTGATCAGAATGCTTCAGAACAGCATGGAGTGTTTGGAATGGTATAAAACCTTGAATTTTTATATAAACTGTGACAATTTCCAATGGGTATGAATCATTTTTCATAAAAAGTCAAACATGGAAATTAAAATTTTTCTTAAAAATTTTAATCAAAAGTCTATAACACATTGCAGTATCATATTTTGACACACATCTATCTCCTTTCTAGTCACAAGAAGCATGTTGGTCAATTTAAAAATTTTCTTGAAGTCTAATTTTGCTAGGGGTATGAATAAGTTTGAGCCTAACTGTACATACACACATATGCATACATATATACATATAAACACACACATACATGCATACATAACACACACTTAACGATGCACTCACAAACACAACTAAATCCCCAAGGAAACCAAGTAGCAATTCTTCACTTTGGTTCCCTCAAAAAAAGCTTTGCAGCTTGATTGCTTAACCTCAACATAAACCTTTCCTGATGGAAAGAGTTTGTATTCTTTCATTATTGTGTACATTTCCAACTCTATGACATAATGTGACAGATAAGGGAAGAAAGTGTAATGAAATATGCTAGAAAAAAAAGTAAAACTGTCAGCACTCACAAGTTTTATAACAATATTGATATTGCACCACAGCAAGAATGGATGCTCACAGCTTTCTTCACTGTCTCATTTTAAATTACAAATCCATTTTAAAACCCTTTTTAGTTATACTTGGTTATTCGCTCAGAACTTTACTTTGGAGTCTGCTAGGAAGGTTTTGCTTAATCTATGTTGAAAATAAAAACAGAACAAAATATACTACATGTGCAGTGAAGCAGCACGTTGCCAACCTCTATTTAAATTGTTCCATTTTACTTTTAGTCTCTTTAAGGCTATATTATCTAAAGACCCAGTTTACCATGACTGGTACCAAAGTGTGGACTGAAAGGCAAATTCTTTTCAGTGAATTTGAATGTGTCATTGTCTGACTGACGCCAACGTTACAGGTAACAAGTCACAGAAGGAACTGATCTAGCATGAACACTGACCTTTGAAAAAGTTTTGAAGAGAATTTTATTTTTCCGTTTTTTTTTTCTATCTCTCCATTACCTGAAGGGTGAAAACCAAGCGGCAACCTCTGCCTGTAAAATGTGAAGCCTATGTGGAAGTGCAAAAAAATTGCAGTTCACCCCTCAACCGCTAGGGGTTGGCTCCAAAACAGAGCAAATCCCTATAGACTTCCATGTTAAAAAGACCAGCTTCATAGCAGAAATAAACATGTTTAAAGCCTGGTACAAAAATCCATTTTAGGATTAATAGGTTACCTTCATGTGAGGGGGGTGAATTTTTTTCTAACTCATCCTCTTAGCTACAGGCAGCTCGGAGCTTGATGGTTGTCAATCATCCACCCTCACCTTTACAGTCCCCCTCTCTGCTCGACTTCTTTGCCCATTTTTGGATTTTCCGGGACTAACGACGCGTGGCACTACCAAGATGGCGACGGTGGGAACGCCCAACAAGTTTCACTTTTGCTCTTCAGAAACCTACGAGTGACGTCACGGAGGCTCCCTCCATCTTTTATATACAGTCTATAGTAAAAACAAATTCAGATAAAAAAAAAAAGAATAGAAAACAAACAAAAAAAAACATGACCTTCAAAGGTAATTATATCTTTTTCTATTAACAATACAGTAACATGTGAACAAGACTGTTCTTACAGCTTTCCTGCTTAAGATAAAAACTTTAATTTTAGGCGCTATATGTATAGAAAATGAGCTGTCAGAAAGAGAGAAAAAAATGAGATACATTACATTCCCTTTAGGAGAGATAATTGTTGTAGATAATGTGTCATGTGTGCCAGCAGAGTCTTTAGCCAATTCAGGCTGAGTTGTGTCATCAGAGACGTTTTCAGACAGTGCAGCTTAAAAAAAAGTCTATTGTGATTGAACTATCTTGACTGCAGCCGCCATCCCTCCTGCAAGGTATAAATGACATGTGATATGTGATGCTCTCCAGTGCTGGCAAAAGTCAGACAAGATTTGTAATCAGCACGCATTGCTTCAACACGTTTTAAATGGATATTTTGTTGAATAGTTTTTGAACAGCTGCAGTTTTCATTACTGCAGACTCACATAAAAGCTCAAGTCTGATCAGATTCTTATAATTTGTGTCTTTGTAAATTTCTCCTACCATCTTTCCTCAACTTAATGATATTTACCAAGAGGGGCAAGGAAAAGTGCTTAGGAAAAGTGCTTAGGAAAAGACCATATTTTTTTTTGTTTGTTTTTGTTTTATTCAACCTTACTTCTAGACCACAAAATAGTCAAGAAGCTCAGGAAAGTGTGCTCTGTTAGAGAGAAGAACCTCCTTTAACTGTGAACTTTGCACACCGTTTGCATACACATGCTGTTTTAAAAGACATGAAGAAACAATATACATATTCAAACAGGCCACGTATTATGTCTCAGTGTTTCACATCCACTAAATCAGATATTAAAGGTTTAATTTTGTCTGTTCATTTAACATTCAGACCGAGTTTTAATTGCAACAAAACCTCAGAAATGATTAGTTTAACACTGACGTGACATATCAGTCTCTGCATGCCAGTGTGTATCGTCGTGTGCTTGCTAATTCGGCTGTTTGTATTCTAACAAAGCATTTATGCCTGAGCGTTACTTCCATGTGGGCATGATTTTCTGTGTGCGTGTGTTCTGGTACGTCATGCCTTTTGTCCTTTGTGTTTTTTCTTTGCCTAGGGTATGCTCCCCACTGCCTTGCTGTCCCCTTGGCAGGCACAGCACCAAGGCTTGACCCGTACCAGCATGCCCCAGCGCAGACAGAGTGAGTCACTAACATCCTTTGCAGCATCTCTGTCTTTCTATAACACTCTGTATCCATGCGTCTGAAAATAGCCTGAAAAGTTAAATTGCATTTCAAGCTGAAACTCTATTATACTGAAATATCTCTATTATAGGTATTGAGTGTTTTTGTTTGTTTCCCCTTTGTGTGCAGTTAAGAGGCTGTTTGTCCTGTATATCTACTTAAATTTTAACTAAATTAGTCAAAGGTTTCATTGATTGTTTCAGTAAACATGCAACTCCTTTTCTCTTTACAATTAATGTTGTGTTGTTATTTGCTGCCCACCCAAATGTAGCGGGTTTGTACATTTATTCTTTTTATTCAATCAGAAACTGATTAACCTTGTTGCTCTAAATAAACTTTCAAATCTTTATAGTTCTGGTCCTCTCACATATTCATAGAGGAATACTTTACTCTAATTTACAGCAGGGATAGGATCAAAATGTAATGGCTGTAAATTATATACCAACCCCCAGGCAGATAGCGCATGTGCTCTTTTTGAACAAGACTACACCTTTTGCATTCTCTTTGTGTTTGATATGAAAGTGAAATCTGCAGACTAAAACAGTTTGACTTCATTGAGAAAGACAGAACCGCAGAACCAGTGACAGCACAGTCGCAACAACCTTGCCTATCTTACTGCGTCCCACTACAAAGCTTTTCTATTATGCTGTGCCGACAAAGTGGCGTGTAGGTGAGGCTGAATAGTCTTCACAAAATGAACATATATG
Organism: Melanotaenia boesemani; assembly: GCF_017639745.1. Taxonomy (NCBI): domain Eukaryota; kingdom Metazoa; phylum Chordata; class Actinopteri; order Atheriniformes; family Melanotaeniidae; genus Melanotaenia; species Melanotaenia boesemani. The sequence continues at coordinate 21,986,728 of NC_055697.1, forward strand.
AGAGTGAGGAGCACATAGTAAAGATAGAAACAAAAAAAGAACCCATATTGTGTTACTTTAAATTATATTGCTCAGGTTCAGCTTTGTATTGACACAATGAGAAAGAAAACTGCAGCACAGGTATATTTTTTCTGTATAATTCAATTCATTTTGACAAATATGCAAAACCTTCAGCAGATGTGTGTTTTGCAGCCAGTCTTCTTAAACTTAATACTGAGTATGATTAAGAAAAGAAGAGAAAAACTTCCTCACAGCAGATGAAAAGGGTTTGTGGGAAGCAGCAAGTGCACTGAAACTTGTGCTGTCATATTTCGATATAAGATAAAAAAAAAAAAAAAAAAAAAATCACAGCCAAAAGAAAAACAAGTGCATTTTTATTTAATCGGAATTATCCACTGTTGCTCCGACGCCCCCACTGGGAGCCTTGGCTTTAAACAAACCAGCACCTTGCCTGTGAAAAAAACTAGAAAATAGAGACCACATTTGAATAAATTGTTTCAGTAATTATATTTTACATTAAAATGGTTTGTTAGTTGAACTAATTTGTGACTTTTCTTTGCAAGCACAGGCTTTACCACCCTCTTCTCAACTCTACACACTGTCTTTCTAAAATCTAAGTTTGATTAAATCTTCATTTTCTCTTCTCTACTTTTGCCTCCTCACACATAAACCTTTGGCAAGGAGTGGAGCACCTAGTGCAGTACTTCACTGATACAGCGTGGTACAGTAACCCTTTATTTAACATGAAATGGACTTGCTGCCCCTTCAGGACTGCTCGCTGGGCTTTGCTCTGGCAACCTGGGACACAACAGAAGCATGCCCTTATACACACATTTGCATGATTTGCTTTTGGTTGTCTGTTTGGACTCTGTGTATTTCTTCTTGGGGCTTCGGTCTATTCTTCTTGGTGGATCACAGTTTTGGTTGAGAGTGTTTTGATATATTCATTTTCTTTAAATCATCTTTTTTATATTTTCAAAAAGTACTTTTTTGTGCTTCATTTGGTTTTAAATTGGTGTCTTTAATTTATTCCATCCTATCACATTAAGTCTGTATGACATCCTGTGCATGCCTTGGAAAATCCCTCTGTGTGGATGTGTTTTTATGAATTTTAATCATTCAGCAGGTGCTTTACCATTCCAGGTAAATCAAAAGACAACCATTTACAAATGACCCTTATATTGAAGGTGGATGCACATCCTTTCTTGAGCAGTTACCCTCATTCCAACTCTTTCAACAAGTCTGAGACAAATGTCAATCTCCACTGCTTATATCTGACACCTAAAGTCTAATCTAGTCTTGAAATTATACACCCTATACTAAAAACATAATCCACTCATGTTGTAATCATAGCATCTTCCTTCAAACACATCAATTCAGTTCAGGCATTCACACACTAACGTTTTGTAAATCATTTCTCATAGTGAGAGAGGAAGGAGGCAAGATTGATCACACTGGGCCATGACATCTTTCAGGTGCAAGAAATTGGCACATTGGGTAATTTATGTAAGCTTGATAGCTGTCATTAATAGCTTAGATATTTACTCCATGGCAGTGCAACAAAGAGCTTGGTATGATTGCTGCACATTGTTAGTATATCTAGCAGACAGCTGCAGATGCAAATTATTATTGGCTGCAACCCTTTAGACGTGTCATGTTGCTTTTACTAACTGGTTTCCTCAAGCTAGGAGGAGTTAAATATACTGCACAGTGCGAACTCATTACTAACCTCACAATTAAAGGTGCCACATTAATAACCCACTGAAGTTAATATGCATTTCAGTTTGTCTTTCCCACACAACACACCATCTAAAATGAAAAATAGCACAAATTCTGACCTTAAAATGACATCACCTGTAATTTGTATGTTTCAAACTGTGGGAGTAAGTGGGAAAATTTCCCACTCTGACCTCAAATCATGATAGGAATGAGAAGTTAACAACTTGGCGTGTTAATGGCTTGAGTGGCAGAAGAAGTGCTACCTTAAAATTTAGCACAAACATTGGTTCACAGGAGTCTTAAGATTCCAAACTTGAAATATAAAAATACATGCAACAGCAAACTGTCAGGAAGGGATGGAAAAGGTGGAGGAGGCACTGTGGCAGGGGACCAGGAGATGGAGCTGTGGCGCCGGACTTCTACTCACGCACCCACTATAAATGACCAATGGTAGAAATAGACACAGCAATCTGGCCAGAACAGCTATATATTCACATCCTTTGAGATCTGTTCACTCCCACTCAGAGAGTTTTTCTGTGCCAAAACTGAGTTCAGTCTCATTAGTAGCTGTAGATGGTTTTAGGTGGATTTAGTTTTGTAGGTTCTTAAAGGACAGTGTTCGGATTTTTAATAGTAAGAGCTGGCAGCTACCAAATGAGATTTCAGATTCAGTCTCAAAATAAATAGTTAACTTTAAAAATATTGTTGTGGTAAGCTACTGAGAAAATTTATTGGGACAAACATTTACATGTATAAGGAGTATCTATTGACTTTTTCTAAGTCGCTCGCTCTTACAGGCAGTTGTAATAATGATGTAATAATCACACTGTCTGGCATTGTAATGTGTCTTTTTTATCTGGAAACGTGGCCCAATATTGTTCTAAAAAGGTTAAAGTTCTTTTATTTCACTCTACATTGTCCTGTGAAAGCATTTCTTACTAAAGTTGAATAGTCATGTAAAGTATAGCATTAAAAAGTTTTATTTGTTTTCATAGCTTAATCTAAACAAATAAGAAGAAAATTGATATTATCATAAACACACTCTCAAAGTTAAGTGCTGCACTAGACAATGAGTTTCTGTCCAACAAATCAAATATCAAACCCTTTTAGATAACACAGGTGATGGTGGTTTAATGAGGCATTAAATCTCTTAGTAGGTTGGTTGGTTAAGATTTCCTTTTGTTTTCCTTTGTTTTTGAAATGCTCAGCTTGGTTTTACAAAGGCTGCAAGTCTTGCAGCTCTCAGTTTCAATACTTTGAAGTCCCAAAACAGCAGCAACCAAATAAATAACTCAGCAGATTCCAGATACTCACATGCCAAGGTTACTACCTGTTTGTTTTTAAGAGGTTCCTTTGTGGCTTTGCCTCTGCCATACTGGCAGTAAATTAGTGAATACCAGTGGAAAGAGATTGTGATATTAAAGAATAAATGAATACATGGGAAAACAAAAGGCTAGAATTCTTTATGCGCTTTCATTTGGAATTTTATTGACTGCTGCATATTATACAAAAGCCTGGGTCTAATTGGGATCAAACACACCTACCTTTACACAATATTCACTGATTTTATTTTTAGTTTATTCATACCTTTTCCCCTTTTTTCCTGCAGCCTCAAATACTACAGCCTTTCAACCTTTGTCTCAGCGAACACCTCCACCAGGGAAGGCTTGTAAAAACTCTCCCCATCGAGGGCCCCAGTGAGGTCACAATGAGTAGATCTGAGGAAGCAACTCACGCAACTGATGACCGTCCTCTTGAAGCTCTTGTGGCAGATGTGTCGGGGGTAGAAGGCTCTGACAAGCTGAGTCATCTACCCAGCACCAACCTGCACTGCCCAGGTTCTTGTGCTCCACAGGGGATAACTGCCAGAGACTGTCCGGCATCAGCAGCTCAGTCTGCAGCTCGGCGTGGATGGAGAGCCCCTGCTGTGATGCTGCAGAACTCTATCACTCCAAGATCTGCTGGTTTAACTCGCTCTCGCATGCTGCAGCCTCCTTGCCTTCATAAGCGTGTGTCTCTCCCTGCACCCAAGCCAGGGGGCACTGCTGGCTTTGCTTCTCTGAGGCCAGGGTGTTCCTTAGGGCCTCCGGGAAACCCGACCAAGCAGCTGCCACCTCCATCCAGAGGCCTTCCTTGCTTTAACGCTGGACCCCAGCTGCATACTCCAAAATTGTGCCGTACTTCCCTCCTTCAGCCTCTGAGAACGTCAGAGCCTAAAAGAGATCCATGGTACACCAGATCCAGTTCCCTGGAGGAGCCAAACCAGCGGACACTCAAAGACCTTGGTTCAATTAAGACCATGAACCCGTTAAGTCGCTCATGCCTCCCAAAGCCAAAGATTCCCTAAGGAGCTTAAATCTGCCCATCAAAACTAAAAACTGGAATCACTTTATCTTCCTAGTCATAATGACAGTAGGATTGTTTCATCTATTGAGTGTCATAGAAACAAACATGAGCTCACTACCCCTTTTGGACTATTCAGCGATTGCCTGTCAGTGACATTGGTACTCTGATGGCTGTACAGTAATGTTTCTAATTTGGCTGCCACAACTTGTACATATACTACAATTTATAATTGATATAAATGTAGTGTGTCACAGGAACGTATCATCCCAACAGCCCACATTAAATTATGACAGTTTTCAGATTGAGGGGATTTTATGGATGACAAGTCCAGTTTATTAGCTTTGCACATGTACATGAATCCTGCAGATGGAAGGAAAGAGTGTTACTGCTCAAAATAATATATATATTTTTTTTGTAACACTCAGGTGACTAAAGTCAGATTTGAAAGTCTAAGATTGCTCGTGCTCAGGCAGCTTTGCCCTCAGACACACAGGTGCATTTGATTTTAAAGATGATGTGATTGTGACCTCTGCTGTGTATACAGAGAGCCCAGGGGAAAATGGAAGCAAAAACAAAGGTGAGAACGAAAAGGGGTAGAAAACAGTGAAAGTGAAATGGCGGTGAGTCCAAAAAGCTAATCTTCAAAGCACTCTGGTGCTTCGCACTTCCAGAATGAAAATATGTGCATGTGATAAAGTGTGTGTGTCCAGGTGTGAATGTATGAAAGTAAGTGACATGGTTTTGAAGAAAAGGGAAAACAGCTCCATAGTTTAGATTCACACATTCTCAGCCAAGTTTACTACAATGCTTACACGCTACAAATTGCACATATTAGGTCAGCCACCTGTTAAATAGTAAAACTTTAGGATTACTTGGTGAATTTTAAGATAGAAATAACTGAAGAGCAAAAGAATGTATAATGAAAAAGGAAACGTAAAAAAAAAACAAAACAAACTTTTGATATCAGTCATACAATCCTTATTATAGACAAATAAAAAGGAAAAAAGTTTTAAATTTCATTTAAAGAAGATATAATATATCAATAACTGCGTGTCTCAGTGTGTGTAGAAGGTAGAAACCCACAAAATAATACAATTTCTTTCATTTTTGTTCTTCAGAGATGACAAAGTATGGCTGAACAAGCCATTTGTGACATCTTCAGGGAACAATGCTGCTAATTGTGGCAACATGGAAAACAGATAAAAACCCTTTTTTTAAGTAAAAAAAAAAAAAGATTTCTAAGTCTCTTATTTGGTTAAAGTTTTTAACTCCATCTTAAGCATTTTTATGTAATTTCATGCCAAAAAGGCAGTTTTAATTTTGAATAACTTCCTACTCCTGAAGTATAATGAATGCAGCATAAGCTGCCCTGGCTAGCCAACTTCTTTTTTTCTGAGCAGCATAAAATTGCCCTTTTAAATTTTGCATGGGGGCTGCTCCTTCTAGTCACTCAACTCTTAATGGTCAGCAGCAGTTCGGTTCACCTGAGCTTATACAGTGTTGGTTGGTGGGTGATCAGGCCTCTGGAGCTTCTTTGAGTTTTTGGGAAGGGGTGTTTTTTTTTCAGAAACATGTGAATGTGTTTAAGTAAACAGCACTCTGCTTGCTGTTTCATGGGGACTTTAAAGCTACAGACAACGTCCTGTTTAAAGCAAGGCTAAAGCTAGCAGTACTTAAGCCACTTAATAGTCTGTGTTACTCTTGAGATGTATGAGACTTGCACCATTTCTTAAAAAAGATCACCTTTAGTGTCACTTCAAACCTGCAAAAATAATGTACAAAAAAAGAGAGAAAACTGGGGAAAAACTAAAATACTTTATATGGAAATAAACTGAGGTTATCGTGATATGATGAAATAAAATCTAACAAGTCAAACTGTGAGAAAATTGGCACCTAGTTTCACAGTAAAGAGAAAAAAAAGAATAAGATAAATAACTTCTTTAGAGAAACATTTTATAATCCGCATTGTCTCCTTGAACTGACTACCCTCCTAATCGCCTACACATGGAAGCAGCTAACAGGGATTCATTAAACATATGAAGGTGTTGTCTGGTGTAAATGTGTGTGTATGTTAAAGCGTCTGAGCTGCTTCTTTCTTCCTTGTTGCTCCTCCTCTCACTTTCTTGCTCGTCTCTTTGGGAAGATCAAAGGTATTAGCGGGGTATATTCAGGTAGGGAGCTTTTGAGGCATTAGTGGTGTCTCTGTGGGAGTTTTGGAGAATTGTGTTTATCTCTCCTCCGTGTAGTCCTTTTGCAGTCAAACGCTCCTGAAATGTCCCCAAACGAAGAGCAGCAGTGTGTTAAAAAGACCTTCTGACAGCAACTCTACTCTTTTCTCTGTCACGCCACATGACCGCTTGGTGTACGCCTCTGGCAGTGTCCGGTCTGCTGCGTCCAATAATACACCCTACATAGACAAAGGGAGACCAACAAACACACACTCCCAACTCATGCAAGCTGTATAGACACACATTGTACAAGAACTCTGACTAAATTTAAAGAGACATGAAACTCAGAAGGAACACACATCAGTTCAGTTTCCCAGCTGTCACACAAGTGCACCTACATACACATTCATATACAGTCTCTACAGGAAGTGCACTAAAGTATGATTTTGTTGCTTTGTTAGCTCTTACAAAACAAGCTCTCCAAGTACACACCGATCCATCTGTCTGCCGCAGCTAAAAAAAAGATGTGCATCTCTAGTTCACTCTGGAAATGGGTTGAAGCTCGAGTGTGTTGGTGAGTGAGGATCCACATGGCTGATAAAGCATGTTTACCTGTTGGATAGCTCAACATTGTGCCAAACCAGTCAAGCAGTCAACGCTGCTCAGTGAAGCCAAGAAAAACACATTTATTTTAATGAAAACCGAAATGTAGACAGAAAGATGCACAGCAAGAGACAACAAAATGGAGCAGCAGGGAAAAAAAAGAGGAAAAGTTATTAAAACAAAAAAAGAGAATGTTTTTCTATCAAATTTAAAACTGTGTTATAGAGAGGAAGAAGACAGAATGGATAGAAGGCCAGTTTCCCTGCATTGTGGTCCATGGAGTATCCTGATCCCCTCAGCTGTGTCACGTGCTGCTCGGCAGTGCCAAACAGGAAATTATTGTTGCCCATTGTGTGTATATGCATGTCTCCAGACACCTATGGCTGCCAGTGTTTCCCTTATTGAAGAGCAAGTATGTGTGTTTGAGAGTGAGATGTGTAAGCCAAGGCTAAAGGTAAACCCATGCCAGATAAACAGGGCAGCGCCATTCTGCTCTCCCTGTGCTGTATTCCTCATCTCCAAATCAATGTCCTTGCCCAATTCAGCAGTCAAGCTAATCAGTCTTGCTAGCTCTGCTAGAACTAAACCATAGCTGAGTTGAAAACCTTCTGCAGCAGGTTGGATCGATTCTAATGTGGGAAGTGGTCTCACTTTATTCCTTTTTGCAAAAACATAACATTTTGAGGCTGGAATGCACAAAGGAGGAAGATTTTGCACTATTACCCTTACCATCCATTTTTGCTGCCTTGTATCTGTCCTTAAAGATTCACATCACATTCATCACAATGAATCAAATGATGGTGGGTATGTTTAAAAAAAAAAAGTCACCTTTGCCCATCCTGACAATTTTAAATTTAAGCAAGTTTACTGATACCAGGTTTCCAATTCGCCACTAACTGTTCCTCTTGGCATGTTTCACATAGTTAAATAGCCAACCAGAAGCGTTATCACATAAAGTCCCGTAACTGTGGCTATTCAGAAATCTTTCAACAATATGCAAGGTCACTGTACATAAACTTGTGTACCGGCTGCTCTTAGCTGTTAAAAATGCTGTCTGCAGTATTCTGTACAATAACGTGAGAAGCAAAACAGATAAGGGATTGTTACACTGTCTTTTCAGCGACCTTTTATGCAAATGAAAAAAGACAAATTTAGCTTTTGAGAATTTAAATCTGAAGCACTTTAAATGGCATTAGTTGTAAATGGAGAACGAGCATTAAACTGGATTTAGAGACAACTTAGAATTCATTTGGTTTTACAAAACCTTTTTCATTAGTTTGTTTTTGTTTGTTTTGTGTCTGTAAAGTAATATATGTTTTTTTTTTTTTAATAAAACAAGAAAATAACTGACAATTTGATTAATCTAAAGTTGGAGCTTTGTCACCTTTTCTTTCCTTAATCTGTTTATGTGTTATACAAATCATTTCCTGCTGTGGTTACCATAAACTGTAAGTCAAAGGCAAGTTAATGTAGCAGCAGCATCAGCGAGAGGCCACAGATGAACACACACCAGTTCTTATCTAAAAAAAATAAATAAATAAAGACAGGAGATGCCTCACTCTCATTTTCTTGTCCTTGTTTTTATTGTCTTCTGCTTATATTTCTGTGGAAATAAAGTGTGATTGTAAAATAAAAATGATTTTGTGCAATGTGTTAATTTCCAGTTGAATTAATCTCTTACACTTTTATTTGTATTAATCCCTCTTTAAACAAAAGGCAGCAGAAGTGTTTGATATTCATGCCAGTCAGAAACTTGAAGAGGTTGGGTTGTAATAGCATACAGGGACTGCAGACAGCCACAATAAATAATGACACTGTTATTGCTTGAAGACATCAGATGGAATGTGAAACTGGGAGGGCGAGTCAGACTTTGATATGACTTTATTTTTATATCATTGACAGGTCAAATTAAACTAAGTAGCATGACTCATCTCTATTCATTACAAAGCATGCAGCCTCTTTACACCTTGCATATAGTCCATTTAATAATGAAATAGTTGCCTCAGAGATGATGAGTGTGTAACAGTCTGCCAAGCCTGAGCAATGGAGTGACACTGGAATTAACTTGGAAAAGTGGGAGATGGAGAGTGGATGGCTTTTTTCTTGAAAAGAAGCTATTTTATCACAGGTTGTAAAATATGCGTTGAACATCCTCTCAGTTGTGATATGACTGTTGCACGTTACCACTTAGAAAGGGGGGATTTGGAAGTGTAAATTAATTAAAGATGGGGGAGAAGAGGACATTTTAAGGGAATTTTCATGTTAAGAAATATAATATATGAAACATTTCTGGATCAGACTACAAGTGATCATTTTGGACATTTTTATTACATTTTGTATCTGCTTGATAAAGCTACTTAGACTAAGGTGGGGGACACTTTGAGGGAGCATGGCACCTCCCTTGTAAATGTTATCAGACCCAACTGGATCCCCTTGTATACCTTTTTTTATCACTCCATCCTTCATGTTGAATCATCACAAACTACCTACATATTTGACAGTAATTAAGTGATTATCATATTTTTGAATTAGTAGATTTTCCCTAGATACAGCTTAATTTTTTTGCTATATGTCATTATAAGTCTGCTTGAATTTTAAGACTATTTGTTCACGCAGTTTTTGTCACTTTACTTTCCCCATCTGTCTTCTCTCTTCATTCCCTGTGTAAAAAAAATAAAAATAAAAATCATTAATAACACATCCCAGGTGAAAATGAATTTTTGGCAAGACACCCCTTGTCTGAGCCAAAATGAGTTAATAAAATGTTGATTTTCATTCCTCATGTTCTTCTGAAAATCTGGCTCAGACAGTTGCTGCAGTTCACACTAAAGAGTTGTAGAGTGTTCTGAGCAGCTTAGCTGGACTCAAGGAAAGATGATTGCTTTCTATTTTCACTATCTGGCAACACTGAAATAAAACAGGTATTGAAGCTAGTTAATATTTTCATTTACTTGTGCAACCATTATCTCTTACTAACAGAAGCTACAGCTCCCAACAGAAAACTATACCAGGTGCAAACAGCAACAATGATGTTCAACTAATGATGAACCTTATTTCTAACCAGAACACTCACATATAGCACTCTTATATTTGCCTTAAAGTGTTAAAAGTCTTATATTAAAGTTTGCATCTACATATATTAGTTAGCTAAACTACCTCAGATAAAATGAGCTAAAACAAATTGAAGAGATACTGAAACAAAAGTTGTACAATGCCGTACAGACACTTGCAAAACTTCACAACCACTGAGATTTCCTCTGATCAAAGATAGGAAACATGGTCACAAACTGATAATGTAAAAGTTTTCAAACATTTATTGTCTTTATAGAGAAAAAAGGAATGGAAAAATACTACTACTACTACTAACAATAATAATAATAAACAACATTTGCAAAAGTATGGGCATAACAGATGCCACTATTTAGCATTGGCTACAAACACAGACCAAGTGGTAGACATGGCTCAGGCAGCTTTTCTGTCTTACATTTTAATAAGATGAACAATGTGTTCTACTAAACAGTACAGTGGAACATTTAGGAGTTGAGATGTGACATTATCAGGAGCACGTAGGTCAAATAATCCAGCTCATATTCCAGCAACTACTCTGTCGACCCTAGAGGTAGGTACCTACCTACCTACCTATAGATAGATAGATAGATAGATAGATAGATAGATAGATAACCCTGAGGAAAGCAAATTCAGTATAAGAATTGTACATGCATTTGTTACTCAGCCCAACACAGATGAATCAACTTAAAAATAAAAAAAATAAAAAATATATGTATATATATATATATATATATATATATATATATACACACACACACATGAAACCCTGGTAGACATTTATACCATCTAGCAGTATAATACTGACAGACTGAGGACCTCCTGCTATTATTCTTGCCCTGTAGTTCTCATACTAATCATGTTATCAGTTTCACCTGTGCTGCTCTTACAGGAACACGTCAGGTGTCTGTCACCTGGAGGAATGGCAACACCTAGCTTAAAGTTTTACGTCTCCTCAGCTCTTTTTTAAATGTGTTTTGACTAGTTACCGCCGACACTTGTTGCCAACATTCATGAACAGATGCTAACAACCTCACCTACCAACATGAAGCTTCAGCAGACAGGAGGATGTTTGGACTTGTATGGCCTGAAATCAGTTCGAGTTGGGAGCAGATCTTCCTGTTCATCATGTGCATCAGCAACTTGGGACCAAATCAAGTAAGAAAACACAGCCCCTGTTCATCAAAGTTATGAGGATGTATGTTTTCAGTGTTTGTAATCACCTGCTTGTCGCGCGCTGTGAGGCTTCTGGCTTATTTATAATGATGGCTCCTTTTCGACTTGATTCACCCATGTTTGTGTTGAGTGGAGAATTATCCACATTGCGCGCAGTGTTGTGGGCTGATGTGGTTTTAAGCCATATTTACCCTTTTGCTTTGATTGCTGTTTTGTTTGTGGTGGTTTTACCATTGGCTCACTGCAAACCTGGCAGAAGATAATTATGAACACAGCTCCATGATATGATCATTTCCTGTAATCTGTAAGTCTAAATGCTGAAGCAATATTTCTGCTCATATGAGGATTAATGTCACATGACATGCTTTTCTTATCTAATTTCACGTGTGCAGCTGCTGATGAATGTTTACAGCTGCTGCTTGTCAGCTCAGTCTGCTGCTCTTCATGTTCATTTGCTTATCGTGGCTTTGAAATTTAATGTCACTGTCTGATTAAATAAGTGATTTTTTTTAACTTGTTTTTTAAGATGAATTTTTGCCTTACAAATTAACAGCCATCTGCCTCAGAGATCGCAAATGTTAAATAATTTTGTGCACTCTCATCACTTAATGAATCTGTGGTGCCATCTATAATTGGTACATTGTGATTGTTGACTGACACATAGTGAAGTCCACATAATCTTGACAGTCTGAGAATTATCTTGTATGTCTCTTAGTTGTTAGTATGTCTCCTTGTGTAATTAGGACAAGGAGAGATCTGAATGAGTGTCTGAACTTTGCTAAGATTAACTGCTTTTGAGCCGAAAGGCTATGAAAGGGGTGTTGTGGGTTTGTAATAAGCAAAAAATATATATACATATAGTATTTTTAGGCTGTATGTGTATAAAACTCTGGGCACTCATGGGATGGTTGTTTCAAACACACCATATGCAGCAAATATAGGAAACTATGAAGAGTTCTTAAATATCAGATGAAACTGAAATGAATATAGACTACAAGTGTTAGTTATTTATTCATTCTTGGACACAAATCCAAATTAGTGTTATTAGTATGGGCATAAAGAGTTATCCCAGTGAATATATTACAGCACTTACGACTCTTGAATTTTAATCATGTTGACTTAAAACATTCTTAATGTAGTTTTAGAAGAAGTATAGACTTACTTTTTTAATACTGTCTTGGAAGCGAGGGCTGCTGATATTCATATATATGAAGGCTTTCACAATTGTTTAGGGAGATGAGATGAGTGGGAGTTCATTCCAGAAGTTGAAATCGAGTCTCAGTCTACGGACTTTGAAGGATTTTACTGCTTTCTTACACATTAGACTCATTAGATATAAAGTTGTAATGAAAGGAAGACGTTGTTATATTGACCACAAAGTAAACTAGAAAATCTCTTCATTTTTTAAAAGATCAAATGTAATAATGTTTGTCAGTATGACTTGCTTTTTATGTACTGGTTTCTATTGTTAGTGTAGAGTACCTAAATTTATCCCATAAATGGTGGCTGTAAATATGCTACAATTCCTTAGACAATAATAAAAAAGCACAGTTCCTCTTACAGTAGAAAATATTTTTACTCAAGTCAAACCTCAAGCCTAACATTCGGGCATATTTTAGAGTTTAACAGCAGATGGATGGTTTGCTTTGGCACAATAATCCCATATCTCAGTGTAACCAGTAGAGCTGTCCAGCAGCTAAGCCTGTTGGCTGAAAAACGGTTGCTTTCATGATACTGCTCTAATCAGTCAGCATTTTTCTCCACATAGTGCGGTCTGAATGAATCTGATGGAAAAATTGCACAGGTCACTTATGTGCAGTGATATAAATTGAGATTAATAAGAGGCATGTTCTCCAATTAGCAATATGTGGAGTATCTGAAACTGACATTGGTGCTTTTTAAAAGGCTTAGAGGCTGTTCTGGCTAGTATAGGATGAGTGCATTAAAGGTAAACTGTTAATGGTAATTGTACAGTATGTGATTTGAATCCCTGCCATGTTGTTGCTGGGTTAATATACAGAATCATTTAATGGTACATTTAGTTGTGCTGCAGAATGTCTGCTGAGGCCAAAGCCAACAGCTGGTATTTTTCATCTCAATCATCATTAAAAGGATTACAGCAATGATATTGCACACTGTCTTTATATCATTATGTAGTCATAGTAGTGGCCATTCATAAAGCTTGGCTCAAAATCAGCAATTTCTTTACAAAGAAATGGGATAAACTACATATCTGAGAGTTAAAGTTTGGAATGGGTATCAAACCAGTGCTAAACTGGCCCATTGTTTTACTGAATTGTGGAATTGGGCTATATTTATTTTCCCTAAGGTGTATATATATTAATCCCTTATGGGAACTGATAAAAATATATTCATTTCCTACCTTCTAAAATGCATAAACTCTGGATGAGCCAACTAAGCCATTTACTTGGATTCTGACATCTAGCAAGCAAGGTATTTTGTCTTGGCCATGCACAGGCCATTTTCCTGTGATTGAAGCCTAATTTTGTTCATTTGTTAACTGATTTTAATTAGTTAATTCATAAGTAAGACATTTCTCTGCAGTGACAAATTTCTAATGTATGTTTATTTCAGTTGTGCTTGAACTTGAAATGTGCTGCAAAGGAGAAGTCTGTATGTACCTCAGGATACAGTTTCCTGTTTCTGAACAATGCAATCTCATGAGATGTGAATAAAACAAGTGTGTTGGTTGATAGAAATATACTTAGCAAACTCTGAATGCTGATTCTGTTTTGAACAGGGTAAATCAGTGGTTTAGATTCTTTGATTGTGAGAGATCTGATCAGGGCTTTGGATGGAGTTCTTGGTATCTGGTATGCTACATCAGAAAAGAACCAGTAAGTCTTGTCTTATTAATTAAAACATTTTATTTTAATTATTCAAAATCAAAAATCATGGGAAAGGATTATGGCTTAAGATCCCAGCACTATCGTAATTGCAGGGGTTCAGCTTAACCTTAGTTTAATTTGAATATATCAGTTCCATAGACAAGACTGCCGCAAGTTTTCAGTTTGAAAGACTATTGATATGAGATGATGCCACATGGCGATTTTTAAACAGAATCATTACTAATTAAGTAAAAACAAAGGGAAAATTTTTGAAGAAAAAAACAAATCATGTAATAAAGAACTGAAAGGGCAAACTTCTAGTTGAGTATATATTAAAACTGGATATTGCATAAAGCTTTTAAACTAAACATTACAACTGTATCATAGCTACAAAAATTAAAAAGGGCCACGGGAATTTAACTAAATTTACTTGCTACTGATTAATGTATTCATTTTCTGTCTCCATGTTTTCATTTGGTTTTGAATGATCACGTGTGTGTGTGTGTGTGTGTGTACTATTGTTACATAATTTCTGGAGCTTCATATAATCTTTAAAGGCAACACAGTTTTCTGTTAACTGACAGCAGTCAATGAGTGGGATGTAGCTTATGTTTGAAAGAAAATTTCACCACAGTTTAAAGAAGGGTTGGATTAATGTATGCAGCATAGCTTTTATAAATGTGATCCCCATGGAACAGATCAATATGATGATGATGATGATGATGATGATGATGATGATGATGATAATTGTGCAGAGCTTCATAGGCTGTTGGATCCATTTAATTTGAGTCAGGTGTGTTGGAGCCGAGAAACATTGAAAATCTGCAGGACTGCAGCCTTTGTAGGACTAAATTCAGTAGGTCCGGTTTAGGTAATGGTGATAAATTAAATCCAATGCTGAAACAGTAAGAATTTATTCTTTTTGTTTTACTTTATTGTGCTTTATAACTTCTCTTAGACTTACTGTGACAAAGCCCAGGTGAACTTCTGAAACACTTCTGCAGTTCCAAAGGCACAGAGGGCCTTTCTGTATCTGACACTTATGTTTTCAGGCAGAGACTGTATGACACCATCGGACCACTTCTCCTAAAGGAGAAATGCCTGCCTCGTTCTTTTCCTCCGGCAATACTTTTCAAATATTCACAAACGCTGCAGGCAACATGGCTTAACTTGAGTGTAGTGAGAGGGTGGCTTGTGAGGGTTTTAAGGTAGAGAGCAAAGTGTTGGGTGCGCACTGTGGGTTGGCGGAGGAACACAACCATAATTGGATCCCCTGACAGCTGTTTGACTTCAGTCTACTCTAGGACAGCACCTTCTCACTCAGATGCAGCAATTCATACACAGACGCTCATTGCAATGCATGGCTGCCCTGCTCAGTTTGAACTGTGCAGCAGAGATCACTTTTAATGGCCCACAGATCTCCCGTCTACCACTGACTTCGCAAGATGCTTATTAAAATACTCCAGATAGTGGAAAAGTAAACATGAACTTGCGGATGTTGTTTGCTCATGCAACAGTTCTACAACATTTCAACATTTCACAGTCTGTTTCTAAAACATACGTATGCAAGAAAAATTAAAATTGTAGGGTTTATCCATATCCCAGTGTTTTTAAATTCTTTTGACTTGAAATTTGGAGAATTTAGTTCTCTGTAGTTGGATCCCTCCCCCCCCCCCCCCCCCCCCCCCCCCTCAATTTACCTAATTCATGTGCAGTTTCACAAACATTTCCTCACAGTAATTTTGATTTGTCATCAAGGGCCGTCTCTCATCATTATACCTCATCCTGGGGGAATTAAAGCAACAGCATAGACACTTGGCACGGTTACACGCACCGTTAAGTTGAGCTGCATTTATATCTCGGTGGGACCTTTTAATCCAGGGGTGCCCAAATCCGGTCCTACCATCTGCAACTTTTAGATGCAACCCTTCTCCAACACACCTGAATCAAATGACTGGCTCGTTACCAGGCCTCTGGAGAGCTGAATGACATGCAGATGACATCTGATTCAAGTGTGTTGGAGAAGGGTTGCATCTAAAAGTTGCAGGATGGTAGATCTCAAGGACCGAACTTGGGCACCCCTGTTTGAAACCTTCGCCACCCTTGTTCCATTATGCATGCACAGAAGGGGAAAACAACCTGATGTCCAGTGCTGCTATGTTGTTGTTGTTGTTGTTGTTGTTTGGGAGAAAATGTAAGACATCCTGCTGGCTGTATGTGTATCTAAAGCCTAAGTCACTGAAATGGACGTCACTTGAGTAATTTGTCAGATGTCAAGATTATAAAATCAGGATTTTTTTTTTTTTTTTTTTTTTTTGAGCAACATGGCTATGCAAAAATGCTTTGCACTATTAAAAGTTTACATGTAATATTAATGGGCTGCTTTTCAGTCTCAATCTCTGATGCCTTTAGCTTTCTGACAAAAGAGAGAAAAACATGGAAATGACTGACCACAGCCTTATTGGGTTATGCAATATTAATACACACTTACTGTTTACTGTCTTAAAAAAACATACACAATGTGGAATGTTGGAGCATGTTTGGAGCTCCTAGTTGGGCATATATATGCAAGAGTGATTTGAGCTCCATCAACATTATCTGGGTGTGTCTTTGAGAGCTTTTGATCTCTCCTAGTGTCATGTAAACAAGATTATTTAATGTAAAGTTTCAACTGATAATACCAAATAGTTACTGTGTTTCGCCAAAAATAAACCCAAAAAACATTGATTTGTATGGGTAAGCACTTTGTTAAAATCAGTCATCTGTCATTGATGAAAACACATGAATGGCTTTGGACACGGGTGGGATGAAATTACGGACAAGAAAGCAGAGATGAGCGGTCTCAAAGGATGAGTAGGCTCATGGGTTGGCTGCTACACTGCTCATTTGACGGTGTGAAAGTTGCCCTATCTTGTGCTACTTAACGCTATAGCTCATAAGGGTGAAAACATAAGCTATCTTAAACTTTTTGAATTATTCATTACCAGCTGTGCCTCTTCACAGATGCTTGTCAGCCACAGAACATTTTGAAGGTAGGTCTCTTTGCGCTTGAACATTTGGTAGAATCAAGGTGGGTATTGTATACCATCTTAAAGCTTCTTGTATCCTAAAGTAGTCTGAGGTGGGGGGTGCATTGTCGGTTAAGAATAACTGTTGGTCTAAAACTGGCACTGACTGACATATCAGAGGTAATAAATGTAATAATTATTGCTTACTGCAAATTAATTATAGCGCAAAGCTGAAAATGATTTTTAAAAAATAATTTCTCTAATCTACCCACCTCCTTTGAAACTTTGAAAACAGATGTACAGTGAGACACCTTGATTGGTGTTATGACTGGAGATTCCTCTAGATCTAGGTGTTTGTGTGTTCTTTTTAAAAAATATATATTTCACACTAATTTGAGAATCGAACCCATCCTAATTTGTGTTGGACTTGTTGCAAGCCAAACTGCCTGATTTCTTTTTCTTTGTGGTCATATTGGGTGTGTTTGTATTTTTTTCTAGAAATAGCCTTAGTTGGTGTGTGTATTTAGGGTTTTTAAATCGACACCAATATAATACAATAACTATACCAATACTTTGAAAGATTAATTTTAATGTTTAGTAATGGCCTATTATATAATTTGATAGGTTGGAAATTAAATGCGAGGTCTTATCTGCTCTGTTTGTGGCTGTGTGTAAAACCGTGAGCTGGTAACTAGAAAATCTTTCTGAAAGTGTGCTCTCCTGTGAATGATTAACATAAACTTATGAATATACATGAATAAGTCTTGTGAAATCCTCAGATTTAGTTGGCACTCCCCATGGTTAAAATGCACAGATATTAATGAAGATATAGTTGGGTGATTTCATTTTTTATTTATTTTGTAATTCGGCTGGTATTACCAAGTCGTAGTTTTTAATCATTTTTTTTTACTAAGTAGGTTTATGTCTATTTATGTTTGTCTCTGACTGCATATCCATCTTTGTGGCGTGACTTGCAAGGTGTCTTCAGGTGGCTTGTCTTATGTTTCATGCAGGTATAGCTGTGGCAAAATAGGATGGCAATATAAGTCAAATGTGATTTTTGGTATTTAATATTCAATTTGTATAGAAATGCATTGTATTGGAATACAAGTTTATAAAGTTTATACCGTGTCATTATTGTCTATTGATTTGTTTTTGCTTTAGATGGCTTTCATTGTGTTAATAGAAAAATTAAAACTTTGTTATCAAAGCTTGATTGTTATTTTTATAATTGGCCTGTGCAGTTGTGTTTTGACACTGACAAAACTGGAACACCATCAGTGCAGAAGGTTGTTGAATTGATTTGGAACCCAGGTGGGACTGGACTGATGAACTTGTGTTGAAAATGATGAGCTATGCTTAGAAACAAAGCTGTTTTACAGTTTTACTACCTCCTGCTTACCAGCAGCTGCATCTAAAGCTGGTACTAATGGGATCTCTCAACAATGGAAAGATGACCAGAGAAAAGGGGAACAAAAAGCTGCTTTATAAAACTGAGGGGATTTGCAAACTCTGATGAATCTGTATTTTGTTACAGATCCTTTTCACATGCCATTATGTGAGGGTTTACATGAAAATTTTGATCATAGCAGATTTTAGAAGTACAGACTCAGACTTGTCCGAGGGAAGAAGAATACATGCCTAATGAGAACGTGGAAACAGTTTAGACAGTACTTCAGGCATCCATGCATCTCACATGGATAGCAACATTGGGGATTAAATCAAGTACCAGCTAAGACCCATTTTGAGAAACTGAAGGCTGTTCCAGTTTAAAATTATGGGCTTGTCCTCTGCAGGAAGTGCATTTACTCACAGTATTCTTCATAAGTTAAGAATTGCTGAGCTGCCAAAAAATACAGTCTTAGCTGCTGGTGCAGAAATGGGAACTGGTAGCAAGCAAGTCATCCAGCCTTTCACATAACTTATATTTTGCAGTTTATTTGTTTAAATTCTAACACATTTATTTATTTATTTATCTACTTGTTTGTATTTATTTACTTATTTTTAAAAAGCAAGATATACAATGATGTTGGTGAGAAAAAGCCAAGGATTTTCACTGTACTTAACATCTCTTCTTGTTATCCTCTGTCAAACACATTTTAGCTGCATTCCTAGTCACACTTTTCACAGCAACAGAAGTTTAAAATGGTGGCTGAAAAGCTCCTAACGATTACATGTTAACCAGCTATTTTTTTTGTTTGTTTTGTGTTGTATTTACTTTAAGACGATCCCTTCTAGACATGCTGTATACGGACATGCAATCAGATAAATATGTGGGTGTTACTCAGCAGGGTCGACGGGTGTAAGAAAAGCCCTCAGACTCACAGGGCTGTTTTGTGTGTTTTGGCAACTTTCAACTGAAATTAGCTGTAAAACTATGAGGATATTTGGTGCATTTTTTTTTCTTAAAAGAAAAGAAAAGATGCTTAATGCATGAATGAAAATCCAACTGGTAAATGTTGGATTTGGGTTTGTAACTGGCTACTTCTCCACAGGTTTAAGGTTTTAATGTAACAAAACTGTTCCAGTGCTTTCTGAAAAGAATTTCTGATGATTATTTTGAGGATTGGAGAAAAACCTTTCTGCAAAATCATGACAGTAACTTATGCTTTACACAACTGAACTGTCAACTTGATCAAAGGTGCAATACCACTAATTGTGGGAACTTCACCTTCAAAGTTTTCACCATTCCACCAACATCAGTGGCTTTTGAGATAGATTTTGGTGCACACAGCCGGTAAATTGACAGAAAGAGGTTGATGGGACTGCTGGGCCTTGTTTTTGTTGTCTCCTTTTAAATACCAATAATCTTTGGGTTTTTTCCTCCTCCTTTTTTATCTTTAACTGCTATTTTAGATATTTTGTGTCTGTAATACTCAAAAAAAAAAAAGAAAAAAAAAAGGATCACAATGAAAAGTAAATGTTTTGCTTGCTGTTTTATTGCATAGAGCTTTGAATTGTATGCCCATGATGTCTTGCACTTCTTTGCCTGAAGCCTAAAACTACCATTTATGAGCCTAATTTAGTCTTTTCTAGTTTCAGTGATGTCAGCTCACCCACACAGCCACCCACAAGCGGTGAAGCAAGCACAAGCTGAGATTAAACACATGCAGAAACTAACAAGAGAAAAGTACTTACCGAAAGGGCGAGACCACAAATACAAGCGGCCGAAATTAGTTTCCTCCGCAGAGTGGCTGGGCCAAGCTCGGCCATCTGGGAGGGGCTCAGGATAGAGTCTTTGCATGGAAAAGAGCAAGATGAGGTGACTGGGGCATCTGGTTAGTATGCTCCCTGGACGCTTCCCTGATGAGGTGTTCCGGGCACGTCCCACCAAGAGGAGACCCCAGGGAAGACCCAGGACATGCTGGAGCAGCAACATCTCTCGGCTAGCCTGGGAACGCCTTGGGAACGCCCCAAGGATGAGCTGGCAAATGTGGCTGGGCAGAGGGAAGGCTGGGCTCCCCTGCTTAGCTGCCCCTGCGACCCGAGTCCAGATAAGCGGTACAAGATAGATGGATGGAAGTACTTGCAAAGTAATCCCCACTGTTGAACAAAAAGAAACATGGTTGGCATAACCATGCTAAAGATCTGAGTGAAGGCACCATAGAACCCTTGAGCAGCTGTAGTGGAAAAAGTAATTAAACAAATCATAAATCCATTCCAAACTTTCATACATCATAGCATTGTTTTTCATTATAATGAAATTCAGAATTCATTTTAATAAGATTAAGAAGCCTCCTTCATGTCATAGATTTTTCACTCCGTTTTGAATGCGGAGCACATCCACAGATTTCTAGTGTTAGGCGCCTAAAGCCATTAAGAGTCAGTTTGACAATACATGAGAGCCCTGCTCTTATACGAATAGTTTTCCACTTTGCAGGGACATTCTTTCTGGTTTTAACGTCTGGTGACATGGGTATAAGTCTGTTTATAAAGCTGCTATCTGTCCAACAGCACAAAAGTTTGAGAATCCATGAATCACTAGCCCTCAAGGACCGCTGTCAAACTGGTTTGGTTTATTATCCGCTTACAGAAGTATTGCTGAACAAAATAATTTATAGATGTACAATGGTCTTTTAAATAGTGCAGCGGTGAAACAAAATCTATTGTTTGTGGAAGTATTAGTCTTTACTGTGAAGTTAATGAGTCAGACCCTGAGCTCTGGCCTAGTGGTACACTGTGTGTGTGTGAGTGTGTGTGTGTGTGTGTTTCTGTGTAAAGGGGCAGCACCTAACAAAATCAAAGCTCAATGTCAAAAAATTTAATATACCTTAAAAAATAGTTTTCATTGGTATGTAATCGCGTAGCTAAAATAACTTTTTATTCTCTTAGGGTCGACATATATGGCATCTGTCATATTTGTCCCACTATTTTTACTTTGGTGTCTCTGAATGGACAAACATCGCTGTGTGTGTGAAGTGAGAGTCCTTTGAGTTTAAACGCTGCAGTACCAGCTTTGTTATAGAGAAGATGGTACACATTAGGGCTGGATATTATGATTAATTTCCTCAGTTCGATTCACAACAGCCTATTTCGATTCAGTTTCAATTAAATCCGATTTTAAAATCCATTTACGGCTATTTGTGAAACATAACTATTTTTATAAAACACTGATCTATTTACGTGACAGTCAAAAGTTATCAGTGGAGTTATCAGATAATTGTAGTAATGTGATGACACATCTACACGTATTTTGTGAAAAACCACAAACGTACATAACAAGACAACTTTTTAAATGTCCTGATGAAACCGTTAAATTCAGTGGAGTCACTCTAAATTTTCTTAAAGATCAGATCTCAGATAAGGTGTTGATGTTAATCAATCGTACAAGGATATTGGATCTAATTTAAGTTGGAATACGAATCAGAAATTACATTGATGTAGATTCATCCTGTTCATCTGTACGCGTTCCCGTAATCAGCGTAACTCCGGAGCAGGAGAAATGCTACAGATGCTCCTCACAGGATGCTTCCATCTTCACCTTCTGAGAGAATTTTTAAAACTCATATTTTGGTCAGATTTTCAGTTGGTTGACATGTTTTCCGACGCGTGCACTCTGTCTGGGATCACCTGTGTGCGCGCACGTGTCTGTGTGTGTGCTCACGGCTGTGGACACAGAGCAGTTATAACATGCTGTCATGTAAATCAGATAAATGACATCAGATTATTTACTTTTTGATAAAAGGACAAAGTGTAAACCTGTTCTAGAGGAAATATGACTTTATATGATAGTATCGGATTTATTTCAAAGTACGTACGTGTGTGCTGACATCACTTCCTGGTGTTGAAGCGGCAGTAACCACAGTCTTAGTGTTAGTTGCTAAAGTGAAAACACCTGATTTTGACATTATCTCAAGAAGCTGATTTAGGACGAAAGCAACACGGGCAACCAGTTATATGTATGTATGCATATATGTAAAGATCTCACAGAGCCAGGAAGTCACGAGAGAGTATGGTTACATCAATTGAAAAGAGGAAGAATTGGAAGAATTTTGGCCACTGATGGCCACCATCCATTCATACGTTTCAATACCCATTTTTACCTCCTATATGTCAGTAATTCTTACAGTCACTTTTAAGGTTTTGTTAAAAAGAAAAGGTGGTGAGTGATTCATCAAAGATTTTAAACATTCAAAGTTTAGGAATAGCAGCATAGATGACTGCTAGACCTCCCCACGACAACTGATCATTGTCACACGTTAAGGCAACATTCTCTCATGGATTTAAAATTTACCCATTGAAATTAATTAGATAATATTTCTCTTAAGTTATCATAGTCACTGAAGCTGTTTTTTTATTTTATTTTTAATGTCTTAAAAACTTGCTATACTAATTTTCACCAGTAAATACAGTGACAATTATATCTGCATTTTCAGCTTTGTACAGGACTCAAACTGCATAATTCCAATTATTTATTTTAGTCTGTAGTTAGTCTTTTTGAAAAGCTTGCTACATCACAAACGGTCAGTCCCTGCTTCTTCTACAGGGCTTCTATCATGGCTTTTATTTGGGTACATTTTTTGATAGACAGTTTCTCTTTTGTATTTTTCTTGTGAGCTAAAAAAAAAAACAAACCTCTTTTGCATAGTATTTTCTTGTCGATGACCCTGCTTGCGTCAGCTACACTAAGTTTAGAAAATATACAATACTGAAAATGACATTACAGTTTCATTAAAAATTGAACAAGGCAAGAAATTATAGTCTCACTTTCAGTATTTGATATTTTTCTAAGTTCTGTTGTAAATGAAATACTGGTTTATGGAGTTTTGTGAGTCTTAGTATTCTTCTTTAATGTAAATTTCACACAGCATCCCAACTGTTGTTGAACTGGGAGTTGTAATTTGATGTAGCTCTTTCCGGGGTGATTAGTCTTAGGAAATGTTGCATTCAGCTTATGGCCTGAGCAGATGGGGAAAAGCACTGGTAGATGAGATTGAAAAACAAAAGAACACATTTCCTGTAGGGGAAATGGCCCAGCCAGCCCCAAATCCTCACTGAGTGCTGGCTGCCTCTGCACTGTTGTTAATCATCATACTGCTGATGCATACTGGATGACACATTAAATCCTCTGAAACGATGATCGTCCAGGTGAGCAAGTATTAAATGTATGCCTGAGACATGACAGGCTGTGGAGAAAGTAAAGCCTTGCCTGCTCAGTAGTAGAAAAATAAGTGTTTTTCAGTTTGGCAAATGTTTAGACTCATTTTGTCTTCTGTTTTCATAGGAAAATATTTGCAATCAATTAATTTAGATGAACATGGCACTCAGCAAACAGGAAAAGAATTGGCAACACAAAATCATTTCTGGTCCTTTTGAAAGCCGTCATCTTGATCTAATACAACACTAAATAAAGATTATCTTCCTGTTGAATTTCTAGTGTCCTTGGATGATTTTAAATGAAGAAAAGGAAAGGCCGAGACACCTCACGTCTTGTACTGAACAGTTTCTCTGTCTGAATTTTTTCTGTCATATTTTGTTCATGTTGTGCTCATTTTTTTTTAAAGCCTCTCAAAAAAGCAAAGCTCTGGCTTTTTTTTTTTTTTTTTAACCCAACAAACAGAAAAGACCACTCTGACCTTCAAACTTTGGAAAAAGCCGGACATATCTTAAAACGATTAACTTTCTTTTAATGCTGTGTGCTTTTTGGAAAAGCTCTCTTTGACTTTCTTCTTTCGTCTGCTCCAGCACAGTTGGAGGAACCTGGAGGAGATTCGTGTCCCAGGGAGAGTATTTGTCAGTAACAGATCAGCCAGTACTGCTGCAGTGGCAGGTATCTCCATCACCTCTGTGGTGCCTTTCCTCCCCTCCATTGATCAACTCCCAGTGGCTCCCTGGCTAAGTGGGGTCTGGAAACACATCTGCTGCCTATAAGACCCTCTAACAAATGGGAGACTGTAGAGATGTATACTTAAAGCTCTCTGGCTTGGCAGAATTCTCAGACTGAGTGTAAATACTTTATTTCCAGCTTCAAAGCTCATCCTTAAAAAAAGACTACACCTGGTAAAAAAAAAAAGTGTCGGGTGTTTTAAGAACTTAAGACAAATTGTGAGATGCCCTCACCGTGACCTTCATGTCATTGCACTGTCCTCTTGTGTCAGCACGTATGATAGACTTGTCATCACTGACACACTAATCCACTCTGACAGAGATTATATAGCTTTCTTGTATAGTCTTGAGTAAGACCAGTAAACAAGGTGTCCTATGATGGACAATCGGAGATTTTCTTGCCAGTACAAATCTGTCAGGTGTCCATTGTTGAACAGCAGCAGCATCTGTTTGACGGGAGATGTGATGGAAATGATCAGGTTGAACATCCTGATTGACTGAAGAATGGATTTGGTGGAAAGCTGTTATTTGTTTTCATCTTTTGGTGTTTATTGACGAAGTTGCTGGAGCTTGAGCAAGTGGATCATTTGGGTCACAGATTTCTTTGTACTTGGTTGTGATGAAACCTTTCATTGGCAAGTGTCTTTTTTTTTTTTTTTAAAGCTTCTAGTGTCCTTGAGTTTTGTACAGATTAACAATTTTTTTTTTTATTTTCTTATTTTTTCTTATTTTTTTTTTTTTTTTAGTTAATTGTGATTCTAAAATTCTCTGATACATTTTCTGGGGTTAACATCCCACTTGTTACTATTAAGTCTTTACTTCAGTTGTCTGTCATTTGTAAACAGTTTGTATAAATTGTAATATATTAGATTCCTTAGACATGACTCTTGCTTTCTTATTTACATGTCAGTTAGGAGACCAGAGTATGTCTCCCTTCAAAACCATGACATTTGAGAAGTTTAAATTTTAACTTTTTAACTTTAGTTTGTTTACTTTCATTCACCCTGTTGGGTTAAGACATTTAAAAATGACTACCTCTAAGGTCTGGAAGAAATCTTATTTCCTATTCATACCTGGTGGAGTTATGCTCCGTCTTAAAATGAAAAATGTGTTGAAGGATTATCTGTCATGGTCAATGGGTTGTTGTTTGGTTAATTGTTTTACTGTTCTGTAGGTTTTATTTTAGTAGTTCATTCCCTTGTGTATTCTGTTTTGCTTTCTGTTTTCTGTCCATTAGTACACCTGGTTTGATTTGAAAATTCACTTCACTTCTTCTCCATTAGTTCCTCAGTGTATTTATACCCCTTAGTTTCAGTTGTCCTTTGTCAAATCATCCGTCTTGTTTCCCTGTCGTGTTTTATCCATGTAAGTGCTTATTAATTAAAACCTTCATTCCTGCACCCGTCTGCCTCCTGCCTCTTCGTACTGCATTAAGTCCTCTCATCCTCAATTCATGACGGGATGATCTGACCACCATAAACCCGGCGGACCTTGAAAGGTTTGAGGAGGCATTTATGGAGCTGCATCAGGCCACAAAGACTTATGAGTGCATGGTTGTACTCCATACAGGACCATTGGCAACAGCCAAAAGGGTTGTAGACTCCGGTACCTCAATGTTCCAGGTGTGGCTAACTTATTGGCAAAAGTAAATGAAGACATTGATTACCGAAGTCAGCCAGTCCCAAGTCCAACTATGTCCCAAATGTCAGTGTACAAACCTCTAGTAACCAGTTCACCAATCCCCTGCTCAAAAATGATCTTGCCTGGCTCTCCAATCTCTCCATATAAGCAGAGGTACACCAGGAGGAGGCATGAGAGAAAATCACGTCCCCACATGTCATCCCCTGGGCGGTGGACTTTGTCTTCTGAGCAACAGTCAGTCTCCAGTGCTTCAGCTTCCTTTGTCTCCTGTGTCATCTCCATCAGTTCTGCTTTTTGCGTCTCCCATGTCATTGCCTTTGTTTCAGCATGCCATGCTGGCGCCCAGGTTCTGTGCAGCACATGTATCCCACGCCTTGTCCAGCACTTGGGCGGTCCACGCCGCCTGCATCCCAGCCCTAGTTCACACCACCGCCTGAGGTTCCTGCTTCCGAGGGAGTCCCGGGATGGGTTTGGTCATCCGTCTCCTGAGGTTTCTGTCTCCAAGGGAGTCCTGGGTTGTGACGCCCTTGGTTCCTGTTTCTTAAGGGGTCCCGGGTTAGGACCCGTCATGGCTCTGGGGAACTATCGTGATCTATGGGTTTTTGGTTAAGTGGTTATTAATAACATATTATTTTACTGTTCTGTAAGTTTTCTTTGTTATAGTGCTTTCTGGTTTCCTGTTTTTAGTAGTTCTTGTGTACTCTGTTTTGCTTTCCATTTCCTGTTCACTATTACACCTGGTTTGATTTGCTCATTCACTTCACCTCTTCCCCATTAATTCCTCAGTGTATGTATATCCAGTTTTCCCAATGAATAAACCCAGTTTCAAATGTCCTACATCAGTTCATCCATCTTGTTTCCCCGTCTTGTTTTGTCCATGTAAGTGCTTATTAAAAGCTTTATTCCTGCACCCGTCTGACTCCTGCCTCACCATCCTGCATTTGAGTCCTGACATCCTGCAGTCAATGACATTATCCAAATGACATGCACAACTGTTTAAAATTGTGCAGCTGGTCAAAAAGGAGATACAAGTGCTGTCCATCTGTAAAATTTTTATTTTGTGACAAAGGTTTACCATGAGCATGCGCTAATGTACAAAACTGATTCAGGGCTGCTTATGGAAATGCATTTCATCTTTGTTGCTTTACTCATTGATGTTGTAGGTTTCTCTACAAGCTTTCTTCAAAGGCGTTACCTGAAGTACCACGATGCAACTTTCTGATGCTGTATATCAAATTATCCATGTCGTGGCAGGGCATTGTAATAAAACAACCCCCCGTTCGCAGCAACAAAATGCATTTACCTCAAAGCTGCATCTAAATCTAGTGAATGGGCGGACATGTAAAGATAAAGAGAACTGGTAAAAAATCAAAAAGTTCTTTAAGTGGATTTCTTTTGAGGGCATTCTACACAGTTCAGTTTAATCAATTCTTTCCTCATTAACTGCCTGGTGTAAACACTGTGCACCAGGATGAAACCCTCTAATGCAAAAAGATCAGGCTGTGATCTACCAGGGCCAAATAGATCAATGTGAGCCATCCCAACATGCTAAACTGAGCTTTGGCTGTAATGAAACTCTTCTTCCCTGGAGGCTAGCACGCATCACAGTGAGATGGAGGGTGAGCAAATGTCTCTCAACATGAGCCAAAAAAAGAAAATAACTCTCATTTCAATGGCTTTAAGTGTTATGCAGAGAATCTTAAGAGTTCATACATCCTTGAACAAAGCCTTTTTGGAACATTTCTTCGGGCATGCAGAAATTATATGAAATTTGTTTTATAGTGGGAGAGGAGCCTTATTGACCTTCATTTACTCTGTCCAGCACTGTCTCCAAACAGTCAGATAATATAATTTACATTACAGGGTTATTCCGTTTTTCTTTTTTTATTTGTCAATATATCTAAAATAATGGCAGGGAAAGTAAATTGATGATTTTGAGTTTTATGCTTTGTTTTTGAAGCTGATACCAATAAATGCTGTCTGTATTTCCTTAAGTTTAAATTTTATATTTTACCTGCATAACAAAAGATGAATGACAAAGACCCAGATCGGCATTGTGGTTCCAAGCAGAGGGTTGCAATATGTTGTCCACTTTTGTGCTGGTTATTATAGTTTGTTGAAAACTTCTACAACACATTCATGTACCAAGTATTCTGAAAATGTTGTTGTGGTTCCTTTGGAGCTCAGTTGCTGTGTGACAGATGACACAGACATGGAAGTAGATGATAGCTGAATGCATGGTCTAAAGATAAGAAAATGCTAATAATCCTAATATTAACTCGACTTCAATATCTGGTATTCGGTTGGCCTCACTTGCTGTTTGTGGTTTAAAGAGATTGTTTTTCTTGAAGGCAGATTGTTGTCAATTTAACCCAGCAGTGGTGTGGGATGCATTGGAAAGATTGAGGTGGGGTTCTTTTGGCCAAAGTAAGATGTGCTGATGAAGACTGACAGCTGGTGTAAAGTGCCTCAACAGAAATGGCATAGAGGTAGAAAAGTGTCAACTCCATCAGGCAGTAAAGGAAATCCCTTTCAAGTTTGTTTAGGAGATCTCTGCATCTCGTCGAGTGACAGATGACTTAGTCAGCCACAGCGACTCGTTGATGTGACCTCTAATGTACGGGTCAAAATGACTCAGCACCTGCCACTCCTTTTCACTTTTCTTTTATCTTTAATTTTGTCATTTCATCTTTTTCGGAGTGAAGTGACACCTCATAGTGTAGATTTTGACCAACCAGCAGCTCAAATCAACAATGTGCATGACAAACAGCAATTTAAATGTGCATCCAACTAAAAATAAAATGTACATCATCAGATTTGTCATTGCAGGTCAGGCAAGGTAATAATGGGCAGCAAAAATCAGCAACTTCACCTACTTTATTTTTTTCATGTTAAAAAATGTAGGTCTTGTAAAATGAGAACTGAAAAGGAATACTTGTGATATAGAAGAAAATCTAAAAACAAAAAAATCAACATACAGCACATACACTGTAAGCAGCTCTAAAGAGTTTGACATAATTGTTGCTTGTGACCATGTGTTGAGTTGAGATGATGCTTTTTTTTTTTTTTTTTTTCCAGACTGATCTGGAGCCACAAAAACTGTCAGTAGTTTTTGTTTCTGGCATTTTAATAGAAAAACTAAAAATAGAAGAAAAATGCTGGAATAAACTATAGTTGTTTGCAGCCCTACCTTGCATGGGTGTCTGTGTGTGGGTGTTTGTAAACTGGATGTTTCATTAAGGTTCTTTGCGTTCGTGATCAGGCAAGATTGCCTGAGTGTTTTTCTTTTTAAGAAGTAATTGGAAGCATTTTGCTGTACAAATGTTATGCTTACTCAAAGTTTTATTTACAAAATAGTTTATTTTACAGTTTCACATCATGCAAACAAACAAAACACTTGCTGTGGCCTCCCTAAACTGATAGGGTGCTGCCTTTTTCTTTTGTTTTGAGGATAATTGAAAATAAACAATTTTAAATTAAATAAAAAAAACTAAACACCACTGCAAATTCAAGAACCTCGTCTTCTACTGCAGCCTCTGACTGTAAGTCTGGCTCGGGAGCATCTGCAGTGTCAGTCTAACAGCAGTGGGCAGCAGTAAAAGGTTACCTGTCGACCGCAGCCCTTTTTAATTCGACTTGTTTGCCCGTTTGTGTCTGAGTGTGAGAGGAACAGCAGCCTGTGAACTGATGCAGAGAGACGAAGCAGAGTTCTCCCACTGAAAGATTTATCAGGCCTGGGAACAACAGCTCTCAAACTTTCACACTCCTCCTTCCCCTACAAAGGACGAAAGGGCCACGCAGCCATAGAGCTACCTGTGCAATAAACATCTTTCAGTGCAGCAACAGCTTTTTTCTTCAGAGAAAATGTATTCAAAAACATGGAAGGGAAGTAAAGTGGAAAAAGACTTTTGTTTAGCGCAACTTTGGTGACTAGATAAAGTGTTTTTGTATTTTTCAGAATTAAAAGGCACATTTAGAAAAATGAATTTATGCCAACTAGATCCAGTTTGCATCAATAAAGGCATTACACACACACACAAAAGCGCACACACACACACCCTTTATCATTTCAAAAACCATACAATTTTGTTTTTGACCGATCCCTTTTTTGTCTTATTAAAATATATAAATTAAAAAGCTTCCAGTTTCTGGAATCCAAGGTTATTCTACTAATTTTAATTGTAAGAGACCATGAACAATATTAACATAAATTTTATGCAATTTAGCAGGATTGGCCTCAGGCTTTTTATCCATTCTTGGAAGGTCACACTTAAAACTTCCACAGAGCAACAGAACAATGCCAAGCAAACTAGACGAAGCACAAACTGCACAACAAAAGATTACACATGTACCCTGTCAACACCATTATCATTAAAGGGGGGGATGCAGATCTTTGAATACTAAAAAATACTAATAGGTTGCAAAGTCAAACAAGTGGAATATAATTGGTAATTAAAGCTTTTTTATCTTTTTCCCCCCTTTTTTTAAGCTTCTGGTAATTTTTTTTTTTTAACTGAGTGGTAGCTTTGACTGCAGCAAAAGGGTGTATTATAATCTTGTTGGAGATACTCTGACCTACTGAATAAAGGGTAGAGTGACACTCTTTTGCAGAAAATGCATTTTTTTAGTAAATTCTAAAGTCGCAAGAGGATTTTTTTTTTTCTTTCATACTGGAATTTTATGATTTGATTGTATAAGGATTCAGGTTGTTTTCTATTGATGCATTTTAACCAACAAGCCCCAGACCTGAAATGGCCTGCGGCTTTGCCCAAGGAGCTAAAGGATTTTTTTCAGCCCTGTTTCTTTGCATTTCCGAGCTCCTGGGCAAACAAGTCCAATGTGGTGTGTCATTCATACCCATCAGTCCTTGCCAGGGTGTTGGTACTTCTATCAGGATTGGGCTGGTCGGTTTTTATTATTATTATTATTATTATTATTATTATTCTCTTTTAATATTTTGGAGCAAATTTCAGATCATTGGCCAGCTGTAGAACAGTTTCTTTTTTTCTTCTTTTTTTTTTCTTCTTCTTCTTCTTTCCTTTTTCCTTTCTTATGGAGGAGATTTGTTCTCTGAAACTGGTTTTAACCCTTAATTCTGTGGTGGAAATGGATGAACTAAGGGTGCATTCACACCAGGATAATCTGCTTGATTCGTTACAATTGGGGACTCAGTTCTTTTTTTGTGTAAAATTTGTGTAAAATTTGTTGAGCCATTTTTATAGATATGAAATGAAGCAAGCCACATAATTTCCAAGCTGACAGTAAAATTAGTTTTGGGATAGTTGGACAAACAGACATATTTCATGTACTTAACTCAAAAGATGCCATCCCTCCTGGACTTCTTAAAGACATTGTTCCAACTGTAGGTCCATCTGTTCTTAAATCATCAATAGAAGTTTGGCCTCTGGTCAAACTGATCTCAGGAAATTTTAAACATCTTGTAGTTCAACCACTGGTTAAAAAAACCTGATCATGATCCCTCAGTGTGTACAACTAATAGGTCAATTTCCAAATTTCCATTGACGCTCTGATAGATCATCTGGATCACTGGGTAGGCATCAGAGGCACGTCTCTTTTAGGTCTGACCTTGCTGGCAAGATTTACTAAGATCCCTAACAAGCAGCGCAAAATTGCGTGCACATGCAAATAGATTGCACCTGTTTATGATTTGTGGGTGATCAACTAAGAATCTTGGTGCAATTGGTAACAAATGCAAACAGAAGTATTCAAATGAGGGCTTAGCATGCATTATGGTTTTGCCATGGAGCATTCAGTAGCAGAAGGGGTTGCAAACACAAAATGAAATTTGACCCCCCCCCCCCCCCAAAAAAAAAACTAGGACCTTATCACATTATAACATGATAGTTTTATTATAAAAATATAAAACGTTGTTTGAAGTGCTTTATAAATAAAGTTGGATTGGATAAACTATCCAACAAGTCAATGAAAGTCCTCCTGTTGAGAAGCTGAAAGGAAACAAGATGTTTTGGACTTTTTCTTTTAAAAAAATGAAATGTTCTAAACATGAATTTTTCATTAACTTATTTGTAGATATTTTTTTTTTCCTCCTGAATTGCTGCTGCAATCAAACGAGCTGTGTTGGTTTGCAGACGGCAACAGTTTCACAATCCGCTTCAAAGAGAGGAATCCTACATGTGCTGCCCCATTTGTAAATATATTAATTTTCCATTAAATGCCCTTTAGAACTAAATAATTAGTTCATAAAAAATATTTTTCATTTCAGAAGAGAAAACTGGTAAAGAAACATCAAAGTTAATTTGAGAGTAATTTTTTTATGTAAGCTGTCACACATCAGTCAGAAAATATTTTCCTTTCAAAGGAGAGAAATAGAATTATTAATTAAATGCAGAAAGAACTTAATTAGAATTATTTTGACCCTGTCATCTCCTCTAGATATTGAGTTCGCATTAGTTGACTATTTTAATCAGGTTTACTCTAAATTACAGATAAATCATCTGTTTAAAAATGTGATACAACAGCTTAACAGAGTCTTACACACAAAAAAGGATTTATTAATTTCAGGGGAATAAAGATCTTCATATTAATCCAATCCAAGGGTTTTGTGAGCTCCATGAGTAGAAGTCATGACCCAAAATAAAGCAAAGCTTGCAAACTCTGCAAAGTTCTGCCCTCTACCAGCCTCTCTGACCTTGGAGGGCAGTATAGATATTAGCATAATAACAAGCCTCTAAAGGGCCTCACCTAGATGGCTAGTTGTAAAGCAATTGGCAAATTATGTGGAAGGGCTGGTGGAAATAGTCAAATGAGATGAACTTATTGAATAATTCAGAAATAATGAAATATTAGATGGCGGCCTTCTTGTTGCTGTGTGTTCCTGCTCTAAAATAAAATTATAAACTTCAAACTGTCAGCATCCTGCTTTAATTACTCCCCTGACAAGTCAAATTCCAGTTTTTATTCAACAATAGTTAAACTAATTGCCAGTTAACACTGCTTGCCTTGTGTTTCTCCCCATTTGTTCTGGTGAGTAAAGCTAAGATGGGAGGGAGGGGAAAGTAGAAAACCACAAACCAGTTTACTTCAGCTCAGCTACACCCACAGGAACTGAAAACAAGGCTGTTGTTGGCCAACCAAACTTAAGCAGAGGGACAGATGTGCAGCACAGCATCACTGAGCAATAATTCTAACATAATGGTATGTGAAGGCACAGAATGAAAGCAGTATTGTCAGAGGAGAATGAAAAGGGTAACAGCCTCACAAAATACTTCAAAAGAATACTATTGGAGTTGCACAAAGTGCAGTTGCCTGAAAAATGACTGATTCCAGAACAGATCATTTTGTGACAGATCTCAGAAATAATGTTGCTGCTGAGCAACATCACTTTGCCACCGGGATTTAACTCCGGGCTAGGCCTCTAATACTGGCTGAAATATTTTCTGCTTCACCAGTGTGTAAATATAACAAAATGACTCTTTTTACATTATCAGTGAGCTAATGAGATGGTTGTAGGGAATGGTACTTTGGCTGTCAGAATAAACCTCAGACTGCCAAGTGAAGCATGTGAGGGACATGCATATTTGTAGTTTCCTCAGTGGAAACTTCACATTGTGATCTCCAAATGACTATTGGAGAAGCTTGAAAGCGTCGGCTTTTGTGGACTGTAAATCCCAGAAGGCATTCATTCCATGGCTTGTTAACAAAAGAGGCTAAAGATTAGTGTATCCAAATTTTTCCTCTTTAGCAGATTTATGTTACAATAAACAGCATTATGTTTCACATGGACGAATCAGCCTTCAGATGTGTTACTTGGTGCCTCTATTTAATTTGGATAAATGTGCTTATGGCACAAGGTAACCTCAAAACATTTTTCACAAAACAGTTCCAGTTATTGGCCAGGATATGGTGTTAGAACCAGCTCTGAGTTGGCTCTAGCTAAGAACTGATTTGTTTTTTCTGAAACTACATGGCCACCACAGAACCATGTTATTACACCCTTATCTCTGAATTTCTGTAGACAAACGCAGTGCAGTCAGACGCTTTATCTTCACAAGAACAGCTTTCTATTCCACTTATTTTACAAGCAACAAATGTGTTGATGTAATTAAATTCTTAAATTCAGTTTAAACGGTAGGTGTTTCAACATCACAGAGAGCATTCAAACTCTAATATTAACAAATATTGAGATTTGAGAGGGATCAATAAACACCAGCTGACAGCATAAAAGTTAAGTTGCAAAGACTATTCAAGAATTAAGCTTGTTAACACAAACGGGCATAGAGTTTAGTTTGTTTAATTATATAATATTTTAACATGGTAATTGTAGTTCTCCACAACCCAACGTGACATAAGTGGCTCGGCAACGGGTTGTTTGTAGTGTGGTACTGGTGTTTTGTGGTGCTGGGGTCTGGACTTTGGTTGAAACGGAACTGATTCTAAATCCAGCTCTGGATCTGAGCCAACACTGGAACTGCTTCTGTGAGAAACTGGGAATTGGGGCATTTGACAGATCTGAAGACATTTGCTTCCTTTTTTTCCATGAGAAATTGTCCCAAAGCGAGGCTGTTACTCCATCATATTGCTGTTTTATTTTTTTTTTAATGATCCATAAAAGTCAAAGCTGAAATGGAAGTTCATGTCTTCAGAAGAGCCATTTCTTGAATGCAAACTGAGGCTTAAGGAGGAAATGTTGCTCTACTTTGCTGACTGAGTACACAGTTGGCTGCTCCCAGATATATTTACTTAAACAAGGTAAATAAAGATCAAAAATGTAAATGTTGGCATGAATAATGTATATTAAAATGTTGGTTTTGTATTATTGTTACAAGTCCATGCTTTTTCATTTTGTAGAATAGATGTTTGGGGCTGAAGTATTCATTAAGATTGTGTGTTTGTATAAGAAATACATGTGATCTAGTGCTTTCTTTTTCTTTTTTTTTCTTCTGTGGGATCAAGGAAACTCATTGGGACTGCAGTAAATGGAGAGAAACTAGCTACCACTCATTTATTTTTAATACATTTCATTTTCCACTCGCTGATGTATCTGCCAGGTGGGTGATGAGGTGAAACAAAGTGAGGACCATGGGACAGATGCGTATAGTCACTCTGTATCATTTTTCTTAATAGTTTTTGCTACTGGGCTGAGGACAGACGCTTGGTTTGTCTATACTTAGCAAGTCTAAGTAAACACTGAAGTTGTATGTATGTATAATAAATTAAATATATTTTTATATTCATAATTTATTTATTTATTTACTTGCAATTGGATGCAAATAGCAGGCAGTTTTTGTACAAGAGGGCTGGCACTATGTGCTTCCAGATCTGAGGATTATCAGTGTCCAACTGGGTTTTTGGCACTAATAAATTTAACATGAGGCTACAGTTCATATAACCTAGCATGCAAATGTCTGTTGGTAACTGGGCAAGAAAATGTGTTCAATGAAACTGCAAGGACATGAGCATGTTATAATTGGACTGATATCAGAGAAGGCATTTTCTTATCATATAGGTTTTCCAGAAACAAAAAATGTCACCTCTATTTCTTGGTTCCTGTAGACTCCCATTATTTTAATTTCTAAAAAGGGCTAGTTTTAAAGTTTTTATTTAATGCTACCAGATGAGGGAAAAATGTTTTTTTTTTTCAGGAGTAATGTGGGAAAACAAGTATACAGCTAATTCTCTAATTATTACATCTAGGCCCTCAAATCTCTTTTGTACTAAAGGGTGTAGATCTGCAAAGTACTAAAAATTAAGGACCTTACTTAGAGGTAACAGATGAGTGATGCTATGAGAGGATAAAGCAGATAATTGCTCACTTCACATGGTGAGAGAAGAGGGGCATCCACTGGCTAAGCCTCCTTGAGGAGGAGGCTTACATAAAGTACAAAGCTCTGGTTAGGTTTCAAATGGTTCGGTCAGTTGACCTGAAAAGGACAGAACAGAAGTTTTAAAAGAAAACGACAAAGTGCAGGCCAAGTGCCATGACTTGTGCATTACCAGAATGAATGATATAGTTGCCCTCTATGGTGAAGACTTTCTAATGCCCAGCTAAAGAAGAAGCTGAAGCAGGTTATTGGTTCATACATCAGTAACTCTCACTCCCAGACTTGGCTTGCCTTTGGCCAGAGCAGTAGCTGGCTTTCAGAATTTTTAGTTTTGATGTTTTAATGTTAGCAACTATGTTAGCAATGAGCCTAACGCCACAGGAAATGTTGGCTTCTTACTATCTTTGTACTAAAATAAAGTCAACGCCATCAGATTGTCATTTACTGAATGGGTTCAGAAGAAGAATGAAATATTTACAACACTGTTTCCATAAACTGCTGACTTCATCATGATGACAGTAAACTTGGTTAACCAAGTAAGGATCTTTCAAGCCACAGTCCTGTTTACCTGCTGCTATACACCAGAGTCAAATTATTAATGGGTCATTAAAAGGCTTCTCCAAAACTTCACAACAAGCTGCTATGTGAATCAGATGTGTTGAAGAAATCTCTAAAACTCTGCAGGACAGATAGTGATCATGGTGGTCCTCCTCTCTACATTCAAGAATAAAAATGCTATGAACTGTATGTTTTGACATAAGTATCCATATGTATGGTTATGAGAATGAGTGAGTAGGTCTGTGGACATTTTTTGGAAAGCCATTTAAATTTAGTGTAGAATTAAAAGCAATATTTAAACTGTCATTTTCATTGTCTGCATGAATGTTGAAGTCACCCAGTACACTGACTTTTTCAGTATTCAGCACTAAGTCCAATAAGAGGTCTGAACAATCAGTCAAACTGTGAGTAAGGTCCAGGTACAAGTAAGCATGGGGTTTTGGGAGGCTGCAGAGAAGCATGTAAGACTGCAACTCCGGCATCTTGACCCTGAGTTTTCATTAGTTTTGATGACTAATAAAAATATAATAAATAATTCATAATAAAACACTGAATAAAAACTTGCTTATAACGCAAACCACTCTCTCTGAGTGATACTAAATAACGAGCTGTTAGAGCCGGCTCTAAGGGAGCCAAATCTTTTGAAAAGAGCCAGATCTCCATTCACTATGATGAATGAAACCAATTGGTACATTTCCCATGAACACTTTTCCATGACTCATACATCCATCAGCTGTATGCTTACTTTAACGTGTGGGGTATTTAGGAGCTACTGGCTGAAGAAAGTACAACTAAATGAGGACCGAAATGTAAATGAAGTAAGACGTGTAGAAGGAACAACAGAAATCTGGTGGTGGGCAAATGTTAATAACTAGACTGGTTAGTTACTTGTTAGTGGCCTAAGATACTTTGTAACTTGCTGGAAAAGAGAATGTTGCAAAAAATTGTGTAGCATTTACATGAAAAAAAATTTACATTAAATGATTTAAATGGGTTGCATTTAGAATCTGGATTAACCTAATCTGGATTAGAGTGCATTACTCATGATTTTCTTAATAACAAGAATAATGATGATAAATAATGATGATGATGCAGAAATGAAAAAGTTGAATAAGAGTTTAGGATGGCCTTCTAATTCACTTCTGCCAGTTGAGCCATTAAAATGTCTTTTCACACTTTTGTTGCCCCTGTCCAGATTTGTGAAAAATGTATTGTTAGCATCAACTGATCTTGTATTATTATTATTATTATTATTATCAGAAATATTCTGAATCACAAATAGATTTATTTATTTATTTATTTATTTGTCATGTTAAAGTCAGGAAGTAACTTGCCTCTTATCAAAGGTGGAAGGTGATACTTGATAAACATCCACAGATATTTCTTTTTGGACCTGCTTTGTCAAGCTGTTTTTAGTTCTAATGTATTTACTTTTGTTTTGTATTCATTGGGTTGCTTGTTTCATATTTAAAAACCTGCAAAACCGCCTCCCCTCTGGAACTCCCTTCCTCTCAGCCTGACATCTATAGACTCAAAGATCTCTTCTAAAAAGCAGTTAAAAAAGCGTCTTTTTGGAGCTTGCTTTTTCATAGTTTTATTTGTTATGTCTCCTGTGTTGTTTTGTGTACTAATGTGAATCACTTTGTGATACTTATCTTCAAATGTGCTATATAAACAAACATTTACTTAGAAGAAAAATAGCTGGAATAAGGGTGATGGTTGGGTTTTCCTTTGCGACTGAGGCAAAGTGATTTTTAGAAGTATTCTTGTTTCTTGAACTTGAGTTCCCACAAACCCCCAACACACCACCCCACCTCCTTAAAAAAATACAAACAAAAACAACAAAACTAAGCAAAGCCTGTCAACTGTTAGTCATTCACTCCAAATGGTTAGATAGAAAGAAACATAGCTGCATCTCATTTATTTACAGTAGATTGGAACTGTGTTCCAGGTCTGAACCTGCAGATTTAAAGACCTTCATCTTGTTCAGTTTCTGTGTAAAGCCTGGAGGTGTCTCTTTCATTTTTAATTAACTAAAGCCGATGGCTCTTACAATAGCATACCGATTTTTAAATACAACATTCTACTCTACTGGGGGTTCAAACATAGCAGCATATTAATTATGAATTTGAACTTTATTTTTCCATGGAGTTCTTGCCTTTTCCTTCTACTTTGCATCTTTGACACACTAATAGTTTTGTTTCTACTTATTAAACAGTTTAATTTGTGTGCTGTAGCTACTGAGGCAATTGATTATTTGATTGTCTGTGCACATGCAACAGTATCAGATACAGATACAGCATCGATTCATCTCTGCATATTTTTTTTATCACACTGGACCTTGCAGGGATAAATGTCCACATAATCAAGGAGTTAACTGAAAACCTCAAAGGGGTTTCTGCAGTTAGCTGGCAGAGGAACGTCCAGCAGAGATTATGAACCAGAAATATATCTCTCCGCATCGCAAAAACAGGATACATAGCTAGCCGTTTTAATAAAGTAGTCTAAACCAATAGACAAGGCTATGTTATTCTGACAATGTATGTCAAACTGTCAACACCTGCAGCTTCTTCTCCTCGTCCAACCTGGGCTGGAAACACGAGGTGCTGCCACATTACTATTATATTTTATTTTGACTTTAAACAACTTACAAGACTTATTCCTCTTATGTTAAGAGGAGAAAGTCTTGTCTAAGCTTTGTCCATTCTCATGTCCATAAAAACCAAAATGTTTCGCAACGCAACCTGATGAGTAAATCTCACGCTCAGTAACAGTGGCTGAAAAGCTAGATGTCCGTCCGTCCCCTTAATATGTCTGGGCGGCATGCACGATTTTTATGTTCCTACCACACTTTGCAGCTGTTTTCCTGTCAGTTAA
The DNA here is from genome assembly GCF_017639745.1 of Melanotaenia boesemani. Lineage (NCBI taxonomy): Eukaryota > Metazoa > Chordata > Actinopteri > Atheriniformes > Melanotaeniidae > Melanotaenia > Melanotaenia boesemani. The sequence continues at coordinate 22,025,868 of NC_055697.1, forward strand.
TTATTATGAAAAATAATCGATTTTTAAACATTTACGATTCGTTATTGAATCGGCACTTGTCGCATTGCGATGAATCAATTAAATAGTGAATCAGCCCACCCCTAGCAGTGTTCCTCTTGTTCCTCCTTAAACAAAGGAGCAGATAACGTTCCTGCAGCTGGGTCGTTGTCCTCCTACGGCCCTCTCCACATCTCCTGGTATACTAGCCCTGCCTCCTGGTGTCTCCTTAATGCTCTCGACACTGTACTGGGAGACACAGCAAACCTTGACACGGTGAGCATTATTGTGCCATCGTGGATGAACTGCACTACCTATGCAATTTCTGTGGGTTGCAGACACACCTCATGTTGTCTCTAGTGGTGAGGGCACTGGCAAAATGCAAACGTGACCAAAAATCAGCCAATAAGGATGAAGATGGGAAAATGGTCTGTGGCCACACCTGCAAGACCATTCTTTTAGAGGGGTTGTCTTGCTAATTGCCTCTTATTTCCACCTGTTGTCTGTTTCATTTGTACAACAGCAAGTGAAATTGTTTCACAATCAGTATTACTTCCTAACTAGAGAGATTGATATCCTAGAAGTATGACTGACTGAGTTACATGATAGTGATTATGTGTGATTATTTTTTGAGCAGTGTATAATCCCCAGTAAAACAGGACCAGATTTCTTTTTTTCTTTTTCTTTTTTTCTCTTAAGAGATCAATTTACCCTTGGTAAAACTGATCAGAAGTCCTTATCATGTACAGAAACCAATCCTGTTTTTTGCTGACACTGCGCTGTGCAATCTAGCCCATTAATCTTCAAAGAATACAGTATATTCTGATCTAATTGAATCTGCTGAAAATAGGAGGCATTCCCTCTAGCCACCCTCTGCTTGACACCACTATAAATGCGAATTGCTGCAAGGCTGTGCAGGTAGTGCATATAAAACATTGCTTTAACACCCCAGAGACTGCATATATTCTCAGGTGATTGGGTAATGGGATTCACATCTGAGGTACAGAATGTAAGCCGTCAACCTTGTCAGAAAGACCACATTCTTTTGTAATCTTCTGCCACTAGGGTGGAAAAAGGGGTGCAGAGCAGCTGAATGTTGTCCAAACAGCAGACGGAGGGCCTTTGAATGTTTACCAAGGGAAATTACTGTGTACCTGTGCACTGTGACAATGGCACCAGGAAAAAGGGATCTTTTGATCAGCCATTGTACCTTATAAATGATGCTGAAAGAGACATTTTGAAAAGCACTTTTCAGCCAGAGATCAACAGCATGTCAGAAATGAGCTGTTTGTCCTTCTTTTCTTGTTTGCTTTCTTACTCTTTCTTTCTAAATGGTTGCTTGCCAAACTATTCTGTTATAGAAAACATCTTTCCCACTTTGAAATAACTAGAGAAGAATATCCAGATTACACAGCTTTCCACCAGCACTTAAACGCACCATGTACACAGGAAGCTGTGAGGCTCCTGGATGCATTAAGACTCAAAAACCCCTCCTGCACTTGTATACTGATCTGTGTGTAAACACAGTTTTTCTGTGTACTATGCAATTCAGGCACACGTATTTAACAATTTTTGTAGGAGCCTTTTTAACATGAAAGTATTAGATTTGTGAGGTTGAATGTAAAATTTTTTGTAGAATTGTGATTGTGTATTTTTGAAATTTGTGTAAATTTATTTAGTAATTACTAGTAAGTTATACACAAAATTCTTTTACAAACCATGTATTACACACAATGACAATGAGTTGATTTTTCTCTCCATAGAATCAAGATAACAAACCAGCAAAAAAAAAAAAAATAAATAAATAAATAGTGGAGTGGTGGTTTCAAACCGCTTTAATATGTTCTTAATTCAGTGTGATTTAACGAAACAAAGCATGTTTTCTTATGTTTTCTTACAATATATAGCTGAAATTATTTGAAAACTATTCTGGAATTTATTCTTTTCCTCTGCTAATCTAATCAAATAGCTGTATAAACAAAGAACACTTATTGTTTTTGTTTTTGTTGTATCTGTTTTTTAAAAGAACATTCAGTAAAATTAAAAGTACTATCCACATGAATGCCAGGAGTTTATTTTTCCAAAAGCAAAATTCAAATTCAATAATTTGTCATTTCCCAAATAGACAGAGCACTGTGTAACTTGGCCAGATGTTAGGAAATTTCACTTTTTTTTTTTTTTTTTTTTTTTTTAATTAAAGTGCTCTTTTTTTAGGCTGTTAATGAGTGTGTACTCATCAAAACTGGAATGGACTGGTGTTAGTAATTGGTGTGAACAGATGTTTACAAAATCCCTTCTATTCTATCTTACCGACTTGGTAACTTCTTTTAATCAAATGAAAACATATATTTTTTTTACACTCATACAAATCGTCAACTTATACAACAAAAAATATTTGACTGTGATTTGAGCCCTGATGGTCTGGTTGTGGGGTTTCTCATCACTGATTGGCTGGATTCTCGGCTACAGTTGTCTTCTTAACTAAACCTGAACTCTGCTCCTGATCTTTCAGGGCATCTGTGAGAAGATTGACATCTTTGGGCATCTGTCTTTTGTCATTGTGATTTGGAGTGAAGTGTATTGCTTGTGGTTGCCTTAGTATTACTCAGCCATTTGTTGTTGACTGTTGTCGGGAGCTGAAGAAGCTACATGGATAGCATGTGGGTCTGTTTAGCTGATGACCTCAACTGTGCTTGATTGACTTCAGCTTTGTCATTTTGTTTACTTTCTCCTTATTCCCGTTTTTAAATTGTGTTTAAAATTAGTGTTTTATTTAATCAATAAATTACTTCATCTTGACTAGCCAATGTTGGTCTTAATGCTACTACCCCCCCTTTTTAACTAGCTGAGTTGGGATCTTAACAATTAGCTCTCTACTACTGAGATTTTTTCCCCCTAAATGATCAGGGACCTCAGATGTAATTTGGAAAATTACCAGGACTATGAATGATTGTTTTTAATTTAACAGGTAACACTTTGCAGATCATTGTTCTATATCTTGAAAGAAGAGAATAGATTTGACCCCCCCATCCCATTCGCACCCATTATCTAGAATTTCTAATGTCAACCTCTATGACCTTCCTACTAGAGATTAATATGAGAAATTGGATAAAACTATGAGGGGCCGTTTGAGACATTATTCAGAATTACCCTCTCACAGACACATGTGAAATTTAAGTCACTCACACATTATACTGAAACCTCTCATATATTATACTAAAATCATTCACACATTATAGTAAAGCCTCTCATACACTATACTGAAACAGCTTCTTATATACTATACTAAAATGCTCTCACATACTGTACTGAAATCTATACTGTGTATATATAGTATAATGTGTGAATGACTCAAATTTCACATGTGTCTGTGAGAGGGTAATTCTGAATAATGTCTCAAACGGCCCCTAATATAAAACTATACACACACAATGAAAACACCTGGAATGACCATGTGCACAAGGATATAGGCCCATTTATGCTTGACACAAAAGACAGATACACAGACGGAACGTTTTGTCGGTTTACTGCATCGGTTACTTGTGTAATTTGGTCCATTTTCACGGAGCTAAGCTATCCGTCGCTTGATGTAGAGGACGGAGCATTATGGAAATCGCAGGGACAGTGCTGAGCAGAATAGCTGACATGTGACTAGTGAAAGAAACAAACCAGAAAAGAAGAAGAGGATCATGAAGGGGGAAAAACAAAAACAGAAGAAGAATGAAGATGAGCACAACAACTGTAGAAAATGCGAGAGCTTTTAAAGAAATTCAATATGTGAGTGTTTAGGGCTTGTTGGGCAGTTGGAAAATACTTTATAGTGACGCATTACTGCCACCAAACGGTGTCTGAAACTGACAGAGGGAACTCTGAACTTAGCACTGCTCGATAGTGGAGGAATCGACTTAACCATGGCAATGCAAATGACATATGGAAGTATGAGGATGGAGACATATGACAACGTTTGAAATGGACGTCCCCATTTACCCACGTAAGGGAGCATAAATGGGTCGCAAGAGGAACGAGGTTAATGTTCACATAAACACCAGACCCAGAATGTGATCAAAAACCTGGTTAACGCTCACAGGTTACTAATGCACACAGAAATGTACACTGGTATATTTTAGAGGTATAATTTATTTATTTATTTATTTTACACGTTTTTGTGTGTTTTGATGGTAGTTTAAGTTTGACATGTATTATAGATGATACTCTAATGAAGCCTCCTGCTTTCTTTTAGCTTAATTAGCAAGCTGCCTACAGCTGTTATCATTGTGTTACTGCCCCAGGCCTATGCATCTGTAAGGACTATGCAAACCTGCTGTGCCAGAGCAATGCAAGGATTGGCTACCGCTCCAAGCCACGTCCCCTCCCTCTGATGTCCGGATTGGACGACTACGCACCCGGACAAATCAAGGATGACAACCCGGAAGAACTCCTCTGCTATAAAAGCCACGCAGAAACATCCTGTCAGGGCGGCTGTGTGGTTGTGTGACACCAGTGCGCCAGGGTGGCTTTGTTCTTCTGTAGTGGAAAACCTTGGATGGTAAACCTTTAGAGAATTGAATTTGGTTGTGCTGAGCTTTTCAGACTGATTCTTAGTTGTGGGGAAAAGACTGTTATTTGTGCGAACCGCTCTTATTGCGACGGATTTTGGTTTGTGTTATTGACATTTGTGTTAAACTCTTTAAAAATGACGCTCTCATTAGGAGACGCTTTTGAGTTATCTAAGCTGGTTCTTTTTTTTTGGCTTTGTTTCTTATTTGTAGATAATCCCAGAATTTATCTGGAGGACTTTTGGTATTTGGTTTTATTGTAGAAAATATTATACCTGAAAAAGGACACCTTTTGTTTAATAGTTTTGTTTGTAAATATTGCTGGGTTTTTCTTTTATAGGAACCTTTTCTGTTATCTTTAAAGTTCCCGAGGTGTTTTGTGAATATTTCTGTGTTTTGTTTTATTTATTTTGTGCCGAAATAAAATTGATATTCCTTTTACAAATCTCCGTACTCCAGATATTTGTTCTTTGTTACCTTTACCTGGTCCCCAGCCAAGGGGAACGTAACAACTGACAGGATCAGCAGTCACTGGCTAAAAATGAACTTTCTTTTCTATTTCCCTTTCAATTGGAAGATGGCATCAAATTTTGTTGTTGAAAATCATGTTATATGTGCAGTGGCACATTACAATGACAGGAAAAGTAACATTTACAACTGGATTTCAACTTTAAGCTCAAATCTGCCCTCAGTGTTTTATCTCATCTGTGGTCTGTGACCTTGGTTTGTGCTGGTGTTTGTTTGATGATTTCGACCGCTTTTGTGGACAAACACACATGGGATGGTGTGTGTTTACCTGGGGGATCATTGCTTCAGTCAGGAAAATGTCACACGAAAACATTAAAGAGATGAGAGCTTTTCCAGTTCCTAGGCTTATGTGCATTACTAATCAATAGAATGTATATGTTAATTCGGCAGTGTTGCTTCTGGTTCATTGTAGCGATAAATGAAATCCTGTTCTTGAATTAACACAGGGCTTACCTATTAAGTGATAACAAGGTAGAGGAATGCATTAAGCCAGGATATCACTAGTAGTGCTGAATTTTCCTGTCATGCTCTGTCAATTGTCTAGAAGTCTTCAGGTTACAGCCTTCATTAATGGCTACAGACAACCTTTAATAAACAAAACGTCTATGCAACCTTTCTATACTCTTTCAAGGTGCAGGAATTGCAATTTACCATTTCTTTTTTTCTTTTTTTTTAAATTTATTTAAAGAGTGACTTCCTGAGTCTTGTTTAAGCTCTTGTTTAAAGATTTACATTGCAAAATGTAGTTTTTATTTAATGAAAAAATTTAAATGCATGTTCATGGATCTTCAAAATGAAATGCTCACTGTGAAGAATTCAGGATTTTTCTTAGAAAGCATTGTCTTTTTTGATCAGTGAAGAGTCCCATCATGTAAGTTGTATTATGGTTTCTGTGATAAGGCTCTTTGTTTACTTTTATTCCATTATCACCTGAGAGTTGTTTACCAGCCCATCATAAGTGAAATGGATTTATCACATGATCCAAGGTGTGAATGGCTGTTAAACTGTCCTGGGCAGAAATTCACAACTCGAAGGGGGGAAAAAACAACCCAAACAACACACAGGATGGTTAAGTGGGTCATTACTTTAGTTATACTTGCAGAGTTTTTTATTTATTTATTTTTTAAATAAGCAACTTTAAACAAATAAAAAAAGAACATTGTTCCACACTGCAATTAAAAAGATATGGATTGCACTGAATTAACAATTACAATAGCATGTTAATGAAAATGTCTACTATAGATTTAAAGTACCAGAGATAAAACAAGGGAAAATGGGAGAGAAGACTGTTGCCATGGTGATTCAGCAATAGGGAGCTTGTCCATTCTTATTTTTCCTGTCCTTTTGAAAGCTGAGTTGAGTAGTGAGCTGAATGTTACGGACACTGTCCATTTCCCTATTTAGTTTTTTTTTTTTTTTACTCTGGTTTAAGTTTTCATTCAGTTTCACCAATGATGCTTGAGCTGCTATACTTTAAAGGATATTCTTTTAAGGATGTTCTGTGTGTTCTAACGGAAAGCCATGGGAAATGGTGGTAAATGTCTTGAAATGCTTATGAGACCTGTCTGTTTTTTCTTTTTTTTCATGTAAATGTTAACTTAGTTTCAACTGAAGTCTGATAAAGCAAGCAATTCTATTTATTTGTACACTGTTTCGCTTCATTTTATTTGTCTATTGAAATTAATGGTTAAAACTTTAATTACTGATGTCATGCCCTCAAATCTTAGGATATTCCCCTCAGTTTTCTTTTAGTCCTACAGATTGAGTCCTACAGAACTATAGCATTAATTATCAAAGTTATGCAGATGATACACAACTTTATGTGTCTCTGTCACCAGTCGACTGCAGCCCAATAGACTTATTATGTCATTGTCTGGAGCAAATAAACACCTGGATGAGGGAGAATTTTCTGCAATTAAATGGAGAAAAAACTGAGATTATTCTATTTGTTAGCAAAGAGAAGAGGGTCAGCATTGGTAAACACCTGGAGACTCTGGCTGTTAAAATCACTGACCAAGTTCATAACCTTGGAGTGTTGATAGACTCAGACCTGACTTTCAGCAGCCACATCAAAGCTGTCACTAAGACAGCTATTTACCAGCCCAAAAACATCAACAGAATTAAAAGTTTAGTCTCCCAGAAAGACCAAGAGAAACTCATCCATGCATTCATCTCCAATAGACTGGATTACTGTACTGGTCTTTTAACAGGACTTCCTAAAAAGAGCAACTCATACAAAACACTGCTGCTAGAGTTTTAACCAGGACTAAGAGATCTGAACACATCACACCAGTTTTGAAATATTTACGCTGGCTTCCAGTCAGTAACAGAGTAGATTTTAAAACCCTTCTGATCGTTTACAAATCCCAGAATGGTTTAGGCCCAGAATACATCTGTGATATGTTCAGAGAATATAAACCTAGCAAAGCTCTTAGATCCAAAGACTCTGGTCAACTAGTCCAGACCAGAGTCCAAACTAAACACGGAGAAGCAGCATTTAGCTGTTATGCTGCAAACAAATGAAACAAACTGCCAGTGGAGATTAAACTTTCCCCAAATGTAGACATTTTTAAATCCAGGTTAAAACCATTTCTTTTCCCATGCGCCTATGCATGAAATTTGCAAATTTGCAACTTTTTAACTCGTCTTGCTTTTAGTCATTTTTTTGTAATTTATTATTTTATCGTGATTCTTGCTATGTGTTTCTCCCTTTTACTATTTCTTAATATCTGTAATGCTTTTGTTTTATGTAAAGCACTTTGAATTGTCCTGTACATGAAAGGTGCTATACAAATAAACTGCCTTGCCTTGCCACCACCAAAAGCAGAATAGTCTTCCACTGCAGTTAGTGTAGAAATGTAGGTACCAGCATGCTAACGGAGAAAATCTTGTAAAGGGAAAAGAAATGGACTGAGATGTGATAGCCACCTCTCCTTCTCTGTGTTTTTATTGTTGCAATCAAAGCCTTCATAAGAGATGCCTTAGTTTGGAAGCAGTGGCTTTCACAAGGGCTGTGCTTTCCATGCAACTTTGAGCCCAGCACACTCAGAAATAATTGTTGGTGTGAGTGCCATATTTTGATCAATATCAGTAAAAGCTGGACAAGAACTGATGAATCATTTGACATGACAGATGCCAAGTGTGCTCCTTCCCACCCAATGTTGGCAGACGTTCAATTTAGTTAAAGAGGCTTCCATTGTTGATGGAAAAAAGGTATTTGAACATTGACCTCTTTGGGTCTTGCAATTTGTTCATTCAGAATTTTTGAGGGAAAAATAATTTTATTTGTAAGATAGGATTTTAGTACAAACTTGCTGTACTGTATATCTGGGGCAAGGTCTAGGTGGGTGTGATTTAATGAATTAGCCCAATGAAAAAGCCAAACATTTTCATACATTCTTATTTAGCTTTTCAAGTAGAGGAAGAACTACCTTTTTGTTTTATTGGATTAAAAATTAGGTTGTTATATGAAGGTGTTTTGTAGATGATTATTTGTCAAGGAAATAATTGTTAACAATTCTAATGGCATCTGTTCATTTTTATTACACTATAAGCCTTAAAACAATGTAATAATTCACATCAGATTTAGTCTATAATAATTATTTATTGAAACAATTCAAACAAATTAAATATAAATGTTAACCTTTTAGGCATTAATACAATTTGAGGATGTGAAAATTACTCAAAATTCCCCCTGGCCTTGTCGCGGAGGCGCAGGTATGTGTGACACACATGCTGGCTGGATTTGCTATTCAGGTTAACTATGGTGATGCAGCAGAAGGGTCTGGAGTTTGTTTTCCTTCTAGAACTCATCATGACAATCTTTCTAAGTTTCCTTGAGTTTATTTAGGAGCAGCTAAACTTGAGCTTTATGTGCTACATCAGTGAAGTTGCATAAAGGGTTTGCCCTTGCAATGCAACAGCAAGGCCAGTGTGGATGCAACAGGGAGCAACAGTTTGCCTCAGGTTCAGGTGATTAATTAACTTAAAAACCTGTTTATCAGTCGATACTGAAACTAATTGTTGGTAACTGATGTATAAACCAAATGCCTGAAGGTGTTGTAGGGTTTTAACCTACAGTTTCTACAGAAATTGTTCCCAATGCTTTTTAAAATCATGATTAACTTCAATAATTCACAAGGGAGGAAAAAAAACAAATGTGGCCGTTGTTGATTTTGGGATTATCATTTGTTGTTGCTTGTATATACATGTAAAAAAAAACAAAAAAAAAAACACACACACAAAAAAACAGTATATGACTTGTTGAGCTGAGCTCTGTTAGCTGATGTTGGAGCTTTCTGGGCCGAAGAATGAGGTGAGTGAAAACAGTGCTGCCAGGAACGTGATTGTTCTGCGTGGACGGATGTGACCATATGGCAGCCTGGCAGCTGCTGCTGCTTTGTGATCAGATGGCTTCTTCATCACATTAAACTCCTTTTCTCAGAGGGAATCATGTTTGGCTGAAAAACATCTGAGTTGAGATGTGTGCTTTCTCTGCTTTGTGTTCCAATGTCAACAACTACTGTACATGCCAATAGAAAGCATAATTTTGTATATATTTGGTTTGATTTATTGTAAGTGGTTGAAATAAGTTTAAATGAGGTTTTTCTATGAGGAAATATGAGGAAATATTACACGATTAATTGAGATACAAACTTCCTGGACTTGGTGGTTGCGTGTCTGGTTGCGTCAGATTGTTCTTTTTGTGCCAGTCCTCCTTGACTAAGCGCTTAGTATGTTCCAATAACGGAGACTTCAATATGGACAAGAAACTGATCAAATCCAACCAACTAGCCGGTCATATTTAGTGGACTGCTCAGAGTCGGCACTCTCAAGGATTATTAGCCTACAACAAATAACAAAACATAGCAGCTGGTCACGGCTTTTATATTTTGCCTAGACTTAGTTTCACATGGATGTAAAAAATTTTTAACTGAACCTGCATTGCTGCTTCTAGAAGCGCAGCTGCGGTAGTCTTCTCTGCTATCAGACATCTGCTCTGCACATAACCACAGTATGCAGAGTGCAGAGAGGTGGGGACTAATTAAACTTCATTAAGCCCACAGGCAAGGCAAGGTAAACTCCGATGCCTCCAATAAGGTAGTTGCTGATAAGTTGCTTTAGATTTTACAAGCTGAATAGATGTTCCAATAAAGATATTAATAACAGGCAAACGTGATGCTATGTAACGTTAAGTAATTAGTCCTAATGCTACTGTAGGCTATGGAAGTTGACACTGGTTAGTGTAAACAATGTAGGCTATCATCTACACAACGTAATGCACTGGTTGCAATTTCAGATTAGCCTGTTAAAATATTTTTTGAAATAGAGAAAGGTAACCGAGGATGAGAACTCTGGTCAGGTAACGGCATCTATGCTACAATATTCATGCAAGATTCCTGAACAATGTCAAGAGTTTTTATAGTCTATTTACAGACTTGAACAGATGTAAAATTAATGCAATTTGTATTTAGCGTATTTGGTTAAGTAATGTTTGACAGACATGGTAGATGCAGAACAGAGTGACACAGGTGAGGTAGAGGAAGCAGGGGAGACGATTGGTGAATTACAGTTTGTTGTTTGTGGTTTTTGTTTTGATTGGTCTGTGTTAATGATAAAAAAAAATGTTACAGGAAGACTGACATTCAGAACTGGTATGTGGTATATAGTATGATTGATCTGTGTTAATAATAAAAATTTGAGATCCCTTTTATATCCAAATGTCCACAAAGTTTCACAGTTGCCAAATGATAAGGAATCTACTGGGAAGCTTTAAGCCATAAGACAGGAATAATTGTGCCTGAGTTTTAGAGGATTTTGAGACTATGATGTATTTTTGACTGCCTTGTTTCCTATGTCTCTACTTGTGGCATGGAATAATGACATCTAAAGATTGCCAGGGCTTTTTGGAGAAAACACAGTGTCAGGAAAATTATGATTGAGGCGACTGTATTGAGCCTGTCAGCAAGGCAACGAAGTGAATCACACATCCAAAGGCACAAAAGAATGGTTGAAATGGAAAGAGTGGACTGTATTTAACCAGCTCTCATACAGTGAAAGTCTTGACCCAAATCCCTTTAAAACCCTCAGAGAGAACCAAAGTCTTCATTACAATGAATACTCCTGTAAATTTTAGCGCTTCAACACACATAAAAAAATAGTGATAATTCATCAACAGATGACATCTACCCTGTATGTCAAACATTACTTAACAGACAGCCTGTTGACGTCTACAAGAAACATTTTAGGATTTCACAGCTGCTCATAGCTATACAACCAGATGTTATTAAAAGACAAAGGGGAAAAAGGGAATAAAGAAGGAAATAAATACTAAAATTACTGTTTATTATATTGTTTCTTGAGTTGGAGTTGTTAGATAATTATTTCTGCATTGTAATTCTTAATTTGCATTTATTTTGTGAGATGTTGTACATTTTATACTTATTATTATAGTATGTAATATAGTAATTTATTATTTTAAGTCTGGTCACTGTACATACAATAAAAGTAAAGAAAAAAACTTAACCTTGTTTAGTCTTGACTGTCAGAAAAAAGTATACTCAAATAAAATGAAAAATCAAACAGCAACAAAGTGACTTAACGTACAAAAATATGTAAATGACACTAGATTTTTTTTTCCCAGCTCAATATTTTAAAGTCATTGTTCCAGTGATTTCTTCCACCCTGCAGACTATCAGTGCATGTCTAAAGCACTTAATTACATCCCCACATTTTGTTGTTGAGGTCAGAGGTGTTTTCAAACATCAGTTGCTGAATGGACCACAGTATGAGGTTGCACTGAAATGTCTTTTCTACTTCTAATCAAAACTTAGCCAGAGGTTTGTTGGTCAGTGTGACATCATGTTTTTGAGAAAAATTACTCTGCAAGCAAAGAAAACATTTATGACGTCCATTTTTGTTTCCTCCTAGTGTTCTCAGCGGGACATTAAAAGATCCTCATTAATGTCCAGTACAGTTTGTTGTTTGGTCTCCTTGCAATGGTCTAAATGAGATGCAAATCTGGTCTTGAGGGAATGGCCTGTTTTAGTCCACTGGGGAACGTTATTTTCCTTCTTCGCCTGTCTAAGGACTTTCCTATAAAGTTCATTAAAGTTTTAGGGTTGAAAATGTATTTAGTGTTGCTTTAACTGCTGCAAAATACAATATTATATGATTTAATAATTGTAAAATAAGTAAATAAATAAATAAAAATCTTTGCTGTTTGCCCACCCTGTCTGCAACTTTGACACATACTGTATAACCAGCTCTTTCAAGTGATGACTGTTGTAAATTGTTGGTCAAATAAAATCCCCATTGAAATGTAGAAATTTTCCATTCATCAAAATAGGAAGAGCTGAAAAATTAAGTTGTCTTTGACATGTTGCAGCACCCACATATTTTTATCAAAATGCAGGAAAATTTATTTTCACACAACTGTGTAAACCATCAGACTTGTGCTTTTCCTGTTAAGTGTCCAAATAACAGGAACAGACCAAGCTGCCTCAGATAAAAAGGGAGCAGTTTTACCTTAGAAAGTGAAATCTTTTTACTGAATAGTTTTTCTCTGAATGGGAGCAGTTTGGCACCACATTTCAGTAAATCTTCAGCCTGTGTTATAAAATGATGGATGTAACTTCCCCATGGCAACCTCGGCTATGCCATTTAACCACTACTGAGGGACATTGATCATCAACAGCTTCTGTCATCTTTTTTTATGGACACAAATTTAAATGGATTCAGATTAAGCTTTTCAGCAGCTGGCAAAAAACGAGGAACAGGAAGTCTGAACAATGTCATCAATGATTTCTCTTGAAAGTGCAGTTTTTTGCTTTCAGTGCTTGAACAAAACCTGAATCTTTACTGTTAAAAGATTACCTAGGACAACTCTTCACAATCATCATGAATGAACGGCTCAAAATGAACAGTGCCTGATTTTGTCAGATTGCACAGCACTCGGTGAAATGTTGTTGCCATTCGAAAAAGACAGGTCAGTTATAGTTTAGTGCCATGGTGATTTCTTCTGATTGACATTTGCTTCATCAGTGATTTGAACAGCTCCCAGTCAGTACTGTAGTTGTCAGGTATAAATGACAGAGAGCTGGCTGAAGATGTGTCAAAATCTCAAGTGAAACTCGGGAAGACATTAAAAGAGCAGCACTAAAGGCTGAGTTGGGACTTTATGAATACAGCATATGTCAGTCAGTGAAGCCCATTGAACTTCAGCATCTTGTCTGTCTCCCAAGAATCATCCTATTTTGTGATTAACCTGATGATACCATTATTTTGTCTTCATGAACATGACGAGAGAAATGTCTGTTTTGACCCTATAGTGTCTAATTATTAGCATTATGTAGATATTTTAATCGCATTTAGATATAAGAACAAACTTAGGCATGAGGGTATGTTTCTGTGAATATCACATGGATCTAGCAAACACAACCTTCAGAGTAGAAAGTATCACTTGAGCTCAGCGAAGACAATTATTGATTACCCACAGGAAATGCTCCATAAGTTTAGGTTAGCTTAAGGAAAGGTTGGCCTCAAGGGAGGTATCGGAGGTGAACTCAGGAATGATTCTTTGTCTGTTAACATATATAAAGTCCACTGATATGAATGGGATTCTCAATTAGCCAGAGACCTCACAGATGCAGATCTGTTTAAGAAGTCACTTTTTGTAATAAACCGTTTTTTATTATACATCAAACTGGCGTCCGGAGCTCTTTTTACCTCTCGACTATTTTTCCACATCACCTGCTTCACGTAGGTCCCTACAACCCTGACTGGACTTTTAGTTCAGTGTTTAATGTTGCATTTGTATGTTTACATTCACATAGAATTGCAAACATATGTTGTTTTCATTAGACTTTTCGCTGCTGCTACATCCCAACCCACAAACTCCTTTCCTATTTCTTTAACTCTGCTTGACCTTTTAAAATCTGCCTGTGTGGTGTCACTCTGTGCTGTTTGCTGTCTGCTGGCTTGGGGTCTTAGCTGGATGTTTTGCTGGAGGACTGCTGGCCCTGATCGTTTTAAGGTTGGGGGCATCCTGGTCCCTTGAGTGCTTGGTTAGGGTATTAAGGCAAATGCTAACCCATGGTGGGTGGCTGTCCAGGGCGGCCTGGTCCTCTTAGTTGTTGGCTGGGCTTCTGCCAGATGTGGTGGGTGGTTCTTGGGCTTGTGGGGCCCTGGGCTCTGCGCTGTTGGGTGTTTGGTGCCCAGAGGGGTCAGCGTCTGTCAACCCTGGTCCCCTGTGGTCAGTCCTCTTTGGCTGTGGGGGCTCTGGTTCACAGATTGGATATTGGGCTAAAGTCCCCCAGTCCACCTCACCGATCCACAGAGGGACTTTTTGTGGTTCATTGTTTAAAAATGATAAGTATTATAACTATTTAAGTATTATAACTATTTAAGCCAAACAAAATATGTTAATGCAGAGTAAGTTTATGAAATATTTATATTAGAATTTATATTAGAACTCATATATGTAAATAATTATATATGATTAAGTTTGTAATCTGAATTTCTATTTTAGATGCAGTGTTACCATACACCTGCATCTACAAGTCTGATGGGGAATTAGCTCTTTGTTACTTTTGCATGTCACTAATTTAAATATATTTTAGTCTGGAAACATAAAAAAGACAGCAACTTGAAATATGCGTACAGCCAATCATTGCAGGGTAAAATGTTGTTCAGGTAAGAAGGGAAGTGAAAATAGTGCAACAAACACTCCTGAGGCTTTCCAGTGGAGCGGTAAACTTTCAACAATGTGAAAACTTAAGCCATCATTTTAGCCACTCAGTCTTTATCTGTAAAAGAAAATTCTGGAAAATTCTGGTAATTCTGGTAATGTGAAAGAATCTGGAGGGCTTAACAAACTAGAGCAGAGGAACCGTCAACCCGCGAGTGACGATATTTACAAGCGACTTGACAAAAAAATAAGCCAGACAAGCGGACTTGTCAACACTGTCCATATCGTGCTGCATCACAGCTGTACAGGAAGAAGCTCACAGATGCTGACCAAAATGTGTTAATTTAGCCGGTAACGGACAAGTGCACCATAGGGTGACAGTAACTGAGTTAGTTTATTTAAAAGGTAATGAATTAGTGTTAGTTACTGACAAAAGTAACAACATTACAGTAATGCATTACTACCCAACACTGACTACAACCTAATGAAATCTTGCATGTTAACAGCAATAATGACAATAATTGCAATAATGTCTCTGTAAACTGGTATCGGAAAATATTGGTGTTGGCTGTTTGTGAAATTTCAGATATTGGAATTGGATCAGACCCCCGAACCCCCCCTCCCCTTTACTATACCTAGTTGTATCTTTACTTTTGGGGCCCCCTTTGTCTCTTCTTGGGTTGGGTATGGCTGCAATTGCATAATCAGACTCGTCATATAACTATTCATTCGTTATATTTCACACTCACTAATGAGTACAGTTACTGTGTTGTCATGTAGGTTTAATCACCAACTGTTTCAATTATGTTTTCGTATATTTTGTAGCTGGTGGTGTTCATGTTTTTCTCAGTTGGTCAGTAGGTTCTACCAATGATTGCTTTATTTTCTTATAGAGGCCATCAGATGTTTTATGAGAAGTGTCTTTAAAGGTGTAGCAGTTGTGTGGTTCATGCTGTACAGCTCTTACTGTTTCTTTCTGTTGTACAGGATCTTTGTCTACTATTTCTCCTCCTCACTCTATTCTTCACTTTAGTCCTTACACTCCTCTTTTCCTTGTTTCCCTTTTTCTGGTCCAGCATTAACATGTAACTTAGCAGTGACCAAAATAGATGCAACATTCAAGTATCAGGGAGAGCTATACGTGCACAAAGCTTAATTTCCTTTATATCTGCTAAGCTCCCATGGACAAGGACAAATATGTTTGGCACAAATCTTACTGTTACTCAGTGTAAGGAGGAGCTTCATTTCATCAGACAATTCAACAGTGGTCTATCATGACAGTCACTAGTATTTTCACATTTGTACACATATGTCCACATTTGTATGTGTGCGAATGTGTGTTTATGTATGTATGTATGTTTATATATATATAGTCTATTAAACACATTGGCTATAACCTGACACAGTTTACTTATTTAAATATATCTGTCATCAATGTCTGTCACATGAAATAAGTTGGTTATTTAGATGTCCAACTGCTATACCAGAGATGTCTGCTAATCGCCCCTCCCTCCCTCAGAGGCTGATTTGTCACACAGGAGCTGATGGCTGCACAGACTGCTGAAAGACTGATCTCTTGCTGTGTAAGCTACTTGTTGAGGAGGAAATGGATCTTTCACAAATAGTACAGATTCTTCATAGTTATTTGGTTCTTGGATTGCAGTGACGTACTAAGCACTTGATTGTGATTTCAGGTCTGCCTCTGTAATATATGAGCTAAATTTATTCAGAGAGTAGCCTCAATACTCTTAGCTGCATAGTATTGAAATGATCTGTAAAGAGGTGCACTTGTGGAAAATGCTGTTTTAAAGCAGCACTAGAGAAGTTTGTGAGCCTTAAAACTATGTGCCTGTGACTCATTTTGAAGTACTGAAACCTTTTATGTTCATTTCTTGGTCTGAAACTGAAATAGTCCAGTTCACAGCTTAAGTTTCCAGCCTATCATAATGCACCATTTTGCTTCATGGTACCATGTCCCACACTAAACCAGGATAATGGCAAACCTTCTTTATTATAAAGGTAGAATAAGACTGTGTTGCCCTTACAAATGTAGTTTTAAAGAAAATACAAATGTGGCAATTAAATTTTATTTAAGAATAGAGATCAAGCACATTAATGAACGTTTTCATGAAATATGCAAGATTGTAGACAGTGACTAATTTCCATCAAAAACAACATAAAATGACATAATACATGGACAACAGCATGTAAAAGTATAATATATGGATAAAAATATAACACATGTATAACTTACAATTAAATCACATGTTTGCATAATTAAAATATATATTTAATTAAAGTGTGTCTATATCTCTGGTGGCATATATTAACAGTTCCAAGAATTACAGCATTTAACAACGAATACACAAAATGGAAAAAAAGAAAAAAAAACAACTGTCAGTGTTACACAGAGGGCATATAGTTGATGAGCTTTTTGCTTAACACTATTTTTTGAATAAATAATTATTCCTTTTCCTGATTATTATTAGTAGAGATAGATGATTACTTGACAGACAGCACAAGAAGACCAAGACGACAACAACAACAAAAAAAAAAGAAAAAGAAAAATGCATTAATGACAAAACAGGAACAAGAATGAAGCTCAGATTGGATCTGCTGGAGAGAGCTCAGAGAAAACAAGAGTGACGGATACAGAGCTGGCTTTGTTGTTATCGGTAAGCAAAAACTGATTAGCTTTCTTGTCCTGCATGGCGTTTGTGTTGCTTTTCTCTGTCAGAAAAGTTGTTGATGTTTGGGTTTTTAATCATGAAAAGAATATGATCAAGATAATTTCTTCTTCTGCTCTGCTTTTGTTATGAGAGGACTGAAGCTTGATTCTTGTATTGAAACTATTGAAAATTGTTTTTGACCTTAAGCGCTCTCTATCACAGCTAGAAATAAGACATCACAACAGCTGTGTATTCATCCCTGTTATTACCAGAGATTAAAATGTAAAATCTCTGCGTCACTCATGACGCCTCAGTTAGCCATCTCGGTGCTATTTCAGATTGCCATGCAGATATTTTTTTCCATATTAAAAAGTTTGGTCAGTTTGTAAAAAGTCTTGAAAGTACATGACTCTAATATAAAAATGACATTTTATATGTAATGATTTCACGTATTTGTCAAATTCAAATGCTTCAAAATTAGCTCCTTCAAAATGAAATCATTAACACAAAGAGATGAATTTAGGTTAATAACTTGTTAATGTCTTTTTAATGCAAGAATGCATAAACAAAGTTTTTACTTGTGTCATGTTAAAAATTCAAATTTGGCATTATCTTGGTGAGAGAAGCTGATTTTGGGCATGTTGGTTCTTTTACATTTAGATGTGAAATTTGAGAATTGAAAAAAAAAAAAAAAAAAAAACTAAATAGAATAATCAATAAAAAATGCTGTCGTTTGCAGACAGAGCAGAAAGGAGTTGTTAAGGCTACAATTTCAGGTTCAACACCTAGCTTTCAGCAGACCACAAGCTCGGTGTTTACATACAATCAGATTAAAGATTTTAATCGTTTGACAGCCCTATTGAAAATGTAAAGAAGAGAAGAACAACATTGCTATACCTAGTCACTCCATATATTTGGCCATTATAATAAATTCCTAAGTATGGAGGCAGACTGTCATTTGATTTATGATGGTTCCATTTCACAACTCTAGGGGGTAACGAAGAGCAAGAAATGGTCTTGTGAGGCTCTGAAGCTATCCATTCGATACCCATCCATAATATCTGAGGTTTGCACTATTTTTTTTTTTCTTTTTTTCATATTACCCCAAAAAATAATTAATGCTTGTGTCTCTGACCTTTTTAAAGGCTGAAATAAATGTTTCATTACAGCTTTTAGGGTGAGATTTACGACAGCTACGTGTTTTGGCAGGTTTTTCTGTTTCTCAATAACTTAAACCCTCTAGCTGTCAGGGTTTTTAAAGTGCAGTTAGAACTAAGTTTCCACTTTACTGGGAGTCTGTTGGAACAGGGATAGCAAGACTATAAAATGTGAATTTGAAGGCTTGTAAATGCCAAACAGTGCTTAGTGTGATCTCTGACTTTGGAGTCTTTTAAAAATCGTGAAAGTGACTGCAGTTATGATCACTGTAAGAGCTAATTCATATAAAACACACATGGAATGTGTTGCTGCACTGAAATTAAAGCAGCTTTTATTTTGCCCCTGAATGACCCCACCTCGTCTTTTTAGATTTTTTTCCTATCTGTGTTCAGGTCTCTCTGTGCCATAGTCTCATTGAAATGCAAAGAGTGTCTTTGATTTTCTACACAATATTAATGTCTGCCTGAATGTGGCCAGGTCTCTCCCTTAACCCATACAGTCCTTTGTGTGTGTACATCAAAGAACATCAAAAGCATTAATTATTTTCCTATAATTTCTAACATGATTGGCATGAACCAAACTTTGACTGCATATGGTATTAAAATATTAAAAGTATGTATCACCATAATCAGCTGCCACTTTTTGATATTTTCATGATTTAAAATGAAAATGAATACTATTGTATGTAAATATAGCATGTTTCTTGTTATTATGTAAAATATATTGGTTGTAATCAAAGCAAAAAGCAGAAGCCAAAAGAGCTGTCAGAGCTGACGGTGCTGTTGGCTTTGAAACATAATTCTTTGTTTTGAGCAATACAAAATGCTGCCTTCTCCTTTTAGTAGATAGTAGGTGATTAGCTGCATATTCAAAATTTAGAAAACACCCATAACCGCTACCCATAACTGAGACATCATTGGTAAACAAATCGTGCAGGACAATCCAGAGTCTATATAAAGAGCACATATGGAGAAAGAAAATTGTTTGTTGCAGGGGTCTGCAAAGAGCCATTTTTCCCTCAGCCAGCTAAGTAAAACTCATTTAGAGCCGCAAATGTTATGAGACCTTTTGAAAAAAGACAACTTATAATTTTTTGATAAATATCTATTACTTTATCATTTTTGAAGAAGAACATTTTTATGAACATTTTAAGTTTTTAAAAATAAAGTAAAACATAAAACTTTTGCAAAAAGAGGATAGGCAAACTATCTTCTCTGGGATGTAGATTGTTGTGGCAAATGATCCAAAAAAACAAAAACAAAACAAAAGAAACAAACAAAAAAAAAAAACATCGTTTTTATCCTAGTGACAAGGAAAATAGATTAATAAAATGACTTTTAGTGTCATTATGTTGAAGTTCAAAGCAATTATTCCATGAAAAAAAAAAAGCAAAATTGTTAAAAACCTGCATTTGTTATTATATCGATATTTAAATGATTTAGTTCTTTGGCATTTTGAGCCATGTGTTAAGAGTCATTGTCCAGACCTGTGGTTTAGGGTATATTCTGCTTTCAAAGATGAAAAAATCCTTACACAAAATCAGTTTACCAATATTAGAACATTTCTGCAATAAATATCCTCTTGTTGCTTTTCCCTCTTCAACAAAGTGCTCATGGCTGGTACACACAAGGATTTTTTAAAATTGAAGATATTTCTTTATTTGGTATAGACCCACACATGAAGAAAAGAAAAATCAGGCATATAACAGTTCTGATCGTACTGTGTGTGATGTGCTCCGAAAATCTCAGCACAGAACAACACACATATAATGATTCTGTCCCACAACTGATCTAGAGCCCGAAATTTTGCGTGATCAAATGTGATCGAACAAAAACGAAGAAGAAACATAGCAACAACCATTAAAACGAAGAAGAACCATGACAACAACCGGAAAACACAACCCTCAGCATAGCAGAGGACATACATGATCAAGTAATAATGGTGGTCTTGCAACTATTGTTAACAGCAAAATCCAGAAGTGAAAAAAATAACAGACTGAAAATGGTGTAAACACGGACTTTATATCCTTCTTTGCTGCCCTGGATGGCCAGTGCCTAGCAGGGTCGGTGGCTGCTGATCTTGGACCTCTGGGGGGCCGTGACCGCACGGGGCTCTGGCTGGGGCCTTCCTTTGCCACCCTCTAGGTGGGTCCGGCATGGTCTTTATGGTGGGGTGGCTTGGGTTCGTGCTCCGGGACTAATGCTGATCGCCTGGGTCTCTGGGCCGCCCTAGTCTGCCTCTAACTAGGCATAGTTGCATTTGCACGATCACATTCATCTCTAAACACTCCTCACTGCTACCATGCTGGCCAGGACAAGTTAAAAAAAAAAAAGGTGTGTACATCTTAAGTTGATTCTGTACAATAAATCTAATTATGGTGGCGCGTGCCCATGCTGTGGATTCTCTCTCTCTGAACAAGTTGGTGTTTTTCTGTTTTCTTGTCAGGTGAGTTGCAATTTTTTTTTTTTTTTTTTTTTTACGTCTTTGTCATGTTTTCAAGCTCACACACAGTTGTGCGTTTCTGCTCAATTTCGACGAGGTGAACGACATGGCCTTGTGGTGCAAACACAACAATATCTCTGGTCAACAACACATCACTGAACAAAAATAGCCAACCAGTATCTTCCTCCACAAACTGAGGAAAGCTAGATCCCCGGCCCCCATCGTGTGCACCTTCTACAGAGGCACCATCGAGAGCATCCTGACCAGCAGCATCACCATGTGGGACAGCGCCTGCTCCACATCCTGCCACAAGACCCTCCAACGCATCGTGAGAGCAGCTGAGAAGATTGTCTGTGCCTCTCTCCCCTCCCTGCAAAATATCTACACCTCTCGTCTCACCCGTAAAGCCCCCTGCATCGTGAGAGATCCCACCCACCCGTCACACAGTTTCTTCAGCCTGCTGCCATCAGGAAGGAGACTGCGGAGCCTCTGGGCCAGGACCAGCAGACTGAGGGACAGCTTCGTCCACCAGGCTATCAGGATGCTAAACTTTCTCCATGTTCTGCCCCCCTTCACACCCCACAATCAACACTTGAACTTTTTACACTCTCAGGAGCAAGCACACAGCCACTTTAATAAGTTTAACCAGACAATAAGCTAACTCAATCTTTTTTTTTTTTTTTTTTTTTTGCACTTTAACCATAAACATATAAACACTGACTGTAATTAGTCTATTATCGTGTTTTATTTACTTAGTGATGGTACTTGTTTTGTTTGTCTGGTTGTTTGGCTTAGATTCTTGTATTTCATCACATCAAGGTGCTGAATTGACAATAAAGCTGACTTTGACTTTAACTAATTTAAATCTCAAAAATGAATCAGTTATTTATGTGTTAAATACTTTTTTTGTAAAATTTTGTTAACAATTTGAGCTATAGTTTCTTTTTTCTCTTTTTCATTTCTTAATTTCAACAAAATGCCATTAGGCAACAACAAAAACAAGTTAGACCGATATTAAAGTATACGCACTAAAAAATACTGTATTTTTATATATATCATTATTTATTGATTCATGAGTGCGCTGCAGTGCTGTGAGGGAACTGAAATTGGAGGCTAACCGAGAAGTAATGCAAACTGAGAAGTTGGAACAAGCTTACTAGAAAAAAGTAGAAGCAAGGAGGAGAGGCAACTTGGAGTGTGTTGCTGTAGCTGTAAAGATGGCAGCCTTAACATGAAAGCTGACACAAGTCCAGCAATTTTTGTTTCAAGATACTGGGTTCATATTTGACAAACACGTTTTTTTTAGGAGCTTTTTGAGAGACATGAGTAGCCCTGGGCATGTCCATCAGTGAGACAGGGCTACCCCTGGCTGAAGACTCAGACCTTAATGGCTGCTTGTTCTGGTGGCTGGATCAGGGCTCAGAACCCCGGCAGCCTTGTTTAATTGCTTGCCGGTATGGCCCAGGGATTTGGGTTTCTCAGATGCTTGGACACATATGACTTGCTGGTTAATGCTTTTCCTGCTAACTCTAGAGCATTAAGCCTTTGCTTATAGCTGAAACATTTGATACATTGATTTAGAAGGACGATGTGTACTGGTGGCATTTCTGAGTGTTGGCTATATACAGTAGTTTCAGCATCACAACAGTTACATTGTGCAGAAGGACTCAATTAAATTATGTTCAGTGTGTTTCTTTAAAAGATGGGCTCACCTAGACATTGAAATGTCTTTAGGCTATGTTCACACTGCAGGTCTTCATGTTCGAATGAGATTTTTTATTTGTTTTTCTTTTTTTGCGTGGGTGTTCACATTATCATTTCCATGCGACCTTCATCCCACTGAAGTGTGAACGGTATGTGGCCCCGAAGTGACACGCATGCG
Organism: Melanotaenia boesemani; assembly: GCF_017639745.1. Classification (NCBI taxonomy): domain Eukaryota; kingdom Metazoa; phylum Chordata; class Actinopteri; order Atheriniformes; family Melanotaeniidae; genus Melanotaenia; species Melanotaenia boesemani. The sequence goes on from NC_055697.1 coordinate 22,048,788, forward strand.
TGGAGGATAACGCGATGTCACGCAGTGTTTACGGATGTAATGGATGCTCCATGCCTGTTAATGAATTTGGAAGTACTTCACCACTCTGAACTGATCAAATTATGCCCACTTGATGAATGAAATGAGGAGACTGAGAAAAAGGAGAGCACAAATGTTAAGAATGACACTTTGAGGAGCAGTGACTCCTACTTCAGTACAGAGGCATGTACAGACAATGCAGCCGAGTTAGTCTGTCCTGCAAGGGTCCAGTTTTACCTGCACCCGCCTGAACCCGTTGACTGGATGATTACCAGACCTGACCCATGGTTATCTTCCAGGGAAATCTGGACCTGACGATGTAGGATATAAAACATGACCTTATCCACAGGTTAAGACACTGCAGTTATAACTACACCCCCTGTCCCTCCCTTTATTGCATGACTTTGCTTAATTCCTTCATATATTTAAAGTGATAGTAAAGGAAAAGACAGCTACACAGTAAATATTGTGAAACAACAGAATTGTACCAGTTCTAACTTCTGTGACGTTAAAGTCGGCTAAAAATGCACCATGATCATTCAGACTGAGGTTGCTTCCACACAGATCGGACACGTATCCAATCCAGGACCATTTCTGAAAGTAGCCTGGGTTAGATTTAAAAAAAATTATATTTGCACTATTCAGACTGTCATTAAAAATCCAATATGAGTCACATATGGGCAAAAAAAAAAGAAAAATCAGAATTGAGCTGCAGTGTGAACAGAGCCTGGTATATAACCTTTTAAACCTACTGAATGGCTGAATTTCTGCTTCTGGAGTCACATTTGCGTTTGCCTTGATAGATGAACAGTCTCTTCTATTTTGGAGTTGTTTTGTGTGATAAAGACTGTCACAGATGCATGTCTGTTATAGATGAGGACTGTTTCTCTTGGAGATGTTCTTTGACAGGATAAGGTTAGATTTTCTTAGCAGCCTCATGAAAGGTAAAAGACAATTTGTGTTGCTGCCGCTACCGATGTAGAGAAGGAATCAATGTTGAGCTTTGATTGGACACCAAAGATCCACATCTCATGCGGATCAGAGTCGTTTTAAGAATCTGCAGTGAAGGAATGTCATTATGTTATTTCTACTCACAAAGCCTCCACTAGCAATACAAATTTGAACAGAAGTGATGTCTTCGGGGCTGTTGTGGGATCTGAAATGAGAAAAAAAAAAGCACTTAAAATAAGAGTTAGAAATGTGGAAAAGCAAGAAAGAGAGAAACCAATGTTCAAGTCATCCTCAAATCTGATATGAAGAGCTTTTTGTCAATCATGGGTAAAGTCTAAAAGTCTAAAAGGTGTTCAGACACCTTGACTGTGTCCAAATGTCCACCCTACTCCGTAACCTCTCGTTCACTACATAGAACACTACATAGTGACTCATTCTCTTGGCGATTCGGACACAAAGCTGCCTATTTTTTCCTCGCCACAAACCACGTGACTACCGCCGTCATCATGGCAACCATAATCCGCATCAAGATGTCATTCCAAATCCAATCCAAAGTTGTGTGTAAATATTTTAATTTTTTTCCTTATGTTGTATTTTATTCTTTGTTTGTTTGCTTATAGGTAAATTCGCGCAGCTCAATCTTCTCTCCTCTTTGCGCCATGTTGAGCTTCTCCCCGCAATGCATTGTGGTCTATATTGACCCGTCTAGTGACCATCGATGCTCACTACTTTTCAAGATACATTGTGGATAATTTTGAGTGTCCTACTTTTTTCTCTCTGGACATTCGGACAGCACAACACAATGGCATGACCCATATATAGGGCACTATGTAGGGAGTAGGGTGCACATTTGGACACAGCCCTTGTTTCCATTTAGCAGCTCAGCGTTTAAAAGTTGTTAATGACCTTGCGACACTAACAAATAACATGTTGAGTTGTTTCTATGGAAATAGCTTTGATGGGGCTCTCTATTCATAGATTCATGAGTTGAAAAGTCATTTGAAATATTTAAAAGATTAAAATATGTCAAAGAATGAATCCAAATTTGTCATATATTTTGTACTGCAGTACCTGCGCGTGTGTGTGTGTGTGTGTGTGAGAGAGAGAGAGAGAGAAATGGGTGACCTGAATTAATTACGTACTTGCTGGTTTTATTTGTTAATGCATATTTTGTAGGTAATACCGAGCTCCAGTAAATCAGACAGAACTACAGAGGGATGTGATCTGCAACATGTGCAGAAAGCTGTTAATTACATGGCCTGCTGTTTACATGTAAATATCTGTAAGTGGTGAACGTTTATGATTCATGTGAGCTCTCACACACACTTTTGTCATTAGACAATGTTATGACCAATGTTTTTCTTAGAATTTGTACATTTAATTTTAATAAACTGATTAATTAATTTCATGAATTTGTTGTCTTGAGTCAGGCTTCTATTTACATTGATTTTAGGAAACACTGTCAAGCTAAAATAGTCAAATCAAATGTGAGTCCAATTAAGAATGCACCACTTTATTCCTCCATTAACAATTGGCTTTGACAAATTTTAGCTCTTTAAATATACATACGGATACAGGCTTGAGTTGGTGTATAATGATTCAGTGCTTTTATTACATCTTTTTTGTTTTACGTCATGAACATGTCATGCACAGGCAGGTGTGCAGCAGCAACAGAATGCATATACCCAGTTTACAGTCAATATAAAGGGATAGCATTATTTTTTAGAGCAAATGTGCCACAAATTGTTGCATTCGTCATCGAACCAAGAATAAATAAGGACGACATTAAACTTCTGTGTTAGTTGTGTGCAAGCTGTTGAAGTGAAGCACTGCATGGAATCAGAGTTGCATAAACATAGAGAAGTAGCATGTAGGAAAAGATACAGAGCTTTTCCTCTCGTGCTGTCACACGAGAGGAAACTTTCAATATGCAAGCAGAAAGGTCTTGTCACTAAGATTTAGTTTTATTCTGCTTCCCAGGAAGCATTACAGGAAGCATCACAGGAAGCATTAGGACAAAGATTCTTGAACAAGGATGAAAGCTGTTGATGGGGAAAAAGAGGAAGAGCCTGAGGCTGCTCCATGGCTTGGATACAGAAGAACTGATGTTGTAATTTGCTAATAAGTTTCAAGCTGTGTCCTCTCTTTGGCTTTGTCCATATGAAGGGACATCTGCCCCTTCCGGAGGCACCATGACAGCACTCTTGCTGTGAATAAACTGGTCAGTAATTGTGCATGTAAAAGAATATGACAAACCTGACTTACACCTCTGTCACATGACTTCTGGGACTTCTCTATTTAAGCTGGAAGAAGTGGTGCATGTGGGTCTTAACTTGCAAGGATGCTAAATCAGTTTCAACACTTTTAAATAAAGCACAGGTGGAGCCAAAGCACAGACTTTTGGCAGCTTGCCGTCCTGCTTGTGCGCTGCAGAACTCTCTGCAGGCTTTTTATATAATCTCTGTGCAATTATTTAATTAGTGACCCTAGTGAGTGTAGCACAACACCATGCCAAATTGCCTTTTTTGTGCCAAGCTTGCATCACTTACGTCAGGTTTTAGATATCAAATGACAGTAGCCAGATGTGTTTGTAGAGCTGAACTCAAATTGGAAGGTTAAAGATTATAATTCTCAAAATTACATTTAAGCATCATTACTTTTATACGTTTAAGATTTCAGACTAATATTTTTTTTTAAATTGTTGCGCAGTGTACATGATCCTCTTCACGTTTTCCTCTAAATTTTCTTTAAATTATTCAGTTATTGTATTTTTGTTTGCTGCTTGCAAGGTGTAAAGTATTGCATGCATCAATTTTAAAGAAATGCCAGTGGAGGAATGATGATGACGCATCAAATATTTCTGTGCACTGTTTCAGAATGACCTGTTATGCAGATGGTCATGCTTGATGCGTTTGGTTCTACTTGAGATTTCTTCCTGCTTAAAGGGAGTTTTCTTCTCTGCTTATGCCTCCTCCATATTCAGGACAGGGGCTTGAACTGAAGGGGATGATTAAATGTGATCTGTTTTCTCAGATTGAAGTAGTAAGAATTATTAATCTGATTTAAGGGATTTCATTTCTTTTTTATTGGATTATAATTGGAATAATTTTGAATCTATCATTAAAGCTGCTTTAAGATGGATTTTGTTGTGAATTGGTGCTACATAAATTAAATTGAATATGTCTAATTTGTCATCTCTTGTCACCTCACCTCTTCTCTCATCCATCCTCCTACCTGTGACCAGGAAATCAATCCCAATAAGATAATTCTTAATGATGCCTAAATTCCAAAAATACACCTTGAGGAGAAATTAATGAGATTCGTTGTGGAGCTTGAAGGAGGGTGCACTGGTGTATCATTAACGGGAATGTTTTTAGCTGCTGTGGGGTCTAAAGGGGGTAAGAAACTTTAATCCCATTGTATAAACTGAATTAAAAACTAAGAGACATTACTTCAGAAAGATGAGCATTTATGGTGTGACAAACTGCAGCATTATGCAGCAATAAGACAAAATTAAGATGATAGCACTGTGCAAGTTCTGATATTGACAAAATTGCCTACAGTCAAAGCAAGTCTGTCTCAATTTGTTAAATGCCTGTTACCTCACCTACTTTATCATCTCAGGGAGGAGGGACCGAGACACAGAGATTGAGAATACACAATTTACAGAAATGTGATAATGGGAGTGAGTTAGTGCACTCTGTCAGGAACACTGAGTCAAACATGAAAAGAAGAAATAACAGAACCCAGAGATTGTATTTTATTTTTAAATCCATGACTCCAGACTCTTGTCAATCATACTGAAGGACAGGATGTCAATTAATGATATGGCAGGAGTTTAGCGCGTTTCCCAATATCTTTTTAACCCTTGCATACTATTCATACTTTGTGCCTTCATACTATGTTACCGAAAAATCCCTCATAGTAAGTGTCTATACCCAACTATAAACTACAGACCTCTTTAGTATAACTAAATAGCTTTTGGTAAATTATAAGTGTATGATTAGCTTTAATAAATGTTTGAGAAACCAGGAAGAGTGTTGGTTTTACACGACTCAAAGGTTCAGTGTTAAAACATTAACACTGAACCTTTTGGGGCTCTTAGAATTTCTTTTTAGCCTCTGCAACCATTAAACATGGTCTTCATTGCTTTATCATAACAAAACATGTTTTTTTTTTCTTTAAGATTTTCTTTGTTCTAGTAGTCTTTTTTTTATTTTTTATTTTTTTTTTTATTAAACAGAAACTGGGTGGGTGGTAAGAAAGTGATGTGAGGAGATGTGCAGCAAAGGGCCTCAGCTGTAGCCTCTACATGTAGGGCAAGGATCACCAACTCCCGTCATCAGGGGCCAGTGTCCTGCAGGTATTGGATGTTTTCCTGCAGCAACAAACCTGATTCAAACCAGTTTAGCCAGCACCACCCCATAATTATCCATATTAATTAAACATTAATTGCATAGAACACAAAACATATACATATAAATGAAAAAAAAAATACTTATGAACTAGTCTGAAGTTTTGTATTCCCTTGAAGGACAGAAGTTACATCTCCTCTCCTTTCCCCGTGAAGTGAAGGCTAACAGATAGCGCTGATTTCTGACAAACATTTCCCTTGCTGCCTGCTCCTCTTCATTAGGGAATCTGTAATAGATTCTCCTCCAAATCACCACCAACCTCCTCATCTGGGAAGATCAGAAATGTCCTCTGATGCCCCCACAACCCCAACCCCCGCCCCCAACCCAACCCACATGCCCTTTCAAATGTCTGTCTTTGTGAACCTGGGCAAATGTGGGAGCACATAAAAATTATAGCACAAAAGTGTAGAATTTTTAAATATTTAAATTTTTTGTTTTAGTTAACTTTATTTGTCAGTACACATCTTTCTGAAACACACCTCTGCTTTTAATCCATTACTAGTTACACTAGGAGCAGTGGGTTGCCAGATTCAGCGCCCGGGGGCTAAGGGCCTTGCTCAGGGACCCACAGTGGTTTTCACCTTAGTTGCCAGCACGGGGACTCCAACCCCAGATTCTCCAGACCCAAGCCCACCTCTGTAACCACTAGGCTTCCACTCACCTCTTTTTAGGTAATTTCAGGCAAATTCACCACATTTCAGACTGAAAGAATGACGTTTAGGATATTTTTTACTGCTGTCAATTGTCAAAATGGGTCAAACTTGACCTGAACAGTACGTACGGGTTAAGTTTTAAGTTAAACCACTGCTCTTTGGCTTCAATGTCCAAAGTTTCAAGATTTTAAAATTTCATCATTCACACTTTTCTGAAACAGTAACTTATCTGTAGCGTTTGTTGATTTAACCTCACAAAGGGTAAAGGGAACAAACCTTGCAGTCCGCCATGTTTGACCTGTTAGCCAAAAATGTGAAAAGGAATCATCACTTTTAATTAAGCAGATATTTAAATAAGCAAACCAGTTTTGTGACGATAATCCCAGTGTGACACTCATAATTCACCTTAAATCTGCTTTGAATTGAATTGGTAGTGCAGCTACTGAAGCTTACTGCAGTTTAGTTATGCCCTGCTGACACAACTTGTGTGCTGCTGTGGAACTAAAGCCACTTGGCTGCACGGCTTCACACACAAACACACAAAGCTCTTCAACTGATGGCTTTGCAGAGGACGGGATAATTCTCACAACTCTGCATGAAACTCAAATGTGATCAACTTGAATTTAGGGTTAGAAAAAGTGAAAAGCTTTATGTGAAGCTTGTTCTGTCTCTCTTTCTGCATGAATGTTTTCTCCTTTTTATCCATCTAACGGTGATCACATCTGCCACATTTTTAGATTAATATTCAAGCTACGTGGTCATCTGCCTAACACCATTACTTATCTTGCATCTTTGTACAGCGTTGGCACTACAAGACCCAACAGGCTGCCCTGAGCATACTAATTATTTCTAGAATTTCTGTCTCCCAAACACAATTCATCAGATGACACACAGACACTTAAAGACAAATATTGCAGCTGACTTTATTTAGTGAATATTTTGAATTGCCCCTGGCCCTGTCAAATTGCTCTTGGCCTGTATTGCAATGAAGCTAGTGCTTAATATTACTATAAGATGACTCTATATGACAGCATAAGCCCAAAGGGGAAATGGACTTTTTCTTTTTTTTTTTTTTTTTTTATTAAATTGCAAGTTAAGTAGATGATTAAACTGACTAACACTCTACTACTAAAAGCAGATACTATTGCAGTTTATGCAATCTCATTGAAGGGAAAACCTTTGACTCTGTTTACATCCACCTAAGAAATTAGGTTAGTGGGGGAAATCTGATTTATTTTGTGAAATCTGAGAACAGTTCTTGCTCTGTAGAGACTAGTTGCTATGAGGCTCATTATTGCATTTATCAGCACAACTTTTTTTTCTTTTTTTTATTCATACAGCATCTTTCAGCATGGACAAACCCCAACAGCTTTTCAAAGAGGTTTTAGAAAATGTAAATAAATTAAGAGTTTTAGATGACATCAACCTTTTAACCTCTTTGTGATGAGGCTGTTTTTTTCTGCTTCTAGTTACTAAATCTGGTTACTCTTGCTTGTGTTGGTCTTACTCTCAAATGTAAGTCGCTTTGGATAAAAGCGTCTGCTAAATGACTGTAGAATAGAAAGTAGAATAGAAAATGATATACCCAGAATAAATGGGGTATATCTTCACAACTACAAAGGCTGAAGCTGAGGGTATACCAGTCATTCTGACATGCTTTATGTTAGGACTGGTGCTTCCTAGCATGTGCAGATATTCTATACTGCAAGTATCTCATGCTGCCCTAGGGAAAAGTTTCGATCCTTCTCCTCTGAAAACAAAAATATTCTATCTTTTGAATATTAGAGCATGAGTTTAGCAAGGCTAACTAAAATTGATAGTTTTGGCACTTTTAGCAAAACATGGACAGATTTGTGAAAGTGCCATTGGGCAAACAATGATGAATTATTAAGACGTTTCAACAGCCCATGTTTTTGTTTTTGTTACTTTTATTTTCTAAATAAAGTTTTTTTTTTTTTTAAATAAAAGATAACCCCAAATTATTAAAAGTTCCATGTTTTATTAGAGGATTAAAAGCCATTAATGTTTGAAAAAAATAAAACAAAAGGCTTGATGCCTTCAAGGCCCAGATTACTCCAGTTGTGGCATGCAGCAGCTGCTTTCACTCATGCTGGACCAGTGAAAAGAAGTTTGTGATACAATTTTTCTTTTCACACGTACAAAGTCTGAAAACTGAGGGTAATGAAAAAAAAACAAAACATTGCATGATCTTTTATAATGGATTAAAAAAATATATTAAGGACGTTTTACTTCATGCAAATGTTTTTTTATTCTTCACAACATGGACTGATTGTCAGTTTTCCTCTTCTGGTGATAATGTCTGTACCAATATTTATGGTAATCAATATGAAAGCTGATGAAATATTTCAGTCCAGACCAACAAACCTTCAGATATTCTCATCTCTCAAGTCATGCTGCGAGTTTAAACTGGAGCACATCTTTGTAGTTGGGATTTCTATCTCAAGCAAAGATGCATCCATGTTGTTCCCAGCATCATTCATCAGAGATCTTCACTGCTAGTAGATTATATTTCATGTTCTCTTTGAGATTTTGGCATCTTTCAACGGTATCCCTTTACTGATCTGAGTAGAATAAAACCTTTGAACATGGTGCAAGAAATTCAGTCCAACCAAGTCAAACACAAACAAAACATGTTTTACCTCGTCGCAGGATCCAGTTAGAAATGATTGGCAGTGTTGTTAAAATGATGATGTAAAGATGGTTGTCAAGTTGTGATGATTTATTACTTTAAAAACACCTTACAGCAGGTTTTACCAAATATCTGATTTTAGATGTTTTTCTCAGCCTCCATTCTAATTCATCCCTAAGGTCTTCTGTCGGGTTGAGGTCAGTACTCTGTGCAGGTCAATCAGGTTCATCCACACCAAACTCGCTCATCCATGTCTTTGTGGACCTTGCTTTGTGCACTGGTGCACAGTCATGTTGGAACAGGAAAGGGCCATTCCCAAACTCTTCCCACAAAGTTGGGAGCATGGAATTGTCCAAAATCTCTTGGTATGATGAAACATTCAGAGTTCCTTTCACTGGAACAAAGTGACCAAGCCCAGCTCCTGAAAAACAACCCCAAACCGTAATACCCTTTCCACCAAACTTTACACTTAGTACAATGCAATCAGACAAGTGCCGTTCTGGCAACTGCCATACACACACTCTTCCATCAGATCGGCAGATGGTGAACTCCGATTAGTCACTCCAGTGAACGAGTCTCCACTGATCCAGAGTTCTCTACACCGATGATTCTGAGGCTTTTCATTGCTTTTGGTGAAGTATGGCTTGAGTGCAGCTGCTTGGCTGTGGAAACCCAGTCCATGAAGTTCTCTTCACGCTGTTCTTGAGCTGATCTGAAGGCCACATAAAGTTTGGAGGTCTGTAGCAATCGACTCTGCAGAAAGTCTCTGATCTTTCGCACTATGCGCCTCAGCATCCACCGACCCCGTTTTGCCATTTTACAGGGCCTACCTACAGTGGTTGAGTTGTTGCACAGGTGGCATCCTATGACAGTGCCACGTTGGAATTCAAGGGCCCCTGAGAGCGACCCATTCCTTCACAAATGTTTGTAGAAACAGTCTGCATGCCTCGTGCTTGATTTTTATACACTTATGGCCATGGAAGTGATTTGAATACCAGATTTCAATTATTTGACTTGTTTTATGTCAAAATTAAGGCAGCTAACAAGTTACACTTGACCTAAAACGGCAGGTTAACTCAAATGCAAATACCAAGCTAATGTTAGCCCGTGTATATTTCTATAGACAACGACCCGAGATTGCTAATGTTAGCCGGGCAGTTGACAAGACTCTGCAATGTGCTATGCCTACTCCGTTCACCATAGCGATCAAGGAAAATATGTCGGTGCAACATGTAGAAGAGTGCCACAGTGAGGTTACCACATATATTATGAAAAAACTGCATCCCTTTTCAGATGTGGAATCACCAACATTTAAGTTACTTAAGCAATAAAGATAGAGCTAAGCTAATTCATACTGAGCTAAAGTTACAGTAACAGCGACATTATGTGTTTGTTTGCAGGGAAATGGTGAAAAACCTAAACCCCAAGTACACACCACCTTCCAGGGACTAATTATCAAATAAATAATCCCATTTTGAGAGACATCTGAGAGCTTGAAGTTACTCTGTTGACCTAATCATTTTTATTATAAGCCCTGTAAAGGCTAATGATGCTTTTCTGATTTATGATTTATGATCATTAGGAACCTGAATGGAAATGAGGAATCTGAACCGGAATTGTTCAAATTTAAACAATGCCTAATCCTACCCCATACACATGTATACATGCATATACACTTGTACACACAATATGCAGGCATATACATGTGTAACTAATTATTATAAATTGCATGGTTTGTTTGTCATTCTAATCATGATCAGAGTTGGAAACAAGGTCAGAACACAAAGAAATAAATGACTCCTGCTAATCCAACATAGTAGACAGAAGATTCAGTTCACTAACACGTGTAATCTGTGTAAAGGTGAACATGGTTATTCTAAAGCAGTCTGGAATTGTTTGCACATGATTTAATAGTTAAACCCAGTGGAAATCAAGCGTAATGGTATTGCTTTGTGGTGCAACACTTCGAAAATCACTGACCAGAGGGGTGTGTGTGTGTGTGTGTGTGTGTGTGTGTGTGTGTGTGGGTGAGTGGGCTTCCTTCAGGTGCCTTCACAAATGTAATGAATGGCAAAAGAAGCTTTACATACTGTAAGAGGCAGCTGTGTGGAACAGATGCCAAATTTCAACCAAAATAACTCACTCTTCAATATTTTCTTAATGACCTTTCTACTTCTTTTTCTCTCCTCCACCTGCTTGGTGTTCAAAATGAATGAATGAATATTTTAACCTTTCAGGTGTAAAACTGAAAATAAATAAATACACAAATAAATAAATGGTAAAACTTGCAAACTATACAGGCCCTTTTACAGGTCAATGACGGTCTGCATTCTTGTACAGCTCTAGGAGGCCGGACCGTCCTCTGGTGCTGCAATTAAATATTTCCACACAGTCTGACTTCATTTTAGCCAAGAGAGTAAAATGAAGCAAGTTATGGTTTTTTAAGGAAAAACAGACTTTTAGCAAGTCAAGATTTACATATTCCCTGTGCATATTTTTATTAATCACCAGGGCTCTGATTATCATATTTTTGACTCCAGATTCCAAAGATATTTAGTTTTATAATATGAAACAGAAAAAAGCAAAGCATTTTTTATAACTTGGCATCAAATAATCGAAAGTAGAATGAAGGAAATGTTTAAAGCATGAAAGATTACTTGATATATCGGTTTGTTTTCATACATAGAGATTAAGTTAATATAGACTACAGACTAAGTATATTTGTGGACGAGTATAAATTGATATTAAGGCAGTAAAATGACCATTTCTTTTATTCTAACCAGATGGTCACACAAGCTGCCACTTAAAAAAACAAACTATATGAGCAACAGTTAGTAGATATTCTTATATTTCTTTAGTCTTCTACTTGGAGAGTCAACAGTGTCAGTTTCTCTGCACTTGAGAGAAATGCTTTATAAACAGTACTTTCATTAACTTGCTGTTAATGTAGGAGGAGAATAATACAAAGACATTACCATGTGTGGGTGCGCAACAAATTCTTGGCTTGCAGTGGAGGCAAATGATGCTATGAACACAGAACTCCAAACTATCCTTCGAGAGACTCATTTTGGAAATATTTAAAAAGACAGAAATGGTGAGGGGAATAGATTTTTTTTTTTTTTTTTTTAAAAAAAAGGAGAGAAATATTGTGATTCTACCGGCCTTCAGGCTTATGTCTGGTATTCAGCAGGAGAAAGAGCCTCTGCAGCAAAAGGCATAAAACATGCATGGCTCTGTCGGGATGCTGTTTCTCCTGGATTATTTATCAGGTAGTAACAAGTTGTCTATCACACAGCTAATACAGCTCTGCACAGGTAGGAGCTTTCCAACTTCACACATTTGGCCTCGCAATTAATATTAATCTGTTTTCTTCTAGCATGAAGGCAGAAAAATGGATGTGCCATATTCATTTGACTGAGGAGTGTAAGAGCGGTGCTCTGCAAGGTGCTCTTCTTAAGTCGTCTGGAAAAACAGTCTGTTGCACAAATTTAATAATTGGGATGTTCTAAAGGATGTATGTAACAGTAATTCAGTCTAGTGGAAAATCCAAGGTTTGTACCAAAAAAAAAAAGGGAAATGGCCTCCAAAACTATCTCCACCCTCCAAAGAAACAAGGAAACCTGTTACCAAAACCATTGTCTGAGGAAATTTCACTGTTTGCAGTCAAAACGATGTTCTGAGGGCTAGAAGTTACTCTGTTGCCCTAATAATTTTCATTATAAGCCATGTAAAGGTTACTGATACTTTTATGATTTAGAGAGGGTAAGATGGAGTACCAGATGCTGACGTTACTCATTGTATGCTGCAATAATATAACATCAGTGGAGTTTACGGTAAGCTAAAATAGTTAACTGATCCCATTTTGAACAATTAATTTGCCTTTTCTACTCCACAATAAAGTCTTGTAGTTGAAGTCACAGGTTTTTCTGTCCAGGTTTGACTTTCCTGAACAACTTCCAGCAGCACATATTACATCATTATGTTTGTGAGTCAAAATATTTGAGACTAAACTTTTCAACCTATAGTTACACAAGTGCTACTTAACCTTAGCTTATTAGCTTATAACCTTAGCCTACCACTTCTTGACCTTACAAATGTGTGCCAGAATTCATATGCTCTGTGCTCTGTTTAAGCAGGTTGTATATTAAAAAAAAATAAACAAGCCAAGCTGTCAAGGGGAGTGCTTGAGCAGGTCCATCTCTATACAAAGCATAACAAACACAATACAGTTCAGTTATTGCCTATATTACTGAAACATCCGGCTTACCAGACAGGTTGAATCTGTGTAGATCTGTTTGTGTATGATTCTTCCTCCTGTACAAATCCCTGTAGAGCTAATGCTGTGTTAGTCATTTTTCTATGAAGCACACTACCGTACTGTTTAGCATAACAACAGCAGTGAGTGGAGTCGGCCTGTGCCAAAAAGAAGAGAAAAAAACCTTTTCATATATTTTTTCTTAAACACTTACTTTTTTGAACTTTAGAAAAAAAGTATTTATACAGTTTTTGAATTGAAACAGCACCTACTGTGGGTGGACCACCAACAAGTTTAATAAGGGAGTGAGGAATAAAAAATTGAACAGGAAAGCACTTATGCAGCTTTAGCTGTATGAAACAACATTGTGTAACACCTATCCTCACTGCTGAAGCCCTTCTACTTCATAAAAAATTCATCCTTTTTAAGCAGCAATGTTTTTCTAATGTCAACAATGAATTGCCGTTTTCTTTTCTTTTACCATTGTTGAGTTGCTTGTTTTTGGTGTCTCAGCACCAACACTGGAAACCGTGAAAGTTCCTTCCTCCTACCTTAGTGTGCAGTAGAGCTCTGTTCTGTGTTCTTTCATCATCACACAGTTTGGTTCTGTTATTCAGGAAATTGTCGGCTAATTTATTCTGTTCTGTTATTCTGTTCAGTGTCACTGTGTAGTTGGTGGGTTACCCCCTCCCCCTCCCCCTCCCCGGCTCCACTGTCTGTCAATCAGCTCCCCATTTTGTTCCAAATGAAAATATCTCAACATTATTTGGAGGGCTGCAGAGAAATATTGTGCTGACAATCACAGCACATTCATTGTGCCTGGAGGATGAATCTCAATCTTCATCTTCTGAGTTTTGATCAAGTGCGAACACTGAATTAGCATATTTTGTTGTGACAACTGTTGATATTAAAGGAAATTTTATATCTTCTAATTCGTCTAACTTTATCAACTGTTGCTGCTTGAAATTTTTATTTATCTGGAACTTTGTTTTATTATGTAAACTATTGATGATCCCAGCCCAGTTCCTTTATGTGTGTTGCTTAGTGCTCTTTTACAAGCCAACCGACTATGGTAGACATGTTCAACATTACATACAGTATAAGCATCATCATTGTGGTCATAGTGGCAGATGTTAATATTTACCTTAGGTCATTGCTTTCTAAATGCAGTTTTACAGATTGACAATCATAACTTAGATGTGCACAGACCTTTATTTAAACTGCAGCCCGTGTTTGATAAATGCCCTGTTGGAAAAACAAGATGCTAACATCCTTCTTCGGAGCCAGTTAAATGGTGTGTGTGGCTACTTGTCTTATGCATGCGGTCCTTAAAACGGTGCAAATGCTGCTTGTGTTGCATGGGGTAAGTCTGGTAAATAATGTTTTATCTTGCATTAAATGTAATCATGAATCATTTTTATTTGTTCACTTTACAGAGGTTAAACATGTAAGGGATAGATAAGGAGGGAATTTGGGAGCTATTAGTCAAACAGTTAATCCTTCATTTTCATTGCATGATTTGTCCATTTTACTGTTTTGCAAATTTATTGCACTCAAACGATGGAGAGGTGTAGAGCTGTAAATTTTTATTTTTATAAGTGCACAAAAATATTATGTGGTGTTTAAAGGTAAATTGCTGTACCAAAGATTCATGATCAGTCATCAATATGTAAAGTGACACTGTTCTTATCAGTTTTTCAAACCATAAAACTTAATACAATTTTAGAGACTTTTCCTTATGAAGTAGATCAGCGGTTTTGTGCTGGCTTCATCCTGACCAGCACTATCCATGTGTGCTTGTCTTATTTAAGATGAGCAGACTCTGGCTGCTTCTCACTTCTTTGACAATGTTTAACAGATTGCCAGGGGAGAGAAAATACTGTCATGACTAAGATTTACATGTCACATTTCTCATTTAAATTCTAATATACTAACATATTCTTTCACTGTAGTGAAATCTGGAGGATGATGGATGAGGAGTGTAACCAGGTTAGGTGGTTTCATCCACCTTTTTTAACACTTCCTTCAGACTGGGATCCCAGTTAATAATGATAAATAAATAAATAAAATAAAAATACACTGCAGGTAAAGCACCTGACTCATCTATTATTTCCACATTGACACACAAGCCACAATTTAGCTTGGCCCTAAAATAGACTAAGCAGTTTGAATAATGGATGGATTGACATTAAATTGTTTTCTGAAGAGCCTGAGGTGAACTTTTGATCCTTAGATCAAGGGTTCTTTTTTCCCTCTAATGGGAGGAGCAGTAGCTAGAGTAACTATGCTTTCTTCTTGCCATTTTCCTCTCATACCTAGTTAATTCTAGAGTTCTGCATGTTGGGAAAAAATGTTTTCTTGGACTCAAAGCTTACCCTAGACTCAGCATAGTTCAGACAAATTAGACATTACTGCATATATTAAATCATGACAGATGTCTTAAAGTTAAAATTGATGATGTTAAAATAATTGTTTTGTGTTAGATAATTCAGTTTTATTATAATGCACCTCAAAGTATGGGTTGTTGTGTTACCACATTAAATAACAGGATAAAACCTGGCACCACCTAAGGAGGACGAGGAGGGTCTTTAAAATAACAATACAGTTTTCTGATGAGTAATTATTTGTGGAATAAAAATATAGATTTCTAAATATAATTTGGAAATTTAACTATTCATACAAAAAGAAATAAAATTGCAAAGTGCTTTGTAATAACACATTTTAAATCAAAATATTAAAAAGTAATTGCATATTAATTTAATAATTCATTATTAAAAACTGATTTGTAAATGTATTTTTAAATGCTATTTCTAAAAGGATAAATAAATTACAATTAATTTAGTTATAAAAACATTTCCATTTCATATATTTAAATCCTTGCAATTGAATTGCAGAAATGTTTTACCCTCTCTATTTAGCTTTTGCGTGACATGCCTTGAGTAGTGAAAAGTAAGTTAAACCAATCACAGCTGCTCCTCAAACGTAACCAGCTCTGTCATTGGTTAGACAAACACACGCGTCTCTGTCTTGCATCTCTGATTTGGTGAAGTAACAGCTTGCTAACAGCTAGCTAACTGCATCAATCGTACAGATACTAATAATGCAAATACTTTAGAGAGACTGCTGCAGATTAGTTGAAATGCTGAAGCATCCATCCACCATTCAGAATATGGACCCGGTTGTTCAAACGTAATCTGATCGGATTTCGGTTTTTGGATAGGATCAAATCTTGAAAATGGGTTGTTCAAAAGGAAAAGCCTGATTCCAAAATTGGCTCAAGCTCTGAGCTGCCTGTAGCTAAGAGGATGAGTTAGAAAAAAATTCACCCCCTGTTACGACCCGACTTAAGGGGTAGGGACGGGCGTAACAAAAAACACGGTGAAGAGAGATGGTATTTCAAAATAAAAGCACATTTATTTACAACTCCCGTGATAAGTGATGGACAACCTGTATAACAAAAGATGAGCTGGGGTTAGCGGACCTGCAGAAAGAAACAAACCAAAACCTATACCAAACACTCACCGAGTGCACACACAGACACAACCGCAACTCGGTGAGGAAACTAAAACCAAACAAAAGCAACAGGCCCATAAACTAAAGTGACCGTCGTCACAACACAATAAAACGCTAACCTAGCCCAGCTCTACCACAAACACAAAATAAACTTAACTCAACTAAATACTTAAGGCACCCATTGTGGAAAAGGAGGTGGTCGCGACACACACACACCCGGTGCACAACATGAGGGGGAGAGAGGCCGGAGCCATTCTGGTTTCTCCCCCTCCCAGACCGGCCTCGGCTGCAGCCTTTTCAGCCTGAGCCCCCACACGAGCTGCCCTTCGGGCTGCAGCCTGACTGGTCCAGAGGGGTGCCAGTCACACAGGGGCGGGGACAAAGGCGCTGGCCTTGGCCACTCAGGGCAGCGCTCTTCCGCCCCCAATCACCACACAAACGGCCTCAGCTGTCTCTGACAAGCAGGGCCGTAACACCCCCCTCACATGAAGGTAAACTTGCCCTATTAATCCTAAAATGGATTTTTGTACCAGGCTTTAAGCATGTTTATTTCTGCTGTGAAGTTGGTCTTTTTAACATGGGAGTCTATAGGAATTTGCTCTGTTTTGGAGCCAGCCCCCAGCAGATGAGGGGTGAACTGCAATTTTTTTGCACTTCCACATAGGCTTCACATGTCACCGCTGGAGGTTGCCGCTTGGTTGTTGCTTGGTTGTTGCACAGTGAAAAGTACTTAAAGTAACCCCTTACTGGCTCTTCTACCTGTTGTTCATCACATAGCCAGAAGCCCACATTGTTTAAAAGGCTGGAAATTCAGATTCGGTGATCCTGAAAAACAGGATTCTGGATCAGGGTGACCCAATCCAATGTTGCTTTGAGCAACTGGGGTAAAAGTAAGCTTGCTTATGTGATCCGCCGTCCTGAAAAATGGGATTCTGGCCCATGAGTTTCTCTCAAAGTTCGATGAGATTGAGATGTTTCCTGCATTCATATTACTATATTAAAGGGGTTAGGATAAAAGGGCCCAAAAAACTGCTATAAAGACATATTAATATTTTTGCAATTTGTTTTTGCTCAAATCACTCAACCCACTAAATTTCTAGTTAAAACTACCAAATATGTAATTATTCAAGTTATTTTAACCACTTAAATGGCAATTTGATCACATCACTGTTTTTTTATGAAAAATAGAGACATACAATTTTCCATAATTCATGATGGGAAGCTGACTTAAAATATACAATGATGGGAAGGTGAAAAAAGAGAGGAGAAGGAGTAGTAGTAATAGGTTGAAGGAAATATGCAATGTTTTATGTGTTTTTGTCTTCATCTTTTTGTTCTGTGTGTATTTGTGTTTCTTAGCCAAGTTTAGCCTCCGTCGTTCATGTTGATCAATTATGGAACAATTTTACACACCTGCACTCCACATCATTTTTTAAAAGTTAACAACTAATTTTGTAATCAGAACAAATTATAAGAGTTTTTTTTTTTCTTTTCCGGCCCTTGCAGCCAAAGACGTTTTTATTTTCGATCCCTTCTCCCAAGTTTTTTATGGACATGATTGGTGTCACAGAAGATTGGTAATCTTCCTTTATTAGTCATTAATCCAGGCTTACATCTTAATCAGCCCATCACATTTAGTTTAGTCGGGTTCAGAAATCCTTTCTTCGTTTTCTTGAACATAAATTAAGACCACAATTTAATTAATTCTTGCTTCATTTTTGCTCTTCTTCACAATACAAACTTTGGTTCAAAATTATATTTACACAATTTCTGTTTATGCTTGAAATATTAATATTTTATCTCATATACTTTGAAGGATAGTTAATAAGTATATAATTTTTATTAGTAGTTGTCTGTGGGTTCCCTGTGTGGCTCTATAAGGTCAATTCAAATGACAACTCTACCAGTAGCATGTGTGATTTATTTAATGATTAAGGCTTATCTAAAACTTCTCTGTATGGGTGGTGCCCCTATCTTATTAAATGTGTCAAAGGGAGCCCTGGCTTTTAGAAATTCTAACACGTAGTTAAATTAATTTTGGCCAAAATGAATTGTTTCTGACACATCAAAAAATTCCTAATTACTTTTAAAATTGTATGTATTTGCTACGTTTCTGACCTACAGAGGTCGCTGTTATTTTAGTTTCATTCTGGAACATGCCATGTCAGGGTTGCTCTCTATAAAACGCAGAGGGAAAAGCGTCTTTTATTGTGGCAAAAATGCTGTGACGTGAGTCTTTGCCGTTAATAAGAAAAGAGGAGAACTGGATGGGACAAAGTCAGTGGACGTACACAACTTCCTTAAGACCCACGTTTATGTTCTCCACACTTTCCTCCTCTTTGAGTCAATTTATTGAGCACAGATGCTAATGGAACTAATAGGGCTGGTGGTAAAACCAAGGCTGAAACCAGCAGCAAAAAAAACAAGATGCCAGACTGCAGTTCAGGCTGGCGGCAAAAACCAGAGAGAGAAATGTCAGAGATGCTGGATGTATTTCAGTGATTTTTTATCTTTGTTTTCCTTGTCAGTGAGCTCAGTTTCACATTGTAAAGACTGAACAGAAAACATTGAGCCAATATGCTGCTATATTGCGCTAAGACCGCTGCAACCCTCGTATGTCATTACCCAGAACTACTTAAACAATAATGGTGGTTTATAAGTGAAATTAAATGTTCCAAACGAATAAAACAGAGTATTTTTTAATCTAATTTTTTTACAGTTGAAGCAAATGTTTATCGAACAAGGTTTACTGTCGCTCCTAGCCAGGTTGGCTACAGTATGAGGGCTCAATGAATGGATCACAAGGCTGCAGCAGCAGTCTGGACAGACGGTCAGTGATCTTCCTGCAGGGAGAGTGGAAGCTATTTTACAGCAGATTGCTTCACTGCCCACATGAGCTAATTATACAGACTATTCATGTGAGTCATGTATGGCAAAATTTTGTAATTGCAAAGTCGCTGTTCCTGCGATAATGTGCTACATGACAAACTGATGTCAGTTTTTGTTTTTATATTTAATGTGTCCATTATGTTTTTTTTTTTGTTGTTTTTTTTTTGTCTTTTTGCTGCTTCTGTGCACAATGCAGGGTTTTAATTTGACTTTGCCTTATGCAAAATAAAAAGTATTAGTTTTTAAAGATTTTTAATTATACTTTAGTATAATTAAATTCTGACTACCTCCTTTTTTATTTTCCTGAGGTGAGGCAGGGCCTCTGTGTATCTGATGTGGAAGTGTCATTAGATGATTCATGACATAAAGAAATGACACCGAAATGTTTGTGCAGTTTGTCAGGCAAAAACAGGAAGTGCATCCCTGACAAGACTCTGCTTAGGAGGAGATGAGGGCACTAGCTTAACATGCATGGAAGCAACAAAAGCTCTCCACATTTGAAATGTGAAACTGCATGTACACTCTCAAACTTTAGAGATCCAGTTTCAAAGCCCTTCTTTTTTGTCATTTTTGTTTTTTTTTAAGTGTTCATCTCTTGTGACACTGTGCTCTGAAGTGCTCCTAACACTTAAGAAAGAAGTTAATGTCCACCAGCAATGTAAGGATTTAATGCTCTGATTACTTGTGCCGATTAGAAGAATCCTATTTTTTCAATTCAGGTAATCAATTACTATTTGATTTATAAAACAAGCAAACCATCTCAATTTACATTTTTCCATTTCTGTCTGCTTATTGTTTTTTGCCATAAAACAAGCAGAAACAAAGAAGTAAATCCTGACACACATGGTTTCTGTACAAGAGGACGTTTACATTGTGGAATTTGTTTTAGCTCTAACACTGCCACTGTCAGGGGAAATTAAACTAGGTCCACTCTGAAACAAGTTTAGGTAA
This sequence comes from Melanotaenia boesemani, assembly GCF_017639745.1. NCBI lineage: Eukaryota > Metazoa > Chordata > Actinopteri > Atheriniformes > Melanotaeniidae > Melanotaenia > Melanotaenia boesemani. The sequence goes on from NC_055697.1 coordinate 22,069,083, forward strand.
AATCTGCTTGTTTTTTTTATCATTTGGATGTTTCGTCCACATGGGTCTTTACAACCCATACGCATCTATGAAGAACTGATGTGGTGAAGGCACAGGAGTATGGTTTTGGTTTGAATTATGAGTTAAGGGGAGCTCAGAAACCGATGAGCTCACCTAAAAAACATTCAGGGGCGGCCTAAAACAGTACACTTTTAGGTTATATTTAATTTTTCCATAAGGTTCCTGATGTTTTGCATAAAGAATAGCAATCATTTCAGTGTGACATGTTAGTTAGTGTATTTAATTGGTTAATTAGTTAATTAAATCTTCCAAACAACGCAGGCGATGCATCTATTTTTTTCAGCTCAGTGAACAGCAGCATTGTTTGTCTTGTGCAGGGAGTCGCCCAAGAAACAACCACTTAATTTGCTGCTTATTGTGGTTGTTAAAAGAACTTCCCATCCCCATATGAGGCGTTTCAGATTGTGTCAGCTGCATACAGTAGTAGCAGTATGTTTTGTGACAGTAACTATGATTTTGACTGGTCTACAGTTCACTAATATACATTAGTGTAGTGCATGCCCGAAAATAAGGCTCGCCTGAAAGCCCCTGTGTAATTCTAGCCCTGGTAACACACATCATGCAACTAATGTCACTGCCTACTGCGACTTGAGGCCTAAATCAGAAGATGTTTAACCTGCTGGTTTAAACAATCAACTTGTTACTGTGACTCTTTAATAGATATTTTATTTATATTTAAACAAACACAAACTTCTAGGCTTACCTCTCGCCTGCTAATTCCTGGGATAGGATCCAGCTTCCTTGCGACCCTGAATTGTACTAAGTGGTATAGAAAATGAATGACCAAAAGAAATAAATAAATATATAAACAAGCAGATGGTGGCTACATGTGTATTACAAGAGCTAGATAATAGTTTACATTCAAAACCGACCAACGGTGTGGTTCAGTGACTGTTAAAACCTTAGCACAAAGAGAGAAAATAGAGAGTAAAAGTAAATCTTCCCTGAGAAATGCAAAGATACTGAAGATCTTTCAACTTTAGTAAGTGATGTAACTCTTGCAGTCCCACTGATCCAGAGGATAACAGCAATGCCTGCATTACTTTTAAAAGCTTTGACAGAATAATTTTGTAAATTGCTGCATCTGTAGCAGCTTCTTTAAAAAATAAAATCTTTGGAGAGTTGAGTCAGCATTTATTTGCACCGTTCGAGCCGTTACAGTTAAACACGTCACGGACCCAGACAATCATCCTGAGAATTGTCACATGACTCATTTTCCTTCCAGCATCAGAGGTTTTGGTCACATGATTCAAGGTCCAAGGTTCAGCCTTAAAAAATTGTGATGAATGGCAGAAGAAGTTCATGTGTTTGTGGTGATCTGAATATGAAATATATTTGGACTGATCACACACACAAAATGGCACAACTCTCATAACATGCACACTTGCTCACTGTACATGTTAAGAGAAAATTCTCACATTGACACATTCTGATCTTTTACACAGTTTACTAGATAGATGGTGGCGAGGTTGGGCCATACTTTATCATGACTCCTGGGCTCTCCTCAGTCTGTAAGAATTTGAGCAGCAGCACTGCTGCTCTTCATCTGCCCACTTGGCTGTTGGTCATCCTTTATCAAAGTTACATTAGCTCCCACAAGGAGATCTTGTCTGCTCAAAACTCATTAATTCTCTCATTCAAGTTACAAATGAGTACTTGGAGCTGAACCAGCTGAGCAACATTTCAGGTGGTCTGCAGGTCTCGTAAAGGGTTGCTTTACGAGATGGTAGATTACCCTCAAAGCCAAGGTGCTCCTGGAAAACAGCCACGTGCTGCCTGGTGCCAAGGCCATAGATTTCCATGTATATGTGCATATATCTGTGCAGTTTTGGGAGATCTGAATTTTACATCAGTATCACAAAGATTAACAGGATCAGAGACTGAATGCTAAATTTATTTAAATTTACATGTGAGCTGTTGAGTCCAAACATTTGGATGCTGTTATACTTAACCAGTTATTCTGCACAATTTAAGAAAAAAAAAAAATAACTATGGCCATATATCTGAGTGGAGATGAGCTTAAGTTGAAAACCATTGTTGGGGAGGCTTTACCGGGATTTATTTCTAGTGTTCAGTCTGACAATTGTCGTGTTGATTTTTATGTTTTAGTGACTTGATGTGCATGCAACAGAGAAATATGGACTAGGTAATAAAATTCAAATGATTTAATATATTTTGTGAAAATGATACTTTGTACATACTTTGCGGTATAGGACAGAATATGGATGAAAGGGTTTGTTCCATGGTTTCACAGCAGGGGTACTCATTTCAACACTGCACCTGCTTCCTGTGAGCGCTTTGAAATATGTTGCAGGAGTGGCACTGCACATTGAGAAGAATTAGAACAAGAACAATACGTGATTCATGCCAGTCTCTGTAATCCTGAAAAAAAGTGAAGGAAAAAGTTGCTAGATTTGTCACTACTTGTTTTTTTTAAAGTGCCTCTAGAAGGACCTGAATACTTGATAAATGGCTAAAGAGTTGGCAAGCAGCAAGAAAGGTTACTTCAGAAAAGGCAAAAATATGTCTTTAGGAACACATGGCTAAAGAGCAGAGCGTATTACTGAAAATATATATATATTTTTTTTTGTTATCACTGTTTTTTGTTTATTTGCTCTGCCATGTTTCCTTTGTCACTCGCTCAGCTGAGCTTGCCTGTGCTGTAGGGGTTGAGGTGCGGTTGAATGATATGTGATCATGTGATATATTACTATTTCTAGTATTATCATGAATGATACAATACTGCACACCCCTAGTGCATACTATATTTAATTATAGTTCAGAAACTACAATGTTTTTTTCTTTTGACTATTTAGGCATGTCAGTAAAAAGGTCTTTTTATTTCAGTAGTCTGAAGAGAAATTTTGGGCTTCAGGTTGCAGTTGTTTGATTTGTTACCTGCAGTGGCTGCCTGCAGGATTAGAGCAGAGATCCTGGAGCTTAAATTCAGACATCAGCAGTGAGCTCTATGTGGGCATGAGTAAGCAGGTCAGGGAAATCAACAGGAGAGCTGTGAGGACTGTTTTATCAAAGAGCACGGCTTCAAACTTGTCCCGTACCAGACGACTGGAGGCGGCATTGAACTGTTTCTGCTGTGGATGACCTGGGAACACATGCTGTGTTCCAGGAGGCAACTAACTGGGATCTTGACAAGTCAAACAAACCAGTTTTAAGGTTTTCTTTCTTAAGGTTTTCTTTTGCTTTCCTCTCTTTTTAAGATGTTCACATTTCGTTTATATAATTCACATAAATCTGATAAAAGTTTGAAAATGTAATCTTTTTAACTTTGAGTTGATTTTTTAGCCTTAGCGCCAAACACCAGCCCATCTTCATCTTCCCTGTACACGTAAACATGACACAGGCCAGCTATGTCCTCAGTGATCGTTTGCGTTCCCATGTGAGCGCATCCTGCTGAGTCTGGCACATGGGTACATTTTGTTTATCGGCCCCATGTGTGCTTGCTTGGATTGGTGGGGGGTGTGAAATGGCATCAGGGCCTGCATGAACAATTATGCTTTGTCTTCACAAATATTGTTCTGTCTTTTCATGAATGTGTGCTGATTGTTTTGCCAAGCTGGCCTGAGTATAAACACTAAAGGGGAAAACTGAAGCATGAAGTGAGATTATCGGTCGGTATTCATTTCATCAAACATTGGCAAAATAGACAAAACAATTTGCTCGTTTTTTGTTTTGTTTTGGTGTGTGTGTTTAATGTGTGAAGTTTATTTGCTGGAGCCTGTAGATATGGTGGACCAGCATGAAATACACTACATAATGAACAATTAACACACTGACATTTGCTCCATATTGACATGATAGCTTCACATAGTTGCTGCAGATTTTTCGGCTGCACATCCAAGATGAATCTCCCTTTCCACCACATTCCAGAAGTGCTCTGAACTGGTGACTGTGGAGGCCATTGGAGAACAATAAACTAATTGATTTCAGCTTTGGGACATAGTGCATTATGATTGGCCAATTAGCTATTTACATGAGCCTGTTATAGAACAGGTGTATCCATTAAAGTGGCTGGTGAATGTATATACATGCAGGGTTTAGAATCTCCTCTCTTGGAGGATTTTATTCGGCTATCATAAAAACTGGAAACAAATAACAAAATATTTAACAAGGCAGAACTTTGAGTCAGTAGAATGTACCAAATAATGAATGCAGTGGTAGAGATTTCTGGAACTTAATGAGTTATAGGTTCAAAATTTAAAAGTACACCAATATATTTGCTGTACAGGTAATGACTGCCATCTCCTCTGGTCCTTTAACTTTTATCCAGTCATCTGTAGTCTGACAGCTTCTCTTCCACCCACTGTAACCTTGTTTTCTTCTGTTTAGGAGTTAATTATCGTTAACATTTTACAGAGACTGCGGGGGGAAGGGGGGCCCTGAAGATTAAAAAAAAAAAAAATCCATATTGGTTTTATCGTGTTCACAAGAAAAGTATCTGATGTGCATGGAAGTCCTTTGTACATAGGAGGGCAATCCATGCATTTCAGTCAGAGATATGTGGAAATGGCGAGATAGGACTTAACTGAGATTCGTCTATAAAGACACTGCAGCTTTGTCTGTCCAGTATCACTGTTTTATCTCTGAATGATATTAAAACCAGCTTTGAAGTCATGTGGTCTGTTTTTGGGTGGGGGTTACACCAGCCTTGATCAGGTTATTACTGTCATTAATGAACAATTACCCTCAAAGTTGGCCAGATGATGGAATCGGTGGATGTATACAAAGTGTAGAACGGATTGCATGTCAGGAAAGTAGAAGTTTAATTCTACGAGGACATTCTGAACGTACACAATACTTTATCATGTGCACAAGAAATATATATATATGTGTATATATATATATATATATATATATATATATATATATATATATATATATATATATATATATATATATATAAATAATTCAGTGTCTTGCATGGTCCAACATTTGGTTTTTCTGCGTGCAGACCCAATTTCTTTCAGCTGGTTTAAACCTTGATTCCTGTTCCTGTCCATCTGTTTTATCTGTGTAGTTTCTATTTTGTTCTGTCCTAATGTTGACATCTTCCTTGATTGACTTTTACGTTTCACTTTTTCACCCAATTATTTAGTACAGGGCTGTACAAGACACCTGATACAAATTAAATAGCTCTCCATGGCAGCTTGTTGTCAAGTTCTGCCCAAGCATATTGACCCAGTTATCTGATTCAGGTGTGCTACAGCAGGAATCAAACCTGCTGGACAGCTGCCCTCTAGGACAGACTTTCAACAGCCATGATGTAATATATATGTGGAAAAAAATTATAAACAGACTAGTACAATCAATATTTTGCCACACATAGTTCAATTACCTTTGAGTGGAGTTTTAAACTTTTTGTTTTCACTGACGACTCTTGTGTCCTGCCGATCAGCAAGCTGCAACAACTTGTTAAACTTTGACTAACAAACTTGACTAGTAAAACCCCCCCCCCAAAAACCCATCTGTGTTCAGGAAATGGAGCTGCAGAATGGGTATCCTTCAAGAGTGGTGATTCCATAATATTTCATTGGAAGCTGGAGTCTGCCTCAGCTGACACTGGGCAGGATGCTGGACAGACCACCAGCCCTTCAAAGAGGCAATTATGATGGCCCTTATTAAATCAACAGAGTTTTGAACTGTAAATTAAACTTCACATTGAAAGGCAACATGACATAACCACTGGTGCATCATGCCGCACCATCAGGTTTGAAGATAATGGTACCAAACTAAAACATCTATTTCCACTACAGCCCTCTTCATAATGAGGTTCATCTCAGTAGAGGGAAAAAATGTTTGTTCTAACTAATCCTGAAGTCTATTAGGGAAACTTATCTCGTAATGACAGTAAAGAATTAGATGCTGATGACACATTTAAAACAATAACAAAAACCTGTTTTTAATATTACTTTCATCTTTGCATTTTCCTTTTTCAAAAGTGTAAATATATTCATCAACTCAAGTGGAAAAGAATTACTATAATTCTGGAAATTGCAGAGCAGCAACATGTATTCAAGCAAACATCTGGGTGCTTTAGTGTTATGGTTTTTATTTTTCATATGAAACAAAATCAACTCCTCCATTGTGTTTTTAAGTGTGAAATGTCTTTTTCATGAATTCTCACAGTACATTCAGTTAATTTTGATTTGAAAGAAAACATCTTTGAACTTGGCACTTAGAAAACAACCACAACGAAGTGTCACCTTTATTCATTTAGGACAAAATTTACAAAGCCATTTGAACAGTCATTTTTTAATACTTTTATATTTTTTAAACTCAACGGTTTAATATTGAAAATACACTTTTTTATGTTGCTTCTCTCTTTGTACTTACAAATATGTACATTAAAGTCTCAGTGAAGAAGTGTAATCTCACTGACTTCATCACTGGTAATAAAAATCTCTTTTTTTTTATTTATTTATTTTTTTTCCTTTTTCATCTATTTCTCCTCATGGAGCTGGCACTCTGTTTTAGCTCTCCACGTTTTGAGCTTGAGCGTCTTTGAGTATTCACTGTGCTCAGATGGATGTCCCGTGGCTGCGGTCACAGGCTTCTGGGATGGGTCCTCCTGGCACTGGTTGGTAGGACATTGGCATGGGTGTCTTGACTGGGCTCTGCCGAAAGAGCCCCCCGTTCGGTGCCCTGTGTTTGCACCGGATAGAGGGCATTGTAGCACTGCTGAGGGGCAGGGGTAAGGTCCTGCCAGCGGACGCGCCTAGTGTTCTTCCTGCCCCATGACCCTCCTGGAGGAAGGTGGTGACAGAAAGTGGGGGTGGGCCCCGGTGTGCTGGGTAGTCCCGAACAGACAAGGCCTCCAGGGACTGGCTGGGCTGCATCCTGCCAATGTCCAGGGCGGAGATCTCGATAGACTGGCCTGGCAGCTGCTTGTGGGCTAAGTCTTCGTCCAGCAGACTGTTCAAACGCTGGTGGACCTGTTCCAGGTTCACCTCTTTGTCCTAAAGATGGATGGAAAGGAAGAACGTGCCAAAGAGTGTGTGTGAGTGCAATAGAAGAAGCCAGTAGAAAGAATAGTGGATAGAGGATTTAATGAAAGGGAGAGAGAATGGATGTGATTAAGGAGGAGGGTGATAAAGAATAAGTGAAAATGAATGAGGACGTGAAAAGAGATCCAGAGGTTAAAAGAAGGAAAAGGATGAAAAGACAGAGTGAAAGAAGACAGAGACAAGGTTACAATGCTTCTCAATATTACCATCGTGACTAGTTATGTTCAGTTAATGAAGTCTAATCTATCATATCAGGAAAGTCTGTTTGTGGCTTTAAGGATGCTGAAATAACAACATCTGAACATTTCAAGCAGCCAATATTGAGATATTTCCTAAAAACAGTCAATTTCAAACTTGTAAAAGGTTAACTCTTTAGATGAACTTAAAGATATCGCTTCATGCAGATGTCTTTAAACGTTTTGAATAATCTGGTGGTGACTGATGGCAAGTATGTTGACAAAACAGGCTCACAAATACAATCAGGCTAAGATGTTTATAGAAGCAAGAGCAAACTAATTATTAAGGTTTTTTTTTTCTTTTTAGTTTTTAGAAGACATTGATGGGAATGGAAAGTGAGAAGCCAATTACAGAGTACAACTGAGACATTTTCTAACAAATGGTACCATGCTTGAGTTTGGCTTGTATTCTGTCATGAACCCATTTAAGTCAGACAATACTAGACAACAGGACAGACTGATGGGGTGAGATGATGGATGATGGAACAACATCCTAACATTGCTGACCCCCATGCCCCGCCCCTTTGCCCTGTCCCAGCCAATGACCATCCAGTATAGTATTTCAGGCTTCTCCTGACCTGTGTCAAGAGCCTCAGCCTCCTCCCAGTCTGTCCCTCTGTCTGTCCAAATGTCCCGCCTCGCTGGCGAAGTGCTTGTTTTGTCATTATATGTCAATGGACCAGAAACCCTTTGCAGACTGTAATCCTTAGTCACCTGCTGGAGATCAGACAGTAATACATAACCAAAATGGTCTTCTGTAAATCCGGACATTGACATATAATTGCAACTTGTTAGTGCTTGCTCTATGAGGGGAATAGTATGACATTTTGGGAAATTATCTTATTGGGTTTATTTCTGGTAATTAAATTGTCGACTATTCTGTCACAACCTAAAAATCAATCAGAGGTAAAGTCAGTTGTACTAATAATACTAAAGACCTTGTGTCCCGTCAGTTGTATGGATGTTACATTTACATATACCAGACATTAAATCACTTGACTATCCTCCCTTTGAATGACAGACTGCTCAGCCACATGGCAAAGATCCCAGCCCTGTCTCCAAACTACCTGTACTCTATCTGGAGGTGCATCTGTGGGATGCGTCAGAGCCACAGATGCAACACTGCCAGATGTAAAATCATTATGTACTTGTTCAAAAATGACCAGAATCCCACAATTTAAGAGATTTTGACCATACTGTGACAACTGGAGATGTTCTAGAGTGTGTAGACAATTTGGGCCAAACTTTTCCTGCTGGCAGCTGCAGTGAGGTGAGGTAATGTCTGCAGAAAGCAGAGGATGCAGGACACGCTACAGCTGCCCTGTGGAACTGATGTTTACAGCAAGCCGAAAGAGCCTAATGTACCTCCTGATGAGTGAGTTCGTTTATTAATACAACAGGAATCTAAACATGTTCACAATATTGACAAGCAAGTTTAAAGCAGCAACACTTGCTTGTTTGCATAACCATTGATCTTCCAGTGCTTTTACTTGGGAATTGCCTGGAAAATCTCAAGAAGTCCAGAGGCAATATTGTGAACATTTGAGTTCTCACAAGCCATCACTCCAGAAACATCACTTGGAGTTATCAGGACTGCAAATCTTGCTTTAGCAAAGAAGCTTCTACAACTGTTTACTTGTCTTCTCTCTGGGGTGTTTTACCAACCTGTCGTATAGTTACATAATCTGCTAAAAGTCAGGTCAATTTTTGTGTTTTTACAGAGGACTACATTAAATAATCTTCTTAAAGTTGTTTGGCAACCAGTTCATACTGTTCAGACACGGCTACATATTCCCACTTCTCCTAAATCCACCAACAGGAGAGAACTATGCTTGCAGGCTCCCTCACTTTGTCTTTATTCTGAGCCAAACATCTAATTTTACAGAGTGATTACAGGACTCTCATCGATCCCTTGACAAGTCCGCAAATAAGAGCATTTCCCATTATGTCAAACTATTGGCTGATGTGTTGAGACTTGCAGTAAAGTTTTGGTTGAAAAGGCTGTCATAATGCCCGCATACTGTATTAGTATGCCGTCATGGTGCCAGCTATAAAACTATTTAAATTGATATTCGAACCAAACAAATCTTTTCAACATTAATCACTCACTCCCTGCAGTCTTAAAGGTAGCTGAAAAATTAGTGCCACGAAGAAACGCAGCTTCAATTCATCACTGTTACGCCTTTGTCTGTATTTTACTGTGAAATAAGAATAAGACGAGCAAAGAAATGTTTTTATATCAAAATGTCAGGTTTTTTGACTGGTTTGTCTCCTAAATGCTGTTACTTTCATTGCATACACAATGGGGAGAAATGTATTTGAAAAGGAAAAAAGGACAACTTTTCTTTAGTCAAAGACAACGGATTACATCTTCCTACGTAAGCTAATAATTTATTTGCCTGCAGCTGTGAAAACCTGCATCTGTTGGGATTCACTTGTAACCAAGAAACCTTCGAGCATTTCTCATTGATCAAGCAAATCATGTTACATAATTAAGATTATGTTCTTTGAGTCCTGCTTTTCATTTTTGCTGTAGCCAATCCTTTGATCACAGTATCATAAAAGGCTAATACGACGATTCCGTTGCTAAAAATCTAAGCCATTTGAATTATTTTACTTTTGTTTGCCCAATTTGACTGTGGGGAATGGTTACATGTAACCAATTCAGAATACTTGCAAATTTATTAAATACTTTGCCTTCACCATCATTGATCCCTTTACAAACATTTTATCTTACATGACAGCAGTATGTGGTTATTATGAGAGCAGCTGCACACAAAATGAGAAAGTATTAGTAACTCAAACTTGTGCGTGCACCAAATCTCAACATTGGTGGAGTTTGATTTACTGAGTGTTTTCAGGACAGTACTGGGCATTAAATGGGTGTTTTCATCCAGTATTGCTGGACTGTCAAGTCAAACAGGCAGGTCAAAGCTCACACTTTAGTTTAAGGATCCATGTCAAGCCTTAGTTGTCTGGACGCCTCATGCAGAGGGGCTGCCCAGTCGGCAGCTGCAAGATAAAGTCAGAGCTCTAAAGCATTAAGACTTGAATGGATTAGCTAAAGAGAGCGATTGCACTACTGAAGCATGTATTGACTCAGAAGTACAATTTCAAGTGTGTGGATTTTGAATTTGTGTGTGTTGACATTTTCTGCTGTGTTTCTCCCACATGAGCACCAGAGACAGATTGTATGTAACCAGTGATTCTTTTTCTTTTTTTGTGTGTGTCAGCATGAGAGAAGCCACAGAAGTCCCTAAGTGAGCACCCCAACCTCTCTCCCAACATGAGAAGGAATGAGAAGATCGATCACGTAATGTCTGAACTATCACCAAGGGCACACCTATTATAACTGGGTGTACTGCAGCTCTACTAAATCGGGGCTGGCGTCAGCGCCTGCTGGATCCATAAAGTAGAGTGTGGCAGTGGCATCTCTGGGCAGGACCGGGGGGCCCGGGGGTCTGGGTCTCGACCGGGGCCTTGGTGGGGCAGGGGGACCCGTGGTGGCCACCATGGCCCGGTTCTGGGTTAGCAGGCCTGCGCCCGATGAGTTGTCGGTGGTCACCTCTTTGGGCTGCTCTCTCCTGCAGTGGTTGCTGTTCCACCACGTCTCCAGCGCAGCCACCAGGAGGGCCAGCAGCAGCCCTGCAGCAAGGATGCAGAACACTCCAGCAAAGCTGTGGAGACGCAGCGCTCGTCCCTCCGGCTGAGCGTCTGTATGACTCTGCAGGTCGCAACGGCCTTTCTTTGGCCACCATTTCTGCTTCAGGATGTCAAGATCACCTTTTTCCTGAAGCTCTAAAATCCTGTGGAGAAGACAGAGTGAGTATTCTTTCAAATAATGTCACAGTAGGAGCACAGTTTCATGTAATAACACCACAGGACATTAGACAAAGCCTTCAAAAAGCACTGACTGAGATTAAATGATGGGTAAAAAAAAAATTAAAAACGACAGAGCAGAGAATTTAAAATTAAGCCATTTTTAGACAAAACATGAAGGAAATGTTGAAAATTAATCCTGGGGTGTTCAGAGGGATTTCCACCATCATCATGTTACAATAATTAAATTACACCCTGACACCAGCTCATAAAATAAAACTAAGAAATTAGACCTATACTACTAATGTAATCTATAAGCAATGACAGTAGGCTCATTAAAGACCCATAGAGGGCAAAGTGCCATTAAACACCACAGTTTTCAGTTTACTGCAGCAGAGAGCAACTCATGTTGATTGTAAACAAGACCTAAAGGACCAGTTGTGTGAAAACAAGGCAAACATAAACAATTAGAGCCTGAAGAATGAGTTTCACACCAGACTGTTTAAAATACTGAAACCGAGATGATAAAATGTACAGGCAGCCTGTCAGAGCACTGGATGAGGGGTGAGTGTTGCAGGGGAAAGTGACGACAACTGAGTGGAAACTTTGAACAAGTCAGTGTGGCCCACTGGGGTTGGTAAAAAAAAAAAAATCAGATATACAGTACAGCCACCAGATATGTAATGATCCAGCATCAGAACTCCAGATGTAGACACGTTTTTCCTTCTCAGGAGTACCAAGCGATTTTTAGATTTAGAATTTAACGTAAGACAAAAATCACCCAGTTTTAAAGCTTGAAAACATCATTTAAATTATTTCATGCAATGTGGCTTTGTCTCTGGAAAAGGGTTTTTAGCCCTGATAAATATGCTGATTGCAAATATTAACATTCTAACCACAACTTTTAATAAATTTAAATGATTACCGTCAGGACATTTTTACTCAATTTACTACCATTTTATAAGAGGGGGCTCTGCCTCATCAACAGCATCCACGCTCCGTTTTTGAAGGTCAAATTTATTTAATGTTATTTTCTATGTAGCACCAAATCCCTATAGAAGTAATTTAAGGTGACCTTTGAGTTTCTTTTTCTTTTATTACAAAAAAAACTGAACAGTTTGATATTTATCTTATTTAAATGACAGCAGGCTGTAGCACAAAGGTGAACAGACTAAAATAAACTTCAGTGTGGTGAGAACTTCATATCCATCACAGGAACACACAGCTAAATGCTGCATTTCCTGGTCATTGCAGTAATTTCTGAGGTGTATTATGGCTTAATCAATCCAGTATTCTTTGTAAGTTTCATTAATATTAATATGTTATGAGATCTGGATCTTCATCAGGACACTTTTACTATTGAAATTTTTTCTGTCCTCTGTGTTTTTTTGTCTGAGCATTTCAGTCACTTATGGAAAATTAGTCAATGATGAGGTTTGAAAATATGACAGCTTCACAGGAGAGTGTAGCTGAAGTTATTAGGCATTATCACGTGCCATTTTAATAATCATGCTGTAATGGGTAGCCTACCTGTTACAACTACAGGATTAACCAGAGCTCATTTTAAGGATGCTGAAATTTACAACTGTTTAACAAGCCTGTATGGCAGTTGCATGTGTAAAAATCAGACTGATCACGATGTGGGAAACACAATTTTACTGTGTCTGTATTTTAGCACAAAGAGGGGGATTTTCTGAAATAATCTCCCTGCCAGTTCTTTAAGTATTTGTTTGGATGCCTGTGAAAGACCCCCCTCTAAGCTGGAGGAGACACTGTTCCTTGTGGTGACAATTTATTTTTTTTTCCAGAAAACTGTGTCTGTCTGTGCAGAAACTTGTGCATTCAGGTCCTCCTGATTTACACATTCATCACCAAGTATGGGAATGAATGATAAAGAAGAGTGCTCTGTGCAGGTCAATCACACTGTGCAGATATTAAGCCTTACTATAAGAACAGAGCCTCCCTTACATCATTTGGATGTCAAAAGTGAAAGTATAACATTTTTGGCATTTCTGTTTCTGTTAAATGAAATCAAAGTGTAACCTAATAAACCCCCCTTCCCCCTTTCTCTACACCTTGTGGCACACAGTGCTGCTACTATTCATATTTCTACACAGTGTTTATGTAAATCAGACAGAGCTTCCCTGGTGCTGCTTCCGACAGTATGTCTATTCTCACCCTGCATTGTGGAGTTAAATGGACTGACTCATAAGTGTTCTGTTATGGTCTGTACCACTGGAGAAAGTATGTGTAATATGTTAAAGCGGAAGTGTCACCACAAACAAAGCATTATTTATTTAAATGTACAACTAATACTAAGGGTAATCACACATTTTCACCTATTGTTTTTTTTCCATGCTGAGACTTTTAAAAAAAGTTAAAGGACAGTTTTGAAGTCTTGCCATGTTAGACACTGGAACAACTCTCTGCTACATCAATATGCACAGAGTGATGCTGGATTTATACTTGTGCAGCTTCTGTGTACGGCAGGGCCGACACTGCTGATGAAATGCTCTCGCACTCGGTTATGGTGTTATGTTGCAGTTTCTCTTATGCTGTAACCACACTAATTCAGCAAGAACTCCAGAAATCCAGAAAAATGTTATCACAAACCGACCAATCACAAGGGAGTACTTCTGCATAACCGCGCTGCAAGCAGGGGTACATGTCAGGTCTGGAAGAGGTAGACATTGAACCTCCGCAGACCTACACACAGCATAATGACAGTGACGGCGTAACCGACTTTACGCAGATGCCGCGTGAGTATAAATCCAACTAAGAATTTAATATCTTGAAAGTTAAGTATAAGATCAGAGGTGGACATCATAAGGTTCAGAGAAAGAGAGGGAAGGGCAATTTATTATTCATTAATATTAAGTTATTTATAATTACTAATTTGATGCAGAAATGCATAAAAAAGAATGATGACTGAAGACCCTCAAAATATAGAAATTGATTGTTAAACAGGGCCAAGCCTCAGTAACCAGTTTCTGTAGCAGTTAAGTGAGCGACAAGCTTTATATGCTCACTTTAGATCAGTGGTTCCCAACTTATTTTCCTTGAGGACCGCCTTCATGCAACTACCCAAAAGCTGTGGACCCCATGCTCAAACCGTGCTTGGCTTTATGCGTTTATTATTTAGCTCCTTTCATTAATGAAATAGGGCAGAACAATCTTACTAGGATAGTCATGAATTACTCTGCTCTACTAGCTTACTGATGTTACTAAACCACATTATGGATGAAAATTGATTAGATGCCTTATGGAGTAGCCTACTAAGTAGTTTTTTTTTTTTTTTTACATTTTTATCTAAGGATATACATTTTTAAATATTGTCGTAACAAATGTTGATGACCCCCATTTATTCACTTTTGGACCTGGTTTCATAAGTAATTGTTTTGATGTTCCCAAAATTTCTTCCATTTTCCAATTGTATTTGTCCATCACAGTTGTTTTCTTTCCTCAGAGGGTTTCCCAGTCAGGAATTGTACTTCATCTATTGAACTACACTAGTAACTTAGCATCTGCTGCCTCCCACTTATTACACTATGCAGCTTAGTTCATTTGCTTTGGTAGTGGATGGAAATCTGACTGAGTGAATAGTGGGATCAGGGTGATTATATTTACTGTTAAAAAAAATGTTTCCTGTGCATTCGATAAAGTTAAATCTTGCTTAGTATCAGTTTTTTTTTTCTATGACCACAAAAGTGATCCAAAGTACAGTAACACACATATGTGCAATGGTAGGCAACTTACTAACCACACTCGTAGAAGACATGCAGAATCATTCCAGTCCATCTGTGATCATACTGTGAATTAATGGCCAATATTATGACCCAAAATTTACAGACCTGCTTCTCTGTTAACATTTTTACGTAACTGTGTGCACTGATGGCTGAATGGACAAATTAGCCTTGAACCTCTTAATTTTTTTTTTATTTCCAGAAATGATGTCAATGGGCACAGATCAAAATGCCTTTGAATGTCATTTTTGATGTAGGTTTGTGCTTTGTGAACTTTAACATATTTAAATGAGAGGAGAGCCAAATGTTTTCTGGTACCCAAACATGAGCTCAGCGGTTTTCCTGTTCCTATGGTTACCTTTACCCTATGAAATAAGAAAATGTTTAGGCAACTCTGGGTCTGCTCACTTTTGGTTTTATTGCTCAAAACAATTCTTTGATGCAGCTTTATCCTGAGACAACATGGGAAGTATAATGTTATTAAAACTTATATAAACCCAAGTTGTAATTTATTGCAGATATTTCAACATGATATAGTTTTAACTGTTCAGGTACATGTTTTGTAATAGGCTTCCTTCAACAAATAGTTTAAGGTGAATATTGATAAACTTACTTCTGTGAGAAGAGGTCTCTGTAAGGACTGCCATGCTGCAGGGCCATGCCATAGCCTCTGGTGCTCATGCTGTTTCCTGCTATAATCAGTGTGCAGTCGTCATCTGTCAAAGCAGCGTACTCCACCACTGCCATGTCCCACAGAAAAGCATACGATTCTCGCTTTGCCTGGAAATTCGAAACATATTCCACAATACAAAATCATAACAAGGCTGTGAAGCTGTTAATCTGGGAAAAAAGTTGTTTTAGATTATAGCTTCATATCATTACTCAAATGATGAATCAAATGTTCAATCAGCCTTTTTAAAAAAAATCATTTACCTGTTAAAGCATCAAATGGCACATTGTTCATTATAACAACTTTCCATTCTAATAATGCAAATTAGTGAATCAACATCTTTTAACTTCTTTAATCCAAACTCCATGATGTAGAGCACAAAATTGTTTTTTTCGCGGGGAAAAAGGCAATCATTACACCAAACAGCAGTTAAAGAGCCACACAGAAAATAAACATTTAGACAACGCAGATTTAACACTGAGGAGCAATACTACCGTTCGATTTTTAAACTGATAAAACCATTTTCATCCTTGGTGTTACAGCTCTAGTTCTGCTGGCCTGTTGGGCCTTTATGCAAATGGACTGTGTCAGTGCTTGCAGGTGGTTGGCTGCTGATGCTGTGCCTACAGCTGTGCCCTCCTACTCCAGGATTGGTCACCTGCAGCTCCATCGTCTCTGTGATTGGCCAGTCATGATGACTCCTTGCCACATAAACACCTGACCACCTTTGTTCTGGGCAACTGTGTCAGATTGGGGCACAGTTTGCCATTGTGGCCAAAGAACTGAGTGTGATTACAACTCAGATTGCAACTGGGGACCTGTTTTTGCTGTCTTGGTAGCTTGTCTGCTGTAGATTTACATAACTTTATCTTTTGTTTCCTTTATCTTTTGCTAACTGCCCTTGTGTGCATTTGCTTCTGTCCAGAGATTGTGTTTTACTAATCTGGTATTCAGATGCCTTTTGTTTGCTTAATGCATGAAGTGACCCTTTTGTTGATTTTTGCATACATCCTGTTAATTAATTACGACTTTATTCTCATAATATCATGACTTTTTTTCTCGTAATATTAAAACTTTATTCTCAAAGCTTGTGAATAAATAGTTTTCTGTTGTGGCCCTAAGACTCCATTACACCCCACATCTCCAATGAGAAAAAAAAAGTTCCCTCTTTTTATTTGTAAAAATATAAAGCCATGTTTGAGACATTTTTATATCAGAATAAAAAACATGCAGTACTTTGTGGACCATTGAGAGTTATTAAATTAAAAAAAAAACATTCTCATTAAGTTACAACATTTATTGTGTGTATCTGTGCATTGCCATCTTCCCCGTCTACACTGAATGCAATTAGCTGCTCAGTAAAGCTGTTAAAAGATGAATCCATATGTTTGTCTAATTACAAATTATTCTTCAGTCTGCCTTATGTTAAAGAGTCAACAGAAGATGAATAAAATATCAATTAAACAGCAAAGTTCGTGGGAATCAGACAAAAATTAAATTTTGCATCCATCTGTCAATTATTGCTTTGTTCCTAATAGACTGTATTAGAGATTAAGACTAAATTAATAAGATTAAATTTCAAATCTGCTGAACTCTGTGAGACATGAAGTTTTCATTTAATCATTTACAGATTTATATCATGTTTAGAGTCAACACCCTTTCACAGATATGCTTTATAGTATTTTTAGTGTATTTAATTTCCTCAAAAACTGTGTGTTGGTGTGTGTCAATGAAATACTTTCTTCAATTCAGAATTTATAAGAGCTGATGGGGAATTATGAAGATGCCAGAGAAGGTGCCCGGAACTAAGTATTATTAGAATAAGCAAAAGTGCCCCATCACCTGTTTCATGGGGACATCAGTGGGCTGAATATATATATATATATATATTGCTAGTGCATTCATGTACAGAAACAAGTGGTTTGGTTTAGCTGAGTACAAAGAAAATATATATATATATATATATATATATATATATATATATATATATATATATATATATATATATATATATATATATATATATATATATATATATATATATATATATATATATATATATATATAAAGATATATATATATATAAAGATCAAAATAAAGACTCACCTTCTTGATCCCCTCTGAAGGGCTGGAGACAGAGTTTTCAAAGCCATTGTTCTTGTTAATGATCTTCCAGAGTTCAGCAAAGGTGCTGTCCTGCTCCAGAGGGTTGGTGCCTTTGGCATGGAAATATTCGTACACAGCAGAATCCCTTACTGTTCCATAAACCAGGTCCACCTGCTTGGACAGGTCCTGAAATGACCTTCATGTGAACAAGAAATAAAAGTTAAAACAAGTGTCCATTAGCATCATTTCAGTACATTTAGATAATAGCTTACTATCTGTTAATAAGGTAAATTCCAGCTGTGACCTTAATTAAAACTCATACTGTTGTTGTAAGCATATAAATTGCCCTATTTGCATGTCACTACAAAAGAAAACTTACTTTTTCATTCAACACTTTAAATAAAAAAAGTGACCAAATTCATAAAATGTTTCTTTATGACTTTATTTTTTTCACCTGTGGTATTTAGTGACAGCCATTGCTCTGCTAAACTCTTTATAAATGCTTTGTTTTAAACTTATATTTCTAATTTCTATAGCCTTGTGAAAAAAAAACCTAGAATGACCCAGTAGAACACAATAATTCAGTCCCTATCTCATTCATTAATTCACACAAATCTCTTGGCTTGTAAATTTCCATCCATAGAGATTTCGTTCTATTTAAAATTCAAGCTCTAACTCCCTCCTAAATCACTCTGACCAATCAGTAGACTGAAAACTACTGCCTCCCTCTCTGATGCACATTAGAGCAAATCACCAATCATCGTGCTCCTTATCAACTAAATTAGCTGCACCTGTAGTGTGCTGCTTCTAATGTTAATAGTCCAACTGCTACTTTTTCCATCATTTCCAGCACCACAAATTCAGCCTGATTCAGAGTAATTATGACCAGGTTAGAAGTTGGAGGGGCCGTGTTCCTCACTGACTGATTTCAGGAATCATACCAGTTAACCAAAGTTTATGATGGCAGTAAAATTATTTTGTATTGTGGCATCACAGGTCGGCAGTCGTATTAGATTCCATAACTTTTACTTTGAGCTATATATATATATATATATATATATATATATATATATATATATATATATATATATAGTCTGCACGTGTTTGCAAGTCTCGCAGTGAAAAGTGGTAACAGGTCTAAGCTCTAAGCTTTCTTTCTAGCCTAGTGCTTGTTGCACTTTTGTGACTTTGGTGCTTCGAGGGTTATCTTCTTGTAGAAACTGAAACCAACTGTTATTTTCTTAAACAGTCCTTCATACATGGAAATGTATTTTCTATTATTGAGATATTCTGTGGTAAAGAAATGTATTTGCAGCAGCTGCAATACATGTAAAAGGCATTGCTTTTGTACAGTATCATATGTTAAATGTCAATGCCTCAGTAATAAGCTTTTGCTCTAGATGTAATCTGGATGGCCAAATTTCAAGACGATTGCTTATTTCCTTGGTTGTATTGGATAGATACAATATGTAACATGGCATCTTGTGTATTTGCTTCTCTCCCTATCCCTCTTTGTCTATATACTCTGCTTTCTCACAGCTACATACTTCAAAGTTCCCAGCTTAAGATGTCAGAGTGAAATATGCGCTTTACTTCAAGTTAAATATTCTGTTCTAATTTGTTCTAATAATTTATGTTTATATAATTGCATTAACACTGGAAGCTACAGTACATTGTATAGCTTTGAGTTTGATTTACAGGACAAATATTTAGCTGAAATAAAGATACTATAACATATACCTTTCATACCTTTCCAACTATAGAAATCAACAGATTGATGTTTAGGTGTTGCCACCATGTAAAACAACTGCAGAACCAAACCACCCAGGAGCTGATAATTGGTAACCCTCTTTAAAATATTTGATACTGGATATGTTCAGGAGACATCTGTTTATTACTGGAGCTACGAATTAGACTACTCTGATCGTCTCTTTTACACCTACTCAATTGAAGAAAATGAGACATAAAAATAAGATCTCAAAGCGTAGAAGCTTTGTCAAGGCATATTTCTACAGACAATAGATAAAGGAGAATAAATGTGTGTAAAGATATTCTGTTTTATTCTCATTGTAGGAAATTAAATGCTTGGACACACTAACACTTTCAAGGTCCAAACTGAGGGTCTACCATCTTACTTTTGGCAATAAAAAGCCGAGCTGCTGTTTCTTTTGATCGTATACCAGAGTTTATAACTCACCTCTGGAAAGCTGATTTCTCCGAGAATGATAACATCTTGACTTTTAATGTTGTGGATTGCATCTCACTCCGTCTGACTTTTAAATTCCACTCATATCAAGTGCAAGGCCAAAACATTGGATTTTGTTAGGAGGAAAAACTTTTCATGCCTGTATGCCACGCATTTTTAAAGCATTGAGGACATCAATGCTCTCTGCACTTACTGAGGCAATTCATAGTATTTATAAAGTTCTGATCGTCACTTGTAATTAAAACTAAAAAGTTATTTGGTGTTATCCGTGTAAAGATAGGTCTTACTTTCATGAATGATGTTTACATGTTAGAGCAAGGTGGGTTAAGATGTTAGATTCCAGAAATAAGCAATGAGTGTACCCCTGAGTACAGTCAGCAATAAATTAGCTTATGTTTTTTTTTTCTGGTTGACTTTATTTTTCCTAAATATTTGTCTTAATGCCAAACAGTGTCCAGAAAAGTAAGTACTATAGGTTTATATACTAGAGCATTAAAACATAAAACATAAAAGCATATTAACATCTAGCAGGAAATTATAAAACAGCTCGCCAAGGTAAGGCTGTTCATGCTAATAAGCAATGATCTTTGGTTTGCTGGACAGATGATAGCCTCAAACTGACTGAAGAAAACCGTTTTAAAAGAAAGATCAACTTGTTTTCTTTCAGTCAAATTACTGGTATTATTGGAGTAATATCAGATGAGTTTTTACATTGTCTCTCTAATACATTTTTTCTTCTAAAATAACAACCCATCCCCATTTGTGCATTAAAACAGATATATCAATAATATTTAGACATTGACTCCCAATCTTCTTCAGTAATGAAGTTTTTGGAATAGGCTTTCTTATCTGTGTTTTTCACATCAGCTTTGTGGATCTCAGAGACACCATTCACTTAAATCTCATCATCCAAAGTGGCATTTGACTCTTCATTTCCCAGCACCAAGCATTTCATGACAATTTTAAGGATGCAGGCTTGGATTGTGGAAATCAAACTCTGGTGATCTCATTGGTGGTCTTTGTTTTAAAGGGTGGCTGGTAGTGCTAGAAAAGATCAAACTGCACCACTCTTGTACTAATATTACTGGAAACAATTAAAGAAAAATCCCAGTTAATACTTGTCCTCTTACTTCATAGTAGAAACACAAACTAGAGAATCCTTGCAGCTTTTTTTAAAAAGTCTTTGCTGCAAAAATTCACAATGGGTAGATAAATAATATGCATCTTCTGTGTACAACATCTTTATGTCAGACGAGAGATAAAGAAAAGCATATGAAAAACACTATGTGTGTAAAGGGCTTTCTAATTGAAAACAGCAGATGACATACCATGGTCACAATGTACCCATTATTTACCCCACTTACTCTTAAATGCACTCATTTGCAGTCAGGCTTGATCCCTTAAACTCTACAAAATGTACCATAAAAAAAGATTAATGTCCCTGTAATTGGCCTTCCAAGCATAAACACACACATGCAGATCCTGTCTTTTTACAGGTGAGCTGTGTGCTGCTTAGCATTCACCCTTTCTACTCACATGTCCCCATGTGGCCATTTGTTCTACAGAAAACAGAACCGGGGCAATCAAATGTCTTTCTGTCCATTCTTTGGGGAGAAACATCAGACCAAATTGGTTTCACTGACGAATAACATTTAGACTCTGGACAGGCTGGCTGTTAGCAGGTCAAAAATTAAACAAACTGTGTGCCGAGTGGTGCTAATGAGATGTGCTCGCATATTCATCTTCAAACGGCAGCTCTTGTCACAGTATTTAAAATACTAAAAATATCCAACACATGCTTTCTCAGAGTATCACTCCACACATAACACACTTCAACACAGGTGTCCAGTCAAAGCATTACTATATTAGACATGCCTCAAGAGATTTGCAAGGTTCAAGGTTTATGCACACTAGGATTATAGGAAAGTCTGGAGACACTTGAGAATGGAACTCAACAGATTTTTGTATCATATGGTTGTTTTTAAACTGTGTAATAAAAAATATTGTTTTACCGGACAGTGTTGTCCATGCGGGACACAGTGAGGTATGCAGCCAGGTTTGCTGTGTATGATGAACACACGATGAGGGTGAAAAGCCACCAGCTGCCCATGACGATACGCAGAGCCACTGAGCCCAGGATGGAGTCGCTACCTGTGGAGTGCAGATGGAAACAGAGTTAAAGACGGCACAGATGCTCACATCAGTAGCTTTGCTATCTCTCAAACAGCATCACAGCAGAACAGGAAGATGATTACCTTCATTATTAATTCATCAGACATTTATTTTCTCAATTATTTGATTGTATTTATGATAGTAAAATAGTTTTTCCAACCAAAGATTTACTTAAAAAGAATATTCAATTCACCCAGGAGCTCAGAATAGAAATGTATAATGTATATTTCTTTTGAAGGCAAAACAAACAATACAAAACAAATAAACACACAAAACATATCTTTAAGAAAGTCATTTTGTATCTACCGACTAATCTTTCCGTGAGGATGACACATTTGCCTGGCCAAAAACAAAAAAGTTGCCACCAATAAAAAGGTCACACACTATTTCATCGGGCCACCTATATCTTTGATTACAGCAGAATTAGTTGTGGCATTGTTTCAATAAGCTTCTGCAATGTCATGTGATTTACTTTCCCTCCATTGCATTAATTTTTAGCCAAGATCTTGTATTGATGGAGAATTTAATCACTACACAAATTCTTTTCCAGCACATCCCAAAGATTCTCAATGGGGTTCAGGTCTGGACTCTGTGGTGGCCATCAGGGAAGAAAAAAAAAAAAAAATCCATGGATAGAGTAACCTGGTCATTCAGTATATTCAGGTGATCAACGGACGTCATTCTTTGGACACATTATGTTGCTAAAACTATACTTGACCAACTGCCACAACCCAGATCATAAGGTGCGTTTCCATCACCCCTTGAATTGCGCAAAAGCTAAATATAGCAATAAAAAACTGGTAATGGAAACACCTACATTTTGAAAAAAACTCAAATATAGCTAAAAAGTTTTTACACTCATGAGGTGGTTTTTCAGACGTGTTGATATAGAAGTATATCGCAAAAGTGTATTGGAAACACTTTTCTCACATTTACGCTTATCGCTAATCGTCATCCTTGATAGCAAACAACGGCGAAATGCAACAGTTTTACAAAGATGTAGAAATCTCTATCCTCCTCAAAGTGGAGTCTCGCGGGACGAGATTTTATGAGAATAACGGCTAATGCGCTAAACACCATTCATTGGAAACACCTGCAAAACGCAATTGCACTTTATCAAAATGTTAGAAATATCACTTTTATTTTGCCAAATACTGTAATGGAAACACAGCTATGGACTTCCCCCTCAAGCATGAATAGTAGGTACTAGGCATGATGGCTGCATAACTTCACCTGCCTCTCTTCTTACTCTGATGCTCCCATCACTGTGAAACAGGGTTAATCTGGACTCAAACCACATGACCTCCTTCCATTACTCCAGAGTCCAATCTTTATGCTCCCTAGCAAATTAAAGCCTTTTTCTCCAGTTAGCCTCTCTGATTAGTGGTTCTCTCATGGCTACACAGCTGTTCCCGTGAGAATCCTTCACATTATTCATGTGGAAATGCTCTTACTTTCACCATTAAACATAGCCCTGTGTTCTACTGGTGTTAATTTTTTTTTACCTTCGATTTTATCAAAGGGTTAAGTAATTGCCGATCACCATCATTCAGGATTTTTTTTCCCACCACAATAGTTTCCCATTATCCTTTATCCTTAAGCCACTTTTAGTAGTTTCTTCGTCTCCTTAGATGTTTTCTCTGCTTGATGCATGCCAGTGATTTGACCCTTCTAAACCAGACCAACATCGCTTCCACAGCCACATGATGCGTTTTTCCACATGGTTGTTAAAGAAATGAGAAGCTACTGCATCAGTTGGGGTTTTAATAACGTGTTGCCAGCTGAAAAATAATGAATGCAATATGAGGCTTGTACCTATTTGCTTAGTTGAATCCAGGTGGCCACTTTTTTTTTTTTTTAGCCAGGCAGTGTATAATGCTACCAAAATGCAAAGGTTTCTTTTGTTATCAGGAACTTCTTGCCCGTTTAACAGCTACAGTTTTTACTTTGATAGAATGAAGTCAAGAAGAAATGAGTCAAGAAAAAGAGTCAATAACTCATTTCAAATGAATTATTGACAAAATGGTCAACTCTAAATTGTTTTGAAAGAGGTTTTTCTTCCTTAAGCTCATGTTAATACCTGCAGGCTAACAGTTAAAAGGTGGGTTGTTTACATATCTTGAATTTGTGCATAATTATTCAGTTTAAATGTACAACTTTCTCAACCTTAGTTTTATGTATATACTTTTATATTATGCAACACACTGCAATCCACTGTTTTGGGGGGGGGGGGGGGGGGGGGGGGGACGGACCGACCGACCGTAGAACCTTTTAAAAATAAATCTATCGCATTTTTCAATGTTTTGGTCATTGTTTTCTTTGTATTAGTTTATTTTATTTAACTTGTCTGAAAAAGACCAAAAAGGGTTATAAGGTGAATGATAGAAATGTCAGCATGAATTCTTATATTGAAGAGTAATTTCACAGAAAGGCCATCTGAAAGATTCAAAAATATGAAATGTGACAACAACATATTTGTCTGAATGTGTCACCATCAGCACAGCTGCACCCACAGGACAACTTAGGAAAAAAGAAAAAAAAAAAAAAAAAAACCTCAAGGTCTCATCTTGATGCATGGTTCTCTGGCATCAGTCATTTTTATTATATATTGCTTCGACTGATTTCTTAAGGTCATTGAATGTGAAATGTGCATTCTGAGAACCCTACTGCAATAGTTGACTGAGGTGCACTCTCTTTCATCTCCTGAAACAAACTGATTAAACCGTTTAATCACTATGAAAAAGTGTTATTTCTGTCTGTTCCCCTGGACAGTTTCAGATTATTTCCTACCTCCACCTGACCTGCTTATACAACAAAATGAGAAAAGTCTCTGTTCAAAAATGCAGTGATGAAAATCAGTGTGTCTGGGGGTGGATCGTCTACTCTGCAATGAACACACAAACCAGCCAAGTCTTGGCATATCACTATGAAATCACTGGGGAGACATATTTGCCAAGTTTATGCACTCTGTCAATAGTATACTAAGCATCAGCAGTCCGATTCATATGAAAGTGACCTATGTCATCCCCAAGAAAAGCAAAGAGAAAAAGAAGACTTGAATGAAACAAAGTGGCAGAGTTGGAACATGACCCATAAATGAGGAAGAAAAAAATGAATGCTGAACAAAAGCATGAATTTGGCTGTGCTGAAATATAGCCTTTGGTTAAGAGAGGAAAACTAAAAAAGGCTTGAAGGCAGTGTGCCAGACTTTGATAGATGCAGTTCAGGCTCTGGCATCAGTTGCTGAAGTAGTCATTTGTTCCAAACAGACATACCTGGATCTCCACCAGACCTAAAGATGGGGTGTTCTCCTTGAGAAGGTCACCTTTAGAAAATGCTAAGGTGAGCGTTGTGCCTGAAACGCCCTACCTACTGAATCAGCATTTGCTGTTTGGTGACGTCCACATACATGTTTCAGTTTGTTGGACTTTTTATGCCTCAGTGCTTGTGACAGCAGCAGCTGGAGGCATTGTGTTTTCAGTTTGTCAGTACATGCTTCTCATTCCTGCGAGCATGATTTCTTAGGAACAACTCCAGGGAATTTCTTCAAGTTGGGCACAAACATTCAGCTGCTTTTAAGTCACTGTGTCCTCCCAAACACACTTTTGGCCATAACTGAATAATTAAAATGCTGATTAATACTAAACTTGTCAGCTTAACATCTGATATTTAAATTCCCAGTGTTTTAATTTCTCCAGTGCGATTGGTGAGGGTTAGGACAGCGCTTGTAGAGAACATCAGTGTGTATAGTTATGTCTATGCATGGGCATATGTTTTGTATGTGTTTATCTGTGACTAAGTTTGTGGTCTGGGAGATTTGATGGGTTAAGATGGGGTTTTTTATTGTTTTGAATGTAAAACACGTTGTACTGCAATTTGCTGTGTATGAAAAATGTTATATAAATGACGTTTGATTGGCATTTTCAAGTTAGGAGAAAAAAATCCTCTTGCATCACGGCTAAAATAGCTCATTCGCGGTGCATCCGCGAATGAGCTATTTTACAATTAGTTCGAGCTCTTTCGTTTGTAATGGCTTTAAGCAGTGTTCAGTGTTTCGTATTCACTTTTTGATCTGCTGTATTAAAAGTTTACAATTTATAAACTGCTCATTTGATACCCAAGTCCTCATTTATATAAAGTGGATAAGAACATTTACTAAGAACGTGTGGCCTTAGCAAGGCACATTATTATATAAGCACAGCTCTGGTGTTACTTGTGGTAGAACAGGGAAACTAAATATCACTGGGATTAAAATAAAATTTCCCTTTGAGATTATTATAGTATTTTCATTTCATTGCATTGCTGGTGTCTGTTATTTATCTTCTCTAAATAATTTGTAATTATATTTATTTGAATCAGTCATGTCAAAACTTACAAAGATGCCTGTGACAGGTATTTGAAAACTTATCATGGCTAATGTGGCATCATCAGAAGGTTTTAGAAACTGTGTGCTCCACTGGGAGTGAGTCTTCAGAGAGGGCATTGATCTGCTCGGTGAGAGTGCAGCATTACTTGTAAGCAGATCTTGTTTTCCAGAAAAGATCCTGTTAAATTAATGTTGAGATTTTGGACCCATGTTGCAGAGACATCAACTGCACAAAAGTTATCTCTGTGTATATCTAAGTTGGTTTATGGTCACTGAAGTGAAATAAGAGACATATTAGGCATTTTCTAACCATATCTGAGTTATATTTTGCCATCCATGTTGGATGCCATCATTTCTCTGGGCCAAAAATATATTATGCTATATAATATGCTGAAATCAGATAGTAAAGAGCTGTATCTGCAATAATACTCACAATGGGTTTCCTACAGTGCAAGTCCTTATGTGTTCCGTCCTCCTCCAGTTGCCGATACAGCACACACGTGTGATGTGACATGATTTGTTTGGCACAATCCATTCCTTTCTTCTTATTATTTTTTAAAAAAAAATTATTTCTTTTTGTTAAAGATTTCTCCTCTGATTCTAAATCATTAATTGCACTCACTTGTTTGATATAAACACATTTTCTCTTTTACTTGTGCTCATTCTAAGTTTTATTTGTAAGATGGAATTTAGAGCATTTTCTATGAAAGGCTAATAAATATGGGACCCGGTATTCTGTGATGCACCACTGAAGGCCGATCCTTACAAACAGTATAATCCTTGAATTTCCTATGTGGCATGTGAATGATTTATAATGTCGGCCACTCACCTTGTTGCACAAAAGCACCATAAACTATCCAAATAGCGCTCTGAAGGGAAGTGGAGGCAGATGGCGTGGCATGAGCTCCTGTGTTGTTGTGGCAGCGTACGGCCTGGATCCGCCTGAGCAGAAAGATCATGATGCCCACCACAGGGATGGCTGCAGCAATGCAAGCCCACACAGCCAGGTCAAATGGTGCCAGCAGAGAAAAAATGTTGATCTTTTCCTCTGACTTCCGCATCAGGATTCCTACAGAGTAGTCCAGGTATCGCTTGCTGAAGTCGACCACACTCTCGCGCTCAGGCGTGATTGTGATGGCAGATATGGCCAAATCAGCTCGCTGTGAAACAAAAGTCATGCTTGTTCAAAACAATAGAAGAGATTTTACATTTCACCCGAAATACGTGATCAAATACATTTTTTCAAGCCATGTAGGACACAAAGTTGATTTTTGTTTCTATAACAACAATGGCATCCCAACTCCCACCGCTTATGTTCCCCAGAACCCAGAAACCCTGGTAATAACATACTAATAATTATCAAGAGCCACTGAGTCCACATTTTAATTAGAAAATGCATACTTTGTTGGATACTTTAATAAATACTTTAATTTGTGGAAGGACCAGACTTTGCTTTCTTTTATTAACGTTCTGCTGCTGCCAATTATATCATTTACTTTGAAGCCAATCACCTAAGAGTTCATTAGTTCTTTGTCTACACTGAACTCTTTTTTTTTTTTTTTTTTTTAATAAAAATGGGTTAATCCTGGAATTAATTCACTATTATTAATATCATACTACACACTCTGTCAGTATTAGTATCATCTTAATGTTTTACTGTTTCTAAACAATTGAGAAAAAGAGTGAAAAAAAAGCACTGACCTTGCCAATAAGTTCACCAATCATGCCATTCCAGGATCCATTAGGGAGTGCTGAGCCATACTTTCCATCTGCAACTTGGTAGATGTCATATTTGAAGCCCAGGATCTTGGCGAGGGCGTCCAGGACATCAATTGAGAAACCCTTATATCGTTTTGGTTGGCCCAGAATGTTTTCTGCCACCATCACAAAAGGTTCTTCCTGTTTGAATCAAAATTGTGGAAGAGGTTTCCGGTTATGTTGCTCACATCATGAAAATGCAGAAAAATGTCATGTAAAGTGAATTTCATCTGTAAGGCAAATATTTAGTCTCAAGCTTTAAAAGAAGTGGAGAATTTTGTTATTCAGTCACAAGTACATCATTTATCAAGATGCACCAAAATCTCCTCGTGGCCAGACTGACGACTGAAGCGAGGACACGTTCAGTCATCATAAAAACCATGAGGTGACACCTTTATGAAGAGCTCCTGTGTGATCTACATTAAGCTTCATCTTAATAAAATAGTTTCCTTAGCGACTGTTGACCCATAACACATGGCACTACGGCAACTGCTGGGGTTCATCAACGTGGAAATTGCGATTTAAAATTTATTACTCCACCCATAGTTCCTCTTTATGGGTCGAAAGTGTCAGGGCAGAATTAAATGGTGGAGTAGAGGGAACTGAAGAGGATGGGGAGTGGGACACAGAAGAGGAGGGCTGTTAAAGTGGGCAGGGGCAAATGACTTGATTAAGTGACACTGCCAGGAGAGAGCTGAGCAGAACTTATGTGAATAAATACGGTGCGGGTAAATCATCTATGAAGAAGAGGAAAAATGGAAAGGAGGAGGAGGAGAAATGACTGAGGTAGAGGACGGGGGCAGAGACGTTGACACTGGAAGTTAGTTTTAGAAAAGCTGCTACACTGAAAGTAAGTTTTAATGACAGTCTGTTTTCCATTCTCAGTCACACAATAATCATCCAAATACTTGAATCAAATGACATCAGCATGTTGAAACATGTCTCCATCTACACCACTGATTATTTTCTGGAAGTGCATGAAATACTTTGAGTTTTATTTTTCAACTGTAATTTGAAAGCACTGAGAAGCACTGTGTGCTAAGCTTGGTTAAATTGTCCCGTCTCTGTTTCTGAGAACAAAAGTTTAGGAATAATTTAGCATCAGCCATTACTTTATTATTTTACAAGTTCTGGATAAATTCAGTCATATTATATTTGATCATATTTCGGGTAGCAGAGGTTTTTGTGATCCACTCTTCTCTATGTTCATTTGCTTTAACAACTCTTTACTTTTTGAAGACATTTCCTAAATTTGCTTTACATTTCTGTCTGTCAGATTAAGGTTGGGTTTAATTGTGGAATTGCAGCATTATCTGTAGGCCGAAGGTTGGACCAAATAAATGTGTTCATGTGTTTGCTCCTGTATTGCAGGGTTTACTGTATTTACTGCACATTTGCCTACTCAGGTTAAAGTGTAAATAGATCCGGCATACTTCCACAACTTACCAGTAATGTTACAATCTTGAGCGTTACTCCTTGCATACTGCTCTCTATTCGATTCTCCTTCAGGCTGCCATTCAAACCACGAGTGGAGTCCCATGATGCCAGCTAACAGGGAGAAACAAACATCAAGTAGATGGAAAAGAAAGAGTTAAAACTGGAAGCTATAGGCATCCTCTGACAAAGATTCTGAGCTTCTCACACATAAATCTATCACACATGTATAATTTACTGATGAATAATGTGAATTATTATGTGACGCTCTTGTATCTAAAGTATACAGTTCATCATTTGTCTCAGTTGAACTGATAATCAAATGTAAGTAGTCGATGTTTATATTTAAACCTGGTCTGGGTACAAAGGAAACACGGATTAGTTGTTGGCATGTTTTGGTGCACAGTTCAATTCTTATTACTGTATGCTGAATTATACTGAGACATTTTGTCAGCAATCTACTCCAAGCTTCATCAGTGATTAGTAAAACGGAGGCGGGGGAAGTGAAGAGCATAAGTATTCAATAATTACAACTTTCAGACTTTCAGCTCACGTGAAACCACAACATAAATTCCAAAGTCAACAGCAGTACACATCTCTCTGAGTTTGTGTCCTGAATCCAAACTCTTATCCCAACCTCTAGAGTGATGTCTCTGGTTGTGAAGCTGATGTTTGTTAAATTCTTAATCAGTGCTGCTAGCTGGACAAGGATTCTCAAGGATCTGACACATCATCTGGAGTGGCCTTTGATTTGAGCTGACAGAACAAGACTTGTGGCCCAAGGTCAAACCACAGGCTTCTCTGAACACAAACATCCAAGTACCTTTTTCACTGAGCATACTGTACTCTGCAACAAACACACATATAACAGCAGATATAACAGGTTCATGCTTAGATAATTAAAACACAAAGCAAGTTTTTTTAATCAATATGACCCTAATGAAAACAGCATTTCTGTCTATCTATGTTATCTCAAAATGACCTTTTTACTTGGCTGGATATAAGCAGTTACTGTAAGTAATTCACTAAAAATATCAGAAAATAGAAACCTGAACTTATTAGGTTGGTGCTTATCATTTTTTCATCTGTCTCGATCAAAGTTTGATGAATACTTATCTGTGTTGCTGAAAGAAACTAAACAATTGAAAGAAAATATTTACGACTGATAGAAAAAGGAGCGACAAAGGTAGCCAAGTGTGAACGAGATAGAAGCATGTGGGACAATCAGAGGGTGCCAAAAAAAAAATAACACTAGATAATTTCATTAGTTATCTGTTTGTGCTTCACAACCCATCTATAGTGTTAGTATAAATTATTGCTTTGTAGCTTCCCTGAAAACTGATTAATGAAGTGAAGCAATGAAGTGAATCATGCTTACAACCCACCAGCTTGTGTGGGTGGATGTAAACACTTCTCTCCCATGCAGGATGTCACTCATGAAATGTGCCTTCTGTTTAATTGAGCTCTGTGTCCATGCCAGCTTCATGGAGCTCAGATGTGAATTTTAAATATAGTTGGCAATAGTATATGTATTAAAACATCTCTGTAGAAGAAAAGAAAAAAAAGTGATGTGAGAGTAACTCTTAGGCCACAGCTGGGTTATGAACACAGTTCTGTTCGTTTTCCCCAGTCTTACTGTAAACATGTCCGCTTCTTCATCTCTGTTGATGAACACTCATGTACCATCCAGCCCCACCTAATAATATACTATTTGTCCTTCAGGTTCTGGCAAATATCTGCTACTTCAACATAGACTCATGGATTTAATGTTATTTCTGCATAAGAAACTAAATATTCATTATATCTCAGTCCATCTGCGTATTTGACTGGGCTCTTTGGGTTTCTGAGTGTGCAATGGGGCGAAATGTCAGTCTGCATTGCTTGCCTCACAGGGGGCTATTTTCTCCATGAGCAGCTTTGTCCTCTGTGAAAAACACTGAGCAATCTCTGCAGTGTAAACTGAAGAACACTAAAGAGGAACACTTCTACTTCACAGACCTTTGCACGCCAGCATGCCACTGGGAAGGTCACAAACAATAAATATAACAGAGACACACCACCAGGATTTAAGTAACACATGAATGATCATTGGTATTTTTAATAACATTTCTGAAAATGGTATTGTTATATTGATAATTGCTTTGTTATAAAGTTTTTTAGAAACTACATGGGCTTACAAAGTCACAGTGAAACAGGACGTTGTTTTGAGAAGCGATGCATTACACTGAAATATATTTTAAGCATGGAAGAAAACTTGATGGGAGATCTGTCGTGCTTTTTATTCCATTTCTGTCCTTGAGGTGTTATACTGATGGGGATTAAAGTTTGATATAACCTTCCTATAATATGTCCTCATCTAAGTACATTAAAAAATCTCAGAGCAATTTTATGGTTCTCACAAATATTTTTTCAAACAAGTCAAATCTGATTCTGGTTTTTAAAACTTACAAACAAGACTGAAGCCCTCTAACAGATAACCCTTAAAAACACTTTATTTCAGGTTAACTAAACTACATTGCTAACAAATCACATTTAATTTGAATCGTGTGTCTTGAAGCAGAGAAGCATCTAAAACCTGCAGGACAGTGGCCCTTGCAGGCAGGAGTTGAATAGTTTTGCTCTACGTGTCAACAGGTCACAATTTAAAGACGCCTCAGTTAAACTTGTCAAAATGTTTTTTTGTTTTTTTTTTTAAGAAAGGGTTTCAAAGTAACATCAGGTGGTTTACTAGTGTTGGAATTTTGAGATTATTTTTATTTTACTATCTAAAGGTTCAAGCTATGTTTTATACATATAAGTTTACATTATATCCAACAGAAAACTGAAGATCATAATACTTAAAAGACTGTCAATATGCTGTTTAAGAAATACCAACAATGACAGGGCTAATGGTCTTGGTACTCCACACCTCAATAATCCTTATTCATGGGACTTGGTGAATGCTGGTGACCATTTGAAAACAACAATAGGGAACAAAGGCAAATAGTCAGGCTTTCATAGCACCTCAACTATCTCAATTACAGGATGTACTAAAAATCGTATAGAGAGCGCTTAGATCCATTTCCTAGAGGCATTTAAACAGCATCATTATAAACATGACAGTACACTTTCAGCTAGTTGCAGCTATTTTCCTTCTCTTTCTTTCCTGCTAAATATATGTCAAGTGCTTACATATTGACAAACTCTTTATGCTAGCAAGCTTCTTATTGAGCCAAACTCATTGTCTGACTCATGAACTACAGTGACATGATGGTGGGTGCCTGTGAATGTGTTAGGCATATCGTGCTGTACAGTAACTGCCATCCTTATTTACTGCAAAAGTTTAGATGTAAAGTGAAAAATCCTAAAGAGCT
The DNA here is from genome assembly GCF_017639745.1 of Melanotaenia boesemani. Lineage (NCBI taxonomy): Eukaryota > Metazoa > Chordata > Actinopteri > Atheriniformes > Melanotaeniidae > Melanotaenia > Melanotaenia boesemani. The sequence continues at coordinate 22,102,028 of NC_055697.1, forward strand.
TGCTGTGGTATTGAGACACTTTAACATAAATTAACAAAGATGAATTGAGCATGTGAAGTATGAGAAGAGCATGAATGATGGACAGTCAACAGACCAAGCCACAACAGCGCAGGGTGAACTAGACCTTGAAAACGGCAGTCTTTATCATTGTCCTGCGATGATCATTGCTCATATAATGTTTATGATTTAATCAACCATGTCATTACAAGTATCAGGAGAATTTGAGAAGCAGCTCTTTGTGCCACTTTGCTAAAAACAGGTGCATGCAACATTTTTGTAGTATTCAATGTGGAGCTGTAAAAAGAGTCAAAGAAAAGGTAATAAATGGCCAGGCCTAACAGAATCTCCTGTAGAAAATACAAAGAAGCAAGTAGAAAGTACAAGGATCTTTGTTTTGGGAGTGATTGAGTCATTTGTCTGGAGAGCTATGAGATATGCCCCTGTCAAGGTGTATATGTAAAGAATATTTCTGAAGAGCTATAAGAGCCCAAACCACAGTTTCTTCCACTATTCTTAGACAGAATCAGAATCAGAATACTTTATTAATCCCGGAGGAAACTGTGTGCACACAGTCACTCCATACCAAATAAAGAAAGGATAAGATAAAGATAAAAATCACAAATTAGTTATATCTATATAAACAGAAGAAGCTTGGGGTCAACCTTCTTAAACCTGGCTGCCTGGCCAAACTGAGCGATCAGGGACAAAAGGCTGTCATCTGACAGGTAAATAAAACAGCCAATGGTCAATATGAATAAAATTCAGAAATCCTTTGGGTGGATGGAAAAATCTCACAGAAAGATGAGCATTTATATGTACCTTTCCCAACTTGCCTTTATAGTAGAGCAACCAGAAGCTATTCCTTACTGAATGCCATATGACAGCCTGCTGGTTGTTTGCCAAAAGGCATCAAAATGACTCGGACCATGAAAAGTAGAATTGTCTCTTCTAATGAAACAAAGATTAAACTGGCCACAATTCCCAACACAATGTAGGGAACACCAAACAAACAGCATGATTGCGTTAATACCATCCCTACAGTCAAGTGTAACATTGGCAGCTTCATTCTGTTGGGATGTTTTTCAGCTACAGGAAATGGTAGTTTACACAGGCAGGAAGGGAAATGGAAGTAGAAAAATGTTGAGCAATCCTAAAAGAAAATCTGCTCCAGAGTGCCCAGTATCTTAGGCTGGTGCAATGGGTTGGCATTTTAACCCGACATGTTAAAGCACACCCTCAGAAAACCTATTGGGCAAACGGAATGAAAGTCCTGGAGTAAGTCTGGACCTGGACCCAGCAGAGCATCTCTGGAGAGGCTGAAAATGACTGTGCACTGATGCGCCACATTCACCCTGACTGATCTTGAACAATTCTGCCAAGAAGATTGAGAGAAACTTCCAAAGAAAATCTGTGCCAAGCTTGCATCATCATTCTTAAGATGAAGTGAGGCTGTCATTGCTGGTAGAGGTGGACACAGCAAACTATCTGCACATTTGTGGACATGTGACATTTCAGTCTTATTTTTAATCCATTTTCAAATTGCTTGATTTTTTTCCCCCTTTGCCTCTCTGGAGGCATGTGTGCAGAGAAATGAGTGCAAAATACAACCCCTCATAAAATTAAACTGAAACAGCAAAATGTGTACAATCTGAAAGGCTCTGAAAATCCCCTGTGCATTGTATTTTAATAAACTGCATACAAGATTTACACAGGTGCAGGTGAAAAGTATTGTACTATACTACAGTATGATTACCAATGTTCTTTTTATTTATTTTTAAATATTCAGAGGATGATCTGAATGATTACTGCACAACCATGTGGTAGAAAACATGTTGGGCAACAACTTGAGAATGATGGCTACAAGTACATAGTCACACCTTGTCTATAGAAATAAATCAAATACAAATATATTTTTTAAATGTTGTTTTTCCTTCTTAGCTTAAAAGATGAAAAGACTTCAGTTGTGTTATTTCTAATCAGCCTGGTGCAAAATCTGGTCAATTTGATTAGTCAAGAAAAGAGACATCAGCCCTGATATACTGGGGATAGGCTGGGTAGACACAGCATCACTTTAACCTCTAATAGGCAACACGAGGCAGGATCTACTCCATAAAACCATCTCAGACAGCAAAGATAGAAACTGAAATGGGAGGGAAAGGAATAAAAAAGAAAACGAAACAATCAGAGGAAAATATCTGGACTGAGTTCCTTCTTCTGTCAAGTAGAAAAGCCAATGCAAATTACAATCATCACATATTTCTTTTTTCTATCATTTCTCAATTTATTCAGTATGAATTTATGATGAATGTAGATTTTAGAAATGAGTTATCTTGAAACACAGATGATGTAGCAAACAGTAGTTTGATCAGTACAGTGAACACATTTATCTCCTTTGTTTGCTTTATCATAAATTGTTCTGTTGCATTCTGATCTGTTGGATCGTTGCACACAGTGTATGCTTCAAAACTAGTTTGCTCTGTTTAAAAGTAAAAAAAAAAACAATGTAAACTTGCAATTTATTCTAAAAGTATTTATTTTGTTTTTTACCCCCATATTCCTTGAACAAGTGCTGTAGATGATTTGCATTTAAAATAAACTCTGACTTTACTGTTTTTATGACAGATGGGATGCAATTCAAATAAAATACATTAAAGCACTTTTCACTATTCACTTTTCATCAAATTATTTTTAACCTTGGATAAGATTTCTTGTATTCATTACAGTATAGCAGCTTGAATGATCATAAGTAAGTACAGCCATTATCTTTTTTTTTTTTCCAAGGAAAACTCGGGTTAATTTGCATGAAATAACAGATAAATACATTAAAGAATTATTGTGTTAAGGAATAATATGCTGCTGTAATTATTTTATCTATGGCAATACAACTTGACCAGCATACCACTGTGTTACCCACATGGTTAGATGAGATAAGCTTTTAATTAGCAGATAGGGAGCTTTTAATAATTTGTTCATTTTAATTTCACTTGATTGAGGAATTCAGCATCAACTGGTATCTGGCACTGCTACAGTAGCTGGCAATGAAATGAAAAAAATAATTATACTTTGGAGATGGATAATTATCTAATGCAAACACAGCAAAGCAGTTGGAACAGTACTGATACGGTGTTAGGGTCCAGATGAATTAAATAAAATAATATTGGTTTCTTGTTGTTGTTTTGGCGTGTGAAATGCTGTTGTCTCATGTTACTGCTGTGTACACCTGTGGGGGAGACTCCAAACAGCTGAAGCTGTGGTGAAAGGAAGGTTTCTACAAGCAAGACTTCTCAGTGCTTTGTAAATTAATTGCTGAATCAACACCACCATCAACCCCCTGCAGGTCTATTGTTGGCAAGAGAGAAGTGCCATTTAGAGACTAATGTCATTTCTGCTTCATGAGTCAGTGAAAAATAGGTTACAGCAGTAGGAAGAGTAGAACAACCATCAACTAATGTCTCATCTCAGACACAACATGAAAAGTTGCACATTACAGCCCATGAGAGCTCCAACATCCTTTATCATCAACATCAGCAATCACCAGTTGCAGGGTGATGACGGTCATTAAGAAAATTCTGTCATAAACAGTCAGTAAAGTTGACTCTTCCAGTGGCTGAAATGTGAATTTATTTAATATGTAATAGAGCAAGGATTTTGTGGGTGTTCCTAATGGTATTATAGTTGACGATGTATCCCTCTTTCAGGAATGAAGAACTGTTCTTCACCTAAAATTATGGTAAATTCCAGATATTATTTTGGTCTCATGGGTCTTTTGTTGTGGAAAATGCAGCCTTGTTCACTGCAGAAATAGATTATAGTGGAGGAAACATCCGAATTATGATGAAAATGGAGCTAAATGAGTTGAAAATTCCTCCTGATATCAGGGGAGTGCTGATGTGGTGCACTAGGTAGTGGTTGTTCAGGCCAACGGAGCAGACCAGTCAAAGAAGACTGGAGCTTTCGAGAAGGTGGTGGTCATGCTTTCATTGGCTTTTACAGAAAATGCATAAATCTACAGAAGCAAAAAGCACTGCAGCTGTTGCATAAAAACTTCACCCACCTAAGGCTAATAGCATGGTTACATGGTTCACACAGTTATATCACATATATGGAGAAGAGTTTGGGCTGGGCAAAAGTGGAACCATATGACACATAAGTGGTACTATTAACCATTTAAATTACATATAATGTGACACATATCACCACACATTCTCATGAAAATGAGAATCTGGAGCTGACTCTTTAAAATACTACACAGCATCAAACATACATTGTAGACAGTATTGGGGTGATGTTTTTAGTCTGTTAATGTGATTTTGAATAATACAATAGTTCACAGATATTAAGGAAGCATGAGAGATAACTTCTGCATGCTTAGGTACTAGGAACAATAACATTCAAATGAATTGACTTTTCTCCATCAGAGCTCCATGTAAGCTGGAAGTCATTAGCAATATCTGCTTTGAGACGAGCTGACACATCAATAAGAGCAAACCGGAAAACCAAAACAACAACAACAGCAGCATCGATCATGCTGCATCAGCACTGGGTGGTGGAGAAATCTCACAGTAGCCATTCTGAAAATAGTATTTCAGTCTTCATTACAGTTTCTAACCAGAAAGACGCCTCATCTAAGAGCCATCAGGCTGGAAGGAAAATGGACTGAATGCAGATAAATGATGATGGAGAGGGAGGAAACCAGGGCTGAAAAATGAGGATAAAAGGTTAGGGGAGAAGAGAAGTGACCACGGTGGATAGGAGAAAGTGAGGGATGGTAGATGAAAGAAAAAGTAAAAGCAAGGGGACAAAATGAGGATGGCCCTGAGGGGTTGGCAGGTGGAACACAACATGGAATCACTGTTACAGCCCACTCCAAGGAAAACAGGACCCAGAATCATGCAATGAGGATTATTTCTTAGTGGTGGTCATATGTGAGCTTAGAAAGATGTTAAGTGTTTACAAACTATAATATAAGAATTAATATCTGATGGCCTTGCCCAGTAGTGCACACAGACATACAACGTAATAAACAGAAGTGAAAGCATTTGGCATCACATTATCTAGCATTGTTGACCCATTCTGCCTCTAATGATTTGGACAGACATGCGCCCACATGTTGGCGTGCTGTCCAGCCTGTGTTGTGTTCACCTGGCTGCATGCCTCATGTGAATGCACAGAGGGGCTCTGCTGTATGCAATATATGGGTCTGATGTATGCACATGAATGTGTATGTATGTTTCTGTTTATGCATCTTCCTTGCTCTTGCTAATGATCACATTATGATGAATTGGCTTCATGATTTTAGTTAGGCTGAGTGGTGATTAAATCTTCATTACCACTTCTGGTCAGTCCTGCTCTACATAGATTGCCAAGAAACCCAATTTCTCTTCATTCTGAGGAGTCCCTGACTGAATCAGGACAAAAAAAGGACAAACAAATTACAGCTCAGAGAGGAGTGCACAAATAACGCCCTCAATCTCTCACTTTGGCTCAACAACATTCAAAGATCAAACATGTTTCCCACTAATGAGTCCATAGTCAACTCATGCAGCCTACTTGTTTTCAGTGAAACATGGAAATATCTGTGCCCATCGCACGAGCTCAGGTCAGACATGAAAAGGCCAAATGTACTGTAAGTGGTATTATTTTTCCCATGCCAAGTCAAACCCACACATTATTTGTATTATTCCAACTTGGATCATGAGAACCAAAAAGATCGGTTTGAAAATATGTAAATAAATTTAGGAGTTCCAGTAGAGGGCACCTGCACTCCTGACAACTCACTGGCAAATGTTAAGCCCTGTGAACACACTTATCAGTAATCAGCAGACCTCTGATTTGCTGCAGTAGCTGTAAAGTTGAAAATGGAGAAAGAAAAAAAAAAGAATAAAAAAATTAAAACAAAAAGCACACCTTCAGATACTGAAGACATGCATGAGGAAATTGTTTGACTGAAAAAAGGATTCCATAATATATTTCTACACCCCTCCCCAATAGAACCCTTTGATTTCTAGCTGAAAAGGTCTCTGTTGTGATCCTGACCTTCGAGCCTTTGATCTTTCTTGGTAAATGAGTAATTCAAACTTGTCTGTGTTGTGTCCACCTGGCAGCAGGTGTGGGTAATTAAGTTTTAGAGGAAAAACAAAAAACTACAGGACACCTGTTCTCAAGGACAGCAACCAAAGAACTAAATTAAAGTGTTTAAAAGAAAAAGTTTGAAAAATGTTTTTACTTGTAACATCAAACTTGAACAGTCAGATTGACATGCCACTCAAAGAGGACTATATTTGTTGGAAGTTTCACAGTTCCTGCTGTTCCTTCAGCACCTACAGATAGGACAATTATGTAAGATGGTGCAGAATTAAATTTACTCACTAAAAGCCTCGGAGTGGACTTCTATAAGGAAGTTTTAATCAACTGGTTCATTGTCTAATGCATATAGTATAAAACACAACACATTTTCTTTTCTTTGTAAAAACTAACTATATGGCATTTCGAACATAGAGGAAAAAAAACAAAAAAAAACAAAACAAAACACTGATCTTGGAATCTATTTGCTCTAAATAAATACATATTTTTGCAATTACATTGTGTGTATATATATATATATATATATATATATATATATATATATAATAAAAATGATGGACTGACCCGTTTAACATCTTTGCCGAATGTCTCACTGTAGCTGGTCCCAAGGATTTCAAACTGTACATGAGAATTGGAGCCTTCAGCGCGGAAGTCCATTAGTCCTGTCAGGCCACTGATCCGTCCCTGTTGCAACAACATCAGAATAGAAGTGATGGAAATGTCTATAAGTTACGCCTTCTTCTGTTCTGTTGGAAAAGCTTATACTTAATCCAATACATGTACTAAGCTTCTTTGGACATTTTTCAAAATCAGCATGTGGTAAAATGAAGTGACAATAAAATTATTTTACTTCCTAGAGTTGTTTTATAGATGGTAAATATCCATAAGAGATTCAGTAAAATGTGGGAGTTTTGTTGTACACTCACATTCCTTAATGTGGGTTTGCTATTTAATAAGGCTATTAGCTACATTGAGGCACCTCTGACATTTTGTCTAAACTCTAACAGAACATCGAATCATTTCAGATCAGATTAGATTCGGTTTGAATGAGACAAACAACATGACTAGCACAGCTTTGCTGTTTCTTCATGCCCAACTGGGTCATCTTATGTCACATATGAAATTAAACCAGCATGACTTGGTGCAACAATGAAAAAATCCATTATCAGATTGAAACACATGACATTAAGCCACTCCGTAAAATATGAAACCTTATTTCAAAGACAGAACTGAGAGTTACGCCAGCAATAAAGAGATCAAAGCCCAGAATCTGCCACAAATCTATCCTGATGCCAACAGCAGGCATCACATTTAATAGTCAGTCTTATCGGAGGCTTTTTGAAAATGACAGAATCTTAACCGTGATCATAGTAGTTCACCTAACTTTCCTAAGGAGTGTTTGATTATATGTCACCTTTATACCAACTACTTCTCCTTGCATGTGCAGATTCTGAAAACAGATATTTTTATGAACATGCATGATACCAGAAAAACATTCAGTAATTTTTGCTAACACTAAGGAATACAAAATATTACTTAAAACTTAAATACCTTTTGAATAGTGTCCAGCATAGACCATCCTCCATTCCATGGCTTTGTGGACTTCCTCATGCAGTTAAGACTGGCCATACTGTGCCACTTCCTGTCCTCCAGTTTCCTATAGAAGGCGTTTGCCAGCATCAACACGCTGTCATACAAGTACAGATTAGAAACCTGTGGCAAACAGAAAGAACATGAAATTTTAAGAAGTGTATTCTTGAATTTTTGTTCTGTGTAACACTGGGACATGCTCTGGCTACAACAAAGAAAACAAGTATAAATGTTTATGGCTCTGGGGAATATGAAACAACCCCATGGTGAAACAATATGAGTGAAGCATAGATACGGTAATGTCGATCTGCAATCTGAGTTTAGATTGTAAAGATAACCGATTACCACTGATTTGAAGTTTTGCCTTTTGTCTAACTCTTTTTGTCACAGGACCTGGTTTCTATCCTTGTTTATGAATGTCGATGTTTTCTGTTTGCAGGTAAGATTCAATAGCTGAAGAAAAATCTGTGTGCTCGTACAAATATTTGCACAACACACTGGCAAAATGCAAAGATCACGACTGTATTGTGGACTGATAACAGTTATGCATTTCAGTATAACAGTTCATCTGTTAACTGCACAGTAGGACTGCCATCTGTCTGCAGCCTCCTCTCAACTGCACATCATTCTGTCAGCAGTGATGTCTATTGCCTTGTGTCTCGGTCTGATGGTTGATTTGACAGGTCTTCTGGGTTAAGTCAAGTCAAAACCACCTTCAGCTTACAACAATGTGGGCTGCTACTCCAGGCACTGAGTTCATGACATGTTTGGATTTTCCCTCCAAGTCTCTCAGCAGTAAAACATTCTATGAATCAGCTCAACGTGTCCCAAGGTCAGTGAGTCAGAAGCTAAATCCAGGTGAAGTTCAGTTTGGCAACTCTGGATGTCTGAGTTCACATCACAACCGACGGGTTGTCAAAGGGATTAGTGCAGGAAAGCACTGCCGTCTCTTCAACGTTCAGCTATTCTGATGAATGCTTTAACTGCCATTACCCAATATTTAACCCTCCTTCAAGTAAATTATTAAGGACTGTGGGTGCACACACCACATGGTTTTGCCATCTGTCCATATTACGGATAAAAACTAATGTGAACATTCCAATAGAGCTACAGGGAACACAGTCATTGGACTCCAGATGGATTAAGCCAAACAAAAGTCTGCGAGGTGTAAGACAGGACTGAACTCTATTGAGAGTAATGAATGGCAGATTGAGCAAGGTAACTTTGAAGACTCAGAGAGGAGGACGACTTTGTCTATCAGAGATAATAAATCTGTAAGACATAAATTTTTTATTAACCCACTTTGTCACTGACTGAACTTGCCTTTGATTTGAGCTCCTGGTTAATAAATCCTTGATGCAAATCATACAGATCCGATTTTCTTTTCAAACATGTATAAGAATCATCTTTCCACCACAGAAGCTTTTGCTAAACATGTGTTTCTCAGTAGCTGATTCTAGGGTATCTAGAACTGAGTTTCCCAGCCAACACAGAGGTTGAAACAACAGTTGAACATGTTCTGCCCATTCTTCCCCACAAACACAGCATTGCAATCATTTATATTCATGGGCATCCATGTTGCTCATTATTATCTTGCTGAGAGACTTGAATATACATTCAGCTGCATATGAAGTCAGTTAATATTTGTAGCCATTTGGCTCTCGCATGGCAGCATGCTTATGCAGTCCACTCACAATTAAAACTTTGTGGAATCAAAGAAGAATAAAGTTCACAGCCCTGTAAGTAGTGTATGTTCCTAAATCAGACAAAAAGACTGAATTCCTTTTGACTGCTGTGGATCATATTCCTTCCTAGTGATGTTGAACTATAACACTATAATACTATACCCAAAGCTCAAAATAGGAATATGTAAGTCTTTAGAGACAGTATTTTCTTTGAATTTTTAGCTGATTTAAATATGACATAAATACTCAGTGGAATCTACTGTAACCAAAATAGCTCAAACTACTTACAGCCTTTTAAACTCAACTTGTAAGCACAACTGTAGCACAAGTAACTGTGAAGTTATTAATAATTGTGAATACATTATAATTTAAACAGCAGTCATTTTCATGTTTTGTAAAGCCATGCTTTGCTGGGAAACTTGATTTTTCTTGAATAAGTACAGTATCACCATATTAACAATGTTATAGACCAAGTGTATTCCTTCATGTCAACATATTTAGATAATAGCATCTTTCTCCCTTAGGATAAAAGTGTTTGACTACTCCTAAAAAGGGAGAAAAGAAAATGACAAAGAGCCTAAGTGATGACCTGGCCTCCACACGCTCCAGATTGCAAACCAAATGAGAGTCTGCAGGATGAGTCAGAACAAGTCAGATCATCTGTCCACTAATCCACAGGAGCCAGGAGATGGTGATGCCAGTCATCCTGGGATATCATCAGACATCACATCCATACTGACATGAAGAGAAACTATACAATACTGAGCAACTCATTCCAAAATGAGTAACTATGATCTCTTTGTTTAACCTTTGCACATTTCTTCATTTGGCTGTTGCAAAAGAGCTCAAACAGTGGAATCTGACACCAGACATTTCCTGTCAGCCAGAACAGGCAAGGCAAGTTTATCTGTATAGCACATTCAATGTACAAGACAATTCGAAGTACTTTGTATAAAACATTAAAAGCATTAAGGCAGGGTGCAGGAAAAGAAATAAAAGAAATTAAATAAAAACAAAGAAAAAAACTAAAATAATCAACAGATCAATATAATAAATTTTACAATGTTTTAGGAGTATTAGTTATAACTCTTTTAGTTTTTACCTCCAGGGACTGCAGGTAGCCTTCCTGTGGGTCGCACAGCAGGGAGGAAATACGATGATTATTCCTTATGCAACGGACATTGGTGTCTCTCCACAGTGGGAAGATCTGACGGATGATGGTCATCCGCCCCAGAGAGCTGTGAACCAGCTCCATGATGTCTGCGTCACTCACCTCCTGAAGATGACAGAGGGGGAACTTTTTATATCATGTAAGTCAAGCATGAAAAAGTATAAAATAAACCACAAATTTGAAAGGAAATTTGGATACGACAGATAGCCTTGAAGGCTGTTGGCTGCGAGAGTAATTTAAATATCAGATGTAAGAATAGAAAGTAATTAAATAAATTAAAAGAGCTGATAGGGGCTTGAGTTGAGATATGAACTAATCTACTTAACTGCATTTTGAGTTTTCACATCAACAGTAACCAAACAAAGATGTTCTGTTCCATCAGTCGTTTATTTAATAAACTCAATCAAGTGTTTTAATCCTGATGCAACTTATGAGATACTCAAGGAAACTTATTCATATTTTATTCAGATTAGGCTGACAAATTAATGTTTTTTATAAATATCGTTCAGAATCAAAGCCAAGGTGACCCTAGGGTTCTTTTTGTGTGGGATGTACCCATTAAAGATCAGGTCAATATTCATGAGACGCTGCTGCCTGCAAGTCTCCAGAGCAGGAGAACGGTCAATGCTCTGGCAGACACCGAGTCTCATGAGAAATACTGGGTTCATATACTACCTGACAATAAAGCTTAGAGGTTACTGTCAGGTCGAAACAGCAGCCAAGCAGCTCCATGTTGTATTTCCGTGACCATACCTGCCTGAAGACATGTTCTCTATCCTTCCTTCTCATATGATGTTTTGATCATTCTGTTTTTGCATCAAGCTTTCTGGTTTTAGTGCTGGTTGAAGTCAACACTTAACATTCATTTCTCCTGCCCTCTGTCTGTGTAGTGCTTTTATCTTTTCATCCTAATGTGGCCTTTCAGTTTTTTTATTATCTTGCCATTGCTTTTAGTCTTGTTTATTCACCTACAGATGACCATGAGTCTTAGCTTTTTCCCTCTAATTATTCATTAAAATGCATATTTTACCTTTTAAATTCTCTTTTGCTTTTAGGCATTTTTCCCCAAATGTGTCTTATGCCATAAATATATTTTACAAAATGCAAAAATATTATGGAGAGAAAAGTGACTGACAATAAAAATTCTCATTTACCCAATTTCCCAGTGTGAGTGAAAGATTAATTTTTTCCCTGACTCTTTACAGTCAGTCAGATGGAAAATATGAATATTCATGAGTTGCCGAGACACATTCATCAAGCAAATTATGTTGCATGGTTCACAGAGCTGAACCTTAGTGTCCAAGTTAATAACTTGCAGTGCCACCCAGTCCAAGTGTTCTGTCACCATCACAGCTGACATTTGTGTCATGAACTGACCCACCAATAACATACACCAAGGGGACATGGACCTGAAAACATGTGCCTTTATCCTCTGTGTGAGGAGATAATAGACCACTGAGTCACTATGCTACAGCAGATTTCTCCTGTACATTGTGCACTATGTAGAGTAGAGAATGTACTCATAGCTCAAGCCAGCTGAAGACAACATATGTTTTTGACCCAAGAGGATTTTAAACTAAAATGGTACAGATTGTGATTACAGTAGAGCTTCTGACTCAAATTATATTATTACATACACAAGCAGAGCACACACAACCAAATACATCTTAAGTCTACAATTATCAGATAATTGCTTTAGTCAACCCACTCAAACTTCTGAAAATGTGAATACAGCACGGCCATGTTTCAATGACAGCTGACGACCAAAATACATTAATCACATCAGGTTCAGCTGGCAGATAGGCTAAATTATCCTCTTTGTGCTGCTCATTCTATGTTATTAATCTTTCACTAGAAATGAATCAAAATTTTACAGGTAATCATGACAGTCGTTTAATTAGAGGTTGAGGTGCTTTTTGCTGAGAGTCAGTGTGTGTCTGGAATGGAGAATAAAGCACTGTGGGTATTGACATCAGTTTGAGTTATTCTTGTGTACAAAATGTATACCTGTCTTAATTTGCTTTAAATATACCGGAAGAAAAGGGTTGAATACCATCTTATCTGGAGACCAAACCAAACTTTTGTTAGAGAATCATAAAACGACAAAAAAAAAAAAAAAAAAAACATTTTGTGATCTGTATTATCAGAGGTGGAATTTTCCAAAGATCACTCAACAGAAACGTAAACAACAGAAAGTATAAATTTCTGTAAAATGTGTTAAAATGACTGTTTTGTTAGTTAAATCAGCCCCACAATCTGCTGCGAAAGGCAAAAACAGGGCTGGATAAATACAGTGTAAAACAGAGTAGAGATGATGTGCTTCTTCTTTCACTTAAAAAAAAAAATGACCTCATATGAGAAAAAATATATACGCAAACTGTCACACGGACACTGCTGCTATATTGTTACGCATACAGCACAGGTAACTGTGACTTGGAGCATACATAGACCTTTTTAGAAAAATGTTTGCTTTGGATGTAACAATGTGATCTTAGAAATGTTCCACTCTGTGTTGCGGCATCGGTTGTAGTTGAAGAAAACTGGATGGCACGACTAAGTGAAGCGGAGGGTTGTCAGTTTCTTCTGTGTCCAGGGTCGTGTCCAATGGATCGCACCTCAGAGGCTGTGAAAGGGGAAGTGGGCTGTTTAAACCCTAACAGCAGGACATACAGAATCTATTGTCTCTAAAGTTTTTCCCTGCGTATTTTGCTCGCCAGCCTGTGGCGTTTAGGCGCCTTGTGAGGGAAAACTGTTGGTTTCAGCTTTCATTTATAACCGGCAGCCCCGTTAGTTCCTTTGGCAGCTGTGGTCGAGAAAATGACTCAAACCAGTTAAGAGAAGTGCTGAGAACATAAATGTGGGTCCTTAAGAATATGTTTTTGTCCACAGGCTTTCTTCCATTCAGCTCTCCTCTTCTTATCACTCAGAAAGCAGTGAGGACTTGTGTTGCCTTTTGACTGGAAACTGCAGCCACAAGCAGCAAACTGCAGGATTATTTCTGTATATTGGGATGGACTAGCCATCAGACACAGTGGGCATTTTCTCAGGGGGACAACATGCTATCTGGACTGACAGTTTATTTACTGGTCTGACTGGTCCATAAAACTTGTAGATCGGCAGTCTGTCTAACTTTTAACCACCATCCCTTTTCACGGGGGACCTGTGCCTGTGTAATTTATCTGTCCAAAAAGTCAGCACAGGACTTCCTTTCTTGACCACCAGCCGATGAGACATGTCGATTTCTTAACCAACACAGGGCTGACCCAATCAGATTTTTATAGCACTTTTGGCTCTGTGCCGGTGAATGCAAGTACCTGTCAGAAACAAGATGGGGGAGAAAATGGAGATGAGGTACAGAGAAACTGCTGAATGGCCCAAAATGATTGACATGTTTCCTACAGCAGGACCTTCATCAGCTGCCGTAGCTGATGATGATGGTGGTGATGGCAGACCTTGTGTTGACCTGCACTGCTTTCACAACACTGAGGTTCTGTTTTGAGCTAAAGGAGAAAAGAGAAATCAAACCACAAACAAGTTACATTTGCCTCCACCTTTCTCATTCTTGTCTTGAGAGCAACCGATTTATGTCATCATCCCAGAATGCATTGTGCAGGTGAAATAATGGCAACCTCAGTAGGTCAAAAATGTAGTAGACATCAGATTTTTAAAGTAATTAGAAGGTTTCACATGTCACTAACAAGGAATTTTATTAAATAAAACAATATATTAATAACACATTATGTAACTTTCCAACCTTAAAATTCTACTTTCCAGACTCGTTTGATGGTACAGTGACATCTGTTTATACATTTCTGGAGCCGTCACTGCAACATACTGTGATGATGCTGCCCAGGTTGGCTTTATGCACTGCATCACACACTAGCAAATGGACAGAAACAAACAGCCGTTTTGAACTCGCACCGTGGTTGACTCAGGAAAAAAAAAAAAAAAAAAAAAAAAAAATCCAAGAAGACATTATTTGCAGAAGAGGGAAAAAAAAAGAGAAAAAGGGACAGAGCATGAGATGAGACGAGAGTCAAGATAAGATTGTCTTTTAATGGCTGAAGAGAGCTCACAGTATAAGAGAGGTAACAAGTCGGATGCTGAATTAGCCGTCGTTAAGGGGTGCAGAATTGAGAAAATTGCAATTCTGTAGTGTGCTAATGGTACTGATGAGCATTTTAAGGAGATTGTTTTTGAGTAAGTAGGCCCAAAAAAAAACAATAAGTTGATTAATTGTGACGTTATTGCTGATGAAATGAAAAATAGAGACACAGGTAGGGTGATTCATCCTGGGCCGAAGCTGCAGCTTCAATGTTACCCTGCTTCACTTTAAACAGTAATGGGAAAGCAGACACAGGACTCTGCCTATACCAGAGCAGCTGTGGCATTTATTGCAGAAGCTTTTAGCAAAAACTTGACATTTGCCTTAAACAGGAAGCTGCTTACAGCTAACTTTTTTCTGCTTAAATAGCATGCTCCACTCTTACACATGCACATAGGGAGAGCTGTGTCTCTGTCCCTCCACCACCTCATTAAAGGAGCCATGCCTTTCTGATAACAGTGCTGTAGACATTAGTTCCACATCTCTGTAATAAAACAAAACTCTCTTCCAAAAATAGTTGAGTCTTAAAAACAGGCACCGTTCTGTTTTATCAGCTAATAAATTAGTCACATGCACATTCCTGGATAATAGCTGGAATTCCTTGTAAGTAAAAGGCAGTTGGACTTCTATTAAGTTATTTTACATGTCACTCCAAACACATTTGTGGTCATTCCTCATGCGTAACCCCAAACATCAACCTTAGTCAAATGTGAATGTTGATAAAACTACGTGGGGAGGCGTGTCAGAAATGCATTGTATGTGACTGGTGAGTGGTGATGGCTCCTTTGTAAACAACTGTTGGTCTTAACAGTTCAAAACACCTAACATGACCAGGATTATTATAAATAATAATGCCAATAATCTTAGACCTACTCTTCATGAAGGGTAGTTCCAGTTACCCTCTGATGATTAGAAGTGCAATACTCAAAATGAATCAAAATGACTAAAAATTACCCTGCCAGCAAAAACGGATTAAACCACAATTGAGTTAAAAAACAAAAAAAAGTTGAGCGCATCACTGCCAAATCACATAATTCTCTGGCTTTTAGTGTTTTTAAAATGAATTTTAAACAATAATCATTGCTTCCAACAGATGTTATAACCATGTCATTTCAATTTATACTTTTAAGTCCCACTTCTGAACTTTTGTAGATTTTCTAATTAAGGTTCCCCCTAACAACGACTAATTTAGCATCTGTCTTGCATCCTCTCATCTCCAAGCTGTCTCAAGTCAGTAAAAGTCAGTCAGGTGTTGAGTATTGTATTTGTCTCTTGGTCTTTTGCTTTTCTTCTCTTCCTCCGATAATACCATACAATGTTTCTTTGCTGACACGCGTTAAAAACTGCCAGTGTGTTGATTTCCAGTGTGGGACTTAAAGTTTTGTAGCCTTGGGATGCTTAAGGGCAAAGATGGCTCCAGGAATGGGCATAATGAATGTCAATGTGCCACCAAATTGAGTTAGAAACACAAAGGTTTTCAAGTTATGTAGTGTTACTTCAGGTGAGGGGGGACCATTTCCAGGTCCAAGGAGGTTTTTGTTTGCAAACAAGCATGTTTGCAAACACAGTAGTTTGTAGTGTGACAGTGTTTCAGTAATTACTGCCCCGTCATAATGTCTTATAAAAAGGAACAGCTGCTCCCTCAAAAACATCTCTAGATACATTTACATACACATGATAACTCCAAATTGAAAACATCTCATAAATAAATAAATAAAAACCTGAAACAAAAGTACCTCTTAAGCATAATCTTACGTCACTTCAGGTTGCACTTGAATGTTTCCCAATCCAGTATAAGGGCAAAAACACACACTTTGTCAGAGGATGTAAACTTGGTAAATGTGTTTCCACATATTTACTTTGGCTTACAGTATGACTTAATGTAGAATAATACATAATGTGTTATTCTAGTAAGTGATTTGATTTATTTATTAATTTTACTGTGCAGACCAACAGTGTAAAGCAATCTATAACATATTGTTCATCATACCATTTAGTGATATTGGGAGCTTTAAGTACAGAGGCAACCAGCATCTCTACTTGTATTATTTAAGTTCATTGCTATAATGGGGTATAAATGTTAGCCTGGAGATGGAGATAGTGGAAATAGTCTCTATACATAATCTGAATAGACCATTAACCTCAATGATATCTGAATAACTAAAATGAATGTCACTATAACGGTAACATTTAGATGAAAAGGTTCATGAAGACAGACTCCCTGTCTGAGGTTCTTTAAATTCATAACCTTGATACTGAATGTCTCCTGGGCTGACCATTTCTGCAAAATCCATAACTCTGGCCTGTAAATTACGTTTCTGCATAGATGCTCATCATGGTTACACTTCTTACACAATGAATTCAAAGCAGTTCACTTTTTTTTTCCTCTGTGTGTGTGTGTGTGTTGTTGATCATTCTTTTGTTGAATATGGCTAATATCCTGAGTGCTTGTGAATAGTGTGCAAATAAAGCTTCCTCATTTGGTTTTAAAATACATATTCAGTCAGATTCAAACAGTTTTTATATAAAAAACAATGACAGTTTATTGTGGACACCTTCAGTGATTTTACCATTACTAATGACAAAAGTATCAGCTTACTGTTATAACATTTTTTTGTTTGTTATGTACAAATATGCATATTAAAACCTCAAATCCAGTGTTATGACAAATGAAATGTTATACAGTTCTTTGAAGATAATGGAAACTTGTGTTTCTTTATGTTGCAAGTGCTGTCTACAGTAATCCACCTGCAAATCCCCCAATCTGGTGCAGCAGAGATTGCATCAGAAGAATAGGGTTTCCAATTCAGTTGCTTGATGGGCAGTTACCCAAGACATCAGTCATATCATGACTGTCCTCATCGACTGTGTCACAGCAGGCACAGCCACCTAATCCATCAAACATTTTCAAGTGTCAGTGTCCTGCCTTTGATGGGGGGGAAAAAAACAACAAATCCTCCCAGGATGTGCAATCCATCTCAGTTGAACAGACGGAGTCAGATGTGGATCTGTGTGCAGCTGAAGCGGCCTGGTTTAGTGGGTGGTTTAGTGAGACATACACCTGCCTATTATCCCTGCACTTCTTACACAATGATTTCAAAGCAGTTCACTTTTTTTTCTGTGTGTGTGTGTTGTTGATCATTCTTTTGTTGAATATGTTATATATCCTGAGGGCTTGTGAATTGTGTGCAAATAAAGCTTCCTCATTTGGTTTTAAAATACATAATCAGTCAGATTCAAACTGTTTTTATATATAAAACAATGACAGTTTATTGTGGACACCTTCAGTGATTTTACCATTACTAATGACAAAAGTATCAGCTTATTGTTATAACATTTTTTGTTTGTTATGTACAAATATGCATATTAATCATTGCTTAAAATAATGAACATCATCTTGAAGTACTGGATAGTATTTTCTGCCTCGTTAAAGTATCAGTGACAGTGTAAAAAAAACAATATTAGAGCCATTTTAGAGTTTGAGAAACAGAGACTGAAGGTCAGGACACTTTAGTTCCTGCTCTTTCCTCCATTAAAAAGAGAGATCAATCAGAAGATAGAGCATGTTATTTTTCCTTTGTCCATTACAGAGTTATGATCATACATCAGCCTTCCTTCTCACTTTGTGCTCTTACATTTCAAGCTTGACAACAACATTCATTGTGCCACATGTTGCCACTGGTGGCAGATTTGCATAACTGTCATGAAAGCTGAATGAAATGGGAGACCTCCATTTGACTGCATGAGAGTGGATTTTAAGGCTGTCAGGAGCATGAAGAGCAGATGGAAGTGATAAAACAAGAGTGAGCATGAGGATTACCTGGTTAAAATGTATGTCACAGCTCTGTCATGACCAACTGCATAGCTGCAACTGTCACTGGGGACTGGGCAGCATTCAGGAGAAACAGGTAACGGGGATGTGTTATTTCCCCACGGGATTTTGTGATAAAGCTGAATTGCATCTGGTCAGGCTCACAACATTTTCCCATTTTGTGAGCAAGAATCAGAATTTAGGAGCAGTATATCATAGCCATGTTCTAAACTATAAGAACACTAACTCTTGCAGATGCAATTTGTAAAACTGCACCCACACTCCTCGTATTTAAATTAATTAGAAAAAGTGTGGAACATTTTTCTGCCATAAGCCATGTTAGAAGCATCTTATAAATGTAATCAGAGGCTAAAAGAAACAAATTAGCTTTACATCTTCCATTAAGGTTCCTTCCTTTTTCAAGATAAGCAGGCATTGTGGATAAATCATTTACAGCGAGATGCAAACCTGGATTCAGCAAGATTCTTTTTGTTGGTAACAGCGTAAGATGAGAAACATTGGATTAAAGAAAAAGATTAATAAGCAGCTCAGAGTTTTATGTTATTTCTCTTGTTAGTTTTCTCAACATGTCTGTATTATTCTCACATCAAGGAGAATGTTAGCTTCATGGTCAGTTAGTGTTTTGTGATTAAATGAATGGAGGGAAAGGAGAGAGAAGAGAGAAATGGATAAACAAAAATTAGAGTGAGGCAGAGATAAGGCCAAGAAAATTCTCCCGAGACCAAGTGAGGCAGTAAGGAGAAGGAAATTCAACTCAAATGTTGAGAAGGGGATTACAAACAGGGAGAAAAGCAAACTGTGGCCCCACTGCATTTTAAACCACAACTCTGTGGTGCTGATGAATGATTCAGGTTATAGTCTAGATAAATAAAAAACACAAGACCTCATCTCTGACTTTCATTTTAGACAGTTGTTGGCTTATTACTGTACACAGGATCTCCTCATGAGCTACATTTAATTTTCCTTAAAACCTTTTCCTTGTTGTTAAATATTCCTAAAGAGCTCTGCTTTGGTTCCCTTGAACATGATCTCCGCAAACGTCTCAAAGTCTTGTTTTGCCTTTTTGGCATTTGTTTCAGTCGAAGTTTTCTCCTTGGACTCCATCCACTGAAGCCTACTTACTTCAGTGGGCACCATATGGTACGGGTTGAAAAAGCAAGATTGCTCCAGGTCAGCTGAATCTCTTTAGATGTCTCTGTTGTGTGTTTTTCACCAACTGAACTGGCCTTTAGAGACCTCTCTCACTTTCCTCTTAGCTTTTTTTGACTGTGAAACTTTGAGGTATTATAACTGTTTGAACAGAGGTCTTAAGACCTTTGGTAATCTTCCAACTTCTGAGATAATTTTTATACAGTTTCAGATGTTCTGAGACAGATATCATCTGCACCACCCCTTTGTTTTTTTTTTCTTTTTAACATGTTAAAATTACAAGTGTACTGGTTTGGTGGTAAATGGTCTGTATTTATATAGCACTTTTACCCAAACCGCTTTACATTATACATCACATTGAACCATTCACACACACATTCACACACTGATGGTGGAAGCAAGGCACTCAGGAACACCTCCACATGAGCTCGACAGGCCGAGGATCGAACCGGCAACCCTCAGGCTACTAGACGACCACTCTACCCACTGTGCCACACCGCCACATAGTGATGTCATCACACTGGAAATTATGCACATATTAACTCAGATTTGTCTTTTTTTGTTAATTATTGACATCATTAGTAATAATGCAGTTGCGGTCAAAGCACATTTTTGTTGTGTTCCTTTTATTTAACTATTAAGAATCTTTTAAATATTTTTTAGATTTTTAATATATATCTGAAATATTCATTTGTATGTATTTATCAAGACATTTAACATTAACTTCTAACAACTCGGAGGTATGAAAAGTACTGACCAGGGCTGTATTTTAAATTTTAAAGAAGCAAACGGGCACATTTTAAACATGCACCAGGGAGAGATGTCTGATGTGATTGGCTTACTGTGCACTAACCCACATCACATCAGATATTAAGGGAGTGTCATTGAATTAAAATGCCATTAGTTCACAATTTCCCCGATTCTGATGCAATTAACGCTGATGTCTTTGTGGAGGTCTGTAACAAGTGACTGAGAGGCATGAATGAGTCTGTATATGAACAATGCCTCAAATTACAGCCCCATCTTATAATAATCTGTGCGAGTACAAAAGCCCATCAACAGAATAATGACTTAAATCATATACAAAAAGTTCAAAAAGAACTCTGGGTCACAGTTCTGTGTATGCAGAAATATATGGTGAAATATGACTAGGTTTTTATTTTTTAAAAACTCATTACAGTCTAGACTTTTGTAATGTAGGCTGCCAAATAGCAGAAGGTTTTCAATGCACCAAGCCTCATAACATTTTTATATCAATGTCAAAACTATTGATAGAAATTCTGCTTGGATGAAATTCAACTACAGCGTGAATGGCAACTGCTTTGTTTTCATTTCTGCAAACATATCTCACTATCGTACTCTGGATTATTAATAAATGTATGTCATGTTCTGAATTCTGATAAAATGTGAGGCTGTGATTCTTAAAAATAAGATGATAAATGGGATGTTTTTATTATGATTTAAACAAATATAAGATATGCTGGCATTGCTGTGTGTGTATTTTTAGGTATTGCAGAGATAAAGCCCATTAGGCAAAGCAAAGTAAATATTCAAGGTAACCATCTCAGAGGGAACTATTATCTTATGTCTTTCATCAATTGCTTTTAGCACTGAACCAATCCCATGCTCCACTATCTCCAAATCACTGAATCAATTGAAGTGCAGAGCTGAAACATTGCTGTTAAAGATCAATGTGATTTCACTGTTCTGTATTCACAAAGCACACCTGGACTTTGTGCTGTTACAGCCACTTTGGAAGAATTAAGGTCAATGTTAGACACATAGTACTGGTTTAGAGAGTGGAAAGACGAGCTGTTAATGGTAAGATGTTATGCAAATTATAAAAGATACTGTCCTAGCAGCAAAAGTAAAAATAAAGAAGGATCTGTTTATGTAATTCAACAAAAAAATATAGTCAAAGTGTGGTAAACATGAGTGTGTGTATACCTTTGCATACAAAACTCTATAAACTGAGGCTGGCTCATGCTAAGGTCTAAATTCACTCACATGCATCTAAGTGCGTTTGCATTTGGCCTCACCTCATTGGCATAGACCCAGTGACTGTCCTTGGATGCCAGGTTCGTTTCTACTGCCTGCAGTGATAGATCAAATGAGAAAGGGGATGGAAGGTGGGGAGGTGGGGGAGGGGGGTACACAGAGGGAGAGAGAGAGAGAATTTAAGAATCAAAGTGTGCAAATTCATTGAAATAATTACTGCATGCCAGTCATCCCTCATGCATCTCTGGGGGTTAATTTGTAAATGATCCCAGGAAAACAGAGTCCAGCGTTCCAGGAGAAAAACATGTCACAGGCTGCATCAATTCACGCTACCTGAAGAATACTGATCAAAAGAACCCCTTAGCTATTTTTATAGTGCATGTAAAAATGACGCTTGAGGTGCAGATGCACTTAACATGTCCACTTCTAAGTACCTCAATTGCCATACCAATTTCCTGTTATTTTGATAATTTCAGAATGATGGCAGAAAATATAGCGCCACCGCAGATGTGGTTGGTTGGGATGAATGCATAACCTGAGAGTCTGTAGCATGAAAGCTTCAACTAAAAAAGATAAATGGATGGACCAAACACTCTTCTGTTTTGTAACTATAAGTTTTCACAATTTGTTGCTCAATTTTTGATATTTGCTCTATACAAAAGGACAGAATACAATTTGTAGTGAAAGCCTAGAGCTTTTCACAACTGTAAACTTTTTACAAATGATAAAATGCACACAGATAAACACATGACTGCTCTGTGAACATTTTAACTTTGTTAACACCTTTAAAATCAACTGAGTACAAAAATGTATCTCTACATTTATTAATTTTCCTTTTATAGTGCTGCTTTTGTGTCAAAGCATCACGTTTCTTGTCTGAAGTCTAAACCCAGTTACACAGTAAACTGCTGGAAACTTGCTGTCTTCCCTGAAAAATTACTAAAATCAGATTCATTTAATCCCAGATCCTAATTCTCATACAAAGTGCTTATAATAGAGAGCAGACTGTAATCTGCATTCTGATGTGTGTTTAAATGTATTGTTTGAGCTAAAACCTCTTAGTATAGGTGGCTTAATACAACTTAGATTGACCAAAACTGTCCAAGATGCAGTAACTTTCACTTTTAACCTCCCAGTTTGTGACCTTATCTGCAGTACTTTGCTGTTATCACACTGAATGCAATTCTCGCCAGAGTATGCTTATTTAATCTGCCTTCTATGCATTAGGGCTGCAACGATTAGTCGACGTTGTCGACAATAGTCGACAATAAAAATAGTCGACAACGAATTTAGCTGTCTACTATTGTCGGCAAAAAAAAATACAGAGTGAGACATCGTCTTCTAATCCTATCTCTGCTGAGAGTTGCACAATGCACATGCGCACAGAGGGGGAAAAAAATACAGAGTGAGACATCGTCTTCTTTTTTTTATCTCTGCTGAGAGTTGCACATGCGCAATAAAGTCCGCCAGGAGAAAAATATGGTGTCGGACTAGGGAGGAAAATGGCAGCGGTGAACTTTAAAAGTCTGGGAAAACTTCATGGTAAACTTACAAAATAAATACATGTACTAATCGACCATCAGAATGGTCATTAGTTGCAGCCCTACTATGCATATTGTCATATTATTCTTGTTTTCAAATTAGATTGCATGATTGTCAGGTTATATGTCCCGCCTCCTCCATTAGGTTAAGGAAATTAACACCAACAAAATGACAGAAAAAATAAATATTAAAATCTCTTGTTTATATTGTTATCTAATCTCTTTAATAAAATAACTGTAATGCTTTTATTCTCTTGAATGAAATGTTTTCATAAATGTGCTGTGGCTCCACAAACATGACACCTGCCATGAGCCACCATTTTTACTATGGTGTGTCTGAACAGACAAATAACTGTGATTTGAGAAACATCTGAGCTTTAAGAGTGCAGTACCGGCTTTGTTTGATATGTGCTAGAGCAGTGGTTCCTAACCTGAGGCCCAGGACCAGGACTGCGTGAAAAGGGCAAGAATCCAGAGATATCTGTAGGGGATACTTCCCTGAATACCGGAAGAATCCGGACCATTTCTGGTGCATATTGAGACATGTTTCATATCTGGTGATATACGGACACAAGATACTGCATGAGGACATATATTCTGTCAGGATACCATGATGTCTGATTTTTGTCATATACAAGTTCCGGATTCAACCTGCAGTCATTTCCAGAAGTATCTGAGGTCAGGATACGGTCCCTCAAAGACCACAAGGGGTCTCTTTGAACATTCAGAGCTGTTGTGATTAAATTCTACACATTGTTCCTATTTAAGAAAAAAAAGCAAGGCTGTATGTTGTTAATTTAACTTTGGCTTTATCAAAGGACAGGGCTTAGCCAGAATACATTATTTATGATGAGAATCTCAAATTTTAAAGCATAAAACCAAGCATGGTTTCAGCACAGGTTGCGGCAGGGGGTCCATGGCTTTTTAGTATTTGAATAAAGGGGGTACTCAAGGAAAATAGGTTTGGACAGCTGTGCTAGAACACCATTTGGGATAGATAATACTTTAAAAGGCACATAGAAGGAACGAGTTGATGTCTAAATAATTTTTTTGTAAACACATAAGGACAGCATTAACATAAAGACAAAATGGAAAAAAAAGTATTTCAGTGCTGTGTTAAAACATCTTCAGACAAAAAAAAAAAAAAAAATGCAGGTAGGGAAATGTAAAGGAAAGATATGAAAGCTGCATTGCTCAAGGCTGAAACATAGGGGTCATATTAAGGAGAAAGGTGCACTAAAGGGAGCAACTGTGGGTGAACTGTCATTAACCGGTGTGGAAGTGGCTGAATAATATGTGGATTTTTGAAAATAAAGTCCTAACCTAATTATTTCTATTCAATTAATGTGTGTTTTTTTATGTTTCACTACAATTACAATTTTTAAAACAACTTGTTTTCTGTTTGTAAATGATGCAATGGCAGCTTTTTAACTGTTTATAAAGAAACAAACAACTAGGTCTACAAAGAGTTGGACAAAGTTACACTTTTCACATATCAAATAGCAACCACTTAACTTCCATGGCAGACATTTTACTGTAAACTGAAAGGTTAAAGGCAAACATTCACTATATTGAGTTCTTCAAATCTGAAAGATGGCTAAATATGTGTAAGCTCTAGTCAAGTGTGAGTAATCCCTCCATTCTTTTATATTAAAATAATGTCTCCCTGGTCCGAAACAATTTCTGACAATGATAACTATTGTCTGCCTTGAAGATATAAACTTGACATTCAAGAGAGTTGACGGTTCTTTGAACTGAATTCATTCTTCCAGATAAAATCTGTCAGATGGCATAACGGTAAAGTCAAGTTCTGTAGAGTGGGTTAGTTACTGTGTTCGGTACCAGCTGGGATCTAATGTTTTGTTGAAGCCTTGGGCAAAATAGAAGACAACACTTCAAAAATTCAGAATCATTTCACGGTGCAATTCAGCACAGACACTGTAGAGAGTTTTGGAAATGAACCTGTGCTATGCTAAATGATGACAAGCTAATGTTTTAATATTTCTTTTTTAATGTAACACACATTTGAGTTGTAACAATATAAAATCCCATCCTTAGATATATTCTCGATTATCATCCAGGAGAGCAAAAGATAAAAAAATGAATAAATAATAAAAAAAAAAGCTGTCAAAACTACTTATACCAATTTAAAATCATACGTATGTGTGTTGCAGAAAACTGAAGTTGTTTCAGCTTGTTCATCTCTCATAGGTGCTCCTGATGATTGCCAGCTTTGTTTCCCTCGAAAGGCTGCAGGATGGTTTTTGTTGTGTTTCTGTACAGGTATGGTTGGTTGTCTGGTGTTTTTTTTTATTTTATTGTTATTGTTTTAATTTGGTGTTTCTGTTGTGATTGAAGTCGTTTTCTCTCTGGTGTACTTTATCTCCTCTTTCTTCTCTCCACTCTCCTTTGCTTTTCTGTTCATTCTTTATCCTTTTTTGGGGATAATTGTTGCTGCAGCTTCAGTTGAACTAAGCATGTTTTTTCCTCTTTGCCTAAAATGTACCACATCAAAGCCTAAAAATCCATTTGAGAGCATAAATGCTATTGACATCCAGGCAGAATGCTGTCTGCTTTGTGCATGTGTGCGTGTGTTCTCTCTATTCACTTCAGGAGATGATGTAACGGTGTAACTCTGGAAAGCAATGTGGTTGTGGTGAAGGAGGCATAACAACTGCCTGGAGTGACATCTGAGAAACATTCTATACAGCTGATACACGCCAAAGCCTGGTGACAGTAGATCTCTGATCAGAGGCAAAGTACCCCAGGCATGTTCTTATACTGTATCTATGCTACAATAGAAGCCAGAGTATGCTTACTCCAATTCAAAATCATGATGGCAGAAAAGGGATTGAGAGAAATTGCACTAAGAAGGATGTGAAAATTATGTAGGGGGAGATTTTGGGCAAGGCTCAGATGACTATATACGAATATCCTGAATGTGAAAAGATTAGAGCACTCAGTGTGATGACATTCAATACAGTATTTGAGAGAGGAGTTCATCTTGCGGCCTTTAATCTAAAATGCTTCAGGCTGCTGAATACTATTGCATCAGGAACTGGTAGATGTTTCTCATATTTCAACTCGTTCCTGGAGGTATGATTCATTGTTAGGTTGATGCATTAGACCAGGGACCACCAGGGATCACCAACTCTGAACCTCCAGGGCCACTATCCTGCAGGATTTATGGGTTTTCCTGCTGCAACACAGTTGATTTAAATAAAATGGTTCTCCAACAGCTTGTCGTCAAGTTCTACACGAGCCTCTTAATGAAACACTAAATCCTTTATTCAGTATTTAAGAATAAATTAATAAAAAAAACAACAAAAGACCTGGTTATTCAACATAAAATAAAATAATCCCAAATGTGTTTTTAAAGTTTGAGTATGGACAAGTGTATATTACAACAATGTCAGTTTACATACACTAGTCATTATGGTGACCAATGTCTATAGTGGGCTGTGATAACAAAATTAAAAATCTGGTGCAACTGTTTTAGTTATCATAGGATTTTAGGAAATCATAAATTTGTTATCAAGACTGCAGTGTGGCAGATGGAGCTCTTTGCAAGTTGTGGGCACTTTTAGATTTTTATACATAATACAGTATAAACAGAAAGCTCCCAAATTCCTTCAGCAGGATGACTGTGAGCCAAAACATATAACCAGCTACATAAAAACCAAACGTCAATAAGGCCAAAAACAAGTAGTTCTGCAACAGATGGTCTGGCCTGCAAAATAACCCTGATCTAATTACAGACTGGAGCCCGTATAGAGTTAGAGGAAGGCAGAAAAACCCCAATTACACACACACACAAAAAAAACAACTGTAGCAAAATATCCAAGATCTCAAATAAAATATCAGCCATCTCTGCAAGAAAGATTTATGTCATTTTTAAAAGAAAAATCACAAATGCTGATTTTCTTATATATACATTTTTACCTGTTAACAGCACTCTTCCATGAGCTAATAGATAAAAAAAATAGTTAAAAAAATACTAAAACATTTGCACAGTACTCAAACAGGTGCTTTACAGTCACAACTCACCAATATTCTTTTTTCAGTGTTTGAATCATCACCCTGCAGCTTTAAAATTAGCTTACCATCAAAACTCTCTTTTTTCCAAACTACTATCTGCTGCATCAATGTTAGTTTAAAATATCACCAAATCTGTTATTACAAACTAATTACAAACTTCTGTATGGTATCTTTCACACATAAATCTCACACCATTATAATTAACATTACATACTGTAAATGTTTTACTTGCATTTGAAATGTTGAGAAATGGCTTGTTTATTGTAAAATAAAGGCAGAAGGTGCAGATTAGTTCTCAGAAACAGCAGTCTGCAGGAAAAAAAAAAAAAAAAAGAGTCTAGCAATAATGTTAAATCTTTCTGGCCCAAACTCCTCTGGGGTAATGAGCTGTTTCATTTACATTAACAGGCCGACGCCGACCAGCCAGTCGCAGGGTACAGCAGTGCCAACTGATGTTTATGAAAACCACAGGATGCATATAATCTCAATAATATAGCCAAAAAGAACCAGCTGGCTTTGTCCACCAATGATGGGAACATACTGGGTTTTTTAAAAGCCATATTTTATGTAAAAAATAATCTTTTCCAAATTCTAAAACAAATAAACATGAATAAACATTGCTCTGGAGTTGAACTTGACAAAATGCTGTTGATGTAATCCATTGTTACCACTCCATCCTCAAAATGTGGGCTTGTTTGCTGATTAATCAGGCATGCATGGTGCAAATAGCCTGGGTGTTTGCTGAGCAACTCTCTGCTTTCTGAAAATATAATTTTTCACTCTGGTGACTTGGTTGCACTGAACTTGGAAATGAGGTAAACCATGCTCAATCTGCAGCATCCGAGTTACTATTTACATTTGTGTAGGAGGACAAAATTCTCAGAGGTTTTCATAATTAAGGATGCAAAATAATTAAAAAAGGTGTTAAATTGATCAATTAAATAGAAATAAAAAAACAAAACCTAAATGAATTAATTAATTAAAATATACAGTATAATTGGTGATTGCATCCCAACAGTTTCACTGTGTCCAACACACACTTTCCCCTGTCCTGATAAGTTATCAGTTACAATTTCCCACCTTCTAAAAGCTCTCAGAATACAAACATGGTGTTTAGCAAAGTCCTGTTTCTTACACACTCTTCTTATGCTTCTTTATGTGCATTGCTTTTTGTGTGAGTTGAATGAAAACATATTATTCAAGGCATTTCACCATATTTTAAGGTAAGGTCTGAGTGCATGGCAACCAATGGTTTCTGATAATTTTTACTGAATTCCTTTCACTGTGTCTTCCTATTTGGTCATTATTTGAAGGTGGAGAATGAAAAGGTTTTGGCAGTTGTCACACCTTCCATATTCTTTCTGTGGTATCACATAAAAGTAAGGAAGTAATGAGGTCTGTCATATAAGATTCACAATAGTCGCTTTGACCCCATCCTTCCCACTGTTGCTGTGGAAACACACCTTCAGACCATTTAACTTGCTCCCAATGAATGAACATTGAACAAAAGGGTGCAAACTGGTGCTAGTATATAGAGCCACATACCTGTTCAAATTAATACTAGAATACACACACACACACACACATATATAAGTTCATCACTAGTAGCCTTCTGTTAACAAATGCTTGATGCTCAGAAATGTCAATCATGTAACTGATCTGCAGTCCTTGGTGGAAAAACAACACCCAAAGGAACCTCTTCTTACCAGGTGGCCCTCAGGAGAAGATGGCACATGTGTGTCACATTAAAAACAAATCATGACTCCCATCTGCCTTGGCACCAACGTTGCTACCATCTCCCTGCATGTAGTTAGTCTCCCACACGCTTAAGCTAGACATGAGTGGAATACTTAATGCCCTCACTAGGAGATGCAGCAGTTGGCACATTAACCTTGTTACTTTAACTAAAAGTAGGGGGAACCCAAGCACGGTCCCACAGCTACTAAAGCATTTTCATGTATTGTTTATTATGCAGAAATGTTTGCATGTTACATTTTAACAGTCTTCTCTTGCTGTGCTTAAAAACTTGTAAACCAAAAGAAGATAGCATGTGCAGTTGTGAGCTATAATTGTGGGTTCCACATTGGGTTGTGTTTTCCGAATTACTGAATTGATGTTTTCCGTGCCAAACAACTCCCTCTAATAGCTAATATTTGGATGAAGAAAGTAGAGGCATTAGTATGACTAGCATACATTTTTAATGTCAATAAAATAGATGCTGCCATCATTTGTGTTGGTGGTGTATGGGACCATGAAGTGGCTTTTCTTTAAGTCCTCTGTAACGTCTTTCTCTTGTATGCTGCAACATTTGTTGTGAGGTTTAATGTTGTGAGGAGATGTTTGTGATTCTCAAACAGGATTAGAACTGGCATGACATTTTTTGAATACCATAGCAGGGTGATCAGCTTCTGGAGGAGGAATTTAAAAGCTGTAAGAACTGCCAGGGTTTTGAAGGAATTTCCACTTTTCAAACAGTGCAATATGCAAAGCCTTTGTATGCACATTGCAGTATTTTGAGACTGTCTTATTATGACATGACAAAATGCGCTTGAACTGGATCCTTTTATATTCCTCTAATGCTTCTGTGACTAATTTCATGAAATATCTGTACTATTCAAAGCTTTACATTCTTTTGCAACATTTTATTAGCTCAGTTGTAATTGCTAATATTACTCAGTTTTCCTTATTTGTATAATAGAACAAACACTGCAGTACCCCCAATTCTAAAAAAAAAACCCACAATACTGGTAACACCATAGAAACAAATTATATACTATATTGGAGGGTAAAGCTGGTCCGGCTTTATGTACATCTGAATCACTCCCTGTTCCCTCCTTTTGAAGCCCTCGGTCCTCCCGTACTTTAAAATGCTACAGCCACTGAGCAATGGCAGTACATATTTCTGAAGCAAAATGGCAGAAAGTGGAACAGAGCGTTCACCTGAAGACAAACAGACAACATTACCTCTAAAGAAACAACAGTCGTTAGCGCAGATGTTTGTCAGATAAAGAAAGGGACGTAACCCAGACCAACACTGAGCTGGTATTTCCGAGAGCCAAAGGGGCTACGTAACTGAACTCTGAGCTAGCTGTTCTTGTCCTGGACAGGTAAGGGACAACATAAACGTTATAAGTTGCTTTGACATATCCACAAAATGGTGATATTGTTTTGCTCAGTGTGTTTGCACTTTGCACATTCGTTTGCAGACAGGTGAGTGGGGGTGGGGGGAGGGGAGCAGAGGTAGAGGGAGGTGTGGCTCATGACACACATTGTTTTGGTCTACAGGCAGTGCACAACAGCAAACCTTGTGGTTAAATAATTTTGTTTTTTGCCCATTCAAACAACTGTATAATATATATATATATATATATATATATATATATATATAAGGCTGCAACATGTAATTACACAGACAATAGTTATCACATAGGTAAATAAAGCTATTTCCTTAAGTTTGCAGCATTGTTAGCAACAAAATTCAGACTTGGTTAGCATTTTTACAAGATGTCTAAAAACACTGTGTTAATATGTCTAGGCAGATGATGCGTTTATTTTCCATCTCTGCAGGGTGCCCTTGGGGAAGCACTGAATATAAAGTCAATCCCTGTACTTGTTGGGAATTTATGTTGTGGATCTTTGATATTTGCAACTGATTTTTATTGCATAGTTGAGGAATGTAATAACCCAAGATAATTAAAACAGCGGAAACTGATTACTCCACTAGAAGCTACAGTTGCACTACGACACAAGGACAAGTGGCTATTTATTCCCTGCACTGTAAAAACCAACACACAAATACGTAGCATAATATGTTATGTTAATGACATTTTAGGTTTGCACGGTATGTGAGGACAATATTACACGTTCCAGAAACTGCATAAAACAGAAGGATGGTGTTTTTGTAAAAGTAATAATCTGATTTTCCCCCATTATCATGCTGTAAGGACAGCAGCAGCTCAGCTCTGTCATGTTTGGTGTTAGAATTTACTGAGACCAAAACAGTGACAACTTTTTTCTTAGTGAAGAACTAGAACCTGATCAAGAGCAGAATGCCTGGGTAGATCCATGTGGCAATCCAAATGAATTTCACTTACAAAATCCTATAGGAACTGTCATCTGTAATTCATGAGGGAATAGATTAGACAGGAAAGAAAAAAAAATTAAGGCTACCTGAATAATGCATGCCTCCATTATCTAACATGAGCTGAGTTACTTGAGGTGAGTGAAATACAATAGCTGCTTTCCATAAAAGCAGTCCCATTCCAGGCCATTAGCTTTAAATAAAGAACCAAAGAACTTTCCTTGCACACTGAACTTTACACAAATACAACTTTGCGATTCTTATTTGAAAACAGCTAAATAATTAAATGGTCACGTTTGTCGATGTTGCATTCAAGGTAGACACTGCAAGCTCCAAATAAAGGCAGCTCAACAAAGAAACCTCTCAGTGCTGCTACTTAAACTTCTTGGAAATAGTTTTGTGCAGAGTCAATATTTTTCTATAACAGCTGATTTAGATAGAAGCTCAGTCTTGCCTGGTACATTATGTGCCACTAACAAACCACTTCATTTGCATGCTAAGAGTTTGCATGCCACACATCCTTGTGGAATATGAGTTGAACTAAACAATGGTTTATTAATTAATCCAAAAGGTTATACTGTTGCATTGATTATTAAAAAAAGATTTAATCATTTACAAAAGAAAAAAATTAGTTCTACAAAAAAATGTATATATTTAACAAAAAACACTTTGGCCATGACAGTACAGTTACACACCGTGTCAGTGACCTTGTATGATACCAATGGCCCTCAAAGCTTCTCACTCCCTCCACATGCTGCAGCCTTATTTGCCATAGTACTTCTAGGAAGAACTGCCCACTAGATAAAAACACTCTCACTTGAAGTCAACTCCACACACACACTGCTGTAATCTCTGCTCCAGGGTAAATTCTCACACTGGGCTGCTGTAAGTGCCTCAAAGTCACTGCTTACAGATGACTGTCAGCAAAGGACACAGAAAACCAAAGAGGTGAGAAACCAGAAAAAATTAAGGTGATGTTCAGATAATATCACCAAGTCTGGATGCTACTGTGATATCAGACAAGAATCTACTGCACATCATCTTCATCTTCCTGCTTTCATGCCTTTTAGTTTTCTTCTTTTTTCCAAATAAATAATAAATTCTAGGTGATATGTTAACTTGGCTAAAGTGACACAAGAAAGGGATAGATTGTGTAAAGAAACACTTTCTAGGAGGTGTTGTAAGGGTCCAGTATGGGATAAACTTTGTGCCACTGGGTAGCGAATCTGAATTCTTTATATTTGAATATAAATCATTCAATTTGAATCTGAATATGTCTGTTTAAATAATTGCTTTAAAATACTGAATCCAAATGACCATATTTGATACTGAATCTTTGTTTTTTGAATGTGTATATTGGTAAAGTTGAAACTTTTGTATTTGAAAAATTTCTTTACCTAATTCATTTTCATAGTTCAGTTTCAGTACACCAATATGGACATGCCAGTATCTTTATGAAATGTCACGATCAACGGCAACGTTGCATTTAATTTTAAATAGGTCATCGCCTGTCTTTCTGTCTTAAAGCTTGCTGTCCATAGTGGTGTTTGAAGGACGGACATTTAACGTTTGTGGACCCTGACCACTGCTGGTTGGGACGTTGGGGACGACAGAATGTTGCTCCATTCTCGTTTCTCCTGGACTGACGGAGCCCAATAAGCCTGCAAGCTGCTTTCACAACAATGCGCCGTCACAGACGTGATCTGGCGTGTCTGCAGCCTGGTGAGTTTCTCTTGCCATGTTTACCAACTAGTGTTTAATCAAAAATTTACAACAATAAGGCTATTTGACCGGAACTTCTTTTATAGGTGTCCATATGGACACCCTACAGCCAAATAAGAATCGAGTATTCACCCAGACCATTCATGTTTTAATCACACAAAACAACTAAATGATGTCCCAAATACAAAAAGAACTTAATCTTCCAAGGTTGCGCCCTCCTCTGGCATATGAAGGTCGCAGAAAGAAGTACAATGAAGGGGCTTGATCTTCAGCCTACATGATGGTTATTGCACTGATTATTTAATATCAAAATGGAACAGATCTGGAAAGTTACTATATATATATATATATATATATATATATTTTATTTTATGTGTTAAAAAAATAATGACACGTTTATTGTTATCATTAGGCTATATTACTAAAATGTTTCCAAACCAATGCAAAAGATCAAGCTGGCCCGTTATAGCCTACATGGTGTATGTACGTCACTTGAGGTGCAGATTAATCTGTGCAAACCTACACATATTTTCTTGTATTAGGAGTTACCACTAATGTGAAAAGTCTGCAACCAGCCCACAGTGGCAAACCGGAGACCGTTGAGGAAACGGTAACTACCACTACAGCTACAGAAACGGCAAGTGCCATTGCAGGAACGGTAACTGCCGTTGTAGCTAGAGTGGCTGGCCTGGGTCTTAGCGTCTCTCCATTTCTCTCTCTCTCCCCCTCCCCGCCGCCACCCTCCCCTCGCCCTCCCTCTGCTTGTAACCATTGAGAACAACTGCACAAAACTGACGTTACTCCATCTATGATCGACTAGTTTTGCCTCACGTCAGGTTCCGGATGTGTGGCACAAAAGTTTGAATTTCAGATCTGAATTTGAATTTCAGATCTGAATTTGAATTTCAGATCTGAATTTGAATTTCAGATCTGAATTTGAATGGAGAGAACTGAAACTGAACTATGAAAATGAATTAGGTAAAGAAATTTTTCAAATACAAAAGTTTCAACTTTACCAATATACACATTCAAAAAACAAAGATTCAATATCAAATATGGTCATTTGGATTCAGTTTTTTAAAGCAAGTATTTAAACAGGCATATTCAGATTCAAATTGAATGATTCATATTCAAATACAGAGAATTTAGATTCGCTACCCAGTGGCACAAAGTTTATCCCATACTGGACCCTTACAACACCTCCTAGAAAGTGTTTCTTTACACAATCTATCCCTTTCTTGTGTCACTTTAGCCAAGTTAACATATCACCTAGAATTTATTATTTATTTGGAAAAAAGAAGAAAACTAAAAGGCATGAAAGCAGTAAGATGAAGATGATGTGCAGTAGATTCTTGTCTGATATCACAGTAGCATCCTCTGACCTCTGACCATGTGAAAATATCATGAGTCAGCAATACTGACTCTCGAGTCATCACCTTTCACTGTCTTGCGCCGAATTAAGGTTTCATCCTTAATTACAACAATTTTGTCTTTTTACAGGATAAATGTAACTAAATTTTCAGATAAATGTAAATGAAATTCAGATTTATACAGTTAGGTCATCTAGGTTTTGTTAGATGCAAACAGGAGACAGTTTCACCACTGAAGAAAAGAGTGTGCAATGATGTGATCAGGCCAGTCTCACCACAGAATGTGCAAGAGATATATTCATCAAAAGGATTTACTAATCAAGATGTGTAAGCTGTAATCAAGTAGATTTTTGTACTATTGTCTGATTTTATACATTTAACTCCAATCACTAACAGAGTAGAAAAATACGGCATCACATATGGAAAGAACAGAAAAATACATTTGTGTGTGTGTATATATATATATATATATATATATATATATATAGTATGTTTTGAAGTAGAAATCTGAAGGGTTGTGGCCTTTTGCCATCCTTTTTTTCTAAGCGTTTATGGCCAAATAAACACTTACCAGATGTTAAATTGGAGGTCATTATGCAGGACCATATAGTAACTATTGACTTTGAAGTGCAGACTAATCAAATCATAAACTGCGTCTCTGTACGAAATAGTAAAAGATAAATGTAGTTATTCTATCATGTGAGCCTGAAAAACTGCAGAACAGCAACATTTCATACTGTGTCCAACCAAAGCTGTTTTATGTTTTGTCATGAAATAGGATTGAGATGATGCAAAAAAGAGCCAATCATGATGTAAAGCCTGGAGACATAAGGCACAGTAAACAGGGGTGTTCAATTCTGTAACGACAACCGTGTGTTCTCTTGATAAAGCTCTGTGTGCATCCCTAAGTCCTAATTTTCAATATATCAGTTATTGCCTGAACCTGCTTCCATTGCACTTACACACACTCAACATGTATGAATGCAAACTTTTCACTTCTAACTGCGAAAACCGCCTTACATTATCAAATTAAACAAGGTATTCCCCTATCTACTGTGATCCAACTCCAAAAAAATGTGGCAAGAGACAAAGAAAGCAATAATTAGAGAGTAGCTGCTTTCAGAAGCACATAGATACCTTTATTTAATATACATTTAACCCCTAATGGTGTGTGGAAAGTTAGAGGCGTTACTATTCTAACTCAAAGTGCTAGTTTTATTTCTGAATTTGAACTCTCCTACCTCCATTGAAAACTAAAGATGAGGTATAGTTTGTAGGCAAGGTGCTTACAAAATGTTCAGTTATTGGTCTTTGCTTTTTTCCACACAAATCTACATAACAAAGAACTCACCAAAGGACATTTCAAGTAAATAAAAGGAAAAAAGTCAATGGTTTGAAATGTTAGGCTTACAGCAGTGTTTCTTCCAATACAAAAGTGTGAGCTCCCTCAGTGTCTAATCTTCAGTGCAGTAAAAAGGGATAGTTTGATGTGAAAAGCCTGAGAACACAGACTGAGACTACAAAGAAAGGATGGCAATACAGGAACAAAGGCCATAACAAATGACAAACAGGCACATTAGGTACAGTACATGGTGCTGGTGCTGTTTTCTCCTAAAAAACACAACTAAAGAGAGCTCTTTTATAAATCACAACAATGTGCCCAGTGGTTCTGTATTGATGCTGTTCCTTTCTTTTTTGAAACCTTGGACTTTTTTATGCAGTGGAGAATTAGAAGTCAAGGCAAGCAGACTGCTACAATCCAACCAACTTTGCCTGATCAAGCAAAAGTAAGCAAGATAAGTGGGCAGACAGGACAGAAACAAGAAAAGAGGGCATATGAGAAGTCACTGAGCCAAAGGTGAACATGAGTCTCATCCTAATTATTTCTGAACAGTGTAAGACATGCCTTCTCACAGCATCTTGGGAAAAAGATGTGTTAAGACGAGTGGGAGTGTGAAAGTTTAAGTTTTGACTTAATGATTCTAAACAACACCAAAAGCCAGGGAAACTCGAAAAATGGAGGTGGTGATGGTAATGATAACACTACCTCAACTACAGAAAAAAAGATATAAAGCACCATACACAAAAGTCCTATGCCTTTATATATTGCCTGCAAGGAGTAAAAGTTTCCAGTAATCCTTGCGAGGTCTTCAGAATTTTTTTTTTTTTTTTTTCGCAACTGGCAGCTTTTTTTTTTTTACTCATTTTCAGTTCAGTGTTTGTACCTGGCTAATTTCAGATAAAATGCTATTTTTTTTAATGTTATGTCTACATATAACAGACTACTTAGTGAACTATATTATATTGGGCATATTTTAAAGTATGTCCTTAAACACTGAGGAAAATAACACAAGTGGAAGACCAAGGAGGCGATAAGCATGAATAAATAAATAAACTATCTTCAGAAGAGGGGTTAGGTGAACAATATCTGAAAGTTATGTCCTCAAGAAAAAAAAAAAACAGCTGAAGCTTCATCAGAAATTATCTAAATGAAAGGGTAACAGTCAAAAAGGCATTCTTAAGGAAGAGAGATAGGAAGAAAAGGTTGAGGTATGAAACAAGAACTGGAATGAAAATCAGAGAAAGAAAGAGACGAATCTTCCCCAGAGCCCAGACCTGAAAATTACTGAAGAACAGAGAACTAGATTCACTCAGAGAGTGCAATGATTGTGGGCATTATTTTTGAGTTAGAAGCTGTAATGGTAAAATGGCTGAATACATGACCTCCACATTAGTGGAGGAAGTTACAAGAAAGCTTATTTAAGTGGGTCCAGGTTGTGCTTAAGAATAAAAGATGGTCATACCAAATATTTACTTCCAAGACTGTTAAGACTGAACAAATTCTGATAATAGCAGGTGATTAGGAATCCCACCAAGCTTCAGATCAGTAGGGCTTTACATCAGGGGCCTCATTTATCAAACTGTGTGTAGGAAAGCAAACTACAGGTGGCGTTTGAGGCGCAAAAAGGAAATGCAGTACACTTCTACTTTCATATTTATCAAAGCGTGCGCAAGCATGTCCTACGCCTGTTTCCGTTTAGAAATCAGAATCAACTCTAAAGTGGGCGCACGTGAGGGAACGCCTTCCCACGCCCACATGGTGGCTATAACAGGTCAGGTGAACGCCTGTAATACATATTCTTTATATTTTTCAGGGTGTGAGACTGAGATTCTGATGGACCAGGTTGACAAATGTAAAAATGTTTAATTGGTGGGCACGGCGTGGGTAATACTTGTGTCAGAAAGGCAGAATAGTGGCAGCAGGTGGCAGATGCTGCCATCACAGTCTCAGAGGGAAGGCACGCCAGATTGATCAGCGTTTACAGCTGGATATCTCAGACGGCAGAGCGTACGTCACGCAGGTTATCGAAGTTCAAAGCTCACAGGCGTGAGTTGCTTTGGAGAAAAGCGGCTACTAAATGACAGTAATGATGCTGGTAATTTGTTTTAATTTATAAAATAAATATGTACAACTAAATCTGAGATTGGTAGCAGTTTATTTACAGTTAAATAATATTTCTTTCTAGTTGCCTGGTGTTCCAGCTGGGTGGGCGGTGCAGAGGGACACAATCACCGCTATTAACGAGGTGGACAAGGAGTTGCGGGAAATAAAAACCTTCTGGACAGAAATTGGGACAACAATTAAAAAAAGGCATTTTGTAAGAATAAATAAATAAAAGGAAGTCCACTTCCACAGCGAACTGTCCACCTTATTTAGCTGAATGTATTTCATAACATGTGAAATTTATTACTTATTAATATTACTTAATAAACTTATTAATATCTCCTTTTTTCTGAAAATCCTGATTCCCCCCCCCGAGCGTGCGCTCTTAGAATTACTATCGAATGTGCTTCTTTATTAATTTCTGCAAACAGCTTTAATATCTAACATGTGGTGTGAAAGGTCATAGTGGATTGTGCACAAATGTCTCAGATTTCACAGCATTTCCTTGATTTTATTCTGTGCCGTTGGTGTTGCCTTTCCCCGTTTTGCTAGATTATGTGTGTACACCTGGGTCAGAGTTGCCATGTAGGTAGGAACATTTTCCCGCCAAGTTTGGTTTTTATGAATCCCAAAAGTTGACTATATTTGGCGTACGCCGGTTTTTGCTCCTACGCAAGCTTGATAAATGAGGCCCCAGATCTGGTCAGTTACAACTACCCCTATCATCAGTGGTTGAAGAGTTCAAGGTGGCTAAGTGGAGGGTCGTGATGATGTGCCTAGATTCCAGTGATAGAAAGTTCAGAAATGCGGGTGTCACAACAAGATTAGGACGAAAATAGGGAGCGGATACATCAGTGGCACAAGCAGTAATTGTGCTTAAGCTGAAGGACATCATTGGGAACCCATGCATAGAGAGGCAAAGACTCTCCACCTGGTTCATTAGGGAAGCTCATTAGGGAAGGGCAGAAACCACCAGCCACCAAGAAGATCAAGAAGGGCCTTCTTTAACCAGCTCAATCATGGGAGATG
Organism: Melanotaenia boesemani; assembly: GCF_017639745.1. Taxonomy (NCBI): domain Eukaryota; kingdom Metazoa; phylum Chordata; class Actinopteri; order Atheriniformes; family Melanotaeniidae; genus Melanotaenia; species Melanotaenia boesemani. The sequence continues at coordinate 22,140,868 of NC_055697.1, forward strand.
AGAGTGGACCTGGGAAGGAGACTAGTCTTCCCGCAGATTGTGCAAACATCACTGAGGCCTGACTTGGTCTTGTGATCAGAGGAGACAAAAAAAATATTTATGATCAAAATGTCGGTCCTGTGAGAAGATGGTTGCAAGGAGGCGTATGAGAGGAAGATTTCCAAATACCAGGACTTTGTTGAGCAGTGCAGGGACAAGGAATGGCACACCTGGCTATTCCTAGTTGAGGTCAGGTTCAGGGGTTTCCCAGCACAGTCTGTAAGGAAGACACTCACAGCTCTAGGAGTAAGAGGAAGGGAGAGAAAGACAGCTGTCTGCAGGCAGGGAGAGGCAGCGGAAAGAGTATCTTGTTGGCTCTGGAACAGGAGGGAGGAGTTATTGCCTGAACAATAACTCCTCCCTCCTGGGGCCATGAGAAGATAGGCAGTGACTGTCCATCACTGCCAAACCCACAAACAGGAGTGTGTTGTGGTTTAAGGTCGAAATGCCCAGTGAAAGATGCACACCACCTGAACACATCTCCTCCTGGCTGAAAGCAACAGTAATGCAGACACGACTGAAGCTGTAGCATTAATAGATGTATTCAACAGCACACAAATTATATACTGCCACAAAGAAATGATGGGTAGTACAAGACTTTTGCACTATACAGGATTAGTTTAAGGTGACATTTTCACATGGTTTGATGAAAGAAGTGGGCCGCCAACTGTTCAGTTACTGTGAAATTCTACTTGATTTTTTTTTCTGGCTTGAAATAAAAAAATTCAATTCAATTCAATTTAAATGCAATTTTAGGTTTAAAAAAATGCCTTTTCTAAAGTTGTTTAATGGCTTTTACAAAATAAATTATTTAATTTGCCATCACAGCAACTAAAAGCTCCTTTATTGCAGTTTTATTTATTTATTTACTTATTCTTCTTGCATTACCTCTTTTTTCTTAGGTTGGAAGGCTTCCTAAGCATCACAGTGGGCTTTTTGTTAATACAAGAAAATCTGAATGGGATTCAGATGTGGAAACTATTTCTTGCCCAACTTTTAAAATGATATTAAAGTTTTCAAAAATTCCAGTGAAAAAAAATGTCAAAAGCTTTATGTCAGTTATCTCTAACACAACACCTTACTGTCTTCTGTTAATTGTTCCTGTCATTAAAAGACAAAAGACAGCTTTTGCTTAAATTCAAATCAACTGTAGGTGAATATTTTCATGAGTGTGGGAACTTTTGTGCTTATCTGCATACACTGTTATGCTACCACAGTGTTTATTCCCAGTTAGCTACATTCTTAAATGTATAAGGAGAGCTTCTGTGAGCTGTGTGAAAGAGGCTAATTTGACAGTTATTCTGGCAGTAGCATCGAGTAATGGTTATGCTGCTTTATAGCTACCATGCACTTTTCAATACACCTGAGGTGCACTTTAATTTAATCTGACCCGTCAGGATCAATAAATGTGTCTGAACTGTGACTCTTTGGGACATACTGCTTGTTAAAAGGTGACGATAATTTTCGAGTGACCATTTTCTACAATCTTACATTTGCGGTTTTATCTTTTGCTATAGGCTACTTAAAATCAGCTTGGAGCAGGCCAGGGAACCAGAGCGTCGCCAGATCATGCAAAAGCAAAGCTCTGGCACATGGTACGTTACCAGCAGCCTTTAAGGGCAAGAACATGAAAATTAATTTTTCACTCACATAGCTCTTTTCCTACAGTATGTTGAGAAGTGCAGATGGATGGCTGTAAGAAAAGAAAGATATGGGAAGGTGGGAGAAGAGGAGTTCCCAAAGCTGAGAAGAGGGTGGAGTTGTGGGAAAGGATAGGGGGTGCGTGATCAAAGCCTATATTTTGAAATCACTTACTTCTCCATTAGTTTGATTAATGGGGCCAACTTCACAGTCAGACAGAGGCAAGGGGCTTGAAAAATGATGCAATTACTGCTTTTTGAATAGAGGGCTGAAACGGCTTGTTTGAAAGAAGGATCTGGAGGAGATTCTACAGGGCATCCTGGACAGCAGACTTTCTCCCTTTCATCCATCTACCCTGCTGCCACACACCCTGAAGCCTCACAGTACTATAACCCTTCCCCTCCGAGACGACTCATCGGGCTTCGTCGAATATTTCACTGGCCCTCTTTAGGCTGGGAAGCATATTAAGAGTATAAATTGTGATTAATATCTATCCAAAATATCTTTAAATGTCTCCTGCTAGTTTTAATAACTGCACCACCTGGAGGATAAGGGGAAACAGGAAAGAAAAAGAAGCAAACACATTATGACTGGCAGAAAAAAAAAAAATGGGAAAAAATGTCATACTTCAATGCTTGTGAGCAAGTATGTGGAAATTCCTCTGGAAAGCAGAAAGGGCAAGAAAACCTTTATTGAAAATGTCACCTAGTCCGACTACTTTTGCATAGTAACTACTTTTCCCACCTGTCTCTTTGTTGTAACCATTATTACATACTTTGTTATATGAGGATGTCCAAATTATGAAGGTTAAGAGACAGCTAACATTTACTTCTGTTAAGTCTGAGAGCTCAGCTTTTTTATGTGTGGGGACGTGTGTTTTGCTAGTCTGCACCTACTTGCTTGCTTAGTTGTGCAACTGCTTGAATGCAAAAATGCTTATGGTGAGATGTGAAACAGAGCAAAAAGAAAGCAGAGGACAGAAGAACAGTAAGGTTATGTGACCCTCATCCTTCATAAAAGAAAAATTGGTTTAAAAAAGCAAATAAATTTAAATTATAATTGACTACATTTTTAGCATTGCTCAAATTTAAATTTAACAAGACATCCAAAAGATAATCATCTGAATATTTCAAGTCAAAACAATGGTTGAAATTAAATATGTAAGTGTTATGGTAATGGATTTTCATCGCAATCAGGACAGTGTGAGAAATCAAAGTGAAATCTGTCCCTGTCCTCATTAACATATCCACACAGTAAGTCTCAAAAGAGTGCTCCATGGGTTTGCAGATTTACACCAAAATCAGTTAAGGATTTTGTGCAATCTTGCAAAGTAAATCTGCTAATGCAAATGCAAAAGCACTCACGACCCTATAAAACTCCCACAGGCTAGTGGGCAATACTCTTCTCAGAACAACTGGTTTCCGCAGTGACTTGCTGATGACCTGTTGCAGAGATAATAGCTTCAATGAATGTTAAGGAGTTTATACATAATAACCATGAACCATGGATATAGCTGTACTTAAAAGTTTGTGAATTTTCCCTGTTTGTGCAGAAACATTACCCAAATTTGATCACCAGATTTTTGCATGTTTTAAAAAGAACCCATCTAACCCATTGCACCATACAGAACAGCTTTAATATGTGTTCTTTTTAGCTCATAATTAGTTCAGTTTTTAGTATCAATCTTAGTTTTACCTTATTGTGTTTTAATAGTCAAAAACCTGTGTTGTAATTCAAAATTAAAAATCCAAAGACTACTGGTTATAAGAACGCTTAAAGCATTAAGTGTCATGCAAAGAAAAATAATTAAACAAACAAACAAACAAGCAAACAAACAAAAAAACAAAACACTTAATGTCACATAGCTGTTAGGTAGTCATTCACTATACTGAACAACCAACAGACCTCAGCCATCACATTTGGTTAGATCAAAAAGGTAGACAAAAAAAAAAAAAAGAAAGATTCTGATTTAGACTTTTTGAGTCGATGGAGGGCTAAAAACACTCAAAAGAGATGGACATTTACTGATGAGTCTGAATAATTGATTGTTGTCTTGGTGCACAAAGGCTTCATGTGTTTACAGACATGCTACTGCACTCAGAGGGAAGGTTTAGTACTGTGACATTTTTTCTAAAGAACAAAGATGCAGCTAAACCAAGGATGAGTAACTCCAGTCCTAGAGGGCTACTGCCCTGCAGGTTTCAGACAATGTTCTGCTTCAAAACGCCTGATTCAAAAAAAAAATCCAACTTGTTATCAAGTTCTGCACAAAGACTCAATTTGTGTCATGTATGTTAAAGCTGGGAAACAAAACCTGCAGCACAGAGACCCCCCTGGACCAGAGTTACCCATCCCTTATACTCAAACCAGATGAGAACATGGTTCTCATTATGGTGAACTCATGGACATTAACATAAGCCACTGTAAAAAAGGCCTTTTATTTCTTAGAAGTTACTGTGGATTATGGTGATTTTGTGGACTTCCTTGCTCCTGCATCGACTCCCAGGAAGGGTTTATAATTCCATCCATCTGTACACAATGTGTCAGTGAACTAACTTCTCTAACCTGATGAGCTCTCATTTTTTGAGGTTATCAGATATCTTCAGAAATCTGTGTTCATACCATGATGCACACCCACAAACATATTGTCAGGGTGACACTTTGTTAGATACCTGTTTTAAATCAAAGCATTATTGTGAAAAGTAATTTACAATATCATTTTTGAGATGTTTCATTTGTGACAGCATGTTAAAAACTGACTAATAAAACATTTTCAAGTCTTTCAAAATGAGACAACGTAATACTGAATAACTGCATACTAATTACTGTGTTATAAAGAAACAGAACTGAACATGAAAGCTAAAGAAACATAATTTTGCACTTTCAAAGTGAATAATTTTATCTGTATGTCTTCACACATATTACTTGTGGATAAGTGAGATGCAGTATATGACCATACTTCCAAGTGTGGGTGTTAACACAGACCTGCAAATGAGTCTTCAAAGGAACATATGAATATGCATGTGCACATGTTGGACACTGATTTTGATATTTATGCCAAAGCAAGGTAGGAAAAAGGGAAAAGTAAGCAAGTAAAACAGGTTAGAAATGTGGTTTAAGGGCACCTCAACCAGCCGTTATATTTATATGCTTTCCACGGGGCAACATTTTCTCCAGAGCTTTTGGACTGTAATAGGTTGGATTCTAGATACCAATACAGTACTTGTTTTCCAAATGGTTAGCTTTGCAATTACCCTTATAACTTGTACTATATTTTGAGACATCCACTTGGGAATTGGGCAATAATCTTGGGCCCACAGCAACAATTTCACAGAGACAGAACTTTCCAACGATATTGCAGGGTTTTGGTATAATTGCATTGTACTTTATGCTGCAGGGAGAAAAATATACAGAGTGATAAAGTTATTAATATGTACAGACAAAGTAACTGTTTGAACTGTTACAGTTTCACAAGAATATGAGTTGCACAATGATTTCACAGTGTTGAGAAGGCAAAAACTACTATAAATGACTAAGAGAAGCATATTATATACATATATATATATATATATATATATACATACATACATATATATGTGTGTGTGTATGCACTTTGCACATATAGTAGCAGCAGCTGGCCTTTGGGGTCTGATCCAACTTTTGCCAGGCTTTTAATACCAAAATAAATGATAAACAAGCTCTGCATGAGCAACTCTTATTTACAACTGACACTTATGTATAACTTTAGAGGTCAGCAGATAAATGAGATACACTTTACTAGGTGCTTTTTTGCAAGATTAACTGTTCTCCTTTCTAAAGAAATAAAACTGTGGTGTACAGTTTCAATAATGCTAACAATGACTCATAATCACAAACATTAATCAAACTATCACCCTCTGCCAGGATAAGAATGACTTTTTGGAATTACATAAACTGTAAAGGAGTTTTTTTTTTACATGTCTGACTATCAAATATTAAATGTTTTTTTTCTCAGTAAGGAACGTTACAGCCAAGTTCACTACAAGTGTAGTGACACAAATCATCCTCATCGTCACTTTCACTACCAGTAACACAATGCACTACTTATTTGCCCCAAACACCCCCCCCCCCCCCCCCCCCCAAAAAGAAAAATTTCAGTCCCAGCACCACTTTAATCCTTCAGTTTTACTAATTAAAAGCAAAATTATTTATTAAGAGCTCTTTAACTGCGTCAGATGATTCATACATGTGCAAGCAAGAATGATTCATCAAGTAAAGAGCTTGCCAACAGCCCTGGTTGCAATTTTAATACCAAAGTATGTGCAACTGTTTCTCTTAGTTATACCACTTTTCATTATCATACATGAACAAGTACATGATGAGGGAGCTTTATTTAGATTTTTAGGGAGTAAACTACTTTGTCACAAAGTGCTGACGAGTTGTATGCAGGGGCAAACATCTTGAATATTTCACTCTCATGGTTACTGAATACTGCAATTTCACACTCAGGAGGTACCATTAATCGATCATTGAATGCAGTCGAGCCATCAATTATTTACCTGTCAAATTGTAGCTCTTATTTGCCATGAAAAGCAGTAAATGTTTAGTCAATGTTCACTGCAGTTTCTACGTGGCAGTAACACTTAACTACTTCTGGAGAACAAACTAATTGAGTTGTGGATGTAAGTCACAGACCACTGAAATGATCTGCTGCAGATGCAACTATGCTTTTGCTAAGAAACAGCTCTTATTATTCTAGTATAATACTGACCTTTTTATGACTATTTCCATGTTACTGAGTTATTGTACTGCATTGTCTTTAAATAGTGCAGGAATTTATAATCTCTGTGATACTCTCTAAAAGATGACAAAATTATTACAGTGGTTAGTATGTTTTTTTTTTCTTTTATTATGTATGCCATTTTATTTTGTCTGTATGTTTTCTGAGTGATGGTTATCTTTTATCTCAACTGGCACATCACTAATGGCCTCCACCCAGGAATTACAAATGGAAATTTCCTTCTAGTATCTTAACAATACATGTGTTGTGCTTTGTCCTTGCTATATAAATAGAAAAACACAAAAATAAGATCATAGAGCAAAATGAGTATGCAAACAAGGAAATGAACAGAGAAAGAGAAATGAAGACAGATAAAAGTACACGGTGCTGTGAGAGCAAACCAAAGGAGACGAGGAGATGAGGGGAAAAAAAGAGGGGCACAAAGATAAAGTGCCCATGTAGAGAGAGAAAGGTGAAACCATTAAGAGCTGGAAAAATACAAAGAGGAAAAGAGGGAATGTCCTGTAAAAGGGACAGAAGTGGAAAGAGAGACAAAAAGAGGAGAGAACAGAGGGCAGCAAAGGATGAGATGTAAGACAATGATAGATCATTTTCTGGCAGCCTCAATTTGTCATGCTGTTATTGGGAAGAAAATGGAATAGAGGAGCAGCCGTAAGGGTCAGAAGGAGAAGACAGGGGTCCTGAGGTGGGGGGGTTAAGCCAGAAGGGAGCAATGCCAGCAGACAGTAAGCGTGATAAACTCCACAAACCTCATCACCTCTGGCCTTCAACTGGGACACATGGCCAAAAAACACATTACATTTTTATTTTTGATGATTATGGATGATTCCACCCCTGTTTAATATCAACTTTACTCTGTCTACATAAAATCAGCATAAAATATAATTACAATATTGTTTTATTAAAACTAAACCATATAGACATGCAGGGATGTGTCTAGGATTTAAAGAAAGGGGGCTTAGCCCTCAAGATATGACATAAAAAGCTGGTCTAATCAGCCACAGCTGCTCTGAATGGCCATCAGAAGTGTGCTTAAATCGTGGAGCTCCAGGTGGGCAGCAGATGAATGAGCCAATCGTGGACGGATGATGGCACAGCTAGGTACTTGCTAAGGGGAGCCAGACAGCCAGCCAATAACCTGGTTGCAACCAAACACAGACATTTAAATACATTCACCAAGGCCTGGGGCCATAACAACTCCTTACAGCCAGTAGTGAAATCATGACGACAATTAGTTAAAAGCAATGATGAAGAGCAGTTATTGTCATGATCTCCAGGTACTGTAATGTTATTTTAGATACAACGCTGTGTGGGACATGAGGGAAGTTACCATGCTCCTCATGCTTTTCTGGATACAATTCTATAAATGCTAAATGTCTGAATACAGTGGCGGAAAAAAATTTTCGGACACCCCATGCATTTGTGAAATATTGCTTTTAGAATCATTCTTAGGTCATCAAGCACAATCGAGTCACAGTCAAAATGCTAAACAAATCTTTAAAAAGCCATTCAGAGCTTAAAAGCTTTCATTTTAAAATATTTCATGATAACACTTGAGATTGAAATTTTAATGGTGCCTGAAAACGTTTTCCACCACTGTAAAACAGTCTCATAATTTCACTTCTTTTTAGATAACTTGAAGGCCTCTTCATTCTATTTTCTATACCTACTTTATCCTATTTGGGATCACTCACATTCACTTTTACAGTCAATGTAGAATCACCAATTAACTTGCTTTTGTTTTGGACAATGGGAGGAAGTCATTCATGCACAGAGAGAAAATGCAAAGTCCACATAAAAAGTTTTCAGCCAAGACTGAACCAGGAACCTTAATTCTTGCTGTGATGCAAGTAACCACCGAGCAGTCTGTCACAGGTCACCAGCTCTGCCAGGATATGATTTTACTTGCATGTAGAATAAAATAGAATAACCTGCCCAGATGGAAGTATAGAAAATGATGAAACTCTTTCCAAATTTATTTACTCCTTTTAAATTCCAAACATATCTGGACTGTCTTCACCTTTATTATTGCCTCAGAAATTATTAAATGCTTTGTTTTATGAACCAAAACTATTTTGTGGCCAGCTGTTCTGCATCATCTGTCTGGTCCTCTGACTTTGTTACCTAAATCAAACCCACTTGTAGAAGAAGTTGCTTCTCTGTCTTTGGATCCATTTGGTCTTTTTCTCCAAACATCTGCTTCACTTTCCCTGTCTCTGGGTCTCCATGCCCCCTTTTAATGGGCAGCTAAACATAATTTCAGCTGTTTATATTATCTGAATAGTAGAACGTTTTTGAGAGTCAGACTTCCTGTTAAATCCTTTGAAATCACCTCCTCAGTGGTTGTCTCTGTCCTCTCTGTCCCCGTCCTGTCTCAGTCTGGATAAAAGTGACAGAAGTGATGGAGTAACAATTATTAAGTGTTTTTCTTTTTCATTGATGATAACAGCTACAGAACAAACAGTCTCAGAGCTAACCAAACAAAAAGAGAACTCATCATGCTGAGATTTCAACTAAACAGAGCTAGCAAGTCTTATCTGTAAAACAAGGAGTGTCTACTTTATCAATAACAAGCAATTTTCGCTGTTGACTAGCTGGATTAGTCACGACTACTAACTCCCCATTTATACATTTACGGACTCACTCACGGTGTGACACGCAGGTGCTGCCGTCGGAGTGAAAGGTGAGAATAAAAACCTGGAGTGGTGATAAACAGACCAGATTCGGCTGCCGGGATTCTGAATGGGAAACTGTGTTTCAAACGTCGTGAACACAGCTCAATCACTAACACCGCAATCAGTAAAGCAAAATTTAGAACATTGTAGGGTGGCTCAAGACCCTCTAAAATAGGCCTAACGATGCTCATGTGTATAATGTGTATACACTACCAGTTAAAAGTTTGGATGCATTTTCCTCCACTTCTTCACTTTCATGGCAAGGATCATATTTGTTCCTCTGCCAGTTATCATACAATCATCCAAGGTTTTACTGGTCATGAAGACATGTTGCTGAAGAATAAAATACCATGCTCTTCATCTACTATCTTCTTTTGAGTTGCTCTGAAGAAACAAGGTAATGAAATTCCTACAAAATATTTCCAATGGTTTTGTGATTTGTATTTTTATATCAAGACTTCTGAAATATTTCTCTTACTGGTGCCCTGTCTTGTTATATAATGCAACACTGAAAAATGAGGCCCTTTATGGCTGTTGCCTTTAAGCTGTGAGTCTAGAAATGAAACCAGAGAATAGACCTGAAATCAAAACCTCGCAAAAGCATGCTTTTGTTTCAGCTTGTTTTTATTTACTTTTTCCAAACAGACCTTCCACTGGGCTTTGTTCATGTTGTAATTTGCTAAACTAAATAGTGTCCATGTTCTGGTAACAAAGTAACCTTTCTATGTATGGTCAGTGGTTGCAGATATAGATGTGCTGACGCCTACAAAAAAAAAACAAAAACAAAAAAAAAAACAGCCACAGCATATGTTTAGTTTAAATCAATGAAAACTGCTGGTGCTGATATTTTACCGAGACCAGAGACAGAGCTAATCTCAGTTTTGTGAATTAAATTTTTTTTTTTTAAATGAAACATAAAAAATGCAATAATAAATTCAACATATTTTCCAGTCTTACCTTCAAACAATCACTGAGACTTCAGTTCCCAGATCACTTTATCCCAGTCATCACTATTTCACTTTAGTTGATTAATTGATGTTTGAAATTATTTTACCCCAGTGGCGACTGTGTGTGCACTGGCTTCTCACATAAATGTATTTTAGTGGAAATTTAGAGGTTTGTGTGCAGGCTGTTAAAATGTTACATTGATTTATTTAGGTGTCTAACTAAAATCAAACTTGATTAATAAACCCTAACATTCTCACATATCAGCAAACGTTTACTACTCAGATGGGCCACTGTGTAGCAAACAGCCTCTCCAATATTTTCTGACTCTGAAGACACTCTGTTGAGTCTACTATATGGACGGATTTAGTCATTTATTTCTATAATCCATTTTTTCTCCATCTTTATCCAGTGGTATGTGATATTTAATTTCCCCTTCGATAAACTTATGTTTCGGCATCAAATACTTGTTTCACTGCCAACTGCTCTCACAGCTGACAGAGGTATTTCAGGCCATATGGGTTTAACACATGGGCAATGAATTGCAGCACTTTATACATATCTGCAATGCGTTTTTGATTTTTAAATGCTCTGAACTAATTATGAAACAGACATTGCAACAATGCCAACATAGTTGTTTGATTACTTCATCATTTCATCCAAAAAAGTTAATGGCAGCATCATGACAAAGTCAAGAAATGATCCAATTCATGCAGTTAACCCTGAAGGACCACTAATGTCTGCACAAAATTTTAAAACAATCTGTTCACATCTTTGACGTTATGTGGAGACCGCTTTATGATGATCAAGAAGTGTATTTTTAAAAAAGGTAATCTTTCTTATTAGCTGAGCTATGTTTTCTCAAAAAGAAAAAAAAAAAGTAAAACCACCATAATCAAATTCCATATTGTACCTTTATTGTTTATGTAATATATATATATATATATATATATATATATATATATATATATATATATATATATATATATATATATATATATATATATTAATTGGCTGCAACATTAAAAAAATAACTTACAAACCAAGTGAAAAACAATGATCATCTCAATAAAATGCAATGTTCTGTTGCCTTAACTATGGGGTTTTTATGTTGTTACTTTTTACCTACACTTTGTTACAACCCAAGCTTGGCCCTTTCTGTGTCGGTCATCTCTCTGGCTAGAGACTCAGCCTCCACACTCCTGAACTCTAACCTGATGAAGTATCAGCAGTATGAACTGGACCAAACTCAACCCAAGCCCCCCTTTTAACAATCTATCTGCCTGGATCCACCATCATGCTAAGTCAGACGTCAGAAGAGAGGTCCCTTGTACATCCCCTGACATGTCAGAGCTGTTTTGGTTTTAATGCATGTCCTTCATTTAAAACCTGCACCCACCCTGCTAAGCTCCATAAACTTCTCCAGCCTCTTCTTCCAAATGACACCAGCATCACACCATTCCTTCATTTGTATTCTAAGCTAGTAAAATGTAATCTTCTGGGTGGCTGCAAGTGCGTTCTCTATTATGTTTAAAAACAAAAAAATAAATATCTGAGGAGTACTTTCAGAGCTTTTTAATTATACCTGGCCTCACTCATTAGCATAAAGGGAGGGGGTGTAAACAGAGCTGGCAGTGATAGATCAGAGCAAGTAATGAGGGGTGAGACAGTGAAGGTGTGTGCACGTTTGGACATGGCATCCTTCTGTGTGCACAATTGCAAAATACTGTTTTGTGCCAACAGTATGCTCCCTTGCACCAACACCATGCTTCTCTGTGTCTGGTTAATGAGTCATGCTGGGATAAACACTTCCAGGTCATAGCCAGCTTCATTCCATCTGATATGGAGGGGAAGTCCAGGTGCCAGGGCACAAATGCACTACATGCAGATATATTTTGTTCTAATGAGAAACATTGACAGAAGGATAATACCATAATTATTTTGGATACTATTCATTTTACCCTTTGTATGTGTAAAAGTAAGAAATGCTGTCAAAACTGAAACCTGACTGCTCTTCTGTGTCTAGATACAGAGGATGTTGGGTTTTAAAAATTAAAGTTTGGCAAATTGTTTTAGAGCTTCTCCACAGTTTGACTTAAGTGCTGCTGATAACAAGAAGGAATAATATTAATATAAACAACAGTTTAAGCTTGAGGATGTTACTCATTTCCATTAAATCCTGCCACATTCTTTAATAGAGCAGTCTATAATTGGAACACCTTTTAAAAATCTCTTTTGTGTTATAGTGGGACAGGCTTTTGTGTTTTTTTGTTTTTTTTTTTTGTCCACAGCAAAACAACCGTAAGAGACATAAAATGTAACAAAGTCAAGAGATACAGGTATTTATTACTTGGCTCAGAAAGCTAAAGGTGATGTCGGGTGAGACTTGCATACATGTTCTGTGTATGTGTGTTGTGTCCCACAAACTGTTTTGTCAGTAGTGATGAATTCTCTGAGCAGGAGAGGTCATCACTGCTATCTTTTTTCAACACACCCCATAATAGTTTGTCTGCTAAGTCGCTTCTAAATCATCGTTCACAAGCATTTGTGACAACAAGATCGAAGACTCTGTGCCATCAAAACACACTTCATAGCAAGGGCAAATGTGTTTATTGTATCTTACACTTCAGTGTCAGAAGGGCAAGTTTTTAATGAGCAACTCGTGGATTAAATCCTGACAGCTGAATCTGTTTCCAGCCTCATTTGCAATGCAGTCCACCAGGGAACACATGTTTTGAAAGCCCTTCTGTGTATCTCTTGTCATTCACTTTTTTTTTTTTTTTTTACTGAAAGAATGTGAGAAATTATTTGTTGTCATATGTTATTAAGTCAGATATGCTCAACTTTCACTTGTTCTTCTCGAACTGGGCAATCACGTGATTGGCTCAGAAGCAAAGTCCTTGAAAATATACAGAAAAATTCCCTAGTATATTTGCTCAGGGGTGGCATTTATATGGCTTACTCCTTTTCAAAATTAATATTTCAATGTTGAATAACATGTTTCAGATGCCAAAGAAAATCCATAAAACTGTAAACTTAGGAAAAAGCAATATACCATGGAGCATCAGCTTTAACTGAAAAGTGGGCAAAAGAGAAATTCAGTAATCCGCAGGTGAAGGTCACACACTGCATGTCTTAAATCAATTGACAATTCACAAAGAGCCCTGCTTACACTGAAGGCCACATTTACTTTTAACATATTTCATTCAAGGTGAAAAAGCCAATATTGTCACAAGCCATTCAAAGGCTACACACAGGGGGAAGGCAGGTGTTGAACAAAAAGTAAACTTTAATAACTTCCATAAAATGGACAATCAAAATGCCTTTCTAAGAAGGAAACTTAAAGAATAGCAGAATCCACAAAACAAGAACCCATGACAACTAGCAGAGAGCAGAACAACAGAGATTTTAAAGATCCTGCAGTAAACAAAGGAACCAGGTGTTACACGTTTACACTAGGAGGTAATGACTAGGACAAAACAGATGAGTAGTAGTCAGTAGGTGAAACGTCAGGTCTGGTTAAACGGTCTTATTTGCTGAGATACCTCTGGGTCATTTCTGAGAGGATCAGCCGAGACAAGAGCTGTCTTAATTCTGTAAAACATAATGAAAAAAGCTTTTTGTAAGAAAAAGCTTTAATTCCAATAAGTATTCCACAGCATTTAAAGCAGTGTCTATCCTCATGCTTGATGCGAGGACAGTTTTGTGGCTTTTTTATTGAATTAACAACCTAATGAAGAGTCATTTTATATAATCTCATAGAAATAAGATATAATTTAGCTGCAATGAACCAACAAAGCAAAACTATATTAGACAAAGTAGCTGATCTTTGTGATCTAGTGTGGTTGGATTCATGTAGTTACCTAAACCTCATGATGTTTTCTGATGGGGTCAGAAAAAAAAAAAAAAAGATTAACAAAGGTTTGTTTTTCCTTCACGGTTTGGCTGTGTACCTGGCATGAAGCAAAGGCAAATAGTAAATTACAGCAGAATACACCAAGGAAGCAAGCTCTACAAAACAAAACGGGAGGTAAAGCCAGGCAAAGTGCAGAAGAAAATCTACTCTATCTTGGTTAAGTTTACTGTTGGAAAAACAAAAAATGGGCAGAATGGCAGATACAGAGACAAACCTGCAGTTTTAAAAACAACACTGTGTGCATGACCATGACCATGAACCGAGAGATTATATAAGCAAAACTAACGGCTTTAAACAGAAGTTTTACTCATGTCTTTGTGATGGTATAAAAAAGTGAGAAAATGTTTCATAAAATGGGACAGTTTTTTAAAAGAAATTAAGCCAAGAAGCTCTGTGGTCACCTTGAAACTAAGAGCCTATTATGTTTGCTAGATATAAATAACAGGCTGAGACTGTGTTATTTGAAAATCATCTGAATTTCATCAGATGTGCAAGTCAGAGATGCTACTTTGTGCTTCTCTTGGCAGCATGTGATGGTCATAATAAAAATGAATTGATGTGTCTGTTTTCATAAATTAGTGCATTGTTAGTAGATTACCTGCAGAACTGGCAACATAAACAGTTTCTTTGTTTTCCAGTGTCACATTAGTTTACATCATTCGGGAAAACTGGCCAAGTATCCATTACTTAATTACGTCATTTTGTGCCACTGGTTTAACATCTCTCATCTTCATTAGTTTCTGTTTATCAGAGAGTATCTTATCTTTTGTTTTCTCCGTTGCCTCTTTTTTTTTCTTCTCCAGATTTAATTGGTTACCATTTCATATACAGGTATCCTCTCTACATCAATCTCCCTAGTCCCTTTCTTTTTCCTTCCACTCTTTGCCTTTGTGCCCCTCTTGCCTAAGCTTGTTCTTCCTCTCTCTGTTCTTGTGTTCCTCTTTTAACCCTCCTGCCATCCTGCGCAGTATCTTTATCTCCCTCTTACGTCACTTGGCAGCATGCAGGAGTGCTTGTCAGTCTTGTAGCTTGGTTTAACTGCAGCACAGGAGGCAAACCTCACCCAACCCATCCATCCATCAACTGCCCTGCAGAGCAAACATGGCAGCTGACACAATCTTTCTTTTTGTTTTCCCTCATATCAACACCTTAAGAAGGCCGACATAGGAAAAAGAAGAAATGTTAGAGGCTGAACAAGCATTTCAATGGCTGACAGACAATAATACTCCGTGCCATTGCTACCTAGCAATAACTAATAAATATATTTTAATATAATACCTAAATGTATACCAAACTTACTTTTAAAACACTTGTGTAATTTTTAGAATTCTCTTTAGGTATTCAAGTTGCTTGAAGCGTTTAAATCTGAGTTGGTAAAAATGAGTAATTATCTTCCAAAAGCAAAGCCCAAGGAGCCAAACTTTTCATTTGAGTGTCTCTTAGATATATACTCGCTGCTTCACAATTAATCTGTGTGACTTTGGTTACGCATAAAATATGCTGAGTTTTTGGAACCTAAATATGCATCATATTCAGTGAGTGATTTAGCAAATGCCAGTGAATTCAACCCAAGGACACAGAAATGGGACAGTTAAAAGCTTAAAATTCAGCTTCATGGCCTTTTAAAAGGCTTGCATGATTTGACAGAAATTCCATTCCACAGGAGCAAAGATTAGTAGGGTGTCAAGAACAAGGTGGTGATGAAGCTGACAGAAAATGGTACATCCCCTCTAAGCTGTGGTAAATAATAAAGAAATGTAGCAACTGGCTACACAAGATAAAACAACAGCCCAAAATTCCAGCATTAAACTACCAACAATGACATGCAGCTTGATCAAAAGATGAGAAATGACTGCGGCTAAAAGGTAATCAGAACCTGCGTCAGCTGACTTGATTGGATGTATTAGATGTATAAATAATCATTAGAATAGCACAGATCAGAAAAGAAAATAAGTTGAGATTAATAAGTCAAGGCAGTTTGTGTTTAATTAAATACATTTCATTTTAATAGTTTGGGTTTTTTAGTAGTTATGTTTTTGCCTTCAGTATCCACCATCCTTAGCACCTCTTTGTAGCAATGGAGGCTAGTGGCTAAAGGTGAGCAGAAAGCATAAAATTGACGCTTAGAAAGTTTGAGGATTCTAGGGTCATGATCCTCTCAGAAACTAGTCGCTTTTCAAAACAAACCCTTAAGTTATAACCTCCAGTGGATTTGGGGGAAATAATTTGCAGTGATTTCATGCAACTACTTACTTTTAATTAAGAACTGCACATACAAAATTGAGGTCTTTGTGCTTTATTCCACTGTATTCCAGAGTAAAATACTCTTTTTTTTTTAACATTTTGCAAAATCTTTTAGCCATTTTCAGTTATTAGTTACTTTACAAATAAATACTGATAGACTTTCACCTTTCTTTAAGGAAAAGTGAAGCCTTTTAACCCTATAACAGAAAATAATATTTTTTAATCATACTGTAGTCTTTCCTCTGGAATTGTAGTAAATCTCAACCGATCAGTTGAAAGTCATAGTAATCTTTACTTTAATTCCACAACTTCAGTCTGTAGTATTATTCTGTATCTTTGCATAAGTAAAATGTCTAAATAATAAATCACGGACAGAATTAAATTGATGAAACTAACCTGGTTGGTGTTGGGTGTTTAATAACAACTGTCACACTGAAAAGAAGAAAAAAATACTTTTCTTCATAAGTAAGAAAACCTGATGGATCTTGTAAAAACACATTGTCTGGTCAAACTGAGAAAATTCTGAGACAATTTATAGCTTACCACTGTAATTTATTCTCACATCTAAATATGTGAATTAACTGGCAGAAATGATCTCTCTCTTGTCTTCAGCACCTGATAATTAAAACTTCAGTCTTGTCTTGGTTAAGCTCTAAGAAGTTCACTGCCATCCATGACTTTATATCTAAAATACACTTTAAAAGGATATTAACTGGCTCTATCAGAGACATGGCGATGTAAAGCTGTGCATCATCAGCACGGCTGTGAAAATCAATGCTATGTCTCTTGATGACATCCCCGAGAGGCAATATGTACAGATTAAAAAGACGTTGGTCTAAAATTGAACCTTAGCGAACCCCACACTTGATTTTATTGATTCCTGAGGAGTATGTATTCATACTTGTGAAAAATTGTTGATCTTTGAGATAGGAGTAAAATGATTTTAAGGTTCTTTTAGTTGTTCATAAATATATTAATGGTCTTGGACCTTTTTATTTATTATACCTGCTTTTAAATTATGAGCCCTCGCAGACTCTAAAGATCCTCCGGTGCCGGCCTCTTAGTTGTTTCCAAAGTCAGAACCAAGACTTATGGTGAGGCCTCGTTCCACCAGTAAGGGACTCGACTGTAGAACAGCCTGCCACAGAACCTCAGGGCTGCAGACACTGTTGCTATTTTTAAAAACAGGCTCAAGACCTTTCTTTTTAGCTTAGTTTATAGCTCAATTTTATTTGATTTTGTTTAGAGTTTCACTTATTTAATCACAGATCTTTCTATTATTTTAAATGCCACCTATTTATGTGGCTCTCTGTTTTATTATTGTTTTGTTTTGCCCAAGTACAGTTTTTATAAACTCCTTTATTTTATTTAACTTTATTTGATCATTTTCCTTAACTCCTTAACTTATTTAATCTTGTTTTTACTTTTTAACTACAGTGTTTTCTCCTGGGGATCCTTCACACCGGTAGCTCTACCAGCTCTATCTGCTGGGTTGTTGCCATGGTGACTGCCCTTGTCTGGGTGACTGGGGGTCCTGCACTGCAGCTCTGTGGCTGTGGTGTTGGCCCAGGCCTGCCCTGACCTGGGTGGTCCCTGTGGTGGCACCCTCTGTGGTCATGGGTGGGCTGGCTTCTGGTGTGACTGGATCCTCAAGATATCATTTCCTCACAGCAGTGTCAAGACAGATGTTTTAATTCTATTAATATTTTATACTTACATTCAGTTAAGACCCACACACATGAAATGGAATTATGATTTCAGATATGCACAGACTTTTTCTCATTATTATTTTTTTTATATTATAAAGAAAAGTCCCATTTACAAAGAAAAAAAAAAAACGAAAAAAAGTGTTGCAGCGCAAAGTACAACTTGCTGTGATGTCATATCATGTACATGGTGTAATATGTTAGATATGTACGAATGGAGAGTCTAAGTGACTGCACACTGCTACCATTCAATGAGATATTGATTAGGAAGTTATAACATGTCTGTTCTAAAAATACCTACGTAAATCAATGTGTAATAATTCGGCTTCTAAATCCCTGGAATCACATTGTTATGGACAGCCCATGTCTAACAGCTCCTTCAGGTTGGAGGAGACAAGTTAAAACTATGTTTTCGGCTATATTTAGTGAACCTGCCAGAGAGGAGGTTCACTTCACGGAGTCAGTTACCATAGTAACAGACTCGAGGCATGACTTACCTCGCTTTCTGGAATGGAAAACCCAGAGTTTCCCGCAACTCAAGGTTAACATGTTGTATTTTTTTTGGCTAGTAGGCATCACTGTTTGTGCAGCTAACAGTCAGTGTATCAGATGATTGTGCTTGAATTTTTTTTTACTTGTCTCCATTAAGCATTGCTTAAATTCAACTTGAATGGAAAAGCCACCCCTGGTTTTTACTCATCTTAGGTCTCCATGTTTGTCTTCTTTTAGTCTCTGATTTCTTTGCAGATCCTTGTCATTTTTCCTGGTGTCTTTGTAGTCTTTTTAAATTTCTTTGTGGTCATTTTCCACTGCTCTTTCTAGTCATCTTTGCTCTCTGCCATCCTCATGCATCTTTCTGTGGTTGTTTCACTTCTGTATTATGCTATTTTATGTTTTTTTAGTTGTTCTTTCGAATCTCTTTGTGGTTGTTTTCGGTTTCTCTCTCGGCTCATTCAATAATCCAACCATAGGCAATGAAAATGATTAAGTATGAAGAAAAGCACAACAGAGGAAAGGAAGGGAAAATAATGGAGCTCTAAAAATTCTGAAACACAAAGATGACAAATTCAGAGAGCAGCAGAAAACAGAGCAGGCTATGAGATTAATCACTGCTACGCAGATGCAACTGACCAAGTTATAACAGCAACAATTTACATACATACATTTCATCATGCACTGCATGAATTATTCAGAATTCTAACAACATTTATTCCATTTAGTTTTTAACCAAGTGCCCAAATTTGGCATTGGATTGGTAAATAATCAGCAGTTGATGATTACCAACGCTTCAAGGTTTCATCACGCTCCACTTACATCATCATATTTTCATTTCTCCTACATATCTCATGTGCAAAGTGTGTACAATCTTTATATACTTACCAAGACATTAATGAAGCTTTGATGAATTTACAAACCTTCACTACTTCTAATATTTTAAGATATTCACAGGAGCATTTGCTGTATGTGGAGCTGTGCTTACTTCTAAGTCCCCAAGATGCCTCATCTTACTGTATAAAGGATGACAGGGAATATAATTGTGTGGATTAAATGCAAACTTTGTGAAGAAAAGAAGTCTGCGGTAGAGTGTTTGTGTACTAAAACAGAATTCACTGGTGCCCAAGAAAAGATCAAAGCAATATGTCATTAATGAGACTTAAAAGCCTTGATGTATTCACAGTCTGTGCACTAATTTATTTGTCGGTGAGTACTTAACTTTTAGATTAATAGAGGAGCATTCACAAGAAGCTAATTGGAATGCAAGTGATGTTTTTGACCTACTCTTATTTTTAAGCTTTTGTTTTTCTATGGTGTTTGTTCACAACAGACACTGAATAAATGAATGCGGAAAGTAAATGACAAGCAGGGATGCACTAAAGTCCACAGAGACAAAATAATCTCTGAGAAAAATACTGAAACAATGTCTGGTGGAAAAAAAAGAACTTGCTGAATTTTATTTAATAAAATAGGTACGAACCTCCTATTGGATAATTACTGCATGGGTGATTATATTTCAGCTTGAAACAAGTTATTTAACCCCAACTGTAGCTTCTCACCATGTTGAAAGACACATCCTGTGGTTGAGGAAAAGCAGAGAAAACATCTAAGAAGATGCAGAAATGGGTGGTTGGGGGGGGGCAGGTAGTGTCTGTTTGTAACATTTCATGCAGACAATTGTTTTGTTTCAAAGCAAACTATATTAAAGGTGAAGCTCATCTCAGTCTGCCATCTGCTTTGGTATTTCTTACAGTTTAAAGGAGGTGCAGACAAGATTATTGGATCAATAGTAGCAGAAAATGCCCAATAAAAAGAGGAGCATTTTTTTTCCATTACTCAATTATTTTGTTATGTTTTTTTTTTTTTTGCTGTTGTTGAGACAACACAAGATCAATGGTCAAATCATGGGTGCCACAAAATGTGTTTTTGTTCATGGGTCATAATGTTTGTTCCACAGATGCTTGTTTTCAGTATTGCTCTTTGATTTCTGATCCCATCATAAACCAAAGCCTCATCAATTCAGCTTACCTGGTGGATGAAAACTTGTGCACCTCGAGAGCTCATGAGCAACACAGCCCGTCGTAAAGTATCCCGATACCGGTTGAGCTCCTCAGTCCGCATTGTGTTAAAGAGGTCAGTAAATACTCGACTGACGTTGCGGTCCACCCTCTGCAAGGAAACATCCAGACCGAGCCGAGACGCCTGGTCCATGAAGGTTTGCAAACCCCGGATATCTGATAAAGGAGAAAAGTTGGCATTAGGATGTGACAGAGGCAGAGACATAAACACAAACATAGACAGAGAAAAATTCTTCAGGTAAATGCTGCTTTAGCCCTCGAGCATTAATTCACAATTGTTGGTAAACAGACTGTGCTTTCAACACCTGCACATGCATGCTATATTTTCAGGCTTCGTTCCAAATACTTCAAGGCAGATTTTACTCTCCACTCTTGATCTAAAGCGCGACAAAACTATGACAAGCACTTCTGTCTTTGTGTTTCCTGGGGTTTACAGAATATGAACCTGCAGGCAAGTGTTGCTGTTCCATGAGAACTTTGTGCATGTGCCTATGTTTGCTATGCAGGAAACCACTTTAGAAAAAAGTAAAAAGGCTGCATAGCAAACACAAATCAAAGGTGAAATGCAACAGAGGGCTCACGATAAGCACAGCAGTCCCAGCGGTCACAGGGAAGCAGCCGCCCAGCATGTGCCAAGTCATGCTGCATTGTTAACGAGAGCTTAGAAAAACCACTTGGGCCAGACCTGCTTTTTGTATCCATATTGGACATGTGGGTGTAAATGTATGTTTCCCCCTGTTCTCTAAAGGTTTGATGACTCATCCACTGCTTCAATGCTTTAGAACAGAGCACTGAGAATACACATGATACAGTCACAGAACAAAACTGGCTCATTTGTAGCTGCAAAAATTCACAACTTGTAACAGACACACATGGCTCTACATACTAGGGAATAACAGATGCTACCTGAGTTAATATAGCAAAAGAAACTGCTTTTTTTTTTTTTAATGACTAGGGCCTAAACAGGAAATAAATCAGACCAGTAACAAAGCAACCTAACCTGTCTGAGCAAAAAAGCAACATATTGGTGCACCTCTCTGGTTAAATTGTTCATTCCTAGGGCAATCTTAAGTAGCAGTATGACTAGGTATCATTTGAAACAAATCAGACATATTAGTTTCAATGCTAGATTTTTTTCCCCCAATTGGTATACTGCAGTTTATATTTAAGTAACATAAATACTTACAGTGGCTACCGGATACTCCTCAGTATAAAAATGTTCAAAGGCAGAACAAAATGTGAAATTAAATCATTTATCATTTTGAAGCGACCACAAACTCCAACAGCAACTTTCTTTGAAAACTCTCTCTTGCTAATACTCACACACACACTGTCTATAAATGGGAATAGTAACCCCTGGTGGTGTATTTTGAATACAATAGGCAAAAAGCTGTGCCCGTGGGGAATCTCTCCTTTTGTTAAAAATACAAACACAATCTCCAAGCTACACAATTTAATTTCTCCTTCCCTAATAACTAGACATTTACAATTCTATTCTGGACACTCAAATACACTTTGCAGCAGGATGACAAGGATAAAAATGCAATACATTTAAATCATCATATAAAATCATTAAAGATCTTTAAAATCATTAAAGGCAGCTCTGAAAAGATGTGTTTTGGTGAGTTTTTTTTTTTTTTCCCCCCCAGAACAATCACAGATATCTTTGGGGAGTGAGCTCCAGAGGGCAAGGGCAGCAATTAAGAAAGCTCAGTCCCCCCAGGTTCTGTACTTGGTCATGAAGGGAATAGAAAGAAGGTTATCAGAGGAGAAGAAATAATATGATAGTATATGATGAAGCTGGTCACTCAAAAAGGAGGGAGTCAGCTTGATTAGGGCTTTGAATTTTAGGAGGATTCTGAATTGAATTTGTTGCAGAGTTTTGAATGTATTGAAGCTTGTTCAAAACATTGTGTGATGAGCTGTAAAGGATGCTGTTGCAATTGTGACGCCCACAATGCATGGTCACACTGTAAGGTTTATTTTTACTGGTTAATGGTATTTTTGACAAGCTGTATTTACTGTATTGCCAGTAGAAGGGAAGTGTGGCACTTTGCTTCTCATTTGTTTCTGCCCCAGCACGACCGTTTCGGCTTGCACAACTTCCTCATTCAGCTGAGCGAAGCTGCAATGAAAAGAAGCATGTTCACCTGTCCCATTTTTTTCTCCTGTTTTATGCAGGTTAGTAGGTTACTAAAGCACATTAAACTGTGTGTACCTGAAAGCTAAAATGTTATTTTGCACGCCAAATGGCTTGATGAAAACATTTAGTACTTGTATGTTGTTAAATATAAATTAAACTTCCTCATGTAGCCAACATGGTTATGTGGCGGTATTTACTATGCATGTCTGAATTACAAACTTCCAAACTGCCTCTCAAAACTTTATTCTGGTGTACCGTCTGCAAATAAATTTGGCTGAGCGAAGCTGCACAGCCACCTGTCTCATCACGGCCAAAAGAAGCAGCAGATCCAATAGGCAGATCAAGAATGGACAGGTCTGTAATTTTCACCTTAGGTCAAGGTCAATAAATTAATTTGCATTTTATCGAATGAAAAATATTTGATACAATAAAAAATAGAAATTAATATTTGGTACAAAAACCTTTTCTTGCAGTTACAAGGAACTTACACACTGCAGCAGGGATTTTGGCCCACTCCTCCATAGAGATCTTCTCCAGATCTTTAAGGTTTCAGGGATTGTAACAATCTTTCTTCTTCCTCCAAACACGGCGAGTTTATACCCAAAAGTTCTATTTTGGTCTCATCTGAGAACATGCCCCCCATGCCTCCTCTGGATCAACCAGAAGGTCATAGGTAAACATGACAGGCCTGGACATGTGCTGGCTTGAGCAGGGGGACCTTATGCAGGATTCTATCATGCCATGCCCACAGTTGTTGTTCTTATTCTCCTTGATGTCTATTCGGTGGTTGGCGAAAATGAATTGGTGCATTATTGCCACCAAATGGTCAAGAATGGGGACCAGAATGTTTCTAAGAGCCTGAGTTGTGAAAACATTAGTACCTCTGCCATATTTTTCAAATACCCCCCCCCTGTCATATTTAATAGAAGGTGATGGTCTCTGCTAAGTCAATCACTCACTAAAGGGAGGGAGGTGGTTGCTTTCTGACTTTCTGACCCCAGTTTAGTAACTGCTACTCTGTCATTACACATACGGAGATTTTAGAGTCAAATGCACAATGTTTTTTTTTTGTACTTTTCTGTTAAAATGTTAGTGATAGTGCTGTGTAATCTGCTCTAATATTAAAGAGATCCAAACTTTGTGGTCAGGCTTTGCTTCCCTAGATCTGCTGCCAGATGGAGACGATTGAATTACAAACAGAAAACGGCAGAAAGCCTACATGCATAACATAAACCTTCAGGGCAGTAAAGGGCAAAACTTCTATAAATCCGAAGCACATCAGTACCCTACACAGATTAATTCTCTACCACTACTCTATGTATATGAGCTGTGTAAGTTCAAAATCTGACCGTCATGGATTATTTACCTCATGATTTCTAAAACTGTCTAACCATGAATGTTGTATAACCTCTGAATAAGCTCAGACAACATTTCTGTATACTTACAAATTCTTAGAACATTTTAGTTCAAACACAAAGATCAGGACATCTGATCAACATTTTGTCATACTGATATGAAATGTTTGAAGAGAACTTTAACAGTACAAATAAAATGTTGTCATAACAAACAAGTTGTTTGTGTTTTTTTTTTTTTTTTTTTTTTTAAATCCCATGAAGAGCCAAGGGAAAGCTTCCATGCGATAACTGCTCCAGGACTCCAATGGAAACATCGGACTTCAAAGTCAGTGTTCCAAACTCCTGGCAGGCTTTTCCACGGGGCAGCCGTGTCAGCCATCGACAGGGCTGCAGTAAAGAGGATTACCGTGGAATTAAAGGTCTGATTTCTGGACATGTTTACCCAAGCGTCATTTCTGAACATTGCCTCTGAAAGTTTCAGATATCAAAACTTAACCATTCTCTGGTTCTCACAGCACGCTTTGTTCTCTTACTCTGCCAACTACAACTTTGAGTATCTTTTATATCTATCTCCTGCCCATCTTTTGCACAATACTATGCATCTGTTTAAAAGGAGAGGGCAGAAAAGTTAAAGTTGAGGAAACATCCCATGAAGACTATCTATCATCCCTTTTCATCCCCCCTGTTCTTCATGGGGAAACAAAAGCAGCCTTCCTCTTGGACTGGTGCAAAGCAGAAATGAGCATATCATGATCAAAAGGCTTACAAGTTTTTACTAAGCTGTCAAGCTGTGTTGCAATCCGAGTGGAAAAGCCAGAGAAATGGCTTCCACCAATCTGTGTTTAGTCAAAATAAGGATGAGTCTGATGAAACGGTCACTGTTATTCTTGCCACAATAATATCAATTATATGCAAAATAGATTTTATTTTACAAGTTTGCAATCTAGCAGGCACTGAGCTTGTGACTCACTCACAAATTAATTTAGAACAACAAAGAAAGCAGAAAGAATTTGTGCCTCAGTTTTAATCCCATTTCTTATTACAGTACAGTGCATGTCACAGTACTTAAAATAAAATAGATATTCATTTTCTAAATAAAAGCACAGCACAATAGCTTATAGCATACTTATGAGACATCACAAACATGAATATAAATTTGTTAATCAGGATTTCTACTTGAAGCAAATAGCATCTGTAACAGCTTATATGCACTGCTTTTATTATTGTAGTAGGTAAGTACAAAGTTTAGACCTATTTTCTGCTTTACCATAAAAAAGAAAAAAAAAAAAAAAACAACCAAAGCTGAGAGAATAGCTTTTATATTATAAGAAAAATATGAGAGGGAGAGGGAGAGAGACAGAGAGAATGAATTAACTGTTTATAATGCACAAAGGACTTTAAAGAAATTAACATCAGAATTGCTATGGATTTGTGCTGCAACTGGTATTTTCTACAAGTCATCATTTGTACTCTAAGTGACCTTTATTTATGTTTTTATTCTGAATTTAAGAAGTCAAGTTTTTAGTTAAAAAAAAGAAGAAACAAAAGTCTAATAATAAAAACACCCAAAAGTGACATAGCAGCCTGCATATAAAACAAATGTTATAATTAAATTAAATTTAGTTTCAAAATCAAGCGTACAGTATATCCTTCATATAATCACATACCCATCACTACCACGTTAAAAAATATTTTGGCACAAATAGCCAAATATTTGAACAATCTGAATTTTCACAAACCTTTCCAAGGTTTTTCACCAATAAGGCTTCAACTGAGTGATACTGTGAAACTGTTAGACACCTTCGCTAATATTTTGGCACCAAATCTTTGTAAACAATGACAGCTTAAACATTTCTGGAAACGTTTTGAGCTCATTTGCTGGTAGTTTCTAAAAAAAAAAAAAAAGAAAATGATATGTATCCATTGATATTGATCCACTGATAAATAATCCATTGATATGTATTTTTGCAACAGAAGATTTAAGTTTTTTTAAAAGGATTTGGATCAGGACTCATTGGTGGTCAGTTTAAAGCCAGCTTTTCCTTCTCAGCCATTTTTATTTTGCTGTTGGATGAGTGCTTTGAGACATTTTTTTAATGTTTTTTGGGTGAGAGACCCAAGACCTCCATCTCACACAGGGTAAGGCATTTCAAAATGCCCCAGTAATCTTCTGATTTAATCTTTCCTTCGATACAGGTAATACCTCCAGTACCAGAAGTAGCAAAGCAGTCATGTGATACAAACTTCACCATGTTTAAGGCTGTTCTATTCCTTCCTGGATTTATTTTATGGCCTGTTAACAAACTAATACACCACATCCCCAAAAAGCTCCACTATAATTTATTCTGTTCATACAACTTTATTTCAGAGATTTTGGCTAATCTTTGATATGTCCTGTAAACATTAGCTTCCCTTATCTGTGCCTCTGTTTCAGTAGCAGTTTTCTACTGTATGTGGCCTTTAGCCAAGATGCCCTGCACTTATAGATAAATCAAAGAAGACCTACTAAAGTCATTTTCAAGTTTTTTATCCTTCAAGCACCAATAACTGGCTAAATCATGAAACATAAAAATGATAAAGAGAAATTTTATTTTTTTCTGCAGAACAGTTTTACAATGATGGAAAAGCTGACAATAATTGTGCTTTTTATTCCACTCTTGAAAGTAATTTTGTACTTTGAATGAAATTTCTTTTCATAGTCATAATGTGTACATATTAATTTTAATTAAAATGTGTAATGATAGCTTGTTCTTTAGATTTGTGACAAACTTTACTTAAAACTCAGAGGTGCCTGCTTTACTGTTGGTGTTGTATTGCTGCTGGTACCCAAATTTCCCTGAGGACTTTCCAAAGGGATTAATAAAATATTTCTATTCTATTCTATTCTAATAGTGCACACCAAGAGTCTGAGAAGAGTTCATACTGAACAAGAAACCATTAATGAAAAATGACAAAAGGTAGACACATTCAATTTAATACAATTCTACAGTACCTCCACTTTTAACCTGCAGCTTCAAAAAACAAACAAAAAGAAAATTCTAAAAAACAATTATACTATGGGACATTAAGTTGTATGTAGAATAGCTGATATCAGGAGTCCTGACTGACTCTATTAATGGCATTATCAACTTGCATTAATGCCATCGAGACAATTGTGTGTAAATGGAAATTATATGTAATATAAAATTAAATTGTCCAAGAGCAAACAATGAAGCAAAAATTATATTCTACGTGTAAAATGTCAATATGATTGACATTTTACATTATTTGATGACATTGTAGGCTTAACAGTTAATCACAAAAATAAACATGAGAATGATGATGAAAACTGTCTGCTTCAGCTTTATTTTTTATCAACATCGCCCTGCGGGTGCTACTGATGATTATCTGCTAAGTTTTCTAACAGAGACTGCAGGATGATTTCCAAGTGTAAAGTTTGGTGGAGGGGTATTATGGTTTGGGGTTATTTTATTTTTTTTTTTTGGAGCTAGGCTTGGCCCCTTAGCTCCAGTGAAAGGAACTCTGAATGCTTCAGCATACCAAGAGATTCTGGACAATTCCATTATCCCAACTTTGTGGGAATAGTTTGGCAATGGCCCTTTCCTGTTCCAACTAGACTGTACAATGGTGCACAAAGCAAGGTCCATAAAGACATGGATGAGTGAGTTTAGTGTGGATGAACCTGATTGGCCTACACAGAGTCCTGACCTAAACCAGACAGAACACCTGTGGGATAAATAAGAGTGGAGGCTGAGAGCCAGGCCTTCTCGTCCAACATCAGCATCTGACCCCACAAACGCACTTCTGGAGGAAAGATCAAAAATACCTATAAACACACTCCTAAACCTTGTGGAAAGCCTTCCCAGAAGAGTTGAAGCTCTTATAGCAGCAAAGGGAGGGCCAACGTCATATTGATTATGTCATCTGATTAAGAATGGGATGTTTATTAAGTTGATATGAGAGTCACTACGGGTCAGCCAATACTTTTGGCAATATATAAAAGGAGCAGGTTATTCTCAGCACACCAAGCAGCCAGATGCTGTATCTCTTTCCTGTGAGCTGTCTCACTCTTGTGTCATCTGTAAACTTGATTATGGAGTTGGATCCATGTACAGGCCTGCAGTCGTGGGTGAAAAGGGAGTACAGGAATGGGTCAGTACACAATCTTGTGGTACGCCTGTGTTGAGTGTGATGGTGGTGAAGCAGGTGTCCTGATCTAACATGCTGGGACCTGTTGGTCAGGAAGTCCATTATCCAGTGACAGATGGAGGTGCTGATGCCCAAATCTCCAAGTTTAGAGATTAACTTTGAAGGGATGACAGTGTTTAATGCTGAGCTAAAGTCAACAAACACCACTTGAGCGTAAGCGTTGTTATAGACCTGATGTGTGAGCACAGAGTGCAGAGTGGTGGAGACTGCATCCTCTGTTCTTTTTGCTGCGGTAGGCAAACTGGTATTGGTCCAATGTGGATGGTTTATGCTGTCCTTGTTATGTCAAAATGACAAGGCAATTTTACAGAAGCTTTTGTTTACGGTTTGTCTATCCATTGTCCATCCACCCTAACAGAATCAATAGCTGACTTCCTTCTAGATATTTACAAATGTGTTATTGTTCAACACACATTGAACAACATTTACAAAACAATACAAATAAAGCAATGTGAACCTGAAATACCAAAGGAGCTAAATATTAATGCCAGCATGTTAACCATTTTAGCTTAATGTTAGATTTTTCTAGCAGTTTTATTTATTCTATGGAAGACACAAATATCTACAACATTTCACGAGGATTCAGTAAGATTAGATCTTTCAATCTGCCACTTGGGTCATGTAGGTTGTGTTCTCCCCCATTACTGTTACAGGATACATTACAATGAGTGTGTGCTTGTTATGCAACCATGTTTAGGCAGGTGGTGCATGCTACATCAAAATGAAAGTCAGGGTTTTCCAGTAAAACACTACTTTGTAATGAGAATCAATTTAATTCATTTGACCTCTCAGTGGTTCTAATGTTGCGGCTGATTAGTCAGGGGATTACCCTTCTCTTTGGCGTAATTCCTAAAGGAACAATTAACAAGTAAATTCTGAAGCATTCCGCATAGTAGTTGCAGAGATATGTTACAGAATAAGAGGCAGCACTGACCTTCTGTTGGCACTACAGTAATTCATTAAGTCATTAAGGATTAGTTCAGACTGTCAGCCAAAATCCATTTGTTGTCACATGAGGATTGTTTTTAGATCAATCTGAGAAAAACTCAACAGGGGAAAAAAAAGACATGAAATATGATATTTCATGTTTTGAGAAACCGGTTGTTCAAAACTGCTGCTGATAGGTGATGTCTGAGAGGAAGCTTGAATTGCTTGGTGTGAACTCTGTGATAAAGACCAGATTTGAGTAACAAGGCTGAAATGATTTTTGTCCAGGCCTGTTTCATTAGTTTGTTTTTTTAAATGATTCTGTTGAACAACAATTGAGAAAAAAAAAAGTCTGATTTTCATTGGTTTATTTTCAGTAAATTTTTATTTATTTTTACTTTAGTCAGTTTCAAGTTATGTCTGTGACCATTGTGGGTTTTTCTTTCATTAACAGAGGGGTGCTAATTTTGTCCATGTCTGTACATGTATATTCATTTCTTGTCTACCCACTGTCTTTGAGAGGAATGGTCACATCATGCACAGAGCCTGCATGGCTCTTGATAGTAAAAGTGGCAGAGGTTTGTTTTTCAGTTGAAGGGATGAGCTTTGTTTCCTTGACAGCACTGCATCTTTTTTTTTTTTGCCTTTTCAAATATAAAGCTTAAGTATTAGACTGCCTTTAAGAAATGTCAGATAACCCAGCTTAAACCAGCAAAACTATGACTATCTGAGGAAACTAAAAAACAAAACAAAAAAAGAACAATGCACAATAAAGATAACAAAAAAGGAAAGAACTGTAAGTTTCTGTTGGTCATCAATGGGCTGTTATAACATTATCAAATATTTTTCTTCATTTGCCTGAAGCAATAAAAGAGAAAACTACAAAATGATGTTTCACAGTTATAATCCAATGTCATCCTGCTTCTTCTAGAGAAAGTGTAGCGTAAGGGCAAAGTGATTTAAGTTGCTTCTGAAAGACCATCCCACAACAGAAAATTAAATTATGTGTTGAAAATGCACAGTGACAAATGAAAACACAAGTGAAGCTTTAGAAATTGTTTACATAATGTGCTTTTTTTTTTTTTTAGCTGATGCTTTGGTAGAGACTGAAATGAGTTGGCTTCCCTGACACGCTTCATCACACTGAACTATACTTTCCCTGAGGTCAAATAAGCCAATTGTTCAAACTGTAATATCTGACCTGGTGCACTCCTAATGTGGAATTTAGTCTTCATTACACCATTTAAAAGTAAAGGTTTCAAGTCATATGAGAAATTATTATGTTAATTTGGAAATAATTGTTTTACAAATACAGATTTTTTTACAATGCAATGCTTGGAGTTACATGCAAGTCAGTGCTTCCTCTCTTTTTCTCCAACATCTTGTGCAGACTAATCCAGAACCAACATGCTGACAACAAATTAGCCCTTATCAAACAAATCTATCACGCAAAGTTCATGCCCACTTTACAAGAAAAGATGGCATCAGTACGGCAATAACGCCTCTGATTTAGAAATGTCAGGTCTTTTTATAGTAGGTTCTAACAATATGTTAATTTTGCTGAAAGATGAAGATAAAAAAAGACACACCAACACAGAAACACCTACACTGGAACAAGATTATTTTAAAATTGAACATGAGTTTTTCCAGGCATTTATATAATTTATTCCATTAGATGGAGATACACAGACTGAATGCTTTGGTGCTCCTACAGTAGATAAGCCCAGTTCCTTATCCGTCAATCAACAAATCAGATTACAGCCAAGGAAAAAGAAATGACATTATTATACGGTTCATCATATATCATAGCTGGTTGGAATGGTTGCATAACATAACATTTCAATGCATTATGCTGAGATATACGTCTGTGTAGTTTTTTTTTTTTTTTGGTTGTATGTAAATACAGTTTGAAAAAAAAACAATATGTTGACTTAAGATGGTGTGATTTTTCATTTAGTGTGAAACATGAGCTGAATCTACAACTATATATATATATATATAAAGACTGTTATTGCATAAAAATGTTCTGTACATTAACTAATGCTAATAAAACTAATAAAATATGTGGATATCATGGACATTAATCTAATATCACGTCTTAATGCTATACATAGTAAACAGATAAAAGAAGACAGGAAACATAATCTTATGTCTGTAGAATAATCTGACAGGACACATTGAAAGAACTGCCATGGTCAAATTTATATGCACAATTGAAGATTTAGTAGGAACCAATATGATCTGAACAGTAATTCACCCTCTGCAATTCAGGTTATAGCATTTTCAGGTCTTAGAGCTCATGATTTTGATCTAAGCACAAACAGATTGACTGTCAGGTCAGTAGGTGTTACATCCTTACGTCTATAAAAAGGTAATAACAGGACATGTGTGTGTAAGGATGTTTTAGTGGTTCCTATTTTACTTTATTTTACAGAAAACAGCTCAAGCTTTGATGGTGAGAAACATTTCAGGACCTGGGTTATGTCTTCTTGTGACGTAACATAAATCCTGACGGAAAAAAAAATGTGTAAATGTTCATCATTGCTTCCACAGGTTGTGATTATATGAACAAAGTGATTTAACTTTATACTGTGCATCACAATTAGGGTTTATAAATTAAGCTACAAGAGCCAAGTCAATAATTAATTTGGTTGCAATGTAATAAGACGGAGCAATTAAATGTGGCAAAGTAACAGTGTTTGTGTTTACATCTGATAGGCCTAAATTGTAATTATAAGTATCTGAGAACACAGGAAAGGAGCTCTCCAGAGGTTGATCTTTTTTAAATACATTTTTATTAATTCAGGTCTCAGTTGGATCACTCTTGATTGTTTGTTTTTTTTTTTATCTGCATTTGTAAACAACAACTGATTAGCCTTTGTAAGATCTGGCCAGGGACAACAGATGAAAATTAGCCCTTTGGCTAAATCTGACATTTAGGTATTGTTTTTTTATGCTGTGTCCCTGTCAAATTTTAATAAAAATATGTATTTAAAATAAAATTAGACATTAAAAAAAGTCTTCTTTGTGATCTTCTTTACATTATTTTTGATCTATACTCCAGTTAAAATATTACAAGTTTTAACAACTCTGTTTAACTATATTCTTTTGTATGGCTGCTTGTGTTACACAACACAGTAGATTTAGGAACGCCTGGTTTCTTTCAAACCTTCTTTTCTTTTGTTTAAAAAAAAAGAAACATTTACTACATGCAGACACACATTTGGGCGAGTAAAACAGTGAAAAGCTGCAGCTGTTTCCGTCCACTCAAACATTTTAAGTGCAAATAGAGGAAACAAGTAAGCAGGGATATACAGAGTATTTTTATCGGCAGACAGTGGTGCAGGTCACCACAGGGTATGTTGGCTGTTCCACGATGAGGATCCTTATTAGCTACAGTGTCCCTTAATTAAATGAATGCAGTGTTAAACAGTCCAACAAACGAACAGATGTCAGTGTTTAAATCAGCCGGGTTCCAATACATTGAATCTGCATGCTTTAGATACAAATGTTCTTTAAACATTTGAAAGAAAGTCAGTAAAAGAGAGGAAAGGGAATTTAATGCCAATTTAAGGAATGCAGCTTCATAGAAAACACACCTTGATGCAATCATTGGATTGACTGTTGCCATCAGGTGGAGGTGGAGAGGGGCTACACATGACTAATATTGAATATAAATAAAAATATTCAGCATGGTTCCAACTGGGTGTGTCACTTCTTTATTCTTTAAGCCAGTCAAAGAGAAACCAATCATTTGTTTATTCACCCACTTGTTTGTGTTTGACACTTGGTCATTGCCAACTCAACATCTTATGAGCTAGAAGTGATGGAGTCCTTAAATACCGACTGGAAAAAATTGTTTTTCAGATCTAATATTTATTTTAATTGCTTGATTACTTTTAAAAGTATCATAAATAAAAAAATCAGGAGGAATGAATTCAGCTAATGACACTATGATTATAAAATGTACTGGACTTAACTGGAAGTTTAAATGGAAATCTGTCAAAGGTTATATCGATGTCACCGAGCTGCCAATGGTGGTGTTTCTCTAAAAGTCAGTTTCTTCTTGGCTTCACGTGACCTACCAAGCGGTAACAAAAACTTTTATATACAGTCTAGGTCAGGGGTCTTCCAACCTTCTTCAGCCCAAGGAGCCTCAAACAGAGGAAAGATGATACAGCTGAATGGCAAGTTTATTTTCACTTTGTAAAGAAATGTTGAGTTTGTTAAGCTCAGCATAATTATCCAATTTTTTAAAACAGCCATTGCACATCAGTGCACAGCGCAAAACATTTGACACACATTGGTAATTCAAGTCCATCTGTGTCCTTTCAGGTAAATCCAACGTTTTTCTTTTCTTTTTTAGTAAATCCAATGCTGAATGTGTGCATTTCTTATTGAAATTTAACATATTTTTCTTCAGTTCATTCACCCATTACAATAAGTTGGATTCATGTTCATATGTATTTAAATTTGGGAGAAGAAAACGGGAGAAGAAAAAGAAGAAAAAAATATATATATATTGAGAATGGTCTAATCTAATACCATTACATCCCCCTGTTGATGACCTCTGATCTAGGTGAAAACAACATTTTGAATTGCTCAAAAAAGCGCTTTAACCTTGACAATTGGATTAAAAATCTATCAAATGGTGAATAAAAACTGAAAAGCTACATTTGAATTTTAGACAATCTTCTTTTTGTATAAAGTTAAACCTAAACAAAATTTAAAAAGTAAGTTATTTAAAAAAAAATACTCAATTTACTTTCAGTTTTTTTAGACAGTTGATCTGTAGTTTGCTAGTTTCAGCTTACAGCCTACTATGTAGCATGGATTATCTGAAATCATAACTGGATATATGAAAGAGAAAGGACGTCTATGACAACAAACCAAAAATGGCTGAAAATCAGCTAAAATGCACACATCCATCAATCAGCACAGCAAAGCAGAAAGAAAGACAGCTAATTAGTCTAACAGTCCAATGTAGTTACAGAAATGCACACAAAGCTGGTTTAGGAGACAGCTCGTCATAAGAAAAAAAAAGAGAAAGTAAGATGGTTAGATAGACAGCTAGAAAAAGACTGAGAGCAAGACGATCAAATGATGTCTAGCAAAACAGATGGTAGGACACATGGTGACCTAGCTCGTCTGACAGACGAACAGAAAGCCAACTATTTAGAAAGAAAACCAGTCAGAAAGCGATGGCAGGTAGACGGTAAGACAGCTGTCACAATGACCCACAGACAGGTTCTCTTCCATGGTGGTTTTCACTGAATTAACGCAATACTGAGGGTGCATCTTTTACAATGGGAGGTGATGTCAGAGACATTTCCTAGGACAGATGTCTGACTATGACACCTCATATAATATACATTCATATCTTGCACCATGGTGTCCAAACTCTAATTTAAATAAAGTAAAGGCCTGCTTGACTAGACCGTATAATGTAGCAAAAAATGTTTCCAGGCTTAAAAAATAAAAGATTTATTCACTCTTCTCATGACACTCTTGAAGAGAGTAGTAAAAAGCTTAGCCAGCAGAGGCTAAGACTTATCTGAGGGATGGAACGCAGCATTATTTGCTCTCTTTGTCGCTTTGCTTTGCCAATAATTCCTTGATCCACAGTGCCTCTAGTCACAAATGGGTCAAAAAAGGTCTGGTCCACAGGGATGTCATGATAGAAATAAAGAAACAAGTGGAGAACATCTGAGAATAGATTGAGTACTGTTGGAACACACCCTCACAGAAGGAGGGTGCCGCAAATGAGCCAATTAAACTCAGACTTGTCTCTTCATAAAGAAGCTGCTAATGGTGAATGCAGCAATGAGATCTTGTTTTTCCTCCAATTTTCACAGAACTTTTGATTTACTTTTTAACGGTTTGCAAGTCAAGTAAGTATGTGTGTGTAGGAGAGAAGATTTCTTTCATCTCAGTTCCCACTTCATGTATTCCTCTCAACATATGAATTCTAAGTATTATTATGACTTCTCTTCAGCAGCCTGATCGCCGTTAAAACACCGGAGATGGTTCTGAAACATTTACATTCAAATGAATGTCCTCTCATACACAAATGTCATGTTTCTGATATATACTTGGTGATCAACAGGTCACTTCTCCCAACTCACCGTAATCGCTCTCATAAAAGATGATGAACTTCTGCCAGTGCAACTCTGAGATGAGGGTAAGGAGGACATCATTGATTCGAACAGGTGGACGGGCAGCCAACGTGTAGCTCTCTCCGTCTGGGCTGGGGTTGAGCTGGCAGGCAGTGCGGGGTGCGCCATCTCCATTTCTTTGGATGAAGAGGTGGGGAATGTGCATTGCATCTGTTAGAGACTGCAGGGCACTTGCAGCTGCACAGCCTGTGGATGTAACCAGAGCAAGGATGCCCTGGTTCATCAACTCACAAGCTGCAAAGAGAAGAGAGAGAAAAAATTGTGAATAAAAACAAAAAAGGGAGTGAAAAAGATCTGACATGGATTGGAATGTAAGAAATTACATGTGTCAGCTTTAGAGAGGAGAACGAAAGGATTAGGTAAAACACTTTGCTTAATACTTTTCTTTTGACAATATAGATTTCTTAAAAAAAAAAAAAAAAACAACTTTTAGTTTAAATAATATATCAAAATGAACATAAAAATTCATTGCTCCTTGTGTCCTTCTTAGGGTTAAATCTGAGCCTCTGCAGGTGGGGAGCAGATCACAGAACGGATAGAGGGCTCAAAATTAAACCGAATTATAATATGTAGATTAAAGATTCAGCGGGGGGCATCTTCTAATCCTTGTACACAGACAAAGGCGAGACAGCTGATAAAAAGGACATTTTTTTGCCAGAAGTAACAGTCACTTTCAAACAGTAGATTTGAGACTTAGCAAAACAGAACAGACTGAGATGGAGTATTTGTAAACTGAAAACACAGAATATTCTAGCAGGATATGGAGCCTTAGAGGACCATAACATTCACATTCTCCCTCCCCATGTATGTGCATGTAAAGAAATCTGTAAACAAGCAGGGATTAAGACAGCAGACACATGCTTGTAATGTCTGGTGGGTTCTTACGATTTCTACATTTCTATTTGTGATTTAAGCAAACTCTCTTTTAAATCCTCTTCATTCATGTCAACATGTCTGGCAGGATGTAGAATGCAAAATATATTTCAAAGATGAAAATGCCACTCTCAACATTAATCCCAAAAATTTGCATGAAAAGCTGTTCTGCCTAAATTATGTTAAATATTTAATGGCTGCTGCGTGACATGGGGCTGCAGTGTTCTGCCTTACTGGTTATTTACTCTTGTATTATCTGACATCTGAACAATAACCTTCAAAGTTAACTTGCACAACCAAAACTGATTTTTTTTCAGGTTGTTAGTCACTAGACTCAATATTTCCTCTGAATCCATATATCAGGTGTGTGAAACTCATTTGTGACAAGTAAAATAATAGTATAATTACTATAAATAGCTGCACATTTTTCCCTTTGTTGTACTACAAAGAAGTACAAGTACATTATGAAGATGTTTACATTTAAAGAGCTATTCAAAACAAAATTATTAATAACCTGTATTTTCTTGAGAAAGTGCTATTTCAACAATATTTTGCATAATTTTATCATTTATCATTTTATGTTTATTACAACTAAAAGATCCCAGTAGATCAAGATATTTGTACATCTGTGTGGGAATCCTGACCTCTTGACTAATCTAATCATACAAACTGAAGAGAGCTATTAAGATGTCATATACAAAAGATAAGAAGTTGTTGTCTATTTTGTAAATGTGTTCAATTTAAACATAAAAAACTATATACAGTTGTAGTTAATGTCTTAATGTCTTCACAGTTGCCAAATTGATCTCATGGGCCAGATCATTCCCCGCTAGCATACTGTTGTTTGAGCCAGAGTTTGCTGCTTTGATTTTGAATGTTGAGATGATACCTCCAAAACACCTCAGGGTTTTCCAAGTTGGTAGATCACAGCAGTTGTTGAAGCAGGGAAGCAAAACAAAGACATAAGCCAAAATAAAGATATAAAAGTAATTAATAAACCAATAATGTCAAGGTTGTACTTTAACATGAGTCTCATGCTTGAGAATCAGGTGTATATCCCCCTCTTCCCCTCCAGTCTTACAGTGTCAACATGGCTGATACCCCAGCGCTACAGAATACCATTTAGTTTTGGCTCACTTCTGCTGCACAAAGATAATAGTCAGTATTCAGTAAAGCAGTTTAGCAGTGTCAAAGATCAACACTATAAAATGGTGACTTGTGTCTTGAAAAGTAATGTGAGGGGCCATGTGACACAGTATTATAAGTATGCAATGAAAGTACTTTGTTTAGAGCCAACCCTCTCCCAGACTGTGAACGCATGAATGCATTTTTTTTGCATATTTTCTAAAACTGTATAAAATGGAAAACACAAAAACAATTACCACCAAAGTGAAAGTGATAGAAATCCAACTGAAAAAACAGTTTATATGAAGAATACTCTATTTGCATACAATTTAATGCTCTAGCTCTGCTATGAGCTGCATAATCATCTACTACAGGGATTGTCCAATTTTCCATTAGACACAGGACAGGCAATAGAAAAAACTGCTTTTAAAATTCAAATCATTCC
Source organism: Melanotaenia boesemani (assembly GCF_017639745.1). Classification (NCBI taxonomy): domain Eukaryota; kingdom Metazoa; phylum Chordata; class Actinopteri; order Atheriniformes; family Melanotaeniidae; genus Melanotaenia; species Melanotaenia boesemani. The sequence goes on from NC_055697.1 coordinate 22,178,640, forward strand.
TCACATAGCAGGTTTCTTATAACTTATGCACAAACAGCATATTGTATAAATCATCTATAAAATGCATTCTCAACGTATTTCACATTACAGCCCAATTCAAAAGTCTCCTTTAGAGTCAGCTAAATTTAGCACAAAGCAACAACACTGCCACATCAAGGAGAGAGGGGGGGTCTAAGGAGAGGAAGTTAGGAGGGAGAAAGGGCATGGTACTCTAGGAGGAAGGGTGCTCTGAATGAAGCAATAAGGGTTGTGTATGTGTGAGAGAATGTGTGTGAGATATATATGGCACAGGGGAAGGACTATTAATGTGACAAATGACGATTTCATCTGCTGACTGCAAGCACAAGACTACATTAAAGTACTGTAAATCATGAGGCCACAGAGAAGAGGGAAACTAAATAACATACTGAAGAGGAACAGGTAAGTAAGAGGACATCCGAGGAAGACAAAGATGCACTGTAGTTGCTGCAGTGGAAGTAAAAAGACAAAAAAAAAGAGCAAAACAACATGGAATGAAAAAAAGAAGCTTACAAAAGAATTGTAAAGGCTATTTGGATTTTTTTTTGCAGGAATTCTCAAGTGCAAGAAAGATGACATTCTTCTCCAAGGCACAGAGCATTTTATAGTTTGTATGTGGGTGGGAGAGACAAAAACAGATATACGTATGCCAACATGTGCAGAGGGGGGGCACTTGGCAAATATTCTTTGGTGCACCATGAAAAGAGAATATTATGCACCGTAGGAAGTCATGTGATTGACAGCAATTCAAATCTGCAGGACGCTCTGTTATTGTATATGGAGATGCTGGCTGCAGTAAAGTATGCATTGCACTCTGCACTGAAAATGGACAAAGTTGGTTCCTGAAGTGTTGTTGTTGGTTCTCCTACTAGCTTTCTTAGATGCAGCCTACACACTACAAACTTCACGCTGCCACGCTGGCCTGAAACCCAGTTCAAAGATGCATTCTATGCCACCTTTTAAAAGTGCATCAATCAGATATGGAAAAAGTATTGCCTAATTAGTTCATAATTAGTTAATTAAGACTTCTTGGTTTAGGTTTTTGTAAATGTGAGAACTTGTTGCTTTTCTGTGTTTATGAAAGTTTCAAACTGTATTTTTTGGAATTTATTTATTGGAATCTGTATGGTATTTGCATGATGGCACCATAAACTGAAAAGCACCAGTTAGCAAATTCCTAAATGTGTTTTCCTTTTGGAAAACACATTTTCTAAATGTTTTGACATAAAATCCAAAAGAAAAAAAAATGCCATGCAAACTCAGAAGCAAAAAGTATGACAAAATTATAATAAGTAGATTTTGCTTTGGCGCTTTATGATCATTGGTGTGGCTTCACTGAAAACCCAGTGGCTGGACACAGGATCTCACAGTGAAGAGGATACAGAGTGTCACAGACCTAAAATGAACTTCTCTTTTTCACTTTTCTTTGTGTGATGCCCCCCAAGAGAACTTCAGTCCCAAGAGCATCTCTCAACCACTGTTTCGCAAACTGTATCTAAAGTGCTTCTGCAGTCATTTTAGCTTCATAATGTTCACCCCAAGCACATTATATCTTAGACAACCTACTGACAGGAGGGAGGAGTTCTCTATAGTCATTGGCAAAGATGATAATAGTAAAATAATGAGTCCTAAATGTTCCCCTGAAGTGGACAGAGTCCATCATTCATTCTGTGCTCGCTTTTTAACATCAGCATGTAGAAGCAATTTTTATACATGCAACTTAAAAGAAAAGCCGCTTCTGCAACAAATGCATGCAAAGTACCCAAAAATCATGCTGTAACTTGCTGCAATTATATTTTAAATAATTAGGTTAATGCCTGGATTTGATATTTAAGGAGAGATTACTTCTTAAAAGAACCTATAAAGAAAGGAATGGAAGGATTTTTTCTTTTTTTTTTTTTTACTAATCTAGAACAAAATGTATGCCTCTTCAGCGGGTGTGATGATCAACAAATCAACGGCTAATGGATATAGTAAGTGTATAACTGTATCTTTAAACATTTCTAATCAAGACTGCATATCTTTAAAACCCTGAGAGTTATTATCACAAAGAAATCCTGCATCTTTTCTCAACTTTCAGCAAAAGCAATGACTAAATGGGGGAAGAGGCTGAGAGATCACAGGCAGTATGTAACTGAAAAAGGACATCTGGCATATGGATCAAAAATGATCAACAAAAGCAAGTGGCATTTTTCAGCACAAGTCCTCGCTTCATCAGATCAGTTCAGTTACATCCAGATGGCCTACGGAAGGAGAAAATTATCAAGATACCAGGCTGAAAAAAAAGTCATTACAGCATTTTGCCACACAATCTGTTTTCCCATGAAAACTGGATGTCAGTGTCTTGCCCTCATTTTTCCAATGTAATATGAAGGGATGAAACAAACCACAAAACAACTGCTGCACTGAATATTGCATAAATTGTGGTTTGTCCCAGTGATTTCATAGTCTAAATAAGGCAGTCTCATTTAGTTTGACTCTGAGGACAATCCAGGGATTTGAAGGAGTCATTTAAATCCTGAAACATCATCAACATCATTCTCCCCTGAGGTGGACAATGGTCCAACTCTAATCTAATTGAGACAGATTGTAATATGTGACTCGAAGTCACTACTTTACTCATTACTTTATATTATTCATGGAGATGCTTGAAAAGGCTTTGCCAGTATTATATTACTCTTATTTTTAGGCTAAGCACAAACATGACAATTTAACAGTTATTACTAATGTTATTTACAATTAAAAAAAAAAAAAAAGTTTGTTTGCTGGGAGACCAATGATTGATTTAACATATGCTTGCATAGACAATTAACTCCTGACATATGTTAATATCAACTTGATATCAAAATTCTGTGTAGTTCAGATGTTAGTGCATGCATGAGTAAAAGAACTTAAATAAATCAATGGAAGAGTAAAAGGCGAAAACACATAACTTTAATCAGAGAGACTGTTTCAAGTCTTGTGTTTAACTAGGACATTTCCTTTATTTTCAAACCTTGACGTCACCGTCTGCATTTTTGGTTGTAATATGGTTAAGCAAGTCAAAACTACAGGGTTAGATTCAATGTTCAAAATAGATTTGGATTTATAATAATAACAAATAAATAATATTAATGTTATAATAACAAGTAAATTAAGTGAAATTAATACCTCACAGGTGGTGGACAAAGTTGTTGCACAGCTTAGGTAGTCCTGTTTCAAATATATAGTTTTCCAATGTAAAGGCACAATTTTTAACACCTCCAATAGACAACAAAACCCAGCCACAAAAATGAGTTGGTCATGTAGTGCAATGAATTCAATCACCTTCTGTTATTTTTGGTCGTATTGCTGTCAAAATGTGAGTAAAAACAACTGCACAATAAGGTAATAGTTGGATACTTAGGGGAATGCAGAATATTGATAAAAACATTAAAAGATCAATATGTTTAGCTAAGAGAAGACTAGCTCTTGCACTGTAGTTTTCACAGAGAGGTGGAGATATTTAGCACTACTGACACAAGGCAAATCGGCACTGTTGAATCTTTACATACACCTAACCAAGTAGATTTGGTGCCTAAAGTTCATTAAACACAGCTTCCAAAAGACAAGCACAACAGCCCTGCTAAGCAATCAAACCAATGTTTGTTTTCAGGTATCACACAAATGTTACTCCAACAACAACACCACTCTTTCAAATGCAGATTTTTGATTTGTCTTTTGTTTCATGAATGTTATATGAATATTTTATGTGTTAGCCATAACATTATTATGCTATGAATTGTTACCCAACCCTGTTGGTATTTTTTACATACAGCCAACACACACTTCATCATATTATATGCTGTTAATAAAACACAAAAATAATAGCTCATGGTCCTTTCACACACTTCTGATAGATTATATTGATGTTTCATTTCTTTAAAAATGGGCTACTCTGCTCTGCTTTAAGTAGCTTCCTACAACATTATTATCTTCTCATCACAAAGATGGGAGAAGTGTGCGAGACCAGTATAATATGACAGCTTGACCAAAGACTGCACTCCCTTTAGCAATGAATCATTTCTCCATCCCTTCCCTTTACTCACTTAAGATTGTCTTGCGCTGTCTTTTGAGAAGATAAACATCCACGGCTCTTTTCCAGAACCTGCTCTCCTGCTGTCAGCCTATGATAAGAGTTAAAGTACATATCCCTGTCAATACTATTGATGTTAAGGCTGCCCATGCCATCTGAACTGTGATGGAGTATTTCGCTGCAGTAAATTATCCCCTCCAGACAACTGACAGGTAGAATAGCAGCAATAGGCTTACTACAGTGGACTGTTAAGATTCAGGGAGTGGATACAATGAAAGTAGGTCCTGTGTGTTCACTGCAGTACAACCCAACAAAACAACCTCCTTTTAAATATTGCATCAGGAACCTGAATGTCCAACTGACTGTTTTGTCTCCATATACATTTATAATGCCATTCACAACATAACAATCTACAGTACAATCTTTAAGGTTGTGGGTATATAATATATAATTTATTTATTTATTATTATATACAATATATAATTCATTGTGGGTATATGTGGATATAATAATGAGAATAGAGGATAGTTTATTTACAATTTCACTTCATTGCATCCTGTTAACTGTTACCTGTCCAATAAGATACAGTAAATAAAGTAGAGAAAAAGACAGAAAGAACATTGTATTATGTGGTGTCCGTTGCGGCATATAGCTGATCAGTTATAAAATATCCCTAGCATGTTTACTGTTGTAGAACATCCTTGTGACAAGAGAGGAAGCCTGAGACATAAATAGTTAAATGTGTTCAATTCTAAACCCTAACCATCAGAAGTATGAGCTGAACCATGATAAGTGAAAGAACTGTGGAAAATGTTAATGTTAATGATGATGGGTCATAAAAAACCTCGACTTCTTACCCATCTCCTCCTACTTTCTTGTGGCCATTCTTACCCAAATAAACACTGTCAACATCTTTGGCTTCATGTAGCAAAATGTCGTAGATGGATGTTGTGACGTAGCAACACAAAATTTGCATGAACGTTATTAAAAAGAGGAGTCAGGAAAGCATTGGCATTTAACAGTTTTTAAACTTTCACTATGAAACTGCAGTTTTGTGCCATCGGCACAAAAGCAGCTTTTACACTGTCACTATAAGATCAGGTAGCTACTCAAGAAAAAACAGGCACAGAATAAAAAGGATGAGTAAATGATTATTTTGATGCCTTTATAGCAATGAAACATGTCTATATTTTTATTTTAAGTTAACTAAATCTAGTTTTGTCCCATAGAAAAAAGCTTTTTCTTAAACTTCACATGACTGAGCTGGACCCAACTGACCTGTTTGAAACAGAGTACAGAAGAAAAATTAGATTAAAAAACTGGACATATTTCTAATTAACTGTTATCTGAGCTGCATCTTTCACAGACAAGCTTCAGTAGTGTAACTGTGAGGTTTAATGAGGCGGATTACAATACAGTATTAAAACTGAGGGTGTAATATGTTAAACAGCTGCACTAAAGAAAAAAAAATGATTTCATAGAAAATCAAAATAGTTCTGAAGTGCTTTCATTTCTCCTCATCTGTGCCTGTATGTTTCAAACATTTAAAAGCTGGTTCTTATCATTTCTGACATTTGAGCTTACAGTATGAGATAGCTGCTGTGCTCTGAAATTTATGCTCAAGGATATTTTTCAGCAGCTGCTATGAGGGCGATGTGAAAGAAAAATGGCGTTGCATTGCACATCTTTGCAGCTCGGGAGGAGAGCTTCATTTCTTGCGTGTATAGGGAACATAGTTAAAAAAATAAAAAAGGACAAAATTGTTACACAAAGAGGACACAACCAATGCACACATTTTAGGTTGCTGAGTCACAGACTGCCGTTCTAACACTGGATAATGCCATCAGACTATTATAAAAAACAAACAAAAACAAACAAACAAAAAAAAAAAAACATAAACACACAAATCTAAAATACTACCCACCATGTCTTTGGGCATTACTTTCAACTGTTGAACGATGTTCCCCAAAGCCCTGAGCTTTTGATGTACTTCACAGAGCAAACATGTGAGGAGAGTCTCAGCCTGTAACACGAAAGCTTATTAATTCACTTCTTACATTATCTCTGTCTGTTAGAACAATAAGACAAATACTTTGAAACTGCATTATAATTAAGCTACTTAACCGGCTCCCCACCTTTCTTTTCTGAGTTATCTCTCTGCTGCCTTCTTTTTTCAGAGTGCATTTGATTCTCTGCCATGTGTTCTGTTGTGTGCTCAGCACTACCACTGTTCCTTCCAGGGCTAATACGGTCAGTCTAATGTGCATAACAAAGTTAGCAGATGTGCTGATGCATGTGTGTTTGTGTATATAAATTTGCCCCCCCTCCCCTTTTTGTATGTTTATGGCTGATTAACCATTTTCCATTTAGCATGCTGTCATGCCTGTTGGAACACGGTGCTCCACTGGCAGAAATATGCTGAATGACAACCTTGTTTTAGTAAACATGTGTTTGGGCTTTGCAATGAATGTTTTGGATGGAAATATTAAGTGTGACTGGCTTGCATTCTCGAGATAATGACTCATTGACCACAAGGACAGAGGTGAAATATATGGACTTAAAAAAACTCTTACGCTCTCTGCTTGTGATTTGTCATTAGCTATGATATTTTTCGTTTTGTAGTTTTCTGGCATCGCCAGCCCCCCCGTCTATACGTCTTACTCCTGTCATTCTTCTTCATCCAGTCCCACTGTGTCTGCTCTTACTTGTCCCATCAATATCACCCTGCATGTTCCTTATCACAACCTGCCTTTGTTTTTCTCAGCCCTTCTACATTCTAACCACGGCTCAAACATGCAGGATAAATAATTAATGACTAGGTTTATTCAGAGAAACACTCTGTGCTTCAGCTGTAGAGTATATTGCAAAATAATTTAAGGATGATTGCAATATACTCACATATCTTGCTACTTGCTCAGACAGATTTTTCTTTCAAAGCCAAAGTTCAAAAACAGTGGTCAAATATCCAGCAGCTCTGTGGGGGCTTAGAATAAGACTGGGTTATAAACTGAAAGTTATGTTTAAATGTATCAAAGAGCAAGCCCTGCTTTTCCATGAAGCCTAACGGAAATGTACGGTCTGAATCTAACATGTGGTTCATGTGATAATGGTGTAAGGAGGTAGCGAAGGGGGCCAAGAGCAACTCTTTCAGATGCTGGAGTGATTTTTTTTAGCTTTAGCCAGACATAATAGAGCAAGCAGGGTATCACTTTGAGATAGCAGAGTATGACTATGCTAACTCTCGCTTCGGTACAAGCGCACCATTAGATATTGGAAATCAAAAAAGTAAGAAGTGACAGAGATGCTGAAAATTCGTAAAAGCATCAGTTTCTTTAATATCTGACAGATATTGAAGAAACTGTTAGAGGCACATTTTAGCTGTAAGCTGAGCTTCATATGGTGAGGCAAAAAACAGATGAAAACATGACAAAATTCAAATAAAAACTAAACTTTATATTTTTACTAGACCTTGCTGATGGGGCTTTAAGAAGTAGAAAGTTCTTCATTCTGATTTTTATGGCCAAAGAGTTCACAAAGTCAACATACTCTTCATCTGTGTCTCCCTCTCGAATCATCTCCACATAAACAAGCACTGTGATGGTGGTATTTTAATCCACAGCAAGTCGGACTAGCTGATCCCCCTCCCCCTCTGTTCATGACTCCAGAAATGACATGTCCAAACAAATGTTATTTTCTCTACTTCTCTGATGAGAGTTTTACACTATAAAACTGCACTGCCTCTTTAATGTTGCTTTTACCGTCATGTCTATTAAGCTGTGGCAAAAACATTTTTATAAGCAAGGTAATTAAAGGAGTGTTATGTCTATTCTCAGCTTAAAATGAAAAAAAAGAAAATCTGGCTTGTTCGCATGAATATTTTGACAATGATTGAAATTTATTTAAAAAAAAAAATCCATATATACCTCCTGCTTAATAAACCTGTAAAAAAAAATTACATCACTGCTTTTGCTTGTACACAGTTTATGAACTACACAGTTTTATTAATCTGGTGTTTTCAGTAATTTTCAGGTGCATTACCATCTCCTTCTAGGCTGGAGTGAAGTCCAAGAAAAATCACTTTTAGATTTCCTATCAACAAAGACTGCCGTTTTAGAATTAAACAGTGTGACATGTTAGATTATTTTGATCTATTTAATCCATTCATGAAACATTTGGAATAATAGGCATAATGGGAGCGAACATGTTAAAGAGTTACAACAACAAGATGTATCAGTGAGTAACAGAAACAAATGAGCCTGTTAGGCAGATGGAGAACAACTTCGGGGTGTTTGTTGATGTTTTGACCGTCTGTATTGCAGTCTACAACCATCAAATTAAGAAGAATGAGTCCTGTCTTCTATAATTTCAGTGCTGTACATGTGGCTGGTGTTGTGGTCCAAGGCAAAATAACTGTAGCCTCTGCAGTATGCTAGCTACCAGCTCCTCTAAAGCACATGTTGGCACACAGGATCACAGCCACCTGTTCCCACAGCTTGAACAAAGCTGGACATGTGTTCAAATGAAAGCCTGATGGCAGATATGTGTTCAGTTGCTTTGCAAAGTAGCTCTCTGAAATCCACAACTATTATTTAAAGAGACATTACTCTTCTTGAGGCACAGCCTTACTGAGTGTTAAATCAACTTGGGCATATGTTGCTGATCCATTCTGCTGAGAAATAGACAGATTACATCAAACATAAGACCTGCATAGTGTCTGTTTTAAAACAAGCATTAGATATTCACAGGCTCCTTGTAGCTTCTAATGCAAAAAAAGAGAGATTACCAAATAGCTGATGGAGGGGGTGTTTCAACATCATTTAACAAAATAAACCAAACACCCAAGATGTCAGAAACAGCTTTTAAACCACACAACCTATGACAACCATTGTAATCAATAATCATAATCGTTATCCTATTTGTAACTTTCAAGGTGAGCAGGCGTATGAAAACATTTATTTCTATAATTAATCTATATGATTTTGTCACAGGTGAAGCACAGGCGTTTGATATGTAAATTCTGTTGACTGTTACATGAATAGTGTGTGCTTTTACTTTTGTTTTGTAAGGGCAGCTGCTATTTAATTTAGCAAGCTTTAGTCTTCGCCATTAAATAATGAGCTTATAGTTTCAAGAACCACATCAAGAGCTAAGACTCCTACAACTGAAACATGTTTAGTCAAAGGTAGAGTATTATTCTGAGCAATTGCCCTTCATGTAAAGGTAATGGGTCTTACTTTCTTTTTTTCTTTTAAAATAATAAAAAAATAAAACCTGCTCTGTTTTTAATGTTAGCACTGTCCCGCTGAAAAACAAATTAGCTCATTATCCTTGAAAGACTAGGCACATAGGTGCAGCATGCGTGACGAGCCAAACCTTTGGTTGTGCCAAGCTGAAAATGTCAACATACTACCTTGAGAGTGCACATTAAACTCAGGCAGTAATGGCTGTCACAAGACAGATCCCCATTATCAAGTCCATTAAGGCACCACACTCCTTTCCAATGAAGGGAGGAAAAAAAAGAAGCAGTATTTCAAAGTTCAGAATGAGAACTGTAGATAGATGCCAAGGTGACACTGTGCATCATGCTGCCAACAACACAAGTTCCTGAGTAAATTAAATATCACCTAGTGTGCATGTGTCAAAACATACTATAAATGTTATTGTGCATTCATATGTATGAATGTGTAAGTATATCCACTGTCAATTTATGTAAGAAACAGTATGTTCACACTTTAATTGCAGTGATAGAATGACCCAGTGTCATGCCACCTTTCACAGTAGCTACTGCATCCTGCTTTCATGGTGAAATATGCTAAAAGAAATGCAAAAGAAGGAACTTGGACAAGCAGAAGTCATGCGTTCAGTCTACAGCATGCACAAGATGGCCGAGCCAGAAATCCAACTGACTGGGAGCTCTTGTATGGAGGCCCTTTGGCTTTTAGACAGTTCAGCTCAAATATTTGAAAATGTATGACCATTAGTAACCACATTCCATGTTTCCAGCTAAGGAAGGATAGAAAAACACCTGGTAGTAGTCGCTGCCAGTCATAGAGGCACTGAGCATGGATAACAAAGCTTTATCTTAAACCATAAATAAGCAAAGCAAATTACAAACTATTGCACCTTTCACTGATAAGAATTTGCTTCCAAATTTGGTCTGCGAACCAGAAGCTTTTCTGCTTATCCTTAATTTGGAGCAGATTTAATGTCCTGACTAAAAGGACATTGGCGCAGTGATCTCAACACTAAAACAAGACCAAGACTTAATCGTGTCAGCTGGAATTCTCTTTCTCCCTCTTATTTTTTAGTAATTCAGAATGTGCAGATGTCTATATAGATTTACAAGTCTGTTGCTACTGTCCAATAATTTAATGTAATAAGCGTGAGATAATTGCTTTGGCTTGTGTCATTGTTAAAGCTCTTCAAACTGAAAAAATCTTAAATGGAAATTATTTTTACAGTTGTCCGGTTTTAACAGGAGCTTGTTTATCTACCTGTGTACAGTATGTGCCGTCTTGGATCCAACCTTGACATTTCAGCTGAAAGCAGAAGACTAGTTTAAATCACGTGTATTTTCTGTTTTGACTCTGGCTGACATGATTACAACCTCTTTATCGAAGATTGTCATCCCAAAAAACTAAAATTTTGCCAATCCTAATGCCTTTAGTACAATATAGGTCCGCCAGTTGTTTTATAATTTAAATAATCCTCAAATAATAAAAGCTATTTAGGGGTTATGAAAAGGGACATAAATTTGTTTTAACCTTATAAGACCAGCTGAATAGTCTCTCCACACCCCTACAGAGTAAAAATCCTTACTCCGGAGAAAGGACATTAACACATTCCAGACAGTTGTTTAGACTGTTAGGGTAAGAAAATAACAATATATAAACCAATAAGAGGCAGAGCAGAGTAGGGCATACCTTTGCCAACCTGCAAAACTTCCAGTATGCTCTCTATTATTCATTAGTCATGTGGTCCTCTGTTTACATAAGTTAAATGGTAAATGGCGATGGACAATTCTACATATTGAACCAAAAACATTCTGATATGTGGACAAGCCCTCTGTCTCCAGAACCAAAGCAATAATAACCTTGTTACTCATCCATATTAAGCAGCATGTCTGTTCTGCAGCAGTGTCTAAACCAGAATGACAAACTGACTTGCATTATTTCTGTTAAATGCATTTTTACAAAATCTGGATCAATGTCTTTACTCTGTCTGTACAGTCCATTACAAAAAACAGATAAAAGGTCAAACTGAAATAATCATCAATTTGCCATCTTGTTCTGGGAGACTATTGATCACTTTTTGAATAAGGGTCAAATTTCTAAATCAGTAGCATCTTTTTTTTCCCCCATGTTGCTTTGTTTTTTAAACTTTCTTTTTTTTTTTTTTTTTTTACTTTTTTTTCCTTTCCTTTTATTTCTTTTTTTTTTTTTAACAATTTTCCATTTGTTACATCAATAACGAGAAAGCAAACAGTAAATTATGGAGTAGAGATACCTCATGCACAAAACTGAGCTTTGCCCTCCTGTGGCAGCTGACAGTGATGTACTCTCTGAAGCTAAAAGCCTGTATTTACTGCATTTTACACTATAAGAAAAGATTGCCTCTGTCATATTATATTAATGCATAAATACCCCTCACTGCATGATACACAGCTTTATGCTGCCATGTCTCTTGACGAAAACAAACCAACTGATCCCCTTTTTAACTGTATCCCAGAAATCAAATCATGTGTGGCAGCAAATTTCCTCCAGCTCAATCAGGGAAAGACTTAGGTTTTTTAATTATTGACACAGGAGCGAAGAACGAGAGAAACTGAAAGACAAACTTCAAACTCTAGCATTAGAACCACAAGAACAGGTGAGAAACCTCAGTCATATCTGACTTTGAAATCTCAAAGTCAAATCTTTGATACACTCACATCAAGAACCTGACTAAGACTTCTTTTTACCACCTAAAGAATATCTCCAGAGTTTGACTGTTTGTTTCTCTCTCAAGCCAATGCAGAGATCCTTATCCATGATTCAATCACATGCAGAATACTGTACTATAGAAATGCTCTTCTTTCTGGTCTCCCAATGAAAACTTTAGCACCAGATGATGCAGAACTCAGCATCATGTCGGGGATCGACAGGGATCAGAACGACAGTCTACATCACTCCCATCCTAAAGTCTCTGAACTGGCTTCCAGTTCACGAGTCGATTTTAAGGTTCTTTTACTGGTTTATTAAACCCTTAACAGGTCTATTGACATTCTTAATAACTGTGGACCTTCCAGAGAGCTCAGGTCTTCTAATAGGTGACTTTTACAAATACCAAACCTTTACACAAAGACTCTTGATGAATCGTATTTTAGTTTTAATGCTCCACATCTGGTGTCTAAACTTGGGCACATATCACTGCTGAAAATTAACAATGGGAATTAATGCAATATATGAATAGCTGATATAATAATTCACAACTCGAACAAAGATTAGGACTGTAGCATGTGTGAACAGACCTTATAACACACCATTTTTGTTTCTTTATAATAAATTCATTCCTTTTCATGTTGTACAAACATTGCAACAAGCAAAGAAATTACGTCTGAACTGCCTTTGAATACGTAAATTATTCTTTCCGCAGCTCAGTTCCATCAGTGTCATTGTTCAGCATTTTCTGAGCTCTGAAAATACTACTGTGAACAAAATGCAAGCTTATAAAATACCCATTTTAACATAAAGTTAGTACAATAGTACAAAATAGTAAAAGTGTTTAATTTACTGTAACTTTAACAGAGACGAACTTACAAGATTGTCCTGCATTTGTACAAAAACAAGTTGTCCCAAAGCTATCTTGCAAAGTTTAACTCCAACGAAGCACAACTAGGACTACAAAATTCCGTTTCTCCTTCAGCATAATAAAAGTGGGATGCATTCAGAGCAGTCCCCAGTGACTACTCACTGCTGTGGAGAGGAAGAATCCATCTTCATTGCTTTTACTGAGGAAAAAAGGTTGTTGCCCAAAATTTCATGATGCAGTACATGGCCGAATCCATCCTCCCCTCAATACGGTGCAGTCGTCCTGTGCCACTTTACAGGAAAACACCTCCAAAGTATGATGTTTCCACCCCCATGCTTCACAGGTGGGATGGTTTTTTTGAGATTGTACTAATCCCTCTTCTTCCGCCAAACACGGTAAGTGGAGTTTATACCAAAAACTTCTATTTTGGTCTCATCTTACCACATCACCCCATGCCTCCTCAGGATCAACCAGATCAACCAGTGTCTTTTATAAATGTAACAAGTTCGAATAGGTACAATCAATACATGTAATGACTGGAGGATTGGAGGGCTTCTTAAAGATTAACTAACAGGTTTGTGAGAGCCAGAGTTTTTGCTGGTTGGTATGTGATCAAATTCTTATTTCATTCAGTAAAATGCTAATTATTTAAAAATCATACAGTGTGATTTTTACAGTTGATGTGTACCCATGATTAAAATTACAGACCTTGCCAGTCTTTTTTAAGTGGGAAATTTTCCTAAATCAGCGGTGTATCAAATACTTATTTTCCCCACTGTGTAAGAAAAGTTCAAACTAATGACATATTAACTGTAATGTAAGATGTACCTCCTGTTAGTGCTCAAAGGGACACAGTCCCATATTTTCAATGTGCCAATTCATCGGATGGCATGCGAGACAGAGTCCAGGCCATCTGCTTGCAGATACTGAGGTAAATGTGAGCAGACAAAATCTAGTGGAAATATGATTTAGTTTATGTAGTCGCTAAGTAAGCTGCCATCCCCCATAATGCATCAAGGAAGCTGACTAAAGTAGGTCTATTACCATGTTGATAACATCAATTTGAGGTGTCAGTACGGGGTTAGCTAATATCCTGTCCTGTGGGGCTGCTCTCTCAACTCCTCAGCCACAGAGGTTATGATTTGAAATCACAAACAGTCCATTCTATCATGTACCTTTCAGTCTACTATCTCTAATAGTAATATGATTTATCAAATACCCCTTGGGTGTTTCCCCTTTTTCCTGAAGCTACCGTTTCTGTTAGTGGAAATATCACTAAAGGTGTTGCTGGGGGATTTTACTCTGTTAGACAGGTTCAAACATCAGAACAAAATAATAATGAATGTGAGGGTTATGCAGTTATGATCATCTGTCAGTGCACAAGGTAAGTCTCACACTAAGACTACCTCTAGTAGTAGTAACAATGGACCAGACAGCAGTGCATGCCAACAATTCATAAGTTTCATTAGCATACATCAATTTCAGCTACACTGTATCACATAGGGCTGAAACGACTTGACTAACGTGATTACAAAACACCCTGAAGTAAATTATTTGCTTTCATACTTCATTAAATATACACCTACTTAGCTACTAATCAGTGTTTTCACACAGTTATCACTGTCAAATAACACACTTACTCTATAGTGCATGTGTAGGAACGGCAAGTAGGGATGAAAAATAAAGAAAACAAGAAACAAAAATCAGAACTGAAGGAAAAGTACATAAAATGTTCAATGTTTAAAGCTATTAAATAAAAGTCTAAACTATTTCAGCACACCTAAAAACATTAATATATTTAGTTTCTTTTGATATGTTTACAACTTAAAAATGTCATCTGTTACATTTCCCTTTAAAGAAAAATGATTTCTTCATTTTAAGAAACCTGTCTTTTATCCTTTAGATTGTAACTGTTGCTGCTCAACGAGGAGACCGATTACTCAGTCAGTAGATTAAGCAATCAAACTCTGGATTGTCACAATGGGCAGTTGCTACATCCCCATCATCAATTTGTAAGAGATAATGCCAGACGAGGTGGCCATTATCATAAATTAATGGACGACGTGGGGGCGTGAACCGTCCGACGCAACTATTTTGTTGTGACGCGTTGCCAAGGTAACTGGCTCTGACACAAACATTTTAGAGGGCGGGTGCAGCTCTTACAGCTTTGTGTGTGTCCAGAGGATGACGCGACATGTTATTTCAAACAGTCAAAGTCCACAGATAGTTTCCTACATCGTTAAATAAGCCTGCAGGCTGCTTTCATAGTGACGCCCTGCAGGCCCGGACTGGCCATAGGGAGAACCGGGAGTATTCCCGGAGCGCCGGTCTAGGATTGGCCTGCTGGCCTGCGTCTCTTTTTTTTTTTTTTTTTTTCCTTTTCTTTCTCTTCCCGCCCAGGAGACAGGCCAGGCCAATCAGAGGCCACTCAGGCCAGCAGAATGTAAGGAGGGCAAGACGATTGGTTTATTACAATTAACACCCGCCCTAATAGTCCGTAGCAACCACACAGACAGCGCGTGTCGAGGGATGAGATGTGTGTCTGGTGCTACGGTGTGGGGGTGTAGCTACTGCTAGCAAACGACGGGATGGACTCCTCCCAATGAGGAAAAAGGAAAGGCGGTGCCGAGAGAGGGAGAGAGAGAAAAAGAAAGGCGCTGGAGGATGATGCGGCGAAATGCCTTAAAGTCACAGACTTATTCAGGCTCCCCATACCATTAAAAAAAAAAGATGCGTCTACAAGTAAGTTATTTAAAAAAAACACACAAAACTTTGATACAAAATACTCTTTTAAACACAGTATGAGGTCCAAGGACCCAAGGGTCCTTGAGGCTGTACACTTTCAGGCTTCACAGTGTAAATATGTAGCCTGTGTAGCCCTTGCCTTGAAATGAAGATAAATAAGACATAGGTTACACCAGGGGTTCTTAACCTTTCATGCACTGGGGCCCAACTTTTCCATACAAACTGGTCCGGGGCCCATTCGAACACCGTACTGGTTTAATTGGTCTCATTTTTGGTATAATTTATATTGAATAACTAAACCAGATCTACTTCCAGTTTAACAGCTAAAATCCAGTGCTTTGATGCGCCGCATGCTGACCTTCTAAGGAAGCATTTACAAACTTTGGGGTCCAGACCTATAAGTGGGTCAGAGCAGGGGACAAAGTCATATATTTACAGCAGTTTATTTTTGTTATTATAATTTGTTAAGTTGTTGTTTCAATCTAAAAAAGAAATAAAGAGATTGTCTTGTCTACATTATTATTTTATTCGTTTTGAATCAACCAAAAACGTGTGTGTGTGTGCGCGCGCACATGCATGTGTTTTGTTTGTGCCCATGCATTTAGGTGTGGGTGTGTGAACATGCGTGTGTGGTCAAGACCAGGGTGGCCTGATGCATGAATGACTCTTGGCCTGAAAAAGTTTCCCAGTCCGGCCCTGACGCCCTGTCACAGACGTGATCTGCCGTGTCTCCAGCGGCGACTTTTAACAGGCTCTAACACAGAACCTGCAGCTCGGTCGGCCGCAGCTGTTGTATTAGACCTGATCAGTGGAGGGGACTGAGATGATTGCTTAACGTTATGTTACGTGTCACAAAGTGTCATTTCAGAGGGCGGGTACAGCTCTTATAGCCTGTGTGTATCCAGAAGATGATGCGACATTTTGTTTCAAACAATCAAAGTCCACAGTTTTCTACATGTTCAATAAGCCTGCAGGCTGCTCTGATCTGGAGTGTCTGCAGCCCAGCGTCTGAGTTTCTGTTGCCACGGTTACCAACTACCGTTTAGTCAGCGCAATAATTTACAACAATAAGGCTCTTTGGCCGGAACTTCTTTCATAGGTGTTTCATTATCACTTTTTAATGGACACCCTCCAGCCAATCAGAATCAAGTATTCACCCAGAAAATAGTATAAGTGTGATTAATTTCTATTAGTTAACTGCTACAAGTAAATTTATCACTAGTTGCATTATGAAGCTCAATGTTTTGGCTTTTCACAAACTGAAATCAATTTGATTGTATTATAAAAGTGTGATAGTAACACATCAGTACATATGTTAATAAAATTTTGTTATGAAACTGAGCTCATTGTTGAGTCACACTTCTCCTCACTCTGGTCCAGGGTTCACCAGATCTGCCATCTGCCTGAGGACACTTGCTGTCTTGTCTATGTTTATCAGATCTTGAAATGTTAAAAATGTCATTTTACTGAGCCCCAATACTTTTCTCAGTCTGATGCCATTCCCGCCTTTCTTTTCTCTGGTGTGTATAAGTTCCCTCACTTACAGCCGATATCTTTAAAGCTGGACATCACTGCAGCACTTCAAAGTTTTCTACCCACAATGCAGTGCACCAGCTAAACCATTGCTTATTTTTTACTGCCAACAAATCTATTTAAAACTAGTGCCACATAGTTTCATTAATATACATTTTTGTTTCATATGAGCTGGTTTTACCTGCTAAATGTTTTAAAAATTAATCATATAGATTTAAATGATTAAGTGTCTGCAGAGTACTGTTTAGGTGCATTCTGTATTTCTCATGTTTTACCTTATTTGACCCCAAATACCTGTAAGATAGGATACTTCTTCAACAAGAATGCAAACATTATATATCCTATTAATATTGTTGATACTTTGGAGAAACACCTAACTTGGCTTTGTACAAAGGTAAGGAAATCCCTCAAGGAGCCCTGATAAGGCTCACTACTTAAATCCAAGTAGTGAGCCTTACTACTTGGATGCCCTGCCAAAAAAAAAAAAAAAAAAGCTTGGCCAACGGTAACAGCCTCCTCGACATCATAACAGATGCTGTAAACAATATTTGATCCTCATGCTTGTTCACAAGATTTAACAAACCTATTCATAGTGTAATTATCTGGTTTTGGTTCACAGGAAATTTATTTTCCATTGTAGAATTCACCTAACAACAAGATGAAAAGATCAACTGGGCCATGACTCCAAAGAACACAATGCCTCTGTCTTAATTAGAACTAAAACCAAATGAGCAGACTTCTTATGTCTGCTTTTCTGTTTGCATTGTTAAATTCACAAGCTTCTAGCTGTGCTGTTGTGCTGCTAAATGGCCAAAAATGCTCTCCTGCAGGTGGTGTACAGATTCCAAAGATTTTGCCTCTCCTACTAAATCATTGATGCAGAAGGTAAATGCCAACTTTTCCCCAGAGTAACTATACCCCCTTAAGGTGTACAGCAGAGCAGATGCTCATGCATGTCATCCCTGAACTCTCTGATGACTTTAGCGCAATTCATACATTTCTATCTTTGCTTTTAAAATATTACCAGTGTAAACATGTGTGCAATGAATTGCTTCAGGTTTTTGACCAGATCCATGTGGTAGAAGATACAGTTATCCCATTGTTGAAGCAAACAGTGAATAAGATCAGGCTTCTCAGCAGAATGTATGGATGGAGGAATGTTAACTAAATCTTATTTGCAGATTCATCCCAAACTACCCACTTCCATCAATTGCCCGTCTTGCTGGACAGCTTTGGTGTACCTTCATGACTGATGAAAATGAAATGTCCTTTTGAGGTAAGCAGATCCTTATTACATTCCCACTACAGGCCATTTGTTTTCCAAAACCAAGACTTAAAGCCAGTTCTAAAGTCTGCCTCATGATGTAATACAACACTAAAGGCAAAAACACTCTGAACTGCTGTTATCTGTCAAAAACTTATTTTTCATATTTAAATCTGGACATTAAAGGTTTAGAATAAATAATTTCAGAACACTGATGAGTTTAAGATAAAATGGAAAAAACATTGTAAAATGGTTTCAGCTGTGGAGGTCCAAAATGTCATTCAGCTGCCGCTTCTGAGTCAGACTCCTGCTACAACTTTCTGGACTACAGCTGGCAGTGATACAGTGATACTGATGAAAATGAAATGTCCATGAAATGTTTCAGCTGTGGAGGTCCAAAATGTCATTCAGCTGCCGCTTCTGAGTCAGACTCCTGCTACAACTTTCTGGACTACAGCTGGCAGTGATACAGTAGTCTCTGCACTGTTCTCCTGGAAACTTGCTGCAAGAAGAAGGCGCTACTCCAATCAAGATCTACAGCAGGTGGAGAAATGGTTTATGTGCTGCCTCACCAAGCCCACAGAGGTTGCAGAGCTCTGGTGGAGTGTGTGTGTGTGTGTGTGTATATATATATATATATATATATATATATATACACACACATATAGGCCAATAGTTACTTGCCAATATTCAGCACTATTCTTATTATTAATTAATCTAAAGTGCTCTAGTTTGCTTCTGTAAATTGGGTCCAATTCAATGCGATGTATTCCTGATAAAGATATTGATGTTTTTAAAATGTATTGCTATAGTTGTAGTCTTTTAAGCTGGTAGTCTTGCTGATCACAATAAATATTTTCATACATTAGACAAGTTCCAAATATGGGTTCTGTGGCAGTTTGGACAACTAAGGAATTAAATCGAGTTAATCTGAGTTAATAGCTAAAATATCATATATCCATACTCTTACACCAACTGAGTCCGAGTGCTGTAGTTGTTTGGAGAGAGAAGGAGTGAAGAATAGAGAAAAGAGTGATAGAGAGATGAATAAAATTCCTTGATTTGCTTTGTCAACTATTTCATGATATTCTGATCTTTATTTAATTCCAAACATTTGTTGCCTTTATCTGGCTCATATCTGTTCCATCACTGACACTTGTGTACAGTCACTATCAGTAAAGACATCAGGCGTTTAATACATGTAGAACATGGTTATCTTATC
This sequence comes from Melanotaenia boesemani, assembly GCF_017639745.1. Taxonomy (NCBI): domain Eukaryota; kingdom Metazoa; phylum Chordata; class Actinopteri; order Atheriniformes; family Melanotaeniidae; genus Melanotaenia; species Melanotaenia boesemani. The sequence continues at coordinate 22,198,266 of NC_055697.1, forward strand.
CTGTTGAGTCCCGGAGGGCTATTTGTTAGCTGTCACTGACTGTCTACCTTCATCGCTGCGCCATTGTGTTTGCTGGCTCCTGCTGCTAGAAACTGGATCTGTCAAATGGTCGTCCCCGCAGGGTAATAGCAGAGCATCACATTTTGTTAAATTGATCCTGGTAGATGAATAAAGAAAGAAACAGACTAAGAGCGTCTGGATGAAATGGAGAGTAGCAATACCCCCATCAGGGAGACAGCTGGACAGTGATGCTGAGGACCAAACAAGGAAGCATGGACTGACAGAGATTTAAGATAAAACCTAAGCTGACGGAAATTGGAAATTAGTCTGAGGTAGCGAGGTATATCTACTTGCAAAACAGACAGCTTGTATAAAAAAAGGAAGGATAAAATGATAAGATTAAGGTTAAAAAAAAAAAAAAAGCTGGAAAAGCTCGATAAGAAGCATTAGTATTGCTTCTCTGAATAAAACATTGATTATACTGAAGGCTGCTGCTAGCCCATTTATATGTAGCACGTGTGGTTTACCTTTGACCTCCCCAACACCTCTGTGACCCACATATACGTATGTGGACTATCAAGTACCAATTACAGGAAAGTGTCCATCTGTGTGTGACAGTGGGGTACAAAAGCAGAACTAAGTCAGGATGAAATCATCAAAGCAAGTAACACAACTAGAGATCAAATGTTAAGAAAAGAAAGAGGGACAGATGAAAGGAGGAAAATAAAATTGAGAGAAACAGAGCTGAATGAAATTGGATGCATTTTTGTAGTAGTTCAACCGGATGGCACTCTGCACCAAGAGCCATACATCCTCATTAGGAGCACTGCTGCCCCCAACATACGTCAGCAGAATCTCACGCAAACACTAAAAGTTAGTGGGTGGAGTTACATGAGCCAAATGATCCAGTTTACTGGCACTGGAGTGCATGCCAGAGAAAAAACCAGGAAAATCTTTAAAATATCACATTAGCCACAATATGATGAAGCTAAAACTGTACACCCTGAGTTAGAGCCTCAGACCTGTCCAGCCTTTTCCAGAGAAAAATAAGAGAAAAGCCAGCTAATGACCTCCATAAGTGACAAGCATCTCAAGATGTAAAGAAGTAGAGGACCATAAGTACGTGCATCTTTTATGGTGTCACTACTATTTCATGTGTAGCTATAAATTGGACATGTCTCAATTTCCCCTTATAAATTAGAATTATATGACAGTAATAAGAAATGTCAAGCATCTATTTGCATAGAAAAAGGATTTCCCATCATAAAAACCGTCCTCACTCTCACCTCTTTCACTCAGACACACACAGGCAAGAAATGCTCTTTTGTCTGACAGCAGGTTTGTGGTAACTCAAGTGATAGAAGACAGACCAGCGACCTGACAAGGACAGACATTGACATCTCTCTCCCTACCTTCCCTGCAGCCCCAAGGGCATTGATAAGAGCAGACATTTTAATTTGCTAGGTCAAAACAAATGCATCGAGACTTTGCTGGCAGGCCCAAGAAAACTTAATGGGCTCCTGAGTACCGCAGTGGCAGAAAGAACATGGAAACTAATTCAGAGCACATTTCATCATGACTGTAGTGTTTTTTATGGTCATTTACTAAATCAGCCCTTAGCTAAAAAGCAAATATATATATAGATATATATATATATATATATATATATATTTAAATTTACATTGGCTCATTTATTGCACTTAATGTCAAAAGTTTGATATTCCAGGAAATTGGCATTTTATGTACTTATTTATTACTAATGTGCAGTAGTGTGCTTCACATCCTCTAACTCTTGGCAATATAATAAAGCAATAGAGATGCACACACATGCTGCTCAGTCTAAACAAGTCATTTTTACTTATTCAAGTTTCTGTGTACCTTCCACATTTAGCCAAAACTGAATACAACAGCTTTTAATTATTTTTACTTACCTTACATACCAAACTTCCATTAACCTTCCAACCAGTCTAACCACTGTGCAGTGTGCAGTGTAAAGCAGCACTGAATTGGTATGAAAGTAATGGCATATGTACCATCAATGAATATTTTTCCCTGTGTGCACAAACTGAGATCAAGCCATGTAAAGGGGATACATGACCTCATAACTCAATTATCAATTTCAAATGATTTAATATTTGATTAGTATAATTTTTTTTTAAGTTATTTTTTGTGCTGTTCATAAAAAATAATTTAAGATTCTCTTTCCTCTAGAAAAACTCTAACAGGTTTATATTTCACCCTTTGATTATTAAAACAGCCTAATTCACAATTAGGTAACTTTTTTACACAAAGTTGTGTCATTACGTTACAGTGCCGAGAGTACACAGGTGAGCTACACTTACCAGCAGGCAGAGAGCCACTGTCAGATATTGTGTTTCATCAACCACATGAAAAACTTTTTTTTTTTTTTTTTTTTTTAAAACATTCCTGGGATGGAACAATTTTTTCTCCTGCAAAGAGCAGCCAGAGGAATTTTCTTGTTGTGGGACTGCTAAGAACATTGTCTTTCACGGTAATGCACACAGCTGACCAATCAGAATCTCCTCGTCAGTCTAGTAATTTCTGAGGCGAGTTACTTCTCACATTCCGCTTCTATCTCCTAATTCTCGAAGATTAACTTGATGTGCATACTTGATGTCTCCGTGCTCTTTTCTTGTCTCTCCTGAAATGACAACAAGCATGCAGAATGGTTTTCTGGACGGGTAGGGCAGGGGGCGGTCTGTCTGCTGTAAGTGAGAGAAGCCAAACTAAGAAAATCACATATAGATGACTTAAACTACTGCTCTGACTATTTTTACCAAATTGCTATATAACCATTTTATATATTGTACATAGAACTTCTCAGGATACATGGAGTATATTCGATATATACTGTATCATCCTCCCCTAGGCACAATCTTTCAAGGTCAGAAGGGTAATAGATGGCTAACAGTGCCTGATCATTTGAGTGCCTCTTCTTACTGACCAGTATTCATTGTTTTTCTTTTCTTTTTAAAGGTAGGAGAAAAAACTGCTCTGTTTCATTTGGTGTGCAGAGCACTGTGTATTTAACTGTTGATAAACAGTATTTTATAAAATATAATTCTTTCCACTGTCACCCACTGCCTTGTGCATGCTCAGGATGGGGGACTGAACTGAACAGAGGATTTGATGCAAATCTATTAGTTTCCTTAGCCATATAACACATCTTTATGAACTGGTTTATGAAAATAGACTCTGCCAAGGCTGCCCTTTGTCACCAATTCTGTTCATAACTTTTATGGACACAATTTCTAGGTGCAACCAAGGTGTTGAAGGGATCCGGTTTGGTGGCCTCAGGATTGGGTTTCCGCTCTTTGCAGATGACGTGGTTTTGTTGGCTTCATCAGGCAGTGATCTTCTGAGTGTGAAGTGGCTGGGATGAAAATCAGCACCTCCAAATCCCGAGACATGGTCCTCAGCCAGAAAAGGGTGGAGTGCCTTCTCCGGGTCGGCAATGAGGTCCTGGCCCAAGTGGAGGAGTTCACGTATCTCAGGGTGAGGGAAGAATGGAAAGAGGCCCTGGGGAACACCCAGGAAACGCTAGACAGACTACATCTCTCAGCTGGCCTGGGAACACCTCAGGATCCCCCCCCCTCCTGGATGAGCTGGTGAATGTGGCCGGGGAAGAGGGAAGTCTGGGTTTCCCTACTTAGGCAGCTGCCCCCACGGCCCGACTCCGGATAAGCGGCAGGCGGACGGATGGATGGATATGATTTAACTGGATTATAGTTGGACTACAATGAATTGTACTGAATGTATCTGTAAATGTGCCTTGAGATGCCTTATTTGGTAATTGGCACAATACAAATATAGTTGAATTTAACTGAATGAAACTGAAATATTCCCCTATTTCTTAGCCTGTGCACCATTCCCTATAACCCATAAAACTCTGCTGGTTAAAAAGCAAAATATGATGAACATGGTATTTAACAATAATTTTAAAAAATGTCAAATTATGATGCCTGAAGAGTCATTAGATGAGTATGTTACATGATAAAGTTAATGTTTTGAATGGTACACTGAATAATATCAGCCATTTGTGATTGCAGCCCATTGAAACATCCAACAAACTTAAAACTAACCACTTGAACATGGTTTTCTGTTTAATCCCTTCTCAAGATCAAAAAGTGATCTGAAGCTTTTTTTTTCTTTTTTTTTTTAAATGGAAGACCCAGCTGTCTTTTGGCATCAATGTTGTGGAACAATGAGAGCAAAATACCCTGAGGTGGAAAAAGATGCTAAACAATATAGAGTGCATTTCACTGACATAATTCCAAAAGACCATAAATGCCTCCCATCCCCTCTCATCCCATTATAGTCATAGTAATCCTTGAATATGGATATAAGCCAAAGTGATACTCTGATGTTTTACATTTTTCCAAAGAGGAAAAATTGCAACCACTCCAACCATAAGAAATATTGTCAATAAATATACAGCACATCTATTCTACATGTTGTAAAAACACTTATTCACTAAACTACCAACTTATTCTAACCAAAGCTTTGAGTTATTCTTTAAAAGGGTAGGAAAAAACTGTTGAATCATTAGTCTTGCTAAATAATATCTGCCCACTGGGGAGTCCAGTGACTAAAAACATTTACAAAACCATTTCTGTCGTATTCTCCAAAATGGACAACATTGTTGTGAGAGATTCAGAAAACAAATGTTCACCACAGATGCCCTGATTATGATCTGCCAAATGGTCCTGTTCTATTTTAATACACAATCCCGAGTCTGATGGCAGTGAGTAGTACAAAACGTTTCTATGACAACATTGTTAAATATCTGGTAGTCTTTGTGAGAACTACCTGTTATATAAGAATCAATTAATTCCTTGGATTTGTATGCTTTAATGCTGAATAAGGGCAGACTACTGACTGTATTGCTGTGATACTGTTTTCTTCTTGAGAAATTAAGCAATTTAGAACTCATCTGAGAGTAACTGTTCTGTAAATAGCTCTTTAGAAGTGCTCAAACTTCCCAGAAACACACAACGGCAGCAGATTTCCAAATCCATCGTGCTCTCAGCATGGCTCACTCCCCAGATGACGAGTAAATATATTTGCTCTGTTCACAGCATTTCGGGGGTTATTACCCTTGAGTTGCTTCAACATACTTTCAAGCATGAACAGATAAACTACACTGCACAGTTCACAAGACAATAAAAGAAACATGTAAAGAGAGTTAACCCAGAAAGACAGCACTCTTGAATTCTCAAGTGGACATAAATGCAACACCAAACGCAATTTTAATGAGAAAACAAATCTGGAGACTGCAAACATAATCAATGAAATGTTGTTTTAAAACCTCAGTACTGTTTACAACAAAGGCAAATCACAGCAAACATATGAGCTCTTTTGCAGGTCCACAAAGCTATTATGATGAGACTCCCACACTTAAAATAGAAGAAGAAAAAAAAAACAAAGTATAATATACACTGCTCCTCTTGGTGAATGTATTGCATTTGGGAAACAATAGACTGTCTCTGTATAGAAGTTTTATCAGAAAAATGTTGGGTTTAGTTTAATCTTTACTATAACTCTGCTTTCAGTGACACTTTTGGGGCATTTTAAGGAGTCTAAAGATCATGCAATCTCTAGATAAAGGTGTAGATGGTCCTGGCACTTTCACACCAGCCTTGTTCCCAAAGACCATCACAACAAGTGCAGAAGGAGTCAGAGTTTTATTTCAAGGTGATGCAAATGTTTCACTGGAGTAAAGTAGGACAGTAAGACATGCCGATGTTGATTCAGAGGTATTAAGGAGTCAATTTGGAACCTTCTTTGATGCCTTCCCTAGTTGGTGAGATTCTTCAGTAATGAGCAGGTTCAAGGTTTTTCACGCTCATCTGTGAGCTTTAAAGGAAAAAAAAAAAAAAAAAAACTCACTTGGTTCAGGCTGACATGCCATTGAGGTGTAGAAAAAGGTGAGATCTCAGTGTGTCATTTTTAAAAATAAAAAATAATGAAAGGGGAAAAATCCCAAACTTTGCTCTGCCAGAGATTAAAACTAAAAGTCAGATGTTTTTGGAATGACATACAAAATCTCAAAAGATCAGTGTAGCTAAAATGTAGAAAGTCACAGCAAAATGTGGATTTTTTTCCTGACTTTCACACCTCTCAGTCTATTTCTTGCAGAAAAGAAATGCCAGAGAGTTGGAATGTAATGTCCATTTACATTTTTTGCTAACTGATCCGTATCACCAAGCACTGATCTTTGTCCAGCAGAAGATGACACCAGTTATAGCAATCAATCTTGAAACATCCATATAATCTTCATATTTATTTGGAGATCCATTTCAGGTGGATTCAGCTAACAAGGAGTCACTGAGCTTGTGATGGTCATAGTTTCTCTTCTTTAATAGCTCTGTTTGATACAGTAACTTAAGTAGTTTGTACCACTATGTGTGTCAATGTCTTTACAGGACAAATTAATTAACGTCACGTTAAATTCTTTTATTTCAACAAGCACAGCATAACTGCCCACACTTTTCAGTCTTTTCCAAGCAGCTGTTTGTGTACTTTCTCAAAGATAATGCAAAAATCAACAGCTGATCCATCAGCCGTGTCTTTCCACTGAGATTAAAATTTTATTAATAAGACATCTTTTTTATAATTCAGAGGAAATGCATGGTCTCACAAGATGTATTGGTGAGATATTTGATAGCAAAGTAGCTTCTTTTCATCAAACAATTTCAGTTATAGGTGCACAGTCTGCCAAACTGAAAAGCAGAAACAATTTTCCCCTAGATATAAATCTTAGTAATTCATCTGTCTTCTCACAGGGAGGTGGACAGACTGGCCAAAAAAAAAAAAAGTTTGCTTTCAGCTCGATGGATTGGAAGCAATGAAATCCACAGTGGTGTGAATCATCCAGTGGTTAGAGCGATGGACTCATGGCTGGATGTGTGAACTGATACTGTAAACCAGTGGCCTATTATGATAAACTTGCTTCAAGTCTTGGATGATAAGTCTAATTATGTTGACAGGTGAATCAATGGACTGCTGAACTACATGTTCTGATGGCGCTGTTCATTTAAGTTGTATGTAAACTGTGTCAAATATAACATTTATGACATTTAATGGCAAAAGTAAAGCACACAAGTCCACAAATGGCTTTTTGTCCTGGAGTTTAGGGGAAGAACGAATAACATCTTGGCAATGACCACAGGTTTAGTTAACAGCGCCAAAACACAATGCTACACTAATCCCAATTAGGCTTCTGTAATGAGGGAAGCCTGCACACAAGTAAGAAGTGCCAGGCTGCATCCCTAAAACACGATTACACAGCCATCCAGGCAAAGAGAGCAGTGACAGAGCTTAATAATTTGTGTATTTGGAGATTTGTATGAGTATGATGAGTGCTTGCACATCTAATATGGCTATAACTTATCAAGAAACAGCAGTGGACAGGGAGAGAGAAAGCAAAGGGATCATGTAGGTACAGAAGAGGCTCTAACACTGACACAGCATGCAGTGAGGCTTAATTCAAAGTCAGTGTAGCTCTTCATGAAAACCAGAGACTCAGACATGAAGTGGCTCTGAAGCTGCAGCTGGACATCTTCTGAAATAAGACTCAAGTATAAACAGGTTCTGAGATAAGGAGGGAACATGCAGTTATCTTACATACAGGTGGTAGAAATGGATCCATAAACAGGCAAAATATCCTTAAAAGAAAATAGAAAAAAGCACAAACTATTCAGAGAATAAAGACATCTTATTTTCTTCACTATGTCAACAAGAAATGTCTTCGCTGTGCTTCTTTTAAAGAGACACTCATTGACCTGAATCCAGCTGGGTCCAAATTATAGTATATCTAATTAAGATGACATTTAGTTTTTTTTTTTAAATATAAAGAGGATGTGAAAACAGAATTATGGACTTGGTATGTAAAAAGGTTTATTTGATTGATATCTTAACATTGTCAGTGTGGGTGGGTCTGGTTATCTTTGGAACCATGAAAAAAAAAAAAAAGTAGACATGGATCTTGTTTGGACCCATTTTATCCAGAACAAACAGAGTTGGAGTAATAAAGAAAATGAAATATGCTGTTAACTCCCCAACATCCTATCAACCAATATCAGTGTGCATATTCAGGGTATGGATGAAGTTTATCTGCATCTTCTGCAATGACTTGGCTCTGTTCACTTGGAAATTAGTTATTTAAAAGTTCTGAACCTGTTCTAAATGAAGCAGTACGTTAAATACTGCTGGAGTTATCAAAGTTTTGTTAATTAAAATACTAATGAAAAACATTATGGAGGTTCAATGAGAATCTGCCAATCAGGGAGGTTTAAGCAAACTCATGGACACACAAGTTGTTTGTGTCGTTTCCTTTTGGCTCTTTCACTCCAAGACCAAGTTACTGTGAATATTCTCTCAGTTGGAAGAAAAGCCAAACAGAGCAAGCCGAGGAAATTTGTAGGAAAAGTTTCAGAACAGTTACACTCTGATCTGATCACACAATTAAACACCACACACACAAATTCAGATGAGCTGCAAGCGGGAAACACTTTTCATAATGTGATGATTATCAAAATCTAGAGTCTTTAATAAGTGACTTTGATCTGTCTATGACTAGGTGTCAGTATTTATCACCCATGGCAAAGCTGACTGTACTACCATTGTTTCATTCATCTATTAGCTCTGAGTATTTTAGTTTCGTGACTTTACTATCATGACTGTGCCATCAGAGAAAGGGCAAAACAACAAAGGAGTTTTGAGTTGATTCTGGATAAATGTTTAGTTCACTTTCTGCTGCTCCCTATTCAAATCAGCAAAGTGTCAGTCTACAAACATTCAGCACGAGAATAAGTGAGTCTTTTAGCAGTCAGTCTCATCGATGTCAGAAAGCCACACATGGGACACTAATGCTTTTAACTTAAGTACTGTGACCTACTATCTTGGGCAGGAGGCTGCACACAACTGTCAATGCCTTTGAGAAAGTTAAGCCCCATATGACATTTTTTTGCCAACCCCTTCATTATGGTGGACATAGGTCCTGCAGGGAAAGGGCTGAAAGGTTCTGTGTCACTTGAGATGAAGGTTAGAAAATTTCCAAGCTTCCAGCTATATAGAATAGCAGCAAATCTTAAAAATTTTAAATTCTCAGATATGAAAATGTCTGGAAAACTGCAAGATTATTTTAATTACTTTACAGTGGTTAGTCCAGCACACAGCTCTTTTAGACTCCACAAACCCTAAACATCTTAGAAAAGACTGAATGTGTGTAACATCTGCATGTCAGGTGATTAAGGAAATGTAAAGTGAAGCAATCCAGTGATACAAGTACAGATTCTCTTCCATTTTCTAGGCCAATAACTAAAACATTTATAATCCAAAAATAAAAATACGAGATTTTCATAGATAAAATATGCATAAAGAAAAAAAAAAAATCCATACATACAACTACTTGTGTACACAAAACAAGAGTAGTTCTCTACCACTTCCATTCAATCAAATGTGATCTCATGGGAAAAACGGGGAGAGAGCCCTGCTTTAAAGCTTTTAAACAGATAGAAAGAAACATGGCCTTGGAACAATATTATGTGCTATATTACCTGTCAATTTAACCTGAAGATAGCAGATTGATAAATATGGCATATGGTGTGGTGATCAACTGCTAACTCACTGGACTAATAGTCCTTGACTGATGTTTGTGCATTTTCCTCTGTAGGGGGGAAGGGAGGTAGAGCATTTGCTGTAAAGGTCACCCAGCCCCCTGAGATGCATCAGAAGACTATTAGCAATAAGAGAACTGTCAGAGCACATAGCATTTGATTCTCTCCACACAAATGAATTGCAAACTTTTTTTTTAGGAGTGGAGGGGGAAAAAAACCTAAAGATGAGAAAGAATTTATATCCAACCCTGATATAATTTTGATACAGAAAATGCAAAATAATATTTGAAGAAAAAAATAAAAAAAAAAAGGAATAAGATGTCTACAGGCTGAATTAGATGAGGGTTTGCAAAGCAATTACAATCCTTGGAAAGGTTGTGTTTTTAGTACAATTAATACTCAGAAGACAACTCTGTGTGAGAGAGAATTGGTGAATATTTGCAATTTTCTTTAATTCCGCTGTCGGGCAAACTTGGCTTAAATTTTTAGTCCTACTGATTCCTCCGAAACCCCTCAAGAGTGCCTCACCTGCAAATCCCTTCACACATGTGTGCACTGCTATAATTGAATTCTCCCCATTTTTTTTTAGAATCCCCCCAAAGAAGCCCTCATTTTCTGCCTATTTTTAATGTTTATGTCCCTACCATTCAACATTTAAATGGCAGAATTCTGATAACGACTCTTTATGACTCCTTCCACCTTATGCACACACAATCACAGGCTGGATTGTGCATTTTTTCTGTCTCCCATTTCTTTTCTCTATGTGATTTTATATGAATATTGGAGGAGAGCTGGTGGTAAGAACATTAAGGAAGGGCTGTCAGGTTAATTCAGGTTGCTTCCTGGAGTACTGTAATTGCTCAGCTTTCTCTCTCCCTCTTTTATTGAGTGAAAAAGCTGAATGATTTGGAACGATAAATTATCACAGAGGTAATCTTGTTTCATATGGATTAACAATCAATCCACAAAGAAAGATATCCATGGTTTTGGACAGACAAAATGAGTTAATAGAATTTCCCTGTGCATCCTTGAATGAGAGCCTTCTAGAGGATGTTTTAGTATTCACTGGAAGTTAGTTGGATGGAAGTTACATGGTTTGTAAGCTATTTAAAACTCAAGTCTTTGGTAAATTCTGTAACTCATACCCAGTCAAATATACCTATTTTAAACATAGTGAGGCTTCATATCGAGGTCAGAATGCACACACACACAAGTAAAAAATCTAAACAAGAAAGTCTGTCTTCACCTGATAATGTCAACAACGCAAGCTGCAATGAAATATAAATGGTGATTAACATTTTATTGGAAGTATGGAAGTTCTTGCTTTAATATAAGTTTAATCAATATTTCCCATGAAGTGCTAATGAGTCTAAAATCAAGTAATAGGCAGATATGAAAGCTTACATCTGTCCATCATGTTCAACAAAGTAAGTAGCATATGGCTAATTAGCATATGTATATGGACAGAATTAATAAAGTCATCTCTAAAACAGCTGTAGCCATCAATGATAATATACACAGTACATATTTTTTCTCACAAAGATAAAACAACTGCAGCTCACCAACATCATTAAATCACTGAAACATTTACTGAAACAGATGACACTAGTTTGAATGATGCTCCACTTAATTCTTTTCTATCAAGGACCAATAAGTGTTTGGTATTATGATATTACGAAGCACAATTTAACATTAAAAACAAAAGAAAAAAGTAAAAGAAAGAACATTGAATAAAAACTGTATTAAAACATGATCAAGTTTAAAAATTCAAGCTTAAAAGAAACACATGCAAATTTGGACTTCTAAATAAAAACTATTGAAATACAGCAGAGAAGTTGGATTTAATTGAATGTTTCAGCTGATCTGAGGCTTTTTGGAAGGTTGCTCCAGACATGTGGAGCATAGAAGCTGAACGCAGCTTCTCCATGTCAGGTTCTGACTCTGGGAGCTGATAAGAAACTGGATCCTGATGACCTGAGGGTTCTGGTAGGTTCATACTGGATCAAAAGGTCACAGATATATTTTGGTCCTAAACCATTCAGAGCTTTATAGACCAGCAGCAGAACTTTAAAGTCTATTCTCTGACAAACAGGCAGAGTTGGACTGGTGTGGTCCACTTTCTTGGACTTGGTGAGAACTCGAGCAGCAGAGTTCTGAATATGCTACAGGTGTCTAATTGATTTTTTAGGTAGACCTAGAAAAAGACCGTTACAATAATCAAGCTGACTAAAGATGAAGGCATGGACTAGTTTTTCCAGGTCTTGCTGAGACATCAGATCTCTTACCCTTGATATATTCTTAAGGTGATAGTAGGTTGATTTTGTAATTCCATTAAAGTGTTTTTCAAAGTTAAGGTCTGAGTCCATCAATACACTCAGATTTCTGGCCTGGTTGATGGTTTTAAGTTGAATAGACTGAAGCTCTGTGGTGACCTTTAATCATTTCTCTTTGGCTCCAAAAACAGTTTTGATTTTAACTGAAGAAAGTTCATGCACATCCAGTCATTTATCTCCTCAATGCATTTATCAAGTGCCTGTACAGGGCCTTGTTCTCCTGGTAACATTGTAATATATATCTGTGAGTCATCTGCATAGCTATTGTAACTAATTTTGTTTTTCTTTATGATCTGTGCCAGTGGGAGCATGTAGAATAGATGTTAAACAGAACAGGCCCCAGAATGGAACCTTGGGGAACTCCACATGTAATTCTTGTCTGCTCAGATGTAAAGTTATCTAGTGACACAAAATTTGTTCTCTAAATAAATTTTAAACCAGTGTAGCGCAGTGCCAGAGAGGCCAACCCAGTTCTCCAGTCGTTTGAGTAATATATTGTGGTCACCTGCATTAAATGCAACACTGAGGTCCAGTATGACTAAGACTGACATTTTTCCATCGTCTATATTCAAACATATGTCATTAATGACTTTGGTAAGAGCAGTCTCAGTGCTGTGGTGCAGTCTAAATCCTGACTGGAAGATATCATAGCAGCTGTTTTGTGTTAAAAAAGTCGTTAAGCTGATGAAAAATGGCTTTTTGTCTAGTCTAGATTGTCCCTTTATAGCAGAGGCTTGATTACAGCTGTTTTAGAAGTTCTGGAAGATGACCAACATGAAAGACAAGTTCACAATCTGTAACAGATTTGGCTCCAGAATCTTAGAGACCTTTTTGAAAAAAACCTGTGGGCAGGATGTGCAAACAAGGAGGAATTCAGCTGATGTAAGACGTCCCGCAGATCTTTGCGGTTAATGAGATTAAACTGTTTCATGGTGTTTTCAATTGACACAGCATGTCTCTTGAACCTGCTGTTGATAAACCAATTGATTTGTCTAATATTCTGGATTTTGTTTGTGAAGAATTTAACAAACTTATTGAATGAATTTCAATAAAGTTGAATAAAGTTCAGGTGCTACAGACACAGGAGGGTTTCTTAACCTGTTGACGGTAGCGAATAAGGCCCAAGCATTATGAAAAAGGACTTCTTTGTGTTCTTTAGTTGTAAATGAGAGTGAAGTTTCTCTTCATAATTTGTAATTGATCAGAGTAATTACAAAGGCCAAATAGTGTATTTGTAACTGCAATAAATTTTATACATGGCTAGAAGGGCTTTTGTTTCACTCAGTATTTCTAAATAGGTCAAGTGGTTAACAAACTAATGTACAAAGTAGAATACCCCTCCCTCTTATCTAACTGTAATTTAATCCTTTTCTGTTACCAACTTTGTTTAAGATCTGCTTCAAATTCTTAGGATTCTCTATTGCAAGCCTCTATCCTTCTCTTACTTATCACACTCACTGTGGGTCTCTCCAACTCTTTCGTTTTGGGCCCTAATTTCATCAGTACTGAAATGTGGGATACAAGCGCTCCTTTTCATCTTCACCTCGTAAAAATGCACGACAAGGATCTGGAAGCCGAAAGCTAATCTTCGGACAACAGGCAATTAATCTCCCTTTTTCCATTTTAATCTCCATTCTTTGCAGACTTCTTTTTTCTCTGTCATCCCCATGCACCTTAGTTATCTGGGCCAATAAGAAAACAGGAGCTTTTGGTTATCTGTAATTCCAATTACAAAGACACAATAATTAGGGGAGAATCAAAGGTCTAGCAATTACAACAGATACAAGCTTCTTCCAATGATTCCATTTTCCATCTCAAGGACTTGAAAAGATGTGGTGTACTATTCAAAAAGGATTCTCATGACGATTTATTTAATTGAAAGAAAACCCCATGTAATTTTTTTTAAATCCTGCACTTCATAAATATGCTGACAAAATAATTCTACAGCAATTGTACATTCAGAGAAAGTTAAACTATTACTTTTGCAATAAGACTTTGACAGTCAACCAAATTATCACAAACTTAAAAAAGTTTACGAGAAATCATTACTAGCAAAGCCTGTATATACAGTATCTCACAGAAGTGAGTACACCCTTCACATTTTTGCTAATATTTCATTATATCTTTTCATGGGACAACACTATAGAAATTAAACCTTGACATACAGCATATCAAAGTTTAGTTTTTATAGTTTGGTGTCCTGGATATCAAAGTTTTCTATAATGTTGTCCCAAGATATGATGAAATATTTGCAAAAATTTGAGGGGTGCACTCACTACTGTGAGATACTGTACATTGACAGACTTACACGAGAAAAGAAATTTAGATCCAAAGCATGATGGGTACATGTATAATTTCACTGTCACTGCTCTGTAAACTTAGCAGTAGGGGACCTCTTCAGTTACTGGTCAAACTAAATGCCTAGTCATGTGTGACAGAAATGACTACTGTAGCTACAATAGGTCAGTTTGAAATAGCTGACAAAACAAATTCTATTGCAAGATTAACCACATTAGAATACAAGCCAATACCTTTACCAGTCAGTATCATGAATACAGGTATACACATACAACAGATGCTGTTAATTAGAGATATGACAACTTTTTTTTTCCTTTTTCTTTTATTGTAAAAGTTGTCCCATTGTCAATTTCTGTTCAGTATTCAGTTCAATTCATCTTCATTTGTTTAGCACGAATTCACAACGAATTCATAGCGAGACACTTTCTTAGTAAATCATTGAGATGGATATAACCTATCACCTAAACTGCAGACCTTATGCTGTGTCCTCTCATTCCTACCTACAACTTGTGGTTTTCTCTTTAGTATACAGAATGATGTATAAAGTTAAAATACAGCATTAAAATCAGTGCCTCCAGAACACAACTGATGTTCATGAAGCCAATTCCAGTGTACTTATCACAGTAAATGATGACAAATTACTTTTTTCTGGGAGTTCACATTTATTGACATTCTTGTCTGTACAAAAAGAAATAAAGAAAAAAGTAAAGAAAATTCAATGCAAAGGGGCATCAGTGCCAGGCTTCAATCTATCTGCAAGTCAAAAGGATACAACCTGAAAACAAAGGTCAAGCTTTACAACAGTTAATTAAAACCTGTTCTTTTTTTATGGCTATAAATGCTGACATGTATTACATGAATAATACTCAAAGTGAATAATACTCAATACTTTCCATGATGGATGTCTGAGGAAGATTTGTTGGATAGTTTAGTCAGAAAGGATATCAAAAGGCCTATAATAAAACCCAAGCACCACAGTTTTGTGCTGGACATCAAACAACGATGCATACAGAGATCAAATACCAGTGCTTGATAAAGCTTGGCCATATCCTTAAAATGGACCGTGTCAAATTTGCTCTGCAATAGACCACATGTGGAAGGCATTAACAAGGCCACCCCAAGATAATCTAGAGACCATTTCTCATTAATGAAAAGAAAGAGATGGGCATAACGTGGAGTGAAGCACATCACATGACTGAGGATACAACTAGGTGAAACCATCTCATTGATACTTTTGTGCCTTTAGGCATACAGAGGAGACAAAGAGAAAGAGAGCGAGAGAATGAGAGGAAAAGGGTATGTGTTTATTTCAGGTAAATGAAAAACTATTTAAAAAGACCAACATTGGACTTTGAAATAAATCTTATTTTTGATTCACGTTCTCACACAATCTCTCAGAGTGAACCTCTGGTCTCCCGGTTAAGCGTCGGCCACTGATCTCACCGAGTCATGGCTGTGCTCACCAGGACAGAGGTCAATCCGTTTTGCAATGTTTATGTGCACTCCATACTGCAGAGTATGTTGGCTAAACATTATTAAAGGATATTGGTTGTGGGAAATTCCTGCATCACAAGCCATACATTTGCATGTGAAATTGTTGAAATCATGTGCAATAGCCCCAATCTCAGGTTGAAATACAATCATCAGGCATCTGGAATCAGAGGCTTATTCAGTGAACTAAAGATGTCAGAGTAGCTGTATCAGCAGCCAAAATTTTGACTTTAAAGTCCTAATAATTAAAGGTCTAAAATCCTGTTCTCTACTATTGACCATGTGTCAGCAGCAGGAGTTTGACATACACCTTTTCAGCTGACACTGACATTTCAGTCTGCTTTGGCAGGAGAGATCAAGCACCAAGCACCTAACTACTCCCCCTGAACCAATGCCTCATATGATACACTACAGATTAAGCATGTGCCAATTTGCTAATCAGCTTCCTTCACAATAGAGCCTATATCTACAATCACTGCTGAGAGGTGAAAAGTAAGTTCAGGATTTGAGAAAAATGATGTGCATGTTAACTATGGATCCTTTGAGAAATACCATGCAGAGTCAAGCCAAGTTGGCATACTTTCTATAGCACTGCTACAATTTATAAATGAAGCCTCAGTAAAGTGAGTGCTGCCTCTACATGGAGAGAAAGCTCTGGACTGTTCCCGTGATGTTAAAAAAAAGAGGTTAACTTTAAAATAAATAGCCCCAGAGACAAATAATTTGTTTGTGTCAACTGAGGCCATAGAGGCAAAGGTAAAATTAAAGTAAAAATTGAAGATAATCGAAGAAAAACTACAAGCACTTCAAATTCAGCAGACTGCTATTGCTTGAATACGTCTTATTAACCATAGCAAGGACACCATGAAGAAAGGCAACCCTCTGAAACCCATTATAGTGGGTACACTCCAGTAAAGCAATCAATGTCACTTAACTCTTTCTAGTGAACCCAGCCCACTTTAGCAGGAGTAAATGAAAGTTGAGCACTCAGCAATCTTAATTAGTAAAATATTAAAGGCCTTTTACAGGTACTTTAGCTTTGATGGATGGTATGGACCTGTCCCACCAAGTGTGATGTCACAGCAATGACCTGCTCCTGCCGACCCAGTAAGAGGGGAAAAATGGAGGGAGAGAGTATACCAAATAAGCTGTGGTCATGTCTGAAAGATAATGCAGTATAAGGGAGAGTTCCTCCACAACTAACGAGGAGACATTGGCTTAAAATGTTGTAACATGGTGATACCACTTTGAAAAAGTGGTAAACAAATGCAGTGTTTCCGCTATCATTATATTAGGGAGGAGCTCTGCCCCCCAAAGGCAACCCTCCTCTCTATATCGTGCATGGTAATATCCCCCCATGCCAAAAACTTAGAGGAAACACTGAAATGACATCATGTAGAATGTCTGGTATAATTAGTAACAGTTTCATGAGTTAATTTCGGTAAATCACTTGACCCGTTTCTACTCTACATGGGTATATTCAATATTGTTTTGTATTTTTGTCTCTTTACTAAGGTGATGGGCTAACCTTGAGCTGATTGGGTAACACTGATTACTGGTGTGTGGAAAGATGAGCAACAGGCATAAAAATAAAAGTAAGACCTTGAGACCCACAAATGAACGCTGGAGTATGATCCACTTCCAATAAATACTTTTTCTGGGACTATGGTGCTGATGATGACAGCTGGACAGTGGCAATTATCCCATCTCTTGATGTGTACTCGAGAACATTGCGAACCCTAAAAATAGACATCATCCATCTTATGTAAATGCCTTCTAGGTTATAGACTTCTATACTTGCTCTTTGTCTATCTCCCTGTCTTCACCTGTCATGAAGTAGCAATCTTGCACTTAAGATAACCTCTAATTTAAATGTAAAATGAACACAACTGCAGAAATGGTACATTTAAAACTTTTTTTTCTAAGTTACAAAAATTCCACTCAGAAGTCCACACTCAAAATTAAAACAAGGTATGGAACAGATTCATCCACAAAAACTGTTCCAGTCTTGATGACAACAATGCCGCAAAATCAGCACCTTAATTATTGTTGTCTTGAAGTGCATCTTTATCATTCATCTATTAAATAAATAACACTGGCAAAATCTTGCAAAATATATTAGTAGAAGGATTTTGTGCAGATGTTTAGTTGCTGAGGAGCACATGACCTACTGAAGTCATTTATTCTTTGTCATTAAGTCTTTGATTTTGAGTCTATGACTCTGCTCTTTTCAAGGGTAGCTTATTTACATCTTTCCATAACCAGAAGTACTGATGCAGTATGTTATAGGTTTTAAATGTGGTCAGAGAGTACAGACTTAAGCACTGCATTAGAAACAGGAATCATAACTCATTAGACAGATGGCAGTTTTAGCTATCGTATGTGTAAGGCTGGGTGTATCCATGTTGCCATTTGCATGTTATGTTGCTATGAATCTGGGAAGAGGGAGAGCGAGCGATCATGCAGTCTATAGTATAGTGACAAGTTTGCTCTTTGCAAGATATTTTAATTATTTTTAAAATTAGAGGAGTCAGGGAAGTGGTGTCTTGTCTGTGAGACAGCACTGTGCGTCATGGTAATAATTTGTAAAAATTGCATAAGCTTTGGAGTTTCATATCTAAGCTGTGCTTTTCTACAATGTTGACACTGTGCAGCATCTGAGCTGCAGTGTAGTTGGAGTTTGTGTTTGCAGGGCAAACTGACAAACCTCAATCACTCTCGACAACAGGAAGTCAACATTGCGAAATGTGATTAAACACAGTTGAATCCTGCATTCAAAAACTGTTGGTGTTACATACATGGAATATTAAAATTTCAACCCCCGAAAAATGACACATTCAGTCCAAAATACACACAAGCTACTACACTCACAATAATCAAAAATATCCAACTGCTAACTTCAACTACCTCTATACAGTTTACTTGTGTACTAACTGTTCTTTGCAGCATTTAGTGGAACATTTAGTGCAGCCAAATCAGAACAAAGGACAGATTTACACCAGTATGGTCCAGGGTAGTCACTTTGATTGGACAGGAAATGCAGAGAAACGCTGCACCTTCTGGCTTGTTTTTACACTTTACTCAAGCAGACTAAACAGCCAGAACGTCTCTAAACAGTCACTGACCAAGGTGGAAAAAAGCAAAAAAAAAAGAAGAAACCCTGGGTCTTTGATTGGCCAGGACCAAAACTGAACTCCATTCAGCCAGCTCATTCATTGCATGTAAACAATGGAGTAACACCAAATTTATGCAGTCTTGAAGTTTCAGTTTTTACTTTGGTGTTCAAACTTAATGCAAATTTCATTTAAAAAAAAGGCCCAGTATAAAGAGCAGACAGGGCGGTAAGCTATGCAGCATGTTACTGTGTAACATGCTTTACGTCACTTCTTCTCTTTGGTTCACTGGATGGTCTGTTTACATTGTTAGTGAACCTCACCAGGTTTCACTTGCAAGTAAACCAAGTCACCCTGGTGATCACACAGACCACGGTGTAAACAGGTATTCACACTACTTTAAATGAACTGTACTATCTATGGAAGTATACCAAAGAGTACCAGTGTAAATGTGCACAAGACCTTGTGTTTTTCACAAGAGTGAAGAGAGTGACAAAAAAAAAAAAAAAAGCTCACTGCAGGGGATTCCTGTACCTGAGACTGAGGACAATAGAAAGATAGGGGGTATGTATTTATCAGTACCAGAGCAACTATACACATTTCACAAAATAAAAATCACATGGCCCACCAGGATAAACTAATGTGTGTCTCAGGTAGCAGGAGACAGGAAGAGCTGAAGAGGAGGAGGCAGCATTGTACAAGACAAAGCGGCTCCATGGGATGTATCATGGGATAGAAGATGATGCTGACATGAAGACATCCTACACGAAGGTTGAAAAGATTAGCCTGCAGGATAGTACAGAGGCTCTGTTCACGGCAGTAGAAGAGCAAGCTTTGAGCAAAAATCCACAGAGGCACAATTTTTCCATAGCAGACAAAACCCAAAGTGCAGACAGTGCCCCCCCCCACCAAAGTTTGCACATCACATGGTAATGTCAAAACATTGTAATACAAGGTTCTCAGCCAAAAAACAGATGCACGTTCACTGAGCTGCTCTTGTTTCCCCAGTGTTATTATACCACAGATGTTATTAGTTGTTTCCCATTAAGAATTTTCATCCACAACATAGGGGAAGCAAGGACTGAGGATAAAAAAAAAGCATAGCACTTTTCTTCAAGTCACTCAAACATTACATTTTTATTTTAATGATAAAATATATATCTGAGAATTGACTTAAAATATGTCAATAATTCACAAGGCTTTGAGCTCCACACTAAATGTTATAGAAAATGTATTAATTTCCAGTTGATGACAGAAGCATAGTAAAATGTGTGTGTGTGTGTGTGTGTGTGCATGCAAGAAGCTGGTATTCATTTGGGGTTTGGTGCCAGCTTTTCAAGGTACTGTAAATCATGAGCTTTTACATGAGTTGGATAGAGGAAAAAGCAAACGTGGAATTGAAAGCTCAAAATATCTGCCAAGATTTAACAAAATTAAGAATACTAATGGTACATAAATCACATTTTTATGCAGACATCAAATAATGTACTTATTATGATGGTTTTATTAATGTTTTTTGTTTGTTTTCCAATGCGCTCCAGCAGTATATTTCAAAACCTATTTCCTTTCTCACTACCAAAGAGGGCTTTTTGATAGAGTTCAACTGGCTAGTGCTTTGGCAACAAAAACTGCTGGGCTGTTAAAAGTTAACAGTAATGTAAAAAGAGAAATAAAAAATACTAGGAGAAATACAGAGGAAGAAAATGCACAATTTGAAATAATGAGGGTGTAAATATGACTGAATAAAAAAATGTCAGTAAATGAATAAATGAATAAAATATCAGATGAAAATAAAATACAGAATTATAAATAATTCTGGGGATAAAAAAAAAATGTAAAATGAAAATACAGAAATAAAAACAGGCATTAAACAAAAAGGAAAACAATTTTCAACCCACCAAATAAATAAACTGAACTGAAAATAACATGGAAAAGTAAATTACGAGGAGCATTAATACAAATTTAAATTAAAACAGCTGAAAATAATATTTCTCATGGCACTACTCCATGCAACAACAATTGCAAGCAGCAAAGCCAGTAGATACAGTCAATGTAATGTGATCAACCAAAAAACATTCAGGACATTACATTTATCATGCATCTTTCCACCCGCCCCCCAGTTTCATAGGCTTCCTGTGTGATTGATCGTCACCCTAACTGTGACCAACATGTGGTCTGACTTAATTAGAAAAGATGAATATTGCTGTGTTGAGGCAGCATCAGCTTTGCTTGTGAGGGGAAAAAATGCATTGTGGCTGCCCACAAGCAGCAATGAGAAAAATCACAGCACCCTGCCAACACAGGTTAGCGTCCACTGCACAGTGTGAAAGGCAAGGCAAAGTTAGGTTTTCGTTCATTAAGACAGCGAGAACTTCTTTGTGTGGGAGTTTATACAGGCTAGGAACGATATATTTTTAGTCATTCACTTGTGACAATGTTTCACAGCCTTCTGCCTGGTTTCCTAAGCAATCTTGTCCCAAGTATTGTGTGATCATAATGACAATGACCACTTGCTGCTCCAATTTATTACATCTGGATCCTCTAAAATGCTTCCACATTTAGGTTCAACTAAACAATTGCTAAGCTTATTTGCACCCAAATATGCAACATACACAAGGTTTTTAGAGGGGGGGGAGTACTAATGATGATTGTATTGTTGGCTCATGAAGTCAGAAATAACACATTCACACCAATCTTCTAGCAAAGTGGAATCACTTCTCAGACTGACTTCTAAGCAGTGATGGATTACATTTAAAGTGAGAAACTGCATCCAAATTCTTATCAGACCAGTAAATGCTGCAATCACGTGAAAGCAGTTATCTATTGCACACTTGGTTGTAGATCAATTTGTAGTTTTATTCAAAAATAAATCAAATCAATCAGGATAGCTTGGTGTTAGTAACTGAGCTGACATTCCAGCTACTGGCAGGCACTGGTGCTGTGCTGTAGTTAAGTCAAATGTCCAAGTCATGAAATGCTAGTTTCTAAAAATCTTGTGTTTACTCTAAGGCCTGAAGCTGAGATAGATACTAATTTTAAAAAGATCTTGCTGATAAGCTCAACTGCACCTTTGCTCATAATAGGGTCATTGGATCTGGGTAAGTTCTTAGTCCCTTGGTAGAAATGGTCTTTTTCCCACAGCAATCATGAAAACTACATTCAAGGTGCTAGGCTGTTTTAGAAATTCTATTTCCAGCTGGCTACCACATAGCTGGAGTTTCTCACAATAATTGTTTTTAAAAAAAGGGTTTCTGAACACAGCTGCACATTGCTTTACTATATAAATGTCACATTCCAGCAGCACAGAAAGCTAAGTGAGCACTATGAACACCAGACAGACCGGCCAGTCCAATGCTCACCATTCGGTGGCTTGTTTGAAAGGAAATGACTTTGCAAAGTGAAAACCTTATATTATTGCAGTTCCAGTAATGTTTGACCTTAAAGTGAAACTTCACCGAACTGTCTCAGTAACATCTTAAGCCTAAGCTTAACTTGGGGGAATATTGGTGCAAATTTGAAAATGAGTGCAGCTTTTTTTTTTTCTTTTCTTTCTTTAGCATGTAAAGCTATTTTCAACCCAATAAGATCGAATGCCGACTGCAAGGACAAAGTTTATCTGTGGAGGGGTACCTGTGGTGCATTAAAGTACTGTCTGTATCAGTATTTTAAATGTCTTTCAGGTGACTGAAGATAGCACTGGAGGACAACAATTCAGTCACTCAGAGGGGGAAAACAAGAGGTCACTCAGGTTCACTGGGATAGTCAGCAAAATCCTCTGTGAAAAGGCACTAAGTCTAATGGAGAGGTCACCTCTGTATTTAAAAGCTCCAAGTTGAGTTATGGTGCTGTGACTGACAGATTTCTTTACAGCCAGAACTCTTGCATTACCCAAGATGAGTAGTGGTCTCCAATTTCTGTTTTCAGTTTCATCAAGATGAGAAGAGGAGGGAGTATAAGTAATCTCAAAAGGGTCAATAGGCTTTGGTTCCTGTCATGTGCTTTCCTTTAATCATGAAAAAATGACCAAAAAAAAGAGATAATTTAGTAGTAATGTTGACATTATTTTTTGCTGTTATTTGGGCACCAGTAAAATAAATAAATAAACAAATAAATAAAAATCATCCTTTGCAAAAACATCCTTTCAGGCTGACAACTTTTCAACTAAAATGTTTTCCAACAGCATTTGGAGACAGAAGTTGCCCATGCTTTTTATTAACAAAAAAGAAGGGCTTCAGAGGACATAGAAAACTCAATTTAACTAAATCTGGATTAAAAAGGTCAGGATGAACTGAGCTGTGTGAAAGTAGAGTGATGCATAAAATCTACAAAAAACTGTCCAAAAATAAAAACTTGCTCATTCAACAAAGTTTTGATCCAAACTAAACTGGTCAAACAGTCCTGCAGATGAGTGATTTGGTATACATTTTACTTATGTCTGACATGCAAAGCCTTGTCTGACATGATTCTTAAGAATATTCTATATAATAGTTATACTAATACAGTCTACATACCTTGATGCAAGAGAATGGGAGAATATTAAAAATAAGGCAGTATTATAAGGCTTAATTTAACTGACTGTTCCCCCCGGGTCCAGGGGGTCCCCTGGTCTGCCTCCAATTTTTGCAATGACCATCTGCACCATTACTGATCACTATTCATGCCTGTTATTTTGCTCCCACATTTATGAACCTGCATGCTGATACAGTCACAGTGATGTCTTGGGGGTTTAATCACCAACTACTGCAGCTATGATCATAGTTTTTCTTTGTACTGCTGATGTTGTGGTTGTTGTGATTCATGATTAATTTTTTTCCAGCTTTTCTTTGAGTAGGTGCCCTTAATGATTCCCAGCTTTGGTGGTTTTCTGTTTACTTACAGGTGTAGCAGATGACGCTGTTACAAGGATACAACAGATAGAAAGTATCTTTTTTCTCTTCTGTTTACTCTCCCCTTTCCTTTATCTAATATAGTATCTAATAATACTTAAATTATCAAGAGGGGGGCCTTGTATACATAAAGCTACTCTTAACACAGCAACTTTATATGGCACAACACAGCAGCCAGACCACCATTGTTATGATGCTGGATGGTTTTAAAAAAGTGTGAGTGACACTAGTAGGGATAGTTATGTAATGTTAGCAATATAAATATGCACCACATACTTTTTTTTGTCTGTTTGTTTTTTTTCTTCAAGATTTTGATTTTAACTAGCGATCCAGTTCTGTTGTGTTTTGGTGAGAATTACTGACAGAATTGTCATCAAAGGCCACTTTACAGCTGCAGGACATTTCCTCTACACTATCATGGAAGGAAAATACTTCGTTAAATCCTTAGATAAATTGCAATTACCAACTAATCATGTGCTGCAAATCAAACTATTTATAACAGACAAGCTCAGGTCGTAAGTGCAAAAAGTCACTTTTTTAGTAACTGTATACAAGGCCAATGTGCTTTCAGCTAATGAGCCAGTATGTGATCATTTAAAATGGTGATCCATGATTGTGGTCATCTCAGCTTAAGTGTTGTTGATGGGATGATTTTGACTCAGGCAGCTTGATAAATTGCAGTTAACATGCAAAATATCACTCAAATACATTTAGACTTAAAATAGGACAATTACAAGTATATCGATGAGAGCTGCAATCTAAATATAGGAAGCTGTGTTTTTGTCCATATTCAACAACTAACTTGTAATATGACCAACTAGCATGCAAAAGTTCAAAAAAGGAATGCAGCCCACGTTAATACAAGATCAGTGCCATATATTGACGTTTTATTTAAGATATTGCGAGTCATAATGCCCTTGCAGTAGTCAACAATAATACTGAATGCATTGCATGTTTCTCTAATTTCACCCAGGCCTTTTCCTCGTGAACTCAGCATGTTTACCAGCAGTTTGGTGTTTATCAATGTCCAGATGCAGTTAAAACATAAGGCAGTTTCAGACAGACTGCCCCAACAATGAGGCCTTTTACTAAGAACAAATTGCTTCTAAACACATTGAAGAAATTATAAGTGATACATCAGATGAATGGTCAAATACAAATGTTGGGTTGGCCAGGGTGAAATGTACTGTCAGGTCGCAGGCTTCGGAATTCTGATTTATCTTCCAAAGCCAAAACAACTCAAATAAAAAATATTTTGTAATCACCAAAGCCTATGGAGTGGTCACTGCAAAGTTGAAAATGGTCTCATATTTGTGACATCCATCCAACTGTGACATCCGTCTGTCCTATCAGTTGTGTGATGCTACTCTTGCACCGTCAGGGTCACATTCTACTGTGTTAATGGAGCCTCCTGCCTTTAAATGAGAGAGGGTACTTGTAAAAGTGGCAGACTGCTTCAAAACCCATCACTCCGGACCACTCAGTGGCTCAAAAACATGTGTACAAACTACCATACATACACAGTTAGGTCGCTGCCAGATGCTCATTAAACCATTAATACCTCTTGAAGCCAACTTGTCTGTTGGGTGGGAAGGCAGCGAGTCAGCAGCACCTTTTTCAATGCCTCATTTACCCCAACAGGACGGGTGTCACCAACAAAATGGGCACCACGAATATTTAAATGCAAAGTCTAGCAGCTTATATGTGGAGTACTTTCTATCTGTATATCAGTATGTAAAAAGACCATAGAAATTGGAGGATGAAAGGGGGAAAAAATGAGCAATGATAAAATAAAGTGCCTTTCATAAAAAAATTAATGCGTGTAAGACAGGAACCGAATAACTCCTTTCAAGAAAACTGTGGCAAATGACAGAGGAAAATTGATCAAATTAAACAAAGAAAGAAAGAAAGAAAAAAAAAACAATATCCTCTTTGATTTAATAGCCATCCAAACCACACAAGAAAATCCAGTTCCACACAACCAATGATTTTTTCTTCCTTTTTCATTCTGTCATGTCCATAAAAGTGAGAAACCATTTGGTAACCCAATTCTGTCATCTGACCCGTGAAAACAGTTTGGCTTTGAGGGAAGGGGCCTAGGGGGGAGAAAAATAAATAAGTGATAACAACATATGCAACAGGTTAGTCGCTATCAGAGCCCAAGGAACTGTGGTTAAGCTGACCGAAACCCAGTGTAGGGATTAAAAACCCAACAGACCTATGACTAATACCTCAACACTGCAAAGTGGTCACCACAGGTTGCAGCCATCACACAATCTGTCCTTCACAAACAAAAACTCTGAAATATGGTGTCACTTTAAACAGTTGAAGTTTGGCAAAAAGAAAGAAAAACAAACTGAACCATTACTCTTTGTACTAAAGTGAATATTAAACTGTTTACAGCTAAACTGATTAGCAACAAATTTATCTGAAAGCGAGATTTATCTGAACATGCAACAGATTTTATCTAGATAAGGTTTTATTCAGTAAAGTAGAAAGTCAAATGAAGCAAGAGAGAAAGAAGTAGAAGGTCAATAAAAAAGGCAGCAAAAATACATCTGACTGCAATGTAATGCTTCTCTTCTGTTTAGTGTATGTAAACATACCGGCAGGTCACTGGTTAACTAAGAAATGTACGTGTAGATGTAATAATTGCTAAGAAATATCCAAGGATAAGCAGTGAGCTTTTCACACTACAAACAGATGCTCTTACCAGCAGGATGTGAGACGTCAACTACAGGATGTTAAGGAAAAATTAGACAAGTACTTTATAAAACTCTACATTTCTATATAAATACTGTATGAAAATCAGATTTTTACCCAAGTCCTTAAAGCTGAAAAAGAGGAACATAAAACATGGAAGACAGATAAATTGCACTGTCCTTGGCAATTCATTTACTCAGTAAATTTATTAAGTGTGAATGGCAGAACTTTCTAGAACTTTCTCGAACTAGAAGAGAAATTTGTTCTTTTCCCAGGGCTTCAAGAAAACAATGATGTAATTTCTTCTTGCTGCCCTGGTTTGGGAGTTCTCACACCTTGTCCAACACATTATCTGAGTAGAACATTTTCTTGTGTGGTGTCTGGCAACTATCGTGTGGCTGGTTTCTGCTTTTCTACTGATGTGAAAGGTTCAACAAGGTTAATGGAGAGTTTTGAGTAAAAGCTGGTCGAGGCAGTAAGGAAGCACAAAAACATCTATAAAACACATTAGGTAAAGCAGTGGTTCCCTAACTTTTTCTACAGGAAAAAGTTTTTATCCCAATACAATATGTACCCCAAAACTTGCAATGAAGCAGAGAAATGCTAAACAAAACTGTATTACTTAGTAGATGAAAATAGTTGGAGACATACTACACACTGGTCCCTCTTCATTACCCACCACAGATATTAATATTACTCAACCATCACCTGGTCAAGACCAGGGCAAGATGTACATTTTCATACTTTGTATTCTTTTTTGGTTGTTGAAATGTCTTCTGTTGATTCATCATTGTCTGCCCTTTGGTACTTTCATAAATGTGTCCATGTTTTAAAAGTAGTGCAAAAACTGTACATTTAGCCTTGCTGCATCCAGAGGTTTGACTTGAAATAAGGTGGCCAGAGAATAAAATCTAGTTAAATAATAAATGAACTGATGTAACATAATAAAAGCATAAAACTGTCATAGGTTAATGCCTAATTTTCTACAGAATTCTAGCTCATGTTCAGGAACAAAGTTTTTAAAAGGTCATTTATTATGAATTTAAAAAAAAAAAAAAAAAGATACTGAGGAGATGCTACAAGACTACATAATCATATCTAAGATTCACAACTTCCAAATTGTAGGCTGACATCAGATGTATCAAATAAAGCAAAGTGAGATGCAAATATTTACAAGTGTTGCACTTCCATCCTCACTATTTATTCTACTAAGATTGACACCAAGTCTATGAATTTGCGCTCAATCTCAAACTGTGTGAATATTTTCACAGAGAAAAACAAAGTTATTAGGCTTTGCTATCTGCAGAGTATTCACAAGTGACATTCAGTGATTCAAAGAAACAACAGGTGTCCAAACAACAACTGTTATTATTTCTTAAAAAAGGAAAGAAAAAAAAAGTGTTAATGTGTACCAGAGGTGGACGTGCAGCAACTTTCCAGTCAGGATTTAAATTTGAGTTAAACTTCCGAGAATTATGTGAATGGAGATGGTTAAAAAAAAGGATGATCCCAGGCTGCTATAAAAGCACTGCTGTTCATAGACAAACATTTTCACAGTTTTCATTAAAACATGTACAAGCAATGAGGCAGAAAGGGGGCTCTGGATATGTGACATTACGGTAAAATCACTCAAATCAAAGTAGTATATATTTTTTAATCACTTGAAGGTGTGATTTTTTTTAAATAGTGTTGTTACTCACAGTAATAAACATTAAATCCTAAGCAATAAAGCATAGTTAGAAATGTATTTTGTCCTTTGACCACTTAAATAAGAGGCTAAAACCTTCGAATGAGATTTTTTTTAACCTTAAAGCTTTACCCTACATTCTTTGTTTTTTTTTTTTCTTCTTTTTTTTTCCTGAACAAAAGCAGTTTCTGATTAATATTTCAGTATCCGTTTTATCATTCTTGGAGAGTCACTTCCAAGGTGGCTGTATTTTCATCTCAGGGTCATTTTTGGCAGCATCTGAGTTTTTTTTTTTTTTTTTTTTCATAAATAGTGTTGGAAACCAAACCCATTTGGCACCAACAGCCAGAGAAAAAAAATCTCCATCCATAAGATTTTATCCATAAGATTCCATATTGGCTTTGAATAGTATAAAACTAGAATACATAGTATAATCCTGAGAACATGAAATTCTTTTGTAGTGTGACAGAACACTTCTCTCACTGCTTGTGTTTTAAGATTTGGCTAAAATAAAAATACAAAAAGTAAGTTTTCAGATTCTATCGGTATTTGAGTGTGTATGCACATGTGTATGTCTAAAAAAGATCGAGTAAAATGGGTAACATAACTGCTAGAAGTCCCTGGAGCTCAGTGATGGAGACAGAATACTGATTTAAAAAAAATCCAGTCGTCTAGTTCCACTTGCTTCTCTATCTCTCGATCCATTCACCAAACCTCTCCCACTATTTTGCATTTAATACTAATCTCTTCCCATTTCAAGCTTCCTTCATTATTTTCATATATCACTATACTTGCTCAGCTCTCACAATCCAATCTCTGTTTCCCTCCCTGGTCAACATTCCCAAATAAATACTGCTTCATCTAATCCTTCTCAGATTCTCCTGCTCCCCACATTACCACGTCTCACTGCCCATCGCTGTCACTCACCTCATTTCCTTCTTGCGCAGTATCTCTAAATGCTTGTTAGCTTTAGCAAGACTTAGGAGTCCCTCTAGCTTTGCAATCTCAATTAAGTAACCACAGCTTATTCAATGAGCCTCTAATCCTTAGTGAGAAGAAACATGAACAAATTTCCCCCTGAATTTTGGTTCAAACTCTGTCCCCCCTGGATTAAGATCCTGACGCATACTCAAGTGAAAGAGAGCAACTTAAAAAGCTGGTGCAAAGAATCTCAGTCTAGATTAGGTCTCCATGGACCTCCTTTTTGCTCAATCATGTGGATCCTACTGAACCAAATAACTCGTCCAAAACCAAAAAGCAAATAAACAGCTGCTTCCTTGACCACAAGAGGACATCACATGGTAATCCAGCCAAAATTCTTTCAAGTTAGTGTGTTCTCGGTACACTCTGTTCTCCAATCCCTGCCTGTTCTCATGGACGTGCACTCATTATAGACAAAAAAATAACCAACAATGATTTTTAAGCATTCAAAGAATGTAATTATGCACACATATGAGCAGGGCCTTGATCAACCCCAGTGCCATGGCTTAGTGTGGGATTATGGCAAAGTGGGCCAATGTGATTCCATTCAGCATTCAAAGCCATATCAGCAGGAAAGACAATAGTTCCGTCTTGGTAAATGTGTGCACTTTTCCAGGCAAAAGTTTCAGGAGCATACAGTCATGTACTCCTGCAGTAGTGCTGTAAGCTGTTGCTTTTAGACCACATACATTGAGAAAACTTAAAAAATTGCCTTACCTGATGCAGAGGAATAGCAGCATTAATTCAGAAGATAAAGCGAGAAACACATGGGAAGAGGGAAAAGAGAGGGAGATGGTGAAAGAGAGGGAAAGGGAGAAAAACAGACAGTTATGCAGTGTACCAAATCCATTTTGAGTTAAAAGCCTCACTGGCAAAGTGACATCTATCAATGTCATTGCTCCCTCGTCCATATTTGAGCAGTCATTAATCATGGATACTGGACTGATGTGGGCCATAATGGTGCATGATAGTCTAAAGCATTGATTGTAATTACTCCGAACACCTAGGTAGAAGCTATAGAAAAAAAAATAATCATCATAATAAATTTTCTTCTGACAGGCACGTTTTTCTAAAACCACGACAAGGATTTTCATTTAAGCTGGTTTAGAAGTTATTTCTCTTGTGTTAAAATGACAGAACATTCTCATTGTTCACTGTGCCTTTTTTCAGGTCCTCTGATAACATAAAACTGCTCCCATCCGTCAGTGTGAACAATATTTTTGTTTGTGATTGTTTAAATGTTTTCTCCAAAGTCTTCAAAATTACATTTGTGAATGGCGTCCATTATATTGTTGACGATTCATACTACAACATGGATTGACAACAGATGCAAAATCTGTCTTCATGAAGTATCTTCTGTCCGTATATCACCTGATATGCCACCCTTGTCAACATGCTTTAGAAATGGTCCAGATCTTTCACATTTTTAAGGAAGTTTCCCTTACCGATATTTATGGATTCTGGTCTTTTATACGTAGTGTCAGCCCTGCATATTTGGCATGTTACTGTTTTGCAAATAGGATTTTCTAACAAGTAATATAACGGTAATGCTAAATGTAAGCATATCAGTGACTCGTGCAGCTGCTTCTCCACCTACCAAATCAAAACAATCAAGCAAGAAACATCGTGTGTCTGTGTGTTGTGGGGCTGGGCAGGAAAAAAATAATTATGATTCAGTTTCCGTAGTATCAGTGTTCAGACAGAAATACTCCTTGATTTCAATCCCCTTACTTTTTGCTGGATCAGCAAGTATTTCCGATACTAATATCTGTCGGCTCAACTCTAATTTAAATCAAAACAATTCAGAAAACATTCCAATTAAGATATTTCATATGTTTGCACAATTATTGGCAGAATTTGTTGGTTACCATTCACCTTACGACTGGAATTAATTACAAACTACTCGTAAATACAACTGCCCTTAAGGTTTTAAAGCTTTGTTAATCAAATATTTATGATTCTGGCAACTCTTTAAAAGTTCATCATATTATATCTTTTATTTCAACTTTTTAACAAGTTTGGTTGTTTAAATAAAAATTTAAAGAAAAAAAAATTAAAAACTTGACAAAATGTTATTTGTGTAACAGCTTGGCTCTCTACTAAGTCAACGCTGACAGAAAAAATGCTCAGTGAAATACTTTTTTTTTTTTTTCCATTTTCTCTGTATACAAATCAATGATTATGGAGATTTAAGCACTCAAGTCACACATAAAATTAGTTGAAATGTGGGACTATTTATTATCCTTTTACAACTGATATAACCCCAAAATCAAAAACTGA
Source organism: Melanotaenia boesemani (assembly GCF_017639745.1). Taxonomy (NCBI): domain Eukaryota; kingdom Metazoa; phylum Chordata; class Actinopteri; order Atheriniformes; family Melanotaeniidae; genus Melanotaenia; species Melanotaenia boesemani. Next base: position 22,229,679 of record NC_055697.1, read on the forward strand.
GAAAAGAAACAATTTCTTTATGATTCTGTGACGTGTATTTCCTTGTTGTGTTAACTTAGAACGAAGCACTGCCTCTTATAAAGTTAAGTTCTTCAGAAAAAGCTTTCGAAATGCTTTGACGCAAAGATTTAATCAGAACTGTATAGTAAGACTTTTATTTTTACCCTTTGCCCACTTTTCCACAGAGAATTCTTTGATTACCTGGATTTACTGAATTTCTTTGTGCACAGGCACTATAGCCAGGTCTGGCAGTCTGAGCTTGAGCAGTGAGACCAGCTGGGATTTGTTATAGTGGAGGTATAAAAATATCCTCTGAGGTCAATGTGTTGAGTCAGCTTCAACACTCTGAACACTGTAGAATGCATTTCTGAGCGTGCATGTTACACACACATTTACTGCAAAATTTGTGCACAGTATATTACGGCATGGTTTAATCTGCACAATCATTACTCATGTTACTATATATAGATGTCAAAGGGGTACTTCACTGATTACTTGCAAGTTTAAACAAATATCAATATCCATCTTTGGTTTGATAAATGACAATACTTGCTTCTTCAGGCACAGAATAATTTGTATGGCAAGTCACAGCAATTCTGCCAGTCTCAGTTGGCAAGAATCTTTGTTTCTGTTTTTCTCTTGACATCCTTCAGTGTGCACTTAAGCTGCTTTATTTTCACATGCTGCTTGCCTGTATTTGTACTCTCATCAGCAGCATACAAAAAAAGTCTTCAGCTGTATTTTAACTTTTATTTTTGTGTATGGCTGTATGACAGATGAAAGAAAATCCATTCTCTGAACCATTAAAAAGTCAACCAGTGCAAACCTCAGTGAGAACCACACTAAAGGCACAACACTGAGCAGTTTGTTGGTGGTTAAAGAGCCTGAAAAGTTCAGAAGTAGTGCAAACCTGGTGTCCACTGAACAAAACAAAAGCTATTATTTCCAGGTAGGGAATACTTTAGTGTCAACAATAAAGATAAAAATTTAGGAACATCATAGTTTAGGTTCTGCTTTGATCATCTACTGAACCAGTTCAATGAGGATGTTTCACACGAGATTCCTGATAGAGTACGTACTAACCAAAATGTCTGAATTATGGCTTACGACCTAGTCATAGTTTTGTTGACCAAAACAAGAAACATGTTTTTTTTTTTTTTTTTTTTATGTGTGTGTTTTTTTTAACTCCTCTTTTCAAACAAAACAGGTCTTTTCTCCTCTACAAAAAGTTTTATGACACATCTTGATATTTCTGTCTATGTTTACAAACCTTTTAACTGCTGAATTAACTCCTTTCTGCTCTGATTTGTTTCTTAAAAGAATTCCAAAAAGTTAAAAGTTCCAAATATGGAGGAAAAAAATCCTGTCCAGTTTATAGATATAGTAACCATAAATAGTGTCACTTCTGAACCTTATTAGGGGATGTGAAAATTTAAATTTTAAATTTGCCCAAGACTATTAAGCATCCATCTATCATCCTGTCTCTTTTCTGAGCTCTGTCTAGCCAGTAAACGTTGGTCCGATTTTGACTCTCATCTCTTGCTCTTTCTCTCTCTCTGAATTTTCTCTGTCTTTTCCTTCTTCTGACAATATTCACCTTGGTTTCATTGATAAATTAGATGTGGTATGCATTCAAAAGTATCAGTGTGTTGATATCCAGTTGCTAGCATGTAAAGGAGTGCAGTAAAGCTAAAAACAGTTGTCATGTGATGCCCCAGGCTGGATTTTTTTTTGTGAAATGCAGTTTCTCAGGCTGCAGGGCAAAATCAGCTCCAGGAATGTATACAATACATTTCAGAGTACCATTAAAACAAGGCAGAAGTGTAAAATTTAAGGTCAGAAACTTGTGTAATATTGCTTTAGCAGAAACTGTATCCCCTTCCATTTTCTGTGGCAGGCACATGTCTTTCCCTTCTTAAGTTAAAAATCTTGACTGACAAATGCAGGCAGAAAGGTGGTTAGGGTTTGTAAAACCTCATAACTCAGTTCAATATTTAAAAAGTATAAACTGAGACGCTTACAGCACGGCCAATACTGTTAGGGGTCAAAATTATTCACTTTCATTTAGTTAGGTACTTAAAAGAGGACAGAAAGAGTAAGTAAATACAACAAATCCAGGATGTGGAGGCTTAGACAAGTTAAAAATTCCATTGTTTTGTTTTTCATCTTAGATCCAAGACTGAGCTGGCAGCTGTTAAAACACTAGCATTGATCTTAAAGTACAGGAATCTTGATCTGAAGCTTATTTATTGGTTCAGAGAAATTGACAGAGTTTGCAGAAATGTAAAATGTTAATATTGAATTATTGTGACTGCTGCTCAAATGGCAACAGTTTTTATCCCGCCTGTCATCTCCAGTGTCAAACCACTTTCATCTTAAATGTGACACATTACTAATGTGGCACTGTAATCTAAATATGTTCAATAATTTTCTGCTCCCAAATAAACAAAATGCTGGTGCCTGTCTAACATATACACCAACTCATGAGACTTGAACAGCCAAGAATTTCAATTTTCCATTTGATCTTTTCTTTTACCCTGGTGGCCGTGATGGCTCTGGTAGCTCAGGTCATATCCATTTGGCAGCATCTGAAAATTGCTTCTCATCCTCCACAATTACAGTCTTCATAAATGTTTAAATAGACTACTGCAATAAGTAAGTTACTTCTTTTCTGCAAGAATTTGTTTTTATCTCTGGTGGACAGTGGATCTTTACTTTATTGCGCTTTAAATATTTTTACTTTTGAGTTAATCCTGATCCCAAATGAGGGTCTAAAAGTACAAGCTGTTTGCTGCACAAATTTTTGTGTTTGCTGTAGCAAATTTGCACTTCGAAATACTGGGATACCCAAAACAGTTTTAAGATCTTATCTTAAATATTTTTAATGCACTACCACATTGCTAAATTGATCTGGAGCTAGAGCATTACCAGTCCTGGAGTTACTCTGTTGGGTGAATAGCTTGCTTTAAGGTTTTACTTTAGAAACTGTTGGGAAACCAAATTCCCTCTGTCTTATCCTCCTCCGCATGGAGTGCTGATAAGATGCTCAGCCTATTTGGACCATGCTATTCTTGCTCTTATCAGCACGTCTTATCGCACCACTTTTAAAATGGGTGGCCTGAGAGTAAGTGCTCCCTGCCGTCTCTTCCAAACCCTGTTGTTGCTGTGTTCAATTAGGTCCTGTGGGGACCAGATCCAGTCCTCTTTTACAGCCTTCTCCTTTTGAAGTTCTTTTAAACACCTTCACTATGACCTTCCCTTTTGGCTGCCTAGGCTAATGAAATGAAGCAACGCGGCTACACATACATGCACGCACATGCAGACATTTCTACACGCATACATGATTAATCACAATTAGTGCGCAATTATGTGCTAATAATGTGTGGGCATCTGTGTGAAGTGTGTTGGAATGAAGCTAGACTTTTGGCTTGTTACTGCCTTTCAGCATTTCAGTATTTTTATGTTCTCTGGCTGCTCCAACCCTCAAAGCCCTTTCTGCAACTGCAACTCTTAATTTGATCTCAATGTGATCATTACTACAAGATTTGAATCTCTCCACACTGGTTTAAACAGTAGGAAGATAAGAGATCTAAAAGCAAAAGTATATCAAAGAAAAAGAGATGCCATGCTGAGGTACAAAATTAAAATATAGGTTAAATGCACTATATAGCTTAAGATTTATGCAGTGTCTTTACTTAATTATCTATTATTATAAACTGGAAAGACTCTGCTTTTAGTACAAAGAATGAACACTTTTGGTAACAGGAAATGGTCAAAGCTGGACTCAGTCAATGAAAAGTGCCAATTTAAATGTAAAATGTGGCAACAAAGGAACAAATCAACAGAAGAACTGCACATAATGATGGGTCATATTCCTCTTTGGGGCATCTGTCTTCATAAACAAACTGAGTAAATAAACAGCAGACAAACTAAATGAACACCAATCCCTAACAGAAAAAAATATCCCTGACACAAAACAAAAACTATAGATTTTCTTTTAAAAAGAAGACCACAAAATAAATTGTAGTGCTGAAAAAATACTCTTGCCTTTCTCAATGTTAACAACAAAATCTCTTTCAGAGCTAAAAGTGGATGTTTGTGCTGTATTTGAAGGTGCTGATTAACCAGAGTGAACAAATTAATACTTCATTCAGGTGATGGGATTAATAAACGACAGGCTCGACTGGGAAGTGACATTTGTTAAATGCTTACAATAAAACAGAAAACCACAGCGGACTGAACTTGTGACAGTACAGCTTGTAGAAATAATATTCAGATGATTTGCTCTTTTTAATCCAGATCTGATTTTTAATTATCTTTCTGCTTAAGACTAACATTACCAAACAGGAGACAAACAATTAGTGTGAGGTTTAATTACTGATTTTCAGATCTGATTAATACCAGAGTTTGCATGCTTGTAAAATACATGCCTTTACTATAACTCAGCTCTGGTAATTTAAAGAATTGGAAATAACCTAAAATTCTGCATTAATTTTCCATCTTTCTTTTGAAGGTGGTTATTATTCATATACATGAATTTAAAATAAGCAAAACTATAACATAAGCAATCTGCAGTTTACATAGTTCTAGTATATTCTCTTGAGTTATTAGTGTAAAAGACACAAAATTTATTAACATTTAACCTATTTAGCCATTTGATAAATAGCCGTTAAAGGAACGCTAACTCAGAAATCTATCACTGGGGAGTGATTGGAAAAAAAATAAATAAAAGATATAAGACATTTTCTCACTGCCAGCAAATTCTCTGGCACAGTAATGTCATCATATGTCAACTTTTAAAGAGAACAATACACTGTGAATTACTATTTAATAAGAGCCATGTGAGGTTCTTTAGTGCACTTCAGGTCCCAAAGCTATTTTTAGCAGAAACTGCAGAGGATAAATGTGACAGAACATATAGGGAATAGTTTCCATCTCACACAGCACGTTATTTTCAAACTATCTTACCTCATATGCTGCCAGCTTTACTAACACTGCTGCCCCGTGCCAACAACAGCTTCAGTTGTATATAATGTTTCATGCTACCGCTCTCAAACTACCTCTGACTTAAAAAGATGATGTTTCACTATCGGGGTAATATCACAAAGCCCACAAATCATTTACTTATGTCCTACTTATAATAACCTTCTTTTTAAAGTAGTTTTAGATACAATTTTGTCAAGAGTTTGATTTTTATCAGACATCTAAAGCATTATGAAAGTCTGACTGGGAAGACAGTTTGTTGTCTCTGACTTGTATATAACTGCTTGTTTGCATGAGTTCAGCACTGCTTAATACACAAAGCACAGACGAACACACTTTGCTGTAATGGAGAAAAAGAAACAGCAAAGAATGCATTACAATCTTTTTTTTAAATGGCTCTGATAAGGGCAATTTTCATTATTGCTCATGGCAAGAAAACATTATTAGTAGTAGAGGTGGAAAGATTCCAATTCTATGACGGATCCCAATGTAGACATGGTCAATCCCGCCTTGAAACAGTGAGAGCATAGTAGAGAAGAGTGGTTTCTCAAATCAGACTCAAAACTACAACATTTTGTTAAAAAAAAATAAAATATGGAAAGATGTTGGCTGTTGTAATCTCAAAAACCCAAGGATCACAGTAAGCCTGGATTGATCAATGATTTAACAAGACTGCCATTGTTGCCCTCCAACTGAAAGACAGAATAAAATCAGATGTAGAATAAGCATCTATTTCACACACTGAGCTGGAATCTCAGAACTCTAACCAGTAGTGCAGTTGTCACTCACTGATTATGTGATGCTGGCTTTTAAACACAGTAATGATGGACATATTCAGTTCTATTTTTCTCAGCTGATAAAGACCTTGAAGCTGCAGTAAAAACTTAGACCATTCACTTGACTTTTACAGAAACAGCTCTACTCTGTAGCCCAACAAATGTCCAGTTTATATGCGAGGTATACATTGCTAATCGAGTAGCCATGACATGGTTGTGGACCTGGGTGGCAACTGACATATTTAACAAAGTATATAACTAGTGTATATTTTCCACTGGTTTTTAAAGTCTATATATATTTTCAGCAATGATTATGTTGGCTTCATCGGGCCGTGATCTACAGCTCTCACTGGAGCAATTCGCAGCCTAGTGTGAAGCGGCTGGGATGAGAATCAGCACCTCTAAATCCGAGACATAGTCCTCAGCCAGAAAAGGGTGGAGTGCTCTCTCCGGGTCTGTGATGGGGTCCTGCCCCAAGTGGAGGAGTTCACGTATCTCGGAGTCTTATTCACGAGTGAGGGAAGGATGGAGCGGGAGATCGACAGCTGGATCGGTGCAGCGTCTGCAGTGATGCGGACTCTGCATCGGTCTGTCTTGGTTTAGAAGGAGCTGAGCCAAAAGGCAAAGCTCTCGATTTATTGGTTGATCTACATTCCTACCCTCACCTATGGTCACGAGCTGTGGGTAGTGACCAAAAGAACAAGATCGCGAATACAAGCGGCCGAAAAGAGTTTTCTCTGCAGGGTGGCTGGGCTCTCCCTTAGAGATAGGGTGAGAAGCTCGGTGATCCGGGAGGGGCTCAGAGTAGAGTCGCTGCTCCTCCACATCGAGAGGAGCCAGATGAGGTGGATCGGGCATCTGGGTAAGATGCCTCCTGGACGCCTCCCTGGTGAGGTGTTCCGGGCAAGTCCCACCGGAAAGAGGCCCCGGGGAAGACAGGACACACTGGATGGACTACATCTCTCAGCTGGCCTGGGAACGCCTCGGGATGAGCTGGTGAATGTGGCCGGGGAGAGGGAAGTCTGGGTTTCCCTGCTTAGACAGCAGCCCCCGCGACCTGACTCCGGATAGGCAGATGATTGATGGATGGATGGATGGATGGATGGATGGATGGATGGATGCTGGTTTCAAACAAGCACAATTATTGAGTTCTGTAATATCTATAAATGTGTGTTTTCAATTTTTAAATTATGTAAATAAATCTAATACAGCTCAATAAATGAGCTCATTGTTATGTTAGTGTTTAGTAGTGGGACTGATTATAACAGAAATATAGTTTATTATCTGCCCTGTAAATTTTAGATATTTTGCTTATTTCAGTGACACAGTCACTCTTTTACTATTAAAAAAATGTCTGAGGCAAATAACCAAATTACTTGCATGACTTGCACATGCATTGTTAATTTGGTTTGTCATTTGTTCCAAGAAAACCTCTACTTATATTTAAATATTTTTAACTTAAGCTCTCTAACAAATAATTAACAATTATATCAACAGCACAAAAACTGGGCAAGAAATCTGAGTGCAGATGTTTAGTAGAGAAAGATCTGCCACAGAATGAGCCAGTGTTTGAAGGAGAGATTGAAACCTAGAGGCACCTGTTAGTGCACATCAGAGTGAAGCTGAGTCACACTCGTAAGTGTTTTCAAAGACACTGAGACACACTCACAGCAGCGTTCCCAACTTTTCTCCTGCAAATGAAGTGTAGCTAAAGCCAACACTTGCTGCAGTAATGGTGCTGACTCAGCTCAGCCAAGAACTTGTTCAGTGTTCATTACCTCTTTAATATGTTCATTAATGATGATGTCGCCATTGATTAGTTCAAGGAAAGCAAGCGTTTGGGGCCCATAATGTGTTTTCAAATGCTAATAACATTTCTGAGCATCTGTTGTTGAAAAGTAAAAGATCAGTTTTAAGACTGAATTTTATGTATGCTTTAATATTTTTCAAAATCAACTTTATGATAAACTGAAAACAAAAATGGAATAACACCAGGAAAGTACACACACTTTACAGTCAAATGCGGCAATGCCAAGATTGAAAATGCATAAATCACATCCACTTATTAAACACACACACACACACACACACACACACACACACACACACACACACACACACACACATTCAACAGCATCAACTACTGCAATACTTTTCTAGCAGATTTCCCAGCATGCAGTGTTACCCCAACAGATGGTCCAGGTTTTGGTGTTTGATCAACCAAGAACAGCAGATAATTTCTGTACTCACTGATCTTCACTGGCTTTGCTTAAATCAAATTATAAATTCAAGTCACAAAAGTTTACCTACATAGTGGTGCCTGGATCAGGATCCAACTGTTGCATTACATCCATTTAGCAGATGCTTTTATCCAAGGCAACCCGGAACACTTTAAGGCCATGTGTGGTTTGGTATCCTGTCCAAAGATACTTTTAAACACACTTTAGAGAAGTTGGGGATTAAGCTTGCCACTTCTGATTGAAAGCCAACCACTCCACCGTCTGAGCAGCATCCGCTTCTGTAGTTATTCATACTGACATTTGATCCTTCTCATCCATTGCGTTCTTCTAAGGAGCGTAATTTAGCACTTCCATGCCTACCATATTGTCTCGGTCCAAACTTTTCTCAGTTGTGGTTACACACTGGTGGATTGAGCTACCAATACCATCACTTTAACATGAAAAGCCCCTGAAGTCTCATCATCCCAGAAAAAATCTCCTATGTGCACGTACTTGTAGCACTTCTTCAGTGGTTCTACTTATAAGATTTAGTATTTAAGGCTTAATTCAGGGTTCCCAGCCATAAAGAAACTTGCTAGCAGCTCTGGATACAAGCATTTGCTCAATGTTTTGCTATGTCTTGAAAAAGATTCAAATTGTCATTGCCATAATGAGCACCTTCACATCACAGCAAGAATGATTAGGGTTGAAACTTGCTGGTTTCCTAGGACATGCTCCAGGAGTTTGAATATTCTCTCTGTATCTTACTGTGCTCCCTTTCATCCACAGGTTGTGATGTTCCTTTAAATATGGCTGTGATTATTTTCTTTAACAAAAACACACCAGTGGACAATTATGGGGCGCCAAGTGTAAAAATTCAGTATAAAAAAAGCTGACACATTTTCATTATTTATCTCACTTTTCTCACATTTAGCACATTTTTCCTACATTTTCCTACATTTAACATAACTTTTAACCACATGTATAATGGTCAAAAAGAACATCTAAATCTAAATTTTAAATCTAAATGCTATATGTTAAATCTAAATGTTATATGTTTAGAAAGTTAAAAATAAATATATGCATCTTACCATTAATGGTGTGAATGGTTGGTTGGAAGTGTACTTTGAAGTGCAGCTCGTAAATGCAGAAAGACATTCACAGTAAAGACCTGTGTTTGTGCGTGTGTGCGTGCGAGCGAGTATTTCCCTACTAGCGTATTGGTTGAGGTTAAAAGGGGCGGGGTTAATTAGCATATATTCGAAACATTTAGGTTAAACATTTAGATTTAGATTTAACATTTAACATTTAGATATAGATTTAACATTTAGATTTAGATTTAACATTTAGATATAACATATAACATTTAGATTTAGATTTAAACATTTAGATATAAGATTTAACATTTAAATATAACATATAACATTTAGATTTAGATTTAAACATTTAGATATAAGATTTAACATTTAAATATAACATATAACATTTAGATTTAGATTTAACATTTAGATTTAGATTTAACATTTAGATATAACATATAACATTTAGATTTAGATTTAAACATTTAGATATAAGATTTAACATTTAGATTTAGATTTAACATTTAGATATAACATATAACATTTAGATTTAGATTTAAACATTTAGATATAAGATTTAACATTTAAATATAACATATAACATTTAGATTTAGATTTAAACATTTAGATTTAACATATAACATTTAGATTTAGATTTAAACATTTAGATTTAGATTTAACATTTAGATATAACATATAACATTTAGATTTAACATACAGCATTTAGATTTAGATCTAAAATTTAGATTTAGATGTTCTATTTGACCATTATACATGTGGTTAAAAGTTATGTTAAATGTAGGAAAATGTAGGAAAAATGTGCTAAATGTGAGAAAAGTGAGATAAATAATGAAAATGTGTCAGCTACAACTTTTATACTGAATTTTTACACTTGGCGCCCCATAGACAATGACAGGATATTTATTAATGCTTTAAGAACATCATTGTTTCAGGGATAAAAAACTGAATGTGTGTTTTTGTACTTTGTAAGAAAATGGATTCTTACCAGCAGGAGGAAGAGTGTGTGTTATTTTCTTGCTCTCGTAATCCATCGAATCAAAACCCGCTAGAAATAAGGTGAAGTTCGGAGCTGAAGGAAAAACGATGTTTAAACCTTCAAAACCAAAGTAAATACAAGGTGGAGAGATATTGGAAAACTGAAATTACATTTAAGAAGGTGCAGTTACACCAACATCTAAAAGGTAAAATTACAAGAAAAATGATAATTGCATAAACTCAGTGTCCCGACTTCTATGATAGTTTGCTTGAACATATGAAGTAATCTTGAACATGATTTCTTTTGAACTCATTTTACTATCTTAACCATGAAGATCATAGCCATACTATATAACCCTTAATAAATACAGCTCTTCATACAGGAATGGCTGATGAGCAGAGTTAATTAGCAAGCGGCAGGACGGCTTCAGGGTTTATGTAATGTTACACCCATCCTGTCAGGCCAGATTAGCTCAACACAGAGGGGTAAAGGGCACAAACAGGCTAATGAACATGGGAAATCCAGAAATGCAGGAAGAGATTCCTCCTAGTGTGGCTGGCTGCCAGGCTGTAACAAGCCATGTAGAAATCTTGCAATCCTGCACTTTTTTTTTTAAATTTTTTTATTAAACATCTATGGTACGCCATTGTATCACGAGAAGACAACATACAAAATTTCATTTTATACCAAAGTGACCTCCATAAACAGTTTGTGGAAACTATAGGAGAACATCAGTCCAGGTCTCACTACATTCTCTTAAAAAAAATTAAATAAATAAAAAAAATAAAAAGAGTAGGAAACCTCTGGCTTGCATGTCCCTTGCATGTTGTTGCCACGGTACCCAGAGAGCCAGTGGTGTAAATAAACATGAAGCTAAAGCAGCCATATGTTGATAATTTTACAGAAGCTGTGATGCTAAAATAATATGAGCATGCACTGATACTACAATCCAGATTCCTGGCAACTTGCCACGGGATCTCCAGTTCTACTGCTAGCCCTTGACATCTAACAGCAGATAAACATCCCAAGTGTGCCCAGGAAAATAAATAGCCCTTTTTCTTAGTCTATAAAAATTTAAGACTTTCTAAATGTGGACTGTAATGTCCATTAACAGATATTGATGGGTAAGGGGTAAACACGTTTGCTACTATCATTATGCTAGTTTTATGCTTTGATTAACAGTTCTTCATTTTGTTTAATGCTTGATTCTATGCACTGATGTTTGACAAACTTAAATAGTTCAAAAATTATTTTTTTACATTACCCAAAAAAAGTTAAGGATAATCAGCTTTTTGTATGGTGTCAGAATTCAACTTAAATTCACTATAACCTTTACAGGGGAACCTCTCGAAACTTTTAAAGACTAAGCCTAACAGGACAAGTTACTGACACATTGACATTATTGTGTTGTGGGTATACCCACCACAGTTGGTAGATTGTTTAATAAATTATCTGTGATGAAGGAATTACCATAGAATGATGTCAGTGTGGCATGAACTTTGCATTTTCTGCAAATTTTAAACAAAAGTTGAATATCCATAACTTGAATAGTGAATAGTGAACATACATACCACACAAAACTGAAAGAGGCAGAAGTCAGTCAAAAATCAAAGAAGTCCTGTTGCTCAGTAGCTAAAAATAAAAATTAAAATGTGTTCTCCTGGGCAAGAAAAGCTGTTTCTGTTGGAGTTTCTTGTGTTACCCCTCTTATTAATGTCACATATTTTAAAGCACCCATTCAGCCAACCTGATGACAGACATCATCTTCAGGCTCAGCATTTACTTAGTAATGGAGTTTGGAAGAAACTGTGCTCTTAATTTTCTTCTTTACCTTTTTGTTTTTGTACGAATGAACACAGTGCAGTAGTTATTTATAACTGAGGTGGAATTAAAATAACCTCAGATGTATCTTTTGTGATGAATTTGAAATAGAGGGTGGAGTATTTGCAAACTGTGTCACCACAATTATGAGCTACAGCACGGCTGTCCAAAATTTTCCGCTCATTTCAATTTCACAGTAATAACAGCATTGACAAAAGCTGATTATTCACGAATGTTGACTCTACTCTGCACTGTGATGAGGAGATAAATACACTCCATGCACATGGCATTCACAAATCGCAAAAAGGGTGAAGAGTTTGGCGCTCGTGAACGGTGTACTGCTCAACGTAGTGAAGCATCATCTTCAGTCCAAGATGGAGGTGCTCATGAGAATGTCAGGGTAACCTTGGCATGCATTTAAGCTCAAAATGTTTAAGTACGCATGCACACAAATGGAGATTTCAGTACTCAGATTCCAACCACAGATCAAGGTTCAATAATGAAGCTATGCTCTGCACAGACTGCCGAGAAAACAATACAGGTAAGTGTCAATTTCTACTTAGATACCCCAGAATGCCAAAAAAATAAATTTTTATTTTGTTTTTTCCATTTTTAGGCAGAGAAAAATCTAGATTTTCTTCCCCTGAATATAGAAGGACTGTAAGAACTGATGCAAAACAGCAAAATCTGTTCAGAAATCATGACCTATGCCTGCATGTGGTCAAGCAAATCGCATGCTACAATAAAGTCCAAGACTGTAGTGTTCAAAGACGTTCAGCTGGAAGCTGTTGATTGTGGTATCTAATGACCCACACCTGCCATTTCTACTGATGCTGATGATGTACTCCTTTCACATCGTCAGCTTTGTATGGAGTAAACAAAAACATGGTCTCATCAAAATGAGAACTTGGCAACATTCCTGTAGTCAAAGGTACAAGTGTATAGTGAATAACATTCATTATTCCAGCTTAGGCCTAATTTGGTAGGCAGACTAACTGTAGAGTAGTTATCAAAATGAAACATTTTCAAAGACAATGTAATTAAGAATGATTCACTTTGATCACAAAAGCAACAGATAGAAAACAAACTTGAAAAAAAGGACTTGATGCCTCTGAAAATCTGCTTAACAATTTAGATATTTCAGCAGCAGGAAACGGTTCGACCTCAATATGCAACCAGCAGCTAACGGAAGTGCCATCAACAGTAAACAAGGCCCAGTGTTTAAACTGAACAATATCTCTGCAATTACCACAGTATGAAAAAGCATGATTGTCGGTTTGAAAAAACAAACAAACAAAGAAACAAAAGGTAATACAGACTAGTTTTATTCCACCCAGGTCCCACGTAGCTATTGTTTGTCTCAGACCAGCAGCTATGTTCTGCCCAGTGTGATCTGGAAAAAATTAGTCTGGAGACATTTTGTTTTCATGTTGAAATCTGCCTGAGATTTATATACGGCTCTATGGTGCAGCTTGACTACAGGTGTGTAGCGGTGGCAAAACATTGGACTGTAGCCACGTCCTTCACAACACCTTCACGACACTCATCATACAGGGCAGGAGAGACACTTGACTAAAATGGTGACGAAATGGCAGTGATACCGTTTGTCCAAAGTGTTGATGAGTTTCTTAAATCCCGGGTTGAACACTGTGTTAACTGAGCACCGGTCTTTGGCGAGAAAAAAAAAAAAGTGATGTTTGTTTTTAACGTTTGATATCTCTTGTCGTCTCTGGGAGCTGGTAGATTATTTAGTCACGACTGTTCAGTCTAACTTGAGAGATGTTGAGAACTCGTGTTAAATAAAACTAAAGTGGTTGGGACTGTGGGAGGAGTCTGCAGCAGAGCGCTGCGATGCCAGTGGCGCTCAATTTGAAACTGAAAACACCACAAGAGTAAACTGAGAAGGAGCAAAAAAAAAAACAGATCATTTCATTTTTATGATCGTTGAAAACTCAGATCATAATTGAGATTAAAATTCGATTTATCACCCAGCCCTACTATGCATTAGTATTAATTGTATAATACAGTATAACACTGAATGGATACAACTGAATGTGTTTACTGAAAATTGTGCCATTATTTAACCCTGGAAAAGAGCCTTCAGTCTCTTTGAATATACTTGTGCTTCTGTAGCTGCCTGTATACCATTTTGAAGGTAAATCTACTGTTGAGGTCTTTGTATTAAACTGCACTAGTTCCAGGTCAGTGTATCTGGTCAAAGATGAACTTCAACCTGACTGAGCACCTCAGTGTGGAAAAAAAATGGAAATGTTTGTTTTTGTTTTTTTGTTTTAATGAAGTCTTCAACAAGACGTTACCACACCAGTCTGCGGTAGCATTTTCCATCTGCCTTCCTGCTTTATTTGGCTACAGGTTAAATCACAACACCCCCCCCCCCCCCCCCCCCCCTTTATTTGCTCCTTGACTAAATGGATAATCTAATCAATGAAATTTACTGGACTATGTCTCACCAGAGAGGTATTTTCCTTTTTCAGGTAGAAATTACAGTGGAGCAACCAGAGCCCACTGTGGCCAAACTGTGATGTTCTGAAAAGAGGCTGAAAAATTGAAACTGCTTTTATGTAAGCCAAATGAACACAAATACAATTAAGTTAATTTTGGCCTGCCTGTCAAGGGTGCTCTATAAAGCTATCCACAGACCCAGACTCTGAGTTGGTATTGAATAAGAAGGTGAGAAAAGGCTAGGGGAAGCCAAATGAGACAATGACTCCTCGTGTTTTTCTCCTTATGTGTGGAAAAGTGTTAAAGGACACTAATGGAAACACATCTTTTCTTTTTCATCTCTCCATTTTTTCACCTCTCAGCACCTGCTTACTTGTTCCTGCTTCCCATGTGGATTTACAGTGATCTAAATTGAAAATATACTTAGTGATAGCTTAGTTATTCTCCACACTTCTAATTCAATTACTTTTTCTTCCCAGCTTGTACACTAAAGCTTAAACAATAGATGTAGGGTCTTAAACCATCTCATTCGAATAATTCTAATCCTATTGTTTCAGAAGGACACATTTACATAACCACAAGATGGATTCAACCATCACCTTCTTTGTTTTGCTTTGGAAAGTGACTTTGCCAATTTTAAAGATGGAAACAAATTTACAAAGAAGTCAAAAACTAAAACATCTCTACCTCTAATCATACACAAATTTAAATCAATCCTGCAATGCTTGAAAGCATGGCACAATAAAATAAAATGCAATCAAGTTTATTACATCACTATTTGTAGTATCGTTTGAATATTCCATCCCCAGTGTGCACTATATGGTGGAAAAGGTTATTGACATATGCTATTCATGTGCAAAGCCCTCAGTCTCTCAGTTTAATCAAAGCAGTGACTAATCCTCAACGAGACAAGGCCGGAAGATCTCCAGATAGAAGAATAGATTAGCATCATTAATGACACTGACACATGGATTTAATTGTGGCTCTTGCATTTCGGCTAGCGTGGTTCCCGATGGGCTATCTCTCAGCGGAGAAACATAGCCGCCTCGAGCAGTCTCAACAAGACAGGGCTGACTGATTGGCTGAGAAGTTAATTTCATAGAGCTATATCCATGGCTACACTTCCATTTCATCTGCAGAGAGCCGCATGATCATCTTGCTGCATCTACTTGACAAGCGAGCTAATTATCAGTGGATGGGAAATGCACAACGATAGCCAGATTACTTGTGCAAGTGAGAACTAAAGGAGCTCTGTTGTGTATATATTAAGAGGCACTGCAAAATTAAGTTATGAAGGGCCATGAGGCGGAATAAGGAACATAACTGGTATTCTGCAAAGAAGCTTGGGACAGAGTATGTAAAATCCATCCTTAAGTAACCTCTTGATGAAGCACACACTGCATGCTACGCAATTCAGCCAGAGGAAATCTTTATAGCAATGCTGTAATGACTTCAAGACAGAAATAGGCCAAATATAAGTTGCCCTAAAATGCAATTAAAATCATGTTGTTTTAACTCAAATAGTTACAAAATATTTGTTATACCCATTTCAGTGACACAGCTGTTGAGAAGGATGGTTATAACAGTCTATTGCTTTTGGTCCTGCAAAGCAAACTTGATCTACAATGGGGAGAAGTGTTTGAGGGAATATAAAGGGTTATTTAATCATTCTCAATGCTATAAAACACTATTATCAAATGAGGTTTATGGAGATGGTAGAGGATGGTAGAGCCATGGCTCTCATGTTTGCATCTTTTTAATTCCTCTTTCCCTCTTTTACTTCACTGGACTATCCATTTCCCACATATGGCAGAGCAGAAGATGAAGCAAAATAAGAGCTCCAGATTTAAAAGAAAAAAAAAAAAAAAGCCACACGACAGTACAAGGGAGGCCTATTTCATTTGACAGGACTAAAGCATGACCAGAGCTGAGGAATGCTATGAATAAATGACATGCATTATTTCACATGGATCTGCTGTGACTTTCTCTGTTTTTGTTAACTTTGTCATTTTCCCGCTCTCTCCAATCACAGCACCATACCTCCACAAATGGGAGCTTCTGAAATGAGTCCAGAGCACCAGCATGTTCCTACTCCCCTTTGTCTGTGCTGTTAAGAATGTCCCCTCACTGCTGCTGTGTAAATGTCCCCTGCTTGGCTGATGGATCTTCGCAGGGTGGATTCAACAGCAGGCTCTGATTGAATTTCCCTCCATCAGATTAATCTCAAGCAGACACATGGAGCTATTTGCACACATGCATAAAATCCCTTTTTTAAAGTTCATCCACATGAGGACGAACACAATAGCCACACACAAATAGATGTGCAAAAAAATACATTTATAAACTTACACAAAAAATGTTTAACTGAAACTTTAAGGAGGCCTGGCATTATCTGACAAATGGTCAGTAGTCTGAAATCAGTTCAGCTCATTCTCAATTTCCAAGAGCAGCTATCATTTGGTGCAGACTAACATGCCTCTGGACTCAAATGGATAAACTTAGAACCAATCAGATCAATGCGGCATAGAACACACTGCTGGCTGATGGATAAATGTCAATGCGCCTGTGTTGGAGAAAAGATGCTGTCCAGTTTCTTAAAAACTGTCAAGAATGTTCCACATCAACAGTACCATCAATGCCGTTTATGAAAGTGCATCAACAGTGCTAAACCTGCTCTGCATTAGGCTCTAATTGGCCAGGCACAGGCAGGGCTGGGCAGTACAGGGCCATCTCTTTCAGAGCAAATAAAACATGAACATTAAAAAAAAAAGTCACCCTTTTCTCTGGCTAATTTGAAGGTAATATGGAGAGCGATGTAGCACAAAACATTCTGTCCTATTGGCCATCCAGAAAAAAAAAGCAGGTACAGTGTAAGTTGAAGGCAAAATGAATATCGCATTAGAGCAGAAAAAGCATAACTTGTGTACCTGAAATTATTTTAACAATAAAATACAATGTTTGGCACTGATCACATTTAAATAATGCAGTCCTCAAACCCAATTATCAACTTATTGTGACCACAATGCAACAATGGAAGAATAAGAGCTGAAAGCCATAATTATCTCTCCTAACGTGACTGTACTTGGCTACTAATTACCATTTTTATTGTGAATATCTTATTCTTCCTGTATTAAGGCAAACTGTTATAATGCTTTCCAAGCATTCGCCCTGCCAAGCAGAAAAGGCAGCACATTTACTTGGAAATATCATATTTTGAATCACTTTTGATAAAATTTTGATTAATTTGTTTTGTTATTTTTCCTTTCAAGTTTTTTTTATTAGAGACTCATGGCCTCTGTTAAGCATAGCTTGTGGAACATGTGACTGTGTTCTTATTACATACATAAATAATAGACAAAGAGCTACTCAGATGTTTATCTTACCGTTTCTGCAATTCTGCCAGTAAATCTAATGAAAGCAGAGGATGTTTAATTGGGTCAATATTTACATATGTATACAAACTTAAAGTGGCTGTAATTACTTTAAAATTAATCCCAAAGCATTATTATTTATTCAACTTGTTTGTCTCCAGAAAAAAAACTGGTTCAAGGCTCCAACTGCCTCCTCTGAAGCTATGAGTATGAACACTATGGAAGACCTTCTGTATTGTCTGTGCCTGTGTTTAGGTGCAGAGGAA
The DNA here is from genome assembly GCF_017639745.1 of Melanotaenia boesemani. Taxonomy (NCBI): domain Eukaryota; kingdom Metazoa; phylum Chordata; class Actinopteri; order Atheriniformes; family Melanotaeniidae; genus Melanotaenia; species Melanotaenia boesemani. The sequence continues at coordinate 22,247,654 of NC_055697.1, forward strand.
GAAGCTGCAGAAAAATCTCTGAACAGCTGCTTCCTAACACATCTGTTTCCACTCTGACAAAGGTGTCATTTTTTTAAGCCTTTTATGCAGTAGTTGGTGCAAAATTGAACTTTTTGAAGTGTAAGTGTGAAATGCTGCTTAAATGTGTCAGCATTTAAATTTTCATGTGTTTCTTTTGCGGTTTGATTTGTAAAAGTAAGTTTGTTAGTAGCACACTTGAGGGATTAAAGATTTAAAAAATAAACTCGACTTAAAACAAATTATGCCTAATGAAATGTAGATTAGTAGTATGACAGATTCTCTCATCAAAGCTAGGTGGAATATCATCCTAAGCAATCACTGTGACAAAATTCCTCTCACATGGTTCGTCTTTAAATCCACAAAGTCACACCTTACCCTCCTTCTGTACTGTGCAAGAATAAAAGCTATAGAGGTCCCCACAGGAATCCCTGTCATGAGTGTGATTTCCTCTAAAGATTCAGCTTAGAAAGCCATTTGTCACTTGGTGTTTGTTAAAATCAAGGTTAATTTTTTGGATGACCTGGGTAATATTGCAACAAATACCAGCATGGTACATGATAAAACATCTGCCTCCCATACAATTGTATAGGAGGCAGATTACAAGCCAATATTAGTATGACACTGTCAAAAAGCGTAAAAGCTGCATAGGGGTGGGAAAGTAGGAGGGGAGTCAAACATCCAATTTCTATTAATATTTTGAGCATAATAAAGATAAAGAGGTATTTGAATGAGTAATAAAATGGGCAGACATGGTGGAAAGGGGTTCGAAGCTAATGCTCAAACATTGCTGATGCTGGTCCAGCTCAAGCAGTACTGGCACCAAGCCAGATTAAAAAACAAGGGCAACCTACCCTAAAATGCCTTATGTGTACTTTACCAATTCAGAGTAAATTTAAAGAAAACACCAGGAAAGCAAAGCATTTCCTTCCTTGAGATTCCTATTACCTGATCCCCTTTAAAATAAATTAATAAATTAATTTATCCTCACTTAGTCGACTCCACACCATCTACGTGCCAGTACAACAGTGCAGAAGATCACACATGTCAGATGCTGCATTTAGATTCTGTAGTGCAAGTGGTGTATACACCTATCTAGATCACATGGTTCATATCCACCCCCACCCTGCACATTTATCTTGTCAACTATTTATAACACTGAACCTTGATCATTGACAGGTTATGAGTGTTTTAAAATGATGCCTTCTCTCCCCGGGAAGCATATTTCCCTCATTAGGGATATGTCCTCCCCTTCTGTTCGTCAACATTTCTAGGAAACTAAATTAATGCAGCACATCTCCTGACATCCTTACAAATCTGTTTGTCATGGCTTAAACACAAACAGCTCCAAAAGACACTGAAAAAGATCAAAATGATTTGGTCTACTTATAAAACATTACAAGAGGCCAAATTAATCTTTGACTAAACAATTTGGTTACGTACTTATGTATATAAAGTTTTTTTTTTGTATGCAAATGACAACCAGTAGCAAACAGCATAAACTATTTCTCATTGCTGGTGATAGTAGAGAGTAAGCTGAGAAGTAGGAATGCACGATATTGCCGATATTTTACAACTCATTTAGCCGATAAACGATACCGATATTCCCAGGAAAACCTTTTTAGAAAAGCACACGTAGACTACGTCATTATACAAACCTTATCCCATAACATTAAAAAGGAATTATTGTCAAGAGGACAAATGATGATCAGTGGAAGCCTGGCATCAAATTATACAAATTCACAGTCATTTCTTGGTTCCTCCTTAGCTTCACTCTGGGTGACACAGCATTTTAAATAAATAAACAAAAAGGTAGACTGAGGTTATCAAGGCACAGCTGTTTTTTTTCACCAGATGGTGAAGCATTGTCTCACCTCTTTCTTCTCTTCTGCCTACTAATATTTCTCAGTTTTATCAAGGATGCCAATCACGCTTAAGGTATTCTTGCAGAGAAAGATATTGCCTTCTGCCAAAACAGCCATTGTGAGGCCCACTAAGTCAAATGGATGTAGATGCATTTATGAGACTCAAGCTTCTGTTTACAGCAATAATTTCTCTCAGCAGGGGTTATCACTGCAAAGCACCCTGCGTATAGATCATCTGTTAAACACATCTCATCTCTCATGCTCTCTCCCTTCCATCCTCCCTCAGCAAAACAGGCTAATTAGTTCTACCAGTTTTGTACTAATTTAACGCTGTACTTTCGCACCCATCCTCAAATTTCACGAAGGTGCTTAAAAATAAAAACACTATTAATGTCCAATTGTGGGTGTTTAATGCTTGTCACTGTGTTCTGACTGATGAAGATGTGTCTTGCTGGGATGATACATGCATAATAAGTGATTGTGAATCAAACTGTGTGTTGAATCACAGCACTGGAGAGAAAATGACAGAAAGAGTGTGACGGAGAAAGTGAAAAAGGGGAGAGACTATGAAAAGAGACGAGCAGCTGAGCCTCTGGGTTTGGTAATTGTAATGGTGTCAAATGAGTAAGGTCATTACTGTTAATGTCTTTTACGGCATTACAGTCTATTTGTTATGTCTTTTAGACACCCAGGCAATGTCTTGTTATGACACAAAGACTTGAATATTTGCATAACTTGAATATGTAAGAAACATTTAATTTTAATTTTCCTATATTTTAGGCAGAAGAGTCTGCGTGAAATCATGGAGTCATTCTTGGCTGAAAATGACCTCAAGTGCATTTTAAAAGGAATGAATATGAGCTATTTTGCATATTCTGCTGTTGTGTTTTTTCCCTATTTTACTTAAATGTTGAAATAATTTTCATAAAACATTAGTGATCAAACACTGTTCTTTAAGATATACAAATCGAAATTGCTTTGAAAGTAAACCAATTAAAAGCAAAAAAAAAAATCTGCTAAAGACCACATTATCTTCCATTAATCTATTAATTCACTAAATGAAAAATTACTGGTAGCTACCAGTGATAGCGAGTTTATTAGTTAAGCAAAAAATCCCAGACATTCTCTTGGTTCAGCATTTCATTCACCGTTGATTTGCCTTCTGTTATCAACCCATTTCTGGCCATTTAGACATACAAAAAAGTTAATAAGGCCACTCGACGTCTAGATACTCATCCTCACCCTAGTCAATCATGAATACAACCAACATTTACAGTTGTCAAATATTAGCTGACATTAAATTGTCATACAAATATCTGTCCAGTTTTTGCCCACTGTTATAAAATAAACCCGCTCAAACAATTCACTTTATACAGATTAAAAAGAAAAAATATTAACAAAAAATAGAAAAGAAGTATTTGGAGCACTAATGTTATGAAAGATGTTTTGCTTTTAAATTGCACGTTACAGCCAATCATACAGCAGGGGAAATGTTATGGAAAGCAATGTTGAAAACTTGTCAAATGTTTTTATACAGATAAATGAAGTTAAACATGATCATCTAAAATAAATGTGATTATACAACAGATAATTGTGACAGGCACACCTACAGCACCACTACAAAGCCTACAGAAAAAATTTAAAAACAGTAGTGGGAATAGGTTGTGCATCAGAGCTGCTGACTGTTATCATATGACCCCTGACCTTGTCACATGCCCCCAGGCCCTGGGTAGCCACATTTATCTACTTGATGTGGCTGACAGTCTGTCTAACCAGCAGGTGCTCTCAGGCCTTACTTTCGGCCACTGATCCGCACTGATGAGAAACCAGGCCGTCTGTTAGGTTTCTCACGCCAGGCTTGTTGGCAAATGGTGCAACCCACTGCCACTCACAAACACACACTCATGGACACTTTTAATCTGTACACAAAACATACATACGCAGGCATTTTAACACATTTATTGGTGCATGTAATATGAATTATACTATATAAACATACATGTACACATGCACCATAGCCACCTTGACATGTTTCAGCTGGCACTGCGTGTCTGTACAAACACCATGACTTCTGCCATATGGCTACAACATACTGCTCTTCATTAGGACTCAAAGCGACAGCCTTCTGGGGCCAAGTCATAACTCTAACACATCATGGGCGAAAAGGCTTAACTCAAATGGCCTCGCATGTTTCATTAACATACACTGCAAAGCTTAAACTTCAATTTAGTCTTAATTTACAAATGCAAAACAGTTTCACCATAAATTTGTATCATTAGCAATGATACATTTCTGGAATAGATTTCAAAGTGAATATTTGTCAGAAAAACTCTTAAATGCCCAATTTAGGATGTACAAGGATTAAATACAATCGCAATAACAATATTTTATATTTAATGGCGGGAATTGATAAGATGTTATTGATATCAATGTAGGGCTGGGCGATTAATCGAATTTTAATCACAATTACGATCTGGGTTTTCAACGATCATAAAAATGAAATGGTCCGATTATTTTTGTCCTTCACAGTTTCCTCCCGTGCTGTTTTCAGTTGCAAATCGAGCGCAGCTTGCATTGAAGTGCTCTGGTGCAGACTCCTCCCACAGCCCCGACTGCTTTAGTTTTATTCAGCGCGAGTTGCAAACACCTCACCAGTTATGGGCTGGACACACGGGAGGCGACGTTGCTCCTTCTCCATCATTTTCTATCGAACTCGTGCACGCAGACCTGCACGCGGGGGCTTGCGATACGACACAAGAAAATAGAAAAATGTTCCATTTTTGTGAGTCGCGACTAAATAATCCACCAGCTTCCAGAGTCACAGAGAGACAAACGTTATAAACAAACATCACTTTTTTTTCATTTAACACAGCAAACAATCCGGGATTTAAGAAACTCATCAACACTTAGGACAAATGGCATCACTGCCATCTCACCACCATGTTAGTGGAGTGTCTCTCCTGCCCTGTATGATGAGTGTGGTGAGGGTGTTGTGAAAGACGTGGCGACAGTCCTATGTTTCGCCACCACTATGGAATTGTGGTCAAGCAGTATAGAAATGCCTCGCTACCTTTTATTGACGCGGATTTCAACGTGAAAACGAAATGTCTTCGGACTATTTTTTTTTCCAGTTCACACCGGGCAGAACATAGCTGCTGGTCTCAGAGAAACAGTAGCTACAGCGACCTAGTAGAAAGAAACTAGTCTGTATTACCACAGTAAACACTTAAAATGTCACAATGACCGAACCCCCCCCCCCCCCCCAAACTCTCTCTTTCTCTAATCGTGTTAAATAATCGAGATCTCAATTTCAATAAAAATAATCGTGATTATCATTTTTCCCATAATCGAGCAGCCCTATATCAATGCCATTATCAATTATGCCTAATTATGCTTCTTCAATTCCCCCATCAGTTCTTGATAATTTTCTATTGAGAAAACAATTATACATCATGAATTTACAGTGTCAAAAAAACTCACAATTTCATAAATGGCAAATGGCCTGTACTTATATAGCGCTTTTATCCAAAGCGCTTTACATGTACGTCACATTCACCCATTCACACACACATTCACACACTGATGGCGGAAGCTACCATGCAAGGTGCTATATATCCTAGACGGAAAAAACTTTTAGTTTAGTGTCTTTTTCAACTCCACACAATGTTATTAAAATGATTAAGAGCAATAATATCTTCAAACTGATATGGATGCTAAAACTACAGATGTGGTCTGAAAAATTAAAAATACATAACTTAATAGAAAAACAGACTATCTGTAGATGTTTGAATACATTATGTTACCAAGAAGGCAATAAAATAAACACTGACCACTGTACTGTGACACTCATCAATGCAATACTACCATTTTAACTGAAAACAATTTACCACATTAAATAAATCAGTGGATGCACAATTACTATATTACTCAGAAATATGTTTTACAAGTAGAAAGAAAACTCAATTTGTCACTGATGAACTCACCAGCATCCAAAGAAAGCTGGAAGGATCAATTTAACTACTGGACAGTACTATCCAAAGAAAAACGATGCTCAGTCTTTACAACACAGACATTACAGCTTCAACCATGGCTTTGTTTCTTAATGAAAAGTAGTTACAGTTTGAATCACTTCTTCTGGCAACAAACAGATCAGGTGTCTGCGTTGTGTATTTGCAATCAGTGAGCTGTCCAGCACCAGAGGCGAATGATTCTGATGCTTTGGAAAATGTAAAACCGGTTCTTGATTCCCATCCCTAGTAGTATTAGACTCAGACTTTCAGAGTGCCATTGCTTTGATGTAGAATATGAATTGTGAGGCTCAAATTCCAACCAGCGTCTTTCCCTTATTGAAAGAATCTGATTTGAACCCAAAGCATGCTACATTTTTTTTTCCCAAGACAATCATTTTCTGATTAAATCTAATTTAGCTGACCCAAGTCCTTGGACCCAAGACCTGTGCTGGGTTTATTTTCTCTGAACGTTTCACAGATGTTTTCTGGGCCTAAACTTATAAATTATAAGTATTTTGGAGTATTATGGAGGTTTAAGCTAAACAAATTTAGCAACAGTCTCCAATCCGGCCTCTTTGACCACCACCAAAACGTTCGTCCACATTCATACACCAAGGACACGACCACATATTGACTGGAGAAGCAGGAACCTTCCGATTATTGGACGACCCACTCTACCAGCTGAACCACTGTCGCCCGACATGTGATGAGTGCGTAAAGTGAAACTCGGCTGCAACGTCACGCGGCATCTGGAAGTAAAAGTTTTAAATTGTGGTTTCTCAGTCTTGGTAGAGCAGAGATGACTCCAGAAATGTACATAAAAGATGTCACTGTGGCATCTAAGTCAGGAATGCAGTTTTTAGTTTGGAAAGTTATATAATACATCTTTAACATTTGCCAGCTTTCCTCTCATCTCTATGGTTGTCTCTTCTCATTTGTATCTCTATCTCAAATAAAAAAACATTTTTAACAAGAATGTGGGGAAGAATTTCCCTAACAAATGGTACCAAATGTGACTTTTTTTATTTCCATTATTGTGTTGGAAAGCATTTGTTGGAAGCATATGTTTTATTCATTGAAGATTATACTAATCCAATTCTCAAATGTTTAATTTCAACAGTATTTTTAATACTGCCAAGTTTCATTTTGACTACACAGTGGAGTACACTGAAAAAAACTAGCATCTCAGTTTATTTCTGAAAAAAAAAAAAAAAATCTAACACAAAAACCATATTTATGGAACTGAATTGAGTTTGTGTGCTTTTGTCTCGGTCTACAATATATGCAACTTTATACTGATGCTGGTCTGAGTCTGTTGCTTTTATTGAATTGACCTGCAAATGTGTGTTATTTTTTAATTGTTTTTAAAATCATGATGTGGATCAGTATCTGATTACACACCAATGGACTTACTGTAGATGTGGGAACTGAAATTTTATACTAACAGTTATAAAGTCATTTTTTAGGGTTTAGTCTAGTTAGTTTTAAGGCCTGTTTATGCTCTATGCTTAATTTGGATAGAGCTTTCCATCTGTCGCCAGCGTTCTTTACATGCATAATTTAGTCCGTTTTCAGCAAGCTTGCGGACATGTCATGACACAGCAAACAGAGCAGTACCACCAGAAACCATGGGGCGCAGTGTTGAGCAGTTTAGCAGACATGCGACTAGCGAAAAAAGCAAAGAAGAAGCCACAACATATTTAGTGGTCGCACAGACCACCGCTTTCTACTGCGCTGCCTCCGTTAATCTGTCTTTCTGGGAATATATATTATCATGAACTTCTCCACTGTCACCATGTTTACTATTGTCTGAAAATGATGTTGGAACAGAACGGTGAACTCTGAACTGCTCACTGGCAGATGTATTGAATAATAACCATGACAGTGTAAATGATGCATGGATGTACAGTATGAGAGCACCGACATCTGAAATGATGTACCCATACATAAAGGGAGCATAAATGAGCCTTAAGAGTAACAGTAATACATTCAGCTGTGATGGTTACGTTTGGACTGGGGACTGTATCTACATTGTAGCATCAGTCTCAACCCTTATTCCTTATCCAGTTGTTTATTTTGTAGGTCTATAAGGAGGATATTAATCAGGCTGCCAAAATGTAAAGGTTGTAGAAATACCTATAAACTCTAATCTATTAATAATCACAATTACAGTTGTAATTAAGTTGTCAAAAATAGCCATTGTCACCTGTAGTCCTAGCTGAAAGATGTTAAAGTGTGTTTTCTGAGTTAAATGTTTAATGTAACATGGACAAACTATCGTGGAATCATATCATTCAGCTATTAGAGTGTGCACTATCAGATTGCTTTGAAACATTGCTTAAACATGCTGCTAACAACCACATACAATTTAAGTGCTTTGATAACGCTATCATCTGAAATTCTACTTGAAAATCCTACTCAATCATACTTTAGTTAACAAAGGTTCTGAGTTTTCATAAGGATTATTGGTCACAGTGAAATTCTAATTTCATTACAAATGTTTTGAAATTAATATTTTACTGGCCAGAGTAAATTTGTATTTTCCCCACATTTTTAATCATATGACTTCACATATCAAAATTCCTTAAATATACATAGTTCTGTATCATAATTGTTTGCCTGCATCTTTTCCCTGTATCCCATGCTGCTGGGGGACTGCAGCAAACATTCATTCTCAATGAATTCACCAAGTATGGTCTAAATTCATCAAGAAAATGTCAGCACATAGTGAAAATGGACAACCACAACTTTCCTTAGAGCCTTATTGATATTTCTGTCTTGCCTGACTAAATACATTAAACAGACTTGAACAGTGCTTAACCTGCACTCTGAACATTAGTTCAGCAACTGAAGTGCATTTTTCTTTAAATGCTTTAAGATAGCCAATAAGATGAATACGTAAAAAGGATATTACTTTTAAAACATAATGTGTGAAATCAGGATCAATACAGAGTAATGGAATATCAATGCCGAGGCTCTCACACAACCAGCTCTGCAGTGTGAGAAAAAAAAAAGTCCTAATATTTTGAGAAGGAGCTTTGAAAGCTGTGATTTTTCCTCTTCTCAAGATTAAACTTGTTAGAAAACTCATTAACCCCATTCAAATGAGCCAGGAAGAAATTGTAAAAAGGCCAGGAACTTCTCACATATCCATTATGATGTTACTAAAATTGCTCATTCATTCACTATTGAGTTATCCTTTAATACAGTGATTCTCAAACTGTGTGTGTGTGTGTGTGTGTGAGCACGTGGGGTGGGGTGGAGTAGGGTGGGCAACTCAGGCTCTTGGAAACATCCTGTTCCCAGTAATGCACCAAAAACCGTCCTGTACCAACCTGGACCCATTGGTGGAAACGGGGCTTAAGACTCTGTTCGGGATGCAAACAACAAATGTTGACGAGACTGATGACGAAAAGAGAGAGAGAAATAGGTAACTCAAATAAAAGAAAGTGCATATCTTGTTCTTGCTTTAGCAGTAAAGGTTTTAAACAATATTTTCATATTACTTCCCCCCTACATCAGTAAGCCCCTCCAGTTTTTAAAGTTGAAACTTGTGAAGGATAAAAACATGCTCAGTTATCACAAGCAGGAAATGCAGCTAAATAAAAAGATGTATTAGCCCTGAACTAGAAGAGATTATGAATGATGTGAAATTGGCCCATCTCAGCCATGTAGCTAAAAAGATGAATAAATTAAATCTCCAGCTTTGAGCACAGTCCTGCACGGGTCCAATATTTTCAACCTAAACCATGAATACCTGTTCTAATTATTACCATAAAATCCATGACCTGCGGCAGCCACATCTGGATCTGGCCCCTTGATACATAACCCATGATCCAAACTGTGGAGCACACATAAAGTAATTATCTTTAAAGGTGGTTTATTATCGGCTGAAAGTGCTCCTAACATACTTAATACAACTTATAAACATCTTTCTGAAATGTTGCTGCGCACAGCAATTTTTATTTAGATGCGAGATCGCTTTGCATCAACAAAATATCCACAGTCTCTGGTTTAAACTGTTCTTTGTTCCTTAATCACAAATCCAGCTCCTAAAAAGGAAACCACAGCACCTGATACTTTGGAATACCATCATTTAAATATCCAAAACACAGTTATTTAATACAAATATTTAAAGGCAAAAGATACTATTCTCATTCTGATCTACCTGCACCTGTGATTTTTTTTATTATGTATTTATTCTTTTAGTTTTTCTTTTTACACCGGAAGCAACTTTCCTGCAGGTCACCCTCCAGTATCCACAGGTACTTGGCATGTTGCAGGATTCTGGCTGTGAATCATGGAGTCTCAAAGCTGGAAAATACCTGCACTTTTTTTCCTTCTTCGGGATGTTGGGAATGTTTGTTTCCTCCAAAGGGAGGGGGGTCATCTTGGAAAAATTTTCAGAGCCACTGCTTTTATGGCATGTAAATTTCATGTCATTAAAGCAGTTCAGTTCATTTCTGCTCTTTGTATGACATTTCTCTGCAGATGCACTGAGAACAATGGAATTACAACTTATTTAAATAAGTTCATGTATGAAAAAAAAAAAGAAAAAAAAATCCACAGCACTCTAAGGTTTCTGTGCTGTGTCGATAGTGGTGCTATGCAAATGTTTTAACAGACTATGCTGGATGATGAGGCATCATTCAGTATTAAAATGAAGAGCCAGATGAAGAGGGGGGGGTTAGACAGATAAAAAGGTAAAAACAATGGGAGGTGAATCAAACAAATCAGAGACATTGTAAGAGCTAAGAGCTACCTGTGGTACTATCTAACTTCCCATCTGCTATGAAACCTTTCACAGATAAGACTGGGGACCTCTGCGACGCATCCTTGTCATCGCAGCAGCAAAAACAAACCCTACAGGAGTGAAAGATAAAGCACAATGAAATTTTGATACACTATTGCAGCACAGTTTTTTAATTACATGTCAGAGGCAATTATAAGAAACATGATAATTAGGGAATTATTGTATTGTAAATAATGATAAATGCTCAAACTACAACCATTGTGCTTCATCAATATTTTTACTTAATTACATTGTCCACTGACAGTATTATATATATATTTTTTTTATCTACCAAATATTGTTTTGGTCATCTTCTTCCATAATCACTATAGTGGTGCTCCTAATAGGGAATGGCTTGTATTATGTATACATATAAAAATAAGGGATCATGTAAATATTTTTTCTCCCTTAAAGTGTATTTAGATAACAGGCCAATGGAGTGTGCAAATGTAGGGTTATAAACAGCTACTTCATGGAGAACAGAAAAACATTACTGCCTGGAATCATCGAGTCAGGTGGTAATTGTGTTTTAGATTAAAAGCTTAGAAGGCTGATTGTTGGTGTTGCCTGAGTCAATAAGCAGGCTTGGTGAGGGAGTGCTTACTAGACCCACTGTGGTGATTAACTACATGTTCCTGAATTTTATATGTGATCAAGCATGGAGATTAAAAGTGGTGGTGGTCAGGGAGGAAGATGCATTAAAGAAATGCACTGCAGGCTGAAGGGCTTTTAAGTTCACTGCAGGCTTGCTTGTGGGTACACTGACAAATAGAGCCTAGGATAAGTGGCTGTATCCTCTAGCTATGCTTATAGCATAATGAAAAAAGGAAAAAAAAGTGTTAAAACATCCACTGTGTTTCCATTTGATTAAGTTCTATCATTAGTGACAATTCCATAAAGCACTCCAGTCTGATAGGGACAAGATAGATACCTTGAATGCAAGACTTGGGCTCTCATAAAATGAGACCGCCGTGTCACACTGAGAAATCACACCGAGCTGTTGACATTTTGAGAAATCCCTACTGTGTCATCCCATGTGAAAAATGACCTGCAGCTCAATAACAATCTATTATGGATAAGAATGTGTGGAGACGCTCGGTTCTAACAACCCATTATTGTCATAAGGAAGAAGAGTTAGTATTTATTTTTATTATTTTTTTTTTACACAGAACAATTTACCTAATATCAAAGTAAAGATGAAGATAAATGAAGCTAATAAAGTAACAGTGCACAATTTAATAAAAGATGATCACAAAAACATTCTCTACTTAAAATCAGTTGGTCAGATCTACAGCAAGCGGCAACTGCCCAACAATTTATTTCAAGGCAAGACTCCAGCTTATAGTTTCTAAAGAAAGAAAAGAAACATGATCAACTATTTATTCTCAACCTCAGACACTGACCTCATCTTTCTGCTTATAAGTGTAACATACACACAACAGTCTTACACACTCTGAACTCTATCAACCTCTTAAACAATCTGTAGTTCTTTCAGGCCTTGATATTCTTCCAACGCATGCTTCAATGCAAACATAAATACAGACCTCTGACATAAACAAACCTGCTTTCCTTGTCATCGCTTCTGGCCTCTGCCTTCAACTTATCCTAAGTGAGCTTTAGGAGGGCACATCTGTATACAGTTTTTACACAAATCTACCAGTATTTTGGGATAACTGCATAAGCCTGTATATTTAGTGCCTTTGGAGCAAGAAATCCGTCTGTGAGACTTTGTTTATTCATGTACACATAAAGTTAAGACAAACTAAATTGGGCAACACCAATAAATAATCCCCATGTCAGAAGAAGTAAAAGAAAAATTGTTATATCATGATAAATACATTGTACTATTTCACTGTTAAGATATTTAAGTTTATGGAACAAAATTTTCTTGAACAGCCTTTTAAAAAAAAAAAAGGGTGGAAGTGATGTCATAATTGCTGGTAATACTGATTGCTGATTTATTCAGAATTGTGTGCACGTACACATTAAAAAGGGAAAAAGGAGAAGTTCCTACTTCATAAACATTATGACCAAATCCCTTCATGGGAACATTCACAAGAAACACTTCAAAATGTTCAATCAAGGGTTGTTTTTTGTTTGCTTCTCTTTGGGATGGTACCAAATTAAACTGGAAAGCAGACAGAATGAAGTTATTTTCTGTCTTTGCAAACATTTTGTATATTACTGAGAATAGTTCATTTGCTGACAAACTTCACAGAGCAATGTGTGGGAAAAAAAACATTCGGTAAGCCTCACAATTGTCAGACACTGAACCAAACTCAACATTGACAAGTCACACTACATGCCCAATTTTTCAAGCAATAAACAAATTTATAAATGCTGCCACTGAAGACACTCAAAAGGGCACTCACATCAGACAGGCATGTAAGTGAAAAAGGAGAATACATAAGAGGGCAGCACACTGCAGCAGCTTTCCTTTAACTGCATACTTTGAATTACACTTTAAAGAATATTTACTAAAAATCAATTGTCAAATCAGTAAAGTTAACCTTCAAAAAATGGCCCAAATGCATATCCAACTGCACAATTCTAGTAAAGCAAGACTGTCTTGATATTTGTTTGGCAGATAGGTATGAATTTTTTAATACTTTTTAATGACTAGAGACAGTATGTAAGATATCTGTGCAAGTCCTGATATTCTTCCCCTCTAAGCCGTTATCAGTTAACCCCAATATAGTCAACTTAAAAGTTTTCCCATGAGATTTAGTGACTTTTAAAACTACTTCAGACATATCCCACCCCCACCCCCCCCAAACAACACTGGCTACAAGTTCAGCAACCTTGTTGGCCAGACGTCTACAAGCAAAGCCTTTCACTCCTTTTCAGATGCAGAAATCTCTCCCTCTACTGTCTTATTCAAAAAAGCAAATGTCAGCACACAAATTCTCTTTTTTACAGGTAGCTGGGGACAAATATTCAGAAGAGGAAGTACTACCTGATTTCCAAATGAATGAGGCATGAGGAGAGAGCAGTTAGGGTTATGGTAAGAATAGAAAGATTGGCCAGGGCTTACACTCTCACAGTAAACCAATGCAGAGTGGGATTCATGCCTTCAACACCTTGCAGACAGAAAACCTACAGGCAGAACCTGAGAATAACCTATTTGTACACCCACAGTGACTATCTTGGACCCAGACAGAAGCTCTGCACTGAAATTTACACTAAACCAACTAAAAAGGATTCTTCAGTCACTTTCAGTGCTTGTGTAAGCCAAACAAGTCAGACAATTCAGTTATCTAAACATAGGTATTTTGCAGAGGGTGACTTTATGTTGTCCAGTTGATCATTTAGTCAAAACAGTGTCTTCTAGCATACCCAGGCTGTTTATAAACCATTAGAAATCAAAACATTGCATAGTAGTTTCAAACTCACTTTGGTCAGATTTCTAGAAATGTGTCTGCGACAAGCTTCTCAAATCAAATTTCATTGTGCCTTTTGCATGGCTTGCAAAATGGAAGCTAGTAACAACATGAAAATAGCCAAATTTCTTTACAGAGCTGAAAGGAATGACCACTGGAAGGTTGTACCACTAGTACATATTTACTTCAACTCAACCGATGCAGATCAGTTAGTGATATCTGGAGAAGAAAATGTGATCACTCGCAAATAACAGTGTGAAAAGTTTGTTGTAAAAGTCTGACTTGTTTTGCCTCAAACACATCTTATAAAAAGTCCATGTGGGAGATGGTGAAGCCCCAGCAGCAGGAAGATTCACTTAAGGCAGATAGTGTGCTCTCAGAATGATGGGTTATGAGAACTTCCTTGTGTGTACCTGGTGTTATCTGTTGTTTGTGCAAACAGCCAAATACAGTAAAGCACGAAATGTATGAGACCTAACTGACTTAATATGAGGATAAAATTGAATATACAAGCCACATTCTCTCTCAGTGGCTTGTGATGCATTTCATAAGTGAAGAAACAACCAAATGAACAAAAAAACTCCTTTTTAATTTAGTCTTTACAACATTACGTGATATAGCGCAAAGACTAATGGTTCATTTCTACCAGGTCCGTGCGACGCGCTCCGACCGGACCGCCGTTTGAAGTATGAGTATTAAGTACATTACTCAATTTTACTCACATTACCGCGGTAGCCGACACAATCCTTAGCAAAGCTTATGTGTGTGCCCGGTGCGAACCAAACCACTGACTAAAACGGCCGCAATTAGCGCACGCAGACCCGGTGGGAATTGGCCTAAACCCCCTTCCATACAACTTCTGATAGGACAGGTGGAAACAATCCCAATCATGAATAATGGCAGCATACAGCCAAAACACCATTGCTCGAATGTTGCACATATTCTAAACATTGTATAGGCCTACCAGTAGTGAAATAATATATTTTGTTTTAACCAATAGCCTAAATTTCGATAAAGAGCATTTAGCCTATATATTTTTATACTGATAAGAAACAGCATCTTTTGCTTTTCTTAAGTAACCTAGCTATTAGTATATAATAGTGTATTTTGTTATACAGACACTTTCTCATAATTTACTCATGAAACTACGAATTAGTCTTTTTAAGCAAAAACAATCCAAAAAAAACTTTAACGAGCAAGTTACCGTTAACCCAAGGATCCTCTGGCAAGCTGGCATTTCTTCCTTCTCCGCTGAAAGCGACCATTAAGATACAAAAATGGGCGAAAAAAATGAAGATAATTTTTTGTAAAGTTATTTTCCCGTCGTCGTTGCACTTTGTGGCGCCACCTCGACTGGTGGAATATTTTAGAAATTGTTTCACCTGCTGCTGCGCGATGCAACGTCAAACACTTCAGAGGCGTTTGATTTATTTCACTTAACGTGCCCACTGGGCGGTGCATTCAGGGTCATTACTGCAACGAAAATGTATTATTGTACAAATAACAAACTTTTATTTACATACATTCTGATAGATCGCTAAAATAATTAAAATTTCTTTATTTAAATTAATTGACAGTTTATTATAAAGTAGCTTATACTTTTACCTCAATAACACTAAAAAACTATGATTACAATGGTAATGTATTAGAAATTCTAAATTCTGTTAAGGAATTCAGAAATCCAGTCATGAGCAACTAAAATAATTATACTATAGAAATATTTCCCAGTTTCTCAAATAAGTAACTATCAGAAAAAAGACTTTAGAGACACAGAGTTTTCATCTGATCCATCATTTCTTATGTCTGTTCTTCCTGATTACTTTCTCACTCAAACACACAGTTGGATGAATGCTGCTGTACGATTCATCACTGTGTTGGAGTATAAATGTTTATTTTATTGACAAGTGACACTTTTTGAAAGTACCTAATGTGCCTCTTCTCACTGATTCCTGCTTACTCACGGTATTGTTTTAGTGCCTTTAAGGAGTTGCACTGCTGATATAAACATTTAAGGAAACGCAAAGATTAGTGGAAATTGTGTGCATGATTGTATATGGGCCGGTGTGGGTCAAAATGCTGGGGCTGCTTTTTTGTTCCAGTCCACCCCAGCTCCTTAATAAGAGGATTTCAATGAATACTATTAAAAAGGTTGTAGTCTTAATAACTAGAATTATTTTTATTTTGTATACTAAAGTGGCTGCTATCTCAGAGGTGGTAATTTAATTTAAAGATGTGTCATATACACTTTGGATGAGTGTACACAAGTATCTGTTTATGCACTCTCAAACCTCCATTTACAGCTTTTATAAAGCCTTCATGTATGTCTATCAGGAGACTCCCACTGTGACTTGAGGGATGCTGCAGCACTGTAAAAGCCCATCATTCCAGTTTTGCTTTTCTACACCCGTCACATTTTCATATAAAGAGCTTGCCGCCTATTGAACCTCATTACAGCTATACTTTCAGTGCCTTCTGGCCCAGTAATGAGTACCTCTGGCAGCACGAGAGTAAACATTACCTGATTTTTCTATTCACCTGTCACACAAAAACACAAGTTCGTACACAATGACAAACTGAGAAATAGACTGTTTTGGTAGATATTTAGACACCTAGTATTACAATTCAAGAAAATATGCAAATTCTCTTTCTCTGTAATTCATGACCACATGCAGAAATGTACATATTGCAGTTGTGTTGGGTGTGTTTGAGGAGGAGAAGAGCTGGCGGGTGGGAGTGGGGTATGCATTTGAAGTCACACTGCAGTAATGGAATCAAAGACTGATGATTGTGCATACAAGGCTATTTACTCTGGCTCCAAAACAAAAAGCTGCGATCTACAATATTTTTCTTCCAGTGGCCTTTCCACCCCATCTCACAGCATATGTCCCCCTGGCCCCCTATTCCACCCCATCATGAACTCTGAGTTAATCATTTAGAAATAATTAAACTCAATAAAGTGGAACAGATTAAATAAGAAACAACGACTGGGTGTTAAGGGGTAGGGGGTGTAGCAGTAGCTTCCTCCCCCCACTGTGCTAAAACAGAGATAAAGACAGACGGACAGAGAGAATAGAGAGAATAAAAGGTAGAGATGACTTACAAGAGATTCAGCAGGAGACAGAGAAAGACAAATGTGTGCAGCAAAAGAGGGGGTAAGACAGAGGATAAAAGGAAAAGCAGGGGAATAGGAGACGAGATGTGCAGAGCAGAGAAGCTTGAGGAGTATGTTAAATATTCATAAAGCCTGAGTGGTGATGGGTAGTGACGTAGAGCAGTGAAGGAAACTGAGGGGAAGGAGGCAAATAATGAGCGCAGAGAAAGACACCCTCATGCTTTACAACGCAGCTGGAGGCACACAAGCAAGCACAAGGTGCAAAAAAGACACAAAAGTACAAATGTGCAGTTAAGGTTTAGAAAACTTTTCCCAGAAACAAGAAATGAACACATATGAACAAGCAGATTGTTCCATGTTAAATGCCATCTAATTAACATCCGGGTTCGTTTGTTCTTTTACTTAATAACACATTAAATGTCAACAACATATTTTTTTGGCTTTTATAACCTTTCTATATCTATTATGTTGCCACCCATTGTTCCGCCTGTTCTTTCTGAAAATAAATCTTTAAAAATGGGTTGCAATAGAGGGAGAGGGGACCACCTCTTGGGATCCCATTTGGACCTCTGTAAAGACTAATGGAGACAGATTTTCCCACTTATAAAGGAATGGCTTGGTTTCCTTTGTATTTTCTTTTCAGTCTTGTTTTCCAAGCCATGATCTCGGAAGTCTCTGGGGATGGGCTGAGGTTCAAAAGCTGGTGAGCTGTGCCGGCAGCTTTTTTTTTTTTTTTTCCCCCTATGTTCACTGTTATGTCATTCTGTGTGTGTGTGTGTGTGTGTGTGTGTGTGTGTGTGTGTGTGTGTGTGTGTGTGTGTGTGTGTGTGTGTGTGTGTGTTATGTTTTGTTTTCTAAAACTATTATACAAATATTTGTTCCACAATACTGGTTGTTTAATTCAAAAAGCTTTTCATTCATTAAAGAAAAAAAGATGGCTATTAGATTAAAACACACACACACACAACTAAGATTGTTAGTTGTGTGTGTTTTAGATTCTTGGGTTGACCAGTGAAACCCACTTTTAATCTAAACTACGAGCTTTTAAAGTCATTTAATGTTCATCGCCATTGTAGCTTTAATCTTCATTTGTTCTTTGTAAATTGATACAATTTATAATAGATGTCTCACATCTGTGTTTGGCTGAGACTTAATTTTAATTTCCAAAACTTTTCCACTTGTGTTTTCTTTTCCAAACAAAGTTGTGAGAGAAAAAAGAAAGAGAAATACGTCTGATTTCCCTGTTCTAAACCCATCCAGAGGCCCCTCTTGCTCCTCATCTTATAAAAGATAAGATCCTTCATGATAATGGGAGTAACAGCTCCTATGGGGCAAGAGGTGGCATGAAAAAGTAAAAGGTTCGTATAATGAAAAGCACATGCTGACATACATTCCTGTAATGGACCATTACTGGATCAAGGCGCATTTAAGAGCAACTAAACTGATTATGTGTTTGTTTGACTCCAAGTGGCCATTCTTCTCCCTGAAATTCTTGTTTTTAATACACACACACACACACACACACACACATATATATATATATATATATATATATATATATTTCCTCTTGGCTCTCATGGCTTTGCACTATTGACTCTGCTGCACTGGATTGGACCTAAACACTGTATTAGTGTGATTGGTGGGATAGAGTTGATCCATGCTGGGGGCAGCCTGTCTGCCTTCTGCTGCTAACCAATCTCAAAGGGAAAATTGGAATTCAATTAGTCTGGCCAGAGGAGTTATCTCTTCTTCTATCTTTTTCTGATATCTTGTCCAATCTTTTGGTCTTTCTCCAACTTGCTCCTTTGTTATCATACTTATTTTTTCTCTTTCCCGCTGTATCTCAGTTAGATTTTCTTATGACGGCCACTGCTAACCCAACTCAGAGGGGAGAGGGGATTCAATTAGTTCAGCCTTAGGACTTCTTCCTTGTTTACTATTCATCTTAGCATTCTTGCACTTCATCTGATGGTCACTGTGATCTCTCCTCTAGCTTTATCCCTCTATCCCAGGTATCTCCTCTGCCCTCCTCCTGCTTATTCCCAGCAGTGGTATAAATCCTTATTGATGGAGGGATAGGGCATGGACGCAGAACAGAAAGAAAAGAGAGCTACAGGGAAAAATGGAAAACGATAGCCATCAGAGGCAGTTGATATCCAGGGGGCTATTAAAAAGGAGAAAGGGAAGATAAAGGAGGCGGGAAAGGGTAAGATGGACCTGTAAAGAGAAATGATGGGATAATAGAGTGAAAAACGTACAAGGTATAAATAACTGGTTATGTTGGCCACAGGAGAAATTGAGACATAGAGATGTGAGCTAGAGGGTGGTGGAGAACAGACATATAAAGTGATGGACAAAACAGAATGAGACAAAAGGAATCCAAAGGGATGCATGTTGATAGGGACAATAGAAGTAAAAAAATGAAAAGAGTAAAGAGGAAACGCAGACATGGAAAAAAAGGGGAAAAAAGTTGTAGCCATTTCCTAAAAATATTTTACAGCTGTGTTGACAGATGCTCCAAAATCCAGCCAGCATATCCCAGCCTGCTCAGGGTTCCTAAAAATTGCATCGAAGGTATCTACAACCTGTAGACTTATTCGGAGACCGTTTTGTGGGTCGCCATTACTGAGGTGGTCTGCCCTAGTTGCCTCCTATCACCCAGTATGAACAGCAGCATGATGTAGAACAGTGGTCTACATTTGCTGATAAGGGCACCTCATCTGGAGATCTCAGTTATTCTGTTTTTCACATTAGTTGGACATCAGAGCATTAATGTAAACTTTGATTCATCTAACGGAAGTGTTTAATCGGCCATGAAAACATGCTCTCTGAATGTCTGGTGTTCCTCCCTGGTGCACACCGCTATCAATGGACAAACAGCATCAAACAATGCCCCCCTCAGTGTCACACAGACAAACACAGATAGCGTCAATCTTCCTGAAGTAAAGCTGTGTTCTTCACATCCACTTTTTCCCCCACAATTAGTTTTCCACTGCTGATTGCCTGAATTAGTCTGTATGACACAACTAGCTGTTCAGTTGACTTCATGGGCTGTGTTTTGAGACTATCCAAATATGGCTCTGTGAAGAGTTTGGTTTTAAGAATGTATTTTAGTCCTTACTCTATCTTCCAATGTTATTGCCAAAACCCAGCCAGGAAGCATTGAAAGTGGAATCAGAAATTGTTGTTGTATTATCAAAAGGATATTTTATTTATTTATTTTAATTCGGTTTAATTCTCTATCTTTCAAAGGCAGATTTTCTCAGTCAGACGCACCGAAACAACGTGTGATGAGAAACTTAGTTGTCAAGTGACACAGTGTACCTGAAGAAATAGTTCTGAAGTGCAATTTTCCAGCATCAGGATGCTGTTGGGCAATGATACCAGGAATGGCGTTTCATAGAAACTTAAAAGCTATATAGAATTTTGCACTACGTAACTTCCAGGACATATTAAAAGGCAAACCCACACAACCTATACAGTTGTTCTAATTGTAAGACTTGTGCACTTTTTTGTGCCTGCAATAACTATTCATTTTAGTGTTAAAATGGTGTAAAAGTACAAAGAATTTTTTTTTTTTAGCATTGTAAAAAATGCTAGTTTGTTGTTAACAAACTACTATTGATGAAGGAAAGGGTCTTTTAACCCTAACCAAGCAATTTTGATATCAGACCAAACGCTAGTACTGTTCATTAGGAAATGACAAACAACTGTTGTCAGGTGTTGTACAAGGCAAATGACATATATTAGGATGCAGGAAAATGGTGAGTTATCTAAAGATCCCTCCAGACCTTAGTCATATGACTATAGTGTGGTGTCTACATTGTATTCCAGTTTTGTAGTCTGCTCTTCCACAACTCTTGGAATCGTGGGTCATCCACTTCCCTTACATCCATTATCAGAACTTTGAGGGATTTGAGGGAAGTTGGGGACACATTTTGGGATAAATTTTTTTACCAATAGATGGATGTGCTTAATCATAATTAAGACAGCTGTACAGAATCTTAGGTGTGATGAAGTGTTTTCATATTTCAAAGTCATATTAGAGTTATTATTTATTTATTTTATGTTTGCACATTTATCTTCACAGCAACAAAGCAAAAAAAAAAAAAAGAAAAAAAAAAGAAATTATACATGAGTTTCCAGATGCATTTTGACACTCACAACTGAGCTTTGATGCATCCTACACCTACTGGTCCTTGAGATGCTTCCTCTGCCTAATTGAGTTCATTAGAGATAATTAAGAAGGCACAGACCTTTCTGTATAAGGTGTCACAGTTGATAGTGTTTATCAAAGTGAAAACCAAGGACAGGATTATGTTGAGGCAAAAGTGTGAGGAAGGACACATCCCTGTAGCTTATAAACACACTAGTTGGCATCATTTTAAAATGGTAGAAGCTGAAAACCAACTCTCCTGATCAGACTGGTAACCAATAAACTTAGTGTCACAATGAGTGAAATCCTTCATAGAAAAGAAGGTACCTTAATAAAAGATAGTTATCATTTTAATCTTCATTTTTATAACTGTAATTTGTTGGAATTTGTTTTGGAAGATTCAGATCTGTGCATTACAGTAATGAACATAAATCTGACTTAACATGAGCACATTATAAATAAGCTTCTGGTGAGACTCATACAAGACTCATGATGAGTCCCAATTCTCTGCTCATTCCTTCCTTAACATCCCAAGCTCATAAAATGTATCCGCTCACTGAACAACCTTAACAGATGTTTGTTGCTCATGGGGATGAAAGCCTGACAGAAAGCTGTCTATTTTAGCATAATGGTCACCGTTCCCACACTCTGAACAAAAATGATTTGTTGAGTCACTTTCACCATTCTGTTTCCTGCTTTGCAAGTCTTTTGATAAATGTAACATAAAATCAAAGCCAGCTAAACACCTGCACCAATTTATAAGGTGTTGCCTTTAAGAGATTCATGGCAAAGGCTTAGACAAAGCTGCTGATGCTGCCGAGAGATAGCAGGGCACAACTGCTTTTGATTAGCATGCTGTATGTGGAAGATAAGATGGCAGGGAGCAGCGGTGGAAGACCGGTGAGTTAAAAGGGTTTTCAAGACCAGTCATTCTAAACATCTTTTTTTTCTTTTTCGTAGGGAATTGCCTTGGAGCAGGCAAATACAATTTGTGGTATTTTCTTTCTGTGTGTGTGAATGTTTGTGGGTATGGCTGCTTGACAGAAAGAACAAGAAAGAAGGGGCAGAGGTGAGGGAAAGCTGTAGCTGGTGTACATGCATTTCTTTTTATGTGAGAGTGCAGCTTTTCAAACCCCTTGAGACAAAACGTCTGTTTCTTATCTTTCCTTGTGTTTCAAGGGGGGATAAAAGCAATCTTTAAATGGCATCTACAGTCGAGGAGCACTTGAACCCAATCAGCAACAGTCAGACCCAAATGGACCACAGGAGAGTTTTTGTGGAAAAAGAAGCTTAATGCCAATCACACCAAAAACTCACATTCACACACGTCAATCAGGTGTTCTCACATGCTGTGGGACATCATAGTTGCTCAAGCTGGACACAGGTTGCACATTTGCAGGTATAGCAAACTTAACTGAGAGTGAATACACTGGCTTTGCTATAGCAACAGATGCAGAGAACCTGTAGTGATGGGGCTAATCACACAGGGGGCAGCTACAGCCCTGTGACAGGCTGTTCATTTGTTTTATTGCCAAGAAGAATTTTTATCTTTTCTTTGTTCTCCCATGAATACTGGTGACATGCCTGCAGGATACACAGACTTCCCATCCATATTTTTCTTAAAGACCCCAGTCCTCTCCATCATCCACAGGGTTTTTCAGACATTCATTTCTCAAAACTTCACAAGGCTCATTGCCAAAACAACTCTAATTCAGACATGTATGTGGGTGGGTAGTGTTAAATGTCACTGGCAGCACAAATGGTTGTTAGAACAAACTCTGTAAAGCTTGTGATAATGGACAAGGCTGGGATAATTAAAAAGGACAATCTACTCATACGTCAGCCATGAGAACTCATTCTCTTATAAGGAATCTGCTGAACAGAAAAAATGTTTTTCTTTTTTCTTGGTCCAATCAAAGTCTTTCCTTTTCTGCAGAGAGGACTAAAAAATGTATGGAGTGTTATTTTAGAATAAAAAAAGATTTGCCTGATCACACACCTCCACCTCACAGATCTGGGTGCAACAACCATCCATTTCTTGTCATCGACTAAGTTACTACAATTCCATGTAAATATATACAGAGAAAGAATCGGCTGAAACAAGATTACATTTAACGTAGAATTTTCTCACATTAGCTACCTAAAAACACATATTCATTCAGTCATTTTGCCGCCATGTTGCTCAAAATATGTCTAACAGACAGGTAAGATCTATTGTGGGTTCAGGATTTCACTTTCAGTTTAGAGAGAAGTGGATTTTAATGGTATAAAGCAGCAAGTCCAGAAGAGCCAAAAAACATAGAGGCAGAGGAATACAGATGGTGTTGAATTGGCAGACGTCTCTCCAAGAAGGTGATGATATCAGTGTTTTAGCTATCAGTTAATTCAGCTGAGGTCTGTATGAGTGACACGTTTTTATATGACCTCTCAGCTAAGCCGTAATCTCCAGGTGTTGACATTAGTTTGACTGCCAACTTGCACCCTGGCAAAGTCACTTCAATGTGTGAGTCTCATTTTTAAACTGTGTGGATTTACTCATTCAAATTTCAAGGTGAAATTAAAGATAGCATGTATATATTTACTGGAAAGCTGACCTCACACCCAACATCAGTGTGCCTTTCTGGTTGTCTATAAATTATGAATATTTGGATTATACTAAAACAAACTCTGCAAATCTTGTCAAAAGTGTCATTTCTATTTTATTTCAACTTTGGAAATCAATTAAAACCCACAAACTTGCTGCTTTAATGCATTCCTTAATGATGTCTTAATTTGAAGTTATGTTTTTCTTTATCTATTTAGATGTATTTTTCACTAAATAGACCTTTTCATTTCTATTGTGCATTTTATTTGTCTGCTGCCATGGCTTAAAAAATTACATTAATACTGTCCAGTTCTTCAGATGAGGTTCAAAAATGGCTCTGATTTACAGATTCAACCAGCACAATTCAACTAAATCCTAACATGTAGCTACATAATAATAATAATAATGATAAGGCAAACAGTTTAGACATATCTAGCAGCCACTAATATCACAGCTCACTGTCCATCTTTAAAAAGCTGTTTTCCATAGAATGTGAGCATGTGAAAATAAGCCTGCCAATGCATCACTGCAATCTTGCTATAACATATCCGTCTGCACTGTGGAGCAATAGTGAAAATATGGATGATTACGCCACAGGAGGTGTTATGTTTTGTGTATCGAAACCAAACAAACATGCATAAATAAAACAAATTAAACATGAAGAGCTGCAAAATTTTTTGGTGCAGGAAATGATGCATAATACCCCGTTTGAGATTCCAGCTGTTTTAGATTTCTTCCAGTCAATAAACAAAGCTTGGCAGCCTGTATCTGATGATAACATCTCCATTTAGCTTTCCAAATAATGTTACATGAACAGAGAGTTTCTTCCTTCACACACACACACTATCCTCTTATCGGAGTTGTGAAACACTTGTGCCCTCTCCCCACAAAAACTATCACAGCTTTGCCAAGCAAAACAGCTAAAGCAGGCTTTTCTTCTGAAGTAAATAATTTAGTGCAAAGTTTAGTGAATAACTTCATGATTCATTTAAATAATCCCCTCCTGAAACCTTTCCCATACATTTGCTGTTGTTGTTCTTCTAACTACTTTGACTTGAACACAAACAGTAATAACAGTTTGTACCAGGAGGGGAAGCCATAATAAAAGCCATAAATTCTAGTAGATTATAGAGAATCTACCCCAAAGTTTCTCTTTCCTTTGCAGGCGTTCTGTACTTTCTGGCTCAGTCTGTGTTTCCTGGTTAGTTGAGTAAAGTTTGCAGGTAATCACACTTTTGAAACTTGCGTTATAGTGTAAAAAGTGTCGTCTGAGTATTCATTGTTTAAGTTCAGAAAAATCAGAATGAGGCCATGTCTTAGCTAAACTGAGAAATGAAAGAAAAAGCTAATTAAATATTTACTCACTAGTGGATGTAAAATTACCTTTTGAAAGAAATCTTATATTTTCTCTACAAAATGTGTTTCAAAGAACAAATAAAATGTAAAGTGAATTAAAGTCACCAGAAAATGGCAGCTGCTGATGATGCAGGCATGCAGCCCATGTTGGCCATCTGAGACCTGCAGCTTTATGCATGACAGTGACAAAACGCAGGTAATTAACCCCTGAAAGGGTCAGATGGCTGTTCACATTATCATGGCTTCTAAGAATAGATGATAAAGAGATCAGTCTAAGAAAAGTTTTTTCTTTTTGTAGAATAAAGGATTTTTTTTTTTTTGTGTGACCTTTTATATCCATTATTTCATCAAGTGAGATGGACTGTATGTCAACATTTGTGTGTGCTTGTCAACTCCCCCCTGTACCCACTTAAATCCAGCATGGATGGACGTGGAGTGGATGTACATTTTTAAGAGCTTATCCCATGGAAAGCAGGGATGAGGGCACTGCCATGACCAAATGACGCTTTGTCACAATGCCAACGTTCAATGCAGCCCAGCTTAAAAACCCGGTATGGGCTAGAAACTGCACAGGTCTGCACTTATGTATACTTTAAGGATCACGGCACACAAGGTGGCCCTTAAGCAGAGAAAAGATTTACACAGCATCAGTGGGTGGTGACTCCCTACTGTGTTGCTATGGCAGCATATTATCATGTGGCAAGTACAGACTTGTTTGTGCTGAAGATTCTGGATCAGGTCTTCATGCTTTTTCTGAAAAAAGTTTAATTTATTTTAACTCTTAATCCAGGTTATTTCAGTATCTTTTTTGTAAATGTTTTTCCAATGTGGCGTAGTTCTCAGAACACATGCTGCAAGTGCTAGCAAACGTGCTCTCAAAACAAACACCGCCTCTGAGCCAAATGCAGAGCGAACACTGGCATTGATTTTATAAGATGAAAAGAACTCATAGATAAGAAATGCCTGGGGAGAGAAGCAGATGTGGGTCTTGAACTGTTGCTCTTTAGCTTTCCTTTCAACTTGTTAATTCTCCCACTTTCTGCAGTTGATCGTGAGTGGACTGTTCACTGTGCTTGTACACTACCTACACAGTTTAATCCTGTTATGAATGCATTTATCGGCTATTTACTTTTTCAGCATTTGCTTTCCAAATTTGTTGATGATGTAGCTAAAGAATCAAAAGTATTTTTTTCCACTCATTCTTTTAGCAGACCTAAATGAAGATTAGTGAGTGATGTTGCAGCAAAAGTCATTACAACAAAACAACAACCAAAAACAAAACAGCAGCTATCAAATTAATGCAATCACATGAATACTGAGAAAGAATGCAGTTGCAGTTTTAATTGAGTCATTTATTTTGCCAACCATTATGCTGGGCTTTAACATTTAACTACCTAAGGATAAGAGTAGAACAGAAATATATTCATAACTCTGACTTTTTCAGATATCCACAATGAAGTTGTTAACGGATTGGTTTTATATTTGTTGTGGCTCTGATGGGTAGTCATACCATTATACACAGAAGTGGATGCTCATGATGGCTGTCCATTGTCACTAAGTGAAACTTACTCAAAGTAACCCCATACTGGCTTTTCTACCTGTTGTTCTTCAAATAGCCGGAATCTCACATTGTTTTAAATGCTGAAAATCCAGATTTGGTGATCTGATCCAATGTTGCCTTGAACAACCAGCATAAAAGTAAGCTGGATTAAGTGATCCGTCGTCCTGAAAAATGGGATTCCCAAATCCAGATAGCTTTTATCCGTATTACATTTTTTGAACAACCGGCCTCTAGTGATCTTATTCTGAGAAGCTTTTAGAGATGAGATTTATGGTTCTTTGAAGGGAGCCGGATCTTGAGGAGCCATTACTTTCGAAGAGCCATTCAAAATACTGGCTTGTTTTTACAATATCTTACAAATTTTCACAGTATATAAGATTAATAAATAATCAAATTTGTACCTATATTAAATCTACTATACAAGATTTAAAAAAAATATAGGAAAAATATAGATAAAAAATGACAAATCAAATTCTAGAAAATGTTTTGGATAGAACTCACAGTATTTGTTTCCGAACAATACTCTCTGCCCTTAGATGCTTCACATGAATGGAGCATGTTGGACGATATCTATGATGTCACAAATCTGATGAAGGCAGAGTGGAAAATTTGTATCTACAAAGAATGGCTCTCAAATGAACGGCTCACAGCTGTGACTCGGTTCCCATCGTTCATTTAAAAGAGTCATTCAAAAGAATTGGTTAGTTCATGAACGTCACATCTCTAGAAGCTTTTAGCTTTAGCATCAGATTCTCCAAACTGAGAGCGCTCTGACTGCCATCTGCTGCACGCAAGACACTAACTACTATATGAAACTCTACTTCAAGTAATTGAACTACCCCTTCAATGTACACAGTGAAGACTACATGTTAACAATAACATGGTTGGACATTAGCAAAAATCAGCTATTTGAAAGATTTCACAAATTTCCCAGTTATTAATAAAGTTTTATCTTATCTTAATATTAAATTCATGCGTTGCCATATCTGCCCGACAGAAAGCAAAGCCTGGGGCTACATTAATATTTCACAAGTTACAACCTTGGATTGTGAAACTACCAAATTTTGCATCATGGTAAGTAAACAAACAAATGTTCAAACTGGACTGATGTAAAAAGTTGTGGAGTCACTGAATGGTTATGCCACATTAACTTGAGTGAAGTTAAACTAGTCCATCTTAATATGATCAGTTTACCAGTGTGAGGAGTGGTATCCTGTAAAAAGAAAGTACAAATAGAAAAGAAATGTTATTTAATAAGTTATAAATATAGCAACTGGTTCTGCTCTATAATTACCAAGAAACATTCTCATCACTGATATGTAATGGAATATTTTTTGTGTACAAACAGCATTAGTGTGACCTTTGACTTGCCTGCAGAATCCCTGTAAAATGACTATAATTCTTAATAGCAGCTGAGATGAGAAGGAAATGAGAAGGGTTTGTTGAAAGCAGGAGGCTATGACACGCTCAGGGGTTTGACATTTATGCATTTGAATATGTGTGTGTGAATATGTTAATGTACAATATTTATTTGTGTGCTGTGCACATAAGCAACAGAAAAATAAGAGGCGATGGGAGGAGTGAAATGAGTTTCTCTGTAGTCCTTTATGATGCTGCATTTGTGTCACAGTAATTATTAAAAGATTAACCCAGAGAAAAACACCAGTAACAGGAAACAGACCAAAAAAAGTTGGATTTTAGTAGCCTCTGCATTTTGTAATTTTTTTTCTCTTCTTGCTAACTTCACTGAACTTCTACACGCTAAAACCTCCTCCAAGGACTTATATGCAGCCAAGCATGCTCAGCGAAAACAGTGTTAAGAAAACAGTTGGATGTGAAACATAATTCATGATGACACTGTATACACAGGACTGACACAAACTGTATGTCAGCTCCAGTCAAAAAGTATCTGTGTGCTTTTCTCTTTTTTTAAATGTTTTCCCCACTTCACTGTTTATTTCCATCACTTAACAGTAGAACAGTCTCATCCAAAATGACTGGAAGTGAGCAGAGTCCTTTAAGTTTAGTACTCCAATCGTCTACCAGAGAACTGTCTTGTCTTATCTTATCTTATCTTATCTTATCTTATCTTATCTTATCTTATCTTATCTATTCTAACCTCTCTTGGTTGTAAAAACTGCTTTGTGAATTAGTCAGACTGAACAGGGAACGTGTGATAAAATCTTGAGTAAAACATAATGAAAGGCTTTTTTCTTTGAATGTGGTCAGAATATAAACTATTTTTATAGTATGCCTAAAAAAACTAAATGTTTATTTTAATAATAATAATAATAATAATAATAATAATAATGGATTAGAGTTATATGTTGTTTTTACATTGGATCCCTTATTCCTTCACTCTTCGTTCATACTTAATTCATACATAAGTGAATTCTCTGATCACCACCAAACATTCATACACCAGCGATGCTGACGCCTTCCAGTCATTTGATGAGCCACTGTACTGTCATTTAACTCTAACTGCATTGTATTTGATTCAAGAAGGTTTTTTTCCCCACTATACTTCTGCACCACTCATAAAATTAAGTTTTTTGTAAAATTCTGTTGTGTACAATTTGATGTCTTTTGATGCTATAGTAAAAAGCACATATATGTAAATTATTTCTGTTTTATGTATTTATTTATTTACATTAATTTAAAGGCCAAAAAAAGAGACTTTACATTAAAAAAGTATAACTTTTTTGCCCATTATTCATTGGGTCAGCTGTTAAAGGGTTAAAATCTATCTCGTTGTAATTTATACATTTTTATTATACATCCCTCAGAGATGTTCTTTTTCTGCTTATTAAATACTAAATACTGTTAATTTTTTTGTTGATAATATTTATTTATTATGACACATTGTGTTTTTCTTAATTATTTCGATATACAGTAATTCTTGCTCTGCTTGTGTTTATGGCTTGTTTTGTTGTCTTCCAAAAGCCACATTAAGAATGCAAATTATTCATACAGGTAACTCTAAACAGACTCCCCCATGACCTGTACTTGTTATGTTATTGAATATCTAATTACCACATAAGCCCTCACAGACCACCACTAAGGACCAGTGCCAAATGGACTGATGGTACCCTCTCTGGAGAGCTATATCACAAGCAGGCAAGTCTAAGCAGATGGCAGTCATGATGTGCAGTATGGCTAAGTACACATGACATTCAATGTCAGATCGCCCACAGTGGTATGAGGCTTTTGAAAGTTAAAGTTGTATAGTCGGCTAATTAAGGAGTCCTTATTGCATAGTGGATGTTTACAAAAAAGTGATGAAAAAGAAATTGAGAAAAAATGAAAGGGAATATCTGTTTTCACACTGCAAGGAGGATTTATCCGACCTTAGAAAGCAGATGGGCTGTGAGATAAAAATGACAAGTGAGGTAGAGCAAAATGTGGTGAAAGAGTCATTTGAATTTTGTTGCATGGTGGCATTGTTATCTTCCTGTTATACAACCCTCACAGATGAGCCAGTTTTCTGACATACGTATTTGCACTGTTTGAACCCATTTGCCTATGCATAGTGCACACTAACATATTCCCAGTTGCCTTTATATATATATACATATATATATATATATATATATTTTTTTTTTTTTTTTTTCTACACTCCACTTTCAACAGCCTACACACATTATGACACACAGATGCATACAACAATAATTGTGCAGAGACAGGCAAACACCCAAACACACACTGGGCACGGCTCATAGGGAACATCCATCAGCACTGAATACACGCTTATGAATCTAACGCTCAATAAAGCAAATTTAAACCTCCAGTTTCCGTTATCTGTCTTCGACAGGAGCCAAGCTGTGGCAGGGAGTAGAGGAGAACAGAAGAAGCAGAGAAGGAGATGAAGAAAAGAAGATGAGATGAAATGAAATGAGATGAGATACTGATGATGAGATGAGATGCTGATGCATACTGATGCATTATTTCTCACACACTAAGTGTGTGAGAAATAAGGTCCCATCATCAGAATGTCACACATACACCTTAAACAAAATATCTCCACTTTCTTAATTCCACATGTTAAACAAAATGATTGAAGGGGACATAATCCATTATTTCTAATATCTGTTTTGCTTTTCTCTTCATTGTTTTATGCAATGAAGAGAAAAGTAAAATCTTATCTTCATTTTATATAACTTCACATCCGCTGAGCAGTAAATTTCCAATGTGTTTCACTTGTCATGGTGCCAATGAGGCATTGAACAATACACATGCACGACTGTAATCCTTAGCTTGTTTCTGTGTAATTGCACACATCTGTTTTACACAAATATTCTATATTTTTTATGCAAACGTCTGATGTGGATAAGTGTGTATGTGCCTGAGTATAAATGTACTTATGTGACAGATCTGTTGGCTGGGAAATTCATGAGATTCATGTTACAACGAACTTTACTTCCTGGTTACTTCTGAGTCAGAGACTGAACTGAACATTGCACACACACATACACATAGGAAGTGTGTGTATATAGCTGTTTAGCTTAGACTGACTGAATGTGAATTCAGCCCACAAAAATAATTCACTTTAACTTGAGCAAACATGAAATTATGTGTGTACATAAAATGCATTAGATGGAAAATTTTATATGTGAAATATCTACAGACTTTCTTTAAAAATGTTTTAAATCTTAATAGTTTTTCTTACTTTTGCTGCTTTAAAGGGATTTTTGTTGCATTACAACATAATTCAATAGTGAAATGACTTGAGAGCAACATCACAATCTAAACTGTCCCACTTATTGCCCAACTTGATGCTATAATTTATACCATCAACTGTTAGTCAGCAGTCTCTTCCTTTTTTTTTTTAACTTCTAGCCTGTTTCATTTTAGAAAGAGCTGCTTTCTTACATCCTCTTATATCTGCAGGCAGCACAGATCATCTTGACCTTGTTACCCAGAAAAAAACCCCCAAAATAAATAAATAAATACATAGATTGATATTTCGTGGCCTCCATAGTTTCTCCCGGTGAATCTGAAAGGGAAGTACAAGGCAGGTTGAAATCGGCTGGCTGTAACCTGCAACTTCTCTCTGAGATGACATTAGGAAAAATATGTTTCATGCGTTCGACACGCGGCAGCTCATTTGTTCTCTGCATACTGTCTGAAAAGTGTGACTGAGGCCTGTAAGCAGAAGTGACTTTGAGAGGTTTACAGGTGGCACTGCGGTACAGTTTCTGTCCACGCTGCCAACTCCTGTGGTTTTTGTTCCCGGGACACACCAAAACGAGCCCGTCCTTGTCACTGCACTAGTGACTCCTGCTGTTGATTTAGGCATCCTCATGGGGAAGCTCTGCTGCTTTGCTGGTGAAAAGAAGCAGCTGGCATTACATATTGCCATGAACTGTGCACAACCGAGCTTAAACTAACAGTTTATCCAAATCTCTTATGCCTTTTGTTTATATAAGCAACAAACACACAGACATGTGGACTTGCTTGAGTCAGCCCAGGGTGAAACACTTTATGTGACTGATTCTCTGGATGGTGTTTGTGGAATTTGAGGATTGGTGATGTTACTTTGTAAGCTGCCATTCGGTCATCCTTACCTCCCTCACGAGAGAGGTCAAGCTTGAGTTAAATCAGCCAATAAGATCTGCACTGGCCCCTGTGGCGGTCAGCACACACTGCTGCATTTTCTCAAGCTTGACCATCACTGATTTCCCTCCACTCTCTGCAACCATTTATGAGTCTGCCTCTTGTTATCATAGCCCCCAGGTGAGGCCATGCTTCCCTGAAAAGAATGCGGGAGGGAGAAGCTAATAAGAGGGTGATGAAGGAAGAAAGACAGAGAAGCGAAGGAAAACATGAAAGGATAATAGAATTAAGGTTTGAACGTGGAGACATGAAGGAGTCAGAGGCAATAGATGACTTTCTCTCATTTTCCTTATCTGCAGATGATTCTTTTATGCAAAGAAAACCTCCAATGCTACAAACGTCCATGTGTAGGGTAATAAACTGTCATATTTTGATCAGACGTACATACACAACCAGTTACAGCATCAATAATTTATAACATGTTGAAGAAATTCAATATTTAAAGTTGTATAGAGATGAAACAGAAAATAATTAAAGTACCACCATGCTCTGAACATGGCTGCAGTTGTATGCTTCTTTATGTATAATTAATTAGCTTCTATGAATAAGTCCTGAACAGCAACAAATAAATATATTTTTTTCATTTAAATTCAGGAACTTCTGCCCTGAATACAGCACAAGTTATAGTCATGTATAATCATATATACATATATATTACATTTCATTTACTATTTAATAATTAAGGTTTAATCATGGGATATGTAGAGTTTAGGTCATGGCCAAGGTAAGTCTGGATTCATTTACACAATCTCAGACACAAGGGGCTACAGAAGAATTCAGATCTTCAACTATTATACAACTAAGCCTTGTGTTCTTTCAGCAGAAATGCACCCAAGGTACGTGGCATTTGTTTAAGCATATTCAAACAATGAGCAACGCTGCTGATCCAGAATTTCAGCTGCATAAGTCACCGATGTGGATGAGAATCGTTACAAGAAATGTATATATCTGTGAAGACAAGAAAATGATAATATCCAAATAACTTACATAGATGGGTTAGAATCAGAAAGAGGTAAGTTATAGTAATGTGCAGAAATGTACTTAATAGAATGTTTTCCTTTGCAGCTTGCAGCAATAATTCAATGCATTTTGTTTTAATTAATATATTCTATCTGACTCTAGTTTGCTGGGAGGTAAAGCTCAAAAAAGAAAAAATTGTGAGATTGTATATTGTGTAGGTGGAAAATATCTCCGAGCACATTCAACCTTATACCTATTGGCAGCTGCAGTAAAGTCACTGAAAGCTATTCATATAATCAACATATACAGTAAAAAAGACTGTCGGCCTTATGTTAAGTGAAAACCTTTCACAACTGAAAGCTTCACTGCCCTCAGCTGATTTGTGGGCTGTCAAATGTCAGGAAACCCAGGCCTTTATTTGTTGTTATTACAAAGACTATCCTGATTGAGATGCAACGTCTGGGGATAATCCTGCTAAGTGTGCAATGGAAAAATGTTATGCATACAGAACAGATGCAGAACAGGCTGCACATTTAATAGTTTGAGATGTATCTCAAAGTGTAACATGGCAGGGAAGTTTGACATTTGATTTGATGTGAAATTGAGCTTCTCTGCAGCTTTTGGTTGCAGCAATATGTGCAATATGTGTTTTTGATAGCCTAGAAAAACAGCATGTTTTTAGGCTGTCAACATATATATATACAATTTCAGAATATTTAGAAAGCAAGCATTCTGTTTTGTGTCATATACCCTCAATCAAAAAGTTGAAGCCATTGGCATGAAATGATAGTTCACTTTTCTAAGTTATGAGTCATAGGTTTTTAAATAAATGTAGAATTTTGCATGGGAGGAATAACAAATGAAGATGTCTCCCATTGAGCTGATCACTGTCATCAGCATTCATAAACTCTTTGCCAGATCAGAAAAGAGCTTCTGTTTCGATTAAATTTTGCTTGTTCCGAGATGACATTTACGTGAGAGGACAGCTGATATTTTCACACTGTAATTACAGGCATAGGTCAATGAAAAACAGAGGCAGCTGCTACACACTCAACTCTTACTGCGCAGCAAATCAGTGTCACCATCGGAGCTGAGCGGCAGCCATAGATAAATATTTATGTTGGGTTAAAAATCTATGCTTTTGATGACAAAATTTTGTGTTGGATTTTTAAAATTTGACTTATTTAATATTTAATTATATTTTATTTTAATCTTTTTTTTCTTATTTGCACTGTATCTATTTAGTTGTTTATGTAATTGTAAACAAAAGTCTTCTGTCTGGATTATTTCCCTTATCGACAGTCAGTCGACATTTTTTTATGCTTGTTGACTTTTTTATTACAGGAAATATTTAGTGGGTCCTACTGGACCAAACATGCAGTATCTCCACAGGTGAGTTGTTGCATGGAAAAGTTTGGGAATCCTTCTTGAGGTTGGACAATCTGTTGTCTGTCTAAGTTTAGTTGACTTTTTCATTTTTTTAATGTTAGTTGAATCACATCAGGAGAAGTTGCTGATGACCACTTTTTGGTTTTACTGTTGCAGCGAATATTGATGTTAACATATTTATTGTAAACTAAATTATTTGCAGATTAAATGATACAATCATGTTGATTCAGATTACCATAATATGATGACAAGAATAATGGAGTACTGTTGTGACTGTTTTATTGTGTCTTTTGATGAGTGTAGAGCAAAGCTCTGGACTGGTGGCTTATAGTTGTGTGTGAATGCCAGTCTATATAGAATATTGAGCTTAAGTGATTACTTAGCCTATGTGTGTGTATGCATGAATGTTTTGCACTTGCATGTGAGCGTGTATGTGTAGTATATAAATTAGGGAGGCCTGGGTGAGTGCATGACTCCCAGCCTTACTTTTTTGTCCCAGTCCGGCGCTGATGATTTCAAGTCAATTCAGAAATACTTCTACATGCATTTATTACCTGCAGAATTAATTATTGCAATGTTCTTCTTTCTGGTCTTGCTCACAAGATTCCACTACAGCTGTTTGTGTTCATGAAGACCAGCAAGAGAGCCCATATTACACCAGTTTTAAAATACCTGCATTGGCTTCTTGTGTACTCCCAGATTGATTTTAAAGTTCTTTTAATAGTTTTTAAGACTCTTAATGATTTTAGTCCAAATTATTTATCTGACTTGCTTTTAGTTTGTGACCTCACAGAGCTCCCAGGTTCTCAGCAGCTAATCTTTTATTCATTCCTAAAGTTGAGACCGAGGCTTAGCTAAAGTTACAGTTATTATGGTCCTAACATCTTTTCATTGGTGTAATTTATTATAATCTTGGTTGAACTGGTTCAGGTTAGTAAAACAGTCCAGTCCAAAGTGATTGTTACAAACCAGCAGTTTTTTTTTTTTTTGCCAACTTTTTCTTGGAACATGATCCTGAAATATAAAGTTAATCTAGGCCACTTACATTTCCTCTGAAGTTGGGAGTTTATGGAGGGATACATGCTTGTCAGTGTAGCTGTTGACAGAACACTTTACGGTCAAGGCTAGCTTTCATGTATTCACCATTTATTGCCGCTAGAAACTGGGCATCCCACAGGAGATCAGGTCCAGAGATGGGAGGGGTTGAAGACTAGCTGATGGGGTTTACTTCAGTGAAGTGACATATAATCACTGCAGAATTCTGACAATGTCAATTAAAAATCTACTTTGAACTCAGGTAGAGCCTAAACAAGTGCCAAAATTGTTTTTTATAAGAGGTTTTGGTCAAGTGGTAACTTGGAACTCTAAAACAGATACTACAAGATCATAAAAGTTTTTTTTTTTTTTTTTTTTTTTGCATATGATTGTTGATTTTTTATCAACAAGGGTCAGATTTAATAATGTAAACCTGCTTGACTGCACAGGCACTGTTCAATGTAGGATCATAAATATGATACTTTAAGATGTAAGCTATGAATCATATATGAAATATGATTGACTGTCTGGTAGAATTGACAATAATGTTTCTGTGTTAGAAGGCATTCCTAAACTTAACCTAAAAAAAGAAAAAAAGAAAAGAAAATAAAGCCAAAAAAACACAAAGGACAAACTAAATAATGTCGTATGACCCAACAAAAGTGAATGGTATTTATTTATTTATTTTTTTCTGATTAACCCTTCAAATTTTAGAAAATAACATGAAACATTTTTTTCTTTTTATTTTTCTTTTGGACAACAATAATAAGAATTGACTCATTTTGCATAAATGGTTGATGCAATAGTGAAACAGTAACAAACACTTACTTTTGGTACCCAAATGGCTCAAGTAGGTTTATTTTCACAAATTTTTAAATAAGATTCACTAAGTCCCTGAAAGATTTGCTTTACCAAATGGTCAAAAAGGAAGTTAAAGGATTAAGCCCAGGCTCTCTTTCAATCCCAAAGAACCTCACAAGAAGTCAGATACCCTATCCTTTCACATGGTTTCTGAGAAAAGTCAATTGCACAGTAAACGCTTGAACTTGATGCTAAAATTGATTAAATTATAAGTTGCAGCCTCCCATTTCTGAGGTATTGAAAGCAGCACTACTCTGTACCAAACAGGAAGAAGAGCTATATTTTAAAGTGCTACATAATAAACAGTAAACGTTTATTATTTCTTTAAAACGCACTAAATGTATACGTGCAAGCTATCCTTAGAAATTACATTTCCAACTTTAGATTTATTCAGCTCATCACATCAAGTCAAATGACTTAAAGAAAATCTCGTATTTGCAGACTCCCACGCAATTAACTGCACAAACTTGAATTAAATAGATAGTACAAAAAACATGTTTAGTTACATTTCCACACAAAGAATCGTGCACTAATAGCTTCATTCTCTTTACTGTGTGAGAGACAAAAAAAGTACTCTTTCAATTTAAAAAAAAAAAAAAATCTTACATGTAAAATAGCTTATAGCTGGTATACTACAGCAGCCTCTTTCCACTGGATTGTTTTTCCCCTCTTAACTACAATTACCAGGAAGTTAAATTCATTCTGTAGCACTCTCCACTGCAGATTGATTAAAGCAAGGATCTGTAGGTCTCTGATTTTTGCTACCGATTGCTTTGCTAATGTCATTAAAACCTCTCCCCTCTGTTGATTGGCTTTATTGATCTTAAAGTCAAAGCCCCAGATTAGTAGAACAGAAATTCACAACCGTTTATTTCATGCAGTAAAATCTGACGTATCCTTTCAAGAATTACACACTTGTTTTTCTTTCATTAACCTTTAAGCTAAATCCCTCATTTGCATATCGGTGTTATGATCTATCATGTACTGTCTAAATAGCAAGCTTTTAATTTGAAACTGCTTAGCAAAGTTACAAATCACCTGTAATTCATTTTGCATGATTTGAGTTGCTTGTTCAGCTAATTTTTTTTTTTTTTTTTTTTTTCCCTCCTATTTTGGAACATTTTAAACAAACTGGTTTAAGTCAACTGTTTTCCAATGTAGATGTGATTCAGAACAGCTGCCCACTGTCCTCCCAAACCAGCTTTACTGGACTAAAGAGAGAGGAGAGATTTGAGAGAGTGATTAAACACCTCCCTGTGATTCCTCTCTGTATCTATCGGAGGGAGCTCAGTTGGGTCTAGCTTTGCTCTTACCCACAACAGCGCAGCCTTTTTATCACATGTCGGCAAATCCAGGGAGAGGCAATGTTGGGCTAAGGGGGGATAACCAGATGCACTGCTGACTTCAAAGACTTACACATTGCCAAACTAGGTGGTAACCACTTTGTATGCAAAACTGCCTGCAGACAGGATGTGTGTTGAATTCCCCATGAAGTCTAATTTAATGTTAAAGTGTTTTAACATATTGTGTTTTGCTGCATGCGTCTGTATACCTCATATGAAAAAAAAAAAAAAAAAAGTTGCTTCATGCGTATTTTTGTCATTCTTTCATTACAGTTTTATTATCCTCTACAACAGAAACATTAATGACTCACACACTAAAGCATTCACAACTTTTGTGTTAAAGAAACGCTATCTTGAATATACGGTGCTCTAACATTACTCTATAAATTCAAATGAAATGCTGCAGCATTTCAGACCTCTCTCCTCGGGCCTTTCTGGTGCATTTACAGTAGTATTGCTTCCAGCATTTTAAAAGATGTTGAAATGTTTTGCATTTCCTTTCAGAAATCCAGAATTACCAGACATGAGGCCACAGGAGGGAAGAGGTTTGAGTTGATGGGGTTCATTCAAACAGCCCGCAACCCTGGTCAGAAGAAGCCATGCATGCAATCTTCAGTGCAACCAAATTCCTTTCACAGAAATCTCTTTTTATTTTCAGAACATGGCAGTTCGCTTACATCTATGTTGGTAGTTTAACACATCATTTTTAGATAGGAATAATATGAGTACACAGCAAAGTTATACATTAACCGTGGAGCCAGAGTTTGGGTTAGCCAAACTCCTGTTTTATCAATCAGACTATTTGTCTTGTGCTTTTCCTACAAACTGAATGTTGAAGATTGCTTTACAATAAAAAAAAATAAAAAAATAAAACTATAGGAATGACGAAAAGAAGCATGAGTAATAATATATGAGGGGTGACCTTAAACATGAACTCTATGTCTATTGTATGTATCATACAGGGAAGATAAACATGAGTTTGTGTCATCCCACTGAGCCCAAAGGCCCATTTATGCTCCCTTACGTTCGTAAACAGTAACGTCCGTTCCAAACATTGTCATACGTCGCCGTCCTCATACTTCCATGCATGCTTTGCATTGCCGTGGTTGTTAAGTCAATTCCTCCACTAGCGGGCAGTACTGAGTTCAGAGTTCAGTCCCATGAGCCGACATCAGTTTCAGACACGTTTTGGAGGTGGTAATGCATCGCTGTACAGTTATTTCCAGCCGCCCAACACGCCCTTAACACTCACATATAGTCTTTCTTCAAAAGCTTGCGTAACTTCTACAGTTGTGCTCATCTTCATTCTTCCTCTGCTTTTTCTTGCCTTCCTGATTCTCTTTTTCCTCTTTGGTTTGTTTCTTTCCCTGGTCACATGTCAGCTATTCTGCTCAACACTGCCCCCATGATTTCTGGTGGTGTTGCTCCATCTTCTGCATCAAGTGATGGATAACTAAGCTCCCTGAAAACGGACCAAATTATGCAAATGACTGATGTCCGGCAACACTGTCTGCGTCAAGCATAAATGGACCTTAATTGTCTCAGCCTGATGCCCTTTATAAATATGTCACCACACCGACATTAAAACCACAAACTAAAGGCTGCAATCAACCAACAGTCTTTGTGCTCTGCATTTTGTCTGGTGGCTTTGGAGACACCATAAACCAACGTGTTGTATAGTAGCTCCTTTGTTTTATGAAAGTTAGAACACACTTTAAAACTTTTGTTTTATGACAAAAGATTTTTTGCCTTAAATGACAATCAAGGTGATTATCAAGGTGAAACAAGTAAATTTTAATTCAAAAACACCTTCTGGTGAAGCAGTGATGACTTTTCCTGTGATCCTAATGATGCTTATTTATTGGAAAAGCAAATATTTGTTGTGAAGTGAATGAAATCAATTTGCAGTGTTGAAGATGTTGTTTATACTGTACAGTTGTTGTAGCAGCTGTAATCCTTTGGGCTCAGCAGTCAGTGACACTCACTGTAATGTCCTCTGTAAGAAAAAAATCATTTGACCAATGATAAAAATATTTTTTTTCTTAAAAAAAAAATCTTGAGACAAAGTTTCATGGTAAAGGTACCAAAATAGAAACATATACCAGTGTTGCACATTTTTTTTCCTCAATAAGATGTAGTGACTTAAAGTGTGCTTAACCTTGAATGATAAATGTTATTTCAGTCAACTGGTCTTTGGTGAAAAATCATTGGAGGAAAATCTCCAAAGCATGGCAATTCTGATGTAAAAATCGCTTTATTATTGAGAGAAAGCAACAAACCCAGACTTAAAGCTGATGAAGCCATTGTCCTCACTTGGAA
Organism: Melanotaenia boesemani; assembly: GCF_017639745.1. Classification (NCBI taxonomy): domain Eukaryota; kingdom Metazoa; phylum Chordata; class Actinopteri; order Atheriniformes; family Melanotaeniidae; genus Melanotaenia; species Melanotaenia boesemani. The sequence goes on from NC_055697.1 coordinate 22,288,008, forward strand.
TGACACTCGTACAATAGCTAAATGTACTACAGCTCAGTATCCCCTGTTCCGTTACAATGTGGCTCTGGTAACTTGTTGGAGGACTATAAATCCTTGCAAGTGTTACAACTCTATCTGTCACTAAGCTCTGATGCTTTTCTTCCCAACCATTTTCAGCTCTCTCACACAGAATGGATTTTAATGTGTATATTTTTCAGGAGTCTATCAGTGGCAGAGGCACACAACAAGGTTGCCTGCCTTGCTTCAAATTATATTAACCCTCTCATGGGGCACAAGAAAAAAGAATCCAAAAGATTTGAGGCGGCTATATGAGCAACAGCCTTGTACTTGTTCTAATTAAAATCAACCCTATAATGCAAAGCTATAATTATAAGCTTGACCAGAATCAATGATGGTGTTTTGGACAACGAAATGCCAAAACTCAACATTAAATTTAATTGATAGATTTTTAAGAGCAGTTTTGAAGGGGGCTATTCCTTATGAGCGTTTCTTGCAATGAAGCCTTTTTTTGTGATGAGGAGACATGTTCTCTGTAATATAATACAGGACATATTTAGAAAAGGAACCATCCTTTAAAACAGTGATCCCCAACCCTGCTCCTCAAGGTCCAAAAGTTAGCAGGGCAGTGGGTCTAGAGCAGCGGTCCCCAACCCCCGGGCCACGGACCGGTACCGGTCCGTGGGTCATTTGGTACCGGGCCGCACAGAAAGAATAAATAGCTTACATTACTTCCGTTTTATTTATTTCGGAATCTGAAAGATGTTTTATTTTGAAAAATTGTCCAATTCTCCATTACATCGGTCGACGTGACTCTTGACGCAGGCCAAGGCGCTTCTCGGTCACGTGATATGTTACCGCTAAAATTAAACCCAGGAGCTAGCAAAATGAGTAAAAAACAAACGTCTTTGGAAAGTTTCTTTGCCAAGGGGAAAAGGCCCAGCCAGGAGACAGAAGAGGAGCCTTCTACTTCCAAGAAAAAGAAAGCTACATTTAATAGACAGTATCAGGATTCCTACTTAAAATACGGATTTATCCCAACGGGAGATTCCCATGCACCAAGCCCACTCTGCATAATATGCGGCGACCGACTCTCTAATGAGGCAATGAAGCCCTCAAAACTGCTTCGCCACTTGGAGACCAAGCACCCTGCATTAAAAGACAAGCCGTTGGAGTATTTTGAAAGAAAAAAGCGTGAACAAGAAGGACAGAAACAATTACTGAGGGCCACCACATCAACAAATGTGAGTGCACTGAAAGCATCATACTTGGTGGCTAATCGTATTGCTAAGTCTAAAAAGCCATTCACCATTGGCGAAGAATTGATTCTGCCCGCCACTAAAGACATCTGCCGTGAACTTCTAGGCGAGGCTGCAGTTAAAAAGATAGCACAGGTGCCTCTTTCGGCCAGCACCATCTCTCGGCGCATCGAGGAAATAGCGGAGGACATTGAGACACAATTGCTGGAGAGGATTAATACATCACCATGGTATGCACTTCAGGTTGATGAGTCTACAGATATTGACAACAAGGCAATACTACTCGTTTATGTGCGATATGCTCATCAGGAGGATGTGCATGAGGATATCTTATGTGCACTGTCATTGCCAACCAAAACCACGGCCGCAGAACTATTCAAGTCCCTTGATGATTATATATCAGGAAATCTGAAATGGACCTTTTGTGTCGGCATATGCACAGACGGGGCTGCTGCCATGACCGGACGGCTGTCTGGTTTAACTGCTCGGATTAAGGAGGTTGCACCTGAATGTGAGTCTACACATTGTGTCATTCACAGGGAAATGCTGGCTAGCCGAAAAATGCCACCGGAACTTAACAGCGTATTGAATGATGTTGTTAAAGTTATTAACCACATCAAAGCACATGCTCTTAACTCGCGCCTGTTCGAGCAACTTTGTGAGGAGATGGACATGGAGCACAGACGCCTTCTCTTATACACAGAAATAAGATGGTTATCCCGAGGGAAATCGCTGGCCAGAGTGTTTGAATTACGTGAGCCGCTGCAGAGATTTCTTTCAGAAAAAAAGTCACCGCTGGCTGCACATTTCAGTGACAAGGAATGGGTCGCTAAACTTGCTTACTTGTGCGACATTTTCAGCCAGCTCAATGAACTCAATCTGTCACTCCAGGGGAAAATGACCACTGTCTTCAAGTTGGCAGATAAAGTAGCTGCATTTAAAGCCAAATTGGATTTGTGGAGACGGCGCGTGAACAGAGGCATATTTGACATATTTCAAACATTAGCAGGGATTTTGGAAGAGACAGAGTCAGAGCCTTCATTCTCCCAGCTGGTGCACGATCACCTGTCCTTGCTATTGAACGAGTTTGAGCGCTACTTCCCAACCACAAAAGATCCACGAACTGCCAAAGAATGGATCCGCAACCCATTTCTCAACAAACCAGGTGAATCCAACATGTCCGTGCAAGAACAAGATCAACTGCTGGAGATCACAAATGACGGCAGCCTTAAAAGCATGTTCGAGACAACAACTCTGCCGGTGTTCTGGATCAAAGTCATGGCTGAATATCCTGAGATCGCCACAACAGCACTGAAAACACTGTTGCCATTTCCGACATCCTACCTGTGTGAGGCGGGGTTTTCTGCGGTGACGGCGACCAAAACAAAATTACGAAGTAGACTGGACATAAGCCACACACTTCGGGTGTCACTGTCTCCTATCACCCCTAGATGGGACCACCTGACTGCAGACAAACAAGCTCAGGGCTCCCACTGATTCAGCACTGTGGTGAGTCGGATTTGTCATGCACTTTGTATTTGCGGTGTATCTTATTTTGAAGGGACGTTTAAACGTTACCATAGCGACCAGAGAGCGTTGCGGGCAGAGAGGACGTTGCTCATGTCTTGATTCGCGTTTATTGTTATATTTAGAAAATACCACAGTTTTCATGCAGGTCATATCATATTATTTTGTTGTATTTATCCGCCACACTTTAAAGGCCGGTCCCTGAAAATATTGTCTGACATTTAACCGGTCCGTGAGGTAAGAAAGGTTGGGGACCGCTGGTCTAGAGGACTGGAGTTGGGGATCCATGCCTTAAAAGACAGGCTTGATATAAGCTATCAGTTTTTACACAGAGACCTTAGTTAAGGGGAGTTTTAAGTGTGACATGCAGCCATTGTGAGAGTATCATTCAGAGCTGGCCGGAACACCATCCGGAACACCATCCCCCCCGAGCCATTGGCCTCAATTTTGTTTTTTTTTTTTTTGTTTTTTGTCTCTTCTGTTAGTTGGAGTTCAGTGACATAGTTCTGTAGTCTTAATGTCTTCCCTCCTGATAATGAATCCTGACTGTGACTCCTGATAATGGCTTTTGAAGCAAATAATGAATAGTTGCTCTGCACATTGCAAATAATTAGGAATGAATTGGAATGGAGAAAATAAAAAAAAAATCAGTCCATTTTAGAGAGGAGTACTGAGTGACTCAGTTGTGCCATTAATAATGATAACACTGACAATTGCTTATGATGTTGTGGCTTCAAAATAGTCTGCCTGCCCCGGTTTTCACCTTGTGGCTGACTGAGTCAATGTGGGACAGTTAGTATTATCAGCACATATGCAGACTTCACATGCACACAACCAATGGACCAGCAAAGAAATGTTCAACATATCTTCCATAAACACAGGTCCTTCTAAAGATGCCTGTGTGGCATGACAAGGTTATAGCTGCCATCTGAGACAACGCCTGGGGGGCTGGAAAGAATAAATGATATGGTAGACTGAAGTTGGGGCAAAAAGCTCCAGGTTTCTAATTAGTATGCCTGTGGCTGTATGTGCACAGGTGGACATCAACATACATGCTACGGGGAATGGTTCTCCTTGTATAAACATAACCTTTAAAATCAATGTATACATACCCTGACAGGCAGTGTGCTTGTGTGTGTCTGTGTGTGTATATGCAGGGTTTTATGTGTGAACATTTGTTTAATGCTCTCTGTCTGTCAGCATCCCTGGTCCTGCTTCCGTTTCCAAGTAACTGCAGGATGTGATCAATCCAAGGCCCACACAACAGCAGGAAATCTATAGAGAAGAGACAGACGTCTATCCAATGCTTTGTGTAATTGGCATGTTAGAAGTTCATCCTGCCAGAGAGGCCTAAATGTAAAGTAAAACTGGCATTCATATGGCAACATGTATACAATAAATATACCATATCCCTCAATTTGAACATAAGTGAAAACAGTGTGAAACATTAGAATACACCCATTGCCAAAAAAAATAAATAAATAAAAATAAAACAAAAACAGAAGATGAAGGAGAAAAAGAAAGAAAGCACGCTCATTCCTCTTGGTTAGACGGCCTTATTACTCTTGGGGCGAATTTCTGTGGAAGCTCATAGGCTGTAACATCTATAACATATCCCATTCACTTTTCTATAAGCAGGAAACACCTTGGCATTGAGAGGATGACAATTTCATTTTGGGAAAGTAATTTATCAGCATGGAGGCAGCAGGGATTTGAGGTGTAATGATCTGATTCACTGGCCATGTTGAGAAAGGTCAGAACTAAGATAAATGTCATCATTGTTGAATCCAGAGGAGTTGCCAGGACTTCAGAAATAAACACAAGACAGGTATTGACTCACGGCATGTTAGAGCCCAACGCTGCTGCTTAAAATCTGTTGGCCATTGACGGATGATGATAATAAAGACATTCAAAAGGTTAACTTTTATTTCTCTAGCTGAGTAGAGTGCATAATGTCTGTTGAAAACAACACTGGCCATAAAAGAAGACATAGTGTGATAACAGCAGAGAACATCAGATATAAGTTTTAAAAATAACACATTGCATGATTTCCCAATAGACTGAACTAACCTTAAAGCACTCTTTGTATGTTAAAGCACGGCATTACAACACAGTGATTGATCTTAGTCCCCCATCCCCCCCCCCCCCCCGCCCACACTTACAGTGGGGGATGCAGTACCTAAAGGCTTGATTTCAATCCAACTAGAACCTAGTCAAAAGAATAGATGCAAGGAAGGAAGTATAAGATGTAGAAGAAAGCAAAGACGGATAGAAATAGAGCAGAGAGGAATGAGATTTTTTCATACATTATGCTTAAAATAGCAGAACAAATCACTCACAGGGCTGAATTATTTATTTATTTATTTTTTTTTTTACTTAAGCTTTGACAACATCCTTTCCTCTTTGCTGTCTTGTCTTTGTGGTGCAGGAAGCCGTCTACACATTACTGATTTTCCCTCCTCATTGCAGGACTCACTGTCGATAAATATTAAAGATGAAGATTTCACTAATGGATCATTTCTGCCATTGAAGTGGCCAATAACATTCATGCTGAAGTGCCTGTTAAGTAATGCGTTTTTTTTTTGAGTGTGTGTGTGTGGCTGTGTCATTTATTTGTCCCAATATAGTATTTTGGTTTGAGAAGAATGGACATAGAAATGCAAAGCAATAGACATAAAAAGTACAGTGTAAAATAATAAACCTCCATTAAAATAATCTTTTTGAAAGCAGTGGAAATCCACACAGTTTCAACCTATCACTGCAAAGATTTGGTGTTGAATACAAACTTAAAAAACATAAACATAAATCCTACTGCTCATCAGCAAATAATCTCAGTGCATTATCAACTTGTATTTTCTGTCTGAAGTTTAGTATTTGTTAGAAATAAAATGAAAGTTTTGAGTGTTTGAACCTCAGTCATTTGAAAACATGCCACTACTTATTGAAACAAATCAATATATTTTTTTTTCTTTATCAGAGATTTAAAATCATGCTATGGCATTCTATGACATGCAGAAATCCTAAGAAATATCCATGTGTATTTGCAGGACAACAAACAAGAAAGTGTGAATTAGTTTTACTAATATGTTGCTTGTGTTGTTTATCATCACACCTGAAACAAACAAAAAAAAAAGAAAACAGATGTTTGAACAGCAGCTTGTGGAGCAGAGGTGTTAAATTTCAGCAATGGATTGCCTAAATGGATTGATTAAAAATGAAAAATTCATTTAAAGTCCTTGCACACCCACACTAACCCTACACAGGTGTTCTAAAAGAAGTTGGATGATTAGAGCTTCTCTCAAGACTTTGTAGGCGCACAAAGACTGTGACTGACATGTCTTCCTTTATCCTTTCAGTGTTCTTATGGCTGATTGAGCTGCATTTCTTACAACTTCATCATTATGCTGATACACAGAACAGGTAACTGCATTCCTATCACGCTCTATCAACACTTGCCTTCAAACAAAAGTTTAATCAGCCAGAATAACAAAAAACACCTGTGTGGGTGTTCCCAACACTAAAACCAAGCAACTGCCTGAGTTGATACTAATTTTCACAGCAGGTAAAGTTTGACATTTTGAGAAATGCACTTTTGGGCGCACATTTACAGACTTGCAGTAAAACAGCTTTGACTCATTATTAAGTTCCCTACAAAACTGTAGGAGCCAGAATGCAAAAAACCAAGATCATAAAACTGGTCCTTCATGGGAACTGATGTGTCACTGCACATATTGAAATTTTACTTGTGTAAATGAAATACTTTACATTGTATATGATATTGTGTAAACTTGTTTCATCGCTGTACCAATATGTACCGGTGTCTAATGAAATGCATGTTTACTTTACTGTGAATGAGGTGGTTTTCAATTGACTTACCAGGTAAACTTAAGGTTTAAAAAAAGAAACTAAAGCAGCAAGTAACAATATTTAATTTGTTTTTGTTTATGTTTTTCCTTATGAATGCATCACCAAAATCCCAATTTATATTTAAAAGGATTGTGAGGAAAAAAATAAGCCACTAATAAATAATAAGAACAGGGTATACCAAACCGTGAGAACACGGGTGCACATTAGACATCCAGTACGGCAAAGAACGACACAAACAAGATTCCCGGAAACTGGAAACAATTGCAAAACATGGAATATTATGGAATTTTCTCATATTTGGTAATAATATAGGTATGGAAAACCTAAGAAATCCAATCCTAGGCAGCTCAAAAAAACTGAAAAAGCTTCATTAGTTTCTGGTGAAGCATTAGAGTGAGAATATGGCTGATAAACAGAAAATGGGAGCAGCCTCCATTAATCCGATCCAATTTATTTATAAAGCACATTTAAAAAAAAAAAAAACATGTGTCCAAAGTACTGCACATAAAGCATCAGCAATTTTATTCAATAAATTAAAATAAATTAATGAAAATAAAATAAATAAGAGGAGCTACACTATCCAGTACATCTGAACAGGTGGAAACAAAAGAATTCATCAGTTGCTGCATATTCAGGGATGCAGTGGAGTCCATGAGGCTACGTGCTGTTGCAGTAAAGAGAGGGTTAAAAGCAGCAGCAGCTGCGTTAATACGGCCACGATGCATTGCTGGCAGCTTTGTGTCCATAGTTAAACTAACATCAACCATGAAGGGCAGTAGTTGGAGAATACGGCATCCTCAACAAAAACATTATCAACAGGATAGATCTAAAGTGTGTCCTTGCACCTGTATTGGCCAGTAACGTGTCAGATTAAAAGCTTCAATCAAGTCTGTAAACTCTCTGGCCTTAAACTCAATCTGTGTGTTTGACCTGCACCGGAGGCTGTCCTGGAGAAGATCCATGGGAAATACATAGTAATTGTTGTAGACAAAACTACTGACATGAGAGGCTACCATGTATATACTGTATATATATAAAAACAAACAAACAAACAAACAAACAAATGAATAACAGATGCCTGGATGTTTCTGGCTGTTTCAGCAGCCAAAAATGTGGCATACAATATCGCCAAAGACGAACTGCCTTTCACAAAATTCAAGTCCAAGTAGATTATTATCTTGAAAAAAACGTAAACGTAAATCAAGAGGACGGAAATTTGCGGGAAGCAACACAGCCTCATTAGCCATTTCAGTTTGAAATGTTTTGTTTCATTCAGTTCAGTGAAGCCAGAACTTTGTTTGATTTTTTTAAAATGTTTTTCATTTTAAGATTCATGCTTTAAATAAAGACAAGCATTTTCCTAAACCTCATTCTTGTTCACGATAACTTAAACAATCATCAGTGTCCATGAGTAATGATCACAAAGCAATCCTTAAAATGTTTTTAAAATGAGCTGCACACTGAAATTCATTTTGTAAATTTCTGGAACTGTTGTTGCCCTGTTTGAGAAATCCCTCTTCACAAACCCTGCACACCAGTGGTGTGCGATCAGGACAGGCAGGTGAGGCAGTACCTCACCTGTCATGATGAAAATGAAAAAAAAAGTACATACAATAAATATTAATATTTTCCACTGATCTGTGTTAAAATGCATGTTTTTTAACATTTTTAGGTAATTTATTTTTTTTTTTTTTTTGTATTTCCCGATTAAATACAGGGCAAAAAACCCAGGTGAGGTCGTGACGAGCTGTGCCTCAACTCTGACTGCACAACCTAATACAAACTGGGTTGCATGACGTGTGCCCATTTCTATTCCTCAGCATAGTGCCAATATGAACTTTACAGAAATATTTGTTATACACCATGACTCTCCACAGTCTGTGTAATGTCTTTAATGTATGTGTGAGAGAATTATTCCTGCTGATTATACAATAAAGTGCAGAGTAAAGTCAGGTGAGGCAGGCAGTACTCTGCCTCACCTCAAGGGGACACTCTCACACACCAACACATTGTGTTGATGCGCAAGTGTGTGAGTGTAATTGAAAGAGGAATGTTGATGGGATATGAAGCATTACCAGTAGTTGCATGCTGTTGAATGAATAGTAAAATAAGATGCTCTTTTCAGTTCTTAGAATTGTAAATTTGACTCCAGAGGAGTCAGTGCCTCACCAGCCGTGAACCTCACCGCACGTCTGCTGCACACTGACATGTGACATCAAGGAATCCTGACAAATGTGATGATTAGGAGTCAGAAGAGACTGAAGCTGACCATCTTTAAAACAACATCATGAAGTTTTATTTGGCATTATCTGTTACCTCACAATAATTCTTCTCTGACTGAAGTGAATGTTTGCTTTCTACCATTTTAGTCATCTAAGTATTTTTTTTCCCCCAGATTAGAGGACAGAAACATTAATTTCTAAGTGAACATCCACCTTTTTGTTTATGTACCACAGGGGCTTGCTGTTGACAGTTTAATCCAAATAAATCCAGCCATCTAAATGATTAGGGATCTCATGCACCAAAGTGATCAATACTGAGATAGAGAATGGGATGAACCATAGGCAGCCAACTCCTGAGATCTTGTTGTGTTTAGCTACGTCACAGTGAATAGGGAGGAGTAATGGGTGAGGAGGACTGTGGTGTTTTTTTAATTTCTAAATAGCCTTTCTTATCATTGTGTCAAGGCAAATCAAGGCAATGATTCACACAAGCTTTGGAAGTGGTCAGTTTCTTATTTAGGAGCACAACCCGTACACTCACACACATATATCCATGTAATCAGAAGAGTACATTGGAAGCACATCACAGACTCATGAAGATATATGCACTCATGTAAGTGAATCTTTACTCACAAATGCTTACGCAATCACTCATTATTGTACACAATTTGTTTAGCTCTGCAGCAAATAAACATATCGGTGCATAAGCACATATTCACTTGTCATCATAATTCCTCACTGTTATGCATGGAAGGATTGCTGAGCATCATGCTTATTTTTTGTCTTCAGTTTTATGTTTCAGCATGTGTGAATGAGACACATCATTAAGAGTATTGTAAAAGAAAAACAAATGTTTATATAAATACAGTAAAAGAACTGTATGATTTCTGCAACAGCTGCAAACTGTTTATGGTTACATTCTACTGTTTTGTTCTTTTTAAGCTGTATATTAACATCTCTTACCTCTAAATAGCAGCAGACAAACTAACATATTTGTGCAAAGCTAACTAGATTATATGTGCAAAAATAAAGGCCAAATATGTATATATGAATATGTATGTGTTTATGAGGGGAGGAAAAAACTATATAACAAGCATTCCCTCAGTGATAAAGTCATACTGGACAAATGCTGCAACCCTTATTCTTCTCCACATAACATTAACAGAGACACTGGATTCATAAACGGAGTCAAATTACCTTTAGTTGACATCTACCTACACATAAACAGATTCAGATCATTCTAAAACTCACTCTGACCAGCTATGTTTTTCTGGCTCACTCTTGGGAAGAGAGTGTAAGGCTGCTGTGTTTCTGAAGACCAACAGGAATAAAAATGGAAAGGCAACTGGGCTAATCACAGGAAAGCAGAGGCGATAAGATGGCTAATGGCTTTGACACTCATGGCCACATACTGTAGCTGTTGTCCCTGTGCTACCAATTCTTATCTCTTAAGGCCTCTAAACCTCTGGCCTCCTGTGCATAAACCTGTCTTGCTGTCATGAAATCACCGTGCAGACACTACAGAACATCCTGGGGCCATGTTAACAACAGATCCTATCTTACCACTCAAGGTCCAACTAAATAACGCTAAAAGTCCCCTAAAGAGTTTTCTTTTAAGAATTTTCACAAAGCGAGAGCCACTTTTGGTTAAGATCTGAGTTAAATCCTGATCTAAGTGACAAGTGGACATGAGTCCCTTTGCATTTGACACTATTCTGTTTCATAAATGAACTTGTCTACAGTGACTTAATAAAAGTTGTGTTAGTGGATTAGCATTAATATACAAGACCCCAAAAAGAATGAGGAAACAAAACTTTGGCATCAATGAAGACATTTTAGTATATAATTGGTACCAGTTTATGTGGAAATACATCATTGCATGTAAAGTGATCAAAATCTTTTTTGCTTTTGTTGACATTTTGTCTGAAATCCTGAGATACTGTCTATCAAACTGGACTCTTGTTTGGTCAATGCTTGTGACAGTTAGTCCTAAATTTCCAGTCACAAAAAGGATTACACAAACTGTAGGGCTCAAATATTTTCATTTGTTGATGGGCCATCATGGACAGTTCACTAAGGTGATTTTTTTTTTCAAAAACATTGGCATTGTTAGGTAAATTACCTGCAGGAGCATCCAGATCAAGACAAGTGTGACTCCAATACCTTTTCAACTGCCTCTAACTACTCTCACACACACAGTACTGTAAGGGTCAATTCAAGCATTGGCAGTGTTTGACCAAAACTTTAAATATCTTTCAGCCAGAATCTTAAAGACACATTTAAACTAGTCCTGGACTATTGAGAAAAATATTGACAGAAATACTCTATTCTTTTCAGGGTGATGGGGAGTCTAGCTAAGCTGACACTGGGTAAAAGACAGGGTATACCCAAGAGAGGCCATGAGTACATCACTGGGTAAAGACATATTTATGACAAGCCGTTTACAGTCACCTTATACCTGTGATCAATTGAGTTATCAGCTAACCTAGCATGCATGCTGCTGGACTGTGGGATGAAACCCACACAGGTACAGGATGAGCAAGCAGTGTCCACACTGAAAGGTCCCAGCTGTAGTTTAAACCTTCTTGCTGTAAGACTACTGAGAATCATTTCCCCACAGTGCTGCCCCTCATCAAGATTGCTACTGAAATATGCCATCAGACTAAAACTGGGTTTAGTTAATGTGTGTAAAACCTAATCTTATTATTAGGACTCATATGTCCATCTTGTTTAATTTTCTCTAAATTTAATTGAGAAGTCGCTACTACCAAAAATATTTTAAGATGATACCAGGGGCTCCTAAATTGACCTAAATATTATTGCAAAGAGGTTGGAAATTATTTAGAACACTTCTAATAGCAACTTTGAGTACTAAGGAGATGGTAGACATCATTCACAGGTATCACAAAGGTGTAGCAGGGTGATCAAAGGCAGATGTAAAGATAAGTGAAATAGAAAATAATTTACTGTGAAATCAAAAGGTGTTGAAGAATTAAGCCTTTAAACTGTGTAACAGTGGTTAAAAAATATATGTGGCCTACTTCAGCCGCAGTCCTCACACATGCTGATAGTTATTATTACTGGGATGCGTTTATTTACCATGCTGGTGATTTCAGTAATTAATCTGTTTCATTTTAGCAGTGGCAAACTGGCTCAACTTTCATCTATTTCGATGATTGCCTGCCAGTATACAGTATGTAAGTATCAGCACTGGTTGGCATGTTAATCATTCATAAACCATTGAACAAGCAAGCCAACTACCATTAGCTTCATTACTCGATGAGTGTAAAACCATTTTAAGAAAAAAGTCATGACTCTTGCACTATTGAATTTTTCCATTTGCAGATCATTTTAGTGTTTTGAGCACTTTAATTTGTGGCATAAGCAGTATCACTTTGGTTGGAAGATGTAAGTGCATTTCTAATGAGATCCACCACAAACACAATTTCTAGACAATCCTTCCTTCCTACCATACCAATCCATACTTCCTTTCCTTTCTAATATTTTTTTTCTCTGCTATGGATACTTTTAAGGCTATTAAACGTCCTCACTTTTTAATCCTAGCAGTTCAGGGTTAAGATAACTTTCGTGATTAATTTTGATCTTTATTCAGATATAGTCTGAACGTTAAATATAAATTCTACAAAGATGTCACAGTTAGAAGAATTTTATTCTGTGACTAGGAGTGAATTGATTAAATATGACTATAGTCACATTATGAGTATAACCTGGATTTCTAAACTGTTTAACAGTAATGAATCATTAGATATGCCATAATGTGATTCCATTACTGACTCTTAGAGTCCTGATTCAGTTCATGGGACTTCTGATTTTCTAAAAGTCCATGCGTTCGCTTCAAGGTCACTGTCTGAAAGGGAAGCAGAAGTAAGCTTCAAGGCAGAGTTCAGTAAATATAAGTTTTTTATGTTAAAGGAAGTTTTTGTCAACTGATTACAATCCAAATATTGTTGGATAAATAAATAAGAGGCCTAAGCTTGAAGGCTTTGTATTTTTGTAAACATGCAATAGCCTGACCAAACAGAAACATTACTTTTAAATCCATAGTAAACACCCAGAGACTGTGCTAAAAAGAAAACAGGAATATGAATGAAGGTCTTTTGAGTTGAAACAGGTGATGGTTTTTGTTATTTGTTTGTACTCATTCAGAATTTACAGCTATTTTTTGTGAAAGTTTTACTTGTTCAACATCTTTTCACTCTAGCTGAAAATAGATGATGTTAGCTGTACATTAGCTGTGCATATAAATGTTTCATCCGGCTCCTTCTTCACCTAAACATCAACATCTGCCAGCACAATTGCTTTTCTCAAGAACACTTGGCAGACTTGAAGGGATTCAGCATATTATCCAAGGACATGTTTTTTTTTGTATCTTGGGAACTTGGCAATCAAAACAGCAACCTTCAAACAAGTGAGTGACCACTCAAGCCACAGAGCCACAGTCTCCTCAAGCTTAACCTGACAACTAACTTGCTGCTTCCTCAACAATATCAAAATGTAATCTAGTACAGAAAGTGGAATAAGCTGGCAGAGAGTCAACTTTAACCAGATAAAGCTGTTCAGTTCCTTTTCTGAAGATAGAAGAATTACATTTCATATGTGAATACTGTTTGAACACCTACTGTGGTGCTCTATGACAGTGCAAACATCAAAGAAAAGAAAGTGTGCAGCATCATATGCAGAGGGTGCAGTTATTGTGAAAATTGTAGAGTGCTTGGCTTTTACCTCAACAACTAACCCTGGATAACGAGTATAAGCCTTTGTCGTCTCAATGGAAAGAAGTGAGCCTTCAGCGATAGGTAGAAGAAACTCAATAGCAGAGTTAACGCTGAAAAGAGCACCTGCTGGGAAAGGGGATGAAGACAAACTGTAGAAATCAGCATGACGTGGCAAGTGGGATGGCAGCAGTGAGGAGGAGGCAGGATATAGCAAATGAGTGAAATATCTTCTTCTTGCACAGAAACCCTCAGGTCACCTCTCTCTCCAACCACCTACCACCAGCCCACCACATACTATAACTTGCCTGAGTGATCGGCACACCAAGGAGCCAAGCTGCAGCCCCGCCTATCACTCTGCATGAAATATGGTGAATTCTGTTGCTTAATCATCCCAATATTCCTTCCACCTCATCATTTTGTCCTGTGATACTGTCTGATCATGGTCATGTGCTGTCAAATCTTCTTTGTAGCATATATTTGCCTCTAAAATGATTCTTTTAAAGGAGATTGTTAGTATCGGCTAGTTTTCACATACTGTTATCTATGTTTTGTTATCTAAATACACCTTTGGCAGTTTTCCAGTAAATAATCTATTAGTGTGGACAAAAGATGCTTTAACCCGTGAAGTAAAAAATGTGGTTTTGTACAGTGATGAATAATATTCCAGCTCTTTTCATAGATCCAAATAATTTCATTAAACAAAAAAAGGCTCATCTTTTAGGCTTTTCCCATCAATTCCATTTTTTTTAAATTTAGTCTAATTTAGCACAGCTTTGCCATACAAGTACATGTGCACACATATTGACAAAATTATCCAGAGTAATCACACAAAACCTTGAAAAATTTACACCATCTATCCATATTCTAAAGCTGCTCATTTTTAACTGAGAGTCATGGGGGGACTGGACCATATCCCAGCTCGTATCAGACAAGAGGCAAGATAGAACCTGGACAGGCTGCCAGGCTATCACAGGGCCAACACAGAGAGACAAATAATCACACATGCTCATACTTACTCCTAGGGTGAAATTAGAAACATCAATTAACCTAAAATACATGGTTGCTGGACTGTGGGAGAAAAGCAGAATGCCTGCAGAGAACTCCACAAACACATATCACACGTCAGAGCTCGGCTAACAACTTAGCAACTTTGCTGCTATATTTTGGAGTTTAAGACCCCTCTAGCAACTCTATTTAAAAGAAAACAACTAGTGACAAACTTAGCGACTTTTTCTGGTGTTATTGTGGACTTTTGGAGACTGAAGTGAGAGTGTGTATTGTGTACTTTTTCTCAATGAGCTGCAGGCTTTTGCAGGCCCCTCCCCCAAACAAAAGCACTCACAGCTGTGGCCAGAGCTGCAGATGTGCATGAAGTCAAGACAGAGAGTGAAACACACAAAACTGACATTGGCTGATCCCGCCCTGGCTTGATGCCATATATTAATGCCTATTAATGAATTTTAACATTAATATTTTTACACAATATTAGATTTTTTTACACTTTAAAAGTTAAAAGTACTGCAACATGTTCTAGACCCTTAATTATGGAACAGTTAAAGTACTTAAAATGACACTTTATCTTTAGGTCTGTTCAGTTTTGGACAGGGATAATGTCTATTTCTTTTTCTACTGTTTTGAATTGAAATGCAATTAAAATCATTTTCCAGACACTGAGTTTACAATGCTAATGTCTGTGTATTTTATTATGTCACCAACTAAAAACAGTTTCAATTAAAAAATGTTTTCTTTTGGGGCTAATATTGTGGATCGATCCAAATATCAATATTATCGATACCAGGGCTAGTATCGTTATTGACCGATACCAGCGTGATGATATTGATATTTTTCTTACACAATGCTTTGGGAGCAAAACAAAATAAATGAGACAACAAATAGTAGATTTTGCTTTTGTTTAGCTAATTTGCACTCTTGACTTTATTTTTCACAAACAATTGTGTAATAAAAGGGAATAATAGTTCTTTTGTTCTTTTGTTACATTGCTGATGTTGTTTTATATTGTTAACAAATAAGCAAGACCAATGAGTAAGACACCGAACCTCAAATTGCTCCTGATGGGTTGTGGTTGAGCGCCTTGCATGGCAGCTTCTGCCATCAGTGTGTGAATGTCTGCATAAATGAGTGAATGTGATGTATGATGTAAAGCACCTTGGCTATTATCTCAGGTACAGTAAAAAGTCCTATATAAATATAGACCATTTTACCATTTACCATAATGATTAAAAATAAAAAAAAATCCTGGATATTGGCGATGATGTGGATCACTAGTTCCTTATTCCATTTCTGAGATTTCCTGAGAATTTCATCAAAATCCAACCTTAACTTTTTGAGTCATGCTGGTAACAGACAGACAGACTGACAAACCAATGTAGCCAAATATTGTACCTGACATCCACCTTGGTAGCGGTAATAAATAACTTGTAAAAAAATTCTACCAAAGTCCATGTCATCCATAATTTTTTACATTTAAGATTGACCAGATGCTAATGCCTCTGTGCTCTCCTCTGTCAACACACTGCAAGGTTTATTACAGACCAAGCCAACAACTGACCATCAGGCATGTCGTGAACATCTGGTTTTCATGTGTTTTCTACATGTGGGCCTTTTGGCCTTTGTTGCATTCTGCCAGTCTACTTTTTTGCTTGGTTTGACTGAAAGAATCATTGCAGCTGTGCTCAGACTGCTCACCCTACCCGGCTGTTCACCATTGTGAATGACAAGATGTGTTAGGAAGCCCGGCAGAAGGACAGAAAGCTGATAGCTGACTTTTACATGTTGCAGAAAGTTCTTTTCATTTGTCAATCAATCAATCAATCAATCAATCAATCAATCAATCAATCAATCAATCAATCAATCAATCAATCAATCAATCAATCAATCTTTATTTATAGAGCACTTTTCATACATGAATGCAGCACAAAGTGCTTTCCATTTTTACTTTCCTGAAACAAGCAACAGTTTCACAGTAATGTGGCCACTGGCAAACAATACAGCTTTATTCTGTCAGGTTAAAAAGCAAACAAACAAAAAAAAAAGAAGAATGGCTTTCAGATGGGACCCATCTCCCATTTTTCATGTAAATGAGTCAGCACACTGAGTGGGTGAGACATTCCTATCGTGTGACAGTTTCTTAATTTAACTGTTGTAGCTGTCAAAATTATTCAATAATAAGACAGAGTGATGAGAAAGGAGATGATTAATTTGGAGGAAAGAAAAATCTGCAACAACGATCTGTGTTTATATGGATTCAACTCCAGCAAAATACTCTTCTTTAAAGGGCTGACAAGCTAAAGGGTTGTGGGGATTGTTATAACAATAGTAAATTACAGCTCCTTCAAATAATCCTAAATTCTCTGACTTTATATTTTGAAACATTACAGTAAATTACATACTTCACTGCATCCATTTTGCCATTACCATTTCATTTGACATCTTTCACCTCTTACTCATACTGTTTAATACATTCATGATTTTCTAAATACCATTCGCAGAAAAAAAAATTATGAAGCTTGTCAAGCAGACTGTAACAGTGTGTGTTTTATAATAAGGCCCCCAGTGTTGTGCTCATCCTGTAATTCTGCCTGCTGCTGCACTGCTCATCTGGAAGCACTGCTGGAGATGCTGCATAAAGAGTTTCATAAGCTCCCACACCCAGCCGGCATCGACCCATATCCTCTTAGTCCAAGCTTCCCTCAGGGGAAGATATTATCATCCTTGCCCATTCTCTGCAGGGGTTGCTGTGTGGTTATTTGGGTGAAAAGGTCACAGACGGGATGCTAAATACCGGGACTGAAAATAACAAAACAGTTATTATATTATTGATTCCTCTATGAATGGTTTACCAGTAATTGAATAACTGTTTTGTCTATGATGAAAACGTCTATCGTCTATCTCTTATCATGTTGATTAGCATTAAATTACATTTTTAAAGTTAAAGAAATGTTTGATTTACAATTCTATAAAAATGCTTCTCATACCGCTTTTAACTATTAAGCAATCAGTCAAACTATTTAAAGAATTTTCATGACTTAACTAAAATCTTCCTGTGCTTAAGTTGTAACATTTTCCAGTAGCTGCATTCCTGCGGACAGCCAAATCATCCACAGACGTCAAAAGAATTTGAAGCATTTGCTTTACTTCATGAGTCAAAACTGGCAGCTAAAGGCATATGGATGACTCATTATGTGATACTTCAGAAATCCTTTAGCATGAAGTGTTTGTTTGCTCATCTGCTGCAGTCCAACACTTGCAGAAACTTGGCAACTTGGCTCAAGCATGGCTTAGTGGAAAAGTTAAAGCTGTTTGCAAACATGAAAAAAAAAAAACAAAAAAAAAACAAACAACACAGACCTGTATCACTCCTAAGCCTCCTGTGAGTCACTTTGCAGAGAAAACTGGGAAGAATGGGGATGATAGAAGCTTTTTTGGGCAATGGTGTGGGGAGAAGAAAGGCAAGGACTAATTAGTGAGGCTGAGCTTGTGATTGCTCCAGGGAGAAGAACGACCCCCTCCAACTTGATATATTTAATGGATTATGCAAGCGTGGGGCCCCCTGGGGAAAGACGACTGAGGATCCCTATGCAGTATGCAACCTGGCAACTTGTCCTGTTTCACTGTGCAATCATGTCTTCATCCTACAAGCTGAGCTAATCAGACAAAAATATATGAGCATCAGCAGTGAGTCGCATTTTTCCACATCTACAACGCAACAAAGAAAATGTAAAAGTTAAATAAAAATCTGCGTTAAAACAAGTTTGAGCCTGTCACACTGACAAGTTCACAGCTCTGTGGAATTCATAAATAAGTGAAAAAGAGTGTCTCCCTTCACTCTTGTCTGTCATTTGTTCTGTGTCTCATCTTTTGATTTGATGCCTGACACCAACTGAGTTGTTTATTTGATAGCTTTCAGTCTGCTGCCTCCAGCACCTCATTTAAGAGTGTCTACAAAAGTATTATTCATCTCAAAAGACACTAACTTTGTTGTCATAACACTTCATAACAATTCTATGTGCTTAAATAAAAGCAAAAATGCATTTGCAGTTACAGATGTTGCATGGTATTCCTTTATGAAACATAAAGCAATCAGTAGATAGAAGATCAGCTCTGCCTGTATAAATTTGGAGATGAAAACGCAGTGGTTTTGTGCATACTGGGCACCTTTATGTCTCACCATGCCCTTGAAGAGCTCCTGTGAGCAAAGAGGAGTGCCAGAGAAAAGTCTAATCAACCTGTAACAAATCAGCCTCTTCTCTAGCTTGTTTTTCATTTGGATAATGCAAGCCTCCTCTTCTAAGTGATAAAACAACCTCTGTGGAGTGGTCTTTACACAGCCAGATTAAATGTGATCACCTTGCCAACATACCCTGAGAGATTGCCATGATTAACAGGCAACAGAGAATAATGGTAATCATATGCAGGATAATAGCCCATACCGAATGGTTGCATGATCTGTTCATAAATCACGACCCATTTCCCACCCTAAAGGACATGGTTTTACCCTTTGGCAGGATTTATGCAAGAACAATCTGATATTTTAACCCCTGTGTGACCTACATTAGATTATCTCACTGCCAATTGAAAATAGAAAATCCAGTTACAATAAGCCAATGCTGCCTTGTGTTAAAAACATTTGTTTCTCTTCAGTTTTTTTGTGCATTTGTTTTTATTTTATGTGATTCTGTATCTTCGAAGTCAGCTGAAGGGACGCAAACTATAGCACACAGAGTGTGGTTGAGATCTCATGAATATTGCAATGAGGTTAATTACCCAGGGCAAATATTGGCTCAGCTTTCAACAACACAATAATGACTACAAGAGAGGTGCTAAGATGGAGGGTGAAATCTTTTAAAATCTCTTTGCGAAGCCCCATTAAGACCTGTATAGACTACTGTAAAATCGTGTCAGAGTGTTTAAAGCAAGCATTAAAGTTCATGTAAGAGGGTTTGCCTGCTTAACACACAAGCTATCAGTTAGAAAAGAAAGAAATTTGTTAGACAAAAGCAATATAATTCTGAGTTTCCTTTATGTATTTCTAAATGAAGACCATATTACTTCAGAAAAGCTTATGGCTAAATAGCAGCAATTTATTCTCGCTCATAGGCAGAAAGACTCTTAGATGTTTATGGAAGTCGCTGAACCAAAAAAAATAGACAGAGCAAAAACTTGTGGCATTTCACAAACTAAGCAGACA
The DNA here is from genome assembly GCF_017639745.1 of Melanotaenia boesemani. Lineage (NCBI taxonomy): Eukaryota > Metazoa > Chordata > Actinopteri > Atheriniformes > Melanotaeniidae > Melanotaenia > Melanotaenia boesemani. The sequence continues at coordinate 22,307,824 of NC_055697.1, forward strand.
AAAAAAAAACAAAGAAGAAGAAGAAGAAAAAAAAAAACAAACCACAAACTTAAATTAATTAGCAACAATTCATTCTGTGATTATCTGATACCAGCAGAACTAACCTCCAAGTAAGGCCCCTGACTGTTTTCGAATTACACACAATCCTCGGGGAAAATCAACCCCAGAACTAATCTTTATAAGAAAGGAGGTGTGTGATGAAAGAAAATACAGAAAAAGAAAAAGAATTATGAAATTAAAAAAAAAGGTGCAACAAAGCAAGAGAGAGTAAGTAATTAGAAAACAAGAAGAACTGAATTTTAACATTTACACTGCAGTGAGTTTGTCTCTTAAGACAGAACATGGGTAAAATGGTAAGAAGTGCAAAATTAAATGAAAACAATGACAATGGGAAAACAGCCTTTTCCTGTTCTTTGCAGGGTCATCAGATGGAAAACGACAAATTTGAGGCTGGAACCTTAACAGGTTGCTATGGCTAATTTTGCTCTGTATATGTGAAATTTTCCTGTTAATGAAGAGTAAGTCATTTTCCCTGAATGATGAAAAGGTGACACTTGTCTGGTTATATCTTGTCCTTTGCAATGAAGCTTTCATGGCAGGGACAAATAGATTCTGGGCGATCAATAACACATCTCTCATCTCATCAAGATGGAGAAATAGCTAAATGTTAGCCAACAGTTTTAAATAACCAAAGGAGAAAAATATGCATGCATTTGCATATAGTGTATGCCTGTACGCAGCCCAAAGCTGACTGACTAAGGTATTTCTCCTGAATAGTGGGGGTTTATCAATGTGGAGAACCTCCAAGAAGACTAGAGAGCATTGTATTACAACCTTTTTTCATGCTTCACTTTATTGTTCAAAAAACAAATCCACTCTTTTCTATTAATCATTTCTGCAGATGTGGAAAACATATGTCTGTGGGCAGTAGTTAGAGCCCATTGCAGAATCCTTTCTCAATTCTGAGCATCCCTAATTTGTCTATGTGTGTCAGAGGTGTTATAAAGTGCAACTGAACTAAACAAGTTGGGACTGGTAAAAGACAGAGTTATATTTCATTATATCATTTAGTCAGAACTTTTGCTGGTTGCACCAAAGGACTTGTGAAAATGTTCATTTGGGAGAGTAAAGAGTCTTTAGAAAATAAAAATGCGTAAATTATAAAAAAGCACCTTTTCAATAACTTCACAATATGCTGTCTGCAAATGAAAAGTGAGAAGTTTTAGTGAAATGTGCAATAAATGAATGAAACTGCAGAATCTATCCATGGATTATTAAATGATTATTAAAAAATCTTTTTCAGTTTCCTTTGCATTGATTAGAGGAAATGAAGAAAAACAGCCCATGCATAATGATACTGAATGCAGTATAAAACTAAAGTATAGCCATACAGATTACCATAGCATCATAACTTTTTTATCAGCATATTATGCTGAAGCATATTACTCTACATCCTAACATCATGTTGTATTCCACTGGAAGTTGCTTCAGGTGTATCTTATCGTATCAGATCATGATAACATTAGCATTAAGAACAAAGCCCTACCCTGTTCCTGTATGTACTGTATTTGCTTGTTCATGTTCATGCATGGCTAAAGTCTCATCCAGAAATAGCGTGTATGTAATAATGTGACTTCAAAGGAACTTTATTCAATTGTGTGACCTGAACTGTGGACTCTTGTGATTTCTGCTGAGTGGCTAAAAAGACTTCTCTTCCTTTGATCGTTACAGCATTTAGAGGAGGGAGGTGAGGTCATTTAGAAGTTGGATCCCTGTGGGGAGCTCAAGGAGGGAATCGTCAATTCAGACAGCATAGCCAAACCCTTTTACAGAGACATTGCTGATCAGACTTAATCGTGTAGTTATACGCTGTGAGCCGATGATGAGTCCAAGAATGAGCCAAGAATTGACAACATGACCTGATGAGGATTAAAAAAATACAAGAAAGATAAGCACAACTGTATTCCCTGCAGACCTGTAACTCCTGTCAGATTTAATGTGAGTAGTGACCTTCACACTTTAACCTATGCCGTGTACAAAGAAATTACACACATCCGAGGGTCAGTAGTAGTTTTAAGACCAAAGAAGCGAGTTCATGAGTGGGTGAAAGGGAATAAAAAAGCTTTTTTAGTGAGCATGTTGTAAGTGATGACAGTAAAAATTATTTGCTGAATTATCAGACTGCTATGGAGAAATAGAAATAGATTCTGCTATTTTGTTTTAAAAAAATCTATTTTTCTTTGAATAATTGACTGCAGCACTGTGGAGTGCCACAGGTGTTCTCTATTTAATTAGAAAATCTTAGGGAAATTAAAGCTAGCAGCTTTTCCACCTTGAACCATCCTTCTAATGAGAAACTAGAGCCTTGGATCGTAGATGGCAAACAAGGTAAAGGAGCATTTTCAGCTACTGCAACTAAACCTAAAATAGACTTGAGTCTTCTTGTAGTGCATAAACCACTACTAAACCCAGCTCCCTTCTAGAGCAGACCTTTTCTCTTCCACTAGTTGTTTTAAGAACATGTAAAGAGAGAAAGTCGTGTCCAGGACTACAAACCAATAGATTTGTCACAGTTTCAAATTGTCTGTAAGAGTTTTTATTTTGTGCAACAGAAATAAAAAAAAGATCCCAAAGTTAGTACAACCATCTTGAAGGCTATCACCTTGGGATGCCCTCAGAGGTACTTTGTCCATGATCCTGTGGGTCAAAGCTGTTTAAGAGGTACTTACATAGTGGCTTTAATGTTCTGGCTGATTGCTATAATTCACAAAGGAAAGGGGCTGCACATATCAACACTATCACACCAAGAAGCAGGCAAATCCAAAAGAAATGACTTTCTTCCTCTTCAGACAAAGCTATACACCAACTCATTAAACAGTGGCCAATCTTATTGGTTTGAAAACACTGCTAAGCATCCAAGCATTTCAGACTGTTCCTAGGTTTGCTTGCAACACTGAGCCAATCAATAAAGTAGCCAAATTTGTCACTAATTGTTGTTACAGGGATTGGAATAATGGGACCAGCTCACTATGAATCCCTGAGGTAGACAAGAGAAACATGTGGTATGAAAAGATAAAAAAAAAAATCATACCACCATGTTATGATTCCATTTAAACTCAATTACCACTAAAAATTTTTGCCATGATGCAAATTAATTAGAAGGTTTATGTCAACTTGTGGCCTGCACCCAGAGCAGCATTATTATTCAGTCATATTTCTCCAGCAGAACCATATTTACTGAGCCCTTTACTTAATATTTAATACCTCGGTTAAACCAAGGTCTGTGGTTAAGTAATAATCAACCCCAATCAATAATGAACACAGCCCAGCTTATTCAGGGTCAGACAATGTCAAGGGAAACTCACACACCGCTGTAACGCACTCATGTCTGTGCTTCAACCCTGAACATCACTCCGCAACAGAACCAGGTGTAACCCACTTCTACAGCTACAAAGCTTTACAGCTTTTTCCACTCCCCAGCAGCAGGACAAACGCCATCCAAACTGCGAAAGGAGTGACATTAAGAAGCAATAAATGAGATGTGCTGTGTTGGATTAAAGAGGATAAGAACAGCTGTGGTATGGGTTAGTTTAGTGGGGTGATAAAAACCTTAACTGGCATTGACAACACTGAAAATTTAGAACCAAAAGGCATTAAAGGACTATCGAGATTATCGATGACGCATTCCAATAGCCTTCCCTGTTGAGACCTTGTGCTCTGATGGAGGAGCACTTAATCTCTGATTTACAGCGTTTAAGGCAAAATCCTAAAAGCTACAAGCCTGCTTCTCATTGAGAGGATGACACTGAGCCTCTATGGAGCATCACATGCACATGCAAACACACACCACCACACAATTGCATTAACATTTCAGAACCTTTTAATGAATACAAACAGCAACACTTGATCCTGCACTTGATTTATTAGCTCTTAACAACTGACATGGTGTCAGGAAAGGGATTTTATAACTTTTAAAATCTTAAAAAAAAATAAAGAAAATCCCCTTCAAATGTTCTTAAAACAGTACAAGCAGCTTGTCTCTGTGAATAAAGCAAACAGCTAAACAATTAATAACTACATTCTGCCCTGATAACTTTTAGACTTGTGTTTGGTGTGGAAAGTTAGGGCCAACTCTGATCCTGGTTTAATCAAATTAATGTTGTTTATATCAAATCCCGAAAGCTTATACTAGCATTAAAAACAAATTTAGCTTAATAAAAAAAAAGCTAAAATGTGGTCTCAAGAGAAATTCGACTCTTTAAAACTAATGGAGCGAAAGACCAATATGAGCGAGCCATTGACATGCTATGAAATGGGAAGACGGCACGTAAAGCTGCACTGCAGTGACTCCATCACTGTTCATCTCAGAGACCCGAGAAAAATCCCAGAAGCTGCAGACATGCAACAGCTTTATTTGCATCCTGATGTATTTTCTCTCCTCTGATCTCAGAAGCTAGAAAAGTGAGTCTGAGTTGCTATTAGTTGCTCACTCTTTCTCCACTGTGACACAAATTCAAACTGAATATTCCTGCCCCTAATCCCCAATATGACCTCTGTCCAACACACCACATAGAATCACTTAAGGATATATAAAGCTTTCTACAAAGAGACGGGATAATAAGAAGGAGCACTAATCAGTGCAGTCATTTTGTCAAACAGGATATGTATTCCCTG